>NC_091148.1:27979792-29325853 GCF_041381155.1 Argopecten irradians
TACGGTTTATTAATGGCCCAGATTCAACTTTGGGCTAAAAATCCTCTCCCGCGGGACGTGGTTTTAGCTTCCAAACTCGGGATATATCTGCATCTAATGTTTTTTGTAGTAAAAACGTAGTAAAAAAAATGTCTCCGACGTGTTATACCTCATTCATTGCCATTGGCCGGAATAATATAATTGTTTTATATATGGTTAACTAGTGATCACGTGATTGTGTGTTTTACTTCCAAATATTGGCGTGATAGTTTGCTTGCCATTTCTTCGGAGAAATTGATTTTTGATTTTGAAAATAATTTAGACTCCAAAATGTTATTAATATTGCAATGCATATCATTTTGACTTGCACATAATGTAATTATTTTACTATAAATAATTGATCGAAACGAGTTTATTAATAAATCTGTCATTTTCACGTTTTGTAAATAAATGATATTATGCGAATTGTTACCAATTCAATACGGTCTAACCGTCTAATCTAGGATCAGTCGAAGATCGCTACTCCCGGCTAAATTCGTAGAATTCTAAATTTATATTTATACTATGATTATTACCTGCTTTAGGTTTTCAGAACATATACATGTACATATAAACACAGAGAAAATAAGATCTTCTTCAAAAGGCCTAATTATGTATAAATACCAGGTCAGAGAAATGATCACTCTATTTGGAAGTAAACACACACTCATGTGACCACCAGTTACCCACTAATACAATTCCATATTTTTTTCGGCCAATGGCATGAATGAGGTATAATCACGTGACTTGTTTTACTACGTTTGACTACAAAGAAACGCCTTGTGTTTTAGTGCGGGGTATTAATTGGGAAAGATTCCCCGGGGCGCGATGGATCGGTGGTTTCATGGGTTCCACCATTGTGAAAATCAGAAGTGCGTGGGGGTAGGTGGGGTGGCCACAGTTTTTCTTGGGTATGTTGGGTGTTTCATGTTGGGGTAAACATTTCATAAAATATAAAATTGAAGATTACAGATGTTTGTGCCATTTTGGTACAGAAGGAGTGGGTGTTGGCGGTGTTGGTGTAGTTTGGGGGGCGTGTGAGTTGTTGTGGTTGTCCGGTGGTGAGTGGTGGGGGGGGGGTTGTGTTGGGTTGGTGGTGGCGGTTTGTTGGTGCATTGTAAATTTTGTTGCTGGGTGGGTGGACTGTTGTGGGGGGGGAAGGAATTTCTAAATTGAAGATTACAGTTTTTTTGCCATGGTTGTCTTGTGTTTGTTGGTGTGGTGGGGTTTATGTACTGCGTATTACTTGAAACATCATCTAATAACGATTTGTGTGCAAGTAATGAAATTGGGAATAGGTGACTATGAATTGATGCTGACCAGGAAAGTTTTACATTTTTACCAGTGAAATTTGTAAGGACCATTTTCGTACCAGTCAACATTTTGGTTGATAATGCATGGAAAGTCCCTGTGAATTATTCAAACACTCTGGATATCGAATTTTTAATCATTAATTTCTTTTGAACTTGGGACTTTTTGGGTGTGTAATTAGGGGAAAATGGGGGCTCTTCGGGGAAAAGTTTGATAACTTTTTATAATATATGTTAACAATTTTTCTAATTTTCTTTTGGTGTATTTACGGACCCTGAAAGAAGATACGGATTAAAGCGGAAACCGTGTCTAAGACTTTTCCGAACTGTGACAATGTTTAAGTTTTCCCACTTTGTGAGAAAATCCTTCAAATCGGATTTATCTCCCTTGATTAAAATTGACAAACCATGTACCTTTGCTATGTTACAAAGTTTTTTTTATTGTTTTTTTAAATTCAGATAAATGAAATGCAGATATCAAATATATATTAATCAAATATGTGATAATTGAATTTAATTTTGGGAATCATGTTTGTTTTGCTGAAAATTTGCCCAAAAAAAAAAAAATATCAATACAAAATATTCATGATTTGGTAATTTGTTGTTGTTTTTTAGTAACTTGCTGTAAAATGAGAAAAACCGATGTTGTGGAGATCGAAGTTTGTTATAAAATATTGATTTTTTTACAAATGGATGAGAGTTGAGAATGTCTAAATCACCTATGAATTTTGCTTTTAAACTTTTAAACAAACAAATAAATATGTCTCCTATATATAAACTATGGTAAAGACCCTATCCCCTGGGGAAAATTCCGAGACCCCCAGGGCCATGAAATTCACAATATTGGTAGAGGGCCTTGAGACCTGCCATGTAAGCACATAAGCCCGTGTTTCTTAGTATATGTGTAACATATGTCATTAGATTCCCAAAAAGCTAAGTGGGCTTTGCGGAAGCTTATTACTTATTTGTGTGGAAATAATATGGAAAATAAACTATGATAATGATAGTATTGCTAAACAATTTCAAAGGGTGGAAATGAAACCACGATCCCGCGGAGGAATTTTCCCCATAAATTGTACAAAACACGCGTTCTTTGTAGTAAAACGTAGTAAAACAAGTCACGTGATGATTATACCTCATTCATGCCATTGGCCGAAATAAATATGGATTGTATTAGTGGGTAACTAGTGAAATCACAATGAGTGTGTGTTTTACTACTTCCAAATATATGAGTGATTTCTCTGACTGGTGTGGTATTAATATACATACTTTGGCCTTATTTTCTCTGTGTTATATGTATATGTTCTGAGCCCTAAAGCAGGTAATAATATATATAAATATAAATTTAGAATTCTACGAATTTAGCCGGGAGTAGCCGATCTTCGCTGATTTTAGATTAGACGGTTAGACCTATTGAATTGGTCAATTCGTATTATATCATTTATTTACAAAACGTGAAAATGGCAGTTTTACAACTCATTTCAGTTCATTATTTATAGTAAACAGTGCATATGTGCAAGTCAAATGATAAGCATGCAATATTAATAATATTTTGGAGTCTAAATATTTTCAAATAAATCAATTTTCTCCGAAGAAATGGCAAGCAAACTATCACACATATTTGGAAGTAAACACCAAAATCACACGTGATCACTAGTTACCATATAATACAATTGTATATTCCGGCCAATGGCATGAATGAGGTATAAGCACGTGACTTTTTTTTTTTACTACGTTTGACTACAAAGAACGCATGTTTTTACTACGAAAAATAGATGCAGATGTATCGCGAGTTGGGAGTTTAAAACCGCGTCCCTGGAGGATTTTTAGCCCAAAGGTTGAATCTGACCATTAAGACCGTAACAAAAATTCGTTGTGCCTTTATATAAGTGTATCGAGGCAGAGATTTACATTTAAATCTGTAGGCCAAGCTAACAAGTAAAGCTGGTTTCCCAACGTGTATTGTGTACCTGTACTGTGACCTTTATGGCTTTTAAATTACGTAACTGTTTTTTTTTCGGGATTCACAAGAAAATACAACATAAAAAAATCTTTTTTTATTTTATTTTTTTATTTTTATTTTCATTCATTCTTTTAATATAGTATAGTACGGTATGTACTACATGGACTTGGTACGAATGCCAATCAACAAAACACACACACAGCTTTGAAACGAATTTTCAACCCACGGTTATATATATTAATAATTCGTTGTACACTTCCTTAGCTCGGGCTAACAGCTACGTACACGCAGGCTACAGTTTCATGGCCGGGATGTGCAGGATCACATTTTTTTTTTTTTTTTTAAATCAAATGAATAAAAACTTGAATTAACAAAATCAACGTCTGGCTAATCAACGTCTATCTACACAGTGCTCTATGAAAGGGTGGCCTTTGATTTCCACTTTCAAGACCAGATGTCGACATCTTTTAGTTTAGATGTCGACATCAATAACTGACAAGTCGGTGTCACACCCGAGCATAAACACATTAATCGCCGAGTTACCGACTGTCTACATAAATATCTTGGATTCATTATGTGGGCATGTACATGTGGTAAGTCGACATATTCTTCTGTTTATGTCGACATATTCCGATATGATTTCGACTTAATGCCTTAACGATGTCGACATTATTAAGTCCTAAGTCGGCAAATCGATGGCAGAAATATGCCACCATAAAATTGCAATATTTTCTAATTTTCGGATTAATGGGCCTTCGAACTATTAGGCCTTAGCGGTTCAAGTGACCTTAAAATTAACAGATGACGATTACTGCGTACTAATCAGACGGCGTGACCAGACCATTATTACACGATTATCATATAATAAACAAATTATTGAAATTCATAGTTCAGAGAAAAATACTTTGACAACTCTCGGTAAAGAAATTGCTATCAAATTTCTTCATCTAGGTACAAACACATGCACACAATTATTTTCATTAGCAATCCAATATGGCGAGTGTTATCCATTGTTTGCGCATGTGTACAGGAAGGCGACAAGTCGACAACTCGACAACACGACAAGTCGACAACACGACAAGGCGACAACACGACAAGTCGACAACTCGACAACACGACAAGTCGACATTTTACCGCGGCAACGTCAGTCAGGTGTGCAGCAATTCTGAATACGTCGCTAATGTCGTGTTGTCGGACTTGTCCGTCTTCGTCGTGTTGTCGACTTGTCGCGGTTCGGAAAACGCGACTAGTCGACATTTTCTGTTAAATCTCGGGTTGCCGCAATTTGAGACCGCGACACAAACTCGACTGGTCGCGGTTCGGAAAACGCGAACTAGTCGACATTTTAAAACTGTTAATTCTGGTTTGCCGCCAATTTTGAGACCGCGAACAACTCGACTCAAGGCGGACCAACCAAGTAAAGCGACAAACACAAAACACAGAGGATGGCCGAATCAGCCTACCATATACTTTTCTATGCAATTTACGCAGGTACGTAGTTTTCTCGATGCCCCTATCGTATAATATGTATACTGAAATTTCATAACAAAGTTATCATTATGTCATGAGGCTTTCCTAAATCACGTTTTACCATCTTGTCTCCATTCCTCATAACGAGTCTAGAATACATTGCTCGCGTCTCCATCCGTATTACTGCATAGTTTCCTGCTTGTTCATCTCGATATTCCAGAGGGTTATTATTATCAACTGTCGTTTTTATACAACCTGGGACACTGTCACATAGAACTTGAAGGTTCTGGATGCGGGACGCCAGAATGATTACGCGTTTGAATATAACGCAATCCCTGTGGTTGACTGTATGGCTTTTCATTTCGGCCATCGCTATAAAGGAAAATTGTGTCAGTTGTACTGCCGCGCTATTGATGAGGACTACCAAACAACTTATATCTTTAAGCATTGATGTTCACTATTTCTTTATACTCTTCATCGGAATATGACAAGAAATTTGGTTTTTTTTTACGTGGGATCCTTCAATAATAGTTTGAAAAGCAACATTTTATTTTATAATCCCGATTGAAGTTCAAATGACATAGTGACATCAATGTTGGATCATTTATTTTTTCCGGACTACCTGGATTATAATACACATACGTTTTTTAAACGTTTGGATTTAACCATTGATTTTCCAAAGGATTTATTTTTCCAAATCCAATACTCAATCGTGAAAACGTCTCTATTGTTGACAGTCATGATAAAGTCGGGTTTTTTCGCGCCATTCTCTTCAATTTTTCTTTCATAATAATAGTATAATTTTAAAATTTTTTATTAGTTTCATACTGTTTTCATACTAAATCTGGAATTTGCTAGATGGAGCAGATTGGTTTTTTCTTCAATGGATGATAGAAAAATCAATAAAAGCAATCTCGCCCCCGAAAAGGCCGCCGTTATCACGACGTCACAATAGAAGACGTCGACGAGTTGCGTTATTGATTTAGAAAAAAATATTTCCATTGATAAAAAGTCACTAGAATGTTGGTATCGATTTAAACGTATTTTTATTTTATAAAAGCTCAGTCTCAAAAAAATTATAATATGATGCACTGATATGGGACTATTTTTTAACTTCATCGGGTTAGATTATGAAATAAATTTTGTTTACAAACTTTTGTGAAGAATAATAGTTTCTTTCATTACCCCACGATGAGAGTACAAAAAAAGTCACATCCAACGCCTCTGAATAATTAATTTTTAATTTGCTTTTATACTAAATCACAAATTTTTTGTTTGGCAGATACTTTTTCCTTTCATATACTACCGAAAACAATCCGAGAATGGCACGCGTCGAGGTCGTGAAAAAACTCGACGTCTAATCGTTACGTCACAATAGAGGGACGTTCGATGTTGCGTATTGAATTTAGAAGAATTAATCCATCAGAAAAGTCAATGGAATCGGTACGTTTTTTAAATAAAAAAAAAAAAACCGGGTTGTTTTATTATGGTATCAAGTAGTCTGAAAAAAATTTATTATACGCATTGATGTAACTTTTTGAACTTCATTCGGGTTATGAAAATATAATTTTGTTTACAATACTTTTGTTTGATATTCCTGCTACGCGGATTCGGGCAGTAGTGTGCATAAAAAATTCTTTACATTACCCAGCATGAAAGGTTAATAAATACGTGACAATCAACTGTCTTAAATTACGAAAATGAACCAGCCAATCAAAATAATTTGGGATTTAGTAGCATGAAAACAATTAGAATTAATTATTATTGAATACAGTACGTTTCCTTTTTAGTATAATTATTTTTTATCTAATTTTATTGTTTGTGTAATACTGAATGTATGTTATAAAAATATTTACCTATTTCACTGTTTATCCACTTGACTTCTAATAACATTTATTCTATATATCTATGAATAATATGCGTGGACGAGTCTCTAAACCTTCAATATGTTTAATAATCAAGTATATATTCTGGGGGGTGAAGTATAACGTTACGATATTGGCTAGTAAATCCCTAGTGGGGGGGGGGGGATTTTTTTTATCGTATAAAAGAAAATTTTTTTTTTTTGTTAGTTGGTTAAATACATTCCCCCTAGACATTCGATATTAACGTTCCTCGGATTTCTTGCGAATACGCATTGTTTGACTTTTGATTTGTGGTATACTAAAAATCGACCCAGTCAAATTTAATTGTTGCAGCCATGTTGCCTAGTTGAGATAGCTTAATTTATAGTTTCATCATTTATTTTTCTCATGGGTGCGTGTGTGCTTGGAAAGCACTTCTTCATATCCGCTTAAATAATGATGAGTATATCATTTCCCGCTCAGTTTGGCTTTATTCCATGTTGAAAAGTGATGTGTTCATAAAACCTTTCTAACACCATTATTCAATTCGTTTGATTTACCCATTACAAAACAAAAACGATTTAAAGCCTCATATCTAATTCGAAAAACGTTCCCACGCGTTACATTGGATTCTCATTGAGTCGGTCGCCAAACACATTATTTGTTTGATTTTTGATGTGAGCCTGTGCCAACCATTATGAATGATATACATATATATGTGTCTTATCACAGTATTATATTGAAAGGTAAAAACACCTGAAGTTGTTATATGACCTTTTTTTTTTCGCCGAACTTGAGATTGCACCAGGTTATCTTCAGCGTGAAAAACAATGTAATATTAATAAATTCATGGGTATACGTACAGGCGGGGGAACTTCAAGACATCGGTATCGAAATATTATACACTGTGAAAAATGTCTTCTGGTAAAGTCATGGTTAATTTTACAGAAGAGTATGGAATGTTTTTCAGATTAATTTATTTTGGGATAAGAACTTTACACTTTCAGTTTAAATTCTGATCGAGCTCTTTCTCGGATGAAGCTGCGCAAAGATATTTTTCCTGTGTATTGTTTCTCTTTGGAATAACATAGAATAGAGAATCATTTACATGCTCTTTATATCATTTTACCTGTAAAATACCTATAAGTGTATATAAACAAAGTATTTGCTATGTACTTTTATTTAAATAGAAACATTTCTTTCCTTAATTTAGATATTAGGTGTCCCGCAGACTGATAACTTCAAAAAAGGTAAGGCTTAGCAGTGGAGAGGGGGATTTTTGAATTCCTTATTATGTAACAAGAGTCATTTATTATTTTGTAACATAAAATGTCTTTGAATCTAAGATTTTTATCAAAATTATCTAAGCTTTTTGAACTAGGTGTTTCTTTATAAATAAATATTCTACCAGTTGTGACCGTTTAGATGGATTTTTAGTGGTAATGGCTATTGTGGACATCAATCAACAAGACGATCCCTGTGGGATATTGGCGACCACCAATGAATGATCTATATCTGACTAAGGTAAAGATGTATCTTTTCTCTTACTCATTTAAAATTTTACAAAGCTTCTACATATAAAATTTGAGGACAGATCGCTTCAGTACCTTTTTGAGAAATTGCGCGGTAACAAACTTCATAATATCAAAATCCAAGATGGACGCCCATGAGCTGCCATCTTGCTGATTCAATCGGTCCCACAATCACAATTATACGCAACAACTAGGGCCCTTGGGGAGGTATCCGTACATGTTGTAAGTTGAGAAAGATCCAATTCCAAACTTTATAAGAAATTAGCGTTAACATAACTTTTGAATATAAATAATCCAATGATGGCTGCCTGGCAGCAATTTTTGTCGGGACCCGCTCGGTCGCAAATTCACAATATGCACATACTAAGGCCCCTAGGGGAACCTAAATTATGAATTTTGTGACTGATTCCCTTCAGTACTTTCTGACGAATTACGCAGATAAAAAATCTCTTGAATTAAACAAAAATTGCCAAGGATGGCTGCCTTGCGGCCAATCTTGTTCATAACGATTCGGTCCCAAAATGGCATTATTGCACAATACTACGGGTACCTAGGGGAACCCAACATTATGAAATTTTGAGGGACAGATCCCTTTCAGTACTTTCGTGGAAATAGCCCCTTATCAAAACTATAATCATTTCGAATATCCCAGATGGCGGCCTAGCGGCCTTCTTGTTTGTATTCATGATTGGTCCAAATAATGCAATTTTGCACAACAAAGGGACCAATAGGGACCTACTAATTATATTTGAGAAGTTTCCCTTCAGCACTTTTTTTGAGGAATTGGGGATATTCAAATACCTTAACTTTCTAAAAATCAAAGATGGCCACCTGGACGACCATCTTGTTTTCTCCTATCAGCCTCAAAAAAAAAAAATAGAATCTGTATGGCTCAATATTAGGGACCAAGGGTAGATACTCCATGTGAAGTTTGAACAAAATTACTTCTCAGTAGTTCTCAAGAAATTATCTGATAACAAACTTTCAATCTGCAAAATACAAAAGCAATTGGGGGGGGCTCTGCCTGCGCGGGGCATCTTGTTTTTTCCTGGTTCAGCCTCAAAACTCTTGTATGGCACAACTAGGGGGACCCAAGGGTGTCCCCTTCTATGTGAGAGTTTAGAAAACAATACTTCACTTCGAGTATGTTCTCAAGAATTATCGATAACAAACTTCAATTGCCACAAATCATAGATGGCTGCATGGACTTTGTTTTACTGTTTATTATTAAGATAGGATATAATTTCATGTGTTTTTCAATGGCTTTGTGTGTCGATGGGAAGAATAATCCAAATTTGGGTAAATATTCTCTACAGCAACAAAGTAATGTTCAGTGTAATATATTATACATCTAAATTATATTTAATTGAATACTACAACCAAGCCAGCTTTATCTGTGGGTTATTATTGATACATGATTGTGAATGTTAAAGCCAGCGAAACGTTTCATTAACTAGATTCCTAACAGTTGCATACAGGAACGCCGAATTGATCTGAACACACCATTTCCAACCATAAATGAAACCGATACCAAATTTTTCGTTTCCCTGAATGCATTTTTCTCGGATTCCAAGAAGAAAACCGGGATTTTTTCATCTGATCTCATAAAAATGTATGGTATTTCTTTTTCCATGTGGAGCAGAAGAAAACTTATTTAGACTTTTTTGGTTCTTTTTTAAAGGGTTTTTTTTTTTTTTGTATTTTACCATGTATATCTGCTTCTTTTGCCTAATATAGTTTAGTAATTCTTTTTATATTATTCAAAAGCATTTATTTCATATGAGTATCATCTCCAACTTTGAAAAAACCCAAACGTGTGTCTTTTTTATATGGTTTAGCACTACTAAATACGATGCAACTGGTGAGAATCTGAGATAAAGAACTTCACGGAGATTGTTCAAGATTCTGTACCGATTAGACAATTCTACCCCCCTGAAGTGGACAGTAAAATGGGATGGAAATATCTCACACAACCATTATCAACATGTTCTCATTCACCATTGTCAACCACTCCCTTGTGTATAATCACAGTGGCAGTACTTTCGCCTAGTACTTGTTATACATTGTCACTACATGTAAACATATTATCGGAGGATAACAGACTGCATACTTTTTCTCATGATTTCAGCCAGCGATTTTACTACTCTATTCATTAAATAACATAATAGTAATCCACAATGCTGGTGTACCATTATTCAGAAGTCATATAAAAGTAAAAAGCTTCTTATTAATAATATTAATTAAAAACACCTTGATTCCAAATTAATAGTGTGTCTTATAAACACATATTTTTGTGTTGAAAGTTCCTCACTTCGCTTTCCATGTTGAAAAGGTCGATATGTCTCTTACACAAGCTGTTAAACCACGGTACTTACTCATGACGATACTAATTTTTGACATATTCCTGGTGGGTGAGTTCAAACGCGACGTAGTTTACATATAACAATTGAACTAATTAGTATTAAAATTGAACGATGTGATACAAGAAAGGTAAGTAATTAGTCCCTTGTTCGTTAATAATTTTTGGACTCCTGCGAATTATGTTCAGAAATTCAAGGTATCAAAATATGGTATAACATGTAAATAAGAGTGATCATCAAGTATTTCAAGGGATTATGACAAGGGGGTTTAAGTTACCTATTATTTGTCTTCTACTTTGATGTCTAATTTCTTTGTATATTCTAAAAGAGTACTGTCAGTCTCACGTGTCTCTGCGATATTTTGTAGGATTATTTGCACAAGTTGTCCTCCCTTCGTTAGTTGGATGTCTGTTTCACTGTCACATCATTCTCTATTGCACTTTCTATTCTTCATTGTTACTTGTTTCATCATTTGGGATTTATGATTGTGACGTCACTCGGTTCCTCTGGGCAATGTCATATTTTTCTATGACAAGTCTTTAAGTTTTTGGGGTGATTCTTTAATCATTTTTGGCAAATGTCTTTTCATTTTTCTTCGGATTTCCTTGTACAGCCTACTGTCACATCGATTTCCTCCAAATTAGAAAATGAGGATATAAACTAAAATCTTGTGTGTTAAGTATCTTAATTCATTCAGTATTGTACTAATGGAATCATTGTCTTTCATCTGTTTGTGTATTTGGTTTCTACAGACGGGTATGTATTTCGGTATGTGATGTTATGTGTGCACAATGTTATGTTTACTTTCAGAAAAAATTATAGTCCTTGTTATAAAATAACAAATACAATATTAACCAAAGGGGCAGAGAACTATGGTAGATATACAATGAATGGGATTAGGTGATATTTTAGTATCATTAAATATTATGTAAAGAAAAAAGAAAAAATAGAAAGAAATGTTTAGGAGTACCTTTGGGTTGTCTTTCCCGTCTAGATTGGCATAGTTCATTAAACATGTTGGACAGCGTTCATTAAAACATCTTTGATATCCTGTACTGGGAGCTTCGTTATGAACGACAGCTTCTCATCGGCTGTAACAAAGTACATCAGATACTGCTCGTCCATAGCTTGATAATTCATAAAACATTTGGTTCTATGTCTAAACCATAGAGTGCATTTGAAGTGAGGGAAGAGCTGTCCTGCTATACTGATATCCAAACACTAACAAATCTCAGTGATATTTCAATCAAAATATCAATAACTCATAATATCTGCTAGGATTTGTCGACGTTAGTCGCAAAATCTTAATATTCTTTTTCAAAATTTGTCAAATATTGACTTATTTAATGTTCGTTAATTTAAGGAATGGTTAGTGAAACTGGGGCCCAGGGCAGGTGTTCTCAATCTCCAAAAGTAGCTTTTGTAGAAAACATTCCAGATCCTAAAATTCAGGTTCAGAGACTTTTACTGAGAGACATGGCTTTATACGTACCACTGCCCGAATGGTCGAGTCCTCTCCCTCTCTCCAACAGAACGTACACCACTTTCTTCATTGTCGGGGTCAACAGACAGTGTAGTGCCGTCCAGCCATTCTGAAAAGGGGAGGGACAACTCTTAGTAACACAGGGGTTTTGGAGAATTTAAAAAATTTTTGGTAGCATTGTTCTGTCAACTGCCAGTGTGAGTCAGTCCAGCCTTTCTGAAAGGGGAGAACAACTCCTAAGAACCACTGGGTTATGGAAGAATTTAAAACATTTTTGGTAGATTAATTTTAATGGATCTAGCTGATGAGTATCGGTCTCTAACAAATTGATCTAGCTGATGAGTATCGTTCTCTAACCAAATGATCTAGCTGATGAGAATCGTCTCTAACAAATTATCATCCGATGATGAGAATCGTCTCTAACAAATGATCTTGCTGATGAGACTTGGTCTCATAACAAATGGATTCATAGCTGAATGAGAATCGTCATCTAACCAAATGATCAGTGATGAGAATAATCTCTAACAAATGATCAAGATGACGAGAATCTGTCTCTTAATAAATGATCCTAGCTGATGAGAATCGTCTCTAACAAATGATCTAGTCTATAAGGAATCGTCTCTACTAAAATGATCTAGCTGCTGAGAATGGTCTCTAACAAATGATCTAGCTGTTGAGAATTCGGTCCTCTAACAAGATGTTCTAGCTGATGAGCTATTGTCTCTATACAAATGATCAAGTCTGTTGGAGATTCATCTCTCACAAATGATTCAAGCTGTTGAGTATCGTCTCTAACCAATTGATCATCGCTGATGATGAATCGTTTCTCTAACAAATGAATCTAGTCTGGGATGAGAAATCGTCTCTAACAAGATGATATGGCTAACAAATCGACTCTAAAACATTTGATTCTAGCTGCATGAGAAATCGTCTCTAACACAAGAATGATCTCAGCTGATGGAGTATCGTCTCTAACAAATGATCTACAGCTGATGAGAATCGTCTCTAACAAATGATCTACGCTGATGTGAAATCGTCTCTAACTAATGATCTAGCTGATGAGAATCATCTCTCACAAATGATCAAGTATGTTGAGGGAATCGTTCTCATAACAAATGATCTGTTTCTGTTGAGAATTGTCTCTAACAAATGATCTAGCTGATGTAGTCCTATAACAATCTCTGCTGATGAGTATCGTCTCTAACTAAATGATTAGGATGATGGAAATCGTCTATAACAATAATGATCTAGATGCATGAGTATGCGTCTCTAACAAATGATCTAGCTGATGAGAATCGTTCTATAAAAAAATGATCCTAGCTGAATGACGAATCGTCTCTAAACAACATGATCTAGCTGATGTGAATCGTCTTCTCTAACAAATGATTCTAGATGACGCAGAATCGTGTCTCTAACACAAATGGATGTTTCTGGTGAGATTGTCTCTAAACAAATCGATCAAGCGACTGTGATTAATCTTCTAACAAATTGGTCTAGCTGATGAGAATCGTCTCTAACAAAAATGATCTAGCTGATGAGAATCGTCTCTAACAAATGATCTCGCTGATGAGAATCGGTTGTCTCTAACAAAAACATGGATCTAGCTGATGAGAATCGTCTCTTATCAAATGATCTAGCTGATTGAGAATCGTCTCTAACAAATGATCTAGCTGATGAGAATCGTCTCTATCAAATGATCTAGCTGTCTTCTAACAAATGAGATGAGAATCGTCTCTAACAAATGATCTTAGCTGATGATGAATCCCGTCTCTAAGCAAATGATCTCGCTGATAGAGAATCGTCTCTAACTAAAAATGATCTAGCTGATGAGAATAGTCTCTAACAAATGATCTAGCTGATTGAATGATCAAGCTGATGTTATTCATCTCTAACAAATGAGAATATCTATAACAAAATGATCTCGTGATGAGAATCGTCTCTAACAAAACTATAGCTGTTGAGGTATCGTATCTAGCTATGTTCTACTAACAAATGAGTATCGTCTCTAACAAATGATCTAAGCTGATGAGAATCGTCTCTAACAATGATCTAGCTGATGAGTCTCTTACTAAATTCTGATGAGTAATCTCTCTAACAATATGATATAGGATGACGAGAATCGTCTCTAATCAAATGATGTTTACTGAGTGAGAATTGTCTCTAAAATGCATAGATCTAGATGACGATGAATCCATCTCTAACAAATGATCTAGCGGATGATGATTCGTCTTAACAAATTATCTTCGACTGATTGAGAATCGTCTCTAACTAATTATCTCGTGGATGAGAAATTCGTCTCTAACTAATGATTAGCTGTTGAGATTCGTTCTAACAAATGATCTAGCTGTTGTGAATCGTCTCTAACAAATGATCTAGCTGACGAGAATCGTCTCTAACAAATGATCTAGATGATGAGATCGTCCTAACAAATGATATGGCTGATGAGTATAGTCTCTAAACAAATGATCTAGCTGTTGAGAATCGTCTTAACACAATGAGGCTGGTTGAGAATCGATCTCTGATGAGATTCGTCTCTAACACATGATCTAGCTGATGAGAATCGTCTCTAACAAATTGATCTAGCTGATGAGAATCGTCTCTTACAATATGATCTCTGAGAATCGTCTCTTACAAATGAATCGTCTCTAACAACAAAGATCTCGCTGTGGAGATTCGTCTCTAACATTGATCTCAGCTGTGAGAATCGTCTCTAACAAATGATCTAGCTGATGAGATCGTCTCTAACAAATGATCTCGCTGATGTGTATCGTCTCTCTAACAAATGATCTAAGCTGATGTGTAATCGTCTCTAACAAATGATCTAGCTGTTGAAGTATCGTTCTCTAACAAATGATCTAGCTGATGAGAATCGTCTCTAACAAATGATCTAGCTGATGAGAATCGTCTCTAACAAATGATCTAGCTGATGAGTATCGTCTCTAACAAATGATCTAGCTGATGAGAATCGTCTCTAACAAATGATCTAGCTGATGAGTATCGTTCTCTAACAAATGATCTAGCTGATGAGATTTCGAATCGTATTCGTCTCTAACAACATGATTTCGTTCTAACAAATGATCTCTGCTGACTGAGAATCGTCCTCTAACTTAGCTGATGAGTTATATTCTGTCTCTAACAAATGATCTAGCTGATGAGTTAATAACATAATATCGTCTCTAACAAATGATCTAGACTGTATAACGAAACACAAGTGTTGTATTTAAAAATTCGTCTTATCATTCAACTTTTTAAAAATGATTATTTTCATTTAAATAACACTGCAAAACGTACAGTGAATGAGATTAAATAGTAATACTTACAGTTCCATAGGCATTAATATCAGCAGATAATTAATTGTAAAGGCTGAAGCCACATCAGGGAAGAAGTTTTTTGGTATGTAGACAACCTGAGGCCAGAGAAATCTGCCTTTAAATTAATAATTCAACTAATTTAATTAAGGCCAGTGAAATCTGCCTGTAATTAATAGATGCAACTAATTGTATTACAAGGCCAGTGACAATCTGCCTGTACATTAATGATCAACTAATTTACATAAGGTCAGTGAAATCTGCCTATTCATTAAAGATCAACTCATTTACATACAGCCAGTGAAATCTGCCTGTAATTAAGATATCAACTAACTTTACTTACAGGTCAGTGAAATCTGCCTGATAATTAATGTGCTCCAAAACTAATTTGACCTAAGGTGCAATGAAAACTGCCTGGAATTATTGATCAAACTAATTTTAATAAGGTCAGTGCTCCACTTGCGGCTATTATATTAAATGATCAACTAATTTATAATCAGGGCCAGCGATATCTGCCTGGACTACTCATGGTGTTATCAATAGTTATGCATAAGGCCAGTGTAATCTGCCTGTAATTAATTTCAAACTTTATTTACATGACTGGCAGTGAAACTCTGCAGTAATATTATGATCAATTAGTTAACCATAAGGCCAGTGAAATCTGCTCATCTTCTTACACTGATTAACTAGTTTAATAAAGGCTGCAATGAACCTCTTGACCTGGTATTTAATGATCAACTAATTTACACATAAGGTCCCCCAGATAGTGAAATCTGCCTATGTTATTAATGATCAAACTAATTTACATAAGGCAAGTGGAAATCTGCTTGTAATTTAATGATACAACATAATGTACAGAAGCGGCCAGTGAAATCTGCCGGTAATTAATAATCAACTAATTTACATACGGGCCAGTGAAAAATCTGCTGTTATTTATGATCAACTAATTTTACATACAGCCAGTGAAATCTGCCTGTAATTAATAATCAACTAATCTTTACCTAAGGTCAGTGAAATCTGCCTGTAATTAATGATCAACTAATATTACATAAGGCCAGTCGAAATCTGCCTGTAATTAATGATCAACTTAATTTTTACATTACGATAGAGTGAAAATCTGCCAGTAATTAATGATCAATTAGTTTACATAAGGCCACTCACGGTGAACAAAATCTGCTTGTACAATTAATGATCTACTTATTTACATAAGGTCAGTGAAAAATCTGCTTCAGTAACTTAATGATCAATTAGTTTACCATAAGGGCACAGTGGCGAAACATGCTTGTAATTAATGATACAACTAATTTACTAATAAGGACAAATCGAACTACCTTCGCCAGTCTAGTAATTAATGATTCTACAACTAATTTACAGACTGGCCATTGAACTCTGTGCCAGTAATTAATGATACAACTTATTTACATATGGTCAGTGAAAATTCGTGCTGTAATTAATGAAACAACTTAATGTACACGGAAGGGCCTGTTAAATCTGCCTATTATCAAATGGATAAGCTCAATTTCTCATGCACAAGGCCAGTGAAAACTTATTTTCGAAGCGCCACGTAGAAATCTTGTCTGGATGAGAAGTACATGTTATCAACCAATTTCGGATCTAAGGCATCGTGAAATATGTTTCCCGGATATTAATGATACATGATCTAACTATACTGGCCAATGACACTCTGCTGTTAACTTACATTTAATACAACTTATTTACATAAGGTCAGGAAATCTGTCAGTGCAATTAATGAGATCTACATGCCCAAAAGTTAGTTTACATAATGCATGGTGAAATCTTGCCTGTGTAACTAATGATCACCTAATTTTACATCAGGCCTCAGCGATATCTCTGCACTGTAATTAATGATCATACTAGTGTACATTAAGGCCATGTGATAATGAAAGTGAAAATTGCCTCCTGTAATTAATGATAAATACTTATATTAACAATATAGGCCAGTGAAATCTCTGACCAGTAATTTAATGATCCACAGCACTATTTAACATTAAGCAATCCTCAGTGACAAATCTGTCTGTAATTTAACAATGTACATCAACTAATTTACATTAAGGTCAGTGTGATTGAAACTTGTTCTGTTATTGTATCACTGATTCAAAACTATTTGATACATACGGCCACTATAGACTGAAATCTGCTGTTATTGATTATACAATAGCTAATTTACGGATAAGGCCAGTGAAATCTTGTTCTGTAGTTATTAATGATCAAACTTATTTACATAAGTGTCAGTTGAAATCTGCCTGTAATTAATGATTAACTAATTTACATAAGAGGTCAGTGAAATCTGCCTGTAATTTACTGTTTAACTAATTTACATAAGAGATCGTGTTCTAATTGCTGTGTGTAATTATTAGCATACATCTTATTGACATAAGGTCAGTGGATATTCTTGCCTGTAATTAAATGATACATCTCGCATCTCGCGCGCTCTCTAAGGCCAGTGGAAAATCTGCCTGTATATTAATTATCAACTTAATTTTACATTAAGGTCTCAGTGAAATTTGCCTCTGTAATTAATGGTTAAACTAATTTACATCCTAAGGTCAGTGAACTCTCTGCCACTGCACAATGTTTGTATTTTATAATTTACATAAGGGTCATTGAAATTTGTATGTTATTATATGATCAAACTAATTTGAGTATCTGCGGGCAGTGAAATCTGCCTGGTTTTTAATTATACACACTAATTTTCATAATAAGGCCAGTGACATATGTCTGTTTATTAATGATTCACTTGAATTTTCATAAGGTCAGTGATATCTGCCTGTTAATTAATGATTAACTAATCTTAAAATCAAGGCCTGTGAAATCTTGCGAGTAATTTATGATCTTACTTATTTATGTCATTAAGGCCAGTGAAATCTGCCATGTTATTAATGATCAACCTATTTTACATAAGCGCCTGTGAAATCTGCTGTAAATTATTGATAAATCTGGTTTTACATAAAGGCAGCGATATCAGCCTGGAATTAACTGATGAAACTGTATTTACATATTAAGAGTCTCATGCTGAAGTTGGGCCTCTAACGAGGTGTGGCTAGACTTGTAGTTGGTGCAGCAAATACAAAGTATTGTTTTAATTAGAATTGCTCTTCTTGCCATCTCGCTTCCTTCTTCTTCTGAATAATTGTAAAATATTAATTATCTATGGCATGTATCATAACTAAATCTCACCATTTAAAACCACTTTTTGTTTCTCTCTATCACAAGGAAGATAAAAAGATCTAACATTTAGTATTTCTGTAACGATTACAAACTCCCCTAACTCCGTTACTTTCTTGGCGGTTGACATCATGACCCGTCATCCATCTAGAATGTTATAGCAATCTCCCCGAGGTTTTCGTCAAATTGATAGGTCAGAGAGTGAACCTGGGCAGGTTTTCATGCCCCATGCTCGTACGCGCATCCTTCTCAAAAAACATCGGAAAAAGATTACAGATTACACTTCCTGAAAATATCAAGATACGCTCTCCACTATAATTTGAACATAAGTTAAGTCCACACAACCCTATTCTAAATACTTTGACGCAAGCTTTGTTAAAAAGCTAAGTGTAGGGGTAAAACTAAATTTAATTTGATGAAGGTATAAAGTTTATTTTCAAATGATGGGACAATCGAAAGAAAAACATTTCAGTCCAAAATAATTTTGTTTAAACAAGAGGATCATGGGCCTAATGGTCACCTGAGTTTAGATACAGAATGATAACAAAGACATATAAACACTATATATTGGCCCATCACTGGCCATCAGGCCCTTGAAGAGTACGGTCAGTATATTTTATAAAATTTGACTTTCGCGCTACTTTTTTATCTATGAAGAGTATTTGGTTCCCTCATATCTGTAAATTCAGAAGAAAGATTTTTGAAATGTTACCCATTTTGACTCCTTTTGACTCCACCCCTCTGGCCCCTGGGGGTCGGCCAGGACCAATATGGATATGACGTTAAAATACTATCTTATGCTAATAATTGTAACCCAGATTTCCTATGAAAACTAAGCAAATAAATATGTTCATAAATTGTATTTTTCCTATATAGACTATAATAAATTTGACCACCCCCTCCAGGGGAAAATCGATTCCCAGCCCCCCCCCCCCCCCCCCCAAGTTTCATGAAATTCCCAATATTTGTAAAGGACCTGAAGACCTTTCCATCTATGAAGAGTATTGATTTACCAGTTCCCAGAATCTCAGACGAAGATATTTAAAGTTTTAGCCTATTTGACCTATTTTTGGCCCCGCGCCCCTAAGGCCCCTGGGGTTGTTTAGTCATGGAAAATTTGTAAATAGGATTTCAATGGCCATCTCAAAGTGATAATTCTGACAACCATTTAACAATTTCATATTATAAATAAAAAAAAAAAACTACCAAATAATGCTCAAAAATGTGTTTTCCCTATATTAAACATAATCAGTAAACTTAGCCCCCTCCCCAGGGGGGTAACCTGAGGACCCCAGAGGGTCATATAATTCACAATTTTTTGTAGAGTAGATTGAGACCTTTCTATCTATGAAGAGTATTTGCGATTCTACCACATCTGTGAGTGAAGAAAGAAGATTTTTGATATTTTAGGCCAATTTCACCCCTTTTTGGCCCTTCCCATAGCACTCTTCGGGGGTGGGGGTGGGGGCCATCTAATTCCCAATTATTGATTGGCTTATATGCCTTAGAAGGTTTTTTGCAAAATTTTCATTGACAATTGCTTGTAGTGGTTTTCGGAGAAGAAGTCGAAAAATGTAAATTGTTTACGGGACATCACGAAGGATGACGCACGACAGACTGACATAAAGGCAATTAGAAGTAGGTCTCTTGAAACTTTGTCTCAGGTGACCTAAAAATCTAATCTTTGAATACTGTACAAACTTAACGGAAATAATGTAAAAATAGAATATGTTTGATACATTATGGCCTTTAATTTGTTGGGTGTATCCTATAATTTAACAAGAGAACCAGAGGGATCCTGGCTGTGCGCCCACCAAAGAATGATCTATATCTGACAAAGGAAAGATTGGTTCTTTTCTCTACTACTTTTTAAACTTTTCAAATACATACTACAGATAAAATTTGAGAAAGCATCGGCTTCAGTACCTTTTGAGAATTAGCGGTAACAAACTTCAACTATCAAAATCCAAGATGACTCCTTGGGGCCATCTTGTTGATCAATCGGTCCCAAATCACAATATGCACAACTAGGGCCCTAGGGGAACCTACATGTGAAAATTGAGAAAGATCCATTCAATACTTTCTGAGAAATAGCGATAACAATCTTTGAATATAAAAATCCAAGATGGCTGCCTGGCAGCAATTTTGTTGACCTTCTGTCCCAAATCACAATATGCACAACGAGGGCCCTAGGGAAACCTACATATGAATTTTGAGACAGATCCCTTCAGTACTTTCAGAGAAAAAGCGATAACAAACTTTGAATATAAAAATCCAAGATGGCTGCCTGGGCGACCATCTTGTTAAACCGATCGGTCCCAAAATGCAATATGCACAACTAGGTCCCTAGGGGAACCTACATATGAAATTTGAGACAGGATCCCTTCAGTACCTATCTGAGAAATAGCCATAACAAACTTTAACTATCGGTAAATCCAAGATGGCTGCCTGGCGGACCATCTTGTTCACCGATTGGTCCAAAAATGCAATATACACAACACATGGGCCCTAGGGGAACCTACATATTAAATTTGAGAAAGATCCCTTCAGCACTTTTTGAGAAATGGGGATATCAAACCCTTAACTATCAAAATCCAAGATGGCCGCCTGGCGGCCATCTTGTTTTTCCTATCAGCCTCAAAATCTGTATGGCACAAAATGGGACCAAGGGTAACCTCCATGTGAAGTTTGAACAAAATCCCTTCAGTAGTTCTCAAGAAATATCGATAACAAACTTCAACTGCCAAATCATAAGGATTGCTGCCTTGGCGGCCATCTTGTTTTTCCGATCAGCCTCAAAATCTGTATGGCACAACTATGGATCCAAGGGTAACCTCCATGTGAAGTTTGAACAAAATCCCTTCATTAGTTCTCAAGAAATATTGATAACAAACTTCAACTGCAAAATCAAAGGATAGCTGCCTGGCGGACCATCTTGTTTTCCGATCAGCCTCAAAATCTGTATTGGCATGGCACAACTAGGGGACCAAGGGTAACCTCCATGTGAAGTTTGAACAAAATCCCTTCAGTAGTTCTCAAGAAATATCGATAACAAACTTCAACTGCCAAAATCAAAGATGGCTGCCTGGTGGCCATCTTGTTTTTTCCGATCAGCCTCAAAAATCTGTATGGCACAACTAGGGACCAAGGGTAACCTCCATGTGAAGTTTGAACAAAAATCCCTTCAGTAGTTCCTCAAGAAATATCGATAACATTCTCCGCTGCCAAAAATCAAAGATGGCTGCCTGGCGGCCATCTTGTTTTTCCGATTCGGCTCCTCAAAATCTGAATGGCACAACTAGGGACCAAGGGTAACCTCCATGTGAAGTTTGAACAAAATCCCTTCAGTAGTTCTCAAGAAATATCGATAACAAACTTTCAACTGCCAAAATCAAAGATGGCTGCCTGGCGGCCTCATCTTGTTTTTTTTTTTCGATCAGGCCTCAAAATCTGTAAGGCACAAAAAATGGACCAAGGGGACCCTCCATGTGAAGTTTGAACAAAGTCCCTGCAGCAGTTTTTAAGAAATAGTGATAACAAGCATTGTTTACGGACGGACCGACGACGGACCAGGAACGCAGGGCGATTTGAATAGTCCACCATCTGATGATGGTGGGCTAAAAAAAATGTTAAATTAATTGTACATATGTATCAAATGTACTGCCCATTTGAGACTCCAGTTTGACAATCATCGTACTAAATCTCGGAAAAAGAATGAAATTAATATAAGCAAAATGATAAAAAATTGGGAAATCCCTACAAGTCATTGATATCTCCATGGATTGTAAACCATTTTTTGCACATGGGGATAATGAAAATGTCTGGCCATTGATTTGACCACTTTTCATTTTTAAGTCACACTCACCTTATTTTTTGTATTGACCTCGGCGCCACATTTCACCAGTATCTGAAAAACAGCCTCTAAATGTCCCCAGTAGGCTGCACAGTGAAGGGGTGTCCAGCCGTTCTGTGAGATAATAGAGAAACATCAGTTATAAATATCTGTGATAAAGGCTTTAGAGTTACACAGCCAGTAATACGTTTTGATGACTAGTATGATTTGTACACTGTAACCTTCATCAGATAAATGACCTGGCTCCAATTTCTCGAAACAAAAATGCAGACTTAAGTCAAAACCTATTTCTCCTATCATGGAAATTATGTGAAATATTTTGACTGACCGTTTTTTCCCTTTAAGAGCGCATCCTCTAAGAAGGGTGTCCCCAGTTGTTTTTTTTGCTTAAAAAAAACAACTACTCCTTACAATTTTTCTGGCAAATTGTAACAATTTGTCTTTGCAGGTGCTAATAAAA
Organism: Argopecten irradians; assembly: GCF_041381155.1. Classification (NCBI taxonomy): domain Eukaryota; kingdom Metazoa; phylum Mollusca; class Bivalvia; order Pectinida; family Pectinidae; genus Argopecten; species Argopecten irradians. The sequence continues at coordinate 28,002,580 of NC_091148.1, forward strand.
TACTGTTTCACACCAGTTTGATGGATTAAACATCTCTATCATCCTGTATAAGAATTAAATTAGATCTTTAGACAAATTAGGACATTTTTGCAAGTGGGTTTACGAATAGGAAACCAGAGAGATCACCTAGTTCAAATAACAAAAAGTGTCACTTGAATGTTCTCACACTCGTGTGACGAAGGCTAACTGGGCATACACAAATTTTTAGCGTTGTCTTGACAGGTTGTATGAATTATTTATCGGTATTCTATATGTTATTATGTTCCTTATTAATAATAACCTGGATTGCGTTATTTTATAGGAGCGTTTTATATGTGTGCTATTGTCTGTATTTTCCCATCTGACACCAAAACGTAATGTAGCGATCGTATGCTATTCGCCTGCCATTTTTGTGTTAACCATTGTAATACATAAACAGGCTAACATTAAAATGGTCATATACTCCGCCTAACTGCCCACATTTTAAACCATATAATGTTTTAAAAACACTTCTGATGCAAACATTTTCTTCATGATTATGTAATTTCAATACTTATTTGACTTAAAAACGTAAGTTGGTTAATTACAGTGGTTTCAGAAAAATGGAACTAAAAGCATGATGGATATAGACTATCTCAGAAAAAAAACCATCTAAAAACCGTCTCGAACGAGAAATCACAATACCCAATATACTTAAAACCATAATGATAAAAAGTACCAAACTTTAACTACCTGTGCCAGTAACACACACTTATAAGGAACACACTTACAATGAATTCATGGTTATAACTTTGCAATGCTTACCCCCTTCAAAGTTTAAAAAAAAAATAAAAAAAAAAAAAAAGAAAAAAAATGTTCATAAATGATATATTTGCAATATTTATATAACCAAACTATGTTTTTAACTAGAACACTGACAACGTCAGAAAGGGCCCTGCTATGTGTCTGACGTGCTGAAGTGGAAAAGTAGTATTTTGATAACGAATTCTTCCGTGTTAGCTATATGTTGCTAATAAATAATTAATGTCAACATTAATTGGGAAACCGATGATGGTACATTATTAAAATTCTTTGGAAAAAGTCTTCCAAGTATTTAACTTGAATCCTGATTCCAAGCTAACATTACATTAAGAGCATACAATTAACTCAAATAAATTTGACCTTGACCTTTGACTTAGTAACCTTGGCCCATGACCTTACCTTTGGACAGTCAACTCCTTGTTTAATTCTGAACAACTTTGCATCATAATGTTATAACAAAATGTTTATCAGTTAAGAGCAACAACATTGTGGTTTTTTTTTAAATGTTAAAATCCAAGATGGCCGATTTTTTAATTTAATTTCAGCCTGAAAAATTACCAAGCAGATCTAGGATGGATGGGGAATCATCATGTAAAATATGGGGAAAATACTCCACTCCCTTCCATCATTAATGTGCAAAAGAAAAAAAACGGACAGACGGACGGACGGACAGACAGACGGACGGACGACAGACGGACGGACAACCTGATTACTATAGGGCACCCGCATCTCGATGCGGGGCCCTAATAACGTTGAGAAGCTATAAAATTAAGTGAAACAGTGGAAAATAGTTAAGTTCACTGGAAAATAGTAAGTCCAGATGATAGGGAATAATGTCAAACCTCAAAGCTCAGTAATTGAGAATGTGAACTACCAAAGTCCCTCTCACCATCATTATGTCTCATACCTTATCCTGTGTGTTGATCTCGGACCCAGCATCAATTAATGTTTTCATGATATCAGCATGTCCCCTTCATTGCAGCATGGTGGAATGGGTAGGTTTCCTCTCTGAAAAAATGGTTAGAAAACACTAAATATTACACTGAAGTTACTACCAAGAGTATACAGGTATTCATAATTCTTTTTTGATTGTAACAAGCATTTTCATTGACTTTAAAAATTTACGTTACCAGCCCATAAAGGCTGTTTGTAATGATAGGCTTAGATCAATTGCGTAATCTGATTTCATTGACAAAAGAATACCAAAATGTTTTGAAAATTAATTTGGAATATTAAAGATACATGTATTGCCAGCAGTAAATTGAATTACAAGGATTATTTTGAATTGATTTTTTATGTTATGGAGATATAACAAAAAGATTTCTGGATGTACTCTCATCACAAACCTCTTCATGATTTTATTTAGATTACAATAAAATTATGTTATATCTCTATATAACATAAAATTAAATCAAATTCTGAATAAGTTTACATTTAATGATTCAGAGACATTCCCATATGACATGAATCCAATTGTTTTATTTTTGCTATGAATAACACTACAATACTGAATTCAGACCCCACTTTCTTTTAATTACATAAGATGACCTTATCAAGAAAGACTCCATTTATGGTCCACCTAGCGAAAACCCTGAGGACAAAAACAGTTATCCTGATATATATACTTACATTGTCTTTAACATTCACATTACAGTTTGCCTCTATAAGCTGCATCTCGTATCAATGGGTCGGTTTGCACTGAGATGCAACTCTGGTGGATTAGGACAGCAATACATGATGAAAGAGATCCAATATTTGTTATTATCACACAGTCATCTGTCACATTAACAAGTATATAAATTATCCATAAACTGTAGTAATTCTTAAACAGTGCGGACAGAATATTGTCCAAATTTTCGAGATGATCTGTCTCTTTGTCAATGACACAAAAAATGACGAATAGTATTACATATCAAGGATGCCGACAGACGAGTCACGAATTCTTCTCCCGTAAAAGCATAACACCTTATATTCATAAGCATGTGACTTAACAAATTGATACCTCACTGTGCGAAAGTAACGATAGACCGAGGGCTACAGGAAACCCTGTTGGTCTATGCAAAACGCTTGTAGTGTAGACCTGATGTCTAAGCAATTCCATTGCTCATGTATCATTTGTATGCCTATAAATTTTTGTTAATAACTTAACGAGACCTTTGATCACAAATAACCCAAATAATGCAGTTATTATAATCAGTAAATAAAACATATGAGTAAAATAACATTGAACAAGAGATCACAGAGGGATCTTGGCACCCACCAAAGAATGATCTACGTCTGACAAAGGAAAGAGGGATCTTTTCTCTGCTTTTCAAACTTTTACTATATATTACTACAAACGAAATTTGAGAATGATCATTTGAGTACTTTCTGAGATATATAACAGTAACAAACTTCAATTATCAAATAACAAGATGGCTACCTGTCGGCCATCTTTTGACCGATCTGCAATATGCACAAATAAGGTCCTAGGGGAACTTGCATATAAAATTTCATACAGATCATTTCAGTACTTTTCTTAGAAAAAAATGGTAATAATTTTAAATTAAGCTTCAACTATCAAAATCCAAGATGGCGGCCTGTCGGCCATCTAGTTCACCTTTCGGTCCGAAAATGCGATATGCACAACTAGACCCCTTAGGGGAACCTGTACATGCAATTTGACACAGATCCCTTCAGTACTTTCTGAGAAATAGTGGTAACAAAATTCAATTGTCAAAACAAAGATGGCGTCCTGTCAGCCATCTTGTCCACCAATCGGTACCAAAATACAATACGCATAACCAGGGACCTAGGGGACCATGCACATGAAATTTGAGACAGATCCCTTCAGTACTTTTTGAGAAATAGCGCTAACAAACTTCAATTGTCAAAATCCAAGATGGCTGCCTGTCGGCCATCTTGTTGATCGATCAGTCCCAAAATGCAATTTGCACAACAAGTACCTAGGGGAACCTACAGGTGAAATTTGAGAAGAATCCCTTCAGCACTTTCTGAGAAATAGCGGTAACAAACTACAATGTAATTGTCAAAATCCAAGATGGTGGGCTAATATCAGAGTTTGTAATTATTTTGACCAAGCATTACATGATGGAAAAATTGTGGTCTATGGAAATTATTCTGGGTCTATGCAATTTGAAATATTCATAGACCTATTGTCTATTGCACTTCATGGATTACTTTCGCAGACTGATACCTAACCACAAGGGTAGATAACTCTTGTTACAAATTTATACAGAAGGTGATATCTCATTTATTATAATAGCAGACTTTATTACCAATCATTTTTTATTATAGAATATTAAAGAGTCATGTAAGAGAGCTCATGATTTGATATAAACATAATCACTGCTTTTGCCAGGGTTCAAACTCCGATTTTAATTACTAGTCTGATTGACACTCAACCGATCGAGCTAAAGAGAAGTTCTCTCTAGCCGAGCAGTATTCACCAGGTTACAGTCAGACTGAAAGATAATGATAACAGATTTATTTGATATTTAATCTTCAACTGAATACATTGAGTCTTATGCTCTAACTAAAATGTCAGAACACATGAAACATCCTCTAATGTTACCAACTTACTGTGTATGACACCCAATTGACGTCAATGTCCCCGTCTGAGAGGAACTTCTGTACTTTGTCTGCGTGACCAAAGCCACATGCTTCCCAGAATGCCTCCTGTTTTGACGCGGCCTGTCCCATGATGGAGATTAAGCAGGTAAAGTTGATCACCTCTTTAATCCATTACATCGTTGGTAAAGTCTGGTAAAACACATAACCATATCAATAAATTAGACTAATTATCTATAAACCTAACCTATTGGGGGCATTTCAACAGTATATGAACATTAACACACAACTGAATAATACATAATTTTAATCACTGCCTCTAGCTCTGCCAGGGATCATACTCGGGACCTATGGATTACTCTGATACTCAACCGATCGAGCTAAAGAGAAGTTCTCTCTAGCCGAGCTGTAAATTGCTGCTAATATTGACCAGGGTTTGTATTGATCAGGGTTTGTATTGACCACGGTTTGTATTGACCAGGGTTACAATAATATTGATGAGGGAGTGGTATGTAGACTTGTAAATTAAAATCCTGGATTGAGTCAATCACTGGCACTAAGCCGTATCCTGACAGTTTAATTTGCCTCAAAGTAATTTTTGCAAAAGTAGTCCAATCCCTATATATACACCCAGTTCTGGAGCAGTTTTATTGTTCAAAATATTAGACTGGGCTTTTTAATATATATATCACAATAACAGATAATTAACTTAAATAAAGTTCTTAAATTTACAAGCACTAATTTAAAGGCACATTTCCGGAGCAAAATATTAAGGTTTCTTAAAAAAGATTAATAACATCAGAAAATGCATACCGATGACCTAAAATAAGGTTACGACACCAAACATATGCAAGATTTCCTGCGTAATATATGAAAACAGTGGAGAGTCAATTCGCTGTTTTGCCGTCTGGCGCAATGATAATCAACTACCGCGCGGTATTTAGGACGACGGCGGGAAACATAATACGACCCGCATTATGAAAATAAACATTTTATTTATTTTAATCAAATCGTTCAGAAGGTGATGATAAATATAGTATTAACGGTAAGATGATAATTTTTAAGACTCTACAAAATTATCGATCTTGTTTTACATTCCCATTTTAAAAATTAAAAGCCGTTACGGGAAGGTAGTGGGCCTTTAAGAAAATACAGACTATTATTGACAGATCGTCAAGCTCATGTGATCCGATTGTAATCACAAGGTCTCCAGTGATAATATCTTTCCCCAATCGAACCTATACCACAGACATTGGGCATCGAGTTCGGCAGTACTTGTGTCAGCCAACTATAGGCATGCCAAGTGATCCCCCCCCCCTTTTTCCATATATTTTGGCAGCTGTCAGTGATCAAATACCGTCCAGAAGTAACATTTACAAGACTTCCATTACTTGCCTTAAGGCCATGAAAAGTATGTATGCTGTAAAAATAGTATATCAAACTTTGTATGGCATTTCCCAATACACATTCTTAACTAAATAATTCCTGTTAAACCGAATAAAATGTTAAAATCTACTTACTTTCAAGTGCCCACTCAGAAACAAAAATACCGGAAGTAGTATACTAAAATTAGAGTCAGATTCATCCGTATCCGGATGGATTGAAGAATTCCGGAATTTCGGTCCGGCCGGGTCCCGTCTAATGATTTATAGCGACGAACGGCACTTCCGCTGTTTAAAAATCCATTCCCATTTACGACAGGGACCGCAAAAACCTAAATGGACCTACCTTAAGTCCGGAGTCTAATTTCTACAGAAGGCTTTATAATAAATTAATTTTTCATTATTCAATATTTAGATGATGGTGACTTCATGTTGATGGTGACGATTTTAATCAGAAACATTCTCATGGTATCTAATGTATGTTTCTGTTTTTATGATTAAATGTTTTAAAAACTATGTTATTCTAAATACAGTAGGCCTTTAAAAACAGTGATGGCAAGAGAGGTAACTCATACAAACTTATCACGATTCAGAAAAGGGACGCAACTCCTACGATCCTCTGGCACCATTCAGTCCCATGATCACGGTTTATTTATTTGTAGTGAATTATTTATTTCTATTCGATAATGATAAAAATTTACTTTATTTAAACTTTGTTATATGTTGAGTTTAGCAGCTCTTCTTACACATGGTCAAGATAAGTATAAAATATAGACCTACATTATAGATACAACATAAAAAAGATCTATATATTCGTAATAAATATGGTAAAATGTTCCAAATATAAGCTCCTTTATATTTAAAAGACCTAGCTTTTAAATGTACTTGTACTCGATTAAGACTCTTTTATTTAACGGAAAATGAATGAAATTAGTCAATAACCTATACACTGCCTGCATAAAATATATATCGGGCAGCGTTGTTAACCGGTCTGAGATCGCTCCTGACAACGCCCCCTAAATGGAGCGTTTTGATTGGCTGAAGCTGTCGGGATGTCGGGTCGTTATGACTGTTCCTTGACACACAAACCCAGATCTAAGCTACCGGCTAGCACACGTGAGTTGTTATGTAAATAAATCAGCGTGGCCTACATCCTACATTTATTTGTTATTATTTGTTACCCTCCCTGTACATAATCCAGATCAAGACACAGCCGAGAGGTATGGTACGTATAGCTCTTTGTCCAATATATAGATTATACATATATATAATAGGTCAACATACAATGTATATGTCTTTACAGTTATGTATTGTACGTGACATACATGTACTAGCAGCGTAAGTAGTGTTTTATGTGCATAGCGTATCGAGACCTCTGTGTCATTGTTTTGTTGTTTTCTTATGATGATATTATGACCAGCTCAGTATAGATCTACATAGATAGTTAAAATGAACTTGCGGAAAAGAATTCGCATCCTTGTAAATCATTTTCGATCGGTTTACATTTATAAGTATGCTACATATATATTTAGTTCTCAAAACAACTTTCGTATCGTGTAATTAATGGATCATTTTTACATGACATGTGTCGACCTCATCGAAATGCTATGATGATTATTTAATAAGATGGTGCGGTTTTATAAAAACACAATATAATCATTAGCATATGTAATACATGTAAGTTGCTTTGCCCCCGAACACAGGCCAACCCAGGTTCTATCTCCGACAAAATCTAAGTCTTTCAATTCCACTACATACAGCTTCCACTTGGAATGGTCCCAGGTACCAAATATAACAGGGCGATGGTAAAGTGTGCCGCCAGCGGGGCTCGAACCCGTGACCCTGGACTTACCAATCAACCAATCGCACTAGGGACTAAGAAATTCCATATAAGTTGGCGACGGTATCACTATTCATTTTTTAAAAACATACAACGCTATTATTGATTATATTTATCATACCAATGATAAGCATCGGTTGTTTATTGTATTAACTTTTCTGTGACTTTTTGTTTTACACCAATTCGAGATGAAAATATAACAATATTATATCCTAATATGTGCGATCACAACATTTATATCAAAACAACTATATACGTACATTTATGTTTACTTGTTGGCCCACCAAAACAAGTCTTTATTGTACTACACATACGCACTTAGATGTGCACTCTTGAACTTTCCGGAATGTTGATTTTTAAGACTACCGAGTTCCTGAGTGTTTACCACTAGCATTTCCTTTGGTCTAATTCTGATGGCGAAATCCCTGGACGCAAATGGAGATAAAACCATGCTACATCAAACTGGGAAACTTAATTGTATCGCATCATTAATCTGTGATTAATCTGACGGTATTATCAGAAACATAAAAAAAATGGAAACCCCCCGCCTTTGTCTTTGCTAACGGATAGGCCCCCGGTTTACTGGCATTTTTCTTGTCTAAATTACTGCATGTACGTTAAATTGTATTCGTTTAAACATTATATTTTTAATCATTTAATGGTTTAAACATTATATCATGGTTTTATACCACCAGTTTTTGGATTAATATATTCTAATATGATTTTTCAAAGCATGGAAATAAGCAATTTTACTAAATTAGTTGTTAAAAATAGAACAATCAAAACAGGAAGTACATTTTGTTTTATGAGTAGTTAAAAGATGATTTTTTTCTTTCCAACATCGCACTCAAACCAACTGAAAATTACTGAACTTTTATAACATATCAAAGTTATTCTCCTGTATTTAACTATTTAGTAGTATTCCTAAAATGCATATACAGAGGAATGCATCCACCACAGCCGGCGTTGCCAATTTCTCTACTAATTTATATGTGTCTGATTATTATACCTTCCAATATCCACACCCTCAACCCAAATTGACACATCATCAAATAATACCTACCCACCAAAATATCCTTGACGTAGCGAGTTCTGAAAGATGCTCATTTATTTCAACATCTTACTGTAATCTAATTGTTTCCATCTGCGGAATCCGAATTAATTAATTAATTAAAGTTGCATTTTTATTTTAAAAAAAATACATGTACACTTATCTTTAGTATAAAGACACGAATTCTTATTTACATATGAGAATGGGTGACATTCATAGTTTCGAACGGGTTGAAATTAGTGAAACCGTTTGTTACCATAGGTATAAGTAATGAAACTACACGAATGCTTGTTTAATTATGTTAATTATTACGTTTTATTTAATTGTAGAATACTTTCGGATCCGTAGACATGTTGTCCTATGTTATCTCGTCAAGGTGACCATGTAATCCATGTCATATATAAATATTTCGGCACGACGAATCTTAATTTGTAACTAAAAATAGCTTAGGTCGGTTTCATAACATGGTTGATTATGCATTTAAATGTGATGTATTCAGTTGACATATTATACAGTATTTCTATATGGAATATCCGCTGATACAATGTACTTCTTTATGAATAAAACATATAGTTTTTACTCTCGCTTTGAAATGTTATGACAGCTTCATAACACATCTGAATTATTGACTCTACATCTTTTAAAAGCTACAGTAATGTTAGATCACGTTTGATTATAGCTGCAAGCGTGATATGAACTGAATGTGGTTGAACTAGATATTCAACTATGTTTTTGTAGGTCTTGTTGATAGATTATTGTCAAGACCAGTCCATTAGCGTTCAATTTTGTGTTCCAAAATGTTCAATAAAGCATCGTTGACCTCCATAAACTCTAGGCCAAGGCTAAAGTGACCTCATTACAGGCGACTTTAATGTTAGATAAATACTAAGAATAATTTAGAAAAAAAATTGACAACTCTATCTGGAACGCTTTAAATAAGAGTAAATGCCCAAAACAATCGAGGCAAAAAAGATCGTATGAAATTGTTCAGTGCAATACACTAGGCACCAGTTTGAGGTGATGGGAGACATTTAGTTATATGTTTACTGTCGCTCTCCTCTGGAACTCTAGGTTTTTAAATATTCGGTTCGAGAATATAGCTGTGTTTTGGCGGAATAAATTAATTTTAGTGGAATATCATTTCTCTTCCATTTGATTCATTAAAACTTCATTATTTTGGAATGACGTCATAATTTGAAGAACTTTGGACAAATACATGCGTTCCCAAGTTTTTCCAATCCCGAGCTAGATCAGCACAATTTTATCTAGAAAATGAAATAATCAGAATATTTCTACCCGTTATCAGAAGTTATCTACCGTTATCATAAACTTGCACAATCATATGAAATTGACCCGATCGTCCCCATCAATGTTTATCTCCCTTTCGTCTCCATTCCTGACCTTACAAGATAGATGATTTCCCAATCGTCATGTTTACCCTGTACAGCGTTGTAAACAAACAACACCTTCTTGACCATGACACCCCAGACCCTGACCAGCATACCTGTTCAGATAACACACGTGTTTACGGTTAAAGAAGTGTACTATTTTTGGTACATTGAAGTGACCTGATTGGTACACATTAAAGTCACTAGACCAGTTTGTCTGGGTTAGTGTATAGTATAAGCAGTGGGTAACGGACTACTTAGTGGGATTATCACTGTAGGTGACTTGTAAATGGTCAGTGTTTATTACATAGAACCACAACATAAAAAGTAAAACCTGTCTATATAAACCATCCAAGAAAAAGTTGTCTTTACATCTAATTGGTCATTATACACAAGTGGAAATGTAAGTAGGTGGTCTTTATACACAGGTGGTCTTTTAAATACAGGTGGTCTTTATTCACAGGTGGTCTTTAAATACAGGTGGTCTTTATACACAGGTGATCTTTACACGCAGGTGGTATTTATACACAGATGGTCTTTATACACAGGTGGTATATATACACATGTGGTCTTTCTTTATACGTAGGTGGTCTTTATACACAGATGGTCTTTATACACAGATGGTCTAACGCATGTTTGACTGTCTACCAAATTATTCCAATCATTGTTTTCGTTGATAGATTGCTGCTGATAACAGTATTGTAAAGAAAAATACGTCTATCGGTGAAACCACTGACCAGCGGTCAGTGCTTGGTAACTGCCCCACATGGGAATTAAACTCGTATCCCAGATGTGGAAGACTTTAGTCTTTTGTCGGGACATATTAACCACTGTTGATCAGTTTGGGTTTTATTGGGTTAACGTCCTATGATATTAACAGCCAATGTCATGTAAAGATATTCCAGGTTTGTTGGTGGAGAAAAGCCGGAGTACCCGGAGAAAAATCACCGACAAGTTGTCAGTACCTGGCAACTACCCCACAAAGAATTCGAAATCGCAACCCAGAGGTGGAGGGCTTGTGGTAATATGTCGAGACATCTTAACCACTCGGCCACCGCGGCCCCTTATTAATATATAATTATCAGTCACACCAGCCAATATAATATATATATACGTGTAGAACGAATATACGTACCCGGCCTACTATACCTTTCGGCCACCATTTTCTGTCTAAAAGTGTTTTGAGCTACAATATTGCAGCTAATATACGTGTTGTACCTTTAGTGTAAAACCCTACGTATTAAATATCTTTAAAATCCGAGACAGAATGAAACTGTTTTAGTTTTTCGTCCCAAAAATAGCCAACGTTATTTAAAGGCGTTTTATGCTTCAAGAGGCTGGAAAAAACCCGGGATATCCTGATAAAAAACACCGACCAACGGTCAACATCTGACACATGCCCTTGCGCTACCTATAAATGTAGAGGTTTCAGAAAAGAGCAAGTCTTCTTTGGCGTCTTGCAAATGACGTAGTTGTATACACAGACTTATACTTGAGACTTATACTTGAAACTTGTACATGCAGTTCTCCTCCGAAATATACATGACTAGTCTAGTAATGAAAAGAATCATCGAGAGCGTCAGGAATCCTAGATTTCGGTCTAGGCATAAATGTTTTCTAGCTGGTATTAAGTATTTCAATTTGGACCTGTGCCAGACTAAATGTTTTGGTAGAGTGCGATAAAGTTCATTCTGCACACGTGCCACTGTCAAGCATTGTTCCAGTAGTTGGTTTCTAGAGTCGGGTGGAATTCGGCCAATATTTTTTTGTTATCAATGAAGGTCAGCTATTTTGAAATTTGACCTAAAGCAGACGTCTAAAGTTCGAACATATCTTCTGACGAAATAATTAATAAGAATTAATTAATATACCTGTGACTATCGACCAATTCCAATCGTAACCAATAATGCTTGAAGATTTTGCACAAAACAACCTTATGCTATCAAAACACGGTACAAAATAAACCAAACTATTCTTTCATGTATGTTGTATGATTTATAAACACTTTTGGATAGAACTTTCTTACGCCCTGTTCTGAACCACCTTAGAGACGATGAAAACCAACTCGTTAAAACTTCTATACGTACATCACTTTCCATGCTTCAAGCTACAGTTTTAATTCAGTCGTTTATCTTAAAACTGTCAGTAATCTGGGTCACGAGATAACGGTTGTATTTATAACTTTCTGTTGACGCCTCCTTCTACATGAGGTTCGCGCTAAGTAATGTTTTAGCCTAGAGGTTGATTATCAACTGAAGGGAATACCGAGGTTACACATCTTACTTCTGAGTTATCTCCCTTTTGGATGGGTTTCCATATACTGACGTCATTATTTTGTGAGCGAAATTAACGCCTTTTTCTCTAAAAAGTATGACATTAAGCTCGCAAACACATAATGTAACACATCAATTCCTACCCACAAGGACAGATAACTCTGTAGAATACAAATACAGAAAAGGTGGCAATAGGTCTTATACTTATGACTACATGTAGCCCTCCAACTTTCGAATAAGAGTAAGACTTTCTCGAGTAAGAAACCCTAACAGGACAGTTTCTAATATTACTAGTCGTTGCTCGGTGTTTTTCGCAGTGCAATGAGTCTGTCTTCAGCCTAATTATTCCAATGCGTCCTTTAATAATGACCCTAAATGTCATTGAGATAATAATTATAAATCAGAAATTATAAAAGTCCAGAACACAGAAAAGCAGTTACCTCCCCTGTATTACTGATGGAATCATGGTAATAAAGGCACGTTGCCATTCAGAAAGAGGAAGTTGACATTCTGGAAATAAACATCACTACACTCACAATAAATGAGAATGGAATTGGCGGGGATGATGATTGAGGAACGGCTTCTGTTAAGTATTGGACTTCGTGTATGGACGAATTACAGTGAAGATACTTTTTTCGCAAAGAAAATAAATTCGACCTCCAAATATCAACCCAAAATTTTACAAAATATCTCTTTTGATACAGAAACCATCAGCAGGTGCGTGTTGTTGTTGAAAATGAAACATCTAGTATAAAATACAAGTAAATAATTTTTTTTACGATAAAACACGCAATATGATAAGAATATTGACGTTTAGTAGGTAACTTTGACGGTGTGTCATTTCCATATCGGATGAGGATATGACGGTTATAAGATGTGTGTGGCGTGATCTATTTATATATCGACTAATCTTCGTCTGATCAGTAACCTTAGCAACCAATAGTGATGTCATTGGAGGGATGGGCGGGCACTGACTTACATAAATCGGGCACTAGAAAACCTCAAAACATAAACAACAATATCACGGTTGGCTACAGCTATTATGTATGTGTAAATATAAAGTTTTACAGACCTTAACATGAAATTTAATGAGGGGAACGTGACTACGTTATACTTTTTAAAACGTTTACATCTAGGTCCGTACAATTTACATTGTCATGTAGCGGAATTATATTTTTTTCGTTGATCTATTTCGCATTTGATATATATTTTTTTATTTAAGTTTCTTTAATAGAGAACACAAAACAATAGTCTGATGGAATCACTGAATTTGCTGTCCTTTTCGTGGGTAACTATTGTGTATTTTTATTATACCTGTATCACAAATGGTTTCGCAATGTTTAATGAGCCATTCAGAAGTAAGTTGGATATGCGGATGCATCATGATATTTATCATTGCGCCTTGCAGTTGACAATCTGGTGATGCACGGTTCACTAATACACATGCTAATTGGTAATAACTTTATGTATGATAATATTGATACTGTCGCCTGCGGGTAACCGATATTTCTCGCTACCTCATGTACCTAGTATATATCATAAAGGTAGCCTGTTACGTCAATATCATTATATTACCCACGTGTGTATGTATACATGTAGTTCCATGTACCAGATGAGAATCTCATTGTTGGTGTTTATGCTGGGGGCCAATGCTAAACACCTGTGTTTTATCAGCGGGGAACAACTTTCTTTATCTTGTCATCTGATAAGAACAACGTGTACAGCTTTGTAGAGCCACCGTAGCATTATGCGGAAAATTTTGAAATATTGGTTTACGTCAACTTTATCAAATCAGTCACGAAAAGGCTAAACCGAAGTATTGCGTTTGATTTGGGCGATAGCAGTGAGGGTTATCAATATACATGTAGCGTTGCGCTCGAACGCAATACCGTTTTAAAAACACAATAATTGCGGTCTGACGCAATATTTATTTTTTAGACCTGTTCCAGAAGCATTATTGTAAATTATCAGATAATTCATAGAAATAAAGCGTCGGGACTTTAAGTGAATTGAGATGTACGTACATTATAAGAAAGGGTCGTACGTATACAATTATACGTTATGTAAATGGCTTAATTATCCCCAAACAGCGTTACATTGGTATATAACCCCTGCTGTTTTATCGTCGTGTTCCGGGGTATTGTCCTCTAGACAGCAATAGAACCAGACACGATTACATAACGCTCCATGAGTGTAGTTCCTAGATCGGGACATCTGCCGTCCGTATGGCCGTATAGTGTATAAAGTAGTGTACGTACGTATATATTGACCTTTGTTGATTGCAGTGTCCTCTCACCTGTGTTTTACCTGTGTCATGAGTGTTGTTTACGAGTTACCAAACTTTTACACGCTTGCTGGATATTGTATGACTGATAATAAAGTGACTACTTAGTATCTCCTTGATATAACATGTAGAATAAAAGTTTTGTGGTTTTTTACCTAGACCTCTAAGACCAATATTCTCAGACCCATTATACATTGTAGTAAAATCATAGACAAAATTATTTTTACTAAAAAGAAGTTTTGTGAAAAGGACAGGCGAGGAACGTACGTACATGTATTTGAGAATAATTGAGCGTAAATACGCGGGCATCTAAAGAAAACTAATTGTTTGATAAAATTGTATAGTGTTCTCTGATAATACAATGTCACAGTGTAAATAAAACAAAAGCTATGTTTTCAGAGACATCATTCGTACACGGTACATGTTTTGAACTGTATCCTAAAAATATTTTGCATTTCTTCCTGGCTCACCATGCTCTCCCTAATTTTTGTTATTTCTGAAAAATCGTTGTCTGCCCCGGTCATAAACGTATAATTTATGTGATTCGTGTTACGACGTACAAATGTATATGCGATTCATTTTAATAAATATCATGAATATTGGCGTTATTTTTAAAGAATTCATATTGGCGTTATTTTTTTAAAGAATTCATATTCTAAACCATCAGCATCAACTGTAAATAACTCAATAATCTGTTAGCTACATGTATAAATAATTACATTGGCACATGTATCAAAGAAATGAGGAATGCGTTTATTCAAGGCCATTGTCCCAAACATATTAAAACATGTACGTATACAGTCGACCTACATACATGTATCTAACCATATATATTATACCCTAGTACACATTTCTATGCGCCAGATTATTTAGATGTTTATTAATGATAATCAATTAAGATGCTCCACCGCTGACAAAAGGTATTTTTTCACTATCAAAAACAGGAGCAGACGATTTAGTATTTTTCTTCAGTTACAAAAGTTACTTACTTTACACCATTACTACCGTTGAAAAGTTTGAGCTTCTAATTTTACTTCAAGTTAAAAATATGAAAAACAATTAATTGCATCCCGAAAAAATTCCGTGGCACTATATCCTATATGGAATGATGTACTGATTGCGCATATACCAAAGGAAAATAAATTATTTTTTATTATTTTTTGTGTTAATGAGACATATATATACACTATAAAACACCAATTATTGTTCAAATGATGAATGTCATTTATGGTCTGTCGGCGATGGAGCATCTTTAAAATAAAATGATATTTTCTAAAATAAAAATAGCTGTAATTAACTTTCTATTTAAGCGTGATATATTATAATATCAAATGTGTATAATTATTTTAGAATAAGCCTAATAGTTAGGCCTGAAACAGGTTATGTTAGGCCTTCTGCTCGATTCCCCATAAGTCAGGTGTGTATAACCAAACGTATTTATACTGGATATAAACGGACCGTAACCATGTGAGAGTGTATTTGTGGTTTGTTTTGATTTCCAGAGTGTATATATAAACCTGTAAAAGGTATTTTACCTATACACACACCTACATTTTCAACCAATCAAAACGCGCGTTTCTCGTGCCACAATATCGACGCCTTTTGTGGTGAACTCTGACCTTTGACATCACATGATCGGGTGATCTGAGACGACTAGGGAAAGCACATTGACAGTTTGGCGTCAAAATTACATCGTCGGGCCAAAACTGAATTACATTTTTGAATAGGAATCATTTACAGGACATGTGTTGACAGAACTTATATCGGAATAAAGAAAAAGTCGTAAGTATGAAGCGTGGAAGCCCGGAAAATTCCTAATGTTTTGACCCGACATCTTTGATCAGCCGAGTTTATGGTAACATAGTAAAATATCGGCATTATCTGAATATCAGAAAGATCTTTTGTGAAATGCCTGCATTGAATTTTCTCTCATGTGTTGGCATAGATAAATGTGAACCACAACAATGTTATCGAATAATCAAACTAGCAAGACATATATTTGTTTCATGGGCCGTTGTTTCTTACATTTTGTTTGGGCCACACACTGGCATGGGTACTCGTGCAATGACTAGGAAACAGAGAAATAGGAAGAGGGGGTGTTATAATTGATAATTTGAATTAAGGACAATTTGTTGATGATATGATTTTCTTTAGTTAAGACGTGAAATTTTGGAGTTTGATAGACTCGAAACATCGAACTACAACGTCTAACGAAAGTGATGAAAAGAAGTGAGGTAGGGGGGGGTTTAAATTGTTAAAAAATAATCTTAACCTATTGACGTTATAACATAATCATAAAAGATTGAATGAAATGGAAATTTGCTTCCTTTCTTCCCCAATCAACATTAAGTCAATTTAGTTGTATTCATAATTAAATACTCGCCTCTGTGCAATAATATTGAACAGGTTGGGCACAACCCTGCATATGGGTAACAGTTACCCATTTGAGTAACAGTTACCTGTTTGAGTAATCAATAAGTTACAGTACCCAAATGAGGAATATTGTGTAAGAAAAATGCATGAAGTTGTTTTGATTTTTTTTTATCAAAAAAGGGCGTAAAAATTTTGACATGGCACCATTACTAACATAACATGTACATTATTAATCAAAATAGGACAAACTTCATTGTCTCAATTTTGGTAAAAGTCACAAAATAAACCACCCCCATCGCTTACTATGGTGCTAAAAATAGAACACAGGTAAAACTCATTCAACCATGGCATTTGCACTGAATTTCCCTGATAGTTATACACTGAAGTCAATGGATTCCGGAGAGCACCTAAATTGTCATCTTACATCAAAGTTAGACAACAGAATTTGATATTTCACCCACAGAAATATTGTCTTAGATCAATTGTAAGGCATTCTAAAAATTATGACGCCCTTTTTTGATAATAATTTTTAAAACAACATTATGCGTTTTCTTTTCACATAATTACTCAATTGAGTAACTTATTGATTACTCAAATGGGTAACTGTTACCCATATGCAGGGTTGTGCCCAACCTGTTGAAGACAAATTATATTATTATACATGTACTTGTAACTGCACTTATTAGTGACGAGTGTAACGGAATTATTGGACTAGTGAATTGATAATCGCTGACAAAGTAGCTCAGCGGTAGAGCATTCGGCTAGTATTCGGAGGAATCCTGGTCTGGCCTCTACCTTTTCTCCTCTCCCTTCACAGTACTACATAACAATATTTTAATTCATATCATTTGTATTACTATGTGAAGTGTTCTGAATATCTACATCTAACCGACTCAGACCTGTATTGATCTACAATATTTTGTGGATTTGGCAACAATTTCTGGAATCAACTTTTGTTAGAAAGGAGTCAGACTTCAGTCAGAATGTACATATGCTGTACATGTGATACAGTTGCCTTCTAGTTTGGCGCTAGATTTAATTTCCCTTTGGCTTAAATATAGTGGGTAAAACAACGAACCAGTAAGTCTGCAGTCGCAAGTTCGAGTCTTGCTGGCGGCAATCTACTCTCGCCTTGTTACATTTAGTGCCATAGACTAGTCTAGATGAAGTATACAAATTAAAATAAATTAGTAATTTAGTTTAACTTAAATTGTTTTGAGAAATCATGGTCAGATAGCCAGAATCCTTTAGACTAGTCTACTACAGTGTTTCATTATAATATCCCGTAATACAGTTATTACTGTATGTTGGTCACAATGGTGTCTTACTCTCATAACATGAGAGTCGACTGGTTAGCCGTTTTTTTTTATCAGACTTCATTTTGCTGACTGTCGACTCTCATTTCCGAAATAAAGCTTATTTCTTTGATGCAGCTTCCGACGTCAGATGAAAGCGGAAGGAAAAGTGCAATAATGTCAATATTTATAGCTCAAACAGTGATAACATCGATATGTACATACAGTTTGGGTTATAATCATCCAATATATCTAGTAAAACCATAACTTGAGGCCTCATAAAATAGTATTTTAGCGGATTAGATATGATGAATCCTTTCCATAACATTTTGACCTAGTTTTAAATATGGTGGCTGGTTACTACAAAAAACGGAACATGAATTTAAGCGGGCAGAATACAAGTAAAAGTAAAGGCAGATCAAGCGTTTTAGGGACTTTGCAATTTGTTTTTTCTATTAACTGGCCGGATTGCTATCAACATGATTTTTTTTCTGGGTCATGAAAGTTTATGTAGGAGATGTAAATATTTGTTAAGATGGATTTTATGGGTGATTTTGTCAAAATACTTATTAACCTATGAAAAAGAGGTAGGTAATGGACATTGATGGCTATTCAAATATGATTTAAACGTTTTATATTGTCACAATCCAAAACTTTGAAAATGTTACCCTCAGCATTTGATCTATAGGAATCTTGCTTCACATGTTTAAAGGGGCAAAGTGTTAAAGGGGCAAAGTGCCCAGGATTTTTTAATCATTTATATGTTTAATTTTTTTCTTTTCATTTATGCTAAATAAGAAGCTCAAACTTTTTGAGGTTTAGTGGTAATAGCTTTGTGAAAAGTAGGTAATGTAAAATTGTTGGTGTTGAAAAAAATGATAAAAACAGCTACCTATTTGTCACAGCACCTTTAAGGATTGTTGTGATGGAGGTATAATCAGTTATGTAAATAGTAATCAAAATAACATACATCACCGCATTCTTATGTTCATGGTTCTGTGCCAAATGACGTAGATCTAGTCATTCATACAATGCAGTGAGAAACGCAGCTTTATAAATACCAGACAGTGTGGTAATGCATTATACACTATTGTTTAGGGCTCATGTTTGGAGTCTGGCCAAGTGACCCACAGTCTGGTATTGTGATTAGGTTTGTAGTTAGCAAACTTAAGTTGTGTTTTGGTTTGATTGCATTCTTCATTCTGAACTTGACATTCAACAGGTTAACAGGTAGGTTAATATTCACTGGTATACAGGTATTGGGCGTATAGAAGGTACATATCAAGTATATAACAAGTATATGTAATATATAGAAGTTTGTACCTCATTATTTATGATATAAGAATATGACAGACTTAAAGTACCTCTCTTCTAAATTACAGAAAATTACATTTCGGATTTCTGTTAGCACTATCCAAGACTGGAACTCTCTTCCGCAAGATCTTGTAATCTCAAAGTCACTTGACTCCTTCAAAACTCATCTTTCATCTCTTATTTAATTATTTTCTTCTCTTCCTCTGTTCATATATATAGCCACACCTTCAACAATATCGACATGATCTTCAATATGATGAAGTAGGTCGATTATTTGGTAGATGTAGATGTAATCTGTACTGCATTTAGAACTTTTATACATTAAATTAAACATTAAATTAAACTAAAATTTACAAACATTAAACTAAACATTAAATTTGCAAACATTGAATTAAGGTATGTTTTCAATTGGTTTGTAGAGTTTTATCATCAATATTTAAATCAGCATATTTGTTATAATATATAATAATTATCTTGTGACAATTAGGAATTTTCAAATGTTTGATAAAATACATATGATTTATAAGATAAAAAAAACAACAAGATCCATCTTTTAACTTAGGGAAATGTTTCAAACATGTTACAAACTATTTTGCTTACAATAAATCAATAAGTATTGGAATGTTAAGAATTTTGTATATAAAGTCAAGATCATGCTGCTGTGAGTCACTGTGTCAAGGTGTTGGTATATATAGACTTAGTCTAAAGCTTACTACCTTATACAGATATACCAGGGCAGGTATATTGACTCTATTACATAATAGTGTTTACCTTAAAACTAGCTTATATATCACTTACTCGTGTCAGATCAGGGGAGTTATTTACTCAGTCATCACTATATCTAATTAGTACAGCCGTAGCCTGAAGGCTAACCAATGTAATAATTCAGCGCTGTTAAAAATATACTTATAACTTACCAGTTATAATTGTCAAAAAATGTTAGCTATACATGTACAATATGTCTGACAATAAAAGCTGTTCAACTTAATAGAAATATTTGTAACTTAGCAGTACAAAAATTATTGATCTAAAGAGGGCAACTAGTTAATTAGATAGTGAAAAATTACCAATTCAAGTAGGGTAACTAATTAGCTACCAGGATAGTCACAAATTACCAATGTAAGAGGTTAGGTGGTTTCACTACCAGATTTTATTGGAGAAATTTGGTGTTTAAGAGGATGGAGTTGAAATTTCAATTTTCTATGAATATTTAGACGAGACTTATATTTGGATTTTAATTCCTTGATTACTTAATCTTACCCAAAAAATACTGACAGTAGATCTAACTGAACCAGTTAAATGTATTACACTGGTCTGTATATAGACTTATAGTGAATTAACTTCTAATACTAAGTTGTGGTAACAATCATTTTATCTTTATATAAATCTCACTTTTGAAATCAATATTTACTTGAAATGAATGAATATTTCACAAAGTTAAATAAAAAAAAAAAATCAATAATCGTCACCATTTGAACTTTGAATTTTGGCATATCACCAGATTTGTAAAGCTTATCAGTAGAGAAACTGCATTACAGATTATGAAATCCCTATAGGATAACACATTATGGTTTAGGTGTAGGCAGGATTAAACTGATATGTGTGTATCTATAGTCGCTGCACCTACACATGACTCACAGTCAGATGGGCTAGAAACATGTACATATAAATTTTATTTTTGAATCTTACATGTATCAACTATCAAATTATAAATATCTACTTTGGATTTTGAGAACCTGCATTTGATCAGATCTGGGTATCGGTAATGTACTATATTTTATTACATCATAAGCATGTATGTTTTAATTAATTTCTGACTTTGGGTTATCTCAGACTGCATATTTGTTTTAACATGAAGAGGAATTGATATTCTTGAATAATTTTTTTATAGGGTAAAATATTCACAAGCTATATATACTAAATTGCTATGCACTTCAAAGTTCAAACTACACTTGTTTTGTATGCATGTGACCAAAATTATACAGAAAGAGCAGATAGGTTCTGCCAATTAAATCAATTGCTAATTTTGCAACTGATATATCAATCTAGCTGCAATAGTCTACGTCAGTACATTCTTACATTGTTATAGGATATTCTGTAAAAAAACAACTTTATATGGAGCTATATATAGGTACGCTTACTTTGTGAATGAATGCACAAATAGGTCACCTTGTGAATGAGAGTTGGAATCCAAGTGTGTTATAGTGACATATCAACAATCTCAATGGGAAATCGGTCATTCATATAACAAAATGGATTCTTATATAGTGCAAGTCATGTTTTAATCTGAAATACCAACACAGTATTAGAATATTTAATGTATACCTAAGGATAACAATGCTCTTTACCTATTATATTGGTAGTTGATCAGTATTTATAAAGTACAATAATTTCTGATGAATAGTATAGGGGATCTCTTGTTGTAAGGAAAATCAATACAACATTGCAGATATATATTACATATGATATAATGTGCATGAAGTGTGTTCAGTCAAAGAAATCTAAACAACACTTCTGTTTGGATATTTGACATTAAACTTATCAAATGTTTTTTCCTGTAAAGTGGAGATTTTCAGCCACATCATTTTATTTGACGTATGTACTTATATTCTGAAATTTTCTTATCGTTTCAGGAAGCTTAAAAACACAACTGTCAATATATTTACCAGCGGTAGTGCAAGATGTCTCTGTAGAAAAGCATGAGCAATTATTTTGGTTACGTCGGAAAGTTATTCTCAAACGTAAAAGGTTTCTACAATGAAATAAATGCAGCGACCTTGACTGGAGCGATTGACTCCATCATAGTAGAGCAAGAAGATGGCACCTTTCAATCTTCACCATTCCATGTCCGGTTCGGGAAGCTGGGAGTGCTTCGTGCGAAGGAAAAAGTGGTATGTACCAACCAGGTGCTGCACAGCCTGTAAAAGTCAGTGTTAAGATGTGTCGTTCTGCTTGGCAGTAATTCATTTTATTTAGTTCTGTATCTTGCTCAAGATCATGTGTTTATTGTGTAATAGGCATAACGTGGTGAAAAGATGGAAATTAACAAACCTTAAATTTAGTGAGTTTTTTCGAGTTGACAAGTGAAATTTAAGATTTTTGAATTTTGATCTTTTTGTGGCAAACAAAGACTTTTGAAAGATTTTTGAAGGCGGAAATTTAAGTCTCTAGTAAGTGTGCATCAATTTCGTCTTTTTGCCTTGAAAATACACTGATACATCAATGGTTAATTTTCGTCTTTTTGGAACGAAAAGATAAATGGCACAAATCAGTCACCGTAAATACTGTATAAAAACAATAAGATATGTATTCTGGATTGCCATTCTAAGTAAGAACTTTCAGGGAACGATAAAGGTTTATATTTCCTGATTATTTCACAATACTGATAATTAGTGATACACCACTTACTAACAGAGGTCTATGTTAATGTTGTGTTATTATTTTCAGGTTGATATATCAATCAATGGACAGGCGGTGGACCTTCACATGAAACTTGGAGATTCTGGGGAAGCTTTCTTTGTCACGAATGTCGAGGAAACGGGAGAGGTACGTGATAATGTCCTAATACATTGACTTCATCAGTCACTAACGTTAAAGTCATTTAGGATTGGCTCAAGATGTAATTTTAAAGCTCTACAAAAGAAAAACGTAAAATTGTGTTTAAATCAGAGTTGTTGGTCGTTTTTAAATAAACTGTAATCCTCAAGTAAATGTCAAACCTTGTTAGGTTCTATGGGTATTCTGGCTTTCCATAGATCTGTGAGTTGTTTGTAAGTATGATTGTACTTCCAGGATGTGCCGCCCTACCTTGCCACCTCTCCAATACCATCACAGGCAGATCTGATGGAACAAGGGGTGAAGGAAATGAAGAGCAAGTTCTTTGATCAGGACGATCTTGCGTCAAAGATGAGTGATGTCAGAATTAAGATGGAAGATTCTGGAGGTCAATTAGGGGTCAAAGAAAGTCACAGCAAGCGTCGTAAGAAAAGACGAGTTGTGAAGAGGAGACAGGTTTGTAGTCTATTTGTGCTATTTTACAGAAAATTACTTGGCGGAATTGGATTTTTACACATAAATTGAAGTTAATGACATTTCACAAAATTTGATTAAAGCGCTAAATAAATTTACAAACTTATTGATGAATGAATGATATATCATGTATGTTATGTTAATACAGCTAGAAATTCCTAAAAATGATTGTGGTATAGGTTAGTCAAGGTTGAGAATTAAAATGTGTTTTTTTTCAGGTATGTGATCTAAATCTTTGAGTGGTGAAATTTTCTGATAACAATTCCCTTCATCACTATCTTGATCCTTTCAGGTTTCTACTGGAGATTGTGACACAGAAGTAAAATCCCAGGAGGAAACTGACCTACCGATGTTTGATATTGACGATGTATCATCTGACGAGGAGCTGGCCAACATGCCCCCGATGCCTCCGCTTGGTTCACTGGGGAAATCTGTGAGTCTGCCGATCATGGAAGAGAATAGTTTACAGCGGACCAGTGACTGGGCTAGGACACAGTATAATACATACAGTTATCTACATCCGTTCAGTGATACCGACATGTCACCACTTAACAGGTACCTAGATCAAATGTAGCCATTTAGAATGACTTGAAGGAAAAAAGAACAAATATTTGAATGCAAAAAAACACAAAATATCAGCCTTAAAATTCACAATTCATTTTAGTCATATTTACATATCTTAGATCTTAGAGTGATCTTTAAAATCTTAAGATAGATTATAGTGTCTGTATACATGTGCGAGCCTTTGGAGGGACATTTCTTTCAAGTGTTTTTCTTGTGTCAGAACGTTTTTAAGGTTTGTGCAGGAAAAGATGTTTCTTTTATTCTATATATAACAAGTTGCAATATACAAGTCTGAAGTTCTACTATTCTAAGTAAATCCTTAATAATTATTCTTTTCTTACACAGCCCTGCAAGTACACGTCCTCCGTCTCCAAAGAGTGACACAGAGGTGCAGCTACGTTGTCAGGACGACGATATGATCCTATCAGAGGAGGACAACACCATGTGGGAATGGGGAAATCTGCCGAGGAAAAGTATGGACGATTCTACTGTGGTCCAGGGGGATCTACAGACGCCGGGACAACTTAGTCAGAATAGTCAAGGTAGGTTAGAACGCCAGTGTTTTTCCTGGGTATTTTGGGAAATTGCAACCTGGTGAAAATTGGGAATTTTTATGCGATAAAAGTAGGAAATTGGGAAAAATTTTAAGTTTATGGAAATTTTGGAAAAGGTAGAAATAAACAATTATCCTTCTCTAAGAATCATAGTAAGAATGTATACTAAAATACAATGTTCAGACATGGAATTTCCAGATTTTTTTTTTGTTTCGTCACACAAAATACACTTCATCTCACTGTTTTGGGAAGTTTAGACATAGATTTGGGAAAAAATAACAAGAAATACAATTGGGAATGGGGCCGAATTTCGGCCCCAAATATATATAGGCAGGAAAAACACTGAACGCTGAGACCCTACATGGGCTTCGATGTAACAGACCACAATTTTTCATGTAAATTTAATCACTGCCTCTGCTTAATGATCAAAATCAAGACTTTTGTCTCACTAATCTGACACTCAATTCAGTCGATCAAGTTAAATAGAGGATCTCAAGTTTATTTATCAATGACAACTCACTTTATTTAGGTACCTCAAGAGGCAATGCTAATGAGACGTCGGGAGGCCTGTTTCAGTTTATGCGGAAGACAAAGGCAGTACGTCACAAACCCGAGGAGGAAGGAATATACCTCGACGATCTCAAGTTAGAGGAAATGGACCCTGAAGTGGCGAAACTCTACTTTCCTAAACGGTAAATACATGTGTTGTGTAGATCATTTAGCTCATTAGAACCAGTTATCAACACTTCCCTGTGATGTGATAGTCTGTTTGAAGTAGTTTATAGTTTGTGATGAACTTGGTATCAAATTGGTAAATACATTGTATTTATAAATATTAACCTAACTCTTGGAACTTGTAGCCTATGTAATATAGACAATTCTATATTTGAAGTTGATATATATGATGTATGCCTTACATTCATTTAGAACTGTATTAGGTAAAGAAGTTAAACTGACAAAGAATATTAAAAACTTTTCACATCACAGGTGAAGATGTGATGACAATATTTTCAGCATAATGCTTTGGCTGTTATAAAGTGTCTGTATCCTATTTGTGTACTTATTTAGACAGCACTTCTTGGTATCAAAAAATTTATTCTTGAAGTTTTAGCTGCTTTAAAGTGAAATGAAAATTTAGTGTAATGCTTTGTGTTTAAGATGTAAGCATCGTGCATTCTATTTACTAGACTTAAAATGTCACTCAGTAGTTAAAACTTAAAAAACCCAATTTCTTGTTCATTTTGCGCTTCCCTGCATGTACATTACATCTCTCATCATCATTTAGATAAATCTCGTAATTAATTCTGAATAATCAAAGCACGTTGTATTGCATTAATATTGCGTGGTAAATGTTAGATTTTGTAGAAAATACTAGGACACCCAAGGACATTAGTGTTTGTTGCTGTGTGTTATACAATTTTTGCGGGTATAAAATTTTGGAATTTACTGTTTGGAACTCTTTGGGGGTTTCACTTTCACGAATTGTCTGTAGCCTCTGAGTGTGTGATTCACCTGACAGGGTGTGATGCGATGGTTATTAATAAATTAGAATGAATCCGCGAATTAAAACCCTTGTGAATATTACCTTTGATTCTATACAGTGTTTGTAAAGCTGTGAATATTAGTATCAATTCTATACACTTTATGTAAAGCTGTAAATATTTGCATCATTTCTATACAGTTCATGTAAAGCTGTGAATATTAGCATTATTTCTATAAACTTTATGTAAAGCTGTGAATATTAGCATTATTTCTATACACTTTATGTAAAGCTGTGAATATTAGCATCATTTCTATACACTTTATGTAAAGCTGTGAATATTAGCATTATTTCTGTACACTTTATGTAAAGCTGGTGAATATTAGCATTATTTCTGTACACTTTATGTAAAGCTGTGAATATTAGCATCATTTCTATACATTTTATGTAAAGCTTGTGTTTGTACTAGTATTAATTTTCAATGTCGCTTTCTCTTTTGCTCCACAGAATGTCCAAGCAGTAAGTAATATCAGCAGATTCTCCTTTTTTTTAACATCCCTCTCTAACTTGTTTAACCTGTAAAGTTTGTACCGTATTCAACCAAATAAGAGCACAGGGCATTTAAAAATTTTCAAAATGAAAAGGTGCTTCATAAGACAAAATTATGACAAATTACACAAATATGCAGTTTTGGTCTTTCTTTATGCCCAGGCAATTGAAATTGAGGCCTCAAAAGGGGGAGGGGTGCTTATAGGGACATGGGCACTTATTGGCTCGAATATGGTATGTTTAATTCCTGTATTTACCGTTAGTTTATAGAACACCTAATTGATACATGTGTGTTTGTATACAATTTATTGAAGGGAAAGAAAGATTGATTAATCAACTTGTTAAAACATATCTCACCTAAGTTTGATTGATGAAGATGTTAAAAGTTCATTCACCTAATGCTACTAAAAGAGAGTGTGATGAATATTTTAAAACCATTAATGATTAAGTTCTCTAACATTGATATTATACATTAACATTTGATTCAAAAACAATAATAGTTTGAACTTTTCAACTAAATAAATCCTAGACAAGTTTCATCAGCAGAAATTACAGATAAAGCTGAAATAATCACTTATACCAATACAAAACAATGTCGTTAGGGTAGGATTTACCTCCTATGATTGTGACGTTATATTTTGACATGATAATTTTGATGTCACAACCACCAGAAGGTGGAAATAATCGTCATATTTTACTCATGACTTCGTTGTGGTATTTCAAATACCCATATGTAAGAAAATGTGTCATCTCAAAATTGACATAGGAGACCTTTCTCCTTTATTGCTAGTCTCCTTTATCCTTCTCTTTATCATACCCAATATATGTATAGAGGTCTGGAAAGGCTGGTATATCTACAGCCAGTTATTGCCGTTTTTGCATATTAAAAGAGTTATCTGCCCTTACTGGTAGGTATGTGACATCATGTATTTACAAGCATACAATGTCATTATTTTCATAGGAAACAAGATGAATTTCACTCATGAAATAATGACATCACAATTGACACCTTCCTGCATGAGAGATAACTCTGTGATGTGTAAAGGCGGAATACAACCATAACAATACAATGATAGGTTGTAATGGTATATTGTATAGCTGGTTACTCATTTTAGTCAAAATTTTTGTGAGAAAAGAAAATTTGGATATTTTTTTTATTTATTTAAGCAGTTATGCGATAAAACGGCTTTGCGATAAATACTAGTCGCAAACATATAAAAGTAAATTTGATTCAGCATGTTTTTTTTCTGACATTACTAGCTGTGTTATGTATTAACAATTCTGTGCCAATTGAGATTTTTCTGGACTGTTTCTTTTGGATTTGATTTGAAATTTTTCATTATTTCTACTATCATTACAAAAATTGTGTCATGGTTTAAACCTATGCATGTAGATTGACATTTAATATGTAATCAAACTACAGATTTTATTACAAAAATGTAATGAGTTAACTTTTTCTAGGAATTCAGAAAAGTTAACATATCTTTACAGATCAGATGAGTTCATACAAACTGAAGGAAAAATTATAATAATTACAAAAATGCACAAAATGTGATGATTTGGTATATGATTAAACTTAAAAATTGCCACCTGTTTATTATATTTTCTGAATTTTTAAGAGTGCAGCAAATCCAGGAAAAATGATATAGAATTATGAATTTTAAATGCTGGTAAATTTGTACATGCAGTGTAATTATGAAATGACAATATTTTTTTATTTTTTTTTCTAAGTTTCCATCAGTCTCCTTTCATGTCAATCAAAGACAAGGAAGAGGACACGGATGTCACTTCCTGTTTTCCCAATTCTGTAGCATATGATGTCATTTTGGTGGTAGGAAACAAGATGAATTTCACTCATGAAATAATGACATCACAATTGACACCTTCCTGCATGAGAGATAACTCTGTAATGTGTAAAGGCGGAATACAACCATAACAATACAATGATAGGTTGTAATGGTATATTGTATAGCTGGTTACTCATTTTAGTCAAAATTTTTGTGAGAAAAGAAAATTTGGATATTTTTTTTATTTATTTAAGCAGTTATGCGATAAACCGGCTTTGCGATAAATACTAGTCGCAAACATATAAAAGTAAATTTGATTCAGCATGTTTTTTTTCTGACATTACTAGCTGTGTTATGTATTAACAATTCTGTGCCAATTGAGATTTTTCTGGACTGTTTCTTTTAGATTTGATTTGAAATTTTTCATTATTTCTACTATCATTACAAAAATTGTGTCATGGTTTAAACCTATGCATGTAGATTGACATTTAATATGTAATCAAACTACAGATTTTATTACAAAAATGTAATGAATTAACTTTTTTAGGAATTCAGAAAAGTTAACATATCTTTACAGATCAGATGAGTTCATACAAACTGAAGGAAAAATTATAATAATTACAAAAACGCACAAAATGTGATGATTTGGTATATGATTAAACTTAAAAATTGCCACCTGTTTATTATATTTTCTGAATTTTTAAGAGTGCAGCAAATCCAGGAAAAATGATATAGAATTATTAATTTTAAATGATGGTAAATTTGTACATGCAGTGTAATTATGAAATGACAATATTTTTTTATTTTTTTTTCAGTTTCCATCAGTCTCCTTTCATGTCAATCAAAGACAAGGAAGAGGACACGGAGTCAGGCAGGGGAGCATCACTTCCTGTTTCTCCCAATTCTGTAGAAGGTGCAATTGGTGGTCCCTCGGTCAGCTTCCTGCAGTCAGAAGTGAAACATTTAGGCAACTTCTCCATGTCCCTGTGTGGTGGTCTGTCGGACCCTGATGGAGTTACACTGGAGAAATTCATGCAGAATGTGATCACATTTGATGATTTGTGTGAAAACTACAACATGATTTCCAATCCGGACTTAGTGATTCGTATTTGTGAGAAGTAAGTAGTTATGAATAGTATTAACTATTGATTAAAGTGTAACTATTAAATTTTATAGATTTATAAATATTGAAACTTCAATGTTGGGAATTGTAATTTTCATTTTAATGCATTAGCCTTTATCAATGATTTGGTTTAAAGAAAATGTGTTTTTTTATGACAATTATATGAATGAGAGATCATTATGAAATACTACTGAATGGTGATGACTAAGTAAACATGTATAAATGATAACACAGGATTCTGTGACATAATTTTCAGAATTTCATGTGTTTCGTCTAATTAGGATTTATTTCAAATTATTTGTAATATTAAACATGACTTATATTTTATCATATTCTTTTACCTGCAGATACTACAACTGGCAAACAGCAGCCCCCATCATTTTGTCTCAAGTTGTGTTTAATAAAGATCTGCCAGAAGTAAGTCTTATCATATCAAGGAATGATTTTTATACAACTGTCACTACATTCAACAACTAAAAAACCTATCTATATGAGAGTGATCTCCCTTAATAGCTGGCACATTGAGATGTAGGAAAATGGAAAAGGTTTTCATTTCAAAATATCACTCCATGAATCCAATAAAACATTGCCTCATTCAGATGACAGCCTAAGAAATATTTGAAGTTTTGCCTGTATTTATAAATTTGTTGTTTTATTTTCAGCTTACCATTGACAAACTTACCTCAGAATACATGCCGAAAAAGAAGGACAAGAAACAAGGAAGTCGTGTTTCTTCGTGGTTCTCATGGCGACGGACAAGTACAACACCAGAGACGGGGGTGTCCAAACTGGACACGTCTGGAAGTACTTTGGATAATCTGAAAACCATGTCGGATTCAGATCTAGTCATGAACAAACCAGTAAGTTAGAAACTCGTGAATAAAATAGTAAGTTAGAAACAGTGTAGAAATCTCTATCTTTACTAGAACTTTTGGTATTATAAATATTACAGCAAAACTTGTGGATATATGTTGAAAGAATAGAATTTCTTGTTTTTGATATAAGACTTTATCTAGACTTATGATATCAGGTTGGGGAACCATCACTCCTGATTTATAGAAAAATGTGATCTCCACTGAATTATCATGAAAGTGATCTCTTTACCATGTTAATGGGAATGAATCCATTATCAAACAAGTTCTACAAAGATGGACATTGTGTTTGTGTTGCAGCAGCTGGACGCGTCTGTTTCCACGAGTCCTCCCGTCAGTCCCCCTCCTAGTCTCACCAGTAGTCCACGCAAGGAAAGGCGCATCACGGAGGAAAGGTAATTCATTTTAAGGACCTCGATAGAAATTAAATTTTTATTCCAACGTAGGGGTTCCACGTTGTAACATATACGTTTCTATGGGTATAAACATCAGCAGGTTGCGAGACATTCTATGAATAGTAAAGTCAATATTTTGTTGTTGTTGTTTTGATTTGGAATTTCAATTATTGAATTATAAAAAAAAACGTTGATTATATTTCAGTGTGAAAGCAGATGATGAACACACTTCAAGTGAAGCTGACACTGACTCGGACAGAGTATCTCTTAATGTCCGCAAGCGACTAGTCAACGACATCTACAAAAAGACACTTCGTCTCACATCCGAACAAATTGTAAGTTTTTATATCTTTTAACCTATGTCTCTTATACCTTAGTTAATAACTAGAATTGCACTTAAATGACATACCATACAACGTTGTTATTATTATATCAAAGCCAGAAAATGATTACAGATATTCCATTGTGAAGGTTCTTGTTAATTAATTGTTGCTCAAGGTAAATATCGTCAAAATACTGATTTTGTACTAAACACTTTTCAAAGCTTACAGCTATGTTACATATATACATTTCTTTGTGTTCAGAAAAAGTTGAATCTGAGAGAAGGTGCCAATGAGGTAACATTCTCCGTGACTACACAGTACCAGGGTACGACCAAGTGTACATCCCATATCTTCTTGTGGCGCCACGACGACAAACTAATTATCTCCGATATAGATGGCACAATTACGAAGTGAGTAGAGTTAACTTAATATTTATTTACTTATACACTGACAATATATAGAGTTAACTTAATATTTATTTACTTATACACTGACAATATATAGATAGTTTACATAAAGCCTTCAGTTCTGTTATTCTTGTTCATTTTTCGTAATTCTGAGATTAGGTTTGACATTTTATTCTATATGTATATATATGTATTAAATGGTATCATTTATACTGCATATATCATCTTATAAAATTATCTATAAATGAAGTATACTGCTATTTGAAACAAGATGAACGTTGGTTCTTTTCTTTATATTTCATATCTTATAAATTTGTATAAGTGGTTATGTACAGGTTTAATGCATGTCTAGGCAAGATACAGCAGCCAGATATAGATATTACAGACTTTGCTTTGGTTATTATATAATAACTGCATCATTCATCGTCTGTGTAGGTCGGATGTCCTTGGCCAGATTCTGCCCATCATCGGTAAGGACTGGTCCCAGTCGGGTGTAGCCCAGCTCTACACCAACATCCAGTCCAACGGTTACAAGTTCCTGTACCTGTCGGCCCGTGCCATTGGTCAGTCCAAAATCACCAAGGACTTACTAAAGAGTATAAAACAAGACTACCATGTCCTACCTGAAGGTCCTCTACTCCTGTCACCCACGTCTCTTGTTAGCGCCTTTCACAGGTACGAACAGGTGTCACAGTTATTCTACAAGTAACTTACATGAGTGGCTATGTAATATGAAGTATTAAACGAGGTCAGCGACCTGTTTATCAAATTATTGAACAAGGTATGAACAGGTGTCACGTTTATTTAAAGATGCTCCATTGCCGACAGAGCATAAATGATATTCATCATTTGAACAACAACTGGTGTTTAATCATGAATATATGCCTAATTAACACAAAAAATAACATAAAATAAATTATTTCGCCTTTGGTGCATGCACAATCAGCACTGCATTCCATATGGGATATAGTGCCCCGGATTTTTGTCGGGATGCAATTAATTATTTTTCATATATTTAACTTTAAGTAAAATTAGAAGCTCAAACTTTTCAATGGTGGTAATAGTGTAAAGTAAGTAACTTTTCTAACTGAAGAAAAAAACTAAATCGTCTGCTCCTGTTTTTGATAGTGAAAAAATACCATTTGTCAGCGGTGGAACATCTTTAATTAATAACTTACTTACGTGTGTGGCTATGTAATATGAAATATTAAATGAGGTCAATGGCTGTATATCAAAGTATTTAACGAGTTATATACAGGTGCTATGGTTATTTAACAAGTTACTTACATGAGTGTTCATGTAATGTGAAATATTAAATAAAGTCAATTAAGGCTCATAACATATATATCAAATTATTTAAAGATGCTCCACCGCCGACAAAGCATAAATGATATTCATCATTTGAACAATAATTGGTGTTTAAGCTTGTATATATACGTCTAATTAACACAAAAATTAATATATAATAATTTATTTCGCCATTGGTGCATGTGCCATTAGTACTTCATTCCATATAGGATATAGTGACACTGAATTTTTTCGGGATGCAATTAATTATTTTTCATATTTCTAACTTAAAGT
This sequence comes from Argopecten irradians, assembly GCF_041381155.1. Taxonomy (NCBI): domain Eukaryota; kingdom Metazoa; phylum Mollusca; class Bivalvia; order Pectinida; family Pectinidae; genus Argopecten; species Argopecten irradians. Next base: position 28,035,794 of record NC_091148.1, read on the forward strand.
AAAATTAAAAGCCCAAACTTTTCAATGGTGGTAATGGTGTAAATTAAGTAACTTTTGCAACTGAAGAAAAATACAAAATCGTCTGCTCCTGTTTTTGATAGTGAAAAAATACCATTTGTCAGCGGTGGAGCATCTTTAACGTAGTAGGTGCAGGTGTCACAGTTATTTAAAAGTCATTATCATCAGTTTTATACTTCATTGTGATCTGTAGGAAATCAATCTCTCCTCCTCCGTTTACTATATTATTTGTAGTTTAAACTGAATTGGAAACTTCAATTTAAAATTTTATTCTTAATGTTTAAAATTCTTGATATTTCATATGACTTGTTTGAAGTTTTTGGCTGACTTTAATAGTTATTTTTGTTGATTGTTTATTTGTTTAACCAACTAAAGTTACTTTATTAAATGTGAAGCGTTTGTTTGTATGTTAATATATATATACAAGTTGCTGTCTTGTTGTAGGGAAGTGATAGAGAAAAAGCCAGAGGAATTTAAGATCGCCTGTCTCAAGGATATAGCTGAGCTGTTTCCCAATAAAAACCCTTTCTACGCTGGATTTGGGAACAAAATCAACGTAAGTGCTTAATGACATTGCTGTGAAGTTTTTGCAGGAGTATTTTCTCTTCATGTGATATTATGAAAGGTTTTTTCAATGTTTTTTTGTCAAATAACCCTAAACAAACTATTTTGTCATATTTAACCTACCTCTAAGTGTAAAAGATGTTAACAATATAAAAAGGACACAATGTGATATTTATCTTTAATGCTTCTAACCATGATGTTTTAAGTGGATGCCTACACTATCAGAAAACATCAACATGCTTTATTTTGTGTTCCAGGATGTGATTGCGTACAAAGCGATAACAATCCCTTCGTGCCGTATTTTCACCATTAACCACAAAGGTGAACTAAAACAAGAGTCGGCCTACACCTTCCAATCCTCGTAAGTCACCACTGACATATTTTATTCATTTCACCTGGTAATCTCGGCATAGTGACAATTTTTTAGAAGTCATTTGTTCATTGTCGTACCAAAGTTAAAGGGTACAAAAATAAAATTTGGTAGACAGATTCCTGATATAAAGCGAAGTTGAGTAAACTATTTAGGGTTTTGTAATGTTCCCTATTAATGGAGTTATTACTCAATTTGTGCAGTAGGGATATTAGTCGGCCACTCTGGTGACAGTTCTAGTTAAAATTTGAGGGATTTCATGGTTGAAAGTTAAATAAAGTTTTATGAATCTATTTTGTCTAATTAACATCATTTTTGTGTGTGCTAGGTATATGAATCTGAACGATGTGGCAGACCACTTCTTCCCTCCGGTTGAGCGACTACCCAATGTGTTATCGGCCGAGTTTAGTTCTGTGATGTACTGGAGAGATCCACTACCGTCACTACCAAACATTGACATTTCCAGCCCTGAAGAGATGGAACCTCGACCTATCACCAGCTGACAATCAACATCCATGGACATCACCACCTCCTCTTCACTGCCAGCAACCTTCCACATACCTCGTACCGACAGTATTCCAATCCCACAGAGGTCCTACTCCTACGAGGACAAATCAGCGTCCTACATACTGCCAAGTAAAAACAGTTTAGACATGCACTTTGACGTGTCCGACTTCTCGGAGGAGGACAGTGCAGACTCTGACACTGACAACCCGAGGGATACTTTCGAAGATTTGGGGGTGGCATTGAAGAGATATGGTAAATCTTCAACACCTAAACAAAAAAAGCGACACTGGCTACTGCCGTTTTATATGTATCTGTAACTTTTTACTGCTAAAATCTTTAGGTTTCGCCGCCTTCAATGCAAATTTTAAGTAATATCTAATCATTTGGAATGTATTCAATGTATCAGAATGGAAGACATTAACTATGTACAATATTTTCTCTGCCTTTATTATATAACAAACACGTTTAAAAATTATTCTTAGCTAGATGATTATATATGTGTTGAAATACAACTGAAATTTTCTGACAGATTTTGCTTGAAGTATTGTATGGATGCATTTCAGTACATGATCATGATAATGTGCTTTGACAAAGATGTTTCTCTAATTTGAAAAAAAATAATAGCTCAAATTAATTATTTTGCCTTAAACTTTTATTTTCAAATTTGAAATATTCAATATTGTCTTCCTATTTTGAATGAAGAAGTGAACTGCTGTAAATTGTCTCCACTCTGGACATGTAGCTGTAATTGGTTTGGTTGGCTGGATTGGGATGTCCATGAACAGGTCTGTTATTGAATCATACCCATGTATCATTAAATCAACATTTGAATATATTCTATATTTAAATGATCATCTAAGGAATCGTTTTCATTGCAGTTATTTATTTTCATTAGAAAGTCAAAACATATATAGAATCACATAAATCTTGTATTTAAGTTATTATATTCACAGTCATCCTAGCCCATGTGCCCAAAGTTTGGCTATATTCAAGATAAAACTTCCTGAAATATTGTAATTTGTTGGTTCACCCCATCTTGAAACATTTCAAAATTGTAGATCATGTGTTCTAGGTATTTCATGCTGAAATCGATGAATTGAACTTCCAGAGAGAAGTCTGTGTATGTTTGGGGTATATATATAGTACTCCCTGCTCATTTACATGTAAATACAGTGAAGGATTAAATCATTGTGACTGGTATTTGAAATAAGAAGAAAAAATGTGTGAAATAAGTTGTTTCTCAGGGCTGGTTTATTTGTGCAAAGTGTAATATTTCAGTTTTCGTTGTTACAATTGATTAATTCCTGTGTTTCCATGTGCTATAAAAAACAATATCTAAACTACTGAGTGCTATCTTTTATTTCTTAACTTTGGGGGGGAAAAGTTTACCAATTGTTAGTTTATATTATGTGATATTGTCCTCAGAACTGATTTGTCTTGATTTTAGTGATAATTCTAATGTCAGATGTTTCTTTTGAAAATCTATATTTAAGAGACATTTGTTCTGTGTGCTCTAGTTTGTTTAATTGAGAATTTACTGTTAATTCATGTTAATGATTGGATTATTTCTGAAGCATCACCCCTGAAAACACATTTAGACTCTTCTAGACTAATCCATTATGCAAATTCAGGGGTGAATATGTTCACAGTATTCCTCGTAAATCAAGTTTTCTTTAATTTGACATAGAAGTGAATCTCTATATTTACCTTATACTCGAATAAAAGCAATACTTTTTTTTTCTGTCTCACAAACACTGAAAAACATTATGTGTAGGTAATTATTGGTTTGCTTGTTGAATTATTCCACTTTGCACTATTGATAACAATAATGAACAATGAGTTGATGGTAGTTAAATAGTGTATGTTATCTTGCATAGATTTTATTAGGTATAGATAATACAAATGTATATATATTTACAATGTATAATTCCATATAAGTGTTAGTTTAGTGCACATTTAGTTAGTATGATGTTGAACATTTTATTTATGCATACATAATTTGTGAAAGTTCTATTTTCAAGAATGCATTCAGCATTGTAATATGTTTGCTATTTCTGTTTTAATGAAATGCATAAATACTTTCGCATGAAGTTCCGGGTAAGACTATTTGTAGCACTTGGAAGCTGTGGCAACAAGTACATTGATTACCATATTCGACCCAATAAGCGCCCAGGGTGCTTAAAAAATTGATGGAAATGAAAAGGTGCTAATAAGTCGAAATTATTGCAAATCTATACCGTTTTATGTAATTTTGGTCCTTATTTATGCATGGGCAATTGAAATTGAGACCTCAAAAGGGGGAAGGGGCGCTTATAGGGACATAGGCGCTTATTGGGTCGAATATGGTATTCAAAATTTCTTCTGTGAAGAATCAGTGACTCAAATTTTGAGTGTTTAGTGACTCTTATGAGTCAGAATATATATTAATATCGTAACTTTTCTTTTCTTTTTTTTAATTTTGTGTTTGTATTATTACAATGAACTTATTAATCTTCAGTAATTATTTTTGAAAATTTACTGAATTGTTAAAAAAATTGTTGTTTTTGTTCTCAGTAAGTTGTATAAGTGGGCTCCACGTAAAAGTATTCTATATTTAAAAGTAGATAGGAATTATGAGTATTTTTGTCTGCATCAGCAGATTGTCTCTCAGATCAATACGCCTTCTAATTTCTGTGTATGTTTTTTATTATTAATATTCTGATTGTTTTCCATTTATGTGCTTAGGATGAAGGTTTCTCAAACTCTATGATACAGTACTGATAATTGGAGGATACATTTTATATGGATGTAAACTATTTCTGTGTTATTACGGATTTGTGTATTTGTCCAGACAGGGTATTGGTTTCACAGCTCACGATAGCTGTGTGTCTAGGCAAGCTGCCTTATAAAAGAACACTGTCAATATGTTAAATTTTGAGAACAAAAGTTTGTTTCACTTTAAAGCATTTATACTTTAGTTTTATAAATATTGCTTGTTTTCCCTTTTATGTGATATTGTTAACAACTCTGTCTCCATATAATCCTAATTCCATACTTGTTCGTTGTCGACTGAAACTGAGGGAGGATCCTGGAAAAGGGCACTGATAATTAGTTTTTCCAAAAGTCAGTGTTTAAATATAGATATTTAAGTTTTTCTCAAGTTATATTACGGTTACTAAGAATGTTTTTTTCTATATAGTAGTAGTTAAGATTTCTTTGCTCTGCTATCTAGTTGCCCCTGTGATTTGGACACTTGCCATTCATTGTTGGGTGTGATACATAGAGATATGACAGTCTGACAAGTGTTAGGATACCACAGAACATTAAAAGTAGCATTAGTTTTATCCATCGTTTATAAAAGTTGGTGCATATGTTTGCCATGAGTCTATATTACCATAGGTGCTGTCACGATGGCCGTGACGACAGTGGCTGTCATGGTGATGGTTCTGTTATGATGGCCGTGACGACAGTGGCTGTCACGGTGATGGTGCTGTTATGATGGCCGTGACGATAGTGGCTGTCACGATGACTGTACTGTTACAACAGGCGTGACGACAGTGGCTGTCACGTTGACGGTGCTGTCACTTCGGGCGTGACGAAACACTTGAGTTGTTTGGTTTTGTGATCTTGTTTATCTATTAGCCCTATATGGGGACACGCATACTGATTTGTGATCAAGTTTAATCATGAGTTTTATAAATGTGATAACAGGAATGGAGTATTTTCTAAGAATCAAGACTTGATGCTTATCCATCATTAGAAAACAAATGTTTAAAATTACATCATTGTATGTTCTCGAATAAGTGAACTCAAAGAGAATTGTGATAATATGTCATTCTCTGAAAATTGAAGTCAATGTTTTGATATGTTTCCGTAGACAGAAATTCTAGCTTTGATGTCCTAGTTGGAAATTGAGAGAAAGTAAGCTCTAGTTGATGAAAGGTCTAGAAGGAATTATTGTGATGTATTGTAGACCGGAGTTGTGATTGCTGAAAGCACCTCTAAGCTGGTATTATTTGTGATAACAGAAGTGTTGAGTTTGTGTTCCGGGACGATCATTGGACTGTGATGTAGTAGGAATGAATTTATGTGAATTATCAGTTAAACACTGTCAACCTTAACAATAATCCAGCAGAGTTTTCTTTATACATTTGGTCTACATTGTGATAAATCCTATTCAATTCCTGTAGGACAAGAAAGAAAAGATGATAATATTATCGAAGGGAAATGGCTTTTAACTGTGATAGAGTTTTAGATTTGGAAAGCATTATATAATGGTAGTTTAAATCTGTTTACGGAGGATGGAAGTAATAAAGATGCCAAGTTAGACAATACAATATGTGATTTGTGAGAGGATGGTGGGGAATGGTTTGATATTGATACAGATAAATATTTACAGAAATAGAGAAACACACAGCTGAATTAATTAATAATCATTTATGCCACATGTGTATTACAACTTTTTTTGTCAATGGTATTCAAAAAAAAATTCAGTATTCTTATTAGTGAAACTAGAATCAAAAGTAAAATATATGGTTTGATCATAACCTAGTCTAGAAAAAAAATAATTTCTTTATCCTTGTATATTGTTGTTCTTGATCAGTGAATGTTGTTCTGTGTATGTTGATGTACTTGTGTAAGATGTGTAGTGTAGACCAATCTAAGCCGATTGGATGTTTAAGCATTGAATATGATGTTTTTTAAGCTGATGAAAATTTACATTTAGTTTGCATTATTCTAAGGAATGTTTGAAGGGAAACTATTAAAATGAGAACAAATAGAAGTCTATTTATACTTCCCGTCATTTATCATTATACACCTTAGGTTATATAGGACCTTTCAACATTACCAGTGAAAAATAGGCTATATAGGACCTTTCAACATTGCAGGTGAAACTTGGGCAATATAGGACCTTTCAACATTGCAGGTGAAACTTAGGCTATATAGGACCTTTCAACATTGCAGGTGAAACTTGGGCTATATAGGACCTTTCAGCATTGCCAGTGAAAGATAGGCAATATAGAACCTTTTAACATTACCGGTGAAAGATGGGCTATATAGGACCTTTTAACATTGCTGGTGAAAAATAGGCAATATAGGACCTTTCAACACTACCGGTGAAACTTAGGCTATATAGGACTTTTCAAGACTGCCGATGATGTGACAGATATGGTTTGTTACCATGTTATATTATTACTATGACACTGTATGGGAACTAAGGCATTATCAAGTTACTATGGTGACTGTGTTTACTCTATGTAGCCATGGTTACATTATGTTATCAACGTGTTGCTAGGTGACAGCGTGTTAGCTCTCTGTAGCCATGGTTACATTATGTTATCCACGTGTTGCTAGGTGACAGCGTGTTAGCTCTCTGTAGCCATGGTTACATTATATTATCCATGTGTTGCTAGGTGACAGCGTGTTAGCTCTCTGTAGCCATGGTTACATTATGTTATCCACGTGTTGCTAGGTGACAGCGTTTTAGCTCTCTGTAGCCATGGTTACATTATATTATCCATGTGTTGCTAGGTGACAGCGTGTTTTTATATGTTGTAATAACAATTGTACATTATTGATAAGGTGTCATGTTACATAGGTATTAGGTTTTGATAAGTTTAGAGTTAAGTCCATAATGGATTAATTGACTTGATATCGTACTTGGTAATGAGTCGATATATATAACACATCAACCCTTGTATAGTATTAGAAACCTGCCTGTCACTCATTCGCTGTTGTTTGATACATGATTATACAAATTGACCAATCACAATGACCAATCCCTCTGCCCATATTCCTGTTATGATCTCACCATGTTATATAATTAAATCACCGGAACCTTGGATAACTATGAGCAGCTATGCAATGCCATCACCTCATTATTGGATTTCATTTGGAATTCTGCTTGTCAAAATGGGTAATTTTCCTTTTGCCTAAGCATTACGATATATAATATACTATGTTGTCATGAACCTATAGTCTGAGAAAATGTTGGTATAGATTCCATTCTACCCTAATGAGGTTGTTTTGTAGATTCGAGTGAAAACTTGAGTGTAAACAACATGTTTATTATACTTTGTGGTTTATAAATACAGCAGTTACAGATCAGTATATACCCGAAATCATGTTATTGCACAAACACGGCGTTATTTGTCACTTTTATTTCAGCTAATATATATATACGGATAATGTTTTTGTCTCTGGTAATATTTGGGCCATTTCCATATAAACTAGATAGAAACTAAGGTACTCCTAAAATGTGGACGGATCTTACTGAACAATCCACGTCCTTCAATGTTGACATTGGTAGACATCTAATGAGCCTGTGGGGAACGTAAAGCATATCTTTGTGTCTCACTTAAAAGCTTATGATTCCTGAGTTCTGTGTTGTACCTTAAAATAAAGCCTTTCACATTTCTTGTACCTGAGAATGGTAGAAACCAAATAGTTCATATTATTTTTCCCATGAAACTTAGTAACTATCGTTGTTGATTAAGTTGGGGGTCGTCACTAATTGTTGATGTCTACAGACATGCACTGTAGCCTCTTATTGTTAGGTCTGTTACATTGACTTTCTGAACAAAATTTTGTCCTTGTAATTTATGTATTGTTTGAGAGATGTGAGGAAATCCTTGGTATCAACTGATTGTTGTTATTGTATAAAATGTAGTCATCCTTACGTGTTTTATTGACGTACGAGGATGTTGTTAGAGAAATGTTGCTTGTGTCTAAATGATGTAAATGATGAAATTTGTTATGATCGGTAAATAAAACTGAAACAATTAAAAGTTAACATAGTCTGTGTTTTAATTTGTTACCCAAGATCTGTTAAGCTGACTTTGGTATGAAAACCGACTAATTCTGACAAAAAATCGCGATCAATGAGGTTTTTTGACATATTTTATAGGTACATATATATATTTTTTTTACATTCTGTTTACAATTGTAACTGGCGAGGTTTTCACCTGTCTAGATGTGAACAAATATTTACCGAGGTTCGGTACTCTTGGTTCCGTACCAGTTATGACATAAAACAAGAAGGCACATAAATGTTAACTAACACATATTTATTATACTCCGTAGATATTAAAGTAAATACATATAGAAGGCTCAAAATATTCCCTATAACCTAGTTAACCTGCCCTACACAGTAGTTACTATTAAATCTTCACATAATGGGGACAGGGTGCGTGCGTAATAAGCCACCCCGACCCGGTTCCACAGGACAATTGACCTACCTATAATAATACCCCTCACGTGCTTATATACCGAAATCCTACATTAGAAAAGGAGAGAAAGTTAGAAAGGTGAGCTGACCTGCGACTCAACGCATCCGTCTGACTAACGATTTACTGAAGTGAAGAGTTTTTACGTGCCGTCACGCTATCGTTTCGGGGCACGCGAAAAGAGAAAATGGAGTAGGAAGAGCAAAGTATATAGAGAAAGCATAGAGTGAGGAGTCGTCTGCTATACCTATATATCTATTAATTTGGAAGACGACTCCTAGATCCTAAAAGGTCCTATCATGGAATCGTCTAGCAGTAACTAGCCCTACCCATCAAGAGCATGGGGAAAGGAAGGAACCTAGTCTATCAATTTGGTAAATAGATTCTATCATTTTGAAGCCCTTCTTATTTATCTATGTAAAAATATCTAAACTATATCTTGTACCTATACCTATCCTCTGGGCCGGCGTTATCACACCTACTCTTCATCGAAAGACCGCGGATAAAAATTGGCCCTTTTTAGGTCTCATTTATACGCTTTCGCGTAAAAAATTCACAATTAATGTATTTTTAAGTAAAAACGACATTGAGATCATTAATAGCCATATATAAACTTACAAATTAAAGATAAAAAATGTTGCTGTTTGTAATATTTAAGTCAATTACTAAGCTTTGAAAATATGTGTGTAAAATTGTATTTTGAGAAAAACAGACGGTAAAGTAGAGTTATTGAGAGTACAATATTTCCAAAACCGCTAGGTCAAATTTCAAATAAAAGCCTAAATAAACAGTTTATCAAGCAATCTTTCAGTGAGCAAAATTTTAAAGAAAATTAAACCAGGGAAAATTTTTAGACCTAACTGTATCGAACCACCTTAAGAGGAAAATCATAGTCTAAATATTTGGTCATTGTGTTGGAGAATATTTTGTTGATAAACTTATGTATTACATTAGATGGATTTGGACAACACAAAAAAGCAAAAGTAGTCAAGAACAACATTTCTATGGGGAACAGACAGTTAAACGATGATAACAACTATTGAAATCAAAGACAAATGAATATCATGGAACGGTGAGAAATTTTCAGAAAATTTATTTTGATTAACTACCTAGGTTTTGCGAGGAAGTTCATTGTAGATATAGACTTTGTAATTTTAATATTAAACAATCAACTGCGTATTTCACATTTTGAAATTTAAATGAGTCATGGAAGAAGTTGGTCCTCTGATGCGCTCTTTAAAATTATTTGCGTTAACATGTCACACGATGATGCAACTTACTTTGTGGTTTTTTTGATGAATTTACAAACTGCTTTTTTCACAAATAAAATTTATTAATTTATGGAATAGATGATGTATATGTATTCAACCTTATGTTTTGATATTTATTTTTTGATTTAGAAAGTTATTGCATTTTGGTCGAAGCGGGCGAACTCCTTTTTATAATATGTTCAAAAAGGTTCATTTGTATGTTTCGCGAGATAAACATTTTCTTGTCAATCACAAGCACGATTATGTCTAAGAATTAACTTTTTATACAGCGTCAATTTTAGTAAAGTTTCGCAAAAATATATCCATACAAATATGTAAGATATCGTTATCGTGAAATTAAGTACTGAAAAGAGCAAAATGATTATCAGATTACAAAAGCATAAATACACTGAGATATATTATACAGTTAAAGTATGTGGTTGAGGGATATAGCAAGTTTCTGGTTTCCCTCGAACTTGTCTGAAATTGGCAAGTTCGAGGGAAACCGGAAACTTGATATATCACTCAATCCCATACTTTAACTGTTTTAATATACCGATACATACAAAAGCTATGATAAGACTAAAATATATTTCTTTCATGCGCTAACGTTCTCTCTATTCCTGTCGCGTACGGCAATGGCCATTGGAGATTGAGATAATTTTACATTGTACTTACGTAAATCTTAAAGTGAAACGAAAGCGTTACAAAAACCAGTCCTTTTTCATTCCTTACCTGAACTTATATTTAATGCATAAATTTCCCATCAAGGTCGTTATCTCAAATGAAAATATTTTAATTACATGTTTCAATGGTGCATGTGCTGTAGTGAACATCAAAATCTCATTTACATTAGGGCGATTTATCTACAGTAATAAGACCTAGTTTAATATGAACATGTTAGTGACTTTTATACATAGTTTGAGTTTGTTCGCCTAAACAAAATACGTGATTTTGTATTAAGGTGTAAACAGTAATACAATTATTGTCCGTAATTCAATTTTGTTGGTTGCACTCATGACCCCATTTTATTTCAAATAAATTTCAATAAACATACATGCTTTGTATTTTATTAAAATTTTATCTTTTCAGACACGTGTATTAAATAGATCGATAACGTGTTATTTTCCTTGCTTCGTTGAACTCGGAAAATTGAATTGCTACATGTTAATGTCAAAGGACAAGTCACAAGATCTATAGTAAGTTACAATTAACCATCATTATACATGTATATTTGGTGGAGCTTCTATTATTAAGTTGTATGCGAACAATTTATTTCTACCTCATTTTAACAACACGAAAGAAAATCCTAAATAAAGCTGAGCTATATTTAGTGATTATAATGAAATACTAATCTGATTAGATTTAATGGAAAATACTGTAAACCCGTTTATTTTCGCCTTCGTATAAACTTCGCGAGCGATTGGAAATCACAAATATTAATTATCGCTAAAATATCCTTGTACAGGTACAGAAGACCCACAAGAGTGTAAATAGCGAAATTAAAAATCGTGAACAAGTCGTCAGACACAGAAACGCGAAATCAAATCACCGGGAAAAAGCCATCAGGCATCAAAACGTGAAATTAAATCACCGGGAAAAAGTCATCACCGGGAAAAAGTCATCAGACATGGAAACGTGAAATTAAATTATTAATAATTGGAAAAAAAGTCCTCAGACTTTAAAACGTGAAACTAGCTGTGGAAAAAAGTAGAGTTACAGTATATTGAATCTACGTATTCTCTCAGTTTTATCATCTTTCTTTCTGTACATTTTGGTCGTGTCCTTGTAACATGTCAATATAAACCCATTTTTCATATACTTGGTGTTTCCAATGTTTAATATCAAAGAAAGATATCACATGCTAATTACCCTTTTATGTGATTACAACTCAGTGATTTCGTTTGATTAATACTTATTCTCCTATGCCATAATGTTTTATATAAGAATTGAATCCGAGTACTGTACAATACTGCCTTTAATATACACCAGGCGGAATTCATTTCGGGAAAAGGTTCGAACGCGATATTCTATTATAACGAAAAATAATATTATAAGTAAGAACACTGATCGCAAATCTATCATGTACATATGTATTCGCGAAAACGTTGGAAATAACAAACATGCGAAATATTTTAAGGGCGAAAATAACGCGATTTACTGTCGGTATATTGTAATAGGGAGTGTAAATTAGTATAAGATCTCCATGTTCCCGCTATTTTAGTCTCCTATGCTCCAAAATAGAAATTTCCTTTGTGGCGAAAAATCTCCACCATACCAAAAAGTCATCATAGAATATATACGGCATTGAATGCATGAGAGCACAATGTCATCTCTATCTCATTAAACACCGAAAACTGGGTCTTGGTGCTCTGTATACATTTTTATAAATAGATAACGCAGCTGGGCATGACGTCTTTAGAGAGCATATATAAAATCACTTACATTATATATATATTAGCTAGCCGCTGCCTATACACCTCGTTCGATGATATAGTAATCGTTTTAGGGCCAAAATACAAGTTAGAAATGTCTTACCGCAATAGGTCGGTAGGTCATGTCACAAGGGGCTCGTTATAGTATTACGACTGTGGGATGACGACTGTCATGTAATGTCTGGTTATAGTCTATGATGCACGATTATGGTCAGATCAGGACACGAGTGACTGCTTCTATTGGAATTTGATTGAAAATTTTATTGATGTTTATTTATAACATTTTGACGTGTGTATTAGTACGGTATAAAATAGAGATCATGATTTTTAAAACGGTGAAAAGAGAGTTTTTATGTCAACAACCAACGACACGTCATAAAACTATAAATATGGTGATGTAAGATGATCGTGTGCAAGTGCTTACCTGCTCATTCAAAGATGAACAAAAAGACTCGACTGTCAATCAATCTACTTCGGACACTTCCTAAAGTTATAAATGAGAGGGTATTAGATGGATGGTTATCAGTGCTTGGGTAACCTTCATATGGATGATAAAGAAATGTGATCTCAAATACAAGGAGGGCGCAATTAAAACACAACTAGTATATGACATTCACTGAAAGTTGATCTACACTGGATATTGCTCCAAAGAGGGAAAATTGAAACAGATCACCCTTCATAAACAGGGAAAATTGAACCTGATTACACTTCATAACGTTATAAGCGGTACAAACTTAATGTCAGTTACAAGAAGGATGCCATTAAATTATAAACGAGAGAAGTTGATGTGTGATTGGGTATTCACATGGGATGATTGATGTGTGATTGGGTATTCACATGGGATGATAAATGTTGTTTGGCCAAACTTATTTGGATAGCCTTCTGATGGTACACAAGGACACCTCACATGATGATACGACATTATCTATAAACAAATAAGTGTTCATTTAAAGTTGATAAGGGCTTGGATGTTAATAAGTGAATTAAGATACATTCCTTATGGAGTAAGTAACCTCATACTTGGATGGTGGTTTCTCACAAGTGATCTAAAGATACTGTTAGATTAATGTTGTTGTTTTTTTCAAGACGAATATGTGAAGTTGTATGTCGATACACTTCGAGGACACGTATAAGTAGGGAAATATTCAGCGAATGTTCATCAGTGCTGGAAAGAGACGAAGAAAATGATACCATATACTAAGACATTTCGTACTTAAGAGGATTAACTGTGACATTAGATTTTATTTTACAGAGGGATAAAGAAATTTCATTAAAAATTTTGGTCAGAACTCTGTTTCAATCTTCATAAGACGTCTTAAAGGTAAGTAAAGATGTGGTTCATAGTTATTGTCATCCTCGATACTTCAGGGGTTACTATCACTGTCGTAATATCCACCCCTTTACAATCTCAAAGTAAAACTGGAGGCAGTAAAGAATAAAAGATGGTTACAGAAAGAGCGACGTTATGTGAAAGGCGCTTCAGTGATAGTAACCACAGGAACATAGAGACTGAATTATCGTGAAATAATTTAATCTAATTTATAACAAGCAAAGATTAAAATTTGGATTGCTATGTCAGAATGTAAAATCAATTATGCGTTTAACACTGCTTCTGTTGGTCATTCACAAGTAGAATTGTAAAATTGGCTTTATTGGAACTTAATGAACGGATATACATCACTAGTAGTACTATAATCGTAAATCATAGCTCGATTTATCAGACTACGCCCTGTTTTATTTTGCTTATATTATCTCTGTACGGGGAAAATATATTACAAATTTAAGCTTAAGTTATTCTTTAAAGATATAGTCCTAACTAAACTGTCGTTCTACCGTCGTTTTATATAGACCTTGTTCATAATGAATGGGTACGTATGGTAAGAAGAGTTAACTGAAAATAACATGTGATATTCTACAAAAGTATTAACTTAGGACCAATGTACATATGTCATAATCATACCTTTACGTCCGTCCGTGTGTGTTATGTGTATGAAAATAAAATTTTAATGTCATAAATAGTTATCAATTCCGATCGAGGCCCTGATTGTCTGTTTCCCGACGTTTATACCCAGATACCGGTACAAAAGGACGATCGAACGACAGTAGACTATAGTTACTGTAGATAGTTTATTCATAATTTAAACCAAGGACCACATACTATATATAATATTGGTGTTTTATTGGTGTTTCATTTTTAAAAAAACCTATGGAAACATTTTTGTACTGGTATAACTAATCTAAATAAAATAATTAGTGCAGTGTAGTGAAATACAGATTAACGCAAAAATATACTTCTCAAAAAGGATAATTGTATTAGGTTTAATGCTTGAAAAATCAATAGATTCAGGTAAATACTTAAACAATCAGAAGTTCCGTGGAAAAAAGCAATTTCATTATAAAATATAAAAGATGACACCATTTGTCACGCTCTAGGCCAATATAAGCACCCGTTGTATCAAGAAAATGTCTGAAATAGACTTGTTGAAGTAATGAAAAGGAACGTCTAACCATATCAGATCAAACGCAGTCTTACAAAATGTTTTATTTGCACTCTTTCCCAGGACCAGAAGTCCCAGATGCCAGAGGTGACAGGAGAAACGGCACGGTCGGTGGGGTACAATCTTGGACCGGATATCCCCTGGAAACCATACCAAAACAAAAATCAGGATTACAAACCGCATACATACAGCACAACGCAATCATATGACAGAGTGCACGAGTACCAGAAAGTACATGAATACAAACATGCGCACGAACACAAATACAGCGAGTATAAGTCATCATACAAGCCGACATATCGCGAGTACAAGCTGAACATTAAAAAGAAAGAGCCATTGCTATTAAAGCCTTCACAACCGAATAAAGTACCTCGTAAAGCCGGGAAAAAGAACTATGGCGTGTTGCACTTGTGTTACGAGCAGCCCATAGGGCCGGATATACGGGTTAAGGAGCATAAATACAGGGAGTATGAGGGAAGGGCGTATGAACCAAGATATGTGGAGTACACGTCGAGTACCGAACCCTATATTAACAGAAAGTGGACTGATTATAGAGGAAATATAGGGTATGTACTCACACCTCACAACCACTATCCATTTAAGTGGGGTAACCACGATCATCAAAATAAACTCGATGTGAATGACAATAATATAAAGAAAGAATCAACACAAACTAGCCTATCAAAAGTCAATCCAGTCGTCTTTATAAAAGAACCAATCCAGGATAAAGAACCGGATCCGGTGGAGGAAGATGAAACGTCGGAAGTGGAAACTGGTCTTTATAGGGACCCCACGCTTGAGAACACGCCCTTTGTAGAACAGGACAACGACGAAGACTTTAATGCGGCACCACTTGTGGTCACGGACCAGGTTGTCACACCCTTACCTACAAATGATCCCCCTGATGATGTACAAAATGATGAAGACGAGCCCGATTGGGATGAAGTGAAGAGTCCTGTCCCTATTGTGGCGGCGGCAGCAGTGGGGTCTACAGGTGGTCATGTCGCGCCGACCCGAAAAGCTGAAAATGTCCCAGAAGAACAGCCACAAGATGCGCGAACAGAATCAACAGATCCAGTGCCGGAGGTTGTCGACAACGAGCAATCTGTAGCGCCCATAGTCGTAGCAGCAGCAGCCGCATCGCAACCAAATAACGACCCAGTGCCATCAACTGAACATGTCAGTGAAGAACCAGTCGAAGAATCCGGAAGATGGTCCTCCCGCACTACACACGGCGCTGAGGGAAACGCTGATAGGAGTTTGACACCAGTAGAAGCCGTGGCAGCCGCCGCTGTTGTAGGGGGTGCCGTGGCAAGTCAGTCAGATCCAGCACCAGCAGCACCGTCTAACGCCGAAACAAGTGATCCTGCACGAACCAGCGAGGCACCGACGTCTGAAAATGTAGCCCCTGTGGCAGAAACTGCAGCAGCCCCAGTGGCCGCTGTTCCCGTGGTGGCTGCTGCGGCTGTAGTGGCAGAGTCGTCAGCACCGACCGACGCGACAGTCGCAGCCAGTACTGGGGGCAGATTACCACCAGAGGTAGTGGCCAACATAGAGGCTTATAACGCTGCACATATCATGGAGGTATATATAGTAGAGACTATAACCGCATGGAAACCAGGCCGTGTGTTAATTTTATAACTTAATTCCATTATTTTATAGTATGATTCGACCATAAATATGCATGGTACATTAATATTTGAGATCATTTTGAAAGTATTTACAATAAAGATAACATAAAGAGATTGTATTTTTCTCAAAACATCATTTTATTCCAAATGTTAATCAAAGGCACAGACTGGTTTTCTCTTTATACAGATGTACTATACAATATTTCTATCATTTTATGAATACATTATACAATGCATTTTCATTCAATTTTTTAAAATAATTATATTTGCCCAAAACCTTTGATAATATGGTCACGTGGTTTTATCCTAATTATAATGAACTATTAAATCTTTGTTTCATCGTGACATTAATTGTCAATACACTATCATTTATAATTTAATTGATTCAGGACTAATTCCCTGTCAGGTATTACATTATTACGTAGAATTGTGGAAATGGTAACAAACAAGGATTTAATATCCCCCATATTTGACTGAATCAAGGTCAACATTTAATAGTTATCCAAGTCCAAGCGAGATAGTATGACAGGTCCTTGTTAGTTACCATCAAACAATCATCATTGTACACACATTGACGTCCACCATCTCCGATACCTTCTATCGCGTATAACATGTCAAAACTACTTTTTACATACTCATTTATTTGTATGATTTTTTCATGCTTTGAACCACTATTAGTATACTCTAAGCTATGGTGTCTGATTTCAGCAATGTCGCACTGTCACCCATGTAGCTCTTTGCTTCATGCACTGACACTCTTGAGGCACTGACCCCGTCGTGTACCCCGTACGACGGGGTCATTAATACGACAGTGCGATAGAGCCGAATTCAACTACCATGCTAAACATTTATATATATATATGTTACTCTTATTAACTAGTTTTCAGGCTTGACTTTATGTACATCTGACAGTATATTTAAAGTCCATACTATGTTAACATCATTAAAATCGAGATTTCATTAAAGTTGAAGCGCCAAAATCATCGATATGACCATGGGAATATTTCCATTTATCAGAATAGTTAAGTTTAACTAATAAAGATGTCACAAAAGATAATCAAAAACAAACGTGTAAGATATAGTGCGAACAAAACTGAACTACAATATTTTTTTTTATTAGAACAGACCTTTATAGCGTAGTGACTGTAGCCGTTGTAGACATTATATCAATATAAGTAGCACATCAAACGTGATCCTCCTCTGTCTATTAAAGATGCTCCACCGCTGACAAATGGTATTTTTTTCATTATCAAAAGCGGGAGTAGACGATGTAGTATTTTTCTTCAGTTACTAAACTTACTTACTTTACACCATTACCACCATTGAAAAGTTTGAGCTTCTAATTTTACTTCAAGTTAAAAATATGAAAAAGAATTAATTGCATCCCGAAAAAAATCTGTGGCACTATATTCTTTATGGAATGAAGTATTGATTGCGCAAGCACCAAAGGCAAAATAAATGATTTTATGTTATTTTTTGTGTTAATTATACCTTTATATACACGATTATTCACAAATTATTGTTCAAATAATGAATATCATTTATGCCCTGTCGGCGGTGGAGCATCTTTAACTCTAAAATATTCCATCTTTGCATATTACAGAGTTAGCTCCCTTGCGGGTAGGTATCGATTGTTACGTCATTATTTTGTGAGCACAATTCACTTCGTTTTCTCCGAAACGCTCACAAACATATGACGTCACAATCAATACCTACCCGAAAGTGCAGGTAACTCTGTAATATGCAATTTCGGAATAGGGACTTTCTGGGATTAGACTGAATGGTAAGGTTAGCTTGTAAGTTTTATGTTCTTGAGCTATGACGCAGACGTTAGACTGTCACTTGAGACTATACTCTCTTTACTTCTCTTAACAAAGAACTATAGCGGGTTACTTAGAGTACAGTGTGAACTGTGTTCTCGCATAACATAAATCTATACAGGTTAATTCCTCAAGAATGATTTTTTATCAGTTACACAGTCATAATCAAATAAATTTCCTGGGTTTCAATAATGTTTGGGGCACAAAGTATAACAGAACATTTGAGTTGTGTATATCGGTTTTAGACATTATATAACATTAACTTACAGATGGGGTTACGTGATTGTGTTCATTATATTATACACTGTATATCTCTTACATGTTGTAATCCTATATACACGTTATATACCTTATATACCATTTATTGTAGATGTGTCTTACCTTATATCTTATAATCCAAATTTATTATACTTACAACTTCATGCATAAAAATAGTGTTTTAGAAAACTTCCATATAAATATATTTGCTTTGTTTCGGTGTTAAACATTGTATTTTACAATGAAAGTTTGTCAAATCTGCTATGGACAACATATTAAAAGTTGTATATTTACAAGATTAACGCTTAGGTTAAAATTACATTTATAATTACCTTTTAATAAATCAGTTTCTACATAAGTATAAATGTCAATACTTCATTTGGATTTCAACATCCGTATGATATTCTTAGCCGTTTTTTAAATTTAAAATCTTAAACAACTTTTTTTTTACGTTTTAATCTTGTAATTTTAATATTTAACAGATGTGTACAACAATTGAGCAAGTTATCATAATACTGAATTTTTTTTACCAATTTCAGAAGAATTTTGTTACTAATTGATAATCATTTTCGATAATCATAATTGGTAGAAAATTTACGACTTTGTCTGCAGACACACCCACATCACTTTAGTTTAATGCTGTTGTCTTGCAATTTAGGCATCGTCGGTTGGAACAGTGAAGCGGACGTTGGATATTATGGTTTAATAACAGTGAAGCGGACGTTAGATATCATGGTTTGATAACAGTGAAGCGGACGTTGGATATTATGGTTTGATAACAGTGAAGCGGACGTTAGATATCATGGTTTGATAACAGTGAAGCGGACGTTGGATATGATGGTTTGATAACAGTGAAGCGGACGTTGGATATGATGGTTTGATAACAGTGAAGCGGACGTTGGATATTATGGTTTGATAACAGTGAGCGGACGTTGGATTGATACAGTGATGTTTTGATAGTTTGATACAGTGAATGATAACAGAGCGGACGTTGGATATGATGGTTTGATACAACGACGTTAATGGGGAACAGTGAGCGGACGTTGGATATGATGGTTTGATAACAGTGAAGCGGACGTTGGATATGATGGTTTGATAACAGTGAAGCGGACGTTGGATATGATGGTTTGATAACAGTGAAGCGGACGTTGGATATGATGGTTTGATAACAGTGAAGCGGACGTTGGATATGATGGTTTGATAACAGTGAAGCGGACGTTAGATATGATGGTTTGATAACAGTGAAGCGGACGTTGGATATGATGGTTTGATAACAGTGAAGCGGACGTTAGATATGATGGTTTGATAACAGTGAAGCGGACGTTAGATATGATGGTTTGATAACAGTGAAGCGGACGTTAGATATGATGGTTTGATAACAGTGAAGCGGACGTTGGATATGATGGTTTGATAACAGTGAAGCGGACGTTAGATATGATGGTTTGATAACAGTGAAGCGGACGTTGGATATGATGGTTTGATAACAGTGAAGCGGACGTTGGATATGATGGTTTGATAACAGTGAAGCGGACGTTAGATATGATGGTTTGATAACAGTGAAGCGGACGTTAGATATGATGGTTTGATAACAGTGAAGCGGACGTTGATATGTGGTTTGATAACAGTGGCGACGTTGATATGGAACAGTGAGCGGACGTTAGATATGATGGTTTGATAACAGTGAAGCGGACGTTAGATATGATGGTTTGATAACAGTGAAGCGGACGTTAGATATGACGGTTTGATAACAGTGAAGCGGACGTTAGATATGATGGTTTGATAACAGTGAAGCGGACGTTGGATATGATGGTTTGATTACAGTGAAGCGGACGTTAGATATGATGGTTTGATAACAGGACGGGAACATATAACACCAGACGTCGTAGTGTGTAAATATTCTTAGCACCTAAATAAACTTACTATCCACAATGTGTCGGTTGGAAGTTGACTGAGCGATGTTCTTCCTTCCATTGGAACCGTCACCGTGATTATAACTGCCCATTTCGTTAAATTACTCCTGAAGAGGCGGATAATCTGGAAAAAACTCTATAGATACACTGGCCAATTGAAGCTCTATTGCAATTGTACACCCAATATATCCTCGATAGTCAAAGCGTTACTATCACTCTCTTGATACCCATCCCTGGACAGTGTCATAGTAAAAATGAAGGCTCTGTGTGCGACGACTTGTGTGTAGGTGATTGGTCAGTATGTGTACACAAAAGGAAATATGTTGGTTGAATCACGAGAACGCTTATTTTGGAAGTTGGACTTTCGTTACCCCGTACGTAGTCATCTCTGAAGAAGTCACTCTAGGTCTTCGATTGGTCAGGTCAGGATTTGTTTTCGCCTAAAATGCTTTCAAGTTTATTATGACATGGCCCAGCAGTGGATAAAGCAATAATAATATAACTATGTGGAATCGGAATATTTTGTTTTTATTCTAGTAGACGGTAAATAACGACAGATTAAAGGAGATTGTGTTTGATATTGATACGTTTGATTACATTTTACCGAATGGGTTACACATGTTCGTACTCATAAGGTATCTACTCAATAAGATGAGCTGCGGTGGTCAAGTGAATACGTTATTCCGATATTACCAATTGGGTCGCAAGTATACATGTACTGGCAGTGGGTTAGTGGGTTTTTTTTGTGTCGCAAACGTCCTTAAATGAGAGCCATTTCAGGGTGACTGTTGATAGGACAATAGATCAACCAAATTCAACATGTAGACCATATTGCGAAAAATGTGATGGTTATGAACTAATTGTACAATATTGATTTTAAAATTAGCTGTCAAAGTAGAATACGTTGATATTTTTGTTTCATTGTCACACTGTACATACCTTTTTCATTGTTCTCTAGTAACTATGAATAGGATTTGTTCGAACACTGAGAATGAGTATGCTAGACAAGGACTTTCCAAATAAGAATGAAATTCGCCATAAAACATATTCAATAATACATTTATATACTTGTTACAATGTTTAGATTAACTAAAATAAACTTATTTAAACGTACGTGTACTTAGTTTTGATACTGAGGCTATAACACAACCTTTATTGACAATAAAAATATGTCCAAAATTATTTGTCAGATTTCTATTTTTTTTTGTCTTATTATAACCGTATAGACAAGTATGTAATAAAATACAGGCAAATAATTGGAATTCATACAATGGTTTTTGTAAATCAACGTATATAAAGCGCGTACTCTCGCGTGATATCAAATAAAAAAGTATAGTTATAAAAAACATGAACATGCCACATGATATAAGAGATATGTTGATTATTGAAATAATTTTCGTTATATCGCGAGTATTACATACTGTAATTGTTCACTCTTGTTACAGAATTTTTAAATTTGCATGAGCTATCGATCTGATGATATACATGCGTATTTCACTTTTATACCCTAAAGCTGATCATTGCGTCCATCGTCTTCAAGGAAATAGTAGAGAGTTTAGTCACTCCTCCTGAAGATACATTTGAACTCTTCTAATTAACGGCTGAAAGTGTTCATTGTGAATTTCAGGTGTGAATAGTTCAATATGAATGAGAGAATTAGTGGGATACCAGGCTGGACATCAGCGGGTATAAAACGAAGGGTTAATTGCCAAAAGGTACAACGCTTGTCCAACAGCTCAACTGAAAATTAGTGATAGCATTAACATGAATTCGAGATTATTTGTCAACTCGAAACTTCTTAATTTGCATTGTCAGCTTACTTCGGTATAACGGGATATTACGGGAGCGACGGGGCACTGGTTATCCCAATCTGGTGAGATGCAATATGCATGCTCAGTTCCGACCTGTCAACGAATGTAGTCCCACATATAGGACATGTATGTATACTGGTTACATGTTTCTTCATGGTTGCCATTTCCTTGAAGGATTTACCACATATTTGGCAAGCGAACGGTCTTTCACCTGTGTGAGTCCTCACGTGCGCGACTAGGTCATTTTTACACGTGAACCCTTTATCGCATTGTTCACATCTGTAGGGCCTTACACCCGTATGGAACATCATATGCTTGTGTAAGTACGAATTCGTCCTGAATGACTTGCCACATGTTTTACACGTGTACGGCTTTTCACCTGTATGCGTTCGTATATGGTATTTGAGTCCTGATTTGTGGCGGAACTGTTTCCCGCAGTATTCACATGAAAACGATTTTTCATCAGTATGGATGGCTTCGTGCGTTCTACAATCATTTTTATTCAAAAAAGAGTCCTCACAAAACTTGCATTTATATCTCCGACTCTCACGGTTATGAATTTCCTTGTGTTTATCAAGATGTTCCTTCCTTCCAAACATTTTCCCGCAGACACCACACTTATTACCTTCCCGTGCATGCGCAGTGATACAGTGCGACAAAAGTTCTAGGTTGTCGGCGAACTCAACACCACAGTCGTCACATTTGAAGGCCTTTTCCGGAGCGTGTTGTTTCTGGTGGTTGGTTAGCTGTGTCTGTTGAGTGAACCTCGTACCACACACATGACACTGGTACGGCTTATTGCCCGTGTGTATCATTACGTGGGATTTGAGCAGATTCTGACAGGTGAAATCTTTACCACAATAGCGGCATCTGTACGGGTTCTCGTCTGTGTGGATTACCATGTGACGTCTCAGATACGACGGTCGTCTGAATCGTTTCTGACATACTGGACAGGTGTGTGGGGTTGAGGTGTGGGTCCTAATGTGGACCTGTAGACTTGATTTACAGGGATATGTCTTACGACATAGAGAACAACCAAATTCTGTGGTGTTTACGTCAGTTGAATGCTTTGATTTCATGTGTCGCCTCAACATCCGTATATTCGGGAGTTGTATTTTACACACAGTGCAGACCAATTCCGTAATGTCCATGTTTGGATTTCGTTTAGATTGATACGAGGAAGCACGTTTACTAAAGATGGAATCTTTTGGAACTGCGGACACCATTTGAGAATTCAGTCTTTTCTGTGTTGTTGTACGCCTTCTATGACTTCTGCGTGTTACGGCAACGGCATCTAATTGATCACTACCAAGATTACCATCACTACAATATAACATTTTAGATTTAGGTTTTCGTTTTACTTTTGCAACTTTTGGCGTACGTCTCACAACAGATTTTACCGCCTCGTTTAAATCTGATTTGTCGAATTGTTTATGATCACGAGAAGGTTTATCCCCGACGTTTGATAGTTCGTCTGCTGCTTGCAGACTTTCTAGACCTTTCTCTTCCACAGAGGTGTTACGTCGATCCTCTTTGTCCTCCACGTTATACTGTGTAGCATTTTTGTTTTCATTTTCATTCTTTTTGATATTGGTATCTTCATCCACATTGCATTTAACACCATCACTAGCAGAGTGTTCTGTTGACATTATCAGTCCGCCATTGCTACACTGGTTCTCTTCCCCTCCTAATGACAATTCTATTTTAGACAAACTATCGGCGGATGTATAAGGGTCGGGTGAACTGTTACGAGTTGGTTTCATACCGCTTTCCTCTAACTCAAAATATTCCTGCATTGGTTCACTAGGCACTTGGCCTATTTCACAATTCTTTTCATGTTCGTCTTCATGACTACCGATTCCACTTAACGCTTCGTCAATAGCTTTGTCGACGTTGATGCCCAAATATTGATCTTCTTGATTTTCTAATGTCTTTGTACTGTAGTCCACATTTTGTTCTACCCTTCCTCCATTTTGTGGAGAATTAATTACCCCGGTGCTATCTAAATGTACATTTTGTTTTATAACACTCTCGTTTCGCGTTGGTTCAAATACTCCTATTGTTTGTAATGTGGTAACGGGCTGATATACACTTCCACACTTAGATGCGGCATCGTCTGGCACCGTCTCATCACCGTAAATTGCATCTTGTGATGAAGTCAGAAGATGCTGTGACATGTCCGGGCTTCTGATTGAATGAAGTGGTGTAACAGTATTACCCGGCTCCCGATAAGTCACACTGGCTCCCATCCCGCTAACCCAATCTGAGCCGTTGATTATGATGCCAGGGTTTGGGAGCCTGTAGGATGAATGTGCTGGTTCGTTCCTCTCCGGTGGTCCGTTTCTGTCATGTTTTTCATTAGCGTTAAACATCACATCCCGTGCATATCTAACGACCCTGGGATAGGCTGCTGACGTAGCGTACCGACTGTTGTCCGTAAGGATAGATTGGCCAGACGTTATGCTGTCGACCTGGACTGAATTTCCTCCCAAACATGTTATTACTGGTGTAGGATTTGAATTTACGCCTGGAAATTGATGTAAATCAATCGTTAGGCCTTCTTTTGGGAACTCCTGTGCAACATCTCCGAAAGGGACGTTGATGTGTAAATAATTTCCTTGTAGATTAGAGTTATTGGAGACATCATGTGGACTACGTTCATCATTCATATTGATTAAGTTTTTGTGACGATTGACAGAGGTATTCGAAATTTCGTGGGGTCTACTATTAACTTTGGCCAATATCGATCTCATAGGTTCTAATTCTGTGACATTAGAATGTTTCGAATGCGATAATGGTGTAATAGTGCGTTCATTAACCGGGCTGAATTCCACATCCGTCTGATGACTTTTCTTACGGTGCCTGTTGAGTTCGGACTGAACAATGAAAGATTTAAGACATATCGGACACTGGTACGGTCTATTCCCGGAATGTATTCGTTTATGAATAACAAGTGAACGTTTGTCCCGGAATGACTTTTCACACATATCACAACTGAACGGTTTGTAGTTCGTGTGGCTCAGCTGGTGTTTGCTCCTGTTGGAGGAGGTCCGGAACGCCTTCCCACACACTTCACATGCGTACGGCTTAGCACCAGTGTGGATTCTCAAGTGGTACCGAAGTGAGGAGTTGTAGCTGAACGTCTGTCCGCAGACATCACACACATACCTCTGAGACGAATCATGAGTGTCAAGGTGACATTTCAGATCGGAATTTTTCTTGTAGTTGTTGCCACATATGTGGCACCTAAACGGTTTGGTTGCCGTGTGGAGTTGTTCCCTGTGCTTCTTGTAATGGTCTTTACTACCGAACATCTTGCCACAGAGGTCACATTTCAGAATCTCGCCATTGGCATGGGTTAAAACATGCGAAATTAAGATCTTGTTGCTGCCGAATTCCTGAGAACAGATACCACATTTGAAGGCATTTTCAGGTGCATGGATGGTCTTTATGTGTGTCCGTAGATTTCCCATTTGTGTGAAGTTCCTCCCGCAGATACTGCAGTGGTATGGTTTATCACCAGAATGTGTTTTCATGTGCATTGTAGCTCTCTCTTTGGATTTGGAGAACTTCCCACAGATTGGACATTTGAAAGGACTATCTTCAGTGTGAATTACACTATGATTATGCAGGGAACTTTGACGGCGAAATGTCTTCCCGCATACATCGCATCCATACTGTTTGGTTTTATGAATTTGTTTGTGTCTGCTTAAACCAATATTGGACTTAAAGACTTTTTGACATATATCGCAAGCGTAAGTAAGAGTATTTGTGCTGAATTTCACAGTATTTATACATTCTTGTGCGTCCATCTTGATCTCACTAGCAATTTTGAGTTTTCTTTCAATCTTTTTTGCCAAAATTGATTTTCACCGGTCTTGCTCATTAACGTCGGTTTGATTTCCGAACTTGCTCATTAACGTCGGTTTGATTTCCGAACTTGTCATACGTTTTTCACAAAAAATGTTGTCAAAGTTCTAATCTCTTTTTTCTTTCTCCGTTTCTCTTCGATCCTGTCCATTTTTCTGTTTTCGAATTAACAATTGAGACTTTCATTACTTTCGCTATTTAACCAGCATCACTCGATCTCGCAATCTTAGATGACGCGTACGTTCTTTTTGCAACCTCGTTACATACTTTCCATGTTCATCATGTTTTAACTTTGGTGTTGATTTGAAGCAACAGCTTCAAATATCTTTATCTAATGTCGTCTTAGATACGGTTGAGTATGGCGTCTTTTGTGACGGCGTGGTCTAAAGTGTCGTCTTGTAGGCTCTGTTGTACAGCAAATAAGGAAAGCTTTCTCCTAAGAACGTCTGGGACACCGTACCAAGCACCCTGCAATTACATAAAGATCAAACTCAATCGTATATGGGACACCGCACCAAGCATCCTACACAGCATCCTCGATATTCCAGAGGTTTCGATCACTTACGATCTCTACACCCCTGGACAATCTCGTAGAAAAACTGGAGACAACAGAATAGAGCAGGTAATTTAGTCATTTGATGTTCATCAAAAGAGCCGTATAACGGTACACTGTGGTTGACTGTGTGGCTTTGATGTTAGGCGTCGCTCTCTCTGTAGTCTTCAAAGGAAATATTTGCTAGCCTGTGATTGGTCAAATGTTTTCCGCTGAGCTGCCTTCAATTTCACTATGAGATAGTTCAGGGGTGTAGAGATCGTAAGTGATTGGAACCCCTGGAGTATCGAGGATGCCTACACAGCAAAAAGTGCAACGCATGTTTTACATACGTTTGAAAAAACATGTGTTAAAGTTATGTTTAAAACATGCGTTTTACGTATGTTTTGGCCACCACGCGTAAAACGTACGTTTGAACAAAACATGCGTTAAACATATGTTTAACTTATATGTTTAACATATGTTTTAGGTACGTTTGTTTTCCACCACATGTAAAACGGACGTCTGTAAAATAACCCTACTAATTACACATAAAACATTAGTTTTATCAATGTCATTGAAGACCTGCAATGATTTTTTTTTAAATGATACTCCCATATGCAAATACATGTTTAATAGCCTCTATGGTTTGGTTTCATTTTATCTATATATGTGTTCTACCAACTTATAGTGAACCTCACATTAGCCTCATGATAAAATAAAGCAGCTTCAATATCGTATGATGATACATGTAGGTCTACAATTATATGTACATCTACTGATTGTGAACAGAAGCAAAACCGCTAATGTGGATTCCGTCTTTTTAAATTTAAATTTTAACAGTTTTGAAGACTAATGCTCTGAATACATATGATCAATATCAGCTGACCAGCGCTTCATGATGTACAATGTAGTAGTCTACAACTGCTGTTTGATCATCCTCGATACCATAGCCCGGCGTCTGCTTCTGGTTTAAAAAAATAATAGCTTTAAATTTCCCTACTATATAGTAGTGGTAGGTTATTGTATGTTTCAAAACCAGAAGCAGACACCTGTGCTATAACATGACAGATTCTAATGGTCGGACAAATTTATATTCCGGAAATCTTTATTTACCCGGTATATTATATTCATAGAATACGGTTTAAATGTGTGTTATTCTAAGATTTTGTGTAAACATCTGAAGTTTCTTACTTGATTTCTGGACTCTTTGAGACAGAATTTGAAAACAATTGAACATTGGGCACGACATCAGTAAAGATATTAGCCTCTAAAATGTAAGTGATAAAGTGACGTTTAGGAAAAATTGATATAGAAAAAACAAAATCAAAATCATCCTAAGATTATGAAATTTATCAATATGTAGTCACTCGTTTGTAAATACAACAGACTATGTACGAAAAATATCAGTCATGGGACAGGAACAGAGAATACAAATAAAATGGTATTAAACTTTACTTTTGAAAATGACAAATATATGGTGCAACTTCAAAGACAATGCAAATGTACATAAAAACAAAAAAGGTAGATTTTGTAATAGGATCAAACGTATGTATAACACATGTTTTGATACGTCCGTTTTACATGCGTTTACGTTTTACGTCTGTCTACCATGCGTATTACGCATGTTTAACACATGTATTACATAACGTTTCGTACGTACGTTTTACATGCGTGGTCCTCAACATGCGTTTTACATGCATTTTATAACGTACATAAAACGTGTATGCACTTTTTCCTGTGTATAATTACATAAATATCAAACTCAATTGTAAATGGAACACCGCATCAAGCACCCTACAATTACATAAAGATCAAATTTTAATGTACATTTCCTGATTTCCTGAAAACCTACACGTGTAACATTAAAGGCCCATTACCGTTCCGAAACAGCTTTTGATTTTTGAAATTGGAATGTGAAAACAAGCAGATTGATAATTTTGTAGAATTGCAAATGTTATTAGCTTAAAAACGCTAATTCTACATTTTCATCACCTTCTGAGCAATTTATTTAAAACAAATCAAATTTAATTTTCAAAACGTGGATCCTATTATGTTTCCCGCTGTCGTCCTAATCACCATGGCCACGGCACCGTAAGTTCACTGCATGCGCACCAGATGGTAAAAAAATGCAACGAAATAAGAATCTTCTCTGTCAACATATACTGTACAATTATCAGCAGAGGATATTGCATTGGTTGGTTGTAACCTCATCTTAGGCCGCCGATATAAATTTGGTTAAGTCATCATTGTTTTTAAGAAACCTTTTTTTTCGTTCCGGAAAGGTAGTGGACCTATGTCCGATAATTACTAGGATTTTTCCTTGACATGGTATAGGCTTGTATTTACTTCATTTCATCTTATGAATTTATTTTTGTATCAAATTTGTGGACTTTTTTTAACATAGAATAAAAATGAATTGTATCTACTAATTGATATTTCAGCATTTTCTTATTTGTCCTTTGTATCATTAAACATTAACTGCAATGTTGATCTATAGATGGGAATACAGCAAAAAAACGGAAAAGCAAGATAAAATCAGTAAAAAAATGAAATAAAATTCCACATCCTTGGAGATATTCTTTTATTTATTAGAGTTGTATATATAACAGGCATAGTAAAATTGATAACTTAAATAGAGCAACTTCAGGTATTATCGACATTATTCTACATGTACATATCCAGAGATTTAGCGAAGTCTATGTTGTTTAATATATACAGTATATATATATATATATACCTGGCAGTAATAATTGGTTTTCTCTGTACATGTTATGATATCAAATATATCATAAACTAATAGTACATATACAATATTATATAATACTAATATAATTTACAATACGTGTGCATTGCACGTATACAGTACAAGATATGCACGCTTGTATTTATTATGTAGTTAATCTATAGCGTCCATTAAATAGTTATAATGAGGTTTGTGTAACTCACTAAGCTTGTGTGACATAGGATCGTGCTATACCACCCGTAAATCATGCAAACTATAACATTCCTCATTTCACTTGAAGCTACTGTATAACGTAATTTACCTTGCTGTGCCGGACAGTCTATGTACTGTAGGCCTACTGTAGTTTACAACACTCACCTGAAATGAACGATTGTCTGTCCGATAGATGTGCTTCATTTGTAGCTAATTTATACAGCACATGCTTCATGCACAATGCTTTCATTATAATTTCCACGTAATTTTGAAACAATTCAGTTGAAAATCCACACCGGAAGTAAACGTCCCAATACAGCGCGGTACTAAATGCCGACTAGGACTCTAAATTACAGACAATGGACACCTCAAACCGCAAGTGCTGTGTAAAGAAAGATAACTCGCGGAAAACAGTTATATTCTTTATACAACCCGACTGGTTGGACCTACAAAATGTACATTTGTAGTTGTTCGTTTGTTAATCAAAGTCGGGTCTGATAATTTTTATATTGTTTTCAGACGAACCTTGACGAACCTCTCACAAGCCTTATCAAAAACTGCAGGTCCGTCACGATTTTATCAAACAGTCAAACTGGCGAAAACGGCGATGGTCTGAAATCATAAATGAAAAATAAAACAAGACTGATACTAGTGATGAATCAGCATTTTATTTTATTTCAACAATACCTGGTAGCAAAATTTTCCAGTCTTTCCTCTGAATAATTTTTCTTTTGTTCCTTTTTATGCTGAAATTCTTTATATTTTTAGACATAATTGTCTATTTTCATATCAATTATCATTTTCATATTAGATTAATTCTTCTCGATATATATCATATTTATGCCGTGATTTATTTCCCAGGATTTATGATATATTATTAAGGTTTCTTAATTAAGTTTCCATTTTTCGTTTTCTTCATGTTTTCTCAGCTTGTTTATTTTCTTTCGATTTTCTTTCTTTGAATGTATAATCTTGAACATTTGGCAGATCGTTCACGACGCATGCGCTCAGCCCACTTCTGTCCATGTTCATGTCTGTAGCATCAAACCTGCCAAATGAGAAATGCTCCAATAACAAAGACACTGATTCATTTCAACAAAAGTGAATTCTTCTTCGTTAAAGATGTACTTAAACCGAAATAGATTTATAAAAGAATGCAAATAAATTAAAATTGGACAGAGTCCCGAAATTTACTCCCGCCGTTATAATTGAAAGGCCCACTACCTTTCCGAGATGGTTTTCAATTTTTTAAAATGGAAGGTAAAACGAGATTGGTAATTGTGGAGTCGCAAAACATATTAGCTTACCGTTAATACTACACTAGTTTTCATCTTCAGAACAAATTTATCAAAATAAATAAAATGTTAATTTTATTACGGGGGTCGTCTTGTGTTTCCCGCCTTCGTCCTAAATACCGTGCGGTAGTTGACAATACTGCGCAAGACGGCAAAATAGCGAAATGAATTTTCAGTGTTATTAAAATAGATTATGCAGTGAATGTATAATATCTTTGGTGTTGTAATCTCATCTTAGGTCATCGATATAGATTATATATTCATATGTTATTATTATTTTGAGATACTTTTACGTATTAGGGATGGTAAGCATTACCAACATGTACAGAATGCAAAAACACGATATTGGGGAAAACGCTTGAATAATACAACATTTGAAAATGAGTCTAATGATTGTCCACATTTCGATTTGAGAGACCGAATTGTACAGTACATGTACGATATTAGGAAATGGACCTGCATGTGGTAATATTACTTTTCTCTCTGAGAATATCTTTAAATACACTTGTAGAACCGTATTAGAAAATGAACATAGTCATCATTGACACGAGTGCTAAAATATACTATGTTATTGCCGATCTATTACACTGATGTGATCCACAGGGATATCAGTATTTAGTTATGTATATAGTTAGTAATTCATGGGCCAACCATATGTAGTAGTGTCCATTCTAGACTGTAAAGTAGATTGTAATAGGTTATTGCGCACCGTATTGAAAATGGTTTTGATATAGAGTCTTAAATGTATGTCTAAAACTGGAACTGTCGCCAGAGTGGACGACTAATACCACCCCCCCCCCACCCCCCCTTTGCACAAATTAGTGAAATTACTTCATTAATAAGGGACATTGCAGAACCATATATAGTTTACTAAACTTTTCATTATGTCAGGAATCTGTGTTCCAAATTTTATCAAAATCTGTAAAGTAGTTAAGGAGGAGTTCGGCGGACAAAATCGTGTCTACAGACAGACAGACAGATAGATAACCCAATTCCAGTATACCCCCCTTAAGTTCGTTGTGGGGTATAATGATTTATGAACACTCTGGTGTGTGCAAGTATATAAACTGTAACTAATTCTAAGGGCTCTGTTGCCTTACCATTCGTCCGAGCTTTTGTCGAAACATTCCACATTACAGATAGAGGTGACAGCATTAAATCCGCCGATAGTAAATATCATATCGTCTATAACCTACAACAATGAAACACGTATAAACACTAAAGGGTAGTTCAATGGTTGACTGGTAATAACATTTAACAGGTAACGATCGAGGATTCACATGGTTACTCTATCAGCTCACAAACAAGGATACGTTGCGACTCGTAACGTTGATTCTCATTGGCTGATACATTTGAGAGGTGATTTCTTAGCAAACAATAGTCCCTCTATCAATTTAGAATTTCAAAGAACTTTATGGGATGGCGATATCGCAGCGGTGCGTTATACATGTATTATCTATCCTTCATTGGTCTTTAAAAGTAAACAATCGTTTACACCGATGTTGGTCTGGGGATCAAACAATTTCCTCTACACCGAAGTTGGTTCGGGGCAATCGCAACACCTCGGAGAAATTTCCGTCAATCTACGGTGATATATTTCCGAAAATATTCGCCGGAATTACTTCGAGATATAGCGATTAGGTTTGGGGTCTAGCATTACCTCTACACCGAAGTTGGTTCGGGGGTCAAACATTTCCGGAATCGTCTGCCACCGGTCCGTCATCGGGTTATATCGCTCCGCTGTGTTCATCCGGGCGATTCCGTTGAAGCCGCCAAGAGCGTAGATCTGTTCGCCATAGGCTATCACGCCGACTCCACTACGTCTATTGCGCATGGGCGTGATTAGTGTCCATTGGTTGGTGTCGGGGTTGTAACATTCTGCTGTGTTCAAGCACTCATGCCCATTGGACCCGCCACATATATAAAGCCTTCCTGTAGCGAAAACAATTGACCAACGTTTTATTTTTAAAGGTAGGTTTCGCCCAACCAAATAAATATATTTTTGTAAAATCCGATAAACGGAGTAAGGATGAAAAAAAACGTATTAAAAAATACCTCAATTTAATTTCTTTATGTGTATGAGATTGAATAAATGTGTCTGAAATACAAAATTGAAGGAAATCCTTGATTTATAACGATTGTCAGCCAGACAGAATAGTATGCAAATTAAGCTGTGATAGAGTGTGTTGTCGAAGTTTCGCAGATGCGCATTGTTACGCACTAAAAGTAAACAAAATGGCTTAACGAAGCGTGAGAAAAAAATGTATCTGAATCGGCAACAAAGACGAGGAAATTAGAATGGAATCGGTTGCACCCTATGATATCTCTAGGGAATGAAATTCAGAGATGGCATGTAGCAATAAAAGAAATAGAAGCCAGTACGTCTCAATCGGAATTTGTCCGGATTCTGTTGCACGCGGTGATGGGGAATACCAATAATAACTTCATTTTGAAAATATTATTCTGTGCTTCAGCCTAAAACATATACTTAATCAACTTGATCAGTCATTGCTTTCTGTTCTTATGATGACTGGGCAATGGCAATACCTCGGAGAAATGCCCGACATATTACTATGCCGATTTCGGCCGTGACGACTGTCGCATTGGAGTCCCCGCAACAATGCGCCATGCGACAAACGCAATTGTCGCATGGTGCATTGTACACTGTAGCGGTGTTGCATTGAGTATTGTCACACTGTCGCACTTTCGCGTGGCGGGGTCGCCAATGCGATATGGCCGAAATAGGTCAATATAATATATGGATTTCCAAAAATGTTGCGTATGATGGAATTAGTACCGGTACCATTCGTATCATAACGTACCATACAACGCTCTTTACATTGATGATATTTAACAGAAATTGGTTTCTATGGTTACCATTGAGCGTTGTTGCGCCTGCGTCACTACGCTGGTGGTGCATAGGTGCAATAAGGCTCCACTGGTTCCGGCCAGGCAGATATTGCTCCGCTGTATTCAGCCTCACGTGACCATCAAATCCTCCCATAGCGTAGATGTAGTCCCCTAGGACAGCCGTACTGACGTAGCATCTAAAACAACCAATCAGCTGGCGCGTTAGGTAAGTGTTATTTAACTGGCCATTTAATCTCTCCTTAAATCTTGGTTAATTGTTTATGTACATTTAACACACTTTAAGAACCAGTGTCATTAAAGGACGTGCCAAGTTCAGGAGGAAAATCGATATGTGTCCGGAGAAAAATCATCGACCAACGTCACCCAGGGACAATACTTGGCAACTGCACAACATGCATGTATTGATTCGAACTCGAAACCCATAGGTGGAGAGCTAGTGGTAATATGTTAATACCTTAACCTTTCGCTCACAGAGGCATCCTTTTTCGAATCTGTACGTGAAGCTGATGATAGAATATCATTGGAACAAGTTAAAACTTATTTACAATTCTCACATACATTGAAGAATTTCTCAAACGAACCTTTTAGACTAATTCACCTTAACAAAAGTTTAATGATGTGAGTCCTCAGACAATGAAATTGAAGTTCACAAACATGAGAAATAGAATATTAAATTCTGACCTTTTTGAGTTCATTGGCGCCGCTTCAGACCAAGTCTTCTCGATCGGATCAAAGCAGCGAACCCCATTGTAGTACTGCGTCCCGTCAAACCCTCCAATGATGTAGATTTTCCTGTGGATTGTCGCCGTTCCGTGATAGGCTCGAGGTTCTGTTAAATTATTAGCATGCAAATTGCAAAATATCTTCTCATTATGAATAGTGAAAAGATATTGAGCCTAATTTGCAGCAAGAATAGGACCAAAATACGGGTCGTAAATTCATTAAGCAATTTTACTTTGAAAGGATAATTTACTTTGAAAAATAATGTGTTAATATAGTGTTTCGTTTTCTTTTCCTGATTTTTTTTGAAAGGTTGAACGAAAACGTAAAAATGGCTTTGATGCAAATTTGTTATTAATTTCCGGGCAACGTGCTAGAATTTATTGAGAAACCTACCTTCATCGCTGGAATCACAGATAATCCATTTATCTGCGCGTGTGTCGTACGTTTCCATGGTATTAGTGGGTGTCCCTGCACTCCAGCCGCCCACCACAAACATCACCTCATGTGGCACCCTCGGGCACGCTAAAGGATTCGTTATGTCGAGGTTCTTGTCCTCGTTTAAGTCGAGAGCATAAAGAAACTTGAGTGTTTCGATAACTAAAGGTTTACATTCGGCATTGTCCTTAACGTACGGATGCGCCTTCACTTTCTCGACAAAGAACTGTGTCGACATTAATCCTAGTCGAACTGTCCGGAGTAACGACACAATGTGACACTTCCTGTTATCGGGATCGTGATCAATCCACTGTAACAAGGCAGCAAAAGTCATTTCTTCATTCTTAACATTGAGGTCTTCAGAGGATAATATTTCACATACTTCACCAACAGTCAACTCATTGTACTCCGAACTCGACGCCAGAACTCGGGTAAAGTTATGCATCAAGAAGCGATAGGCCTTCTTTACCAACTTGTGACAGAAGTAAGCTCGCGCGAAATTATAAATACCGATACAGTTTTCCGGTTCCAGTTGCCCAGCAAGGAAATCACAGCACTTTGTGACGAGACCGTGGACCAGTAGCTGGTCCGCCGCCGGAAGTAGGTGTTCCACATTACTCTGGTCTATTCTAGCATGCCGTGTGTAAGCATAGTCTATAATGATCTGCATGATGTCGCCGGAAACACCCGGTATCTCGACTTCCCGCTTCCCTACGGAATCAAAAGCATTGGTGAAAAGCGCCCGGAAGTACGGGCTACACGCTGACATGATGGCTCTATGAATAGGAAACTCTCTGTGCTCTACTTTTATCACGGCGTCACAGAGCTGGCCGAATCTTCTCATTTCATCGTAAACCATACACGAGTGGATACTGAACCTCTTTCCCAGCTGTCTGCCTGTCGAAGGCTCTTCGTATTCGTCAGCCTCCATCTTCAGTATTTTATGTTTATAATTACCCCGCCCTGTGAACTAACCCATGTTTATGTTCTCTGGTTTGGGTTGTCAGACATGACGTCATAATTGGTCTTTGTCTCTGACGTCATAATCAACTTTTATCTATGACGTCGTTGCAACTAACTTGATTGTGATCATTTGGTAACGAAACAAAGCAATATGTTCACAATGACTTTATTACATGCTCAAGGTTTTAGCTATTTATTTTCCCCTCCCATATAATTAATTTTTTTCAGTGACAAAACCTTGTTCTACATTAATTCTTAAAAAAACGGGTTAATATCTGGTCCTGAGATACCCTTCAAAACAGATTATCAACATTATTGACTTCGTCCCGATGCATTTGTTACATTATTTCCCCCATGCCATACACTGCGTACTGTCTGTGTAAAGCAAGGTCAGAGCGGGTTTCGAATCCGAGACTCTCCGAACACTCACCAGAATGTTCTATCAGTTAAATTATCTCCCGTGTATTCCTTTTGCGGATTCATGCCAGTTGTACTGAGTTAATACAGCACCGCCTAATTAAACTTTTTTGTATTTTTCCAATATGAAAGACTCACTTCGAATTCAAAACCTTATTATTAAAATATGATTAAATAAATAATCAATGAAAAATGAAATATATGGGGTCTGCCATTTTGGATAGATGTGGTACGCTTTAAGAAACAAACCACATGTATCGGTTCGGTTCAGCTGGCACAACGCGTTCCATTACATTTATGGCAGATTTATTCAATACAACTGGCGCTAATCCGCAAATGGAACGCATGGCTGGTCACTGACGATCTATCCGATCCAGAACCGTTACGCTCTTCCATCATCCTTATTAAATCTTCGCTCCGAAGACTCATCGCACAACATAACTTCTGTTTTCCCCTTTTAAGCGTACCACTAATGCTAGATACAAGTCATCCGTTTTGATACGAATTTGCTGTTCCACAAATGGAACGCACATGAGCACCGCCATAATGGAAAATTCCAAACACGTAGTACAACTGACACGAATCTACAAATGGAACGCATAGTATCTGTCACAGACACCAGTCCGAGCAGGAAAAACAGACAGGGATTCGAACTAGGAACCCTCTGAACACTAACTGGAGTGCTCTACCAAATCGAGCCGCCTGGTCGCCGGCGACTGACCCGATCCGTTAACCGATACATTCCATTGTTAGGTTATACACAACATGTAGGTATTAGTATGACACGATGTTTAACCAGTTGGCGGAACTTTCCGGAATGCTTATATTACACAACAGTTTATGACGCCAAACCACGGAAATTGTTTACAGTCTGACTGTATAGGTCCAAACACATCTCGCTGAACTTATTCGTTTCCAGTTAGTTCATCAAGATCCTGCAATTCGGCAAAACCAATTGGAAGAAGTTTTTCAATGTCGCTAATCTTCTTAATGTTCACTTAGGTAAAAAAAGACACAAAAAAAAAAAAAAAAAAAAAAAACACCACAAAATAAAGCTCAAATAAATATATATTTATGTTTTATATAACTGTGTTGTGTTTTGTTGTTTCTCCGTTGTTTATTTGTCGTTTGTGTTGTTTGTCTTTGTTTTTGTTGTTTGTTTTCTGATCATCCAATGATTCCAGACACAGCTCCGTCCACGTTAGGCTCGGTGATGCTGTAACAAAACAGCATCACTGGTACGTAATATCACATCACAATTAAAACATCGGATGGTTGATGATACAATCGTAAAATAAATTTTCTCTCAAAGAACGACAGATACATGTACATTCCTAATGTCTATTCCCCATGTCACCACATTACACATACAGATTTGGCTATTAAGTGATATTGATTTACCTGTAGATGTAAATGAATTTATTTTATCTAAAGTCAATCAATATATTACGTAATCAAAACGTTTTTGATGATATCTTCAATCACGAATGTCGTGTCCGTTGTCAGTAAAATAAAGTCGGTGTTTTGTGTCTTTTGAAAGCGAGTTTCAGTAAGACAGCACTATAGTCTGTAGTAGATTGGAGTTCCATTATCACAACGAGACACATCATGGATACATAAGCAATGGAGATACGACTTGCATATGACTTTACGTATAGCATACTATATCTTCATGGTGATCTGAAACGTTCAACTAATGGTTTATAGATTTAACATTACAAATAAACGAAACATACGAGATCAACAAAGCCCCTGCTCTGTCTATAGCATATCTAAATCAATTGAAGTAAATAACATATCTGTCAATGCGACATGGTGTGTAAGTAATGAAATATAATCTTGACAGAATACTTACTCTTTATCGTGTGCTACAAAATACTTAATATTTGTCCTGTGCGAATGACAAAATACTTGTCTTTTTGTCATTTGTGAATGACAAAATACTTGTCTTTTTGCCATTTGTGAATGACAAAATACTTGTCTTTTTGTCATTTGTGAATGACAAAATACTCACTCTTTGTCGTGTCTCTCACAGACAAAGAATTCCTTCGATTCACAATCGCCGTCGTCCCAGCCGAATCCACAGTAACTGCCGACCTTGCCAAGCCGGAGACAGTCCTCGTTGGAGCCCGCGTTGTCGGGCTGATTTGGACACCAGTGGGTGTAATCTAGGATCGGCTCCTCCGAGTAGGCCCAGACCCACTCAGACTCTGTGGACACATCAGTCCCGTCCACCCAGTACATCACACGGCTAGTCGGGTCATGGGCTGGACACAACAAATAAAGTTTTATAGTCAAGGGCTGGACACAACAAATAATGTGGTATGGTCAAGGGCTGAACACAACACATAATGTCGTATAATCAAGGGCTAGACACAACAAATAAATAGTCAAGGGCTGGACACAACAAATAAATAGTCAAGGGCTAGACACAACAAATAAATAGTCAAGGGCTAGACACAACAAATAAATAGTCAAGGGCTGGACACAACAAATAAATAGTCAAGGGCTGGACACAACAAATAGATAGTCAAGGGCTGGACACAACAAATAAATAGTCAAGGGCTGGACACAACAAATAAATAGTCAAGGGCTAGACACAACAAATAAATAGTCAAGGGCTAGACACAACAAATAAATAGTCAAGGGCTGGACAAAACAAATAGATAGTCAAGGGCTGGACACAACAAATAGATAGTCAAGGGCTAGACACAACAAATAAATAGTCAAGGGCTGGACACCACAAATAAATAGTCAAGGGCTGACACAACAAATAAATAGTCAAGGGCTGGATACAACAAATAAATAGTCAAGGGCTGGACACAACAAAGGGCTGGACACAACAAATAAATAGTCAAGGGCTGGACACAACAAATAAATAGTCAAGGGCTGACACAACAAATAGATAGTCAAGGGCTGGACACAACAAATAAATAGTCAAGGGCTGGACACAACAAATAAATAGTCAAGGGCTAGACACAACAAATAAATGTCAAGGGCTAGACACAACAAATAGATAGTCAAGGGCTGGACACAACAAATAATAGTCAAGGGCTGGCCACAACAAATAAATAGTCAAGGGCTGGACACAACAAATAAATAGTCAAGGGCTGGACACAACAAATAAATAGTCAAGGGCTGGACACAACAAATAAATAGTCAAGGGCTAAACACAACAAATAGATAGTCAAGGGCTGGACACAACTAATAGTCAAGGACAGGACACAACAAATAAATAGTCAAGGGCTGGACACAACAAATAAATAGTCAAGGACTGGACACAACAAATAAATAGTCAAGGGCTAGACACAACAAATAAATAGTCAAGGGCTGGACACAACAAATAAATAGTCAAGGGCTGGACACAACAAATAAATAGTCAAGGGCTGGACACAACAAATAGATAGTCAAGGGCTGGACACAACAAATAGATAGTCAAGGGCTGGATACAACAAATAAATAGTCAAGGGCTGGACACAACAAATAGATAGTCAAGGGCTGGACACAACAAATAGATAGTCAAGGGCTGGACACAACAAATAAATAGTCAAGGGCTGGACACAACAAATAAATAGTCAAGGGCTAGACACAACAAATAAATAGTCAAGGGCTGGACACAACAAATAAATAGTCAAGGGCTGGACACAACAAATAAATAGTCAAGGGCTAGACACAACAAATAAATAGTCAAGGGCTGGACACAACAAATAAATAGTCAAGGGCTGGACACCACAAATAAATAGTCAAGGGCTAGACACAACAAATAAATAGTCAAGGGCTGGACACAACAAATAGATAGTAATGGGCTGACACAACAAATGAATAGTCAAGGGCTGGACACAACAAATAAATAGTCAAGGACTGGACACAACAAATAAATAGTCAAGGGCTAGACACAACAAATAAATAGTCAAGGGCTGGACACAACAAATAAATAGTCAAGGGCTGGACACCACAAATAAATAGTCAAGGGCTAGACACAACAAATAAATAGTCAAGGGCTGCACACAACAAATAAATAGTCAAGGGCTGGACACCACAAATAAATAGTCAAGGGCTAGACACAACAAATAAATAGTCAAGGGCTGGACACAACAAATAGATAGTAATGGGCTGACACAACAAATGAATAGTCAAGGGCAGGACACAACAAATAAATAGTCAAGGACTGGACACAACAAATAAATAGTCAAGGGCTGGATACAACAAATAAATAGTCAAGGGCTGGACACAACAAATAAATAGTCAAGGGCTGGACACAACAAATACATAGTCAAGGGCTGGACACAACAAATAGATAGTCAAGGGCTGGATACGTCAAATAGATAGTCAAGGGCTAGACACAACAAATAAATAGTCAAGGGCTGGACACAACAAATAGATAGTCAAGGGCTGGATACAACAAATAGATAGTCAAGGGCTGGACACAACAAATAGATAGTCAAAGGCTGGACACAACAAATAAATAGTCAAGGGCTGGAGACAACAAATAAATAGTCAAGGGCTGGACACAACAAATAGATAGTCAAAGGCTGGACACAACAAATAAATAGTCAAGGGCTGGACACAACAAATAAATAGTCAATGGCTGGACACAACAAATAAATAGTCAAGGGCTGGACACAACAAATAATGTCGTATGGTCAAGGGTTGGACACAACAAATAGTCAAGGGCTGGACACAACAAATAAAGTCGTATAGTCAATGTCAATCACATACAATCATCCGTCGTTATTTATTTTAACAGTATATGTAAATTGAACCATACATCTTAAAACAAGCCAATATAGGCTTTCTGTTGATGTTGGACTGCTGAGATACTGGTGAGAAGGACTGGACACAGGAAACAATGTCTTGTATAAGAACTAGGATAAACTTATTAATGTATCTTATGGTTCGAATATAGTTTTTCTTAAGTTGTATGTTGGTACGCTATTTAAGATGGGATGTTCGGTATATTTCGCAGTGTTCTTCTTTGAGATAACATACAACATGGCAGCGGATTTCCACTTTTGTGGAAAGAAGTTGAGGAGTTGATTAATTAGGACGTTAAAATGAATGGAAACCGCGAAGATGGACGAAATGGTTAAGATGTTATACCATTAAAGTGGACGAGATGGTTAAGAGGTTATACTATGAAGTTGGACAAGATGGTTAAGAAAGTTACCGCGAAATCGGGCGAGTTGGTTAAGATTTTAAACCGTGAGGTTGTTCGAGATTGTTGAAATATTATACCATGAAGTTAATCCAGATTGTTTAGACGTTATGGTGTGAAATTGGAGAGATAGTTAAAATGATATACCGTGGAGTAAGACAAGATGGTTAGGGTGTAATAGTGTGAAATTAGACGAGATAGTTAAGATGTTATACCGTGAAGTTGGACGAGATGGATGAGATATTATACCGTGAAGTTGGACGAGATGGTTAAGATATTATACCGTGAAGTTGGACGAGATGGTTCCTGAGAAAGTCGTCTTCTCTCTGAGTCTCGATGGAAGCCAGCTGAGCGTCGAACGCCTCGCAATGAGCCTAAAATAACACACAAATTAAATGTATTTCGTGACTCGTGGTCAACATTGAATTTAAACGTCAAAGCAAAACTTTAATGGCCAAAAGTATATCTTGGTGGCATGGAACATATCATTTTTATTATAGATCATAGATTTTGACATATGGCTTTTACGTAGTTGAATATAGAACCTGGTCACAACCATATTGTGAAATGACATGGTAATTCTTGTTATTTGAATAGACTCAATTTCCTGTTGCCTGGTTTATCTTTATCATGTACATGCATTGAAATGGACACAGGAACTTAACTTGAGTAAAAATCAAAATCTATCTGCTTATAAAATGAGTATGGGTTACTAATTATGGCACCAGGCCCCTGTGATCCTGACTATATACCGACTTACCGAAGCGTCCTGCCAGGTTTCGTGTATGTCCATAAAGAAATAGCAGGAGTCGTCGTGTCTGGTCCAGCCATTGGGACAAGCCTCGCCAATTACTGGAAAAGAAAGAAAAAATAACAAATTCAATAATTCTTTAGATCCAATGCACTTGCACTCAAAACCATTGGCACGTACCATCAGTGGTCTCTTGAAAGAACAGATCTTTCTACAAGACGAACAATGTCTTCGAATCTTACGGAGTAGATATCTCTTTACGTAGTTACGTCATGTACTTTCGAGATTAACGTCATATCTTTAAAATAGAAACGATGTCATTTTTGCGTACACATAAATGACGTATCATTGT
This sequence comes from Argopecten irradians, assembly GCF_041381155.1. Classification (NCBI taxonomy): domain Eukaryota; kingdom Metazoa; phylum Mollusca; class Bivalvia; order Pectinida; family Pectinidae; genus Argopecten; species Argopecten irradians. Next base: position 28,078,373 of record NC_091148.1, read on the forward strand.
CAACAGCCAGGGAGATTTATCTGTCATCCCTACCGTATTACAGATTGGATACGTACATGTATTAAGGTTTCGAACTGGGAGAATGAGATAACCCATTACATGTACATGACGTCATCAATGAATACGGCGTTAAATTCAATGCTAGTTTGATAATCTCTCCAGTTTGGCGGAAGTGTGATTATGGCCTATTAAAATGATTTTGAGGAACTGAACTTTTATAAGTTCCTTTTAAGTATGCGTCAGTTAAACAGAAAAAAAGTGTTTATGAGCGCATCCTAGCGGAGTGAACTGGTACTAAGGCAGGTAATCCTGTATCTGGGTGTCTCAACCACGGCGGAAGTTTTGAATTGGCATCAATCGGGATTTTTTTTTTACATGTAAAGCGTATGAAAGATATGGCCACTGAGGTTTTTAAAATTTTAAATGATATTTCTCCTCATTTTTTACAAAATCTTGTTGAGAAGAAAGAAGATTTTTTTATAATCTTAGACAGGACAACATGGTAAAGATTCCAAGGGTAAACACCTCCACTTATGGTAAGAGATTTTTTCGTTTCGCTGCTTCTCAGGTGTGGAACAGTCTGCCAAATGAATGTCGGCTAGCTGAAAACTACAATTCATTTCGCAGACTGCTTCACACCTAGTTGTACACACCATATAGGATGAGTTGTTCCCCTTTGGAATCTACCTGCTTGAAATTATACCATACAACCTTTGATATTTCAAATCTTTTCAAAGATCATTACTTATATAAACCTTATTTTAGCTTATTGTTTTCTACCTATGACTTCAATATCTGTTTTTTAATTCACAATATGTTAGTCACACTTTGTTTAATTGTTGTCTGTCTATATATATATTACCTGTTTGTACTGTGATATTTTTTACATATGTTTGTCGCAAGAATAGCACTACAGTGCTAATGTTATTATGTTCCTCATGTATGCGACTCTAAATAAAATTTCATGACTCTTGACTTGACTCTTGACTCGTGCTTACTAGCTGAAATATGTGCATTTCTACAACATCACAGCGTATGAACGGAAGTGTATAGTATAATCATTAGTTGCTTTTTGTATCGTCACTTGTGAGTATCGAAGCGGGATGAATGAAAACAGGCATGGTATACAGGTCGGTAAAACACCAAATATCGGCATTATTCGTAACTACAAATATGTTTAACATTATAGACGTCCTTATAACATGTATATTAACAAATTCATGAACAAGATTTGAAAAATAATGTTAGCAATAGATAAGAATCGAAGTGTAATCACTGTATTACGATAAAAAATGCGATGTGTTGCGTTTTCCGCCGTTTTTCCTGAAATATATGTTATAATAGTAACTTATATGAGTAATTTGATTATTTATTTAATTACAGTTTCTTTATTCTACATCATCAGTAATTAGAAAGCGGCTAAAACATATCTTAAAATATGCATACACGAAATGGTTTTGAATAGTCGCTTGTTTTTATTCAAAAAATTACTGTATAGTCATTTGCGCAAAAATCTCATTACAAATCGCTCATATTTCTACTTTTCAGCAATTTTCTAGCAAAGGGAACTTACATATGATATCGTTTAGGCCACAGGATGTGTTCAGCATTGAGAAACATATAAACAAAAAGTGGAAAGTTGCGTAAATCTAGTTTTTTATGATTTGATTAATGGAAAGCTCACTTTTTTATCACGTGATTCCCGGGCGACAACGATATTAAAAATGTACATACCAATCGATACAGACCCACAAGGATAGATTAGATGCTCATCACTATCATCACTTATATTAATCAGCCTATATATGTTATTATTGTATATAAAAAAATGTGAGTATGTGTGCATTTTGACCACGATGTCATTAAAAGGACATTTTGTTTGTTCTTTATGTGTCTTGATTATGGGCCAGATCGCCTCGAAAATTTGACATTATTTTTGTCTATACTAATGGAATTATTCTTTTCCCTATACCCGGTAAGTTATATTTTGAAACCAAAATATGTTTACGCGTGCGATTAGATTTTACTTATTTCGCTGGTGATGTACATGTAAGAAATTGCGAAAATCAATCGCCGCAACAATAGCATTACATTAAAAACAAAAGACTAAATCGCGAAATTGAATCCCCGTCGAATAACGTTAGACACGAAAATATGAAAATAATTTTGTAAGTGAATGGCCATTTCCGTCGTAAGAAATATGGAAAATGACGTAAGTAATTTTCGTTAATGATTCTAGAAGTATTTTTTTTACTTCGTAATTCGGACATTTTTTTTAAGTAATGACTGGTCCATGGAAATCCAAGTTATACCTGAAGTATCACAACGTGGTGCATTCTATTGCATTTTTGTTGCATTTACTCCATCTAAATTGTAAATGACTATATATGATCTGTGCAACAAAGTTGACTAAACGTTTAAATTGATAGTGTATTTGATAACTCTGTTAAACTGATTTGTTTAATTTGTTAGCTTCAGAGCCTTTTATCACTGAATTATTTCCTCTTTATAACAAGCGACTATACAAGTGTCCTCGCAAGCAACTATACATCGCGAGTTTCAAAACAATGCTAGTGACTATACAATTTTAACTGATCTTCCTGTAACTTCAAAATACGATTAAGTAAAAGATATTGTGTCCATTAATATGTATTTATGTGTTTTATATTGTTGGATTCATTAATAAACCTGTGATGGTGCTTGAAATAATGAAAGTCAGACAGAATACCTTAAAATAGTGAAAAATATTAGGCGGGTGTCTCAATTCTTCTATGATGAACAGCAGATCGACTCACGAAAAGTGTCTGAAATATTAATGCTGGTTAACCCTCAACATTTCATTAGTCATTGGTAGTTCAAACTGCTATCCATGTCGCCGTTTATAACTGAAGATTACAACAAAAACGTTTAGAATTAATAAAATTGGCAAAAATGATCCACTTTCCATTGTTTCAATTGTCTAAGCAAGTGACCGAGTACCGCTATACAGCTAGGAACTACGAAATTTAAAAAAATACTGTACACTTCCGTTCATACACTGTGAACATTCACACACATATATATCCAACAAATACCATTATGACGTATATAAATCTGTAATATAAATCTATCCCCCAATAAGACAACGATAATCTAAAGTGAATGAGTAGGCGAACTTCAGTGTGTTAATGTATCTGATTTTTGTGTTAGACCACAGTGATTCTAAATTAAAGTAAGTGATAATATAATGTTATTACAAAGTTGACCCGTGAGTCGATGTCCTAGATTTCTTTTTGAAGGACTACATTTAAATAATATCTGTTATAAAATTCATGGTAATGATGACGTACCTTTGCCTGTGTACAAAAACACAAACAGTATTGGGTATGACAGAGTCAGCGACATTGTTCACTACGATCGGTCTGGTTCCGTGTGAATTTGAACACTCGGTACGGCCAACGACTTATCGAATCCCGACTAACAATAGCAAGCTGTCTCATATCTAGTTCTGTGGAAATAGGGGAGTTATCCCAATACGAAGGAATGTGTTCACAGGAAATATTAAGGTTGATTTACCAAAAGTACATAAAGGTCACTGTGACCTATCCTTTCATCTTTGACTCTGTAATAAAATACAAATATTTCATATATATTTAGACCCACCAGAGTGTCCATACGCCATTTTAGATGATGTATGTGTCTATATAAAAAAAATCATACTCTACAATAATCTATCTACCCTACCTAGTTCTAACTGCCACCGTCACCTTGTCGTTTGAATAACTTGAGATCAGTTATGAATTGTAGAGCAGTACAGTGCCGTAGGAAGATGAAACGTAATGGGGGGGGGGGGGGGGGGGGGGGGGGGGGGGGCCAAGGGGGGGGGGGGTCGGGGGGGAGGGGCAAAGGTCCTCAATATTTTGTAACCTCCTCCCCATCTACAGGAGGAGATTAATTCAACACACAACCATATATACATTTACTTTTTTCCTATATCATAAAATATAATCCACACATTTACAGACAGTGGGGTCGCTAAAAGGAAATTAACGAATACGCAAAATTTAGCGTGTGAGCGCCGAAGGGGCGAGCTTTTGAGGTCTGGGGTCGACCCCGGGAAAAAATATTACGATTTAGAAAGGCTGAGATGAGTTTTACAATGTATTTTGATGATTTTGCGAGCGTCCGAAAGCACGAGATTTTGGTGTTTGGGGGGTTCGGGGGGTCTCCCCCGGGAAAAAATAACGATTTAGAATGACTGAGATGAGTTTTACGATGTATTTGAATGATTTTAAAGCGTTCTTACCATGATATTTTTTTTCAGTTTAAAGTAACCTGCATTAAGAAATGATAATTGTGATAATTGTGTCGTCATATCATTGTGCAACCCGCTGAATCTGAACATACCGGCTTCACCCATCGGCACATTGTTTTGTAACTCAAAATAATAATGAATTAATTGTCTTCCTAAGACATCTAAACAAGGTAATCTTTTAAGAGACATTTTTAAGTACAAATGTAGTACGTATTAATGGACATTTTAAGTGTAGTTCATGTGTATTGAATTTCTACTATCAAAGGTTTGAACATTATGTGCTTGAACGTTTTAGGAAATGCGAATTTTCTTAGAATGAAGTATGAAAAATGTGCAGGAGGACCCTTTTTTCTTTCAAATATGGGGGGGGGCAAAAAGACATGTTTGCCCCCCGGTCCTCGGGAACGGGGGGAAGGGGGCAGTTGCAACCCCCCCGCATCCTACGCCCCTGCAGTATACATACTAGAAGCCATCCTCGATACTCCAGGGGTTCCGATTACTTACAATTTCTACAAGCCAGTGGCATAGGAAGATGAAACGTAATGGGGGGGGGGGGGGCAAAGGTCCTCAATATTGCGTAACCCCCTCCCCCTCGCGCGCCCCGCACCCACAGGAGATACTTGATATACTTTTTTTTCATATATTATTATATGTTATCCTTGTTTACATCTATAGACAGTGGCGTCGCTAACAGGAAATTTATGAATACGGAAATTAGCGTGCGAGTGTTGGGGGTCCGGGGTATCACCTGGAAAAATATTACGATTTAGAATGACTGAGATGAGTTTTACGATGTATTTTGATGAATTTGCGAGCACCTAAGGCGTGAGATTTTCGTGTTTGGGAGGTCCTGGGTTCTCCCCAGGGAAAATATTTACGATTTAGAATGGCTGAGATGTGTTTTACGATGCATTTCGTTAAATTTGCGAGCGCCGTAGGGCGCGAGAGAATTTTGTTTTTGTTGGGCCGGGGGTCTCCCCCCCCCCCCCCCCCCCCCCCCCCCCCCCACCACACACAACACACACACTCCGCCCCCAAGAAAAATATAACGAATTTGTATTTTGATGATTTTTAAGTCTATTTAACACGGTAATGTGACCTGCATTTAGAAATGACAATTGTGAGTGTTGTCTCATTATTATGCAACCCAGCGCGATCTGAACATACCGGATTCACACCATCGGCACATTGTTGTGTAACTCAAAATAATAACGAATGGATTGTCTTACTAAGACATATAAACAAATCAATCTTTTAAGAAGCATTTTTTGAAATAGTATAATTCCTTGATGGCCATTTTAGTCTAGTTCGTGTGTGTTGAATTTTCGGAAAATGTTCTAAAATGAAGTACAAAAATGTGCAGGAGGATACTTTTTTTCTTTCAAATGTGCAATTTTAGAACATTTCCCTAGGCGAAATAAGAATCAATTTTTTAATAGTTCATGTTATAAACAGGAAACTGTTATATATATGATATATAAATTTATTTACATAGAACCATCCACGTGTGTAAACTTATGTTATTGTATCGTGATGTGTTGTCTCCCTTTGTCTGCTGTTCAGAGTTTTAATCAATCGCGACATCTCGGAGTAATTTCCGTGAAATTATTCCATTAAATTATAATTAATTCCGAAGATTACCGGAAATTTCTCCAAGGGGATCGATAACGATCCAAAACTTCTGCAGGATTTAAGCCTCTTTGTTAAAAGTCATTTGAACTGATGAAAGCTGGCTTGATAAATGTTTAAGATGTTACTTTGATCTAATGTGTGTTATGTATATGTATGTTTTGCTATCGATCCCTTTTGTATGGATGTAAGGGAGCAATTTTAAGTTGAATTAAATTATAATTAATTATGAACAAGATATTTGTATAATATTGTACTTTGTCTAGATTCTATATATGGGTTACAAATAAAACAAGGAAAAAATGAAAAGGAAAATTTCAAGTGATTTTTTTTTCAGAGATTTGAATAATTACACCATTTAAATCATTGTTCATAGGCTCATAGCTGAAAAACCGAACACGGCACTTTAAAATGCGTGTACAGTATATTGTACAAAAAAGGGGATGAATTATAAAAATAATTATTCAAACAGAGTCTACGTGTATGGGATAGGTTGAAGTCATTATATTCTATCGTTTCCAACTACAAAATGCAATTCGAGTAGAATCGTGAGCGACAATGAGCAATATCTATTTATTATGAAACCCGCACTAGTTTACATGACCCACACAATCATTCTCACGTGGTGGAGAAAACCGGAAGAAAACATATGACATCATCGGAAATGCGCATGCGCTAATATAGGCTTCCTGTTAATATTATGGTGGAGTAAAAAGAACGACAACATCTGATAAAAAAAGTGCGAAAATGCCATTGTTTGCTAGTTCAACGCCTTTCGACAAAGATGTCGGTAAGAATTATATTGTAGAAGGTCGATTCGTGTCATTTCTAATGTCCAAATCGGGATAATTTCAAGGAAATTAGACATTGGTTTTCTTCTGCTCAGATGACATGTCAACATTGTGTACATACGGATATGTCTGTATCATTGTTATTGCTGGTTTTGTGGAACATTTTAATAACTGTGTGGTTTGATCAAGGTATTTTGTGTCTCATTCTATGGCAATCATTTAAAGGTATTCATAGTTGGTCATTTTTTACGTATATTATGATATGTTTTCACGAGACGAAGCGTCCAATCAATACCTATATTTAGACCATAGCGTATTTAGTAGACACATTGATGTCGTCATAATATCACACATGTATGTGTTACTCTCTCTGTTATACAATAAGTAGCGACCATGAATAATTTCTTAAGAAGTCCTTATTTACTTAAAAGAGAACATTTTAATATTGATAAATTAAATGCTATAGAAAACTGAAAGCTTAATGCTGACCACTTCCTCTTTTCCAAGAATAACTTTTCTGCACTTATTTTCTTTGTGTAAACCACTACCATCATCATTGGAGATTTTAGGGCCTAGTGTTGATGAGCTTTTATGGTACTCAAAGTACATGATTGCCACTAAAATATATTTTCGTCATCATGTTATTATATTGTGTCATAGATATTTTTTCAGACCGAATGAAATTTCTGCTAAAAGATATATCGTAATATAACATCATTTAGAATAGAAAGATCAGAAAGGTTTCCAGAAATGTAAATATCCCTTTGTATGCCATCATTGAGTCCTTTTCATCAACATGCAGATTTGCCAATAGCCCCAAAAAAGTCACACAGCAAAAGCTTTTAGAATTTTAAAAGCATTTGAACTTGAGATACACATTAGATTTGTCATTTTATATTAAATTAGCATCCTTGATTAAATAACAAAGTTATTAATAGTGATGAAATGATTGTCAGTGACAATCAATTAACAGTCGCTAAAGAAGCAATGTATGCTTATAATTGATTGCAAAAAATATAATCGAAAGTAGCTGTTGTACAAATAATTGTTACTAAATACTGTGTACATTAAGTTTAAGTTTAAGCTGATACAACTACTTTAATATTTTGCGCATTTACTGTGTCTTGAAACAACACCATCAGACACATTTTCGGCATTTGTTTTTTTTTCCTCAAAACCTTGGCTGTCCAAGGAGTACTCTGTCACATGCAAGGATATCTTACTCATGTAGGTAAAATTTTTAGATTAACAGAGGAGTGTAGAGCTTATACATAGAATCTACTGGAAATTTTTATAGTGCGAAATACGATCAGCGAAAAATTGACAAATTATTGGGGCCCACCTCTTACCTACGTTAATAGAATAATCAAGTCTGTTACAAACAAACAGATACATTAACAATACCATGCAGATTTAAAAGGAAAAAAAATCTATAAATTTAAACAAGTAGTGTCCATTTTTTTGCCCCCCCATATTCTGTCGACTGAGAATTTTCTCAAAATGCTCATTAAAAATAAAAGAGGTCCTTCTGCACATTTTTCATAACTTCATTTTAGGGAATTTTCATATTTTTTTTGGTGGTTACACAACAATGTGTCCGGTTGGTTGTGAAACCTGTATGGTTCAAATCTAGTCCCGCTAAAACCTGACTCTTATTATTAGACTTTTTTTAATTAAATATGCATAATATAGATAGGAGGAAAAAGCCTAATATTATAGGCAGGGTTTGCGGACTAGTTCAGATCGAGCAGGGTATGCATAATGATATGACTACATTCACAGTTATCCATTATTTTAGTTGCAAGGAATTTAATTTCTGTGAAAATTACCATGTTAAGAACGCTTCTAATGTCATCAAAATTACATCGTAAAATCTCTATCTCAACGCAAATCGTAAAATACAATTAGTAATATTTTTCCTTCTCTGGGTGATGACCTTAAGACCCCCAAAATACAAAATCACTCGCCCTAAGCACCTCGCATAAATTCATCAAAATTACTTCGTGAAAACTCATTATCTCAGTAATTTCTCAATTGTAATTATCTTTATCGGGGTCTCCACCAGAACACCCCAAAACACCTCACATTTTTGCCCCCCCCCCCACCCTCTCAACATTTGGCCAATTTTTAGGTACTCATGAATTTTCTGTTACTATTCTACAATAGAACACTTGGCGTATTTATATGTAGAATGCGAGTTTTACCGATCTATTTTATTTAGACCCCTAAATCGTATCATACAGGTCAATATGCTATATAGTGTTGCTGTGGTCATGTGCGTATACTTTTAAAAAATTTACATAAGGTCGACAGGTTTCTTATTTCAAAAACAGTTAGCACGGGTTAGAAATTATCATGAAGAGGTCATGTCAACATTATTTGTGTTTTTCAAGAAATATTATGTTGTTGCTTCATGGTCATGTTGTTAGTTGAACTATTACATGTGTATCTTCGTCCACAGAGTACATGTTCTATCACACATTAGGCAATGTATCAAGTATCTGTGTTTTGTGTCCCGTCTTTTTTATTCGGCCGTGCGGGTATTGATAATACTAGTACATCTTATTCTATTTCGTAAAACATCCTTAAAACCCCATGTAGAACTTACAGAAATAAAAATGTCTAGCCGCATTCTGTGCGGTGTTTCTGAAGGAATTAAAGATTCAAATAGATGGAAATCTAGTAGGTGTGCAAGTACGTACATTAAGGCGGATTAGGGGTCATCAAGGTATCATAGGGATTATGGATAGGGTATGGAAGGTTGGCGTTTTTTTTATATATAAATTTTGCATATATATGAACATGTATGTTCCATGTTGCATGTTAGTTCTACATTGTAATTTAGGTCCATTTTCCTTGTAATGTTATATTACCTTCTTGTTGGTTTAACTTTAAAGTCTTTGTTATGAGTTTTTAGTTACAGACTATAAGTCAATGGCGGCAACCCCCCTGAAGCTGAGTCAGTGACACACATGCACAACGTTACTCGTGTGTCAAATGGCTTATAAAAAGATGCTCCACCGCCGACAGTGCAAAATGGATCATTCATCATATGAAACAATAATTGGTGTTTAATCATGTATATATATGGTCTAATAAACACTAACAATATTAAATAATAATTTATTTCGAGCCTTGGTTGCATGCGCAATCAAGTACGTACACGTCATCCATACTAGGATTATAGTAAACATGGATTTTATTCGGGAATGCATTAATTATATATTTCATGTTTTTCACTTGAAGTAAAAGAAAAAAAAAGAATCTCACAAAAATATTTCAATTGGTGGGTAATGAGTGTAAGTTAAGATAACATTCTGTACCTTGAAGAATAATACTAAATCGTCTGATCCTGTTTATGATAGTATAAACATTTACCAATTGTCAGTTGTGGAGCATCTTTAACATACTGACCATACAAATTTTATAGCTCAGAATATGACAATAAGAATGAGGAAGCGATCGTTTTTCTTGTAATCTTTGTATGTTTATAGATTTAAAAGGTTGTGTAGCTACAATGTCTATTATGCTCATGTACATTTTCAGCCTATTGCATGTAGCAAGTAGGCAAGTTTTGTTTGAAGGTTAGGTAGTCATTGAGTGTCTAATGGGAAAACAATTTTTAGATATGTTCAATTAGATTTGTCCCGGGTTTAGATATTTGAGCCATATCAAACTTGTCACAAAACATAGATGAAATAACAAATACAAGTTCCCATTTTAGTTGCTTAAAATTGGTTATCATGCTCTGATTATATATATAATTACTTGATCATCATTTTAATGTGATTGTTCATCACTAGTTATTAAAAGCATTTTATGGAAATATATTATTAAAATGCAGCGAAAATTAATACATGTAAATCAAACATCAAATTCTCAATCTCCCATCTCTGTTTTTCAGAAAAGGTGACTAGTGAGATGAACACAACAGAGGACTGGGGGCTGATTATGGACATAGTGGATCAAGTAAATACAAAACCTAATGGGTAAGTCAGTGATAAAGTGGATCAAGTAAATACAAAACCTAATGGGTAAGTCAGTGATATAGTGGATCAAGTAAATACAAAACCTAATGGGTAAGTCAGTGATATGGTGGATCAAGTAAATACAAAACCTAATGGGTAAGTCAGTGATCTAGTGGATCAAGTAAATACAAAACCTAATGGGTAAGTCAGTGATATAGTGGATCAAGTAAATACAAAACCTAATGGGTAAGTCAGTGATAAAGTGGATCAAGTAAATACAAAACCTAATGGGTAAGTCAGTGATATAATGGATCAAGTAAATACAAAACCTAATGAGTATGTCAGTGATATAGTGGATCAAGTAAATAAAAACCTAATGGGTAAGTGAGTGATATAGTGGATCAAGTAAATACAAAACCTAATGGGTAAGTCAGTGATAAAGTGGATCAAGTAAATACAAAACCTAATGGGTAAGTCAGTGATATAGTGGATCAAGTAAATACAAAACCTAATGGGTAAGTCAGTGATATGGTGGATCAAGAAAATACAAAACCTAATGGGTAAGTCAGTGATAAAGTGGATCAAAATACAAAATACAAAACCTAATGGGTAAGTCAGTGATATAGTGGATCAAGTAAATACAAAACCTAATGGGTAAGTCAGTGATATAGTGGATCAAGTAAATACAAAACCTAATGGGTAAGTCAGTGATATAGTGGATCAAGTAAATACAAAACCTAATGGGTAAGTCAGTGATATAGTGGATCAAGTAAATACAAAACCTAATGGGTAAGTCAGTGATATAGTGGATCAAATAAATACAAAACCTAATGGGTAAGTCAGTGCTGTAATGGATCAAGTAAATACAAAAACCTAATGGGTAAGTCAGTGATATAGTGGATCAAGTAAATACAAAACCTAATGGGTAAGTCAGTGATCTAGTGGATCAAGAAAATACAAAACCTAATGAGTAAGTCAGTGATAAAGTGGATCAAGTAAATACAAAACCTAATAACTTTATCACTGACTTACCCATTAATGGGTAAGTCAGTGATAAGTGGATCAAGTAAATACAAAACCTAGTGGATAAGACAGTGATATAGTGGATCAAGTAAATACAAAACTGAATGGGTAAGTCAGTGATAAGTGTGGATCAAGTAAATACAAAAACCTAATGGGTAAGTCAGTGATATAGTGGATCAAGTAAATACAAAACCTAATGGGTAAGTCAGTGATATAGTGGATCAAGTAAATACAAAACCTAATGGGTAAGTCAGTGATATAGTGGATCAAGTAAATACAAAACCTAATGGGTAAGTCAGTGATATAATGGATCAAGTAAATACAAAACCTAATGGGTAAGTCAGTGATATGGTGGATCAAGTAAATACAAAACCTAATGGGTAAGTCAGTGATATAGTGGATCAAGTAAATACAAAACCTAATGGGTAAGTCAGTGATATAGTGGATCAAGTAAATACAAAACCTAATGGGTAAGTCAGTGATATGGTGGATCAAGTAAATACAAAACTTAATGGGTAAGTCAGTGATATAGTGGATCAAGTAAATACAAAACCTAATGGGTAAGTCAGTGATATAGTGAATCAAGTAAATACAAAACCTAATGAGTAAGTCAGTGATAAAGTGGATCAAGTAAATACAAAACCTAATGGGTAAGTCAGTGCTGTAATGGATCAAGTAAATACAAAACCTAATGGGTAAGTCAGTGATATAGTGGATCAAGTAAATACAAAACCTAATGGGTAGTCAGTGATCTAGTGGATCAAGAAAATACAAAACCTAATGAGTAAGTCAGTGATAAAGTGGATCAAGTAAATACAAAACCTAATAACTTTATCACTGACTTACCCATTAATGGGTAAGTCAGTGATAAAGTAGATCAAGTAAATACAAAACCTAATGGGTAAGTCAGTGACATAGTGGATCAAGTAAATACAAAACCTAATGGGTAAGTCAGTGATATAGTGGATCAAGTAAATACAAAACCTAATGGGTAAGTCAGTGATAAAGTGGATCAAGTAAATACAAAATCTAATGAGTAAGTCAGTGATATAGTGGATCAAGTAAATACAAAACCTAATGGGTAAGTCAGTGATATAATGGATCAAGTAAATACAAAACCTAATGGGTAAGTCAGTGATAAAGTAGATCAAGTAAATACAAAACCTAATGGGTAAGTCAGTGATAAAGTAGATCAAGTAAATACAAAACCTAATGGGTAAGTCAGTGATATAGTGGATCAAGTAAATACAAAATCTAATGTAATATGATGTGTCTCCTATTACTGGTAGTTTTGCGTCCTAGTTATTTAAAGCCAGGGTCATTTAAGGACATGCCAGATTTGTTCGTTGAGAAAAGCGACAACTGCTCCACATGTGATTTGAACTCTAGATCTTGACCCAGAGGTGGAGCGAGGGGTTGTGGTTATATGTTGAGACATACATCTTAACCGCTCACAGTGACATAGAAAAAAAATATGATGGATGTAATAATACAAATTGTAATGGAGTTTGAGTTTCTGGTCATTTTGGTGATTGAGTTAAGTACTAGTATAGTTAGAAGTTATGTGTAAAACATGTAAGATTAACATGATATTAAAGTTGTAAGCTAAGATATTGAATACATGTACATGTATTCCTGTTTCAAGTATATGCCGCTATTTTGACTATAACATTTGAATTGTTCAGAAGAACTTGGAATTGAATGATAATGTTAAAGTGATTGTTTTTTTCAGCCCGAGGGATTGTCTGAGATCAATAGTGAAGAGACTGAATCACATCGTCCCTATAGTGTCCATGCAAGCATTAACAGTAAGTAAATCTCCTGTCAGTATCCAGACACAGGGATGTTGTCTTCATGTCGTACCTCGATTAAGTTCAAATTTATCGATTACTAATTCAGCAAATGCTTAAATCACGAAGGCTTAAGTTTAGTTTTAAATTATTATGTGTGGGTATTAAATGAAATAATTAATTAATTCCTCTTCATTTCAGCTGTTAGACGCAGCGGTGAATAACTGTGGACGTCCATTTCATTTGGAGATATCTTCCCGGGATTTTATATCAGAATGCCGAACATTGATCGGTCAGAAGGTAAGATATAATGATAAATTGGTAAAGCCATTACTAATGATGGATAAATCATTACATGTCAGAGGATAGGAACATATCTATTTGATAAGGCAAAGGATATCATTAATTTATAATAGACAGTGACTGAGTGACTGATTGTTTAAGGATAAAATTTCCCATCATAAAAACAATAGGGCGATGCTTTATCAATATTAAACATTAGAAAATCACCATACTCTAAATCTCCATAGATATTCGCCTTAGATTAATTTACTTTCAATAACTTCTATGTTTCCTATGGAGAACTGTAAGTTTAAGACTTGCTTTAATATTTTTCTTTAGGATATTTAATGCTATTACTATATTCGACCCAATAAGCGGCGTTAAATGTTGAAGAAAATCAGGGGGTGCTTAATAGAAACAAATTTGGGCTTGCTTTTCAATGGTTTTCATAAAATCATTCTATAAAGTAAGCCATAAATCAATTTGCAAAACAAATCAGTAAGAAAACCAACACAGTTTTCATATTTTCAGTCTGCATTTAATTTTGATAACGTGAAATTGAAGCCTAAAAAATGGGGAGACCAGGTCACTTATAGGGGTGGGGGCGCTTATTGGGTCAAATATGGTAAGTCTTCTACAGATTCAAGATTCAAAACTGTCTTTTACAATAAGTTGTTTAGGAAATATTTATGTCCTTTAAAAAATGTTTGACAAAATTAACACCAGCCAGATAATGTTTGAATTAGAATAGAGAAAATATTCTGTTTGTATAATATTCCTATGGTTTAATTGTTATAAGTATGTATCTTTTGCAGGCTCATCCAAAAGTTTCTGAGAAATTGAAAGGCCTGATAAAAAAGTGGGCAGAGTCGAAGGAATTTAAATCTGATCCGGCTCTGAGGTAATGATAAAATACATGTACTGGTATAATTTGGCCTTGTTTAGATCTAGAATAGAGAAGTAAAAAATTAATGTTATAAATGGAATATTCCTTGTTTCTTGATGAAACAAGTTAAATTTAATTTCGCGAGGTGGAAACTTTAATTGACATTTTTCGCTTGTGCTTTTGTGTTAAGCAAATTTTTTATACCTGGCTTGACGCAGCAGAAATGTTTCCCAACAACAAATTATTACTCGTAATCAGTTATTTAAACTCCTATCAATCAGTAAAAACAAAAACAACAACAAAAATATATAGAAATGCAAAAAAAGAATTATTGTTATACCCTCAATTTTGTAGATTAGCAGCGTCTCAAAAATAACACAACACCTACTGATAGCGTAACAAATGTAACCTAAGCTAAGCCTGTGTTTCCGTTAATATCATTAACAGTTCCCAAAGCGTTTGTGTCTTTGAAAATGAGCACATTCATTGTTTATTTCCAATGCATAGCATAAGCAAAATACCAGATGGTTACTACAATGTAACTAATATGTCTTTCACTGGTTCCCAATGATAACCATTATCATTGTGCGTGCTTTCTCGTCTCACTGACCTATCCATTGAAGAGACTCGGCATATCTGGTAGCTGGTTCATGCAGTCCGAATCAGAGTACTCGAGATATCAGTATCCAATTCGTCGAAAGCCAGATCGACGTCTTCGATGTCGATGAGCTCATGTGACACTGCATTACCAGTGTTGTTCTAGCCTTTTATGACCCATCCATGGCCAGAATTCATATCAGGAACAACAGGTTCAGGGATGTGGGATCTCTTTCAGATTCTTACATATCGTACGTATATGCTGTTTCAGACTTCTCCGGCATAATGGAAATTACACCAGATGCACATTCTTCCAATGGTGGAATTGGTTCTCCTTAGCACATAACTCCATAATTCGTATGAAGTACTATTCATCAATCTTGTGGACCCTCGTGCAACCATAAATGGCACAGGTGATATCATCGAGGTCATTAATGAGGGCATAAATGTTAAATGTTTTTCATTGGTCTGACTTTCCCCATTCCCTTGAAGGTGCTGGTTGTGTCACATCTGGTGTATGCGCAAAGAGACCATTGAACACTCTCCAGTAAAAAGTTCTCTAAAGTGCTTTCCAGACTTGGCAAAGAGTGAAACTCCACTGCAGACTTCAGTTATGACCTCAAAGAATCCACCTGTGCCACCTATGGTCACTGAGGTCCACAAGAATGAGGAATTGTGCTTCATACGAATTAAGGAGAACCAACTCAACCCTCCGCAGAATGTTGATCTGGTGTGTTTTCCATTATGCCGGGGAAGTCTGGAACATCATATACGATATGTGAATCTAGGTGAAACTAGGTTGGAAACAGGAAGAGCTCCCACATCCCTGAAGCCGATGTTTCTGATCTTAACTCTGACCATGGACAGTTGACAAGTTAGATCCACGATGGTAACCCGGTAATGTAATGTCACATCAGGTCACCAAGGTCGAAGACGACACTCTGGCGAGAAAGCACGCATAACGAAAATGATTAGCATTAAGAACTAGTGAAAGAAATATGTGACACTGTAGTAACCATCTTATATTTCCTTGCGTTATACACAGGAAATAAACAATGGATGTGCTCATTCTAAAAGACACCATATGTTTCGAAAAGTGTCATGGTATTTACAGAACTCTAATTTGATACCCTATAGCTATTAGTTAGCGTTTTGCTGTAATAATTCAGTTTGAGAGGCTACTAGTCTACAAAATTTCGAACATGAAAATGGATTATTTTGAAGTCCTACTTAGATATTCAGCCAACTTTAAATTCAAATTTGTTAAGATATAAATCGTCAATAGCCAATGTTATATTCAGGAAATTCCAAGACACCAGGAAACTGTAGTGTTAGCGGTTTGGAAAAAATAACAATCATATGCCACATCCGGTGTTGTTTTGTAAACCAAATGATGGTATAACAATTCTCTTTTGCATTTCTATATATTTTTGTTGTTGTTGTTTTAACCGATTGATAAGAAGTCAAATAACTGATTGTGAATAATAATTTGTTGTTGGGAAACAATTTTGCTGCGTCAAGCCAATATGAAAAAATGCTGAAAAGATTACCATTTTTGAGCTTAAAATATTATTTTTTTCATTTCCTGCGTTCAAATTACAACATATATTGGATTATTTGGTCCTGATATGTATTTGTTGTTCTATTGTGGTCATTTTGATACCTCATTTGTCTCCTTTGGCTGAAAAATGTTAATGTTATGACTATTTTTCAATTTTTAGTGAAATTCGAGATGGCGGCCATCTTGATGACGTCATAACCGGAAGTTCATCCCAACTTATGTAATGGTAACATTTTGATTTGTGATCAGTGGGTCATAAGGGTTCAGAAAAATATTGGTTCGGAGGTTTGGGGGGGGGGGGGGTGCATGTGGGACCCTCCTAGCCCATGGCCTATTGTCACAGACATTTGCATATCACCTTCTAGACAAGTTGACAACTCCTGGTAGACCCAATTCCTCCTATGTTTTCTTGTTATAGAGCTGACTAGTACATTAATGAATGCTTCCACTCGTAGCCAAAGAAAGCACCGGTCATTTCCGTCTGAATTCTCTCACTCGTAGACTAGGAGAGCACTGGTCAGTTCAGATCCTACATGTAATGGGGTCATACATTAATGTCTGAATGCTTTCACTTTTAGACTAAGATAGCACCGGTCAGTGCGAATCCTAATGGGGTCATACATTAATGTCTGAATGCTTTCACTTTTAGACTAAGATAGCACCGGTCAGTGCGAATCCTAATGGGGTCATACATTAATGTCTGAATGCTTTCACTTTTAGACTAAGATAGCACCGGTCAGTGCGAATCCTAATGGGGTCATACATTAATGTCTGAATGCTTTCACTTTTAGACTAAGATAGCACCGGTCAGTTCAGATCCTAATGGGGTCATACATCAATGTCTAAATGCTTTCACTCATAGCCTTAGAGATCACGGGTCAGTTCAGATCCTAATGGGGTCATACATTAATGTTTGATTGTTTTCACTTGTAGCCTAGCTGAAAGATAGGCTAAACCAGAAGCACCGGTCAGTCTCGGAATCCTAATGGGGTCATACATTAATGTTTGATTGTTTTCACTTGTAGCCTAGCTATTGGCTAAGAGAGCACCGGTCAGTTCTGATCCTAATGGGGTCATACATTAATGTTTGATTGTTTTCACTTGTAGCCTAAGAGAGCACCGGTCAGTTCGGATCCTAATGGGGTCATACATTAATGTTTGATTGTTTTCACTTGTAGCCTAAGAGAGCACCGGTCAGTTCAGATCCTAACGTTGTCAGTAACCAACAGGAGGAAGATGATATAGCCAAAGGTTAGTGTGATTTACATCACAGTTATCCCACTTGGAACAGGTTTTTTTTACGACTGTTCAGACAATACATGAAGTGATAGACTTAATTAATTTATAAGATACAGCTGGGTTTTTTTTGCACTGCTTAAATAAATTTCAATTAATTGATTTATGATGTTTACTTAAACCTTGTCCTAAATACTGTGCCGTAGTTGACTATCACTGCGCCAGCTGGCAAAACAGCGACATGACTTTTCACTGTTATCATATATAACGCAGGAAATCTTGCCTATGTTTGGTATTGTAACTTAATCTTAGGCCATCGGTATATATTTTCTAATGTTTTTAAGAAACCTTTATGTTTTACTCCAGAAAGTTAGTGGGCCTTTAAGACATATGATACGACCGGTTTTAATACCCTAATATGAAACAGAGAATGTTGTTAGCCATGTTGGTCTGTAACCCTCTTCCGTTATGCCTCAAATTATTCTGATTTCACATTCATGTTGACAAATTTTATCTTTGTTTTCTATTCCAGCTATAGCATTGTCTTTACAAGAGTCAGACAAGGGCAGTTCCCAGAAGACCTCCTCCCTGTATCCCATGGGGTACTCTGTGTCCTCGGACTCAGCCACCTACGCCAGCATCAGTAAACCAAGAGAGGTCCGAAAGGTAACAATCCATCAAAATGTTAATCAATAGTCGTTATCAAAATAATAGGGAGGTCTAAAAGGTAACAATCCATCAAAATGTTAATCAATAGTCGTTATCAAAATAATAGGGAGGTCTGAAAGGTAACAATCCATCAAAATACAAAAGAAATAAAAAAAAATCTGGTTGGTGTAAGGGTTTTCAAACAATGACTAGTTTTCTCCAGATATCAAAATGTTGACCAAAAACTAAAAAAACATTTAGGTCCCATTAATATATTTAATCACACAATAGTTTAGTGATGCGTTATCTTTAAAAAAATTGAACAGTGTATTATAAAACGATACAGTTTATTTGTATTGTACCAATTATTCTCTCGTGTTGTCTGTGTAGGTGCGAGCCCTGTATGACTTTGAGGCGGCCGAGGATAATGAACTTACCTTCAAATCAGGAGAGCTAATCAGTGTTACAGATGACAGGTCAGTATGTAACAAGGAATCTGATTGGTTTGGGCAATGTATTATGAAATTTCATTGGCTAACAAGTACACCATAATTGGAAAATGAATGTAACATGTAACAAAGAATTAGATTGGGTGTGGACATTAGATTTATACTGTAGTCCTTGAAACTATTCTTGTCTTGACTTAAATGAAGATGATTGTTTTGAAGATATGTCATGGATATTGATTTATTAAACAGTCATTACAGCTGTAGTCATTGAATTGGTGTCTAATTATGATTGAAGATTCTCCATGGAATTTTATCAATTGACCAGTGATTGAATTTAATAAAAGTGAAGAGAATTTATTACAGAAAATCTACTGTTGATTTCTTTAGATAAAACAATAGATGTTTTTGTTGTTTTATTTCTCCAGTGACGTGAACTGGTGGAAGGGCTTTAACCAGCGAGGAGAAGGATTATTCCCAGCTAACTTTGTCACTGCGGATCTGTCTGTAGAGCCAGAAGATTGTAAGTTAATGTAGAATTAGGAATTATAGATAAACCAACCTGTAGACTAAAAGTACAGTCCTTTAAACTAAAACATTAAGTGGTCAGTTTTAATAATTTGTTAAGTGGTGGTCAATTGTAATCAGTAGTCAATTAAAAAAGGTGAGTTCAAATCAATATAGATTATTTAAAATTGTCAGTTTTAATTGATAATTTGTTAAAAGTGGTCAGTTTTAATCAATAGTTCTTTCTAAATTAGTCAGTTTTAATCAATAGTTTATATTTAAGTTACTCAATTTCAATTGATAGTTTATAAAAAGTGGTCAGTTTAAATCAATAGTTTATTTTTGAAATAAGTCAATTTTAATTGATAGTTTATTAAGGGTGGTCAGTTTTAATCAATGGTTTATTTTTAAATTAGTCAATTTTATTTAATTGATAGTTAATAAAAGTGGTCAGTTTTAATCAATGGTTTATTTTTAAATTAGTCAATTTTATTTAATTGATAGTTTATTAAGGGTGGTCAGTTTTAATCAATAGTTTATTTTTAAGTAAGTCAATTTAATTGATAGTTTATTAAGGGTGGTCAGTTTTAATCAATGGTTTATTTTTAAATTAGTCAATTTTATTTAATTGATAGTTAATAAAAGTGGTCAGTTTTAATAGGTATTAGTTTAAATGTTTTACAGGTAGAAAAGTTTGATCAAATGTTTTTGTGTTTACATAGCTAAAGAAAAGAAGAAGGTACAGTTTAATGAGGAGGTGGAAGTCAAATCTGTGGACGTTCCCCCGGAGGAGGTCGACATTAACGAGGTAATAACTTAGATATAACATTTAAGGTAAAATCTGTAGACGTTCCCCCGGAGGAGGTTGACATTAAAGAGGTAATAACTTAGATATAACATTAAAGGTAAAATCTGTAGACATTCCCCCGGAGGAGGTCGACATTAACGAGGTTATAACTTAGATATAACATTAAAGGTAAAATCTGTAGACGTTCCCCAGAGGAGGTCGACATTAACGAGGTTATAACTTAGATATAACATTAAAGGTAAAATCTGTAGACATTCCCTCGGAGGAGGTCGACATTAACGAGGTTATAACTTAGATATAACATTAAAGGTAAAATATGTAGACGTTCCCCTGGAGGAGGTCGACATTAACGAGGTAATAACTTAGATATAACATTAAAGGTGATATCTGTAGATGTTCCCCCGGAGGAGGTCGTCATTAAAGAGGTAATAACTTAGATATAACATTAAAGGTAAAATCTGTAGACGTTCCCCCAGAGGAGGTCGACATTAACGAGGTTATAACTTAGATATAACATTAAAGGTAAAATCTGTAGACGTTCCCCCGGAGGAGGTCGACATTAAAGAGGTAATAACTTAGATATAACATTAAAGGTAAAATCTGTAGACGTTCCCCCGGAGGAGGTCGTCATTAAAGAGGTAATAACTTAGAAATAACATTAAACATAAAATCTGTAGACGTTCCCCTGGAGGAGGTCGACATTAAAGAGGTAATAACTTAGATATAACATTAATGGTAAAATCTGTAGACGTTCCCCCGGAGGAGGTCAACATTAACGAGGTAATAACTTATTTATAACATTAAAGGTAAAATCTGTAGACGTTCTCCCTGAGGAGGTCGACATTAACGAGGTAATAACTTAGAAATAACATTAAAGGTAAAATCTGTAGATGTTACCCCGGGGGAGGTCGACATTAACGAGGTTATAACTTAGATATAACATTAAAGGTAAAATCTGTAGACGTTCCCCTGGAGGAGGTCGACGTTAAAGAGGTAATAACTTAGATATAACATTAATGGTAAAATCTGTAGACGTCCCCCTGAGGAGGTCGACATTAACGAGGTAATAACTTAGAAATAACATTAAAGGTAAAATCTGTAGATGTTACCCCGGGGGAGGTCGACATTAACGAGGTAATAACTTAGATATAACATTAATGGTAAAATCTGTAGACGTTCCCCTGGAGGAGGTCGTCATTAAAGTGGTAATAACTTAGATATAACATTAATGGTAAAATCTGTAGATGTTACCCCGGGGGAGGTCGACATTAACGAGGTTATAACTTATATATAACATTAAAGGTAAAATCTATAACATTAAAGGTAAAATCTGTAGACGTTCCCCTGGAGGGGGTCAACATTAAAGAGGTAATAACTTAGATATAACATTAAAGGTAAAATCTGTAGACGTTCCCCTGGAGGAGGTCGTCATTAAAGAGGTAATAACTTAGATATAACATTAATGGTAAAATCTGTAGATGTTACCCCGGGGGAGGTCGTCATTAAAGAGGTAATAACTTAGATATAACATTAAAGGTAAAATCTGTAGACGTTCCCACGGAGGAGGTCAACATTAACGAGGTAATAACTTAGAAATAACATTAAATGTAAAATCTGTAGACGTTCCCCCGGAGGTAATAACTTAGATATAACATTAAAGGTAAAATCTGTAGACGTTCCCCTAAAGGAGGTCGACATAAACGAGGTAATATCAAAGATAATACCATACGCATAGTATCGTTTATGCTTTGTCAATGATGGAGCATCTTTAAGGATTTGGTGCATATGTTGTAATACTCTTACCTGTCAAAACTGATGTTGATTTCTGCAATCATTTTGAATTATAATTGTTGCTATGAGTGTGGACAATCATTTAAAGAAGCAAACTGCTGGATTTTTAGCTCACCTGGTCCGTCGTCCGTCCGTCCGTCTGTCTGTCCGTCAACATTTCCTTTAAATCGCTACTAGTCATATAGAGTTCTGCATGGATTGTAACCAAATTTGGTCACAAGCATCCTTGGGGGAGGGGGAACAGAACTTGTATAAATTTTGGCTCTGACCCCCCGGGGGCAGGAGGGGCGGGGCCCAGTAGGGGAAATAGAGGTAAATCCTATAAATCGCTACTTGTCCTAGAGTTCTGCATGGATAGTAACCAAAAATAGCCACAAACATCCTTGGGGGAAGGGGAACAGAAATTGTATAAATTTTGTCTCTGGTCCCCCGGGGGCAGGAGGGGCGGAGCCCAATAGGGGAAATAGAGGTAAATCCTTTAAATCGCTACTAGTCATAGAGTTCTGAATGGAATGTAACCAAATTTGGCCACAAACATCCTTTGGGGAAGGGGAACAGAACTTGTATGAATTTTGGCTCTGACCCCCCGGTGGCAGGAGGGGCGGGGCCCAATAGGGGAAATAGAGGTAAATTCTTTAAATCGCTACCAGTCATAGAGTTCTACATGAATTGTAACCAAATTTGGCTATGAACATCCTTGGGGGATTGGGAACAGAACTTGTATAAATTTTGGCTCTGACCCCCTGGGGGCAGGAGGGGTGGGGCCCAATAGGGGAAATAGAGGTAAATACTTCTAACTCTCAGCTTACCTTAGTCAAAGAGTATTTCTGCCAAGGTAATGTAACATTATTTGGCCACAAACATCCCTCTCGGGTAAAGGTGAAACAGTACATGTATATAAATTAGGTGCCACAGGCACGCAGAGTGGCAGAACGGGATGAGCTCCCAATAGGCCGAAATAGAGGTAATCATTCCTTAAAATACGCTAACTGTGTTCTAGAGTATTTGCATTGGCATTGTTATGACCCACAATTTTGGGCCTATAAGAGCAACACCTGTGGTTTGGGTAGAGGGAACAGCGAACACTTGTATGAATTACATTGTGCTATGCTACACCCTACGTGGTGGGCTAGGAGCGGGTGGGGCCCGTCATAGGTGATTTCATGATGGTTCATATATTTATTTCCTTCAGAAAAGAAACAATGAACTTGTATTCAGAACATTTCTTGGCATTCAAACCAGGTGAGCGATACAGGCCCTCTGGGCCTCTTGTTAGAATTTCAAGAGGCCCAATGTGTCGAAATAGTTGACTTAAGGTTTTGTTGCAAATGTTGTACTACTGTTATCAGCGTCACAACCAATTTTGATTTCTGCAATGATTTTGAATTATAATTCTGCTGTGACGGACAATTACTTAAAGGGGGAATATGCTTAGTTTTCAGAATTTCAAAAAGCCCAATGGGCTGAAAAGTTCAGTTATGTAACACCATTGCTATATTTCATAATACTGGTAAATGACGTGGAACCTGAATTAAATCATGACAGCAAAATTCCAGAGGCAAGCTTTGCCATTCTCAAACAGCTCTTGTTTCAGTTATAATAAATACACATACAGTGTATATGTATATAAACAACCTCATATATATAAACCTGGACTTCATTCCTTGATTTCAGGAGAAGATAGACAATGTATTACAGTTGATACAGAATGCAGATCCAACAGGAGAGACCCAGCCAGACTCAGAGGAAATGCTCCGACTTGAAGGTACCTGCACATGATACATTACCTATAAATAAATTCAGAGGAAATGTTCTGACTTGATGCACTACCAATGTAAATTTGTATCAATTTAAAACAAGATACATACTCTGGTGTTTTACAAATCTAGATTCTTTTGTTCATCTTTAATTTAAAGAATAATTGTTTTGGAATGTGAATGAAACTATTAATAAAGGCTTGGAATTTAAAATGTACTTGTAATTTTCTTTTCAGAAACATGTAAAGGAATGGGACCACTAATTGATACTGAGTTGGAGAAAATTGATAGGTAAATATTCTTAAACTGATTTAATATTGATTTGGATTAATGTATTCTATACTTATAAAAATAAACTTGTAAAGATGAAGATAGAACCACACGTAATCTGGTAAAATGACGTTTATTGATGGTTTCAAAAGGATGTCAAGGATTCTGAAATTTCATGTCAAGATTTTCTGTAACTTTAAGAACGAGGTTATAGTGAATATCAACATACAGCGGATTTTGTTGGGTATTTACGGTATTTATATACGGTATTACAATATATTCTGAATTATAAACTGCTACTTTTCCCCCGAAAATCGAAAGTGTGGCTAATAATCCAGTTAGATTTATATGTGGACAGGACCTAAAATTTGACAACGTTTGGAGAAAAAAAAAGTTTTGATTCATATGTGAAAGTGTTAGGTATTTCTCACCTATGCTTTTCCCCCAAACATTTTCAGTATTGATGAAGTTGTGATTCACATGTGAAAGTGGTAGGTATTTCTCACCTATGCTTTTCCCCTAAACATTTTCAGTATTGATGAAGTTGTGATTCACATGTGAAAGTGGTAGGTATTTCTCACCCATGCTTTCCCCTAAACATTTTCAGTATTGCTGACACTATTTTTGTGTTACAGGAAGCATGCCAGTTTGTGTGAGATCAATGCCAAGGTTGTGGACGCCCTACAGATGTACCACAATCTGATGAAGGAGGACCCTAATCCGTACGCATCATTTAAGGGTGGAGTACCCCCTGGGCCGATGAATTTCCCTAATATGACCATGACACAACCACTATCTAGTCAGGTACAACAGCTTTTAGGTTATAAGTCACACTTACATCTATTCACATGGAGGAAGTCTTAGAAGAAAATTCTTAAAAATCTATCAGCTGTGTTCATCAGAAAGGAAAACAATATTTTTAATCCGTAAGATTAATTGATTAAAACTTTTGTCTACATAATGCTATATAATGCAAATTGAATTGCCATTTTGCTCTCATTAATTACAGTTTTCATGAATAAGTATTACATTACAGGATCTATTTGAATACTTTTTATATATTTTTAAACCTTGTTTAAACACAGTTACCCCCTTGTATATCAGACTTAAGCTTTGAGCTTATTTAGTGATTCATGAAAGATCAATACAAAATATGAGAAATTATTATATGTGTATTTAAAATCATAGTTCATGTATCCAACATAATTTGGCGAAGTGAACTTAATCCAATTTAGATTCTGATAAATAATATTAATTATAATAAATGATAATTATTTGTATTTTTCTGTATATTGATTAAGAATTTACCATATTTTAGTCGATGTTCAATGGTCAACAACAATTCATGCCCGGACAAGTTCAAATGCCACCGATGCAAAATCAGATGCAGATGCCACCCCAAGGTCAAGGTCAGATATCACAGCAAAGTCAAGGTCAGATGCCACCGACTCAAGGACAAATTCCCCAAGGTCAAGGACAAATACCACAAATGGTCGCGGGTCCACCATCTCAAGTTTATGTGCCATCAAGTTTTTCAAAGTATGTAAATTTGTTTGACTTTTCAATGGTTACATCAAGATAAATATATATAAGTAATGCTTAAGAAATATTACACTTTAATCAAACACTAAAACTTGACATAACCAACACCTAAGACCAGCAGCTTCGTCCAATATCCGTGCTGATTAACAATACTAGAGAGAGCGGACACCTTTGATTGGTTCAGCATCTGTCCATTAACTAGAGGTTGTATTGGATGTAATATTCATATATTTGTTTAATTTGTTACATGATAATGTCAAATTATCACAAACTCTGGGTCGGATGTTTGAACCACATGTTGTTAAGGTGCCAAGTACTGACCACATGTTGATGGTTTTTAGCTCATCTGGCCCAAAGGGCCAGTGAGCTTATGTCATGGCGCGGCTTCCGTCATCCGTCTGTCCATCAACATTTCCTTTAAATCGCTACTTGTCATAGATGGAGGAAGAGGAAAGTTTTTGTATAAATTTTGGCTCTGACCCCCAGGGGGCAGGAGGGGCAGGACCCAATAGGGGAAATAAAGGTAAATCCTTTAAATCCCTACCTGTCATAGAGTTCTACATGGATTGTAACCAAATTTGACCAGAAACAACCATTGGGGAAGGGGAACATTGTTTGTATAAATTTTGGCTCTGACCCCCTGGAACAGAAAGAGGTAAATCCTTTAAATCGCTACATAGTCATAGAGTTCTAATGGAAATAACCAAATTTGGCTAGTAAACATCCATTGGGGAAGCGGGAAACATTGTTTGTATAAATTTTGACGCTGTAGAGCAGAAAGAATGGGTCCCAATAGGGAAATTAGAGGTAAATCTTAAATTCCTTCGGAAAAGAAACAATGAACCTGTAATCAGAACATTACTGGGCATTACAATAACCAGGTGAGCAAAACAGGCCCTTTGGGCCTCTTGTTCTCCAGGTACTCTGGTTTTCCTCCACCTCCTAAACCAGGCACATTCTTAGATGACCAAGGCTGTTAATAGGATGTCAAACCTATAAACAAATCAAATTTATTTTTATCACATAACTGGCCCATCCAGCCATGTCATACAGCCATGTCATATCATAAGACACATGGGTAATAACACTATTATGATGTCACCTGTAGTTTTGACGTCATAAGATATATATATATGGCGTTGCTTGTATGTCTCATGAGACGGAAATGTCATATCTGAGCCAGATTCCTAATGTTTAAATTATATTTCTATAAATTAAAGCTATATGATAAATAGAATCTTACACTTGTGACTATGTAATATGTAAAGGTTTGTTACATTATACAGTTGTTGACTGGGGTTGAGGGCAACAGATGATTTGTTGGACCTGAGGTCGAAGGCAGAGGGCAACAGTCTGTTTGAGGGTCCAACAAATCGTCTGTTGCCTGAAAACCCTGTCGATAACTGTTTTGTTATACCCTTTGAGTCAAAACAATGCATTGACGTCACAAAAATTGTGGGTGTGACGTCACTCTGGTCCAACAGCACATTTTAACAGTCCATTTTAACAGTTCTTTGGACCGCTGGACGGAACAGTTGATTTATTGGCATTTTTGTAAATGATCGTATTGTGGTATAACAAACCAAATTATTGAACTTGTTTGATAAATTTCATATTACATAGCCCCTTCATACAACATCCTCTATTAACACAAGATCAATCATATTGGGGCTCCACTCCCATTCATTTTGTTTCATGTATCAGCTTATACATAATTATGTCTTTGTAGTGTTGTGAGTGGAGCTGATACCACAGACTATTCATCGTCGACTGCCGGTCTAGTTACTAACCCTTCACAGAGCTCCATGCCACCGCAGACCCAACAATCAAGTATTCAGAACAATTACCCCGCTCCCCCACCCCTCGGGGCGCCTGGGGGTCCCCAGTTTTACCAGCAGCCGCCACAACAGCAGCCTCTATTATGAGAAGCAGGATGGGCAAAGACTTTTTATTTTGTTTTAAATGGACAATTTCATCATAACTTATGAACGTATTTGTGTACAAAAACTGTTTGAAAGAGGTTGCCGTTTTACAGAGGAAGACAAACAGAGAAAGTTTGCAAGTGGTTGGAATTTCATGATTGGAAGTGGTTGGAATTGTGGGTTATAGATTCGAGAGGATATGGAAGGTCAACAGTAAGCTGTGAAAAAGTTAGACAACATTTCACCAAGTTGGAAGAAATAGAGTGACACAATATCAACATACATACAATGGGAATGGTTAAGGATTAATTTCCTTTTATTTGTATATTGTTAACCACTCTATTACGTAAAATTACGCGGCATTTTGATTTCGGGAGAGAGCATGAATGCTAATTCAAATGTTTCGCGAACAATTTTTATAATCACATACATGAATGTCATGGATCCAAAAATTATGTATTCATACATAATATGACGCAAAATATGGTATAAGTGAAAAAAATTTCTTTACAGTATCAATGGTTATTACTTTACTTTATACATTGCATGATGTTATTAATCCTCCACTTTTTGTGATGCATTAGTTTGCTCCTTTAAACCACGTGGTTTATGTTCGTGTAGAAAATCTGTTTTCTGAATGATTTCTATTGAAAATCTCATATACAAGATTTAAGAGTAATCCTTCAGAATTTTGTCCTGAAATATTCTGTTTTTGTATTGATTGAAACTTGTTTCTTCTAAAAAATCAATCAGAAATTGTTAAAGGTGTTACACCACTGACAAATGGTAATTTTTATCTATTTTAAATATTTTTATTCAGTAATTAAAGTTACTTAGTTTACACAATTATTATCATTGAGAATTTGGACTTTATTTTGCATATAATTACAAGTATTTAAAATAATGAATTGCGTCCTGAAAAAGATCCATGGCGCTATGGTAAATGGAATAAGGTACGGATTGTGCAGACAGCAACGGTAAAACAAATTATTTTATATTCTGTATTTTTGTGTTAATTAGACATAAAGACACATGATTAAACATCCATTATTTACCCAAATGATAAATAGTGTTTATGCTCTGTCCACGGTGGAGCAACTTTAAGCAAGTTAAACAGATACAATTTTGTTTTTGGAAATTTATTTGGAAGAAATTCAAAATTTGTAGCTTTCCAGGTAATTTTGTTTTGTTTTATGGAAAAGCGTTTTAAGACGAAATCTAGTTACTGTCAAAAATACTAATAACTTATTTGCAAATTTATCCAACAAAGAATATTTCTCGTGAAGAACTTTTGGGAAAAAATGATTATTATTTAAGACTGATGTTGGTACATTGTAATTGATGTTGAACATACATCAGACTACACAAAATCAGGGCCGAGATTTTATAAGGTCAGAGTTAAGGAAAATATGCAATGTGGTATCATTAATATGTAGTACAGAGGACTCCACTTAATCGAATAACGATTATTTGAATATTTCCGTTATTTGTATAAAATTCTGCGGTCTTGATTTTTTCCTTCTTTATCTTTGTTTTTCAACTCCGTGTATTTGAATAAAGTTTTTACATGACTTCGGTTATTCAAATAAAACATCTGGGAAATTCTAAAAATAAAATAATTCTGCAATGTAATTTCAGTGAAATTCTCCGATAATATGTTTCAAGATACTTCGTTTTTACTTGAAATCAGTATGGTGACAGATTAACGTTAGCATATGGCTTGTTATTTATGCATAAATCTGCAAAGGTATTCGACGCTGATACGATTGTACTATATAGTTAGTACTTTTTGTGGAGAAGTTATTTTCACATTTTTATGATAATGTGGTTGCAGAAAAAGATATCTGAATTGATATGCAATGGGTAGAAATAAAGTTGTTTAACCGTACACCATTCCAGCACAAGATATATAGTTACCGGTAAATGGTTCAGATAACAGATGTTATAGAGATCGGAAACTGAACGATGGGGGTGGGGTAAACTGGAACGATGATTTCGGGTGTAATGGCCTGAGTGCAACCAGTACATTATAGGCATTCTGATGCAGTTTTATCCGTGATGATAGGGATTGTATGTTTTGTTTATACATACATGTATATCTAAGACTGCATTTAAAATTCCATTTGTCATGTTGTCTGCATTATTTGTTAAGCTTACGGACAAATATTTCGCTGTAAACAATTTGTCATTGCGAATATGATCATTGATATACATGCTTATGTATAAACTCAAGTTATTCAAAGAGGAATTTCATGTAAAAATCATGAAAATAATTACACTTTATCATCATATTTCATAAATCATAGAGAGGTTTGAGTGAGAAAATGTTATGTACAGTATTTGTATAAGGTGTGTATGGATACGTGAGAAAGAGTTCATTTGCTGTGATATGTAGTTGTATTATTGTGTAGCTGTTTATACGGTGTACCTTCGGGCCTGATGTAAAACGTTATTAGCCCAGATTTATGTTATATGATGAGTATATTGATTTGTACAGTCATACTCTTTATTTATTACAATCTAATTCGGTTCCATTTCTTTGATGCTTAAGGTGAAGTGATTTTAAAATTATTAAATATATATGGAAATAAAAACATGTGTATACCTTTACTATGACAAGATCTTATTATAATTCTTTGTATCATCGTTTTTAATTATCATTTTTTGATTCAGTCGTGTCAGCTCCTCTATTCTGTGTATTGATGTTACCTCACTTGTTAGTGGGTATCCTTTGTGATGTCATCATAACGAGGGAAGTTCACATTGGTTTCTCTGAAAAGTATGCTGTTATGTATACAAACACCGGGGCCCAGTTGTAAGGTGAGCAGGCTTATCACAGTTTTCAACAATTTTCAAATCAGGATAAATTAATTTCTGGCGATACAAATTTTACAAAATTTTATAAGAATCTTAAGAACGCTATTCTTTACTTACTTGTTGAGTTGAGTGAAGATACAATGACAAATTTTGCAGTAAATGAGAAATGAAAATTTCACTAATCATGTAATTAAGCTAAACATGTTTTGAACAACAGGGCCCTGGCCCAGACGTCACAATCAATACCTACCTGCAAGGGCAGATAACTCTATAATATGCACGTTAAAGAAATTTGTATAAGCATGATACAGCATTTAACTGTGGGCAGGTGTTGATTGTGATGTCATATCCTTGAGAGAAACCGACATTAATTTTAAGTGCAATGCTAGAACATATCGTTTTTTTCTTAATGTGTCATTAAAAATCATACGTTTTAAGAGAAATAAGATAATAACAGAGATTTTGATATAATCACTTTATTTCTTTCACTTTACTAATAACAGAAATATATGTATATATGTTTCTGCTAATAATCTAAGTCGTTTGTTAAGAACTACTAACTGTAGTATTTCGTTTAACTGTGTTTCGTTAAACTGCAATTTAAGCGACTCTCCCGGTACAGATGATAAAAGTAAGGTTAAAAATGGAGTACAAAGGGTTGTTAAAGGTGGAGGATGGAAAGAGAGAAACAGGGGAAGTATAAAAGATAAAAGAGGGAGGTACAAAATGAGGAAAAAGAGGAAAGTACAACAAATAGGTAGAAAGAAAGGGAAAATCAAACAGGAAGTCATGCTTATAAACGGGTAATACGACATGATCTCATCAAACAGAGGCTTCATCATGGGGATGTATTCTGTCGTGGAGGGATCGTCTTTTAATGCTTTAATATTTAGCACTTTTTAAAACAATCTTGGACAAATATTGTTTCATGTGATTGTCTCGTGATGAAATCACGCATGTCAAAGTTACGTGGCTCAGAAACATTGGCTGTGTTAGTCAAATCATCAAAAATAAAATTTCATGTGTGGTTAGAGTCTCTTTTATTGTACCATAGCCTGGCACCAATTACAGATACACGGGCGGCCCATCTGGTTACTCCAGTGTTTTATAGGATTTACCACGTGTGATTATTTCGCTGTACATAACCTGTATAGTATATGTGTTGATTGATAGGCGTTGTACAATACCTGTTGTATTTATAAATCACTATGTTTAAATAATGATGTATTACGTGTACAGACTTACAATGATGTGTATACTCAATGAACAGATAAATCAGAATTAATGCTATTCTCTAGACTTATTAAAAACCTGCTAAGAAATCTACGTTGTCGTTCTTGCTAAATCAACAGATTACAACAATAATACAAAACAAAAAAAACAACAAAAAAAACCTGCTAATAAATTTACGTTGTCGTTCTTGCTAAATAAACAAATTGGATTGCAGCAAAAAAAAAAAAAAAAAAAAAAAAAGGAACTGCTAATAAATCTACGATGTCGTTTTCTTGCTAAATCAACAGATTACAACAAAAATCCTGTTATCATTCATGATGTGTTCCTGTAGTTAATCTGTCTTAGTCCGAGAGTAGGAATTTGCATGTCCCTGTCAGCAAAAGAAAGAAACCAATTTAAATACCAAGCACCGTGAAACGTCAGGATGCTGAACCACACAGACAGATACATTAATGTCCACGTGTTATAAATTGTTATTCTGACATTCACTGAAGTTCAGTGTGTTATTAGATAAGTACCTGACATAGTAAGGATTTCAATTCGTCAATACTTTTCATACATCTAGAATGCTTGATTCCATTTACAATATTTACAATCAGCGAAAAAGTATCGTCATTATCACACATCACTAAGTTATGAAATTATATTTACGCATGTATGTACACCTCAAGCAAGCTGATATAGAAATGGGGAAATGACAATAACCATATGGGCGAGATAGATGGTTTCGTATAATTCACTATTTTCCAAAGTTTTCAGAGCTACATTGTATAATATTTTCATACAATATGGAAACTTCAATTAAGCTCATAAGTTGTTCTTCATTCTCCAAAATGCCTAGTGATACGAAATGCCTCTCGAAATATTTTCACACTTCACATACATTTAAGAGTTACATGTTTTACATTCTACCTTGGCAATGCAGATGGCTTTCTTGTAATAAGTTCACCTACTATGTTGATAGGTTTCCATGTTTCGAAAAATCCTCGCGACACAGACAGCCGACCCGTGAAATGTTCACGCTTCATCTAAAGCTT
Source organism: Argopecten irradians (assembly GCF_041381155.1). Taxonomy (NCBI): domain Eukaryota; kingdom Metazoa; phylum Mollusca; class Bivalvia; order Pectinida; family Pectinidae; genus Argopecten; species Argopecten irradians. Next base: position 28,111,208 of record NC_091148.1, read on the forward strand.
TCGGATGTTCTTCGTGCTCTGAAATATATGGAGTTTAATCTGTCTTTCTAGGGGGGAAATAACACTTTACATCTTATTTTGTCGGTTGGTCTTATTTTTTTTACGGATACAAATGTCGAACTTGTAAAATGTTCACACTTCACCTAAGCTAGTTGTTTGTGCCCCGTCCTTTGACGGTGCTGGACTTATGTGTCCTCCTTCCCCGGACGATGCTGGAGTTGTTTGTCCTCCGTCCCCTGACGGTGCTGGAGTTATTTGTCCTCCGTCCCCTGACGGTGCTGGAGTTGTTTGTGCCCCGTCCTTTGACGGTGCTAGACTTATGTGTCCTCCTTCCCCGGACGATGCTGGAGTTGTTTGTCCTCCGTCCCCTGACGGTGCTGGAGTTATTTGTCCTCCGTCCCCTGACGGTGCTGGAGTTGTTTGTGCCCCGTCCCCTGACGGTGCTGGAGTTATTTGTCCTCCGTCCCCTGACGGTGCTGGAGTTGTTTGTGCCCCGTCCCCTGACGGTGCTGGAGTTATTTGTCCTCCGTCCTGTGATGGTTCTGGAGACACAGTCGACTTAGATCTACACACCACGTCCCTGACTGTGTTAGCTATGAGCAGTAGTGATGACAGGATGTAGAAGCTGCTACTCCCGTAACAGATGTGAAGACCCCACGATAGAACGTACTTCTCCACTGGTATCTGGTTCACAGGTTTGAAGGCCTCAATGCTCAGAATGGACTTGTAGGCCTTGGCGTAAGTCTGCACACCTATTATTACTGTTATTGCTGAAAAAGAATATAACATATTCATGATAGAATAATGTTTCATGCATGTATGTGTTTTTTGTAACTCAGCCACAAAGAGTACCAAATAGGTAGTTTTATCAGCAAAATTGCCTGCCATATGTTCCCTGATACAAACCATTAGGATTTACGTACCGTAATCAGTGTAATGTCTGTCCTATCACTTCAAAGTTATTTTTCCTTGAAAATAATTAGATAACATGTCAAACATTTAAGCAATCTGATTAAAATAATCCTCTAAATTTTATCTTTGGAATCGACGAAATACATTGAACTTCGTTTTATGCATCTTGTGGCGAAATGTATACAGAAATACTTAAAATCAGCTTTCTTTCGCGTGCGATTTATTTTCGCAAATTTCGCTTCCAGTATGGAGCATACAGACATTCAAACACTCATCAACACATTGCAGAAAAGGAAGACCCAGGCTGTTGATTGGCCGTAAAGCTCGTTCAACCAACCCATCGGTTTAATGACGGATTTTGAATTTGTCTGTATTATCATTTTATCGACAAAGAAATTGTCACAAAGTCGACAAACATACTAGCGTTTCATTTGACCAAATAGACGAAGCCATTTGAATATATCTTACCTGAGGACCAAGCTAGTAGTAAAGATAGTATATGACACGTGACCCGGACGCCCCGTCTCCTTGACAACGCCTTGACCGTAGCTGTACAGAAGACCAGTATGAGTGAGAGGACACCAGTTCCTAAGGCACTGACCTCTAGCCGGATGATACTGGCCTTCCAATCTGTAAGTTAGGGGGTACATGTGGTATTGACTATGTATACAATGTATAAAATGAGAAAGCAAACACTTGATTATAGTTAAACCGACAAGGATTGTAACATTGTAGGGTTGATGATGAACTATCATTAACAGCTTTTTTTACCAGCAATACCATATAAAATGTGTTATTACAGTGAAAAGTCGGGCATAGAAAAACAGTCTAAATGCGTCTATTGTCCTTTCAAAAATCCTTACATACCAAAACGACGGTCAAGTTCTGCTTATGCTGTCCATTTGACCATTGAAATTATGGAAAAGCACGTGTAAATTTAGCACAGTTCTAAAAATAAATTCGCCCAATTTTTTGAGAATGAGCCTTCGTGGAAATATCAAAACAGACATAGCCAGCCTGGAGGACGTTTTTGGTTTCCTATCTTCCCATGCAGAGCGATTTTGATAGAAAAATTATTTTTCTATTTCATAAGAAAAGATACTGGATATCAGTAACGCCATTTTATCGACTTTAGCCTTCCTTTGCCCGACTATTCACGTTTATCAACCCTATATTTGCAAATATAGGGTTAATAGTGGGCTTTTTTAATTTATCGTAGCCATTCCAAGTGTATTGTGATTGTAGTGCCTTACAAGACAGGTCGGCTGGACATTTTTGAAGTGTAATCTAAACGTAATAACTGTTAAAATATGTATAGAAATGCGTGAAAATTAAATACATTTGTACATGTACTACTTTGCATATACTTACTACAGGTAAAAGTACCTCTAATACTACGGTATACTTTGAACTTGACAGATATCCTTTGATGCTTTTCAGGAAAAATAAAAATATTCAGGTATTGGTTGAAACTGATGGAAACTCAAGATCTGTTAAACACAATGATGATGAATATCAAAGATGTATTTATATAGCTTTAGGTTATTTTTGATAAACATACAATATAGATAGCAACTTTTATTGCATAACCAAGCAAAGGTTAATGGATATGCATAAACAACATTGTTTTAAACACGATTATGGTATGCAATACCATTAACCAAAAAAATTTACCTCAAATTACCTCAAAGAAAATTCCAAAATACGAATATCATTGTTCACAATCTCAATGTAGAAAAGGGTCGTTACCAAAATATACCGTACCATTTAAGAATATGTTTATTTGTGATTAGAATGATGTTGCGGATGAATTTCACTCTGTTTAAAATGTGCATGTTACTCTGATATCCGTAAAAATCATAAAAATTGATTATTTACAAAAACACCCCATAAAACCTTTAATGTAACACATATAAGTAAAAGAATTAGAACATTGCAAAATAATTCAAAGCTGCCTGAGCAATAATATTTTTTATTAATTAATTAGTTATTCTCTTCCTAATGTGGTACTGATTACCTTTATGTTTGCATTATATGGTAAACCATTTGAATGTCGTGTGATAATGTATGTATCAGACTGATGAATCGGAAGACACAAAGTAAATACAACTTGAACTTGAAATTGACTACGTTATCAAAAACAATACATGCAAAAAATACCCAAATTAACCATATACTTTGCAAATACGCATACAATTCTTCCAAATAAAACAGTGTTGAAATGCATTGTCAATAACTACTTCAGATGTTTCCACTTGTTTATTCAAAACTGATATCGGTCGCCAATTTAAAAAAAATCATAAGTCAACAATGTTTTGTTTTTAAAATGTCATAATAATATAAATGATGACGATACATTGTGAGTTAATGTCCTGACCAGTGTTGTGTATATTGTATATCATATACTGATGTGTAATTTTATATATTATTATAGTATAAATAATGACGATACAAAGTGAGCTAATGTCCTTACCAGTGTTGTGTATTTCATATATTATTATAGTATATAAATACTTACGATACAATGTTAGTTAATGTCCTTACCAGTGTTGTGTATTTTATATATTATTATAGTATATAAATACTGACGATACAATGTGAGTTAATGTACTTACCAGTGTTGTGTATTTTATATATTATTATAGTATAAATACCTGACGATACAATGTGAGTTAATGTCCTTACCAGTGTTGTGTATTTTATATATTATTTATAGTATATAAATACTGACGATACAATGTGAGTTAATGTCCTTACCAGTGTTGTGTATTTTTTATATATTATTATAGTATATATATAATGACGATACAATGTGAATTAATGTCCTTACCAGTGTTGTGTATTTTATATATTATTATAGTATATAAATACTGACGATACAATGTGAGTTAATGTCCTTACCAGTGTTGTGTATTTTATATATTATTATAGTATAAATAATGACGATACAATGTGAGTTAATGTCCTTACCAGTGTTGTGTATTTTATATATTATTATAGTATAAATACTGACGATACAATGTGAGTTAATGTCCTTACCAGTGTTGTGTATTTTATATATTATTATAGTATATAAATACTGACGATACAATGTGAGTTAATGTCCTTACCAGTGTTGTGTATTTTATATATTATTATAGTATATAAATACTGACGATACAATGTGAGTTAATGTCCTTACCAGTGTTGTGTATTTTATATATTATTATAGTATATAAATACTGACGATACAATGTGAGTTAATGTCCTTACCAGTGTTGTGTATTTTATATATTATTATAGTATATAAATACTGACGATACAATGTGAGTTAATGTCCTTACCAGTGTTGTGTATTTTATATATTATTATAGTATATAAATACTGACGATACAATGTGAGTTAATGTCCTTACCAGTGTTGTGTATTTTATATATTATTATAGTATATAAATAATGACGATACAATGTGAGTTAATGTCCTTACCAGTGTGTTGTGTATTTTATATATTATTATAGATATAAATACTGACGATACAATGTGAATTAATGTCCTTATCCAGTTGTTGTGTATTTTTTATATTTTTATAGTATATAAATACTGACGATACAATGTGAGTTAATGTCCTTACCAGTGTTGTGTATTTTATATATTATTATAGTATATAAATACTGACGATACAATGTGAGTTAATGTCCTTACCAGTGTTGTGTATTTTATATATTATTATAGTATATAAATACTGACGATACAATGTGAGTTAATGTCCTTACCAGTGTTGTGTATTTTATATATTATTATAGTATATAAATACTGACGATACAATGTGAGTTAATGTCCTTACCAGTGTTGTGTATTTTATATATTATTATAGTATATAAATACTGACGATACAATGTGAGTTAATGTCCTTACCAGTGTTGTGTATTTTATATATTATTATAGTATATAAATACTGACGATACAATGTGAGTTAATGTACTTACCAGTGTTGTGTATTTTATATATTATTATAGTATAAATACTGACGATACAATGTGAGTTAATGTCCTTACCAGTGTTGTGTATTTTATATATTATTATAGTATATAAATACTGACGATACAATGTGAGTTAATGTCCTTACCAGTGTTGTGTATTTTATATATTATTATAGTATATAAATACTGACGATACAATGTGAGTTAATGTCCTTACCAGTGTTGTGTATTTTATATATTATTAGTAGTATAAATACTGACGATACAATGTGAGTTAATGTCCTTACCAGTGTTGTGTATTTTATATATTATTATAGTATATAAATACTGACGATACAATGTGAGTTAATGTCCTTACCAGTGTTGTGTATTTTTATATATTATTATAGTATATAAATAATGACGATACAATGTGAGTTAATGTCCTTACCAGTGTTGTGTATTTTATATATTATTATAGTATATAAATACTGACGATACAATGTGAGTTAATGTCCTTACCAGTGTTGTGTATTTTATATATTATTATAGTATATAAATACTGACGATACAATGTGAGTTAATGTCCTTACCAGTGTTGTGTATTTTATATATTATTATAGTATATAAATACTGACGATACAATGTGAGTTAATGTCCTTACCAGTGTTGTGTATTTTATATATTATTAAAGTATATAAATACTGACGATACAATGTGAGTTAATGTCCTTACCAGTGTTGTGTATTTTATATATATTATTATAGTATATAAATAATGACGATACAATGTGAGTTAATGTCCTTACCAGTGTTGTGTATTTTATATATTATTAAAGTATATAAAATACTGACGATACAATGTGAGTTAATGTCCTTACCAGTGTTGTGTATTTTATATATTATTAAAGTATATAAATACTGACGATACAATGTGAGTTAATGTCCTTACCAGTGTTGTGTATTTTATATATTATTATAGTATATAAATACTGACGATACAATGTGAGTTAATGTCCTTACCAGTGTTGTGTATTTTATATATTATTATAGTATATAAATACTGACGATACAATGTGAGTTAATGTCCTTACCAGTGTTGTGTATTTTATATATTATTATAGTATATAAATAATGACGATACAATGTGAGTTAATGTCCTTACCAGTGTTGTGTATTTTATATATTATTATAGTATAAATACTGACGATACAATGTGAGTTAATGTCCTTACCAGTGTTGTGTATTTTATATATTATTATAGTATATAAATACTGACGATACAATGTTAGTTAATGTCCTTACCAGTGTTGTGTATTTTATATATTATTATAGTATATAAATACTGACGATACAATGTGAGTTAATGTCCTTACCAGTGTTGTGTATTTTATATATTATTATAGTATATAAATAATGACGATACAATGTGAGTTAATGTCCTTACCAGTGTTGTGTATTTTATATATTATTATAGTATATAAATACTGACGATACAATGTGAGTTAATGTCCTTACCAGTGTTGTGTATTTTATATATTATTATAGTATATAAATACTGACGATACAATGTGAGTTAATGTCCTTACCAGTGTTGTGTATTTTATATATTATTATAGTATAAATACTGACGATACAATGTGAGTTAATGTCCTTACCAGTGTTGTGTATTTTTATATATTATTATAGTATATAAATAATGACGATACAATGTGAGTTAATGTCCTTACCAGTGTTGTGTATTTTATATATTATTATATAGTATAAATACTGACGATACAATGTGAGTTAATGTCCTTACCAGTGTTGTGTATTTTATATATTATTATAGTATATAAATAATGACGATACAATGTGAGTTAATGTCCTTACCAGTGTTGTGTATTTTTATATATTATTATAGTATATAAATACTGACGATACAATGTGAGTTAATGTCCTTACCAGTGTTGTGTATTTTATATATTATTATAGTATATAAATACTGACGATACAATGTGAGTTAATGTCCTTACCAGTGTTGTGTATTTTATATATTATTATAGTATAAATACTGACGATACAATGTGAGTTAATGTCCTTACCAGTGTTGTGTATTTTTATATATTATTATAGTATATATAAATACTGACGATACAATGTGAGTTAATGTCCTTACCAGTGTTGTGTATTTTATATATTATTATAGTATATAAATACTGACGATACAATGTGAGTTAATGTCCTTACCAGTGTTGTGTATTTTATATATTATTATAGTATATAAATACTGACGATACAATGTGAGTTAATGTCCTTACCAGTGTTGTGTATTTTTATATATTATTATAGTATATAAATACTGACGATACAATGTGAGTTAATGTCCTTACCAGTGTTGTGTATTTTATATATTATTATAGTATATAAATACTGACGATACAATGTGAGTTAATGTCCTTACCAGTGTTGTGTATTTTATTATTATATAGTATTATGTCTTACGTGTTGTGTATTTTATTATTATAGTATATAAATACTGACGATACAATGTGAGTTAATGTCCTTACCAGTGTTGTGTATTTTATATATTATTATAGTATATAAATACTGACGATACAATGTGAGTTAATGTCCTTACCAGTGTTGTGTATTTTATATATTATTATAGTATAAATACTGACGATACAATGTGAGTTAATGTCCTTACCAGTGTTGTGTATTTTATATATTATTATAGTATATAAATACTGACGATACAATGTGAGTTAATGTCCTTACCAGTGTTGTGTATTTTATATATTATTATAGTTATTATAAATAGTATAAAATACTGACGATACAATGTGAGTTAATGTCCTTACCAGTGTTGTGTATTTTATATATTATTATAGTATATAAATACTGACGATACAATGTGAGTTAATGTCCTTACCAGTGTTGTGTATTTTATATATTATTATAGTATATAAATACTGACGATACAATGTGAGTTAATGTCCTTACCAGTGTTGTGTATTTTATATATTATTATAGTATATAAATAATGACGATACAATGTGAGTTAATGTCCTTACCAGTGTTGTGTATTTTATATATATTATTATAGTATATAAAATACTGACGATACAATGTGAGTTAATGTCCTTACCAGTGTTGTGTATTTTATATATTATTATAGTATAAATACTGACGATACAATGGGAGTTAATGTCCTTACCAGCGTTGGGTATTTTATATATTATTTAAGTATAAATACTGACGATACAATGTGAGTTAATGTCCTTACCAGTGTTGTGTATTTTATATATATTATTATAGTACAAATACTGACGATACAATGTGAGTTAATGTACTTACCAGAGTTGTGTATTTTTATATATTATTATATTAAATAATGACGATACAATGTGAGTTAATGTCCTTACCAGTTGTTGTGTATTTTATATATAATATACCCCCCAATTTTATAGTTAATATATAAATACTGACGACTGCTTTTTTTTTTCCTACATTTTTAGTGTGAGTTATACTGTACTTACTTACAGTGCTTATGTATTTTATATATTATTATCCTGTCCCGGGGGTTCAGAGTCAACACACATTAGCCTACTTGTTGTCCCGGGGGTTTTTGACAAACCTTCAATGTCACTTATTACAATTACTTCCCACATGTCCTACGGGGTCAGAGTTCAATACTAACCTTACATGCCCTATGTCCACGGTTTAGAGTCAATACTAACTTACCCATCATGTACCAAGTAGAGTCAATACTAAATACTTACCCCTCGTGATCCCGATCAGAGTCAATACTCTGAAACCTTACCCCTTTGTGTCCCAAGGGTTTTATTTAATAAAATCGTTACCCCTCATGTCCCGATATCTCAGAATCACATATTAACCTTGAAGCCAGTTCATGTCAATTGGGTATCTCAATACTAACCTTACCCCTCATGTCCCGAGGGTCAGAGTCAATACGTCACACCTTACCCCTCATAAATTATGCCCGAGGGTCAGAATGTATTATTATATTATTACTTACAAAATTTAATATATGTCCCGAGGGTCATTGTATATTCAGAGTCAATGATAAATACTTACTCCTCATGCCCCGAGGGTCAGAATCAATATTTTGGATTTTACCTTACCCTTCATGTCCCGGGGTCATCAGAGTCAATACTAATTGTATAAATAATGCTACATTCGTAATGTCCCGGGGTTGGATATTTCAGAGTCCAATACTAATAATTTACGTCCTTTCATGTCCCGATTTTCAGCAGTAATAATTACATATATAAAACCCCTTGTCCCGAGGGTCAGAGTCAATATTAATCCTTACCCCTCATGTCCCGAGGGTCAGAGTCAATATTAACCTTACCCCTCATGTCCCGCCCTCAGAGTCAATATTAACCTTAACCACTTGTTTTATATCTGTCCGAGGCTTCAGAGTCAATATTAACATAAAAACTTACCCCTCATGTATCCGATTAGTGGTCACTGGTCTCACGACAATCAATAAATGTCCTTACCAGCGTTGGATATTTTACATACCATTATATACATGTCCCTTACCGGTGTCAGAGTCAATAAATCCTTCCCGAAGTTCTTTTTCAACCTTACCCTGTCTAAATATGAGTTATGTCATGTCCGGGGGTCAGAGTCAAAAACAATCCATACCTGGCGTACAAAATTACTTCCATCTCCACATTCTGGGTCAAATGCAATCACTTGTATTAATTTGCCAAGGCCTCAATAGTCCCGGATTTAATCCAAAGTCAATGGTACAACACATTGTACCCCTCAATGTCAACGAAATGTCAGAGTGAGAAAATCGTCTATACACCCTTTAACAATTACCATGTCCCAGGTTGTATATCTAAATCGTTACATTGATTTCCAAGTTTGTTAAGTCCTTAATCCCTTAATATGTCCCATATTACTTCCATACTAATCGTTGTCCCCTTGGTATGATTAAAAATCATAACGTTAAGAGGGTTTATATTGAATGACACATTTCTGTCCAAGGTTTCAGTCAATATTACCATACCTACTTCATGTTGGTGGCCTTCGGATGGCAATGTTATTATTCAAAGCATGGTTTAGTGGGGACACAATCCTACGTCTATATATTACAATACCACCCTGCGAGTATTCCTTCCACAGTCATACGTGCATCAGTCTACTATTAAAACCATTTGGTTTTACCCCTCATGTCCCGAGGGTCAGAGTCTATATAATCCTTACCCTCTTCATGTCCCGAGGGTCAGAGTCAATATCTAAACTTTACCCCTACCTCATGTCCCGAGGGTCAGAGTCAACACTAGCCTTACCCCTCATGTCCCGGGGGTCAGAGGCAATACTAGCTTTACCCCTCATGTCCCGGGGGTCAGAGTCAATACTAACCCAAACTCTATTTCCCACTATTGAGCCTTACCCCTAATGTCCCGAGGGTCAGAGTCAACACTAGCCTTACCCCTCATGTCCCGGGGGTCAGAGTCAATAACTAGCCTTACCCCTCATGTCCCGAGGGTCAGAGTCAATACTAACCTTACCCCTCATGTCTCGGGGGTCAGAGTCACTACTTACCTTTACCCCTCATGTCCCGGGGGTCAGAGTCAATACTAACCTTACCCCTCATGTCCCGAGGGTCAGAGTCAATATTAACCTTACCCCTCATGTCCCGAGGGTCAGAGTCAATATAAACCTTACCCCTCATGCCCCGAGGGTCAGAATCAATACTAGCCTAACCCCTCATGTTCCGAGGTTCAGAGCCAATACTAGCCTAACCCCTCATGTCCCGAGAGTCAGAGTCAATACTAGCCTAACCCCTCATGTCCCGAGGGTCAGAATCAATACTAGCCTTACTCCTCATGTCCCGAGGGTCAGAGTCAATACTAGCCTTACCCCTCATGTCCCGGGGGTCAGAGTCAATACTAGCCTTACCCCTCATGTCCCGAGGGTCAGAGTCAATACTAACCTTACCCCTCATGTCTCGGGGGTCAGAGTCACTACTTACCTTTACCCCTCATGTCCCGGGGGTCAGAGTCAATACTAACCTTACCCCTCATGTCCCGAGGGTCAGAGTCAATATTAACCTTACCCCTCATGTCCCGAGGGTCAGAGTCAATATAAACCTTACCCCTCATGCCCCGAGGGTCAGAATCAATACTAGCCTAACCCCTCATGTTCCGAGGTTCAGAGCCAATACTAGCCTAACCCCTCATGTCCCGAGAGTCAGAGTCAATACTAGCCTAACCCCTCATGTCCCGAGGGTCAGAATCAATACTAGCCTTACTCCTCATGTCCCGAGGGTCAGAGTCAATACTAGCCTAACCCCTCATGTCCCGAGGGTCAGAGTCAATACTAGCCTTATCCCTCATGTCCCGAGGGTCAGAGTCAATATTAACCTTACCCCTCATGTCCCGAGGGTCAGAGTCAATACTAAACTTACCCCTAATGTCCCGAGGGTCAGAGTCAATACTAACCCAAACTCTATACCTCTTACACAAGGATGTTTTAGGTTTCATTTGGTTACAATATATGCAGAACATTATGAGTAGTATAGTATCGATTTAAAGGAAATCGGTTTGAAAAATAAAAATAATAACTTGCAAATGAGGACTGAAAACACCACCCGAGAACGATTTCAATATACCTATATATTTCTATCCCCATATGATGAGTCATTTCTTTTCTATTGAAAAAAATATTTTCTAGATGAATTTATCTGGATGGTGGTACATGTATTCAATAATGTGCATTCCGTATAATTGGTTGACGAAACAGACTCAATAATAGAGAACTAATACGCAAAACGCATTTTGATTTTCATTTATTTGTTTTATAACAGTTCATAATTTCGTATTCGTAATAATAAAAAAAGACATTTATCACTTCTACAAAAGAAGTAGTCAACAATTTCCAATTTAAGGATTTGATACGTATCATATAATATAAACAAATATTTTCATTAGAATGTTTTAAAGATTTGAAGTTATTTTTTTCTCTCTCTCTCTAACATGAAACTTTCTATCAAAGTAGTGCCTATAATCTTCAGGGGATCATTACTTGATATGTTATATGTTGCCTACTTTATTCTAGTATCATATTATGCTGTATGCGTATTAATATTCCTCTTGATCATCCTCCTCATCACACGCCGCCACCTCCTCATAGTCTTTCTCCAATGCGGCCAGATCTTCTCTCGCCTCGGAGAACTCGCCTTCTTCCATACCCTCGCCGACGTACCAGTGGACGAACGCACGTCTGGCGTACATCAGGTCAAACTTGTGATCCAGACGAGCCCAAGCTTCGGCTATAGCTGTGGTGTTGCTCAACATGCAGACAGCTCTTTGGACCTTGGCGAGGTCCCCGCCAGGGATCACCGTGGGTGGCTGGTAGTTGATCCCGACCTTAAATCCTGTCGGGCACCAGTCTACAAACTGGATCGATCGCTTGGTTTTGATGGTTGCGATAGCTTTATTAACGTCCTTCGGAACCACATCGCCCCTGTAAAGTAGACAGACCGCCATGTACTTTCCATTCCGTGGGTCACACTTCACCATTTGGTTGCACGGCTCGAAACAGGCGGAGGTGATTTCACCAACTCCGAGCTGTTCATTGTATGCCTTTTCTGCAGAGATGATTGGGGCATAGGTGGCTAAGGGGAAATGGATACGAGGGTACGGGACCAGGTTGGTCTGGAACTCGTTAAGGTCCACATTGAGAGCTCCGTCAAATCTAAGTGACGCGGTGATAGAACTGACGATCTGACTGATGATTCGGTTCAGGTTGATATATGATGGACTCTCGATGTCGAGGTTACGCTTACAGATGTCGTAAATAGCCTCGTTATCGACCATAAATGCGCAGTCTGAATGCTCCAGAGTTGTGTGGGTTGTCAGGATGGAGTTGTATGGCTCCACCACCGATGTTGATACCTGAGGTGCAGGGTAAACAGCGAACTCTAGTTTGGATTTCTTGCCATAATCGACACTCAAGCGCTCCATTAACAAAGACGCGAAACCGGAACCAGTTCCTCCTCCGAAACTGTGGAAGATGAGAAACCCTTGGAGACCGGAACAGTTATCGGCTAACTTCCGGATCAGGTCCAGTACAGGATCGGCGTACTCTTTTCCGATCGTGTAATGACCTCTGGCGTAGTTGTTGGCTGCATCCTCTTTCCCCGTTAAGAGATATTCTGGGTGGAAAAGTTGACGGTACTTCCCCGTTCGTACCTCATCTGAAAACAAATTAGATTCATTTGAAATGCCAGTATCAACTAAAAATAGCTATACATAAAACTGTTTTCTTATAAGGTTTATGAAGTTCTAGTCAAATTACTGTGTAAAAGATAGATATGACATTAAGCTCAGGTAAAACACGAAGATAAATACAGACATGTTGTCAGTAAAAACGTTCTAGTTACAAATGCTAAGCACTGGACCTATTGAAGATGTCTAACTATATTACAGCCCAATATGTTTCAATAACAAAAATGATTTTATTGTTTTGATAAGTTCCCAAGAAGAAAAATGATTCCCTCTTTAAGTGAATTAACGCTAACATGAATACTTCACCAAACAAAAATCGATAGAACAAAATCGTATTGCTTTTGTTTGTTTTATTTAGCATCAGTTACAGTTACTGTATACACTAAACCTTTGATACGACTTGTACAAACGTCACTTAACACCTCTGTGCCTGTCCGACATCTCCTACACAGTAGGTATCTATACAGTAATTATATATAAACCTTAAATACGACTTGTACAAACGTCACATTACACCTCTGTACCTGTCCGACATCTCCTACATAGTAGGTATCTATACTTAACATCTGAGTACACAAATCACGGAGATAACCGGTATATCACGTGATGTTTACTGCCACGTAAGCCATGTTTAGTATAGAGTCTAAAGTCGATAGCCCGATGAGGTGATCACCTGTTTTAAACAATCCAGTTTTCTAAAATTATGTTGTTGTTTTTTTGTATTTTTTTTGTATTTATATTCATAAGGATGATCTTAAACATATTAATTTTTAAATATATTATCCTGTCAAAAATTGCTGACTTAATTTGCGACTAACCTTTTAGTCCTATTCTTACTACACAATGTATTGAATATCTTGTCAATATGTATGAGAAGATATCCAGCAACAATTGCTGCAGGAATAGCACCAATATTTTTTTATTGTTGTATTTGCCCAATCGTAAATTTTAAAATGAGGTATTACAATAGTTAAGGATGTACTTCTCTGAGAAGTCAAAATTTTCTTGTATTAAACTTTTTTTTCTCATATAGATTTTTGGAAATAGGAGTTCATGTCATAAAAGAAAACAGAAGAAAAAAACATATGTCCGTGTGCTCTTTTTTGAGCTATTGTCACTCAAAGATACCTAATTGACACAATATTGGATTTTATGGGAATTTTGCCGTTTTGACCATATACACAATAGATTAAAGCCATAATTTCCGAATGAGGTGTTTGATATGTATAGATGTTTGTAGAATTTATTTTCTAGTAGTCTACTTTAAAAATATATCAGTTTTGATCAATAATACTTACATTTTTTTCTCAGAATAACAACATATGCTACCCCTACCCCTTAATTTTGAGCTTCAAAATGCACCATTTTCAGCCATTTTTGCCAAATTTATCTCTTTATAGAAAAAGTTCTGGTATTTAACTTTTGTTAATATTTTGCATATCAACAGGGAAAGGGTTGTTCTTTCTAAATCAGGCAGAAAAATGGGGGGTCCGTGTGCTTACTTTTTTGCCCCATTTGAATATTTGTTATTTTTCAGTATTTTCGAGTAAAAAATAATTGTGCTCAAATTACCAAAAATGTAAAAATAAAGAGACAAATGTGTATCATATCACAGATTAATGCTCAATATTTTAATTACCACGAACCCAGTAAAGATTTACAGCAAAAATTACCTCGATACAGCCAGAAATACTGGCGCAGTGATGATTTAAGTAAAAACAATTTCACTAAAAAATGGTAAAACTGTGGCTCTACTCAAAGCGAAAAAAGACACAATTTCAAAATGGCCGCCAATGGGCCATTTCTTAAAATCCCCATATAAAAAAATCTACTAAAACTAGAAATGTAGTTTTTTGACAAAATTTGCAACAGATATTGATAAATTTTATATTAAAAATATCATAACTTCTTTGATCTATGTCAAAACGAGACTTCAACGGGACTGAAACCTCAGAAGAATACAACCTTAAGGAACAAATTTTAAAATAAGGACATTTCCTAAAGTCCTGAAATGCAATCTTATGAAGAGTTTTGAATGAAAGAATCCCTTAAAGTTCAGGGATGTTCGTGAAACTGGAGCCTGATCGTTATATTAACAAATTATAAAACGATTATTGCTGTTAAATGAAAGTAATCGTTTTTTTTCTTTACTTAGGAAACGGATAACGATCCTTTTGTTAATGCTTAAATGTGTGTAGCAATGAATGAATTATTGTAATATGCTACGGCAAAACGACGCCAAAAAAACCCACAAACGAATCATATCACGATAAGAGGGACTGTACTTGTTGGGGGTGCGACACGTAACTCATAACCGTAACACATGTTGTTCTTCTAAAGCAGTTTATGATTTATAATAAATTGATTCAAATATAGCAAGGCAATAAATGGATATTAAGACGTGTCCCGCTAAATTGCGATCATTTTTTATTCTAAGCAATATCTATTTGCTAGGTATTGCCTGGGTTTTGCTATGCGTTCATGTCAAATTGGTAAATAAGATTGCAATATGAGTGTTAAATAATAAATTAATCGTTTTGTATGTATAATCTATTTGAAATAATTCATGGAAAACTCATACATCGAGTTACTTGATAAATGTTGTATTGACACAACTAATACCACAGAGGTGAACACATAAGATTATCAATATGAATAAAGATGTGGGAAACTGTCCACAGGTAACCGATGTTGTAACAGCTTTTCTGTCTTTGAGTGCTATAATACGTAGAATATTAGGCTAGCGTTCGAGGAGATGCGGATATTTCCTTATCACAGAAAAATTAATATCGTGATTATAGTGAATGAGTTAATAGATCATTGATAAACTATATTTGCGCAAAAATAAGAACATTGATGACATATCTTAAGAAACATGCAATAAGACGGTTTTGAGATCCAAAAACGACTTGGGTAAAGTACAATTTATCGTGGATTAGTCCCACCATCCGGTGATTATGACATCACAAATATCACGTAAAATGATGACGTCATAATCACCGGATGGTGTGACTAATCGACGGTAAAATATACTTTATCCACGTCGTTTTGGGATTTAGAAACCCCCGTTTTGCAGTGAGTCTGTCTTAATCAAAGCTCACACATAGCTCACCTACTACTGTAGGTTCGAGATCAACAAACACAGCCCTGGGCACGTGCTTCCCAGACGACGTCTCGCTAAAGAAGGTATCAAAGGAGTCGTCGTTCAGGCCTTTCTTCTTCTCGTTGGCCAGCTGTCCATTAGGCTCGAGTCCATGTTCCAGACAGTACAACTCCCAGCAGGCGTTTCCGATCTGGACTCCAGCCTGCCCCACGTGGATACTGATACATTCACGCTAGGAGAAAAATCGCAGACGTTTAAAATTAGGAGTTAATATATTATTTAATGCCATAAAAACAGAAAAAGTTAAATTACTAAGCAACTATCGATTAAAAATTAGTTGTAAGTCAAAGCACTGCACTATTTCGCAGGGAGCAATAAACACAAGAAAAGAAAAATGACGGTTGTTACGATTGTTATGTGTAAGGCTAAATAACACAAACAAGATATAAGTTGGTTTGAATAGCGGTATTAGTTTTGATCAGAAGCTTGAGATACATCCTATGACCAGTCAGAAGATAACGTAAGCCCACTTTTGAGAATTTCGCGAAAATTATTTTTTTGTGGATTGATATCTACATTATTTTTTTCAATAGAAATTTTCATTTGACTTTTAAATTCACGACTGTTCTTCCTCGCGAAGATGTTTTAAGTAGAAATTGCGAAATTTATTGGCCGCGAAAGAAAGTTGTTTTACAGTAATCCAATGACTAGTTGTCACCAAACTTACCATGTTGATGTTATGTTATATATCGGACGTAAAGTTCCTCGCCTCTCACAGACGTTTAAAGAGTCTGGAAAGTACTATGAAGTGACGTCATGCCATCAGGTATTTATGCATCATAAGGGAGCAGTAACAGTTTTCGCACTTCACACAAATATTTGATAACATACTTTAACGTAGATGTATTAACGACTATGTGATATTTAATCAGGAAGGTCGAATACTGAAGATAGTGATGCATGAATATAATCTAGACAATATTGTACATATCAAGATATGAATGTAATACAGACCCAGACGATAACATTGGACTCTAGCATATCAATGGATAATCTAGATAATCAAATACTGAATACCACATAACACGAAAGAGGGCATGTTTAGCAACTGCAAGCTCGGAGTTTGAATATTCTATGCACAGTATAGAGTTATCTCCCTTTCCGCACAGGTATCGATTGTAGCGTCATAACTTTTATATAACTGATCAAAATTGACGTCATTTTCACAAAAAAATAAAAAATAAAACGTTATACTCATCAAAATATGACGCAACAATCAACACCTAAGCGCAGATAATAATATGTGACTATGTAGTATACAGATACAGATTAATACGAAGCCTACAGAACAATAAAATGGAAACAAAAAAGGGTGTCGAAAAATTGGTGATACATGATTAATTGATGAGCCTGAATAATATGAAAGCTTTCAAAGCATGATGTTGCTGGACAAGGGTATGATACCGACTTACACCGTCAGCTGTTTATGTCGACATCCAGATTAACAGACATCAAGTCCTGAAAGCGGAAATCAAAAAGTCGCGCATGACACAGCCTGAACGACGACCTTGTTTACAGAGGTAAGTGGTTAATTTGCATGTATTTTTATTCATAATAAAACTACATAGATATCTTCATGAAGCATTTTCATATAACAAGAGTTATAACTTAGTTTGGTTCGTCGATCTGGAATCAAGTAAACCACCCAGAAACAATTTTTCCAATATTACGCTATCGGGCTCAGATATCAATTGGTCAGTGACACTGAATTATCTTAGATTATGTTATTTGAAGTTTGTTACCGTCATTTCTCAGAACACACCAGAGGAATCTTACTGAGGACAAGAGATTTCATTGTTCCTTGTTCCAAGTTGTGTATATTCTATTTCAGAACCAATCCGAAAACAACATGGCTGACAGAAGGCTATCTTGATTTTATATTCATGGAAAGTTTATTACTGCTATATAGACTTCATTTTTAGTTTTCCCATGTTATAAAACATTTCCAAGAGAAAAGAAAAGGGTAAAGAATTACAGAAATAGAGACGGGATCAATCTTTTATTGGACTGATTTACATCATTCAGTTGTGGGTACCAACTTCATTAAACTTTAATGTTCAACTGTTTCAGATATATCTAGCCACGTAAGCTATTATTAATGTTCTTTTTCAGAGTGTAAGAATGCCGCAGATACTGCACCGACATGTGCAATTTATAAGGATCGCTATACAATGACTCGTTTTTAACCCATGCGGACACATTTTGTGTGCGGTATGTGCTGCAGAATTGGCAGAAACCAACGTTGCCACATCTGTCGAAACATATTTGACGAAACAAAAACACCTTTGCTTTATTAGAAACCAATCTCATTTTAGTTTTAGCACGGTAATTTACATTCATTAACAGTTATGATTTTAAAACTATGTAGAAATAATACAGTTATAAATGCATGCTCCTTATTTTAGGTTTTTTATCTTCTGATTTATCAAATATTTGATTTTGTTTCACTTCAATAGTCAATAATGAATTTTTAGTTTGAACAACATTTTATTTTATTCAGTAAAAGTAGCTTGTTTTTTCACTAATGCAATGAACAAATTGCAATTGTCTTTTGGCCGGCATCATCCAGTGTCTGTTGTAAACAATTTACGATATTCTTATTGACCAAGAATACATGAACATGATATTTGGCCATAGCATGCTAAGTTTGTTCAAATCAATGATAATGACCTATGTGCCAAGTCAAAGAGCTGAGTCATATTTTTAAAGAGCTGACACATTATTTATAATTGTGCATATCGGAATTCAGGTGACTGTTGAAGACCCCTATTAGACAGATATATCCTTATTGCATTCTGCTCATTCTCAACTTTCATCTATTTGTAAGCAATTCAAATTCTAACAAACTTCTTCTCCACAACATGGTTTTGATATGGCACCATGTAGCATGCTAGGATCAAGGCCTTTGCTACATGTATCATCTTTGTTCACCTGCTACGAAAACAGGAAATTGATAAAGTACAAACATATATCCAATCCCAGTTAAACATGTAAAATTAACTGAAGACTTAAACATTTTCAGAAAGAATGGATTCAGCATTTCCCCCTTTTTAAAACTGTATTAAGAAAAAAATCCCATTAAAAGAAGAGAAAAGGAAAAGCATCTCATAAAAAGTTTCAAAATTAAATTTAACTAACTTAACCTGAATTATATTGCTTAATATATGTTTTTTTTGGTAGATTTATCGTCTGTACAATAATATGACGGCATATAATTACCCTTGAGATGATATAAATGTTCAATTAATTCAATGTACAAAATTTTGTCCAATGTGGTACCATAAAAATGTTTGTAAAGCTGAAAACCCTTGTCCTGATGTGTCGTTTGATATTATGAAGACGCCTAAGGCTGAAATGTTGATTTTTTGTGTTTTTTCCCCAATTTTCAGCAAGATGTTTCAAGTACAAAAACAACAACAATACAATTGCAATCATGAATATTTTGTATCGTTATTATTTTTTGCAAATTTTCATCAAGACAATAATTTGTCAAATTAAATTCATGCACATATTTGATAAAAATTTAATGTACATTCGTTTTTATATTTAAAAAGGGGGAATATTCATATCATAGCAAATGTACATAGTTTGTCATAATAATTCAATCAGGGGAGATAATCCATTTTGAAGTTTGAAACATATGAATTGTGAATGAAAAAGTGAAAACAAAAAATACGTGACATATGTTGAAATGGTTGTTGGGTATAAAATAACTTTTTGTCTCAATATAGTCAATTCACTTTCCTTGCATTATTCAACAAAAAATTAGACTGGTACATATCCTGGTCAACATCAATTATAATTTCAACACAACTTTATCAGATGATGTTTCAAGTAATTGTCAAGTATATATACGAACTTTTCTATCTATCAATGTTTCACATTCAAAGCATATTTTTCTTGTTTACTCTGGAAAGTTTCCCTTCAAAGACGTCTTGGAGCAGGAAGTTCCTGATGTTGTCATAATAATCCAAAATGTTATAGTGGTTTTGTTTATGTTTCAGCTTACACATTTTGAGAATTGACAAAAATATAGACAAAAACCAGATAGCAATTTTATTATTACAGTTGTAATAATTGATACGGGAAAGCTTGACCATGATGGTAACAGAATTGGACTGCCTGACTGTGTCTTCAGTTATACAAACACATGGGAGCAGTAGACAGGTAAGACAAATAGCCAGACTAAATTGAATCCTTACTTTGTATGAAAACTTTGTATAATAATACAAAGGTTTTTTCCGTCAAGTATGTTTCGACATCTGTTGCAACGTCGGTTCCTCACTTCAAATTCTGCAGCATATACCGCACACAAGATCTGTCCGCATGGGTAACAAAACGAGCCACTGTAGCTTTCCTTACAAATTGCACATGTCGGTATCTGCGACAGTCTTACACTCTGCAAAAGAAGATAGTTTAAATAGCTAACATAACCAAATATATCTTACACAGTTACACATTAAATTTTAAGGCTATAACTCCTTGAAACAAGCTATCCCATGAGAAACTTGGTAGTCAATACTGAATGATGTACATCAGTCCAATAAAAGATGCATAGCCACCTGTCAGACATGTTTCAGATTGGTTTTGAAATAGAATATACACAACTTAGAACAAGGGAAAATGAAACCTCTAGTCCTCAGTAAGATTACTCTGATATTTTCTGAGAAATGGCGGTAACAAACTGCAATTGTCATTATCTAAGCTGATTCAGTTTCATAGACCAATTGATATTCTAACCCGATAGCGTAATATTTGAACAATTTTAAGTTAAAACTCTTGTTATAGTAGATACAATGTATCTAGGTATTTTTTGTTAATAAACATACATGCAAATAAACAACTTACCCTTGTAAACAAGGCCGTCGTGCAGGGTGTTCATGTGCGACTGTTTGATTTCCGTTTTAAGGACTTGATGTCGACGTCTTTTAATTTAGATGCCGACATAAATAACTGGCAAGTCGGAGTCACACCCGAGCATAAACACAATTAATCGCCGAATTTCCGACTTTCTACTGGAATCATTATGTGGGCAAGTAATTAAGTAAGTCAACAAATACATCTGTTACATCCTCGATACTCCAGGGGTTCTGACCACTTACGATCTCTACACCCCTGGACTATCTCATAGTGCATTCTCGATACTCCAGGGGTTCTGACCACTTACGATCTCTACACCCCTTGACTATCTCATAGTAAAACTGAAGGCAGCTCCGCTGAAAACATTTGACCAATTACAGGCAAGCAAAGATTTCCTTTGAAGACTACAGAGAGAGCGACGCCTAACATCAAAGCCACACAGTCAACCACAGTGTACCGTTATACGGCACTTTTGATGTACATCAAATGACTAAATTACCTGTTCTGTTCTGTTGCCTCCAGTTTTACAATGAGATAATGTAGAGATCGTAGGTGATCGGAACCCTGGAATATCGAGGATGCTTCTGTTTATGTCGACATCTTCCTATATTATGTCGACAAAATACCTTAATTATTGTCGACATCATTAAGTCGTAAGACGGCAACTCGATGACAGAAATATGCCACCATGCTATGTACATTCACTACTTTTTCTGAAGATTGTTGGGAAAATAACAATAGTAGAGCCACTTGGATTACTAGGACAAGAAGGATAAGAAGAAGAAGAAGAAGAAGACAAAGAAGAAAAATGATCATTTCATGTAATTTTTACCACATTATATACGGGGGTATTTACGCCAATGGGGATTTACGCGAAGGGGGATTTACACGATGGGGTATTTACACTAAATACGCGAAGGTAGCGTGATCGCGAAAATGTATGAACATTGTTATTAAAAGTCTAAAAGTGTATCTATGGCGAAAATAACATCATCGCAAAAGTTTTATACATGTAAATCGACAAATTAAGCACTCGTCAATATATATACGTAAATTTCAAAACACCAATTTTAATGATAGTCTATAACGAGTACAGCACGTGGGATGCTTAGTAAATCAACGTGAATTGGACATTTTAAGGTACTATGGCAGCTTCCTTATCTAGGAAATCGTGACTGACCAATCTCTATATATACCGCTCTGATACGTCACAAGGACAAAGTAAACGGAGAGATCTGGTCTCCTAGTCTGCAGTGTTAGGTGTCTGTGACAATAACAATATGAACAGCTTCAATGTTTTCGCCTTAGGTAAGTTGATTGTATATATATATACATATTTACAATAAAGTATATATGCGTTAAGATATGACTATATTTAGCTTTCACAAGATCGATATTTTTATTTTAATTTCAAAAAAACATATTTGCAATCAATGTACAAAATATTTCAGTTATTTGTAATATTTGTTTTTCCTATCTAAGTATAAAATTATTTGTTGAAAAGTAAGAAGTATATAAAGGAATTATATATAATCTGGTAGTGAGAATAAAATCAAAACGCCTTATTTGTTTACAGAATTATAGGATAAACATTGACATGTGACCTTGAACGTTTACCTTATGATTGATCAGTTTTAGAAACCTTACCAAATAAATTATGTATCGACGCGTTTTCATACCTATTTGCTGGCTTTCTTATTAGATTTACTTTCGCAGTTTCATACTTTTACAGTTATTCAATATAGGCCAAGAAGTAAAAAAATAAAACTTCTATTGTTTATGTAGCGATTATGTTTTCTCGCCCATTCATTTAGGCGAATAACGAAATATTCTCGCATGCGAAAATAAGTTAAGGTGTGTTCGGTATTTTCTGTTGTTATATCTATGATAAAGCATTTCAGGAATATGTTGCTACTTAATGCAAAATATATACTACACTTTTGTGCAATTTTCAAGAAGCACCTGGCAATATGATTTGAAATTGTGTAAGTCAATGACCATCCACGATATTCCAGGGGTTTCGAACACTTACGATCTCTCCACCCCTGGACTATCTCATAGTAAAACTGGAGGCAACAGAACAGAACAGATATTTAGTCCTTTGATATACATCAAAATGCCATATAACAGTACACTGTGATTGACTGTGTGGCTTTGAAGTTGGGCGTCATTCTTTCTGCCATCTTCAAAGGAAATCCTTGCAGGCCTTTGATTGGTTCAGATGTTTTCCGCTGAGCTGCCTTCAGTTTTACTATGGGATAGCTACTGTTGTAGCGGAAAAGATATCACCTTCTGACTGACTTTTCCGCTACTGCAAGGTCCCTCTATAAAGGTGTGGGAAACCAAATTAGGCACGACCGACCATCGATTATGTCTGGTCAAAAATTATTCCGATCAAACACGGCTTTGACACATACCTGGATGTTAGTAGGGGATGTTATTCTAGCTGTAGACGTCGAGTTTTTAACTTTATCACCATTATTTAATTAGATACATGCATTTTAATCCAATGTTGTCAATTTCTCAGCTAAAATCGAGCGACATTTTGTAAACTACCGCCGCGCATGCGCCAGTCTCCAATAACATTACTTGTGAGGCCCAGTAGGGGTGATGATATTTCCATTATGTGTTGAAGGCCTACAAATATTCATGAAACGCGTGCAATGGATCGACAGACAATTTGATTATAAATATACATAAAAAAAAACATGATAAAGAGGAAAAGAAAATATTTTTTCTTATTTCATTCTTTAAGTTAAAAAAATGTAAAAAAAAAAAAAAATGATTATAACAAAATTTTCAAAAAATCATAGTTTGTTTTGAAAAAAAAATTCAATTCATCATCAGCATCTGTATTTTTTGGAAAGTTTTATTTCTAATTGTTTTTATTTTTAGAATGATTAATTATTATCATTTATGTCAAACTTATTGAATTTATTTTTATTTGGAAAGTGCATACATGTGTTTCCATTTTTTTTTCATAACTCAACTGCAGGATTTTTCTGTAGTTTGTTTATATGCACATGTAAGCCTTACAACATTAAACATAATAAACCAAGCTAATTATAAAGTTTAATCTTGATTTGAATTGGAGGGGATTTTCTTGGATGTCAAAAATTAAATTCTGATTGATGAAGATACTTGGAAATGGAAGATATTCTTGATGTTTTCTTCATCAACACACATTAACATGGTAAAGTTATTTGGAAATGCAGTATATAATTTATATAAAACGTGGCTTGTGTATCGACGGAAGAAATGTACGTGTCTGAAATTTTATTGATATTGATTATAAGTATCATAATTATAGCTGACATATTCATTAATGAATTATAAAAAAAACCCAGAGATAATCAGGAATAGTTTCTGATGCTAGAATTTATAAGAATATTTCCACAAATTTCCATTCCTAAACGATAATGTCAAAGTAAAAATTGTATTACCCATGCGATCTACAATTTATAAATATACAAGTACTGTGTGCATTGTTAAAAAATGCAAAGTAAAAAAAAATAAAAAAATAAAAAATCATGGAAAATATGTCAAGACATATTGGAAACAGACAAGATAAGAGTCATTTAATTAAGAAATATATCACTAACTATGAAACGAAATATGATACAAATCATTTTTATTGTTTGTTTATTGTATATAGGCCTATATAATTATATTTGTTTGTTAATTTTATATGAATTTCTTACTACCAATTTCATTTCTCAGAATGCTTAAAGAAGCTTAAATATTGTGTATTCATTTCAGTGATTTTACTATTTGATTTAATTTTAAAAATGATAGTCCAACTCCTGATCAATGAATACATCGCCAAAATACCCGAATTTTTAGACCTACTCCTTTCATATGAATCATATATGCGTGTCCCCCAATGGGCCTCACAAGTAATGTTCTCGGAGGTTGGCGCATGCGCGGCGGTAGTTTACAAAATGTCGCTCGATTTTAGCTGAGAAATTGACAACATTGGATTAAAATACATGTATCTGATTAAATAATGGTGATAAAGTTAAAACTCGACATTTACAGCTAGAATAACATCCCCTACTAACATCCAGGTATGTGTCAAAGCCGTGTTTGATCGGAATAATTTTTGACAAGACATAATCGATGGTCGGTCGTACCTGATTTGGTTTCCCACACCTTTATAGAGGGACCTTGCAGTAGCGGAAAAGTCAGTCAGAAGGTGATATCTTTTCCGCTACAACAGTAGCTAACTATGGGACAGTCCAGGGGTGTAACATTTGGAGTATCGAGGATGGAAAATAATCTTCGATTTTCAAAAAATAACACTCTTCAATACAAAAGTTCATGCTTACGTATCTGATATTGCTGATGTTTACACAATAGTAACGAGTGTTGATATGTCAATTGGCTAGACTAGTTATCCACTATATTTCCTTACATAATAAGATATGTGTGCATATCTTACATAAACATGTGAATTTCCTGACACATTTAATTATTTGACCTTATATTGACTGACGCCTACATATCCGAGATAACGGCCGCCAGATCATAAACTCCTTGGTACAATCTTTTAAATAAAAACAAACAGACATTATAGATGTTATTGTAAAGAAATTTGAAAAAAATATCATCTCTCATCGTCACTTTGTTTGCAAATGCGAAAAAGATAGATATAACTCAATATATGTTTTCTTTTTGTGACTTAGAATATATATATTTTTTTCTAAATTTCATCATATTAAACAATAAAAGACAGCGTAAAAAATAACTTGCACATGTGTGTATCCAGATATATACAGAGTAGAGAACATAAGTCGTGGTGATGTTATATGTGCTTAAAAGGTTCAAAGTTGAGCTTGGAATCATCTGTCTATTTTTTAATTGAGTACATGGACTCACAAAATAGAATCGATTGGATTCTACATAAAACCTTTCAGACTTAAAACAACCATATTATAACAAAAATCGTCCTAAAGCCACCACCTGTCGTGACCAGACGTCACACCTACGACACATTTGATGTTAAGATGTTTTGGTTTGATGGCATACGCAAACCGGAGTACCGGAGAAAAGCCGCCGATCATCAGTCAGTACATGACAATTTCCCCATATATCTTTGAACCTGTGGAGGGCACGTGGTAATATTTCGGGTGATATGTCGGGATATCTTATTCATTCAGCGTCCGCGGCTGCTATTGGAATACATAAAAACAGATTCAAATATAAAAATCATTTTGTAGGAAGTAACTTATATAGACTTAGCCTGTTGCCGAATTCTTTATTGATTGTTTACAATAAAATTGTTTGGAATGAAAATGAAAAGAAAAAAACAGTTCTTCATTCGATGAAATACTTTCATTGAGGAAACGCGTAGAGAAAGTACCTGTGCACCGAATATTAGAGTAAATAATTGACCGACTATTGACCGATAACAGACCAACACATATAATATTTTAGGATCTAGAACAAGGATAGGCCATCGAGTTCAAACGTCTGTCTTGAATCTCATGAAAATACTGTACTCGTTTCTGGTGACCTATTTTTACGTTGGGCAGTGATTATAAAGGAAAAATAAGATAATAATAACAAAACAAAAATCTACATCAAATGACTTAATTACCTGTTATGTTCTGGTGCCGCCAGTTTTACTATGAGATAGTGTAGAGATCGTAAGTGATCGGAACCAATGGAATATCGAGGATGCTTCTGTTATTTCGACATCTTCCTACATTATGTCGACATAATACCTTAATTATGTCGACTTCATTAAGTTGTAAGTCGGCAACTCGATGGCAAAGATATGCCACTATGCTATTTACATTCGCTACTTTTTCTGAAGATTGTTGGGAAAATAACAATAATAGAGCCACTTGGATTACTAGGACAAGAAGGATAAGACGAAGAAGAAGAAAAAGAAGAAGAAGAAGAAGACAAATGAAGATAAATGATCTTTCTATGTAATTTTTACCACATTATATACGGGGGTATTTACGCGAAGGGGTATTAACGCGAAGGGATTTACACTAAACATGCGAAGGTAGTGTGATTGCGAAAATGTATGAGCATTGTTCTTAAAAGTCTAAAAGTGTATCTATGGCGAAAATAACAACATCGCGAAAGTTTTATACATGTAAATCGCCAAATTAATCAGTCGCCAATATATATACGTAAATGTCTATATCAAAACACCAATTTTAATGATAGTCTATAACGAGTACAGCACGTGGGATGTCTTAGGAAATCAACATGAATTGGACATTTTAAGGTAGAGACCTAGCATACTATGGCAGCTTCCTAATCAAGGGGGCAACAAAAAAAAAATCTAAAAAAAAAACAAAAAAAAAAACAAAAAATGCTTTGGAAAAGGTCAAAATGAGTCGAAAACGCTCATCCACGTTAGACCCTGACAAAGTGGCCAATTTACCTGGTGGTCGTTATAGTAGGGTGACCGTTAAGACTGACCTGACTTGTGTGATTTACAGATAATCCACTGTATAGTCACAAACGGACACAACTTGGTGACAACATCGTTATTTTCTTTATATGAACAAGTAAGAATAACATTCTATGTCGATCGCTTTGCAGTATTGCTTATTGATGAATTCACAAGATATCATGCCACACAGGTAATTGATTTCTAGAGTACTGTTTATAAAGTAGTAATGTAACATTTCCCCTTTCACACGCGAAAAGGGGGCGTTATCAGTTCGTTAAGCTTGCAGACCTCTTTTTCACTCCAAGGAAATTAAAAAGTGGTAGTTTTAATCTTTAAACATTTTGAATGATTTTTTAATCACGGAGTTTAAGTTTTGGGTCTCCCTTTATGAAGTGGTTTAACATTCCATACAAGAGGTTAACAACCATACTAAAACGAAGAGAGAACGGAAACCAAAGAAGATTTTTTTTGAAAGTGTAATGATTTATTTACAAGTGATGTTCTAGTATAGATAAATTGTTATGGGCTACAAAAATCAGATAGCTATAAAACAACCACACTAAAACGAAGAGCGAAACGAAACCACAAAAGTTGCTTTATTCAGATTCTTTAAAATAGCGATCATCCTTTCAAACACTTCAAATTTAATAAAAATCAAATTGAAAAGAAAATGAGATGTCTATTAAGACAAATATTTAATTTTACCTGACAATTATTATATGCTATATAGTTCATTGATGTTATGTGAAACAGTACAACATTCTGACATGTTGATATAAAGTGTTTCCTTTAAAATTTCAGACAGTCTATGGAACCTGAAACACTAATACACAAATAAGTCACAAACATTAAATCACAAATTAAGACATTACCACGGACTAATATTTACAAAAAAATAATAATATATATATATAAGTCCCTTAACATTAAACTGACCTTTCTGACAGTGCTATGCCTTTCCTTTACCTGGCTTTTATCGGTTTTGTAACTAATAATTATTTTTCAAGTTTCCTTCAATATTAATATGATACTGAACATATATTGAAATTCAAATAGAGACCCTCGATATTTTACGCAGAAATAAATATCTTAAAAAAAAATAAAAAATAAAAAATAAAAAATGTTTTTTTAATTCCCGTCAGGTAAATAATCTATTCAGGTCACAAAACACTAGGGTTTAATTTTATTACTGATTTTAGCATTCTATTAAAGTTGATGTTAAATAGAACCCTAAGACATTACAGAGTACATATTTAAATAGAGATCATCTCTACAATATTTTCTAAGTAATTAGTCCAGTATGACGTTACTTTTAAATGACAGATCAACCCTTACAATTCACAATACTAACAATAACCTTTACAATGATAAAACATAAAATTTTAGTACGTCATCTTTAAAGTTTTAAGTCCATAAATAAAGGAGCAATATCTTGTGTTTCATGTCGAGTTTCACAATGAAGGATCTTTGAATTTCACAGCCTGTTCCGGGGACCGTCTTTCGTAATCTGTTCTGTTTTGGCAGTAAATTGTGTAGGCTTTGGCTTGTACAGGGTCTTTAATAATATGTTCATTCAAAAGTTCTTGAATTCCAAGGAGAATCTGTCTTATTGTCACGGCAGGTCGCCAGTCTTTTTCTTCGTCCAGTAATGACAAACACACTGTTCCTGAAGTGTATACATTGGGGTGGAATATTTCCACATTCCAATGACGTCCCTTTTGTCCCTGGTATTGCACACTCCCAGTTCATAAGGTTTAAAGTACCATCAGGACTTTTTGTTGGTCTGGCTACAAATGCAAAAGGGAGATCTTTCCTCCATGCTTTTCTTTCTTCAGATAAACAGGCTAGAGCAATTCCTGACATTATGCAGCATTTAAAATATTTTTCTTCTTTTCTTTCTCTCCACTCCTCGTTGTATGAACCTTTTTTCCTCAGAAGTTAACTGTTATAACATCGGCTTCCTGAACACGTCAAAAGTTATGTGAAACGATAGTTAAGAAACACTGTAAGGTTTTGCGAGCCGAGCTTTGACAATTTAAGATACTTAAGGACCAAATATAACCTCTATATCAATCTCAACGACAACATGCGTCACGAAAATCTAGCGGAGGTTCCTTTTCTGTCCAGACGTCCTCAAAGCCTGGGCCCAGTTGTTCAAAACGTGTTAGGATAATCACAGTTTAACGGCGATTTTAAAATCAAGATTAAATAATTTCTGATGATACGAATTTTACAAAATTGTCAA
This sequence comes from Argopecten irradians, assembly GCF_041381155.1. Lineage (NCBI taxonomy): Eukaryota > Metazoa > Mollusca > Bivalvia > Pectinida > Pectinidae > Argopecten > Argopecten irradians. Next base: position 28,140,992 of record NC_091148.1, read on the forward strand.
AGATTCTCAAGAACTATATTCTTAACCTGCTTGCTGATTTTGGTAAAGATATAAACACAAATTTGCAGTAAATGGGAAAAGAAAATTACCCTAATCATGTGATTAAGCTAATCATCCTTTGAACAACCGGGCCTAACCATCAAATCGTGACGTCACAATGAATTATAGGCTACTGTAAAGCGCTCAGTATTTATAAGATAATATGATTGGAATATGACGTATTATTACCAATGGTGAAAATGGCACTAATTTGCCAAAGCACATCCTAACTGATGTTGATAAACATGGTTTCTCCTGCATTGTGATTGTGTTTCAGTGGCTATAATGGTACAGGGAGTCTTAGGAGCAGGTTTTGATTGTAAGTATAATTCTCCTTATACCATTTCGTCTTCTCAAGTTACAGAGTTACGTCCCTTGGGAGTTCGTATCTATTGTGACGTCATTATCTTGTGAGCTTCGTCATTTTCTAAAAGAAGTATGACGTTGTGCACGCAAATACATGATGACAAAATCGATACCTACCCTCACGTGCAATAATCTTTTTTGTAATAAGCAAATAAAGAATAACTCATCCTCGATACTCCGAGGGTTCCGATCATTTACGATCTCTTCACTCCTGGCCTATCTCATAGTAAAACTGGGGGCAACAGAACAGAACAGGTAATTTAGTCGTTTGATGTACATCAAAAGAGCCGTATAACGGTACACTGTACGATGTGGTTGGCTGTGGGCGTAGCTATCCCTGTAGTCTTCAAATATTTTTTTGCAAGTTCGGATGTTTCGCGTTGAGCTGCTTTTAGTTTGAGATTTCGAGGTTAGATTATTATTACTGATGGCTTCCTTTCCATTTGCTTAACCACAATATAACAAAAATGATCCCCGAAAATAACAGTCTGTATGGTTAGCCATAACCAATACATCACATAGTTTTTCATAAAACACACTGTTCTTTTTTCAGTAAGCGCCATTGTGAACTGGTACCAACAACACCACGGCAGTCACCACAGCAGCAGCGTCCTTCCTGACACTGGCTGTGACAACAAGGATGAGAGGGACCGTAAGTAACATCTTCCATTCACCACCACAAAATACCACAGTCTCCACTCCATCGACACAACATACCGCAGTCTCCAATCCAACGCCACAACATACCACAGTCTCCCTTCCAGCGCTACAACAAACCGCAGTCTCCGATCCCCCGCCACAACAAACCGCTTTCTCTCATCCACTGCCAAAACATACCACAGTATCCCATCCACCGCCACAACATACTACAGTCTACCATCTATCGCCACATCAAACCGCTGTCTCCCAAGTACCGCCACAACAAACCGCAGTCTCCGATCCACCGCAACAACAAACCGCTTTCTCTCATCCAACGCCACAACATACCACAGTCTCTCACCCACCGCCACAACATACCACAGTCTCCCATCTACTGCCACAACATACCAACATACCACAGTCTTCCATCCAACGCCACAACATACCACAGTCTCTCACCCACCGCCACAACATACCACAGTCTCCCATCCACTGCCACAACATACCGCAGTCTCCCATCCACTGCCACCACATACCGCAGTCTCCCATCTACCGCAACAACAAACCGCAGTCTCCCGTCCACCGCCTTAACATACCGCAGTCTCCCATCCACCGCCTTAACATACCGCAGTCTCCCATCCACCGCAAAACATACCGCAGTCTCCCATCCAACGTCACAACATACAGCAGTCTCCCATCCACTGCCACAATATACCGCAGTCTCTCATCCACCGCCTTAACATACCGCAGTCTCCCATCCACCGCCTAAACATACCGCAGTCTCTCACCCACCGCCTTAACATACCGCAGTCTCCCATCCACCGCCACAACATACCGCAGTCTCCCATCCACCGCCTTAACATACCGCATTCTCCCATCCATCGCCACAACATACCGCAGTCTCCCATCCATCGCCACAACATACCGCAGTCTCCCATCCACCGCCTTAACATACCGCAGTCTCCCATCCACCGCCTAAACATACCGCAGTCTTCCATCCACCGCCTAAACATACCGCAGTCTCCAATCCACTGCAACAACAAACCGCAGTCTCCCATCCACTGCAACAACATACCGCAGTCTCCCGAAACATACAGGTACTTCACACACGCTTCATATCGCCTACACTGGGGACCATGGTTTATCAATATCGTATATTCTTGATTTGATACGAGAAACTCTGAAAATTCCATTTTGATTTTTTGTAATACTGGAATTGTTCATTAAAAAGAATACCAAATTAACTCTTATGCGTCACATTTCATATATGACAAACCAAACGAGGACCAGTTTATATTACATTTTAATTAGATACGTTTGTTAATACGCTGGCAACGTATAGTTATCAGACGTTTTGTAATATCAAAACCTTTTATAATATTAAAATTCTTTAAGACCCTCTTTCTATCCTTTATTTACTGTTGTATGATGGAATATATTTATTTACTGTTGTATGATGGGATAAGTTTATTTACTGTTGTATGATGGGATATGTTTATTTACTGTTGTATGATTGGATATATTTATTTACAGTTGTATGATGGGATATATTTATTTACTGTTGTATGATGGGATGTGTTTATAACTGGTGCAGGATGGGATTTGTTTATCTTATGTAGATGTCATCAGATTGTTGACCGACTGGCATATCCACCACGAATCAGACGGTATGTATAAGATATACCGCTCCATGTCTATCACAGGAACAGTTAAACGTGTACTAAGTTTTCAAAATCAAGTGCATTTGTACAAATGTATCTATTGCCGCAAATAGTGGTTTACAGTGTATTATCAGTTCTCTCAAATATATGGAGAAGTGCATTTTCCCTTTAAATAGATAAAACAATCATTTTCTTAAATTAATTATTAAGTAATTATTCCTAAATTAGCCTGGAAAAAATGCATACTTCGTACATGTATAACAAAATAAAAGGTAGTTAGGTGATAAATACAATAAACCAGTTACGAAAGCGTAAATGCTAATTACATTATTAAACTAATAATTCTAAAACCTGGTAAGACAATGAATTTCCAATTTAGTTTATACTAGTAATTTATCGTATATTTAAATAATTATGAAGCCTATAAATTTCTATATTTCTATAATAATAACATCTATGTGTTTTACAGTCTGCAGTTGAAGTAGTTTTCTTCCGTATAACGAGTTTGTTTCACACATAGCAAATTTCGCCATTTGTACCCGAAAACTTGATATTTATTTTTCGTTACTTCATATTTTCGGCATTGAAGAACAGGGGTGTTTAAGAATGTATTCTTCTGAGGTTTCAGTCCCGTTGAAGTCTCGTTTCGACAAAGATCAAAGAAGTTATAATGTTTTCAAATACAATTTATCAATATCTGTAGAAAGTTGCCATTTGCAAATTTTGTAAAAAATTAGTAAATTTTTGTATACGGTAATTTTAACAATTGGCCAATTTGGCGGCCATTTTGAAATTGTTCCTTTTTTTCGCTTTCAGTAGAGCCACAGTTTTACCATCTTTATCACTAAAATTGTTTTACTTAAATCATCACTGTGCCAGTATCTCTAGCTGTATCGAGCTAACGTTTGCTGTCAATCTTTACTTGGTTCGTGATAATTGAAAAAAATGAGCATTAATGTGTAAAATGATACACTTTTGTCACTTTATTTTTACATTTAATGGTAATTTGAGCACTTTTATTTTATTTACTGTTAAATGCTGAAAAATAACAAATGTTCAAAAGGGACAAAAAAGTAAGCACACGAACCCACCATTTTCTGCCTGATTTAGAAAGAACAACCCGTTTCCTATTGATATGCAAAATATTAACAAAAGTTGAATACCAGAACTTTTTCTATAGATAATTATTTGGCAAAAACGGTTGAAAATGGTGCATTTTGTAGCTCAAAATTAAGGGGTTTGGGTAGCATATGTTGTTATTCTGAGAAAAAAATATTAGTCTTATAAATCGCAACTGGTATATTTTTTAAAGAAGTCAACTGAAAAATACATTCTACAAGCATCCATACATATCATACATCTCATGAGGAAATTATGGCTTCAATATCTTGTGTATATGGTCAAAACGGCAAATTTCCCATAAAATCCAATATTTTGTCAACTAGGTATCTTTGAGTGACAATAGCTCAAAAACGAGCACACGGACATCTGTTTTTTCTTCCATTTTCTTTTATGGTATGAACTCCTATTTCCGAAAATCTATATGAGAGAAAAAGGTTAATACAAGAAAGTGTTGTCTTCTCAGGGGAGTACATTAAAACCGTTAACTGTGTCAAACATGAGAGGTTTCTTTCTTTATTACATGTAGGTATTACATGCTTTCCGTTTCTGTTGTGTCGCTCGAGTTAAGTCGCCAAGTGAATGTAAGAAGTATATATCTTCCATGTATCTTAATGATATCTTATATCTGACTGCAGCTTTTAAAAAATTTTACGTTGATGTGGCACTGATCGACATGGAGATGTCCGCTGGAGCTCTACCAAGTAAGTAACCACTGTAGTGTACGAAAGCCACAAGATTCATATATAGTTCAAATCACGACAACCATTCAAGGATAGATAAGGGGTGATACTGGCTGATATGTGATGATGATAGGGACACTAAAATTCACAACTAAGCTGATGGTGAAACATAAAAAGCATTTAAGGACCTGCTCTGGTGAGGTTTCAGGTTCGTTGAAGGCTCGTTTCAACATTAACCAAAGAGTTTTTGTGGTTTTCAAAAAAGAAATTGTCTCAATTTGTAGGAAGTTACCATAAAGTAAATATGTAAAACAAAAGGACTTCTAATACTTGTTGATTTTTCATGCACGAATTTTATGAAAAGACCAATTTTGTAGAGAGGTGAAAATTCATCTTTTTCACCTTAATATTTTTTACTTAATTCACCAGTGTGACAACAACGTTTTTTTACTGTATCTAGAGAAATTATGTCGTTGTAAATATATTTTAGGTTTAGAGATAAAATTGATTAGCATTTAAATGCGGAATTATAACCTCTTGGTTTTAAATTTTCACATAATCAATAACATTGAGCCCCAATTTTTTATGATGGTTTTAGAAACAGCAACTTTTTTCTTTTGACCTACAAAATTTGAGAAAATGTTAGTCATCAAAACTGAAAATGACGTTTCGAATCTGTCTAAAATTCCAAAACCGAGGTATTTCATTTTCAAAAATTAGTTGATAGGGGCAACATATACAGATGTTCTGAGCATGAATAAAGGGATTACTGTGTGATATTATTATAATCTAAAAGAAAACATTGGTTTTGTCAATTTTGTGAATATTCATACTTATCAGTCGTTAAGTTCCGGTAAAATCACATTTTACGTTAAATAGCTGTCTTTGATTCATAAAATCTCAAAATCAAGCTCACCGCCATATTATTTTGATTACATTTTTAACCTTGGTATGAATTCCTATTTCCAAAAATTTACATAATAAAAATAGGTTTTTCTCCAGAGTAGATCCTTAATGTAGAATTTGAGAAAAAAAACATGAATATGAAAATATTTGCTGGTAAGTAAGTAACCAATGTATCGTTCGAAAGACAGAAAAGAAAAGTGCTATTGATGGTGTAGACGGTGTAAGTAACAAATCATTTAATGTGGAATTAAAAAACCCAACAACAATAGATTTTATAAACTGTTTATGAGACTTTATCCCTGTTTAAACGAGGTAGTGTACGACAGCGTGGTTATCTTCCAGACCTCATACTAGTATATACACACATTCGATGTAAATTACATAGATGTCGACTGTTATGTCAATATGCTTTGCCACGTTACGCTTACATATGTCAAATTCAATAATTTCCGCTTATGTAGATAGTCTGTGATACAAATGTACTTAAAAACAGAATTTTATCTGCGGTCTATAAGAAAGAGTTTGGAATTATTTATTACTTTTAGCATCTTATTGAACTCTATTTTAACAAGTTTCTAGCATGTTGTTAGCACGTTGTTTTATTCTATTCAAATGCATACATGGTATTCTTAGATAGAGTATTGCTTGTTTCCATATTACAGAAAATCGCCGGGCCGGTACACACGACGAGGCCTATAAAAACCACGATACCGTACCTGATGGTAAGATTGATTTTATTTGTTCTCACCTGATAGTAAGAGTGGTTTCATTGGTTCACATATCGTACCCGATAGTAAGATTGATTTCATTGGTTCACACCTGATAGTAAGAGTGGTTTCATTGGTTCACATACTGTACCCGATAGTAAGAGTGATTTCATTGGTTCACACCTGATAATAAGATTGATTTCATTGGTTCACATATCGTACCTGATAGCAAGATTGATTTCATTGGTGTACACCTGATAGTAAGAGTGGTTTCATTGGTTCACATACCGTACCCGATAGTAAGAGTGATTTCATTGGTTCACATACCGTACCCGATAGTAAGAATGATTTCATTGATTCAAACCTGATAGTAAGATTGTACATTGGTTCACATATCGTACCTGATAGTAAGATTGATTTCATTGGTGTACACCTGATAGTAAGAGTGGTTTCATTGGTTCACATACCGTACCCGATAGTAAGAGTGATTTCATTGGTTCACATACCGTACCTGATAGTAAGAGTGATTTCATTGGTTCACATACCGTACCTGATAGTAAGAGTGATTTCATTGGTTCACATATCGTACCCGATAGTAAGAGTGATTTTATTGGTTCATACCTGATAGTAAGAGTGATTTCATTGGTTCACATATCGTACCCGATAGTAAGAGTGATTTCATTGGTGTAAACCTGATAGTAAGAGTGGTTTCATTGGTTCACCACATACCGTACCCGATAGTAAGAGTGATTTCGTTGGTTCACATACCGTACCCGATAGTAAGAGTGATTTCATTGGTTCAAACCTGATAGTAAGAGTGATTTCATTGGTTCACATACCGTACCTAATAGTAAGAGTGATTTCATTGGTTCACATATCGTACCCGATAGTAAGAGTGATTTCATTGGTTCATACCTGATAGTAAGAGTGATTTCATTGGTTCACACATCGTACCCGATAGTAAGAGTGATTTTATTGGTTCACACCTGATAATAAGAGTGATTTTAATTGGTTCACATATCGTAATCGATAGTTAGAGCGATTTCATTGAATCACACCCGATATGAGTGATTTCAAGGGTTCACATATCGTACCCAATGAAAATATTGATTTCAATGGCTTACACTTGATAGTAAGATTGATTTCATTGGTTCACATATTATACCTAATAGTGGAATTGATGTCATCGGTTCAAAAACAACATTAAAAGTACCAAACATTTGGATTCATAGTTGTTACAGATTCACCTTGGGTACAGGTTTGTTTCGGTTGTAAATTACTTTCAAATAGTTGAACTACTCTGTCTATCAGTTCATAGACTGAAAATACATTTGCATTTATGCCGTTAAATAAAACACTATAAAAATACTTTTTCTATGTATAATTGTATAGATATAATAAGTAGACCTAATATCTCTTGGTGACCATTTTACCTTTCTTTACAGTTGCCCATCTGGAGCACCTTGTCAGAGCGGGCAACATGAACGCTGCGTGTCGTATGGACATTCTACATTTAATTGAAAGTAAGTAAAGCGACACAAATATAGCATTCATCGTAAATGGGGAATATTAGGATTCCGGTTAGTGTTAAATGGGGGAAAACCCCATAACGAAGATAGAACAGGAATCCTAATATGAATTGACCACGCAGAAAACCACATATATATACATGTTAATTGGTAATTTTGTTCTATATTCCTATTAGAATACGAACACATTTCTCTACCGCCAACGACGACAACATCAAAACCGACGACACATGCGCATCATCACCAGCATCACACGCATGCGCCCCACACTACGCATGCGCCCCACACGCCTAAGCCTACTCAACAAGCTGTCACCCCTAAACCGACCACAAAAGCGCCAACTAAGGCCACAACAACGAACGCTCCCATCACTACGACAGCCAAACCAGTTGTTCAGCAGCGTAAGTTTTATGGTTTATACATACTGCCTCAAATACAGTTAAATCTTAAGGGCTTTAATCCGTAAACTGAAATTTGTATACATCCGCTCCCTAAAACATATTGTTTAGCTCGAACTAGTTTTACGTTATATTCTATATAAAGGACGCTACCTAAACGTTTCAAACAATAATCGTCCCGTTGACTACTGTGAATAATGCTTGACTATTGTATTTTAAGAAAAGCAGTTTGTGTCTCTGCTTCGATATCAGCTCTTATCAACCATTTTTGGTGTGTTAGACCTGCCTATGAAAGTCCTATTCTGTCTGGATTTCCTAAATGTTACAGAAACATTAGCTATCTCAAATTAATGTTTTTATATTGAAAAAAAAATTAGGGGAACACAACATAATCACTTTAAATGGTAAAGGAAGTATTATCAACTTTAACTTTAATAGTATAAACAGACTGGCCGTTAAGGAGTTTCTTTCGTATAGGACATATAGGTCAGCATGTTACAAACACTACGCAGAACAAATGAAAAAAGAACAGTTTAAATTAATATGCGATTGTCTTGTTCACAGAAACATCATGTGATCAACTTGCCCTAGTTACGGACTTGGCACAGACTGCCATTATTGCTCATCCACTGGCTGGGTTCTGTGGGGACGGCACTCGCAGTCAGTCTGAATCTCTGATTTTACAGACTTGTAGCGTCACGGCTCCTACCCAGTGGCGACAGGGAAAACAGGTAACAGGTTTTACAATATATAGTTTGTGTTTTCAGCTAGTCTCTCGATGTCTAAGTATTTCGCTGGTATTTAATATAAGTAGATTTGGGTAACTGTGTATCTATCAATCATGTTTAGGTTTTGGGTAATTGTGAACAAATTCCATATATATCGTGTTTCTTAATCTTATTTAGGTTTTGGGTAATTGTGTGTTTTTCAATTATGTTAAGTTTTGGATAAATGTGTATTTATAAATTAGGTTTAGGTTTTGGGTAACTTTGTATTTATTAATTTTATTCAGGTTTTGGGTAACTGTGCATTTGTAAATAATGCTTAGGTTTTTGGTTACTGTTTATTTTTTTCAATTTTTATTTAGGTTTTGGGAAACTGTGTATTTATCAATTTTGTTTAGGTTTTGGATAACTGTATTTGTCAACTATGTTAAGGTTTTGGGTTTTGGGTAACTGTATATTTATTCAATTTTGTTAAGGTTTTGGGTAACTGTGTATTTATTAATTTTGTTAAGGTTTTGGGTAACTGTGTATTTATTAATTATGTTAAGGTTTTGAGTAATTGTGTATTTGTTTATAGTGGTTAGGTTTCGAATAACTGTGTATTTATTAATTTTGTTTTTGTTTTTGGTAACTGTGTATTTAATAATTTTGTTTAGGTTTTGGTTAACTGTATATTTATTAATTAATTTAAGGTTTTGGGTTACTGTGTATTTATCATTTTGTTTAGGTTTTGTGTTACTGTGTATTTATTAATTTTGTTATGGTTTTGAGAAATTGTGTATTTGTTTATAGTGTTTAGGTTTTGAATAACTGTGTATTTATTAATTTTGTTTAGGTTTTGGGTAACTGTGAACAAATCCCCAAATTTAGTCCGATTTCTACCTTCCTCCTTGGTAATTACGTAATGGATGGCACGTCACTAAGCGGTGTTCTTCTGGAATGTCTTCCCAACGGATTCAAGGTCAGCTGTTTCCGCTATTTGTATTATAATAACTATTTAATTCATTGTTATTACGAAAGTGTATTCTCTATTTGCATATTACAGAGTTATCTGCCCTTGTGGTTAGGTATCGGTTGTGTCGTCATCAACAATCGATACCTTCCTGCATCTTTTTTTTTTTATTTAATTTAATCATATTTGAATTTTTGATAAGTGAGAAATAATCACTTCCATACGTAGTAAACAAAGTAAGTATAATAGTGAGTGTACCAAAAACCCAGACTAAAATCACAGTATTACAGTCATACGTAGATCAGGGCTGGTTGTGCAAATGTTGATTAGCATTATCACATGATTAGTGAATTGATATAATATATTTTGACAATTAATAATTTCGATTTTTCGATTGAATGGGATCCTTTATTATCCGACAAAGCTATTTAATTTTTCTAGCAAATTCAATATCAAACCTCGATAATTTGAAATGACAATAAAATGAAAACGAATTATTTAAGGATTAACCTCTTACTTTGCTTAGTTTATGAGATGATATACCTAATGGAGCACGAGGTATTTTGCGTTAACGCGAAGCGTTGACGAACAATTTACCGGAGCAGTTTCGCGTTTACGTACAATTTACCGACTGTTCCATCAAGTTTATCATCTCATAAACTAAGCAAAGTAAGAGGTTAAAGGTAGGTTTCGCCCAATGAAATATAAGGACTAAAAGAAATAAAGAAATTGAAATTTATCCTGTACATAGATATAATCTATATATCATTTTTAATGCATACAGCGGACAATACGGGTGGTCAGTTGCTTAGCTTGACCAGGAAAATACTCCTCTAAAAATAGAGTGAAGTCAAGCTTTAAATAGAAAATGACGTAAATTTATCCAAACGAGGCCGCATCAACAAACGGAAGCGTGCAACAAAAAGTCAGATAGCAGTGACAGTCTTGCCACGGGATGTTCAGTAAAAAAATAACAACAACAAATCGAAGTGCGATGGACTGTTTATACATATTATATCATCTTAAACACTCCATGTTACTTACATACGCACGCTAGCTTAGTACATCAAACAAACATCTAGTAAGTCTGTCGCTGTACATTGTATGTGCGCTGGCATATGTGTTGAAATTTAACTCAGCACGTGCAACAGAATCCGGGCAAATTCCGCTTGGGACGTAGCTTCTGTTTCTTTAATTGCTACATGCCATCTCTGAATTTCATTCCCTAGAGATATCATAGGGTGCTACCGATTCCATTCTAATTTCCTCGTCTTTGTTGCCGATTCATATACATTTTTTTCTCGCGCTTTCGTTCAGCCATTTTGTTTACTTTAAGTGCGTAACAATGCGCATGCGCGAAACTTCGATAACACAATCTATCGCAGCTTCATTTGCATACTATTCTGTCTGGCTGACAATCCTAATAAATCAAGGATTTCCTTCAATTTTGTATTTTTAATATGTGTTTTCATCTTTTCTTCCGTATATCGGATTTTACAAAAAAATATTGATTTGGTTGGGCAAAAACTACCTTTAATCCTTATATTTACAATATTTTCTTTAAACAGTTGAGTAAAAAAAATGTCAGATACAAACATTTACCTGTGTTCTCGCCGTCAAAATTATATTGCCGTCATGTTGATCCATGCACAACATCCATTCAAAAAGCGCGCCGTTGACTGACAGCTCAATTCAATTCATTTATTCCTTGAACCTTACGGTTCATCAGAAAAAGTGCATTAATATATACAGTGCAACAATATACAATCACATAGATATTTAACACAGACACACATACATAGTACAGATACACCCAACACCTGCACGACCGCTACGCTACTGTAGAGGGTGTTTCTACATTTGTTTCAAACAGTATTTATTCTTTTTTATGGCCAAAACAATAAATTTTCCTAAATTAGATAATTCTTTATTATTCCTTGTTTCAAGAAGTTGAATAAATTTGACCATGCTAGGTTTATTATGATAATATTTTTTGATAAAACGGTTTCTAATATCTGAGTAATTATTGCATCTAATTATGAAATGGTACTCGTCTTCAATGTCATCATTATCACAACATATACATTTTCGAATGTGTCTGTCTATATTTCTATATCTACCGGTTTCTACATTTAATTTATGAGAAGATAATCTTATTTTTGCAATTTCTTTGACATGTTGTCGAGCAATAGGTATAGTTAAATACTGTTTCAAACAAAATTCACCGCAAATATATTTGTATAAAGAACACTTAGGTGACGAATTGATAAATTCTAAACAATATTGTTGAAAATTATCAATCATTTGAATTTTAATTATATTCAGTACTCCACTCTCATTAAACGAGTCAGTATGAACAACATTCCATAAATATCCTAGCCCTAACCTAAATAATTCATTTCTGATATTATCCAACCACTCACTACCCCCCTCCCTCTATTATATCCGTATAACATGCTTATAAAACACAATTGTCTGTAGACTTGATTTTCAACCAGTATTTCAAAATTCTGAATTTTCTGAATCCCGCCCTTATTTCCATGACGTCACTAAAATAGTTTACATATTTCAGTTCTTTAATTCATGTCAAATAGCAAGAATACATTCAAAGAAATAAATGTGTTTTATTGTATGTCTCCGATTGTATCGTACATACACGTATACAGGTACAATTTTGTATTCATACGCACCGACTCGGGTCACGTTCTGCACTCAAGTTATTGGGAAATATCGATATAGAAACAGTGGCAATTGTAAATATACAATTATGCAATGCACCTATTCATATATCTAATATGTATTATCTATATTTACTCGCGTAATTATGTAATTAATCATTTTATCAGATTTGTATCTGATTATACACTGTATTATATAGTTAGACATATGTTATTTACTTACTTCCATACAGAGAGTAAATAAAAATGATTTAAATGATTTTGCATGTACCCATTCATATTAGCTATTATGTATTCAGGTTTAAATTGCATATACTATAGAGGAATATACATAATTGGCTATGTGAGATGAAATTTATCAACGAGTTCAGTAATTGATTTGCCACGAGCATTTATGCGAGTGACATATCAGATTATTCACATATCACGTAGTTACGAGTGTAATATTCTATTGATCACAAATCTTTTGATAATAGAAATATAAGAAAAACTTGAGATTTTGTCTCTATGTAAGATTAGAGAGAATTTCTCATTTACTTATTAATTGCTTTGTTTGTCATATTCATAAAGTGTTCACGTTTTGTCTGACAGATGGCAGCACAGATATGTGGTCACACTCCCCAGATCTACAATATCCTAACCGGAAGTTCCGACGCAAGGCAAAACGCCGGAAGTTACTACGTGATTAATTCGTAATCGTTGCCAGGTGATCTCGTGTTTTGATATTGCAATGTTAATAAATAAGATAAAACTTGAGTTTAATTATCTTTTATTTCCAGAGATATACACCGCGATTATGCGTTTGCATAGCGCTGAAATCCCACGTACCTTCTGTCTTAAGGATAAAAAAAATCTATTTAGATTGATCGGAACTGCGTAACAAAGGGCCTCCCTAGATTATACCGGATATATGGGATGTTATGGACTAAAATTAGAAAATTTGAAATTCTGAAAAGTGTGTGCCGATTTTGTTTGGTTTGCTGTTGTGTAGAAGACAATACAATTGGAATCAAAGCCAAGTTGAACACGTTACACAGTTATGATTTAAGTTTCATCTGCAATGGAAACAATTGCGACAGGAGATACATGCGATAGCGGCCTTTCCATTAATACAATAATTCTCGACTTATACGCTAGATTAAATGAGTGTTTAGCAGTGACCCCTACACCTACAATAGAGCAGCGACAGGAACCTCTTTCTAAACTAAACTCCTCATAGTCTTTTGTTTGTAGAAATATGTATTGCATGCAGAACTGATACATCAATTACCTAGTCAAACTCACAAAATCTATATTTGTGGTATACAGTGTCCATGGCCATGCTCATCAACAATCTCCCTTGGATTTGTTACGTCCCGTACACTATCGAAACTCCAAGTAAACTCCACGGTGCTCAGTGACTTTTACCAAAGCCGCCGTGTTAACTTTTCTGTATTCGACAAAACGACCCACGCTGATTGGTTACGAGAAAAAAAAATGACCAATCAATCTTAAGTCTTCTGACTCGATGCCTGTTCGCATATATAGGTTGCTGATAAACGTATCATGAATTCACGAGTTAGTTCCCTGTAACCAGAAACTTTGCTATGTTGATCTAAAAATCCCACATAATCTATTGATCACATTTTACAGGTGATCCCCGAGCCATGTTTTCCTTAAAGTTTTATGTCTATAACTTTCGCTCTTTTTGTCATAGTGAAAACTGTTTAAGTGTTATACATATTTTTCTCCATCTGCCTGAGTTTTAAACTTTCTAATTTTACCATTTTTTATAAAGTTGCAGTACTGGAAGTATCTTTAATTATAAAAGTAAAAAATCTTTTTAACGTGTACACGTGAAAAATAGGCTCGAAAGATGCCGAATCATTCCGAACTCTTCCGAACATCGTCGCGACAATCTCGAAGTAAAACGAGAGTTGTGAAACCAAGAGAAAATATCAACAATTTTTCATAAAACAAAACATGTGGTCGACCTTCATCAGACTCTATCTACAAAGAAAATAATGCTCGCACATTACAATATTTGATATACACAATATTTTACGGTAATGTGTAAATTGGATATACCAGCATGATTTGCTCATATAAGTCAGAAGGAAAAAGTAAACATACACATGTGTGCTTACGCTAGTTACCTGGCTCACCACGTGCACGTGCAGGTCGTGTCGAACGTCAGTCACGTGATACGATTCGGAATCCGACAAAACCCGAAGTCACTGAACATGGCGGTGATTGAAGGCACTTTATTCAAAACCAGGAATATATGATTCCTAGATTTCGGCTCTCTTATAGGCCGACATATGCTTTTGGGGAGCTAAATCATCAAGTTACATGTCAATGTTTAAATATCAAATGTTTAAGTTACATTACATATCGTTACAGTGAAATTAGCAGCAATACAACTTTAACTTGTAAATTGATATGGTTGATTTTTCTATGAACCAATATGTATGCAATCAATCAAATGTCTGACCAAGTGTCCAGTTGTTCAAACGGTGTTTAAAGCAAAAGCCATGTAAAATTATTTTGGTGACAAACACCGTCCAGTGTTAAAGTAGATACCGGGACAAGCTATAATTGTATGTAGCTTTAAGATCGAATGATGAGCTGTGTTCTGAAATATCGTTCATGTAAACAAATATGCCGACAACCAAATCGTTATCATTGTAATTAACAGTGATTATACTGATTTAAGGCAGAATCTCGTTATACATACCACAAGGAAACATAAAACTAACTCATTTTAAGGAAACTGTTACATTGTAAATTGAAATAGGATTTAAAGGCCCACTACCTTTCCGGAGCAAAATTTAAAGGTTTCTAAAAATCATAAATAACATAAGAAAATATATAGAGATGGCCTAAGATGAGGTTACAACGCCAAACATATGCAAGTTATCCCGCGTAATATATGATAACAGTTGGGTTTCATCTCGCTATTTTGCCTTCTGCTGCAGTGATAATCAACTACCGCGCGGTATTTAGCACGACGGCGGGAAACATAAGACGACCCGCGTTATGAAAATTAACATTTTATTTATCTAAATTAAATTGTTCAGAAGACGATGATAAGTGTAGCATTACCGGTAAGTTGCTAACTTATGCGACTCTATAAAATAATCGATCTCGTTTTACAATTCCATTTTAAAAATTAAAAGCTGTTTCGGAAAGTTAGTGGGCCTTTAAAGGAATAATTGATGTTAATTGGTACTGCGATTAGATTTGATTGCTGTTATGTGCTGCTAGTCGTGATTATGAGAGCGGGTTCGATCCTGCGAGAGTTAATGCCTTTAGTGATGGGGGTAAACGCTCAGTTCCGAATGGTTTATGTTTAAAAATTCACCGAGATAACAGCTTCCTTGTCTATTGATTGATATGAAAGTAGTCCGTCAACTTATTTTCACAATATTTCAGGTCTTCTTTAACTTTCAACATGTTCGGCAACAAAACATAAATACAGTACTTTTATTGACGGTCGTGCATTCATAAATAACAAATTATTTTTTTTCAGTAAATTATCTTGTTAGATTAAAATTGCTGGGTGATCATGAATTTGAGACCGGGAGTTCGGTTATATTCTTCCTGAAAATTGTACTGAATATCTTCTCATTATGCATAATGAAAGTTGTTCAGCAAATTTTGCAGCAAAAATAGGACCAACATTCGATTGCATAATCAGGATAATTTCCATAGACCAAAAGAACTGTCCGTCAAGTATCATGCCGTCATATTTACAAAACGGAGGGGATTTTTAAAAGCGGCACAGTCATCTGTCAAACTGAATAATTGGATAAGATATCACTGCGCCATAACTCAATTTGTTTTATGATACAAGTAAGTACAATGTAAATTCACAGAAATGATGTCTAATTAGTGACTGAGTGAGTTATCTTACTTAAATAATAAGCATTATTCTCAATATGTGTTGTGGTTTTGAAGTCATAGACAAAAACGGGACGGACATTCTTTTTCATAGACGCGAAGAATGTCCTTCCGTGTTTTGTCCATGTTCATAACCCCTAAAGATATTGAGAATTGAGAAAGATATTCAGTTCACGATTGACGTTTCTCATGAAAATCAAAGTGCCAAGGCCACTCATAGATGCTGTGAATGAAAAACTCAAAAAAAGGAATAAAGAAATTGGTTTTGCATTTAAATATTGAATTTAGTATACTAAGTGTACAATGTTAAACGAGGGAGTTAAACAAAATATATTTACGGTGTATCGTATTTATTTTGTGATATTTAAAGTTGATTCAAGATCAATAAGTTGAAAACTCATATTCCTGAAGTAAATTTCATATTAAAAATTATAAATTATTTCTGAAATAACGATTTCAACACCAATAAAACCGGTCAGAATCTGAGTATCATTTTTTTATGATTCTTTATTAATTACTGAAGTTATCAATTTCATCAATATCTCTTCAAACATTTAAGAATATTTTCGGAAAAAATATAACATTAACCAGAAATAGTCTACATGTATTACCATTTCCGGGTAGGTTTTGGTTCCCTTTCTAAAAAATAACATGGGTTGCTTTGACGACTTTTGACTAATAAATCACGGCCAGATACTTTTGCCAAATAAAAGGTATATTATTTCGTTACATATAACACTCAGATTTATTTTAAATTCACAAGAACGCTAGTCGGTAACATAAAAAAAACTTCATGTAATGCATCGGACTTTAAGCAAGTCTTCGAAAAACGCAGTAACTGGTTGGCGACATATTATCGCGAAGAACATATTATCGTGATTTTTGCGTTGCCGACATTTGAATGATAATAAATCATGGCCAGATATTTGAGCCAAATAAAAGGTACATCATTTGGTCACTCATAACAATCAAATTTCTTTTTAATTTATAAGAACGATAATTTCAAGAAAATTAGATGCAATGCATCGGACTTTAGCAAGTCTTCGTAAGGCTACCGTACATTACACGACAATATAAGTTCATTTGTCACTTTTAGTTGCTCGTACATATATAGATCTATATAATCATAATATTTTGTAAGTTTATGTTGATAAACTTTGTACTTTTTCCCTTTCAATATATAACGCAGTTGCCGATAAACAAAAGGCACAACTAGCTCCCAGTGTCAGATCAAGGGAGGAACCTCATAACTATTAACTATTACTTCGCAATAATATCACCAGATATAGTTCGTCAATGCAACCAAATTAAAAAACTCTATAACCGTTATAAGAACTTTCTTTTGCAATTATCTTCCTAACATTTCATTACATTTATCGATCAGTAGCATAAATTACGTAAAATTGAAATAGACATACACAATCAAAAATCGACCGAAAGTCTGCCGCGGAGGAAGACATCGAAGAAGGCGTTGTTCGTGATTTTTGGGACCATACTTGACGCGTAGGGATACATAAATCATAGAGTCCCAACTGAACACTTATTTCATACCGTCTATAGTGCATATGTATGTACAAATTTAATGTTTGTGGTTTTGAATACTAAGGTTCGATCTATTCATACTATCAAGGAATATGTAAAATCAAGGATTTATAAGTGAGAAGGATTCGTGTCTGTCACTTTACACTACTAAACACCACGCGAGACGCTTATGAACCGGGAATAAAAGCCGTTTTTCTCAACATATACTTGTCTTATCGAGTCAAACGAAACGCCAATGTAAAGTAAATTAAATTTCACAACGTTTATAACTTGCTTTAAAGACGGAAGATTTAGAAGAAATGTCTTAAACTATCGTTAAAAAAATACGACCGCTCATGAAATGGCAGCACGCTTCAGAAAGTAAGACGGTAACCCTTGAACAAAACAACATTTAATTTTCATCGCGGAGTGGTTTCATTGTTTAGATGTACACAGGCTCGCCGAGCGTACCTAAGAATGCTGTTTTACAGCATCAAAAACGCACAAATTTTCTGTGAATTCAAAACTGATCCCGTCCTTGAATAAGAAGAGTTCAAAGAAGTCTTCAGGGGTAAAATAGATAATTCTACTAGTGAACATAACTGTAATACTCTGATTACTCGAAGTGTTACCATCGGCAAGCGAAACATCGAGTTAACGAGGTCTAGATGCATCAAAGACGACATAAGCGATTTATATATGATGTATCATGTGTCTATATTTATCTATGCATCCTCGGCTATATTGATCGACGTCGTCTGTGACAAATGAGAGGAGTGGAGTGATGGTGTTTATATCTGACAGTCGACATGATAAATGGCTTATATATATGATGTCTATATCTATAAGATGTTTGCAATATTTTCTAATAAAAAAGTTACATCACTGCAAATCATTTATTGTTTATTTGTACCCGTAACTCTTGCTATACAATCAGCGCACAAAGTCCCTCCCACATACAATCATATCAATTAAACAAACAATGCAAATCAAAAATAAAGCGCCGATCGTGACCTATGTCAATTTCTTCCGGTGTTGTAAAAGAAATAAATCCGGTGTACTGGGAAATGAATTCCTGGAATATTATCCATGATTACAGACACTCAAACAGTTTAGTGCGTCTGTCAGACTTTCTCCACTCCGTTCTCAAACAACATGCTTCCTCGTACTAGTAAATGTACAGAGTTCGAAACGATCAACATTAACAATATGGGACACATTCGGGGGTGATCTGCTATGTCTGAAGTACACTCGAGAATCGTTTATGAATTGGTTCTTCCCTGTTTGGTGAATACCCTATTGTATACCCACTATTCCGGGTATTTCCTTTGTGTTATTTTTTATGGTGTAGAGGTGAAGACCTTGTTTGTTATTCTTTCTCGACCATGCCTACATCATTCGTCATAATAGGTTTGTGTATCCTCGTTACAATATAAACCAATACATTTTTCACATGCGATTGGATTTTGTGTATATCGCGTATGAATAGAAATCGCAAAAGACGATAAATATATCTAGTACACACACACTTGGACATTAAAGGCTAAACTACATATAAACACACACACATACTAAGATATTAGGAGTTTTAATCGCTGAACTAATTAGCACAATCTGGATGAAATCAATCTGTTTACAACAGTGTAGTGGTTTCCCTGTTCATGGCGGTATCTCAACGAAAAACATTGACAATAGGCAGCACAATATTAAAAACTAATTATTAGCAAGGATTTGTTAGAATATTCTGACATAAACAAGTGTCTCGTTTACTCCAGATTTTAGTTGCCTTGGTAGTGTTCCATAATCGTTTACTCCACATTGTAGTTGCCATGGTAGTGTTTCCTACTCGTTGACTCCACATTGTAGTTGCCATGGTAGTGTTCCCAACTCGTTGACGCCACATTTTAGTTGCCATAGTAGTGTTCCCTACTCGTTTACTCCACATTTTAGTTGCCATGGTAGTGTTTCCTACTCGTTGACTCCACATTGTAGTTGCCATGGTAGTGTTCCCAACTCGTTGACGCCACATTTTAGTTGCCATAGTAGTGTTCCTTACTCGTTGACGCCACATTGTAGTTGCCATGGTAGTGTTCCCAACTCGTTGACTCCACATTTTAGTTGCCATAGTAGTGTTCCTTATTCGTTGACTCCACATTTTAGTTGCCATGGTAGTGTTCCCTACTCGTTTACTCCACATTTTAGTTGCCATGGTAGTGTTCCCAACTCGTTTACTCCACATTTTAGTTGCCATGGTAGTGTTCCTTACTCGTTGACTCCACATTGTAGTTGCCATGGTAGTGTTCCCTACTCGTTTACTCCACATTTTAGTTGCCTTGGTAGTGTTCCCTACACGTTGACTCCAGATTTTAGTTGCCAAGGTAGTGTTTCCTGCTCGTTTACTCCACATTTTAGTTGCCATGGTAGTGTTCCCTACTCGTTTACTCCACATTCTAGTTGCCATAGTAGTGTTCCTTAATCGTTGACTCCACATTTTAGTTGCCATGGTAGTGTTCCCTACTCGTTTACTCCACATTTTAGTTGCCATGGTAGTGTTCCCAACTCGTTGACTCCACATTTTAGTTGCCATGGTAGTGTTCCTTACTCGTTGACTCCACATTGTAGTTGCCATGGTAGTGTTCCCTACTCGTTTACTCCACATTTTAGTTGCCTTGGTAGTGTTCCCTACACGTTGACTCCAGATTTTAGTTGTCAAGGTAGTGTTTCCTGCTCGTTTACTCCACATTTTAGTTGCCATGGTAGTGTTCCCTACTCGTTTACTCCACCTTTTAGTTGCCATGGTAGTTTTCCTACACGTTGACTTTACATTTTAGTTGCCATAGTAGTGTTACCTACTCGTTATCTTTACATTTTAGTTGCCATAGTAGTGTTCCCTACTCGTTTACTTTACATTGTAGTTGCCATGGTAGTGTTCCCAACTCGTTTACTCCACCTTTTAGTTGCCATGGTAGTTTTCCTACACGTTGACTTTACATTTTAGTTGCCATAGTAGTGTTACCTACTCGTTATCTTTACATTTTAGTTGCCATGGTAGTGTTCCCTACTCGTTTACTCCACCTTTTAGTTGCCATGGTAGTGTTCCCTACTCGTTTACTTTACATTTTAGTTGCCATAGTAGTGTTCCCTACTCGTTTACTTTACATTGTAGTTGCCATGGTAGTGTTCCCTACTCGTTTACTCCACCTTTTAGTTGCCATGGTAGTTTTCCTACACGTTTATTCCACATTTTAGTTGCTATGGTAGTGTTCCCTACTCGTTTACTCCACATGTTAGTTACCATGGTAGTGTTCCCTACTCGTTTACTCCACCTTTTAGTTGCCATGGTAGTTTTCCTACACGTTGACTTTACATTTTAGTTGCTATGGTAGTGTTCCCTACTCGTTTACTCCACATTTTAGTTGCCATGGTAGTGTTCCCTACTCGTTTACTCCACATTTTAGTTGCCATGGTAGTGTTCCTTACTCGTTGACTCCACATTGTAGTTGCCATGGTAGTGTTCCCTACTCGTTTACTCCACATTTTAGTTGCCTTGGTAGTGTTCCCTACACGTTGACTCCAGATTTTAGTTGCCAAGGTAGTGTTTCCTGCTCGTTTACTCCACATTTTAGTTGCCATGGTAGTGTTCCCTACTCGTTTACTCCACATTCTAGTTGCCATAGTAGTGTTCCTTAATCGTTGACTCCACATTTTAGTTGCCATGGTAGTGTTCCCTACTCGTTTACTCCACATTTTAGTTGCCATGGTAGTGTTCCCAACTCGTTGACTCCACATTTTAGTTGCCATGGTAGTGTTCCTTACTCGTTGACTCCACATTGTAGTTGCCATGGTAGTGTTCCCTACTCGTTTACTCCACATTTTAGTTGCCTTGGTAGTGTTCCCTACACGTTGACTCCAGATTTTAGTTGTCAAGGTAGTGTTTCCTGCTCGTTTACTCCACATTTTAGTTGCCATGGTAGTGTTCCCTACTCGTTTACTCCACCTTTTAGTTGCCATGGTAGTTTTCCTACACGTTGACTTTACATTTTAGTTGCCATAGTAGTGTTACCTACTCGTTATCTTTACATTTTAGTTGCCATAGTAGTGTTCCCTACTCGTTTACTTTACATTGTAGTTGCCATGGTAGTGTTCCCAACTCGTTTACTCCACCTTTTAGTTGCCATGGTAGTTTTCCTACACGTTGACTTTACATTTTAGTTGACATCGTTGACTTTACATTTTAGTTGCCATAGTAGTGTTACCTACTCGTTATCTTTACATTTTAGTTGCCATGGTAGTGTTCCCTACTCGTTTACTCCACCTTTTAGTTGCCATGGTAGTGTTCCCTACTCGTTTACTTTACATTTTAGTTGCCATAGTAGTGTTCCCTACTCGTTTACTTTACATTGTAGTTGCCATGGTAGTGTTCCCTACTCGTTTACTCCACCTTTTAGTTGCCATGGTAGTTTTCCTACACGTTTATTCCACATTTTAGTTGCTATGGTAGTGTTCCCTACTCGTTTACTCCACATGTTAGTTACCATGGTAGTGTTCCCTACTCGTTTACTCCACCTTTTAGTTGCCATGGTAGTTTTCCTACACGTTGACTTTACATTTTAGTTGCTATGGTTGTGTTCCCTACTCGTTTACTCCACATGCTAGTTGCCATGGTAGTGTTCCCTACTCGTTTACTCCACCTTTTAGTTGCCATGGTAGTTTTCCTACACGTTTACTCCACATTTTAGTTGCTATGGTAGTGTTCCCTACTCGTTTACTCCACATGTTAGTTACCATGGTAGTGTTCTCTACTCGTTTACTCCACATTTTAGTTGCCATGGTAGTGTTCCCTACTCGTTTACTTTCACATTTAGTTGCCATTGTAGTGTTCCCTACTCGTTCGCGCCACATTATAGTTGCCTTGGAAGTGTTCCCTTCTCGTTTACTCCAGATTTTAGTTGCCTTGGTAGTGTTCCCTACAGGTTGACCCCAGATTTTAGTTGCCATGGTAGTGTTCCCTGCTCGTTAACTCCACATTGTAGTTGCCATGGGAGTGTTCCCTACTCGTTAACTCCACATTTTAGTTGCCTTGGTAGTGTTCCCTACAGGTTGACCCCAGATTTAAGTTGCCATGGTGGTGTTTCCTGCTCGTTTACTCCACCTTTTAGTGCCATGGTAGTTTTCCTACACGTTGACTTTACATTGTAGTTGCCATAGTAGTGTTACCTACTCGTTATCTTTACATTTTAGTTGCCATAGTAGTGTTCCCTACTCGTTTACTCCAGATTTTAGTTGCTATGGTAGTGTTCCCTACTCGTTTACTTTACAATGTAGTTGCCATGGTAGTGTTCCCTACTCGTTTACTCCACATTTTAGTTGCCATGGTAGTGTTCCCTACTCGTTTACTCCACATTTTAGTTGTCATGATAGTGTTTCCTACACGTTTACTTCACATTTTAGTTGCCATGATAGTGTTCCCTACTTGTTTACTTTCACATTTTAGTTGCCATGGTAGTGTTCCCTACTCGTTTACGCAACATTTTAATTGCCATGGTAGTGTTCCCTACTTGTTTACTTTCACATTTTAGTTGCCATGGTAGTGTTCCCTACTCGTTTACGCCACATTTTAGTTGCCTTGGAAGTGTTCCCTTCTCGTTTACATCACATTTTAGTTGTCTTGGTAGCGATCCCTACTCGTTTACGCCACATTTTAGTTGCCATGGTAGTGTTCCCTACTCGTTTACGCCACATTTTAGTTGCCTTGGTAGTGTTCCCTACTCGTTTACGCCACATTTTAGTTGTCTTGGTAGCGATCCCTACTCGTTTATGCCACATTTTAGCTGCCGTGGTAGTGTTCCCTACTCGTTTACGCCACATTTTAGTTGCCTTGGTAGTGTTCCCTACTCGTTTACGCCACATTTTAGTTGCCTTGGTAGTGTTCCCTAGGCTAGATCTATAATTCCAGGCGACACTCCTTCCTCGCGACAACAAACACGTAAAGTCGTTATGACTTCCCAGATGTTTGGAAATCTTAACAATTCAACAAAAATGGAAACAAATTTATAAGTGATATGAAACCAATTCAATCTATATCGTATATATGTGTAAGCGATGGGGATACTGGCAATATAAAACGTCAACTAACTGGTCAATAAAGACATAAATAGATAAGTTATATCGAGTTAAAGGTGACTGTAGCCATCTCCCAGAGGTACGCTCAATCTCGACTTATCTACTTATCTACATCACGTGACATATTCTCTTGCATACACCACGTGACAATCATTGACAGACGACAATTGCGATCTAGATTAGACGGCGGGGTTCTTGTCAAAACATGGCGGACTTAACATCGATTATCGGTGGGGCCAAACAACAAACGCAGTCAATGATAAATGTTTACATTGTATCAGAGCTGATTGGTCGAGTCCGTGGTGGTCACGAGGCCTCACCACTGTCATGATCTTATCCCTAATTTTTTGAAATATGACTCGCCGTTGAAAGGCCAATCTGCGTCCGTAGCGCTAGCCGATATTGTCAATCAAATCAACCAAAAACCACGGTTATCCAATTTAAAGCATTAACGCTTAGTCGTCTGGGAGCGTGCTTACCTAACAAGGAACAGCTGTGTTTACTGAAAATCTAGTTAGGGAGTTGGTCATTCGATGGCAGAGTAGAAATCGTATTTTGGTTGTCCTTTAGGCATGGCTTCTGGAAAGTTATCAAAAAGATAGAACAAAATGTATGAAAAAGGTTATGTTTATTACATCTACTACACATTAATTCATTTTGTCAGACAATACAGGTCGAAACATTTGTTTCTGTTAAGAGTTTTTCATGACTTTACCAAATTATTCTGATAACTTCAAAAAAAAAGCAAAGGAAAAACAAAAGTAAATAAGCACGTGAAAAAAATATTGTTTATTTCTCGAAAATGTTTGTTTCAAAAAACAAGTCAGTGTTCATTGATTTCCCTCGTAATGTTGACGTCAGGTATTTGCTGTCCAGATAAGATAACAGGCGATTGACTAGATCAGCGCTAAGGTATAACGATAATGGAGTGAAAGGACAAAGGTGTTAATTATATAACAGCAATTTGATTTAACGTAGTATGAACGGTATGGACATGGGTGTTAATTATACAACAACAATTCGATTTATCGTAGTATGAACGGTATGGACATGGGTGTTAATTATACAACAGTAATTCGATTTATCGTAGTATCAACGGTATGGAAATGGGTGTTAATTATACAACAACAATTCGATTTATCGTAGTATGAACGGTATGGACATGGGTGTTAATTATACAACAGTAATTCGATTTATCGTAGTATGAACGGTATGGACATGGGTGTTAATTATACAACAGTAATTCGATTTATCGTAGTATGAACGGTATGGACATGGGTGTTAATTATACAACAGTAATTCGATTTATCGTAGTATGAACGGTATGGACATGGGTGTTAATTATATAACAGTAATTCGATTTATCGTAGCATAAACGGAATGGACATTGGTGTTAAATATACAACAACAATTCGATTTATCGTAGCATAAAAGGTATGGACATGGGTGTTAATTATATAACAGTAATTCGATTTATCGTAGTATAAACGGAATGGACATTGGTGTTAAATATACAACAACAATTCGATTTATCGTAGCATAAAAGGTATGGACATGGGTGTTAATTATATAACAGTAATTCGTTTTATCGTAGTACGAACGGTATGGTCATGGGTGTTAATTATACAACAGTAATTCGTTTTATGGTAGTATAAAAGGTATGGACATGGGTGTTAATTATACAACAGTAATTTGATTTATCGTAGTATCAACGGTATGGACATGGGTGTTAATTATATAACAGTAATTCGATTTATCGTAGTATGAACGGTATGGACATGGGTGTTAATTATACAACAGTAATTCGATTTATCGTAGTATGAACGGTATGGACATGGGTGTTAATTATATAACAGTAATTCGATTTATCGTAGTATAAAAGCTATGGACATGGGTGTTAATTATACAACAACAATTCGGTTTATCGTAGTATGAACGGTATGGACATGGGTTAATTATACAACAGTAATTCGTGTTATCGTAGTATGAACGGTAAGGACATGGGTTAATTACACAACAATGGTTCGCTTTATCGTAGTATGAACGGTTATCTCACTGATATTATGTACAAGTCAGAGGCGAATTGTTACAAATCGTTATACATGAATCTGATTATAACCAAATTCATTAAATTCGATATAATGGATCTTGTAATGGAACGAGCCGTTGTAACACATCGCCACAGAGATTCTATTTATAATATAACTAGTATTTATGGAAATAATGATAAAACCTTCAATTTCGTTTCTATTTAAGGGAACAACCACCTAAATGAAAAAGGGCCTTCGAAATGGTTCATGTATATACATGCAAGTTTGAGCTCAGGATAGAATTTTGACTCGACCACTGATTGGCTGGTTAATTATCATTTTCAAAAGTAAAAATGTTTTCTGATGTTTTAAAACACAGCAGCTAACTGTTTAAATAATACAATGAAACTTTTACAAACTTTAACACTGTGACCTATGTAAAATTATTGAGTTGGTTAGTCTCTATACGAGTGGCGTGATCAGGCCCGTGGGTTGGTCTCTATTTGAGTGGCGTGATCAGGCTCATTGGTAGGTTTCTAGGAGAGTGGCGTGATCAAGCTCGTTGGTTGGTCTATATAAGAGTGGCGTGATCAGGCTAGTTGGTTGGTCTCTGTAAGAGTGGAGTGATCAAGCTCGTTGGTTAGTCTCTATAAGAGTGGAGTGATCAGGCTCGTTCGTTGGTCTCTATGAGAGTGGCGTGATCAGGCACGTTGGATGGTCTCCATGAAAGTTGCGTGATCAGACTAGTTGGTTGGTCTCTATTTGAGTGGCGTGATCAGACTAGTTGGTTGGTCTCTATTAGAGTGGCGTGATCAGGCTCGTTGGTAGGTTTCTATGAGAGTGGTGTGATCAGGCTCGTTGGTTGGTCTCTATGAGAGTAGCGTGATCAGGCTCGTTGGTTGGTCTCTATAAGAGTGGCGTTATCAGGCTCGTTGGTTGGTCTCTATAAGAGTGGCTTGATCAGGCTCGTTGGTTGGTCTCTATAAGAGTGGAGTGATCAGGCTCGTTGGTTGGTAACTGTAAGAGTGGAGTGATCAAGCTCGTTGGTTGGTCTCTATAAAAGTGGAGTGGAGTGATCAGGCTCGTTCGTTGGTCTCTATGAGAGTGGCGTGATCAGGCACGTTGGATGGTCTCTATGAGAGTGGAGTGATCAGACTAGTTCGTTGGTCTCTATGAGAGTGGCGTGATCAGGCACGTTGGATGGTCTCTATGAGAGTTGCATGATCAGACTAGTTGGTTTGTCTCTATGAGAGTGGCGTGATCAGGCACGTTGGATGGTCTCTATGAGAGTTGCATGATCAGACTAGTTGGTTGGTCTCTATTAGAGTGGCTTGATCAGACTCGTTGGTAGGTTTCTATGAGAGTGGTGTGATCAGGCTCGTTGGTTGGTCTCTATGAGAGTGGCGTAATCAGGCACGTTAGTTGGTCTCTATGAGAGTGGAGTGATCAGGCTCGTTGGATGGTCTCTATAAGAGTGGCGTGATCAGGCTCGTTGGTTGGTCTCTATAAGAGTGGAGTGATCAGGCTCGTTGGTTGGTAACTGTAAGAGTGGAGTGATCAGGCTCGTTGGTTGGTCTCTATAAGAGTGGCGTGATCAGGCACGTTGGTTGGTCTCTATAAGAATGGAGTGATCAGGCTCGTTGGATGGTCTCAATAAGAGTGGAGTGATCAGACTAGTTGGTTGGTTTCTATGAGAGTGGCGTGATCAGACTAGTTGGTTGGTTTCTATGAGAGTGGCGTGATCAGGCACGTTGGATGGTCTCTATAAGAGTGGCGTGATCAGGCTCGTTGGATGGTCTCTATAATAGTGGAGTGATCAGGCTCGTTGGTTGGTCTCTATGAGAGTAGCGTGATCAGACTAGTTGGTTGGTTTCTATGAGAGTGGCGTGATCAGACTAGTTGGTTGTCTTCTATGAGAGTGGCGTGATCAGGCACGTTGGATGGTCTCTATAAGAGTGGCGTGATCAGGCTCGTTGGATGGTATCTATAATAGTGGAGTGATCATGCTCGTTGGATGGTCTCTATAAGAGTGGCGTGATCAGGCTCGTTGGTTGGTCTCTATAAGAGTGGAGTGATCAGACTCGTTTGTTGGTCTCTATAAGAGTGGCGTGATCAGACTCGTTGGTTGGTCTCTATGAGAGTGGCGTGATCAGACTAGTTGGATGGTCTCTATAAGAGTGGCGTGATCAGACTCGTTGGTTGGTAACTGTAAGAGTGGAGTGATCAGGCTCGTTGGTTGGTCTCTATAAGAGTGGTGTGATCAGGCTCTTTGGTTGGTCTCTATAAGAGTGGAGTGATCAGGCTCGTTGGATGGTCTCGATAAGAGTGGAGTGATCAGACTAGTTCGTTGGTTTCTATGAGAGTGGCGTTATCAGACTAGTTGGTTGGCTTCTATGAGAGTGGCGTGATCAGGCACGTTGGATGGTCTCTATGAGAGTGGCGTGATCAGGCTCGTCGGCTGGTCTCTATGAGAGTGGTGTGATCAGGCTCGTTGGATGGTCTCTATAAGAGTGGCGTGATCACGCTCGTTGGATGGTCTCTATAAGAGTGGCGTGATCAGGCTCGTTGGTTGGTCTCTATAAGAGTGGCGTGATCAGACTCGTTGGTTGGTCTCTATGAGAGTGGCGTGATCAGACTAGTTGGTTGGTCTCTATAAGAGTGGCGTGATCAGAATAGTTGGTTGGTCTCTATAATAATGGCGTGATCAGGTTCGTTTGTTGGTCTCTATAAGAGTGGAGTGATCAGGCTCGTTGGATGGTCTCTATAAGAGTGGCGTGATCATACTCGATGGTTGGTCTCTATAAGAGTGGTGTGATCAGGCTCGTTGGATGGTCTCTATGAGAGTGGCGTGGTCAGGCTCGTTGGTTGGTCTCTATTAGAGTGGCGTGAGCAGCATAGTTGGTTGGTCTCTATAAGCAGACTCGTTGGTTGGTCTCTATAAGCAGACTCGTTGGTTGGTCTCTATAGGAGTGGCGTGGTGAGGTTAGTTAGTTGGTCTCTATACGAATGGAGTGATCAGGCTCGTTGGTTGGTCTCTATAAGAGTGGCGTGATCAGGCTCGTATTTGATGCTGTGCTTACAGACTCAAACCTGCGTCCATTATTATTATGATTGTGATGACATTATTACAAATGACACCACAATAGCGTTTGTCTTATGATAAGGCTGAACAGGCCAGTGATGTGATAAAAAACGTTATGCTGAGTTATATTATGACTGGTTATATCTTTTATCAGATTATATCTCCATAACGTAAAAAATCTAATCGAATTTATCCTTATTATTCAATTTACTGTAGATAATATCTTCAATATTCAAAATTCATTTTGGGACTATTTTGTCTATGGAATCATTACGCCGTCATCTCAGCCAATCAGAAGCAACGTTACAAACGGCGACGCCATTTTTTCTTTATGGGCAAAATCCGTAACAATCAAAATTGAATTATAATACTTTACAAAGGGCCTCCATGGTCTCCCAAAACACACACCTTGCACTTCACACGCGCTACAGATCGCATGCATGGGATGCCGTCCTTACATGACCCTGGATGTTATGTAATCAATCAAACAAACAAACAAACAAACATTCTAGATCTCAGTTGCTAGTGCGAGAGGCGCTAAAAGTATTAATTTACATTGTTTATTTATCTAAACACACTGAGGTCACGATCACTGTAAATTCCTCTATAGACATTAAACGTAAGGAAGCGTTTCACACCGTGCTTCACATCCTACCCCAGATAGAATACACACATTGATATTTTTCTAAGATTAATCAGAATAAGTTGTTGACATCTTCTCCCAGAAAATCGATACTGGTTGATTAAGAGTAGTGGGTTTTACTGCCTGTGCTGATCTATATAACGGTTTATCAATGGTACGAATATAATCCTCTCAGTATATATATGGCCAGGTCTTAACATACAGATATATTTCCTGCTCGAGGTTTTATCAATACATTTTTGATCGTGATAGTTGATTAGCAGATCAAAGGAAGACAAATCCAATATCAGTAAGTTTCAATGAATAAATCCTAGTACTGGTGTCATTTATCGACAACTGAGGTGTAAAATGGTGATATATGTATATCAATATCACCAATATATCAAAACACCAGTGTATGCTGTTGGGTTGAGATCTCTATAACGACCTATCAGCAGCAGCGATGCCTGGTGAAGCAATGCATTTATTGGGAGACTGCACCAAACTGACAAAGACGCCGAACTCCACACCCCACTCGGTCACCATTACCTGGGTACCATGATCAGGCTAATCTGTTGTCGATCTGTTTATGCTGATATTCACTCAAGAACAAAGGAAAACTGAAACAAAGTAAAAACGTTAGTTCAAGGAAATAGTGCAGAATGTTTTCGACTTAATATGCATCCTTCATAATGTCAAAGGCCTCTGATATTCAATGTTGAAACTGAATGCGGATTAGGTATGTAATTTGAAATCATGGATTCATATTATTTTGTACATATTTTAAATGGAAATATGCATGTAATACATCCATATGCTCTATATTTTTGCTGCATTGAATGGTTATGAAACGTCATTCAGGGAACAAGTACAATGTATTAGCAAACTCCAAGCTCCAAATCTGTTAGTCGTGATACTCACAAGTCTGGCGACAAATATACGATACAGCCTTGGCTTAAAAACAACCGGTTTTTTCCTGTCACACTCATCGATAAACAAAAAGGGGTTAAATATAAAAGTGAGTCCAGTAGTTGAAAATGCCACATTATATGGATTCTAATGCTGATATATCTCATCAAGGTAAAGATACAAAGTAGGATAATTGCAGTACCTCAAAATAAAATATACACATCACATGTTTAAGTTTTTGTTCCAATTTTAATATTTTGATAAACTGATTTCCGAGGTGGTTTTGGTCATGTGATCATTTCTATATTTTATGCCATGATAATGTGGTAAGCACCTCCCAATGTGGTGATTTTTTGTGTCGTGTTTTGTGGGGAGCAGCTCCCAATGTGGTGTAATATATACAATACCAATATGGTATAGGTTAAAAAGGACAGAATACATGCTGATATAGCATAACCTCCATATATAAGATCAGGATAGTGCTAAATATTGTGTCCAGGTGTCGATTATCATGTTATATGTACATTCGTCCTGGATTCACCACTGTCAGTTTACATAAACTGTTTTATCATGTCAGTATTTAAATTCAAAAATTATTATAGAAATGAAGAGTTCCATTTACTTATTAGATAAGAGCATACCATCCACCAGAGACCGGGTATACACTATTCTGTACCTACCGGCGAGGAGGTTTGGAGGTTCGGTAAGTTATACAGGAATATACATGTATGTTCTCTGTAAGAAAGTAAGTCGATTTTTAGTGCAAAACTATTATGAACGTGTAATTAGGTAACATTTTATTGGAAATCTAAACTGTGATATAATATATTTGACACACACATACCAAAAAAAAAAAAAACCAAATCGGAAAAAATGAATAAAAAATAATAATAATAAAAAAAATATGAGCAAGCAAACAAAACCAACGCAATTTCTATGACAACCGATGACATTTTTTTTTACATATTTCACGATATTGTCATAATGAAAGATGATTATTACAAATGTTCAGCTACAGTCATAAAGAACCCAAAAGATAGAAGAAAAGAGCCTTTAAAGTAAGGGTGTACATTTTGCAAATGACATAACAAAATGTTATGCGCCATTTATTTTTTAAAACAGGATAGATTTCTACCATCACAAGGAGACACAACACGAATATACCGCATCCCCCACCACCTACATATATCCAAACAATTTTCAAGCGTTTTCTTCAAACCTACATAAAGTGAGAGCATTATGACACATCCTTCCTATCTCTGGATCTACTCTGGTATACTGTAAAACTAACACAAAGTATTGTTTATTTACTTGCTTTGTGCAGAATGTCTGTGTTACCTTATGAACTTTGACTGAAAATCACGGCTACAGTATCATTATTTAATAGATAATGTAGAATGTCTGTGTTACCGTTTCTTAATCTTTATGAACTTTAAAAATCACAGCTACATCTGTAGCTTAACTGTATAGATATAAATATCATAATAATTCGATACTTTCTTTATATGTGACTAGTATCTTTAAATTGAGCACACTAATTCGATACCTTCTATATATATGACTAGTATCTGTAAATTAAGCACAGTAATTCGATACCTTCTATATATGTGACTAGTATCTGTAAATAGAGCACAGTAATTTGATACCTTCTATATATGTGACTAGTATCTGTAAATTGAGCACAATAATTCGATACCTTCTATATATGTGACTAGTATCTGTAAATTGAGCACAGTAATTCGATACCTTCTATATATGTGTAGAATGTATGTGTTACCGTTTCTTGAACTTGAAAATCAATTACATCTGTGCTATTATGTGATTTAGTATCTGTAAATTGAGCACAGTAATTCGATACCTTTACTATATATGTGGCTAGTATCTGTAAATTGAGCACAGTAATTCGATACCTTCTATATATGTGACTAGTATCTGTAAATTGAGCACAGTAATTCGATACCTTCTATATATGTGACTAGTATCTGTAAATTGAGCACAGTAATTCGATACCTTCTATATATGTGACTAGTATCTGTAAATTAAGCACAGTAATTCGATACCTTCTATATATGTGACTAGTATCTGTAAATTGAGCACAATAATTCGATACCTTCTATATATGTGACTAGTATCTGTAAATTGAGCACAGTAATTCGATACCTTCTATATATGTGACTAGTATCTGTAAATTGAGCACAGTAATTCGATACCTTCTATATATGTGACTAGTATCTGTAAATTGAGCACAGTAATTCGATACCTTCTATATATGTGACTAGTATCTGTAAATTAAGCACAATAATTCGATACCTTCTATATATGTGACTAGTATCTGTAAATTGAGCACAGTAATTCGATACCTTCTATATATGTGACTAGTATCTGTAAATTGAGCACAGTAATTCGATACCTTCTATATATATGTAACTAGTATCTGTAAAATTGAGCACAGTAATTTGATACCTTCTTATATATGTGACTAGTATCTGTAAATTGAGCACAATAATTCGATACCTTCTATATATGTGACTAGTATCTGTAAATTGAGCACAGTAATTCGATACCTTCTATATATGTGACTAGTATCTGTAAATTGAGCACAGTAATTCGATACCTTCTATATATGTGACTAGTATCTGTAAATTGAGCACAGTAATTCGATACCTTCTATATATGGGACTAGTATCTGTAAAATGAGCACAGTAATTCGATACCTTCTATATATGACTAGTATCTTAATGAGCACAGTAATTCGATACCTTCTATATATGTGACTAGTATCTGTAAATTGAGCACAGTAATTCGATACCTTCTATATATGTGACTAGTATCTGCAAATTGAGCACAGTAATTCGATACCTTCTATATATGTGACTAGTATCTGTAAATTGAGCACAGTAATTCGATACCTTCTATATATGACTAGTATCTGTAAATTGAGCACAGTAATTCGATACCTTCTATATATGTGACTAGTATCTGTAAATTGAGCACAGTAATTCGATACCTTCTATATATGTGACTAGTATCTGTAAATTGAGCACAGTAATTCGATACCTTCTATATATGTGACTAGTATCTGTAAATTGAGCACAGTAATTCGATACCTTCTATATATGTGACTAGTATCTGTAAATTGAGCACAGTAATTCGATACCTTCTTATATATGTGACTAGTATCTGTAAATTGAGCACAGTAATTCGATACCTTCTATATATGTGACTAGTATCTGTAAATTGAGCACAGTAATTCGATACCTTCTATATATGTGACTAGTATCTGTGAATTGAGCACAGTAATTCGATACTTCTATATATGTGACTAGTATCTGTAAATTGAGCACAATAATTCGATACCTTCTATATATGTGACTAGTATCTGTAAATTGAGCACAGTAATTCGATACCTTCTATATATGTGACTAGTATCTGTAAATTGAGCACAGTAATTCGATACCTTCTATATATGTGACTAGTATCTGTAAATTGAGCACAATAATTCGATACCTTCTATATATGTGACTAGTTATCTGTAAATTGAGCACAGTAATTCGATACCTTCTATATATGTGACTAGTATCTGTAAATTGAGCACAATAATTCGATACCTTCTATATATGTAACTAGTATCTGTAAATTGACCACAGTAATTCGATACTTCTATATATGTGACTAGTATCTGTAAATTGAGCACAATAATTCGATACCTTTTATATATGTGACTAGTATCTGTAAATTGAGCACAGTAATTCGATACCTTTTATATATGTAACTAGTATCTGTAAATTGAGCACAGTAATTCGATACTTCTATATATGTGACTAGTATCTGTAAATTGAGCACAGTAATTCGATACCTTCTATATATGTGACTAGTATCTGTAAATTGAGCATAGTAATTCGATACTTTTTATATATGTGACTAGTATCTGTAAATTGAGCACAGTAATTCGATACCTTCTATATATGCTCTGTCGGCGATGGAGCATCTGTAATATTGAACTGCATTTATTTGGCAGTTATGAGTGGATGGAAGCCAACTGTGAAAACAACTTCATCGAGCTTCACTTAAATATCATTTTAAAGTATTTGACAGTAATATTAAGTGTAAATGGTTGACGATAATTAATAACACTTAATAGCCAACTAAATGAAAAATTAAAACTTCGGAATGGCCCATGTATAAAGAAGAATAAGACATGGATAGAAATTGGTTAGCTAATTAATTCAAGATTGAAATTTAGGTTCAAAATATGAATATCGATAACGAATAAGTAAATAAGAATAAGAATTAAGGATTTATGTAGTGTAAAATATACCTTAGATCAAACGACTACTCTCGTTGGAGTATGATCTGATTGTCCCCATCCTGTTCTATCTAGTGATACATGAGAGCCTAGTTAAACAAGACAATTACTCAATATTAAACTTTTTCAGTGATAGACTACACAACTACACTGTGGTCTATGGGAATCAGTACGTTGGTTAGCCTCCACCATACAGATTAACGTGGAAATGTTTCGATATTGAGATAAGCAATGCTAACCTAACCATAACAACACCTGAAAATCCGCGTACTCGTGCATGATAGACGACTATTCTGTGTGTTGTGTTATAGTTACATGACGTGAGGATATTCTAGATAACCTTTACAATACAATCATATCCCGTGTTGTAATCGATTCAAACAAATCCGTACGTGATGTTGACGAACATAAAACGGTTCTGAATCAACCTAGCCACTTTTCAAAACTTGTTACCCAACATCGTGCCTGATGTCCACCATTAGACATCACGAACTTTGAGATATTCACCATTAGACATCACGAACCTTGAGATATCCACCATTAGACATCACGAACCTTGAGATATCCACCATTAGACATCACGAACCTTGAGATATCCACCATTAGACATCACGAACCTTGAGATATCCACCATTAGAACATCACGAACCTTGAGATATCCACCATTAGACATCACGAACCTTGAGATATCCACCATTAGACATCACCGACACCTTGAGATTCCACATTAACCCGAACCTTAGTTCCACATTAATCCACACATTAGACATCACGAACCTTGAGATATCACCATAACATCACAACTGCATAGCATCACGAACTTGAATCCACATTAGACATCACGAACCTTGAGATTCCCATAGACATCACGAACCTTGAATATCCACCATTAGACATCACGAACCTTGAGATATCCACCATTAGACATCACGAACCTTGAGATATCCACCATTAGACATCACGAACTTTGAGATATCCACCATTAGACATCACGAACCTTGAGATATCACCATTAGACATCACGAACCTTGAGATATCCACCATTAGACATCACGAACCTTGAGATATCCACCATTAGACATCACGAACCTTGAGATATCCACCATTAGACATCACGAACCTTGAGATATCCACCATTAGACATCACGAACCTTGAGATATCCACCATTAGACATCACGAACCTTGAGATATCCACCATTAGACATCACGAACCTTGAGAATCCACCATTAGACATCACGAACCTTGAGATATCCACCATTAGACATCACGAACCTTGAGATATCCACCATTAGACATCACGAACCTTGAGATATCCACCATTAGACATCACGAACCTTGAGATATCCACCATTAGACATCACGAACCTTGAGATATCCACCATTAGACATCACGAACCTTGAGATATCCACCATTAGACATCACGAACCTTGAGATATCCACCATTAGACATCACAAACCTTGAGATATCCACCATTAGACATCACGAACCTTGAGATATCCACCATTAGACATCACGAACCTTGAGATATCCACCATTAGACATCACGAACCTTGAGATATCCACCATTAGACATCACGAACCTTGAGATATCCACCATTAGACATCACGAACCTTGAGATATCCACCATTAGACATCACGAACCTTGAGATATCCACCATTAGACATCACGAACCTTGAGATATCCACCATTAGACATCACGAACCTTGAGATATCCACCATTAGACATCACGAACCTTGAGATGTCCACCATTAGACATCACGAACCTTGAGATGTCCACCATTAGACATCACGAACCTTGAGATGTCCACCATTAGACATCACGAACCTTGAGATATCCACCATTAGACATCACGAACCTTGAGATATCCACCATTAGACATCACGAACCTTGAGATATCCACCATTAGACATCACGAACCTTGAGATATCCACCATTAGACATCACGAACCTTGAGATATCCACCATTAGACATCACGAACCTTGAGATATCCACCATTAGACATCACGAACCTTGAGATATCCACCATTAGACATCACGAACCTTGAGATATCCACCATTAGACATCACGAACCTTGAGATATCCACCATTAGACATCACGAACCTTGAGATATCCACCATTAGACATCACGAACCTTGAGATATCCACCATTTGACTTGAGATATCCACCATTAGACATCACGAACCTTGAGATATCCACCATTAGACATCACGAACCTTGAGATATCCACCATTAGACATCACGAACCTTGAGATATCCACCATTATCCGAACCTTGAGATATCCACCATTAGACATCACGAACCTTGAGATATCCACCATTAGACATCACGAACCTTGAGATATCCACCATTAGACATCACGAACCTTGAGATATCCACCATTAGACATCCGAACCTTGAGATTCCACCATTAGACATCACGAACCTTGAGATATCCACCATTAGACATCACGAACCTTGAGATATCCACCATTAGACATCACGAACCTTGAGATATCCACCATTAGACATCACGAACCTTGAGATATCCACCATTAGACATCACGAACCTTGAGATATCCACCATTAGACATCACGAACCTTGAGATATCCACCATTAGACATCACGAACCTTGAGATATCCACCATTAGACATCACGAACCTTGAGATATCCACCATTAGACATCACGAACCTTGAGATATCCACCATTAGACATCACGAACCTTGAGATATCCACCATTAGACATCACGAACCTTGAGATATCCACCATTAGACATCACGAACCTTGAGATATCCACCATTAGACAACACGAACCTTGAGATATCCACCATTAGACATCACGAACCTTGAGATATCCACCATTAGACATCACGAACCTTGAGATATCCACCATTAGACATCACGAACCTTGAGATATCCACCATTAGACATCACGAACCTTGAGATATCCACCATTAGACATCACGAACCTTGAGATATCCACCATTAGACATCACGAACCTTGAGATATCCACCATTAGACATCACGAACCTTGAGATATCCACCATTAGACATCACGAACCTTGAGATATCCACCATTAGACATCACGAACCTTGAGATATCCACCATTAGACATCACGAACCTTGAGATATCCACCATTAGACATCACGAACCTTGAGATATCCACCATTAGACATCACGAACCTTGAGATATCCACCATTAGACATCACGAACCTTGAGATATCCACCATTAGACATCACGAACCTTGAGATATCCACCATTAGACATCACGAACCTTGAGATATCCACCATTAGACATCACGAACCTTGAGATATCCACCATTAGACATCACGAACCTTGAGATATCTACCATTAGACATCACGAACCTTGAGATGTCCACCATTAGACATCACGAACCTTGAGATATCCACCATTAGACATCACGAACCTTGAGATATCCACCATTAGACATCACGAACCTTGAATATCCACCAGACATCACGAACCTTGAGATATCCACCATTAGACATCACGAACCTTGAGATATCCACCATTAGACATCACGAACCTTGAGATATCCACCATTAGACATCACGAACCTTGAGATATCCACCATTAGACATCACGAACCTTGAGATGTCCACCATTAGACATCACGAACCTTGAGATATCCACCATTAGACATCACGAACCTTGAGATATCCACCATTAGACATCACGAACCTTGAGATTTCCACCATTAGACATCACGAACCTTGAGATATCCACCATTAGACATCACGAACCTTGAGATATCCACCATTAGACATCACGAACCTTGAGATATCCACCATTAGACATCACGAACCTTGAGATATCCACCATTAGACATCACGAACCTTGAGATATCCACCATTAGACATCACGAACCTTGAGATATCCACCATTAGACATCACGAACCTTGAGATATCCACCATTAGACATCACGAACCTTGAGATATCCACCATTAGACATCACGAACCTTGAGATATCCACCATTAGACATCACGAACCTTGAGATATCCACCATTAGACATCACGAACCTTGAGATATCCACCATTAGACATCACGAACCTTGAGATATCCACCATTAGACATCACGAACCTTGAGATATCCACCATTAGACATCACGAACCTTGAGATATCCACCATTAGACATCACGAACCTTGAGATATCCACCATTAGACAACACGAACCTTGAGATATCCACCATTAGACATCACGAACCTTGAGATATCCACCATTAGACATCACGAACCTTGAGATATCCACCATTAGACATCACGAACCTTGAGATATCCACCATTAGACATCACGAACCTTGAGATATCCACCATTAGACATCACGAACCTTGAGATATCCACCATTAGACATCACGAACCTTGAGATATCCACCATTAGACATCGCGAACCTTGAGATATCCACCATTAGACATCACGAACCTTGAGATATCCACCATTAGACATCACGAACCTTGAGATATCCACCATTAGACATCACGAACCTTGAGATATCCACCATTAGACATCACGAACCTTGAGATATCCACCATTAGACATCACGAACCTTGAGATATCCACCATTAGACATCACGAACCTTGAGATATCCACCATTAGACATCACGAACCTTGAGATATCCACCATTAGACATCACGAACCTTGAGATAGTATTAAGATGTTGACACTCGGCTCCAGGATCATGGAAGAATCTTGGACTTAAGTTTAGACTTAGCCAGTCAAATATGATGTAACTGTTTGACATTTTCGGACAACCTTATTAAGTGAGTATGTGTGTTGCTTCTTATACCTTTTAAGTTGTGACCAGATCGTGTATGAAAATTTAAAAAAATGGACGAGGATACATCGAAAGATTCTTCCTGGTATTTAGGACTGCGGTCGGACCATCATTCAACTCTGCATTGGCTTCGTGTTGTCGTCGTTCCAGATATGTATCCATGGTAACACAATTGTGCTTTTTGTAGTCTTGTGTTATTTACAAAATCTAGGCGTAATATTTTATGACTTCTAATAGATGTATGTCGATTTCGACTACATTTCCTTGGTATCATCTTTGCCCTATGTGTCAACGTTACACCGGCTTTATATATATCTTGTACTATCGGTCATCTGTCTGGTGTAGGGCCCGGCCACTGTCAGTGGACCAGTGGGAGGTCATGTAATATTCCAGTCCAGTAGATATTTCCTTTGTGGTATCATGTAATCCTAGAAAGGTTTATCGGTAGGTTAATAATTTAATGTAGCAGAAAACATCCCGAAATAACACGTAAGTACGTAGTTTAAATGTGACGTAAGGCGTTCTATATCTAATGATAGTTTGATGGATGTTATGGCATATAGTAAGTTATTTCCTAAAGAACTCAGAGTCAATAATAAAACTGAACATGTATCTATATTAAAATTGATCGATTTCAATATTTCTTTCCGCTGTATCTCCACGTATGCATGGTCTGATTGGGGTACTGCAGCGGTTACTTGCTTTTTCGTCGGTTTAATTTCCGAAGTCACATGCATGATCACCTGGTTTTAACCGGGCATACGTTTTTAGAAGTGATGTTGTTTAGTGCACGTGTTTCAGAATGGTTGAACGTGAAATGGCATGTACGTGTATGGGTAAGACATCATTCCTCACGATATTGGATTAAGCTAACGACAATGCTAGTTACAGCAGAGTTTGGTTTATATAAACGTGGGAGGAATCTTAGGAATACTAGAGACTATATCCATTCTGTTACTGTTTACACCGCTTCTAGTTACTTTAAACCTCCCCTGACATCCATCGTGCTTTGATACTTCCATGTGTGACGATTTTAACCCTACACAACATAAAAATAAAAGTCATAACTCTGCTTCTCCAGCACCTGCACTCACAATATTATATCGTAGTATAACGAGGACTCAGATGTCCTGGACATCGTGTTAGTCTGGGATTCAAAGATCAAAGGTTACCTTAACTAGCAGTTGTTTAAACAATACAGTGACATATTGCTGTACAGTACATGTACAGCTGTCATAGCCAGGGAACATATTGATGCTGAAAGTCACACCGCTGGACTAACATTGTTTGTTAATTATATAAGTTATCAATTATTATACAATGAAATGTTCGTAGAGTAGAAAATGTGTTTGTTTACGTTGTTGCTGCGAATATAATGTAGTCCGATTTTCTTTACATTTCACCCCACGAAATACTCAAGAAGCATTAAACCAACAAAGAAAGTACTCACAAACATTTCATGTGTAACAGTATTCAATTCAATTACACTATATTTGTATGTACAGTAAAAAATATATTTTGTGATAAGCGGAATTCAATTTGCAAATATTAATCTAAATGGCTTTTATAGCACTTTTGATGTCGATGTTTACTTATTACTGTCTATAAAAATATTTATAAATGATTACTGGCCATGGTTTTTTTCTACGGAATATCGTCGTCAGTAAACTCGGCGATATTGAACATTGTCGTCAGTAAACTCGGCGATATTGAACATCGTCGTCAGTAAACTCGGCGATATTGAACATCGTCGTCAGTAAACTCGGCGATATTGAACATCGTCGTCAGTAAACTCGGCGATATTGAACATCGTCGTCAGTAAACTCGGCGATGTTGAACATCGTCGTCAGTAAACTCGGCGATGTTGAACATCGTCGTCAGTAAACTCGGCGATGTTGAACATCGTCGTCAGTAAACTCGGCGATGTTGAACATCGTCGTCAGTAAACTCGGCGATGTTGAGCATCGTCTGTAAACTCGGCGATATTGAACATCGTCGTCAGTAAACTCGGCGATGTTGAACATCGTCGTCAGTAATAAACTCGGCGATGTTGAACATCGTCGTCAGTAAACTCGGCGATGTTGAACATCGTCGTCAGTAAACTCGGCGATGTTGAACATCGTCGTCAGTAAACTCGGCGATGTTGAACATCGTCGTCAGTAAACTCGGCGATGTTGAACATCGTCTTCAGTAAACTCGGCGATGTTGAACATCGTCGTCAGTAAACTCGTCGATATTGAACATCGTCGTCAGTAAACTCGGCGATGTTGAACATCGTCGTCAGTTAACTCGGCGATGTTGAACATCGTCGTCAGTAACCTCGGCGATGTTGAACATCGTCGTCAGTAAACTCGGCGATGTTGAACATCGTCGTCAGTAAACTCGGCGATGTTGAGCATCGTCGTCAGTAAACTCGGCGATATTGAACATCGTCGTCAGTAACCTCGGCGATGTTGAACATCGTCGTCAGTAAACTCGGCGATGTTGAACATCGTCGTCAGTAAACTCGGCGATGTTGAACATCGTCGTCAGTAAACTCGGCGATGTTGAACATCGTCGTCAGTAAACTCGGCGATGTTGAACATCGTCGTCAGTAAACTCGGCGATGTTGAACATCGTCTTCAGTAAACTCGGCGATGTTGAACATCGTCGTCAGTAAACTCGTCGATATTGAACATCGTCGTCAGTAAACTCGGCGATGTTGAACATCGTCGTCAGTTAACTCGGCGATGTTGAACATCGTCGTCA
The DNA here is from genome assembly GCF_041381155.1 of Argopecten irradians. Lineage (NCBI taxonomy): Eukaryota > Metazoa > Mollusca > Bivalvia > Pectinida > Pectinidae > Argopecten > Argopecten irradians. The sequence continues at coordinate 28,183,417 of NC_091148.1, forward strand.
GTAACCTCGGCGATGTTGAACATCGTCGTCAGTAAACTCGGCGATGTTGAACATCGTCGTCAGTAAACTCGGCGATGTTGAACATCGTCGTCAGTAAACTCGGCGATGTTGAACATCGTCGTCAGTAAACTCGGCGATATTGAACATCGTCGTCAGTAAACTCGGCGATGCTGAACATCGTCGTCAGTAAACTCGTCGATATTGAACATCGTCGTCAGTAAACTCGGCGATGTTGAACATCGTCGTCAGTAAACTCGTCGATATTGAACATCGTCGTCAGTAAACTCGGCGATGTTGAACATCGTCGTCAGTTAACTCAGCGATGTTGAACATCGTCGTCAGTAACCTCGGCGATGTTGAACATCGTCGTCAGTAAACTCGGCGATGTTGAACATCGTCGTCAGTAAACTCGGCGATGTTGAACATCGTCGTCAGTAAACTCGGCGATGTTGAACATCGTCGTCAGTAAACTCGGCGATATTGAACATCGTCGTCAGTAAACTCGGCGATGTTGAACATCGTCGGCAGTAAACTCGGCGATGTTGAAAATCGTCGTCAGTAAACTCGGTGATGTTGAACATCGTCGTCAGTAAACTCGGCGATGTTGAACATCGTTGTCAGTAAACTCGGCGATATTGAACATCGTCGTCAGTAAACTCGGCGATATTGAACATCGTCGTCAGTAAACTCGGCGATATTGAACAACGTCGTCAGTAAACTCGGCGATGTTGAACATCGTCGTCAGTAAACTCGGCGATATTGAACATCGTCGTCAGTAAACTCGGCGATGTTGAACATCGTCGTCAGTAAACTCGGCGATGTTGAACATCGTCGTCAGTAAACTCGGCGATATTGAACATCGTCGTCAGTAAACTCGGCGATGTTCTACATCGACGTCAGTAAACTCGGTGATATTGAACATCGTCGTCAGTAAACTCGGCGATGTTGAACATCGTCGTCAGTAAACTCGGCGATATTGAACATCGTCGTCAGTAAACTCGGCGATATTGAACATCGTCGTCAGTAAAGTCGGCGATATTGAACATCGTCGTCAGTAAAGTCGGCGATGTTGAACATGGTCGTCAGTAAACTCGGCGATATTGAACATCGTCGTCAGTAAACTCGGCGATATTGAACATCGTCGTCAGTAAACTCGGCGATATTGAACATCGTCGTCAGTAAACTCGGCGATATTGAACATCGTCGTCAGTAAACTCGGCGATATTGAACATCGTCGTCAGTAAACTCGGCGATATTGAACATCGTCGTCAGTAAACTCGGCGATATTGAACATCGTCGTCAGTAAATCCGGCGATACTGAACATTTAACTTTAGCTTCTTTTTACAAAATAATGTACTAATATATATATATAAACCATAATTTGCCAACGTAATTGTTTTATAAGAATTATTCTTATATTGCACACAATATTTAGCACTTTACCATGCAATACTGTATATCGGATCATTCATTTTAAGTGTTATTATGCATGGATGTTTCCTTATTGGGTTTTATTAGAATAACCATTTTAACATTAAGACTATTTTATACACTCTAAAATGTCGCTGTCTAAATGGCTCGTTCAACACTATGCTAATTCTTCGCTAAGCGAAGAAGATTTGTTTACACTATTCCTAAAAACGGTGCTGGTGACATTTGACATTTAATCACAATCAGTCACGCGCTTGTAACCTTTGACGTGGACAACGTTCAATCAACCAGGCAGAGTGACCTTTGACTAAGCATCTCAATCTTCTGGACGCTTGTGAACTTTCCGTTGTGCCATCCATCATGGCAATGCAGATATAGACTCATGCCAGAACAGCGTCACTGCTGATACTGGTGCAAAGTCCTACATTACATGTTAAAAATTTAGTATTTCTTGGACGTTTGGAAATCAATAAGACAAAGTGTATTGCAAACGCCGATTAAACATGTGGATGAGAATGATTTTCTGTTGAACCTTCTGGCGCTGATAGAGAGTCTTAAACATTTCTATTTTTAGGTTATTTATTTTGAAGTCGTTGTTTCCTATACCGTGTAAATGTCACCTTAATTGCCGCGTGCCTCGTGCAATCAATTCGTGTTTAAATTTTACTGACAGTGACTAGGCGACCACGTGACCCGATAGTGATGATGCATTTAACGTTTTACCTCGTAATTACAGTAACACGGCGCCTAGAACGTATTTTCACCCCAGTTTAACTTCGTGTTTTGTGTCTATTTATTTTTTGTGGTAACTTAATTTTGCGAGTTGACCCATTTAGTTCTGCTGTTTTTTAATGTGCAACATTTTCTCGTGAATTGATTTCCGCCATTTCTACATTTGGTGTAATTTAAGAAAATGATTACGCATTGATTGGTAAAAACCATAAATATCTATGGTTATTTGATTCACGAACTTATTGTTTACTCGATACGAGTCACAATTTCAAAGATTTTTTAAAATTCGTGTTCAGGCGGTATATATAATCCAGCCTTTTCCCATATATATAAAATAGTTCGTGAATAAACTATTGCAGACATTTATTTCCCGCGAAGATAACCGGCTGTAGTATGTAACATGTTTTATGCATCAGGACACGTTATCATGACTACTCTGTTATTAAAAAGACACGTTTTTATAATATAATTTTAAAACAAATTATAACAGTTACTTAGCTAAATTAAATAAAGTGTTTTCCAATTAGCAACAAACGACACTGCGCTTAAGTGTGTTATCCTTATTCTCGTTCGGAAAATATAGCTATCGAAATGAGACCATACTTGTTAATATACCCGACATGACAGCTGACTTAACAGGCGGACACACAGTAAGAGTTTCTTTATTTCTTGTTTTTCTTTCATTCATATTTTCAAAATTTGACATTATGTTGTCTATTTTGCATTTACATTTAATCACAGAATCATTAATTTATTTTTATCTACATGATATTTTTTACCATATAGACAAACAAAACGATGTAAAGGACTCCCACAATTACTTTATACATGTAGCTGCTTCTATTCACGTTATGTTTCACGAACATAAATTCCCGAGAAAGACATGAAACAATATAGTGTTAGAAATCCACAAATGCTCGAATATTTCCCCTCACAAGTGAGCATCAAAGGTGAATTCATGAAACATTTTAATTACCGCTAAACTAAACAATAGAGTATTAAATTGTTATCATAATATGATGGGGATTGCTGAAATAATGTATCTATAGATCGTCAACATGAGAAAACGAGAAACTCCATAAAAGCATAACATAGGATTTTACATTAAACAGCGTTTGCTCAGTTTGATTTACGACACACTCTCCTTCACACTCCTTCGTACGTTATAGGAATCATATTCTCAAACCCCGATTTTAATCTTCGTTCAGAACAATAGAAAATATAGTTGTCGATTTTATTGTTCTGTTAGCATTACATAAAGTGTGTAACTTCTTGCCAATGATGACCCATGTGGGTTGGCGTTCACACAATTTGCTAACGTCATCAACTTTGGTGTAATTATTCAACATTCACGCTTTTGTCGTGTAACCCGTACATTAGATTCTACCAGTATGCCCCCTGGCGCCCATTATCGTGTTCTATATTTAGATAATTGTTTTAACGACGGCAATGTACTCTCGGAGATGGTTTGTTTTGAGTTTCAACTTTAAAATGTGATTGTTATGTGTTTGTGTTAAGACTTGAGAGCTTGTATCAGGGCTCTAATCCAATCAATTCACCAGCGGGACACATTCGTGTTTCTGTTCGGTTCTAAAGAAGCCAGTTCCTTCAGACTTGTAGGTCAAGATTTTACAAAGACTTTGACGTAACAATATAAAAACAAAGGTTTTGTAGAGATTTGTGTATTGATCTAAAGCCCTGTTTACAGTCATGGTTCATTGAAGGTTTTTGTCAGCTTTAGAGGGAAGTGAAAGGTTGGAGTATACAGAGAGAAAAAAAAACCCTGCCGCACGTGGGTGTTGAACGTATAACCATGAACTGTTGCGTAGGTGGTCGTACTTCATTTGCATTTCTGAAAATAGACTTATTGAACAAACGTCAATCCATACTTACTTTTGTGTTTTATCATATAGTTGTTTATCGTGTTCATAAAACTCGATTTAATTAATTTTCAAATTCGCAAAAGACACAAGCTTTAAAGAGTGTCTTTAAAATTACAAATTAACTAACGAGAGTTAAGATAAAGATGATAAATAACAGTCACGCGTTGGAGAACTTATTTATCCCTCAACTTTACTCATTTGTTTATCTCATAAATTTATCTCTACGTTAAGACTCGAATATGGCCCCAAAATTAATTCTCCAGTAAAGAACAACATATTTTGCCATATATCAGTTGAATACATTTGCCAACACATCACATCCCGATAATATCCCGCATGTGCCAATTATGTTCACTATGACGTTATCAACATGCAGTTTCCCGCCATTTTTCACAAAACCCCTTGAAAAATCATACTTTTTGAGTGGTTTTCTCTAAAAATGATTGTGGCCGCCTTCGTGGAGCAGAAAGAGATTTTCACACGTTGTGTATCGTGTATTAACGCATATCCATGCAAAATATGAAGTTGCTCCAAGGTGGCGGCCAAATCCATTTCAAGCCTTTTCTAACCTAAAGATGATGAATTTCTAGCAAAATTTGGCGAGAAGAGTAAAATCATCAATTTGATGACGTCACAGGCACATCGTGTTCATGGTTATAAAAAGTTATGTTTTCATGAATGGCATGTATGAGAGTATGAGAGTATTTATTGACGTGAAATTGATGTGGATCAGAGTTAATATTTTTCGGCCTGAAAATTAAGGCCAAATACTGGTCCTATCATATCTACTCCTTTATCTCTATATTAATACCGTAATGATCATTTGTTTCTTGTCTAAATTCAGGGAATCTTGCCGCCATATAATGCGTCATATTATCTTTCCGCCATAAGATATAGTACTTAAATAGAAAGTAAATATTCTTTTGTTTAATAATTCGAATAAGCAACTACAATGTACCTGTTATACAGCAAATAAAATGCTATTTAAAAAATATGCGCTATGAAAAGTAGTTCAAAGTTGAAAGTTATGTACAAATGCATATAACAAATAATTATTTAATCCAAATGATAATAAAATTGATCATTGATTAGTTAATGTTGTTTACAGTGAATTGTCAGAAACATAAAAAATAATACTAATAGCAAAGGTTAAACAATTATCATTTCATGCAATCTACATACCATAATAATCAACATGTGACGCTCTTTTTGTATTAACGTTTCCCTCTAATAGACAGGAATGCATTACAGCAGTAACGGAGATTTAATATTGCAATACGCCGCCTAAACGTTAGGTCATGCAGTTATCACACCAACAACACACAGAGGGCCTCTATCACTCACTTGGTTCGTAATGCAAGTAATGTTCTGATTACGGGATCATTATTGCTTTTCTGAAGGAATTTAAAGATTTACCTTTGATTTCCCTATTGGGCCTCACTCCTTCTGCTCCAGAGGGTCAGCGTCAAAGTTAATACAAATTTGTTCTAGCGATTTCATGGATTTACCTCTATTTTTAGGCCCTGCCTCTCCTTTAAAGGAAATATTGGACGGACGGACGACGGACGCTATGATCTAAAAAAAGAGTCTTAGTTGGGTTTTTATTTCATGAGATTTCATGCTTGAAAGAACCATAGAAATGCTACAAGTATATTATTACTGAAGCGAACGCGGGAATGTTACAATTATTTATTCTATACTCTCTCAAAATTGAGGTGTAATATACGTTTACATTTTTTCATTTTTAACAATCATAGATACATTCTAATCAATATTTTTGACCCAATGAGAAAAATGGATGAATCTAAGGTGATATTTCTACGTTTATCGACAATATTTCCTATAACTATTAACAATGATCTTGTGTCTATTAAGGCTAAACGAAAAAAAACAATTTTCATGTGTGCTGGTTCATTGGTTAGTGAAGCACTTCTTATACAAGTGAATTTATGTGGTATTCTAATTTTTAACACAAAACCCGAAAAAAAAACATATCAACAATATTCCCCTCCTTTATCTTCAGTATCAAGGCGCTCAGTGATAACCGTGCATTTAATAACATGTTTGTAAACTGTTCACTAGATCTTGGAATTCGCATTTGCATTATCGAGAAACTACGATAAAATAAACTAGTTTACAGATATTGGAAATAATATCGTTTATTCGTATGCTACCGATACACCCAACTTGGCTGGAGATCAGTCCATGCGTGCGGTGGCGTTGTGACCACCCATCTGATGTTCGCTAAAACAGTGAATTTGTCCACTATCCACTAAGACTATATAAAGTTTATTAAATCAGATTGATCGTCCGGTCGCTATCGCCAGAATATAGGTCACAACCGATCTGGGGCTCGTGCCGTAACCATAGTGATTATGAAATACAAAAAATACAAGATTCAGACCATACTGCATCTGTCAGTTATTTCCTCAATTTTCCACGAAAATGAACTATGATGCTGTCATTGACACCATAGATTAGGTCTAAGCTCTAATCACTCAGCCATGAACAAGAATTCGATCACGAACGTTAGTCTGCTAATGAAGTCATGGTATACATACCTCACGCGCATATGTTCTGCTCTTTAGACGCCATTATGAAAACCGGAAGCAATTCTTGCCTAGTTAGACAGAAACCTTCACTTTCATAAAACGTCGTCCAACATACCTGACATGTCACAGTGATAAAGGAAAAAAAATGTTCACCTCTAACAAATCGTTATTGTTCTTGTTTGTTACCTGTTACATGTTTTTGAGCAATACACGTTACTGGTGGATATGTTATTGGAGTGCTGTTCCGCATCATAGGACTATAAAAACTAGCATCTTCGATACTCGAGAGCGAACAACTAATATCAGATATATGTATGTATACTAATGATGCTTTTAATAGAAATATGCATTCGATATTCATTCTGAAACCAGTCTCAGTCCATGAAATAAACCCGAAGGCAGTAATCAACGACACCTAAAAGCTATGCCGATCATTATAGTTTACATTGATAATATTCAGTCTTTGTTTAGGTGTCATATCAAAATTCCTTTTATTGGTGGTATTACTGAGAAATAGGAAATTGTCAAGTCGGTGATTACAGAATATGAAGCTTATGAAATTTAACAATAAGATTAACTCATCAAATCGAGAAGGGTTTTCACGTTTATGACAATAAGAAGAGTCTCCGTGTTGTTATGGATTTCACTTGACAAAGAGACTAGATTGTCTAAAGGCACGGATGCTGATCGTGGAAAATATAAGTACTTTCAGAGCATCATACATGTTTGCCAATCCAGTAAAATGATTTTATAGCTTAATTTATCAAACCTGATAGTTTTCACTACTTTCCCAATAAAAAAACGTCAATTTTTTTCGCGCAGCTGTGGCGCATAATTTTCAAATATGTTGTTTTTAGTCTGTGTCGATGGACCAACAAATAATTATGTTGAGAAGATTAAGTTGATTTAAGATATACGAAAATACTATTATACAATACAATGGAGGAAAATGGGATAATCCCAATGATATGACATGTTATAATAAATGTTCATGTTATAGAATGAATAAATCCTCTATCATTAGTGTGGTGAGTTGGAGACCGCCTGTGTGTCGATATTGTTTGTATATATATAAAAGATGATTCAAAGGTAGTCTTCAAATGTTAACATGTTTCTGTGAAACGACAATAGCAGCAGTAGCAACAACAAAAATAATGATAATTATAAAATAAAAACTTTACGACATTTTTCACTTTTCACGTATTATATGATGTTGGTATAGGTTGTTTCCACCTTTACATCAAAAACATATCATAGGGAAAGAAAGCATGAAGTGGCTTCTCTAACAGTTTACTTTGGTATAACGGTTGTTTTGTGACCATGGAAGCTGACCTCTTCATGGAAACTGAGTGGTCAGTATGCGCCTGGTCAAGCGTTAACAAGAACAGTAATGATTGGACATAAAAGGCTTGTGTAGCGCAGTTAGTAAGTGGTCCGGAAAAATGTTGATTCGTCCGGAAAACTTTAGCCGGCAATTTTGTGATTATTAGTATTAATAAATAAGCTTCATCAGTAAGTGAACATGTGTGATCGTGTGGACAAAGATGACCGAGGCATTATCGATTTTGTGACATACACTCGCTTAAAAAAATGGCGCAAAGGTCCAAAAACCGAGTTCATATATTTCTATGGTATTTATTCATCGTAAAAGGAATATAAAGTGTTACCAACAGCTCATCTAGAGTTTCGAGAAAATTTCTTACTTCATTACACACTCCAACATAGATAATTGTTTCTCTAACAGGATGTCAAAAATTACAAAAAGGATGATTAAAATGTGAAGAGAGATTCTGAATCGTAGCAACGGAAGTTTAAAGTTTTTTGTTACTCTATGTAAAGAAGGACTATAAATATAAATCCAATCTTATTCATAATATTCAAATTGATCTTCCCATTTTTCCTTGCCCTTGGCTTTAAGTGTTTCTTTGGTATTTAATATCTCATAGATTATTTTCCTTCCTTTGTGGTTCCCAGTAATAATGAGATATATGTTGGCAACAAGTGTAAAGCATTTCAATACCCTTTATGTCAAAATCTGTTAATATTTTTGCAAGCTAGTACAATTATTTGGTTAAGTTATGTTTATTTATTGTATTCGGTTGTTGCTATATTTTTTCTCAGTCATATGTATATTCATATAGTCTCTTTTATCTTTACATCTTTGCATTTTAGTTTTCAAAACCCCCTGCCAACGTGTTAGCATAAAAAATATCAAGGGGTTTGCCATCTTTTCCATCTTCCATTCCTTTTTGCTCTATCTTTCCTTTTCTTCATATTACATGAATTCTATGATTAAAACTGTTTCAAAATTTCACATCCCTTCACCTTCATCACCTCTTAACTTTTATTTTTTTTTTTTTTTTTACATCTTCTCCCTTCCTCATGTCCTTGTGTGTGTAAGTGTATTGTAAGTCTGACTGTGCATGTCTTACACTATTGTAATACAAATAATTTAGACGATGGAATTCAAACTTTATGAATAATAGTCATGTATGTAAACACTCTTGTTTGTAATTACTTTGTATATGTTAGTGTAAAAATATAGGGTTTGTGAATAGCTACATATGTTATACAATTAAAAGGTGTATAAATAAGAAAGACTGTAAGAGCCTGGGTGATTTGCTTGTATGTTTTAATAAATGGCCCCCTTAAAAACAATTAAAAACGATGATAATATTTTACATTGATGGACCAAAAGGACCAGAGGACTTATCACAAGATTTTGGAGAAGAAGGTCTTTACAATTATCATCTTTCAATGTTTAATTTTCAAACTAGTTCAGACCGTTTATTTCTATATGCGTTAAATTTGTGATTTGATCTCTGTAGACCGTGTTGAATTCAGTAATTACTGTCAATAGGACTTTACGGTATAAATAGAGTGACGTTTTGTTTACTCATACTCACTTCTTTGGTCCACCTGAACAGAATTAAGTTGATCAAACGTGCGTTAGCATCATTAAAGATTAAAGTCAAATCATATTTTTTGAGCTGCGGATGAAGTTTGGTAATATTTGCGACGAAAGTGCGTTTTGGAAAAATGTCCACAGGGTGCGGAACATAGGTCTGTCACCAAATAGCCATATCATGTTTACTAGTGTCTGACAAATACAACATATTACTACTTTATATAGGTGCTAATACATCAAACCTACCAACCGAATACTAATCCAGCAGGGGTGTTTGGAGTGTTGTAAGTGGTGTTTTAAGATTGGACGACATATTCTAATGTACTCTGGCGAGTACTCTGGCGAATTGATTGTCTTTTATGATACATTTGCAAGTCCATCACCGAAACATCAGCGTTCAGCCATTACTGAACATGTCCAGCCAGGGACGCCCTGTCTCGAGTTACATCGATTTATTGCTGCTAATGTTTTAGGAGTTATCTCCCATCCTCTTTCTAGATTATGAATTGTTTACGAATTTATTTAAAATACAAAGGTAAAGAAAAAGACAAGACAAACCTCCCACCAAACAGGTAAATCATTATTTAATAATTAACTGTAAAATGTTTATTGTATAACATGATATCAATAATCTATATTAATTCTTATAATTTAATCTTCTATAGAAAATGTCTTCAAAAACTCATATTCATTAAAGTTCTCTTGTTTCAGTCAATCAGAAGCGACGTTACAAACGACAAAGCCATTTTAGCTTTTATGGAAGGATGAAGCAATTTTCCATCCAGATGAATAAGTTTGTTACAAAAAAATTTAATTATGAACATAGTGCTTCATATTAAGAAACAGACTTTACGGTAAATAAGTCATCACTGGATATACTTACCACGGAGATTAGTATCACGTCCGCCAGAACTTATCATTTGTGTACATGTTGCATTTATCATGAGATAAGATGAGAACGTGATGAAAATATTTGTTACAAACAAGAGCTTTACAAGTCATCATCGGATGCTTTGTACAACGTACAATGTACGTCTGGACTTATCACTGGATACGTACGGCGGAGTGTACAACGTACGTCTGGGCTTATCACTAGATAATTACGGCGGAGTGTACAACGTAAGCCTGGGCTTATTACTAGATAATTACGGCGGAGTGTACAACGTAAGCCTGGGCTTATCACTAGATAATTACGGCGGAGTGTACAACGTAAGCCTGGGCTTATTACTAGATAATTACGGCGGAGTGTACAACGTAAGCCTGGGCTAACGCTGCATTAATCATAATAAACACAGTAACATTACTACGCTGAACAGCTGACTATTTGCCTACGTAATGTTTAATTTAATATGTTATAGTAAAAAATGTTTTTTTTAATCTATTTCAAGGACAGTAATTATGAGCAAACACAGTTTTATACGTTTAGTAATGATCTTAAGAGTCACCTTTAGAATGCGAGATTTCCGCACTTTCAATGATACATGATCCTGAAACCCCTGACGTCATAAAGGAAGTTTATTTTATGTGTGTGTTTTTTTATTGAGTTACAAAAATGTATAAGGAACAGTGAGGGAGCCGTTTCAGTCGATACAAAAACCCTTTTGTTGACATACGCGGTATACATTACCATAATACGGGTAATGTATTCGTGTCGGGTATTGATTTCACAAGCCTCCTACGTCATAGGCTAATTCAATTTCATATATTTATAGATGCTTTAGAAATCTCCTACTTTATTTTTGAATGGCGTGACCTGCTGTGATACATTTCAGGGTGTACTGACAGTTGTACATGTGTGGTAATGCTATATTATATTGATATAGTAAACAACTTTACAAAGTTATCAGACTTTCTGTTCGTATCGATGTATTTTACCCTTACACAACGAAATGCAAGTCATATAGAATACATTTTTGAATTATTCGAGTCAGAGTTAACGAAAGCATTAGGACAAAAAGAGTAAACCAATTTTCTTTCGCATACGATTTACTTTCGCGAATTACTTGGAGCGCAAAATCATATCCGCAAATTACCATTTACATCGTATTTATTGAAAGGAACTTCTATTCAATTATTCAATACGCGAATTTTGATATTTCGCACTTGTTTTGTTGTGAATATCGCGAAATTTAAAAGCCGCGAAAGTTGGTTTACAGAAGTCCGGAGTGCCATAATGTGAATAGTTTACTTTTGTTTGGAAATGTTTTTAATTACAGGTTTTTGGGACTCATGTTCAAATTATAGACGTGACTACTACCAAGAATGATAGAATGAATAGGATGTGGAGTTATCGATAGGAAAATACATACACACCTTTTGTATTCCTGTAATTTTAATCTTACTTAAGTATTTGGACACATTTTCTGCGCCCTCAGTTATTATTTAAGTGACTTTTCCCGATGAATTAAGTATATCTCACAGTTTAGAGGTGGTCCGCACCACGCTTTATATCATACTGAAAATTTATAGATATGCTGGGATATTATTAATATTTTAATATTGCTTATATAATATATTACAAAACCCATGTTTTCCGTTGGCTACAAAAACTCTTCATTCTAAGTATATGGTTATCTATTTAAAAGCATTTCGTCAGCGTCAGAGTAGGTTAGATGCGTTTAGAAATAATTAATTTTAACAACCCACTTTTTATGTCCTTTATTGTCTTCATGTATTGTTGTGAATTTACCCCAGTGACTCAATCTGACCTAAATCTATCCACAGACGTCAAGATGTTTTTTACAAAAATGTTTACTGGTCGTAAGGAAAACAGAGAAACACATACCATTGATAGATATCTACATTCATAGCTTTGGGAACATACATGTATTAGACCGTATATTATTTCAATGTCATCTATTTACGGTATACCGAAGTCAAATAGAATCACATTTGTTTTATTACGATGAATTGTTTATATAACATTATGTGACGTATGCGACATATTTGATACATGACCTTTGCAACTTGATACATAAACTTGTGACGATGACTATACAGATGTCGTGCATTAGAAATGGTGATAATTGTACAGTGCACGCAAACTTTGCAAAAGAGATTCTGTATTGTGTTTTATTTACTAGTGTATACTAGTAAATGTTTCAACAACCAGGGTCATGCATTTAAGGGTATGTGATGTTGAAAAGGTGGGGTAAGGTTTTTAACCTGGGGAAAACCATTTACCTATAGTTATTATCCTGTCTCTTGCTCTCGTCGGGTAGTATTGGTAGAATGTCGAACAAGCCATACTAGTACTATTTGCGCGATTTGGGGTACATGACTTAGCAAAGTAAGCTTTTGATGTATGAAATGAACTTTAGATCCTTCAATAGTTGTAATGAAGACTACCTATGTTTGATTGTATGTTTATACATTATTAAACACATAAGTATCAGTGACAGAATGTGTTCACAAACGTCTTCATGCTTCATCAATGATAATATTAATGTTTGGGAATTAATCAGGTAGTTACTCTCAGTGTATCACCTTTGACATAAAGTAGCCAGCTAACTACAAACTCACACTGTAACGTGTGAATACTAGAAATGAGGGAAATCCTTATCTTTTCTCTTTATATTATCCAGTTTAATTTAACATTCATCAACAAACTTAGCACAAACATACGAAACAATCGACTTTGTCAAGAGTATAATGAAACGTTTGATATCATTATATCTCAACTGACAGGATTATGTGTCATTAGGTGTGGTAAAGTGGCGATCCACCTTCAATAGTTGTCAGCCAATGTTTACCTAAAAATGAAGGTTAATTTATATGAACATGTATATGTGGTCTATTAAGATCCGATTTGTACATGAAACGAAAGGCACAGATAGGAAGTTCTTCTACATGGATATAGGAACACATGAGCTTCCAGGCATATGATATACGTAGATTTGTTTTATTTTTCGAATCTAGATAAACTTCGTGAAATAAGGGACTCATGTTGTAGTTTTACCCTGACCAAACAAAAATTCAATTATGATATGCAATAATAACCAAAATGATAAACAATCAAATCGAGCGCTCTTCTAAACACCAGTTTTGATGTTACAGATAGTCATATTCTGACTAAAATTAGAAACACAAAACTTATTAGTCAGTATATTTTGCCTGAACCGAATACTAAGTCTGCAATTCGTATTTTAGTATACGCCGTTTTGGAAATGTGTAATGTCGATATATCGTTACACTTTACTTTTATTCACTTTAACGACATTAGTGAAATTAGCTAATGTATGATTTGGTTTGCTACAGGTATTTGTGACCCATGGTTTTAAAAGATATTCGCCAATCGTTACCACAAATATAGAATGTTCTGAATGAAGCTTGGAAACATTAGACTAAATATAAATTGTTCTGAATGAAGATTGAAAACATTAGACCAGACTCCACAGGTCACTATTACTGTAACAGGTACCGAGAGGTGTACACAGCATTTGTTGTACATGTAACTATAACTAGAGTCCGCTGTAAATGAATTATGACAGTTCATGTTTTAGGAAATCATTGCTACATATACATGTATTTGTATATTACTGATATGGTGACGTCATATGATTGTTACATACGAATACAATTGTGTATAGTTACGATTCAAATTCAAATGTGTATTATCATCTTAGCCTTATAAACTCAGTGTCGATGTACTGAAAACTCAGTAGTAAGATTACTTTAGCGCTTTCCACGTCAGTATCATTACGCTAAAGTATAATTGTGATTATTGCATTTCTGTATGCTGTCTACATAGCCGTCCACATAGTTATTCCTCATTGAGGTTATCTGTTGAAGAAAACATTTTAGTTAAAATTTGATTGCGCCAAAACAAGAACGTTCTCTGTATAACAACCCCGTTCAATATATAAACAGTCCATTTAACTTCAAGCACATGCAGGCAGAGGTAAATGTTTTTTGCCTTTGAGTGTTTTTGTATATTTATAAGCCTTGTCTTATTTGTGTTTTTGTGATTAACCTTTATTTTCTTGATTATCCAAACCAAATCTCAACAAAAACTTTGGATCAAATAAATTGAAACTATTAATATATCTTTATAAAAAGAACATTTCTGAAGCATGGGCACTGTACATAATTATACAACCGTACTGACTAGCCGTTTGTTTTATTTCCACAAACAATAACGGCCTGCGATGAAAAGGCAATGTTGGCAGCGTGCCATTAAAAGACCTAGTCATTATGGCTGTAACATTGGTAGGTACGCACACATAACATTAAGTTTAACAACTTCTACATCTCTCCTTAAAATCCCGACCAGCCCGTCTCTGTAGCCCGTTCCTCGCGCTCCGTCCTGACGTTTACCTCTGTATTGAAGTCTGTAGTTTACTTTGGGCGCCGTTATATGGATTTACCGACTCACCTACCATCGGGGGAAATATGAAATTTAAGTGACCATTAAGAGTGATTACGAAACAGTATTGACTGATTTCATCTTGTACCGAAGATCAACCATAATGTCTTTCGTAAGTACAATTTTATCTTAATCATGCAAGACAGATGCTATGTACTGCATGCACATTCATTTCTAATTGACGAAATATGGAGTTATAATATAGCTCTTTTTGATACAGACATTCAGGTTGAATTTTCAGTGGATACTTGCACTTAGGGATGACCTTTATTTCCCAACGAGAGCACATATTTCGTTGAACTATCTTTACATGATGTATACATGCGTATTCGATTAGAAACATTGCATAATAATGTTTTCTCAAAAACGCAATAATATTGAAATCGCCTTTAATTGTTACAATATACCGTGGGTGTTGGAAACGTTAGAGAAAATAGTTATGATTAGGAAAGAGTCATGCACACATCGTGAACAAATACCTTGATCAATCAATCATCATCATCCGATATGGCTCTCTCTTTTACTATAGAACATAACGTAATGTGATGCGCATTTCGGAAGACATATGAAAAGTCTGTTGTTTGTTGGAGAACTAAACTTTTAATCAAGAATTGTTACCATGTCTGATGTTCGTTATAATGCGAAACGTAATTTTCGTACAAATATAATGCAAGATTCCGGAATCACCACTAATAATTAAAAACAGGTAAACTACACTATGCACACAGCGAGAATTCATGGGTTAAATTGAAGCTGGAGAAGATATCGATGGATTTGTATGTTTGGACATTCTGGATTCAGTGGAAATGGAGTTTAGTTTGGGGGATATAATGGAGTTAAGTTGATGTAAAATGGAGTTGATGTGAATATATATGAAGTGGTATTGGTGGATGGAGTTGGGTTGGGGTGAAATGGAGTTAATTTGAGTGGATATGGAATGGTCTTTTGGGATATGTTTGGTTGGGGCGAAGTGGAGTTAATGTAGGTGGATATGAACTTGCGTTTGGAGAATGGAGTTGGGTTGGGGTGAAATGGAGTTGATGTGGATGGATATGAAGTGGTGTTTGGAGGAAGGAATTGGGTTGGGGTGGAGTGGAGTTAATTTGAGTTGATATGGAGTGTGTTGTTTGGGGGATGGAGATGGGTTGGGTTGGGGCGGAGTGGAATTAATATGGATGTTTATGAAGTGGTGTTTGGGGGATGGGGATGGCTTTGGGTTAAATGGGATAAATATGGATGGATATGAAGCGGTGTTAGGGGGATGGAGTTGGGTTGGGGTGGAGTGGAGCTGATTTGAGTGGATATAGAGAGGTGTTCTGGCAATGGAGTTAGGTTGGGGTGGAATGGAGCTGATTTGAATGGAAATGGATTGGTGTTTTGGGGATGGGGATAGGTTGGGGTGGGGATGGATGGCGGTGGAGACGTTGATGATTTAGAAATTTAAAGTTCATGGCAGTGAAAGTGGGTTTGGATGGGATTTATATTATTGTACTTCAGCGGGGAAGATGTAGATTTTGATAAAGCTGGTAGACGTAGGTGAGGACATATTTAAGCAAAGTTAGTTGGAACAAAGATAGAGTTGGTTTGGAAGGGGTTAGTGTAGCAAAAAGGGAGCGCGGGTAGCGATGGAGATATGGCTGTGGGTAGGATGGATATAGATACAAGAAGGTAATATAGAACTTAACACTTAACACAAAGTAAATATAACTTGTATATTGTACACGAAATAGGATACTTCTGTGTAACTTGCACAATACTGTATTGATGTTTATAAAGCTTTTTGAAATATTTCTTTACCATAACTTAATACCTTGAAAGTCTGGTTTTCGATAACGTTGTTCCTTGTTAAAGCCATAGATAACAGAGGATATAGACATCGTTTAAGGAATATACTATTCTATACAGATAATCAAAATCATTTCAAGTTCCTCCGTATACTGACATTTTCTGTAAAAAAGTACAAAACTGAACTTCAAACGAACATTATGATAAATGGTTGTGATATCTATGAGATGATGTATAAGACCACTTGTTTACTGTTGAGGAAGTGAGCCTGGGAGATGTTGATATCATGATACTACCATGCACCTGTCTGTGTTCTGTTACATACGGGCTAGGTAATGCACGCGCGCAAACTTAAAGGCGTCCTGTGACGTCATGGCTCATATCTAAACCACACGCAGGGTAAATATCTCACAAAATATTACAGATGATGAATTTCAAGTATTCGTCTAAACATAATGTATTGGAGAATCGCACCAGACATAAAGGCCCAATCGCGTGTATTTAGAAAACTGTTGTATACATTATTTATTATCCGATGCAAATAGTCTTAAAGACATTTTATCGACATATTCTTTGAATGTGGACACGGATGTCAGATCCGCACGGGTGATCGGCACGGGTATATGGTGTTGTAAAACGGCATTAGTTTTGTTGTGGTATAGATCAATCGACCAGCTTTATTGAGAATTTAAGAAACTAACGACAGATCGATAGCGTCACGGAACAACCGAATCTCATGAACATATAACGCCATATTATCATTCTACAATACGATATACATCCAATCATGTTACATACTGCGGTAATGTTCTCTGCGCGTGAACCTGTTAGAATTTTATGGTTTTTTTCACGTAGACTTTAGACCGTATGTTGCCATGGACGATAACCTATCCAGTTATACCAGTACCAGTTTATCGATATATACCAGTTATATAACGTTTTCAAAAATGTTTAGAGATAGATATTTGTTAAACTGTCAGAGATAAACCACTATTAAATCTAGACACGTGCGTAGTATTTAGTCGTATGGGGCTCACCTAGGGAAAATATTGTTATCTGAAGTCAGATGTACTGGAGCTGATCCCTCAGTCATCCATCAACTTCTAACCTTTGATGATGATCCACCGCCGACAGAACATAAACAATACCCATCATTTGAACAATAACTGTGATGTTTAATGCTATATATTATAATAATTTGTTTTGCTGTTGGTACATGTGCAATCAGTACTTCATTCCATGTAGGGCATAGTGACATGCATTTTGTTCGGGGCCCAAATAATTATTTTTATAATTTTTGTCTTAAAGTTTATGTAAAATAAGAAGTTAAAACTTTTCAATTATATTAATGATGTACAGTAAGTAACTGAAGAAAAAAACCTAATTCGTCTACTACTGTTTTTGATAGAGATAAAAATACTATTCGTCAGCGGTGGAGCATCTTTAACAAATTTTCAACATTCGTGGATTTGGCATTATGTATATACGTTTGACGTTATATTAACGGAATGTGTCATTTATAAGGAATTTTTTAATACAGAAGACGACGTTTAGTTGGATTAACCGGATATAACAATCGACATGTGAATGTGATATTTTATATGGTTATTATTTTACAATAGTTTCCCTTTTACAACACAAGTATTTGGATAGCGCTATAGACTAGAAAGTTACTCGTTGTCGCGTATGGGCTAGTCTTTACCATAGTGTAATACAATGTAATCATATTAACACTGCGCAGTCTAGTTGGCTATGGACGTTAAGCAGATTCAGGAATTAAATATTAATTTCTCAGAAATCTGAAGAGTCAAAACAGATGACAAATAGACATGTACTTCAAACTCAAGAGTCAAATACGATTTTTAGGAGTCAAAACATACTCTAGAGGGTCTACTGGATGCCCTGACTGTGGTAACCAAACTCTGTGACCTAGTTATCTAAATGTTGGGGATTTTTGGACAAAAGTTAAAACTCAATGTGATGCACAGATGCATTCAACTTATGATTAGATACGGAACTGAGATATAGAGTATATAATCAAAATGTTCTACAAACATTTCAATAAATCAATATTAGTTATATAAACCAGATTGCATTGTAGAAAATATTGCATGCTGTTGTTTTCAAAATTGAAAATTCACATCAAAAGCGAAATTGAATGACAGCACTAATCAAATTTTATTGAAATGGTTTGTAATACAAGAATGCCTTTGATGCAGTCATAACAGTGGTGATCAATATCATGCAAACGCTTGGAGTTTGCATGATATGGCTTCGGTTTTAGTGCAAGTGTACGCAGTAATCTGAGACAAGAGATGTGATAATGTTTGTGCACGCACATATATGTAAATAATATATAGTTATGTGCCATTATAGAGAATATAAATAATACATTTTCTATCAGATAAGTTCACTCCAACCTTCGAACACAATCTCTAACTGATTTTACATCACCTCGTTGAAACTATGTTAAATAAATCATTCTACCGTGTATTCACTTTGCATACAGGTATAAGCTGTCATTTTCAATGCATATATGTATATATATCAAATATCGGTTTATCTGTATTTGATTCCAATTGATGTAATATTACCATATTTATAAGTCTATGTACATAAAGTCCAGCGTATGCGCGGATATACTATATCATAATGTGGAATAAAAAAATCTTCAAATCCAGTGTAACAAAGCAATGGAGGTCGGTGAAACATATATGTCAAATCCAGTGTAACATACAAATAAAAGTCTGTATCAAATCCAGTGTAACATACAAATGAAAGTCTGTATCAAATCCAGTGTAACATACAAATGAAAGTCTGTATCAAATCCAGTGTAACATACAAATGAAAGTCTGTATCAAATCCAGTGTAACATACAAATAAAAGTCTGTATCAAATCCAGTGTAACATACAAATGAAAGTCAGTATCAAATCCAGTGTAACATACAAATAAAAGTCTGTATCAAATCCAGTGTAACATACAAATGAAAGTCAGTATCAAATCCAGTGTAACATACAAATGAAAGTCAGTATCAAATCCAGTGTAACATACAAATAAAAGTCTGTATCAAATCCAGTGTAACATACAAATGAAAGTCAGTATCAAATCCAGTGTAACATACAAATGAAAGTCTGTATCAAATCCAGTGTAACATACAAATGAAAGTCTGTATCAAATCCAGTGTAACATACAAATAAAAGTCTGTATCAAATCCAGTGTAACATACAAATGAAAGTCTGTATCAAATCCAGTGTAACATACAAATGAAAGTCTGTATCAAATCCAGTGTAACATACAAATGAAAGTCTGTATCAAATCCAGTGTAACATACAAATGAAAGTCTGTATCAAATCCAGTGTAACATACAAATGAAAGTCTGTATCAAATCCAGTGTAACATACAAATGAAAGTCTGTATCAAATCCAGTGTAACATACAAATGAAAGTCTGTATCAAATCCAGTGTAACATACAAATAAAAGTCTGTATCAAATCCAGTGTAACATACAAATGAAAGTCTGTATCAAATCCAGTGTAACATACAAATAAAAGTCTGTATCAAATCCAGTGTAACATATAAATGAAAGTATGTATAGCATCTACGTGTAACATACAAATGAAAGTCTGTATCAAATCCAGTGTAACATACAAATGAAAGTCTGTATCAAATCCAGTGTAACATACAAATAAAAGTCTGTATCAAATCCAGTGTAACATACAAATGAAAGTCTGTATCAAATCCAGTGTAACATACAAATGAAAGTCTGTATCAAATCCAGTGTAACATACAAATGAAAGTCTGTATCAAATCCAGAGTAACATATAAATAAAAGTCTGTATCAAATCCAGTGTAACATACAAATGAAAGTCTGTATCAAATCCAGTGTAACATACAAATGAAAGTCTGTATCAAATCCAGTGTAACATACAAATGAAAGTCTGTATCAAATCCAGTGTAACATACAAATGAAAGTCTGTATCAAATCCAGTGTAACATATAAATAAAAGTCTGTATCAAATCCAGTGTAACATATAAATAAAATTCTGTATCAAATCCAGTGTAACATACAAATGAAAGTCTGTATCAAATCCAGTGTAACATACAAATAAAAGTCTGTATCAAATCCAGTGTAACATACAAATAAAAGTCTGTATCAAATCCAGTGTAACATACAAATAAAAGTCTGTATCAAATCCAGTGTAACATACAAATAAAAGTCTGTATCAAATCCAGTGTAACATACAAATAAAAGTCTGTATCAAATCCAGTGTAACATACAAATAAAAGTCTGTATCAAATCCAGTGTAACATACAAATGAAAGTCTGTATCAAATCCAGTGTAACATACAAATAAAAGTCTGTATCAAATCCAGTGTAACATACAAATGAAAGTCTGTATCAAATCCAGTGTAACATACAAATGAAAGTCTGTATCAAATCCAGTGTAACATACAAATAAAAGTCTGTATCAAATCCAGTGTAACATACAAATGAAAGTCTGTATCAAATCCAGTGTAACATACAAATAAAAGTCTGTATCAAATCCAGTGTAACATATAAATGAAAGTATGTATAGCATCTACGTCAAATCCTGGATAATATACATTTGCAAGTCGGGATAGTTGTCTGGTTTATCTAACGTTTGAAGCGTGGTTCCATTTGTGATATAAAACCTAATTAGGATATCCTTAAGTTAGTGATTTAATCTGACAGCAATCTTAATAATCTCTTGTTCTAGAAAATTACTAATGTGTTAGAAAAACGTTACAAAAATGTTTAGATCCGCATCGATTGACAAAAATAGGCTATTAAAGTTGGATACAATAACGACAATGATATTTGTCGAGATCAACAGAGTAGGCTCATCTGAGTAAACAAGCAACCCAAGCTGGATCTAGCCACAGGTTGATTGCACTTACTGCCCTGTTGTAGAACCTTGGTCAGAAAACACGTTTCTGCCTCAGGACCAAATATGAGCGGAATATTATCCTACGTGACATTATATTGTCCTAATACACTACAAAACTAATCAGCTCTTTGTCCCTGTACTCTCCGCATTAAACTTAGAACATGTTATGATCCTATTAGCTATTATTGAATACACTAAATCTTTAATCACCTATACGACATTACAGAATCATTCGATTTTCATTATAATGAGTATTTTCATTGGCTAAAAAATACTTTTTTCATCATTAAGGAAAAATGGTGTCGCCATTTGTAACAGCGATTCTGATTGGCTGAATTAACTGCATAACGATTTCATAGAAAGAAAACTATCATAAAATGAATATGAAGAATACTAAAGAGATCAGCTGTAGTACATTGAATTATAAAATAAATCTACTTTGTCCGACAGAGTCACGACAGTGATAGTAACCCCTGAAGTATAGTCACGACAGTGATAGTAAATCCTGAAATATCGAGTAAGTCATGACAGTGATAGTAACTCATGTACTACTTCAGCGCAATTGTAATCAGATAAATAAATCCGATTATTTGTAAGGATGGTAGTTCGTCATATAGCAACCTAGAGTGATTTATCATACTCCACATTAGTGTAGTCGGAGTTCTGTTACGTTGTCTAGCAATAGTGATGATACTAGTTGTATCTGTAGGAGATAGGATTGCTATCTATTTGGCAAAGTGATACACCTTATTGATTTCGACATTCGATTGAAAGCTAGCGAGTTTGCCCTTTTCTCTAAAAACTAAAACCACGTCCGATAAAAGAGTTTCGGAACCAAATTAATAAACAAAATGTCAGTGCCCCCACAATTTTCTTTATACAGCTTCAGTTTCAAAATAATGTAACTTACTAAGTTTGAATAATTTTATTCATCGCCTTTGGCAGTATGATTTAGATGTCGGTAGAGCAAAAATACAAAAATATCACAACGGGACACAATTCTGAACTTGTATTTTAAATAGTTATTTACCCTTGCGTGTAGGTGTTGATTGTTACGTAATGTGTTTGTGACCGTATCATCATTCTGTTGTGATTTTCGAGAAAATGACGCTAGTTTCGCTTACAAAATGATGATATCACAATCGATATCTACCCGCAAATGAAGTCTGTAATGTGCAAACACGGAATGCACACACACACCGAAGTATTCCAAAGTATCAATTATACTGTGCACTTCAGACGTATTATTTTGGCGGAAATCTAATATTAGGTCAAATGTAATCTTAAACAGGTTATCACATCAATGAATTGATTTATTCAGCATAATGGTTAAAATATACATTGAATAGTACAGCTATATCGTCTAGCCCGAAAATAAGAATACCGCTAAAACGTGCACATTTACAGTAGTTAAGTTATTAGCGACTTCATTGTTTAACTGTTTTCACAGTTAGCGATAAACAATGGTTCTTATAAACATTAATCTGGGATTTAGCAACACGTACATGTATTGTTCAACTAAGTTTTAATTTTTGATGATCTAATATTTGCGATTACTTACATGCTGCGCGAAATATTGTGAATATGGCGGAAATAACAGGAGATACAGTAATTTTCGTTTTGTAAAAAACAATTAAACAACATTTTATAAGAAATAAGCTCTTTACTAATCAGTTAATACGAGACAGAAACATTCACCACAAGACTCTCTTCGTCAACAAACGACATGCTACATGTCCAGCGTCACACTTTGACATCCACAAAGCTTATTACTATAATCTGCTGACACACTAACGTATTGTGCGAGTCAGACATCACCAATCACAACCAGGCGACGGCATCTAGGGAGATTCATGATTGATAGAACCAGGACACTAGACAATTCAACCGTAATTACTGTCATTTTATCAATTTGTGATAAAAAAACGAGAGCTCCCAAATCCCAAACCGACAATTAGTTTAGGATCACACCAAATAAAAAAACCTGACAATCAAGACTGGAAATATCATTCATAATTTCGGCCGAAAGGGATTCAACCTTCACTTTGGATTTCTACGGGAACATTTCACGAATTTCTCAGAGAAATATGCGTC
Source organism: Argopecten irradians (assembly GCF_041381155.1). Taxonomy (NCBI): domain Eukaryota; kingdom Metazoa; phylum Mollusca; class Bivalvia; order Pectinida; family Pectinidae; genus Argopecten; species Argopecten irradians. The sequence goes on from NC_091148.1 coordinate 28,207,077, forward strand.
ATTATTGGATTTAAATTCTGCATAAATATTTAAGTACAGCCATTAGTTTCCACTTGTATTTGTCTTGTTGTCTTGCTAAATTATATGTTTTCTACACTGTTCTACAAATGATGTACGCATTATACTACCTTTTACTGATTTTTGTTTTCTATTAAAAACAAACTCGCACCATTGCAAATCATATATTATTATTCTTGCGATGATTTAAGCACAGGTAAGGAAAGTGTCGAAGATAACAATACACGTCAACGAAGATGTTTGGACGCTAGCGTCAGACCAAATCGACCAATACATGTCAATGAAGATGTTCGGACGCTAGCGTCAGACCAGTGCATGTCAATGAAGATGTTCGGACGCTAGCGTCAGACCAGTGCATGTCAATGAAGATGTTCGGACGCTAGCGTCAGACCAGTGCATGTCAATGAAGATGTTCGGACGCTAGCGTCAGACCAGTGCATGTCAATGAAGATGTTCGGACGCTAGCGTCAGACCAGTGCATGTAAATGAAGATGTTCGGACGCTAGCGTCAGACCAGTGCATGTCAATGAAGATGTTCGGACGCTTGTGTCAGACCAGTGCATTTTTTCTCCACATAACATGCATCTCACTGACAGTGGCACTTAAAAGTTTCTCGTATATTTCGTTATGTCTTTGCTCCATCTTCTTTGACGAAAACATCTAAAATGATGCCGTGTGCAAATTACAACAACGCTTGCTAATTTAATTACAAAATATAATTCTGTGGCTGTTCCAAAATAATGTGCCGAAAAACAAATTGTGTTTACTTATTCAACAAACAACTTACACAATAAACTCTACCTTTTGTTCATTTACGTCTTCCTGTGATTACGTCATATCCGGTTGAAGGACTAATTTCCGGTAATAATGGGATGAAGAAGGCTAATTAATAACATGCAGTTACCGTTGATTGCACGGTTTTATTAGTACTAAGTGTAATTTTATGAGCTACAGGAATTATGTGATGGCGTTTTGACAACTTCTGTTTTTCCGCCAATAACTCAATGTAAGAATGTCTACTAACGCACATCGTAAACCTTGAGTATTGCCAACTTTTTATATGTACTGTGTCGCTGTTTCTCATAGACCTAGATTATTGTCAACTTTTTATAACATTGGAATAAACGTTTGATTTTATTTATTTGCATTCCTCAGTCATCTAAAATAAATAATGATGATTTTAAACCAATTTATCGTATGATTTTATTACTACAACAATGGCGTTGCATGAAGATTTGGAAACAAACAATCTCTTGATATTTAGTTTTCTAAAATATAATTTTGAAATTGATGTTACTACTTTAACGAAAGACATTAATACTACTGGAAGCATATTTCCACAAGCTGAAATTAAAGGCTCAGCTCTACCGTTCTATATCTAGAAATACCTTTTGACTTCAATGGAACTATGTATAAGAAGAAGACCTTTACTCTGTATGCATATATTTAAAGCCCTTTGGATCATTTGATGTAGTATTTTTTACACATGTCCAGGATGAGTAAATGATAAGTATAATAGATGATAGGTAGTAAATAGATATTCAAACTGGGTCATAGACCTCGATGTTTTGTATGCATGCTCGTTGTAAAATTACTTTCATCAGTTGCAGTCAATAACATTGTATCATTTACTTGTTTAACTTTGTTTATTATGGAAAACAATATTGTAAAGGACCATGTGTGATAAGGGTCTTTTGTGGTCCCGAAATCCGCTATTTTTCAAAGTCTGTTATTTTAAGATTTTAATCTTGCATTTCAAATAATAACTATACCTGACATATTTGATAGTGATATTGGGTAATATAGCAGTTCTAGTTGCCATGGCAACCATTTTTATTATACATAAATTATGCAAAATGTGAACATTTCATCAAAATTGGCCATTTTATGCAGTTTTTCATCTAGTTAACATAGAACCCATTCTTGAACAAACTTTATATTTCTCAAAATTATGTTTTCTTCGTGTCTGCTAATTCCCTTGTAATATAAAGTTTATTCTAGGTTGTGCTCTATTGCTTTTAAAAGAAAACTATCAAAAAATATGCCATAATTGACCAAATTTTCAAGTTTGCATAATTTATGCAAAGTTACCATGGTTATATAGCAAAAACATACTTTCTGTCAACAAAAATATCATTAAGTTTTTATCTTAATTTGAAATTTGGTAGATTTAGTGGCCAAAAAGAGTCATTATCATATCTAGTCTTTTATTGATTTATTTTACGATTACGGAAACTGATTATTTTACTTAAAGATAAACGATATGGTAAAATTGATTATTTTATTTTTACGAAAAACGATATTATAAAATTAATTATTTTATTTTACGTAAAACGATATTGTAAAATTTATTATTTTATTTTACGAAAACGGTATTGCAAAATTTATTATTTTATTTTACGAAAACGATATTGTAAAATTTATTATTTATTTATTTCACAAAAATGATGTTTTATTTTTTTCCATAAAAAATGATATTGTACATTTTTTTGTTTTATTTTACGAAAATCGATATTGTAAAATGCATTTTTATACGAAACGATGGTGTTACCAATTATGATACCTCCGATACCATTATCAAATCTACAGATCTTTGTTAGAAGCATACCCTACCATTCTCTCCGAGAATAATTCCAAACACAAAATACAAAACATCCTATCATCTAAAACTCATTTGACTATTCACAAATGCAGATTAATCATCTAAGAAAATGCGACAATTACCCACGAATGCAATTAGAGACGTGAACCATTTAGCTTTAACCTTCAAAACATCTCCGAAATACCTTAGAATGACGGCACGCGGCGTGAACATGCCCATTACCGGCAAAAACCGGTATGTACACCTCGCACCTCCGGCGGCTGTACGAAGAACCACGAGTCGTGAAATTGGTGCTGACGTCACACCAAATACTGTAATTACTGGTGATATGGTAAAGCTACGTCATTAGCTTAATTAACATTCCAGCGCGAGGCCTGCATCACTAATTACCATGTCATTAAGGAAAAGATATTAACATTATTGGACTTACTGGTGGAGTAATTAAGATATATTTTTATAAGTGTGTAAAAGCCATGGAACATTTGTAAGTTTAATGCGTCCGATGTTGCATGGGGGATTCTAATATTTAAAACATGTGATACAATTTCCACACACAATATATAGATTAGATTATACGGCCTTTATATATGTTTCAAAGAAATTGATTCACTAGTCATCACCGTTGATAATAAAGTAATAATGATTATTCTCATTGTTTCTTCCAAAATTGAAGATTGCATAAACTATGACATTTAACGTGAATATAATAAACAAAACAGCAAATATATATTTACAAAATATTTAGAAGTTCAATGTTGTGAGTAGAAATAAACACATCAGGTCTACGAGGTAGGAGCATAAGTATTTAAACGTATTTATAAGTATCTAAGTTACCTCGTTTACTGGGCTGAAACAAAATAAGGAAATTATATGACATTATGAGTTTAGATTTATAAAAACCTAACAAAATAAATTCCGATAGAGCTGGTTTGGTGAAGTTTGATTAAGTTAATAACTTTCAAGGTCATTTACGGACGTGCCAGAGTAAGATAGCGGAGAAAAGCCGGAGTACCCGGAGAAAAGCCGGATTTATAAGAGACTACCATGAGAAAAAGTGAATCATATAGAAAGCTGTAAAACATTTAAAAATCATCTGAAATAAAAAAAAACAAAAAAAACCCAGAAATTCAATTTCTTCTTGCATTCCAGATTTATATCACAATGTTATAAACTATGAAATACAGCGTTATTGTATGTTATGGCTTAGGTACACAGAAAAACAATGTGTTTGGAAGTTTTTTAGGGTTGTGAATTTGTGAAACGATAATGGTGTTGTAACATGCACTAAAGGCAGGTTTGCGTGTCAAACACCAGTACCAGACTAAATAACCTGCAGTTGGATACTTGGTAGGATATAACATTGGCTCGATGAACAAGTTCGGAAAGGGTACATGTTTGTATACCAGTACACCGGACACGAGGTTTTTTTTTTACATCTCAGACAAAGTGTTTATTAGGATTTATCTGAAATATCTCTACAATCACATGTATTTTATTGACTGGTAAAGAGGTTATGACTCTTGTGCTGGACGAAGAGTTTCGGTGTACCGACATATCACCACCCTACATCCTTCATTTGGCAGTGAGTTCGAAATCTATCAGCGACAGGTTCGGTGTTTGTCGCAGAAAGCCGGTTTCTATGTCTTCTCAAACTTAAAGTCCTTATTCTATATTTGGATATTACAGAGTTATTTGCCCTTGCGGGTAAGTATTCATTGTGACGTCATATATTTGCGAGAGAAACATCACAATTTTCGAAGAAAACGACGTAAATTGCGCTCAAAAATAACAACGTTATGATTGATATCTACCCGCAAGGGAGCTAACTCTGTAATATACAAAGACGGAATACTATCCTTGTTGTTAGAATGTAAATAAATAAACGAATGCATCACATATCCAATGCCCAAGACAAATAACCTACCTCCAGCAAGGTCCTTGTTGTTTTACTCGCTGCTTGTGTCCATATCCACATTATGATACATAAAGCTCAATTGGCGTATGTCCTCGATAACAGTTGTTTCCATCTGAAGGTCATCACCTGAGAGTATACCGATATAATGGGATTCGATAATGTGCAGTCTACACAGAAAGCTTTGGATAAAGCTTGCGCTTTCGTTTTTGTCCTTGACAAATATTCGTTTTTATTGATGTTTGTTTTTTATTGATGTTTGTTTTTTGTTGATGTTTGTTTTTTAAGCTGGCTTTCAACATATTGTGTTAGCTCAGCCTTTCTTACCGTTCCATCAATTACATTGTTTGATGTCTTATTTCTCTCAATATAATTGAAATCTATAGGAAGTCTATCGACTGATGCCTTAGTTCCATGTTCCATGCTTGGTTGAGGGATGCTTCCTAATCTGGCAATTGATTGGCTACTACTCTCAACCAAGCGATTTTTTTAAAACATGATATTCCGATTATTTAATATCTTAAAGTATGTTTCTCGGCAATTTACGTTAACACTATTGACAAGCCCATTTGTTGATATTTGTTTTATGTACGATAATCTTATTTGAAATGAGATTTAGTTAAACTAGACTGTGTTATAACCGCAATTTCCCATGCAGAAAATCATGGATTATCAAGAAGGAGGGTGAATGTGTGCAACCATAAACTACCCTGAGAAATTCAGCACTGGTAAAGGTTCGCTGGGTAATAAAACTCAATTCTCTCTTAACTTAAATATCAGCTGATTTCTGTTCCACTCTGTTGGCTGCTTGCCATTTCTATATTAAAAATTTGTCTGACGTAAAACGAGGTTTGGATGTAGGTGCAGACGAAACATGCGATCGTTTTATCTGGTAGCTTTGTGTCCTCTTTGTTCTGTAAAGAGAATGTAAGTCAATGGCTCACCGTTATAGAGCTGGGAAGTCGGACACAGTGTATCGGTCTGCTTTTAATTTCCACCGATATAATTTGGAATTGTTAATGTGTTAGATTCGTACTAGTTTGGGATGCTGCAGTGGTAATAGGGAAATATATGTACATATATTTACATCGTTCAGCAGTATCAGTGTACTCTTGTTTAGGAGAAGCGAAAAGTAAGGATATTTACCTGATTCAGTTTTGACTTATAAATTTGGAATTTCTTGTCGTTGATGTACGCGATGTTTTATTAGACAACACACGCGGTTGTTCTAGCACAGTTGTAAAATCTATGTTATCCGTATGGTTCTTAGTCACGTGGAAAAGAACATGTAGATATATTTGTATTATCATTACGTTATATATAGCTTCACGTTTGCCTTAGACTCATAGTTTAAGAGAATTCAAACAACGTGCATTATTGAGTCACGTGATGCGTACACGTGCTTCCATAAGGAATATATAAGGAATCAGAGTTTGTGGTTTTCAACTTTGTTTCACGTTTAACACATCAGTGCTATTCCACTGAACAGTGAGCATATCAATGCCCAATTCGCTATTATATAATTGCATAAATCGTACGCAAGTAATTACGCGACAATCTCATGAGCTGCCTCGAACAAAACGTAGCTAAGCGACATTCTAACAGACGGAAATGGAGTGTTTCCGGAACATTTATTCGCGAGAGTTATCCCAGTTCAGCACTACTAAACCAGAATAAGAGACAATCACTGTATGTTGGGCAATCGTTTAACTCAGCGTGTTTATTTGTCGTAAAGGCAATTCCTGGCCTATAGTGAATCGATCACCTACAGACCGAGGAATTAGACCGACGCAGGGGGTGTATACCTATTTATATATATCTACGTAGACCGGGTGGTGTTTTTGTTCGCCAGGTATATAACACAGAGTCTTACCTGTCTGTATACCGCAACTCGTAAAACAGTCAGAATGCATTTAATAAAGGATGCAGCAGAAAGCTTTGCCAGCCTGCTGGTTCCGCATCACTCTTACTGTACTGCTTCTTGAGACTCCGTTGTGGACTATGAAGGGCTGCCGAGGCTGATACAGCTTTATGTGCAATGCCGACATTCTCATTGTGAAATGGTTCCTTAAAAACCCGTGGAAAAGATTTTGTGTAATATTAAATTCAAATCATATCATAAGAATGGATTGCATCGGGCATAGGGTAAGTACATTATTTATTTATTATTTATCTTTATTGTCACAAATTTCAATTACGTAATGTTTTTTTAGAGTTTATAGTCATGTGTCATCCTTGTACATAGTTAACTAACTAGTTTTAAATCTGAAATGATCAAAAACCTTTTCATTGCTCAACCAGGCGTCACAAAATATATAAAATACAACTTTGTTTGTTAAAGGCCCATTACCTTTCCAAAACGGCTTTTAATTTTTAAAATGGGAATGTAAAACGAGATCGATAATTTTGTAGAGTCGCAAAAGTTATTAACTCATCTTTAATACTACACTCATCCTCATCTTCAGAAAATTTTAATTTAAATAAATAAAATGTTAATTTTCATAACGCGGGTCGTCTTATGTTTCCCGCCGTCGTCCTAAATACCGCACAGTAGTTGAATATTACTGCGCCAGACGGCAAAACAGCGAAATGAATCTCCATAGTTATCATTATTACGCAGGAAATCTTGCATATGTTTGGTGTTGTTACCTCATCTTAGGCCATGGATAGGCATTTTCTTTTGTTATTAATGTTTTTAGGAAGCCTTAAAATTTTGCTTCGGAAAGGTAGTGGCACTTTAAACTACCATACATTGATATATCATCAATGCAACCAACTAATTATTAAGAGGACGTCTTGGCTTACTCTTTTTCGACAATTGCAATTTTATCATTCAGAAATATATGTACAAGCATTATCTTGTTGCTATACTGATAAAAAAATCATGAAACGAAACTGATATTAAAAATGCGTAGATGTATTTCATTATTATATAGCTTGTTTAGATATTTCTGTGTTTTTTACCAAAACTGAATGGAGCTAGGAAACGCTGTATGATATCTTTATAGACCGTAATTGGGTTATATATGATAGTTGCTGTGCTGTAGATGCTATTTTGAGCATGGAATCGATACCAGAGTTGATAGATGTCTAGTTTTATTCTTACTGTGCTGATGTTGGTTTTCGAGATGCCTTTTAGTGACAAATTAATAAATATAACCTTATATGGCAGGCTTAAAGTTATATGCGCCATAAATTTCATATTCACGAATCAAGTTGAGCTTTGCATATGATATTCATCACCAAACATTACCAACATTTTGAAAATTACAATACTTTCAATGCACAGGTTTTGATTTACATGTACAAATAAGAGCTGAAAAGGATTTTGACTGTGAGAACTAATTATATTTACATCAATAGTGAAGAGAAATGCGTACAAACGGTCAGACAAGGAAGCCAAATTGTGGTTTACCATTTCATTTCACATTTTTACAGTGTTATTAGTAATTGCAAGGTGATTCCTGCAGACATGTTTCAATCTAATCATATATATACTTGAGGCATAAAAAAGCAATTTTACAGTACACAACTTCTGTGTTGTAACAAACGTTTATAGGGCATCTAAATCCATTTGAACGATTTTTTACATCTTAATTTACCAAACCTTATGGTTAGATGAACGAAGAAAACATACTAGCATGTCAAAATTTTTACCCAGTTACGGCACATATGACTTAAAAAACATACCAATATGCCACGGGCAATATACCGATGTGCCATCGCCTTTATTAGTAGGTACGCTGTTCTATACCGATCAGCTCGGCGATAAATATTTATGGATTTTTTTCGTCACTGATTCTAATTGCTGTGGGTTAAATATAGACCGGCGTTTTTGTAACACATGGCTTCATATTAACAGATGTAAAATAGGTCTGGAGTGTTATAGTGTTACTTAGTGATGTACAGAGTGGGTCAAAACAGCAAACTATATAAAGATAGCACTTAATCAATTTCTACTTTCATCTATCACTACATCAAAACCTACATCCATGTATACTTAAAAGATCGTTATCACAACCACATATCACTCGAAGCATTGTGTTGTTGGAAAAGTAATTCGAATACTCGATAACTTTAATTGAAAAGTGAAGGATAAACACGGAAAATATGTATAGCTATAAAACTATTATAAGACAGCATTTAATTACTAGTATATTGCAGTAGAGTATAACTATTGCTATATCAATGATCATCTATGTATTAAATAAATTTCGGCATATCGAACACTTAAAACTCGAAACACTCTGTAAGTAAACACATTGATACATTTTACTGCAATTATTGCAAACCCTCTGGTAACGCGAAATAATGGCATGCATGGTACCGTCTACTTCGAGGTACCGAAGTTTAACTGTAATAAAAAAAACATAATCAGCATCTACTGTTTAGTTTTATATCACATACAAAAAGTGCTTCTAACAACGTTTCACTGTAAACAACTGTTATCATGGTCGAAATCTGATTTTTACCTCTCAGCAGAACAGTACTTATAACGATTTTCAATGCAATCAAATTTAAGGGTTTTTTCACCGTAGGCATCTAATATATAAAAAGTAAAAAAAGGTTTTCGTGACAAAAAAATCACTGTAAACAATTGACATCATAGTCGACATCTGGATTTTAGCTCGCAGCAGAACAGTGCATATAACGAAGTTTTATATGGCTGAGTTTCACTGTAAAACAACTTTTATCATAGCCGACATCTGAGTTTTACCTCTCAGCAGCAATTGTTATAAAGAAGGTTTAATGCAATCAAATATAAGTAAGTTTCACTGTAATCAAAAGGTGTCCACATCCAAATATACCTCTCAGCATAAAGGTATATGTGATTAAGATTGTAATTAAAAATAAAGGTATCTTTCACAAGCGCATTAAATGTTTACTTCTCCGCACTAAAGTGCATGGCATATTATTTGTGATTTATCAATGAATGTTGATATTGTATTAATGCTGCCTTGAAGGGATTATACAATAATTCAGTCCGGTTAACAATACTATATAGCTACTTAATATGTTTTAAAGAGAAACATTTCATTTGAGTAAAGATAATGATTATAATGTTGATGTGGTTTTCATGTTGATATTACGGGGATCCTCTGTTTTGAGAACATATCGATATCGCGTAAAATTGAAAAAAAAAACCACAAAAAAGCAAAAAAAAAAGCAAACAAAAAACAAACAAAAAAGAAGAAAAAAGAATTATTCAAGCAAAAATTAATATCTGCTAATTAAAAAACTGACATATAGTAATGTAAGTTTGTTATCAGATGTGCTGTGTCCGTTACCCTCACTAATATTGAATAAATGCCAAAGAAGAAAGACAGTGTATCGTATAGTGGTAATGGTACGGGTTGTAACACTGCAGTATATACATTAGTCAGATAACCGACAGTTCTATATTTCATTGGTCAATTGTGACATGAAACCATTTATCTAACATATTAAAGTTATGTAGTGATAAGAATTTATGTATTATAGAATTCTATGAACAAAATCATCATCGATGCATTCATGAACAATTTATTTTGAAGGATACTTCAATTCTAAGGAAATACATATAATCATTATGGATAGTGTGTGCGTTCGATTTGCATGTATCCACCAAGTCGACAGAAGAACTCACACGAATATTGGAATGAAAGTACGTACCTATTCTTCGTGTTAAAGAGGATCTATGTATTTTTCATTTTTCTTGTTAGAATATATTCGTATAATAGGTAATAAAAGTCACCAGAATTATACATAAGACCACAAATAAACCAGTCTTTAATTCATGCTCATGCATTCAAATCGAGTACAATAACATTACTTAGAAGTAATACATTTCCATTTAGATTACATATACATACAAACTTCCCTTTATATTATCTCTAACTTAGATCGATTTTACTTATGTTTCAAACATTAACCGATTTCAGTGTATGAAATGTTCACGGAGAGGCAGACAGCTATCAAATGAACACCCGCAATCGATCGATACAGGCACGTGATTGATAAAGAGAATAACGCATGTGTAGGAAGATTTGAAACTTTTTTTCTGCGGGCGTAGATTTTCGTGTAGACAGAACTAAATCCTGGAGATTAACGTCATATCATCACAAAATGATTAGACCGATCGTTTGGGTTGGTAATCATCATTATTGTAGGGGTTAGACCTTTACAAAAGATTTGTGTTGACCGTATCGGATGTAAGGGATACTGCAAATGATAAGTAACGGCATTCAGGTTATGTAATAACCCTGATGGATTAACGCAACTAATACAAATGTCGATCACATTTCCTACGTAACGACTTGAAGTCGTAAAATGTGACTTAACAGTACATCGGTCTGACGAAGACGTCTGTTCGATAACCATTAGTGCTATTGATTATGTGGTCGGGGTTTGTATATTTATATCATTAATGGTTTTTGTTTGATTATAAATTGAGGAGAAATGGAAATAGGAACAAAAAATGAAATAAAAAATTAGAATGGATAATTCAGCTTTACAAACATGGAAGGCGGGGACCTAAAAAGAGATGTGCAGTGTGTTTCTTATAACAAGGCTAAGTAGCCGAAAATTTTAAATGAAAGACGTTGTTGGTTATATGTGATTTTTTGGTGTATATGTATTATTTTAATGTATTATATATCGTAAAAATACGGTCCAGTCAGTCGTGCTGTTGAAACTAGGTTGGTAGACGGCGACATTTTATGACTAGCGATAATGCTGCTTTTAGTTGTCTTTAATCTCATCAAACTTTATTACGACAAACAAAATGGAACGAATAATAAGCGTTGTCTAAAACAGTTTTCTCTTAGTTGTCTTTCTTCATTGTACTGATTTAATCATATATTGTTATGAATATGAGGTTGTATTTACAACTAAGTAATAGCGTGCATTCCTTTTGATACTTGTTTAATTTTCCCCGAAATCGTTGTTGTCAAAGGAACAAGAATTCTCTCGAATTGTATATATTTCAATTCTAACTGAAGTTAGTCTTAATGAAACAATTTAAAAATCCTGTCTCATTTACTCATGAACTTGGTTATCTTTAAACACCGGTCTCCACGCAAGATTATTTCGGACCTTCTTTTGCCTAGGAAGGTGTAGATTCCTACCAGACATACAGTAGGCCAAGATCGAAACAGTGGTGTTTTAAAAAAGGTGCAAAAATTACAGATTTCCACAATTAAAATTGTCAAGAACATTTTTATGAGCTCTCATTTTGTAGTTTTAGCTTTAGATTTGCTCTTGTCGTCAGCAAAGAAGGAGTGTGAGACATTTAACGTTAAGATTACTTTCGGGGGTTGAGGAGTGTTGGTGTTGCAGCCCTAATCATTAGCATATTATACACATTTTAAGGTTAAGTTATGATTTGTATGTTTCTGTCGGATCAAGTTCTGTCCTTTTATCATTTAACTGACCCAAGTTTATCGTTGGAGTCAAGCAACATTATTGCGGTATCGAAGAAGAATAAAATTTGGCATGTCCCATTGTGACGTCTCTGTAACAAGCAAATGATGAAGGCGAAACGACGACAGGAAAACTATATGAAAGTCAATGAAACAAATTTAACATGAACTGCCTCATTCAATTTGTTTCAAGAGGAACTCAAATCATCACCCCATGAAATCGACCAAAGCAAGATTCAATCCTTAAATGGTACGTTCTTCAGCCTCTTTGAACTGATCTATATCCATTTTGAGTTTTGTTTATTTGTTTAACGTCCTATTAACAGCCACGGTCATATCAGTGCATGTCAGGTTTGTTGGTTAAGGATATCTTTGAGAAAAACCACCGAACAGCGAAGAAAAACCAAACATGATAAAAGAAGCATCTGCACTAAATACTGTAATGTCGAGCTCTTAACTACTCGGCCAGCGCAGCCCCCGTCTCCTTAAATTTGAGAATGTTTGCTCTTCTGTGTGTTTATGATTGTTAAGGAAATACACAACGTGACGAAACCTATGGTGTTATTTAATACTGTTTTACAATTCCTCTAAATAGACATACGTGATACTTACATGGCAGTCGTATACTGCGGTACAATATTTCATCTGTAGAGTACGTTCCCTGTCTAAAGAAATATACAGTAATTTTGTTTTTTTATCTGCAAATTATGTTTGTGATAGATTTTATTACCGTTAATCCTTAATGATGCTTAATCATCATTATCTATGAATTGCAAGTTTTAAAGATAAGTAGGACAGTCGTCGAATTTCTTTGTTATTGAAAGTCTGGCGTGTACTTAATTGTTAACAATATGCTAAATAAGATATAACTTTCAATATTTTTTGTATAAATTGAAAGATTACATTGGTATTTTCCTCTCATTTGATTTATTTTGACATTGTGAAAATTAATTTCGTTTTAGTTTGAAATATGGTTGATGAATACATCATCAATATTAATTGTTATTAGCCTTAACTCAAAATGAAACACTATCTTTTTAACCTAGACATCGGTCAGGCAATGTCTTGCGTGATCACATTTCAGCCCACTAACACGGTTTGTCGGCGGACGCTTTGCGTGTTCAATTTTCAGTACAGCTTCCATGCATGTTCATATTGCAGCCCACTAAAATATTGTTCCAATTTCAGCTCGCTTAAAAAGGTTTGTTGGCGGATGCGCTGCGTGTTCACATTTCAGCCCGCTAAAACGGTTTGTCGGCGGACGCGATGCATGTTAAAGTTTCAGGCAGCGTGTTTCTGTCAGACTGAATCATGGAAACAGTAGTTGTAAGTTGTCGGATTTACCCAGAATGCCATGGACCGCTGGAACATGTCCAGGCGACGGTATCGATGTAGCGTATCACTGAACGGACCACAACATGGGACGAGCTGGTCTAATTAAGTTATTAGACACCTTTACTCCATCCAATTAGCTCCATGCTGTAGTCGGGCTGTGAGTAATATTGCCTTTTTCTTTCGATTAGTCTACAGTGTAATGTAATAAACAGCCAGACAGTCGGTAACATTTTGTTGTAGAACATAAATAGTTTAAACTTTATATTTAGAGATAAAATAACACCATTGGTGAATATTTAAGAACACATCCGTTAAAATTTCTTTGCTGTAAATAAGAAAAATAAAGCCATCACGCAGTGATGGTTTTTTAATGCTGTTTTAGCTTGTTGTAGATTTCAGATAAATATATGAAGTCATTAATATGAATATGCATAGTTTATTAATATTTTATTGATATTATAAAATATATCTTTTGGAATGTCACTTATAGTTAGATTTTTTTTTTTAATATTTTCGATATTTTTATTTCTTTCAGCAAAACTGTACTATCAGGCCTAATGTCGATCATTTAAAACACTAAACTATCACCTTAACTTATTCACATATGCTATTCGTTCCTTAAAAGCAAATCAATATCCCCCAAATCGTCAAAACACGGTGTTAGAGCTGGTTTGTGAGACATGTTTGGGGACCGATGGCTAGACAATGACGTTCTCCCTAACGCTCCTTTAAATGGCTAACTGTGTCTCATAAAAACAGATTTAGAAAACCAATATTTGACCAGACGAGGCAGTGCAACCTTACGCCATAGCAACACTATCAGTCATTACAGTTATTACAGAATAATTCCCCAATCAATAGGTCGTCAAATTTGTTTTAGGATGTCAGTATATGTGATTGAGATCTATATTTAGTCCTAATTCATTCTCTGTTTGTTATCTATATTAAGTCCCGATTCAATCTCTGTTTGCTATCTATATTTAGTCCCGATTCAGTCTCTGTTTGCTATTTATATTAAGTCCCGATTCAATCTCTGTTTGCTATCTATATTTAGTCCCGATTCAGTCTCTGTTTGCTATTTATATTAAGTCCCGATTCAATCTCTGTTTGCTATCTATATTTAGTCCCGATTCAGTCTCTGTTTGCTATTTATATTAAGTCCCGATTCAATCTCTGTTTGCTATCTATATTTAGTCCTAATTCATTCTCTGTTTGCTATCTATATTTAGTCTCGATTCAGTCTCTGTTTGCTATTTATATTAAGTCCCGATTCAATCTCTGTTTGCTATCTATATTTAGTCCCGATTCAGTCTCTGTTTGCTATTTATATCAATTCCCGATTCAGTCTCTGTTTGCTATCTATTTTAGTCCTGATTCAATCTCTGTTTGATATCTACTTTGTATATTTAGTCCTGATTCAGTCTCCCTTTGCTATCTATATTAAGTCTTGATTCAGTCTCTTTTTACCATCTATATTAAGTCCCGATTCAGTCTCTGTTAGCTATCTATGTTAAGTCCCGATTCAGTCTCTGTTTGCTATTTATCTTTAGGCCTGATTCAGTCTCTTTTTGCTATCTATATTTAGTCCTGATTCAGTCTCTATGTGCTATTTTATATTAAGTCCCGATTCAATCTCTGTTTGCTATTTATATTAAGTCCCGATTCAATCTCTGTTTGCTATCTATATTTAGTCCCGATTCAGTCTCTGTTTGCTATCTATTTTAGTCCTGATTCAATCTCTGTTTGATATCTACTTTGTATATTTAGTCCTGATTCAGTCTCCCTTTGCTATCTATATTAAGTCTTGATTCAGTCTCTTTTTACCATCTATATTAAGTCCCGATTCAGTCTCTGTTTGCTATCTATATTAAGTCCCGATTCAGTCTCTGTTTGCTATTTATCTTTAGGCCTGATTCAGTCTCTTTTTGCTATCTATATTTAGTCCTGATTCAGTCTCTATGTGCTATCTATATTTAGTCCAGATTCAGTCTCTGTTTGCTATCTATATTAAGTCCAGATTCAGTCTCTGTTTGCTATCTATATTTAGTCCTGATTCAGTCTCTATGTGCTATCTATATTTAGTCCAGATTCAGTCTCTGTTTGCTATCTATATTTTGTCCAGATTCAGTCTCTGTTTGCTATCTATATTTAGTCCTGATTAAGTCTCTGTTTGCTATCTGTATATGATACATTGATATTGAGATTTGATGGTCGACTAGCACAGTCCTTCTGTGTGACGTCATCACTCCACGATCGATCACCACGCATCAATGGAATGCTTTTACATTGTTACAATTTCGCTATGTGTACGGTATTTATTTTCTTTGTTGTTATTTTATTGTGATTTGTGGATCTGTTGATGCCTTAGAAGGCTTAGTTCTGCGCTATACCAGAACCATACCATGGTTATAAGACTGAACACCAATCTCTAGAATATCTAAATTATCACACACTAAAAATGCTTGATATTTTTTGTCTTGGCGATGTCTGTTTCCCAATTTTTAAACTAGGGAATGATCTAGTATAAGAACTCGGCTGGGGCAACCTTACGTACAACTTAGGGTATGGTGGCCAGTGTAGGGGGATAATCTAGTATAAGAACTCTGTTGGGGAAGCCGAACGTACAATCTTGGCCAGTTTGCAAAATCATTCAAAACGGTATGTACTAGTTCTGCTCGTCATTTAGCACAAAATGAATGGAATGGCTAGTTTGTCTTATTTATTATGGTGCATACATGAGTAGTATCCTGGTAATTTCACCAGTAGGTTGTTAAATCGGACTTTGACATATGAAGAAATGCGTAACTGGGAGGTAAGGATATTCCTGCCGTTGTTAACACCAACGATCACGTCACGATCTGAACACCTTATGTAATTGCTTTCTGGTGTTATAGCATTGCACGAAAACCGATATGGCGTAATCGACGTTGCTAAAGTGAATTGGATACTAAAGCAGTGGAACAATCGCCAGATATTTGGGGGAACTATGTTCGAGTCTTGGACAAGTTGATGTAGCCTACCTATTGACAAACAAGCTCGAAAATCTTTAGGAGAAGTGAGAGGTCAGTGGGGAAACTGGGAGACAAACCTAACGAAACTTTACAAAATCATACCAACATAATCTTTCTTGTTGTAAACAAGGTAAACCCATGTGTTAATGTGAATATCATAATGAAATGGAATTGTGGGGAACTTTCAACAACGAGAGAATCACTTAATGAAACATTAAAGTTGGATTCCAAACAAACGTTCTACGGATCATCCTCGTCTTAAATAAACAATGTAAGGAATTGTTGCTGCGCAATAGTATCAGATTATGTGTTGATATGAATATGACATCTACCTTTATACAATGTCGTATCAATGTTGTGTTCCATGGAATTTATTGTAAACAGTCAGCTGTAATAGCGATTAGTCCTGTTTACAAACACAGTCTAACAGCTCACTGCCAACCGGCATCATCTCCACTTACACATGCACTTAAGATTGCCATGCGCAAAACGCTTTATTATTTCGCTTGTGTGTGTATTAAGCAGGTTGGCACGGGCTGTTCACGTGAAACGTGAAGCATGAAAGCTTTTCCCAAACAGAAAGGTTAACTACTTCATGTTATCAAAGAGTAAATCGATTCCTAAATATCACGGTGTTATCTGCAAAACTTGTGTCATTATTTGTCTTCATTTTTATTTCGGTACCTACTGGATCAGAGCCAATCGCTTGTTTGGGCTGTTTATCAGAGCAAGTGTTTATGTGAATGTAGCCTGGTATAACGGTTAAATCTGTCTTAACAGCGCAAAATAGGGTGCAGAATGGTTCCTCGGTAAAGACTATGTAGCTGTGAATTCAGAAGAAGAGACTATGTTGTATACACGGGCACTTGCAGACCAAAAGAATAATTTGACAGCATATCTTGGCAAGAACATGTGATCGAGAATATCATCAAGTTATTTATCATGATCTCTTTCTTAAAACAAAATGTCCATGGTTGTAATTACAACGCATGGCTTAATATAAATATAACCTCACTCATACAGTATCTTTGTCCAGCTACCATTCATTTTGTAAGTTTACTTTTGAAAGTGGGGAAGGGAAGTCAAGAACTTTTAATTGCTGAATGGCCCTCGGCTTCGCCAGAGAATGATAATATGTAATCAAGAATGGCTTAAAATCCCATGTATGGTATGATTTCCGTGCGGTTTATTTTTCTACATTGTGGTGTGGTGTATGGATGTCTGGATGCTTTGGGGGGTTGCGATATATTGGTGATATCTTTTTTATAGTTTAACCCATACTCTTTCTGTAGTGCTGCTTTACTAACAAATACAACCAAGGACATCAGCAACACCTATATCGCTTTTATTATATGTCGAAAAATCGACTTTCCTGGTGGTACTGTAATGACGGATGTAAACATGCCTTACATACCTATACGTTACACATGGTCAACAGTCTCCAACTATGACGAAACTTTCAGATTTCGGACAAGATGGGCAGGACATTTAAGTTATTGTGAGATGCTGACCGTTGGTCAGTGGGATACACAGGTAAGGCATTCTCGAATCACCGCGGGACACAAGTAAGATATTCTCGAATCACCGAGGGACACAGGTAAGGTATTACCGAATCACCGAGGGACACAGGTAAGATATTCTCGAATCACCGTGGAGATATTCTCGAATCACCGAGGGACACAGGTAAGATATTCTCAAATCACCATGGAGATATTCTCGAATCAACGAGGGACACAGATAAGATATTCTTGAATCACCAAGGGACACAGGTAATGTATTCCCGAATCCCCGAGGGACACAGGTAAGATATTCTCGAATCACCGAGGGACACAGGTAAGGTATTCCCGAATCACCGAGGGACACAGGTAAGATATTCTCGAATCACCGAGGGACACAGGTAAGTTATTCCCGAATCACCGAGGGACAAAGGTAAGGTATTACCGAATAACCGAGGGACACAGGTAATTTATTCTCGAATCACCGAGGGACACAGGTAATTTATTCCGAGGGACCGTTATCAGTACGGACAAACAGATTAATGAGATGTATCTCACCAGTGTAGTACAACATTAAAAATCGATAAAATCCGGGATTAGATCTTTATGTCCAGGGGGTGTTACTAATTACAGAGTCACCAGTGGTCATTTATAATGAAATACACACCACAGTATGGTCAAAATTAAAAATTAAAAATGGAAGGAAAGTCATATCGGCAATCAAAAATCTTAAAATGATTATCATTTTGAAGTTGGAAGTGATCGATAAGAGCGAACAGGGAATGCATAGGAAAAACAACATAACTTTTTATTTAGCTTGAGCGTTAACCGAAACCATTTTTATATTAAATATAATTTGTACAAAACATACTATACCATACAATAATATAATGTATATAAACATACTATACCATACAATAATATAATGTCAATAAACATACCATACCATATAATAATATAATGTATATAAACATACCATACCATACAATAATATAATGTATATAAACATACCATACCATACAATAATATAATGTATATAAACATACCATACCATACAATAATATAATGTATATAAACATACCATACCATACAATAATATAATGTATATAAACATACCATACCATACAATACTATAATGTATACAAACTTACAACACCATACAATAATATGATGTATATAAACATATAATACCATACAATAATATAATGTGTATACATACCATAAACATAATTGTATTCCATACACATACAATAATATTATGTAAACAAACATACAATACCATACAATAATATAATGTATATAAACATACCATACCATACAATAATATAATGTATATAAACATACCATACCATACAATAATATAATGTATATAAACATACCATACCATACAATAATATAATGTATATAAACATACCATACCATACAATAATATAATGTATATAAACATACCATACCATACAATAATATAATGTATATAAACATACCATACCATACAATAATATAATGTATATAAAACATACCATACCATACAATAATATAATGTATATAAACATACCATACCATACAATAATATAATGTATATAGAAACATACCATACCATACAATAATATAATGTATATATAACATAGCATAACATACAATAATATAATGTATATAAACATACCATACCATACAATAATATAATGTATATAAACATACCATAGCATACAATAATATAATGTATATAAAACATACCATAACATACAATAATATAATGTATATAAACATACCATACCATACAATAATATAATGTATATATAACATAGCATAACATACAATAATATAATGTATACAAACATACCATACAATAATATAATGTATATAAACATACAACACCATACAATAATATAATGTATATAAACATACCATACCATATAATAATGTAATGTATATAAACATACCATACCATACAATAATATAATGTATATAAACATACCATACCATACAATAATATAATGTATACAAACATACAACACCATACAATAATATAATGTATATAAAACATACCATACCATACAATAATATAATGTATATAAACATACCATACCATACAATAATATAATGTATATAAACATACCATACCATACAATAATATAATGTATATAAACATACCATACCATACAATAATATAATGTATATAAAACATACCATACCATACAATAATATAATGTTATATAAACATACCATACCATACAACAATATAATGTATATAAAACATACCATACCATACAATAATATAATGTATATAAACATACCATACCATACAACAATATAATGTATATAAACATACCATACCATACAATAATATAATGTATAAAAAACATACCATACCATACAATAATATAGTGTGTATAAACATACAACACCATACAATAATATAATGTATATAAACATACCATACCATACACTAATATAATGTATATAAACATACCACACCATACAATAACATAATGTATATAAACATACCATACATACAATAATATAATGTATATAAACATACCAT
This sequence comes from Argopecten irradians, assembly GCF_041381155.1. Lineage (NCBI taxonomy): Eukaryota > Metazoa > Mollusca > Bivalvia > Pectinida > Pectinidae > Argopecten > Argopecten irradians. The sequence goes on from NC_091148.1 coordinate 28,227,393, forward strand.
ACATACAATACTATAATGTATACAAACATACCATACCATACAATACTATAATGTATACAAACATACCATACCATACAATAATATAATGTATACAAACACACCATACCATACAATAATATAATGTATATAAACATACCATACCATACAATAATATAATGTATATAAACATACCATACCATACAATAATATAATGTATATAAACATACCATACCATACAATAATATATTGTATATAAACATACCATACCATACAATAATATAATGTATATAAAACATACCATACCATACAATAATATAATGTATACAAACATACCATACCATACAATAATATAATGTATACAAACATACAACACCATACAATAATATAATGTATATAAACATACCATACCATACAATAATATAATGTATATAAACATACCATACCATACAATAATATAATGTATATAAACATACCATACCATACAATAATATAATGTATATAAACATACCATACCATACAATAATATAATGTATATAAACATACCATACCATACAATAATATAATGTATATAAACATACCATACAATAATATAATGTATACAAACATACCATACAATAATATAATGTATATAAACATACAACACCATACAATAATATAATGTATATAAACATACCATACCATACAATAATATAATGTATATAAACAAATCATACCATACAATAATATAATGTATATAAACATACCATACCATACAATAATATAATGTATACAAACATACCATACAATAATATAATGTATATAAACATACCATACCATACAATAATATAATGTATATAAACATACCATACCATACAATAATATAATGTATAAAAACATACCATACCATACAATAATATAATGTATATAAACAAACCATACCATACAATAATATAATGTATATAAACATACCATACCATACAATAATATAATGTATATAATCATACCATACCAAACAATAATATAATGTATATAAACATACCATACCATACAATAATATAATGTATATAAAACATACCATACCATACAATACTATGATGTATATAAACATATCATACCATACAATAATGTAATGTATATAAACATACCATACCATACAATGATATAATGTATATAAAGATACCATACCATACAGTAATATAATGTATATAAACATACAACACCATACAATAATATAATGTATATAAACAACATACCATACCATACAATAATATAATGTATATAAACATACCATACCATATAATGATATAATGTATATAAACATATCATACCATACAATAATGTAATGTATATAAACATACTATACCATACAATAATATAGTGTGTATAAACATATCATACCATACAATAATATAATGTATATATAACATAGCATACCATACAATAATATAATGTATATAAACATACCATACCATACAACAATATAATGTATATAAACATACCATACCATACAATAATATAATGTATATAAAACATACCATACCATACAATAATATAGTGTGTATAAACATACAACACCATACAATAATATAATGTATATAAACATACCATACCATACACTAATATAATGTATATAAACATACCACACCATACAATAACATAATGTATATAAACATACCATACATACAATAATATAATGTATATAAACATACCATACATACAATACTATAATGTATACAAACATACCATACCATACAATACTATAATGTATACAAACATACCATACCATACAATAATATAATGTATACAAACATACCATACCATACAATAATATAATGTATATAAACATACCATACCATACAATAATATAATGTATATAAACATACCATACCATACAATAATATAATGTATATAAACATACCATACCATACAATAATATAATGTATATAAACATACCATACCATACAATAATATAATGTATATAAACATACAACACCATACAATAATATAATGTATATAAACATACCATACAATAATATAATGTACACAAACATACAACACCATACAATAATATAATGTATATAAACATACCATACCATACAATAATATAATGTATATAAACATACCATACCATACAATAATATAATGTATATAAACATACCATACCATACAATAATATAATGTATATTAACATACCATACCATACAATAATATAATGTATATAAACATACCATACCATATAATAATATAATGTATATAAACATACCATATCATACAATAATATAATGTATACAAACATACCATACAATAATATAATGTATATAAACATACAACACCATACAATAATATAATGTATATAAACATACCATACCATACAATAATATAATGTATATAAACAAATCATACCATACAATAATATAATGTATATAAACATACCATACCATACAATAATATAATGTATACAAACATACCATACAATAATATAATGTATATAAACATACCATACCATACAATAATATAATGTATATAAACATACCATACCATACAATAATATAATGTATATAAACATACCATACCATACAATAATATAATGTATATAAACAAACCATACCATACAATAATATAATGTATATAAACATACCATACCATACAATAATATAATGTATATAATCATACCATACCAAACAATAATATAATGTATATAAACATACCATACCATACAATAATATAATGTATATAAAACATACCATACCATACAATACTATGATGTATATAAACATATCATACCATACAATAATGTAATGTATATAAACATACCATACCATACAATAATATAATGTATATAAAGATACCATACCATACAGTAATATAATGTATATAAACATACAACACCATACAATAATATAATGTATATATAAACATACCATACCATACAATAATATAATGTATATAAACATACCATACCATATAATGATATAATGTATATATAAACATATCATACCATACAATAATGTAATGTATATAAACATACTATACCATACAATAATATAGTGTGTATAAACATATCATACCATACAATAATATAATTGTATATAAACATACCATACCATACAATAATATAATGTATATAAACATACCATACCATACAATAATATAATGTATATAAACATACCATACCATACAACAATATAATGTTATAAACATACCATACCATACAATAATATAATGTATATATAACATAGCATAACATACAATAATATAATGTATACAAACATACCATACAATAATATAATGTATATAAACATACAACACCATACAATAATATAATGTATATAAACATACCATACCATATAATAATGTAATGTATATAAACATACCATACCATACAATAATATAATGTATATAAACATACCATACCATACAATAATATAATGTATATAAACATACCATACCATACAATAATATAATGTATATAAACATACCATACCATACAATAATATAATGTATATAAACATACCATACCATACAATAATATAATGTATATAAACATACCATACCATACAATAATATAATGTATATAAACATACAACACCATACAATAATATAATGTATATAAACATACAACACCATACAATAATATAATGTATATAAACATACCATACCATACAATAATATAATGTATATAAACATACTATACAATAATATAATGTATATATAACATAGCATAACATACAATAATATAATGTATATATAACATAGCATAACATACAATAATATAATGTATATAAACATATCATACCATACAATAATATAATGTATATAAACATACCATACCATACAATAATATAATGTATATAAACATACCATACAATAATATAATGTATATAAACATACCATACAATAATATAATGTATTTATAACATAGCATAACATACAATAATATAATGTATATATAACATAGCATAACATACAATAATATAATGTATATATAACATAGCATAACATACAATAATATAATGTATATATAACATAGCATAACATACAATAATATAATGTATATATAAACATATCATACCATACAATAATATAATGTATATAAACATACCATACCATACAATAATATAATGTATATAAACATACCATACCATACAATAATATAATGTATATAAACATACCATACCATACAATAATATAATGTATATAAACATACCATACCATACAATAATATAATGTATATAAACATACCATACCATACAATAATTAATGTATATAAACATACTACTATACCATACAGTAATATAATGTATATAAACATACCATACCATACAATAATATAATGTATATAAACAAACATACCATACAATAATATAATGTATATAAACATACCATACAATAATATAATGTATATAAAACATACCATACCATACAATAATATAATGTATATAAACATACCATACCATACAATGATATAATGTATATAAACATATCATACAATACAATTTCTATCTACGAGTTGGAGCCTACTATTCATTTATACACAAGACAGCATGTGATATGAAATATCTAGTAGCGGCAAGACATTCTCAAAATGGCAAGAAGACTTATTTTGAAGAAGTCAAAACATTTTAGATTGGTGTGAAATGTAACGTTTTGCTCACAAAAATATCATAACAATGTCATCTTCAATTTAATTATTTCTTATTTAAGTTTTTAGTCTCCAATCGCAGTCCTAAAATTAAGGTAATGTTTCATTAATATCCTGTAAGTGCCAAATTGATTCTTATACCTGGAAGTATTACAATACTGGAGTTCTTTATTTTGCTTTTGATAATCTATCTAAAACTATTTCAAAGTTTAGTAGCGAAGCTTTACACCTCCTCTTTCTTGCTGGTAGGTATCGATTGTGATGTCATTACTTTGTGAGCACAACTTAGTATGACATTGCACTCATAGATATATATATATGGCATAGCGATCAATAGCTACCCGCAATGATATATACACCTCGATAATATGTAATTGCAGATTAGTATAGAAACAGATACGTGTTCTGATGGTCTTCAAAACAGAGAGCCTGGCTTCTCTTACTCGTCCTATTTCCCTGACCTATCAAGTGAAGACCTACGAAGAAACAGGAGCTCTGATCACACATTGTTAATAAGACAGGAGCATGTGGGCAATTCTCCGGCTCGAGTAGTCTTGGACGACACAGTAGATAGTTAGTATCCCAAGCATCCTGACGTGGGATGTAACTGCACAGGCTTCAACCAATTCGTTCTGACGTTACGGCTTGTCTGTCGCGAGATCAGTAGTCGTCTGTGTGCTCTTACATCACTTCCGGGTAACAGACAAGGTCTTTCGGTGTTATCAGTCTCGGGGTGTATCTCGTGGGGCAGGGAACGCATCAACGTGTCCTACCTATCATACATTAGCCATAATCCTTATAAATCCTTCATTTCTAATCACTATGGAATCAGAGAATTAAACATTGATCTTCTGTTCAAGAGTCCACACAATCTAAATCAGGGACAATTGCCACTGAATGTCGGAAATGAATGTAAATACATCGAAGTATATACAAAATCTAAAAAAACATGTGATATTATATTGCAAGCTATGGAAGCGAAAAATTGTTAGCTTTGTGCATGGTTCATTGTATTCTTCAAGACGTGATCTTAAGTATCGAATTGTGCATATTTGCCAAACAGTTTGTAAATAACAAAGTTTGGCTCGTTTGATATTTCAATTGAGCTTCAATAATATACACTTTAATATGTAACAGCAGGTTTACACTTTCTGATTGCTTTAATTACCGATGATATAGCAGTCGTGTACCCCTTGCGTTTTGTAACTCGAATAGCAATGAGTGCATAGCTTTGTACACTTGTTGATTGCTGTTAATGAATAATGACGAGGCAGTTTGTATATCAGCTTATGGCTGTGAAGGAATAATTCATCCCCTAATCTCCCCTCTGTTTTTCTCCATATTAGAAGCGTCAATTAAACACTTGGTATTCAATACCTATTTAGTTCTCTATTTAGTACTACAGGTATATATACTATTTAGTTCTATATTTAGTACTACAGGTATATATACTATTTAGTTCTCTATTTAGTACTACAGGTATATATAAACTAAGAAGACAGATTAAGTGTTTTTTTCTGAATCCTTACTTTATAATATATTGATATTTACGTACTTAATTGAAAGTAAAATATGGTTTAAACTGAATGATAATGACTGAGTAGTTTGTATATCAGCTGCTCTTTATGAATAACGACTTGGCAGTTGTGCACATTATTGCTACTCGAATACAAATGACTGCAGAGTTGATGTCGTTGTGATGGTTGGTGTGGACATTGATTGGCCACTGGTTCTGTCATGTTATTGTTACCAGAGTAGTACTTCGTAATAACAATCTAAGACTGATTAGTGTAGATAGTGCTAGGCGACCCACATCTGATACAAGCCAATCACACACCATGATTGATCTATCGATGTATTAACCCTTTAATCAGCTGATGTAACGGACAAGGATGTAGTATTTTACTTAGTATTGTCACACACCAGTGAGAACATGTAAATCTATAGGAAACTTATAAATGTTGATAAGGTCAATCAATTAGTTTATTTGGTATGAGGGTCGAAGGTTCGAACCTGGTCGCTGTCACACTGATTTAGTGGTTGTTGAGAACATGCATGGTAAAACAGTAATTAAACTAGCAAAAACAAAATAAAGAAATAAAATAAAATAGAATTACAAACTAAAACCCAAGACAAAACAAAAACCAAATATCTCTATGATATCTATCACTAAACACATGTAAAGTATCAGGTGATTTGGAAAGTTCAGCGTTCATGGTTTTTACTATGAATGTCGCCAAACAAATCTGATGATGAAATCTAGATTCGCTAAAACACGTTCTCGTTTGGTATAAGAAGTACATTAACTTGACACTGCCAATGGCATTAGATGGGGATTTTTAAAACTATGATGTTTAAACCCTTAAATATGATCAATACAGGCCATTATTAAGTTTAAATATAGGATATACCTGACTTATGAACACGTAACGCCTTACATACTGCATATATACAAGTCAAAATGTTTGAGAGGTTTCAGTTACATGTTTCGTGATAACATCTAACGTTTTTGTTGTAATATTCCCTTAAGGCCACGCGGCTTACACGGTTAAATAACGACAGTCCTATGTGTGGTATCAGCATTTATATTTTTGATGACCGTGCGATAACGAAGTAATTATGAATGTATCATATATTTGAAAATTAAAACATTTGCGACAAAATAATTTATTTTTCTTTATTTTCATACCAAATCTTGCTTTCTGATTGTCGACTCACACAGTTTGCAAACAACATTTCTATCATACCCCGATGAAATTAAAAAGTGACATCAATGCTTAACGTATATTCTATAATATGACTAAATTCATTTGTTTAGAATTTCTGAAACTGATATATGATTTACGATTTTCAAGACATCTTGTCAATTAATTAAGTTCCATTTATGATAATATGACAAAATTAATGCTATTTTTGTTCTGTTTATCTAAACTGACTCTCGTTTTCATTTTGATCCAAAGTCACGAGTCCGTAGACTATGCATGGAACTTGCTCTGAATGGCGACAAATGACAATTATTGCTGCACATGGTATATCATTTGGCCCCAAGTAGCACCACATCGTGAACATTTCAGTCCCAAAGAAGCGTCCTTTCGGTATATTTCGTCTCTGATAGTGCTGCACTCTGTGATCCGCTACAGTAATGTGGCCTCATCATCTCCCGGAACATTCCAGTGGAGGCGCCACCTACATAACTGACTCGATGTGTTTGGTCAAGATCCAGGCTTCACAATAAAATACGAAATAAAGAATGCATGTGTAGGCGGGTAATTAAGGCATATGCACGTTTCTTTTCTTTAACCGTAATGCCAGCTTCACTCTGAATTAACAAAGACATTAGCTGTAGCACTTCTAATTAAAAACAAACATTATCATGTACATGTAATAAATTTTGTGTTAAATCCTAACTAGATTTCTTGAAACAAACTCACGTAAAAATCAATTGACATCATTTTGTCTGCATAAGTTACATTAGTAGAAAATGTATTGACTTAAGTTTGTTTTAAAGGCCCACTACCTTTCCGAAACGGCTTTTAATTTTTAAATGGGAAAGTAAAACGAGATCGATAATTTTGTATAGTCGCTAAAGTTATTAACTTACCGTTAATACTACACCTGTCATTACATTCTGAACAATTTGATTGAAATAAATAAAATGTTAATTTTCATAACGCGGGTCGTCTTATGTTTCCCGCCGTCGTTCTAAATACCGCGCGGTAGTTGACTATCACTGCGCCAGACGACAAAACAGCGAAATAACTCTCCACTGTTATCAAACATTACGCAGGAAATCTTGCATATGTTTGGTGTTGTAACCTCATCTTAGGCCATTGATATATATTTTCTGATGTTATTAATGTTTTTAAGAAACCTTTATGTTTTCCTCCGGAACGGTAGTGGGCCTTTAATAAATCACAATCAGAAGGAATACAGGAGTAAAATGTTAGGGTCAATATCAGTATCAAAGTTAAGTACTGTGTACGGTGCATGTTGGAATACAAAGGCTATGAAAAATATTTTGATCACATACATGTAGAAATATTGTTTTTAATAGAGGCTCGTATCAAAGATTGTGCCCACATACGTATTGTAAACTCTATTCCTGTTTGTCATGACTTTGTATGTCACATATACGGTAAATGTGATGTATGACATTTTAATAAAAATATTTTGATGTTGTATAACTGTTTGAATATTGATATCATTGATGGACAGCGACTTCATTGCTATATTTAGACAACGTAGTGTCATTGTGTTAATTATCCATACCACGTAATATGCACGTCATGATATTAAATACCATACCCTGAAATGATACTCGTTAAAACATTGGTACGAGATTACTGTCGGACAAAACCCGAACATCCAAAAAAAGAATAAGCACATCAAGTGCAGCAGAGGTTGTGCTTAATTGACCTTAATTGTTAATAGAACGTAAAGAATGATCAACCGATCCATGGATGATTTTGTAATAGACAAGTAAGACTTTTTGCTTGTTATGTGTTAATCTATGATGAATCCGACATCTACAATTTATTGGAAAACACCAGTATGTGCCATCTACCAATGTGTGATAAGTACATGACAGACAAAGTGACTCAGTCAGATTAGGCACAGCGTTTCCATGGAGACTATGACTGATGTATATATCTATTGTGACGTGATATCACCTGCAAGAGATGGTTCCAGCCACTAAGTCAATCTTAAATGGCGTTTTCTTGGCGGAAGTGTCGCAGTGCAGTGTAAAATCAGGAACCAACAATTAACCGAGAATTGGGATTATACGGGTATTTTTATATCTATTTATTCTTCATTGGCAACAAAAACTATCTTAAAGCAATCTGAAGTTTTGTTTTCCTTCTGATAAGATGATGCATATTTCTCATTAAATTTCACTCGCCCACATGCAGTTTAAATTACTTTCAGAATTGCTTTTCATTAATGTCAATGTTTATAATTTCTGACGAAATGTTGAAGCAATAAATGTCGCTACCTGTATTTCCATAGCCCATGTTAATTAGCGTACGGATAAAAAATGTTCATTAATATTTAATAAAGAAAATGTTTGTGTTATTGAGGGTTCGGTTCGTTGGTAATGAGTATATATTGCAGGACACAAAACGAAGAATTCAAGTGGAATTTGCTTTTCTCTTGTATTGTATTTCTTTCTCATATATCAAACATATGTGGCACATTACATAGAAATAAAATGAAAGTTCACTCGTATTGGTAATCCAACGTGTAGACACCGAATTAGTTGTCCGTAGATGGCGATCCACCTTATAAAAGTTCAGAATTGGAATAATGTTCACACACAGTTCACTATTTGGTAATCCAAGAAATATCCGTAGTGACCGCCTTGAAGGTTGGGAATCCAACTGATGTTCATAAATCAGACATGGGTTTTTTATAATAAAATGACCATTGTCCAATAGGTAAACCCGGATGTAATCAAGATTAATAGCATAAAGATATTATCACAATTAAACGACTTGACAATATATCGACAGTTTGATATGAAATATATCTACTTAAGCTTATCGATGACACCATTGCCTCAAGGAAGGTTATAAACACTTTGGCATGTGAATACTATATGTAATTGGTGGTCACTCCACAAAAATAAGACCACAATGCCTTAGGGTAGATTTTAAACTGATCAACACATCTATAGGTAAAATATACAATTATATAACAACAAAGAACATCTCAAATTTCTCTATGACAACTTCCTTCTCGCTCAGGAAGACTCTGTCCCAGAGTCTAAATTATTTGTCAAACAAGTTAGTGTTGATAATCTAAATACACCTAGGCTTTTCTCAACTGTATAACGTTCATTCAATAGATTGTCCATCAAATTAACACACATGTAATATAAGTGGATACTGTTGTTTTCAAGAGACTGTCATTGAATTTCATTTACTTCTTCAAATCTAGAAGTAAAATTAGCTTAAGCATGGGTTAAGCAAAACCGCTAAAAATTTAATAATAGCCGAATTGATTTCCAAAATTTCCTCGTCTTCGATTTGGCCGAAATGGTTGGTTATGTTTGGGAGGTGCGTAATTTTGACAATTTTGTCGAGAGATTTGAAAATTTACAAGCGAAGTTTTCTCTTTCAAAATTCTGAATCTTGCTTTCAAGATTAGCGATTGTTTCCTTGTATTTTGTTATATCTTTTTCGAGACGATCTATTTGACCAGATTTATCGTCGTTTCTTTTTTCAAAATATGCATTCTCCCGTTTTAAACGCTCATGTTCACTCTGGTACAAATTATAAGTTTCTGCAAAGCTGACTCTTAGCTCATTGGTATAAGTTTGATTCTCGTTTAGTTCTGATTTCAAGCGTTCATTTTCAGCTTCAAGATTGTCATTGGTGTTTTTGAGCTCTTTAATTTCCAGCTCGTTTTCATTTGTGCCAATTTTGCTTTTGATCTGTGGTACAATTTGTACTTGAATTTGATTTCTTTTGTTCATTTTTGTGAATTCTGAGTCAGAAAGGTCCGAAAATGGAAATTCACATACTATTGATTTTCGCGAGATGAACTCTGACATGCGTTTTGCGTCCCTGCTTTTATGAAATTTACTTTTTGATTTATGATTTTGGTTTGATTGGTCCGAAATTGGGCGCTTTGAAAAACAAGCCCGTGAAAAATGTCCGAATTTGCCACATTTGAAACATTGGGCTGATTTTGCCTGACAAGAGATATTAACGTGCTCTTGAAAACTATGGAATACCCACTTACCACATCTAAAACACTGATTCCGAGGCGACGATTTTGGACCGATTGATGACATTGGGGGTCCCTGGTGCCTTGTAGCCGTTGTTTGACAGGCTTCGTCAGGTGAACGTGTCCATCTTCGGTTGAAAGGTAGATTTGGTAGGAGCGTTGTTCGTGTCGCTGAGGGAAATGATCTTTGGTGCGACGTGTTGTTTCGATATGTGGTATCCATAGTTAAAATGCGGAGCAAATTTGTGGCAACAGTCTTGGTGCTCCAAGGTTGGGGTCTCGCTGAGGTTCCCGGGGATCTTGTGCGTAACTTGGCTTACCTGTGGCAAGTTACTCCGAATTCTCTCACCAATTTTAATAAAGAAAATGTGTGTTGTTTTAGGTTCAGTTCGGACCGTTGGTAATTATATAAATCACAGGACACAAAACGAAGTATTCAAGTGGAATTTGATTTTCTCATGTATTGTATTTCTTTCCCACATATCAACATATGTGGCACATTACATAGAAATAAAATGAAAGTTCACTCGTATTGGTAATCCAATATGTAGACACCGAATTAGTTGTCCGTAGATGGCGATCCACCTTATAAAAGTTCCGAATTTGAATAATGTTCACACACAGTTCACTATCTGGTAATCCAAGAAATATCCGTAGTGACCGCCTTGAAGGTTGGGAATCCAACTGATGTTCATAAATCAGACATGGTTTTTTTTATAATAAAATGACCATTGTCCAATAGGTAAACCCGGATGTAATCAAGATTAATAGCATAAAGATATTATCACAATTAAACGACTTGACAATATATCGACAGTTTGATATGAAATATATCTACTTAAGCTTATCGATGACACCATTGCCTCAAGGAAGGTTATAAACACTTTGACATGTGAATACTATATGTAATTGGTGGTCACTCCACAAAAATAAGACCACAATGCCTTAGGGTAGATTTTAAACTGATCAACACATCTATAGGTAAAATATACAATTATATAACAACAAAGAACATCTCAAATTTCTCTATGACAAATAACCACAAACATTACGATTCTATCTTATCTCGCTGCGGACCTTTGTTCTGAATTGGTTTGATACTAGCAGTTGATTCTTTTGCATATAATGTTCAATCTGTCTTCCTGAGGAAGTTATTGACCAGTGCATGCGTTATTAATAACAAGTTGTGGTCACATTAGTCCATTGTTCTCCAGACGATGATTGCAATGTATGTGTTTACCTATCACACAAAAGACGCCTAAGGAATGCTTTCCAGTGTTGTATTACTGACTAATACTAATTCGCTATACGGGGATTTCTGCCTCAATACAGGGAACAGATATTAGCTCAATATTGGTGTGATACGCTGATAGATTTTACCTGCCTCTTTGAAATCATAATTAGTCTGTTCAATGTCAAAATATTCTGTCAATAATCTAGGACAGATACTTGGATTTATAGCCATTGATAAATGTTTTAATTCCGACGAGCAAAAATATATTTCATTTAATGATTTTCCTTTTCGCTGTAACTGCGTTCAGATATATTTCTTTTTGTAATAATTAATATTTGTGTTTCATCTTAATCCGAGAAAATAATGTTATGATAATAAATAATATTGCTTCCAGGATTAGAATATATATTTGTTTTTGTGATATCCTGAATTCGCGAATATATAAAATCAAAATATTAAAGACAAAAAACCAATATTTATTTCGCTTTTGTAATGGTAACCGTATATTTAGAATGTTAGTTTTTTTTTAATCAATACGTGTTCCTTTGTATGACTTTGTATAATTTTCACGGCTCCAGTCCAGTCGTCCAGTTTATATAAAAGAAGTTCCTATGGGTATCTTTCAAAATCGTATTGCTTTAAACCCTTATCCTAAACCCTGTTCTAACCACAGCACTAACCCTTTTACCCAAAAGCTAAAACAAAAACTAACCCTAATCCTGAATTAGGTTTAATTATCCGTATTCTCGACTTGTGGTATTTTGAATTTGAAAATATAAAGTAGTAAAGACACAGTACAATATTGGTTTTGTTTGTGAGTGAAATTTAGAATACTAGTTCGAAATGCTTAAACTATGCTTTACCGCGATTCCCTGTATAAAATCAATGGCTTGTTTGAAGTTAAATAGTCGTTGTCTGTTATTGGTAGGAAATGTCTCTATAGATCTCACCTTCCACAGATTCCAGTGCATGGTGGATATATCGGTCAAATCGTGGGAGGTTTTACGCTAAAAATGCATGGTGGATTATATCGGTCAAATCGTGGGAGGTTTTACGCTGACAATGCATGTTGGATAAATCGGTCAAATCGTGGGAGGTTTTACAATCACGGAACATATATGATGATAAAAAATCTGCCTAGATCTAAAGGTGTTAATTATTAAACCATGGACATGTGAGTTATCGATTAACACTCAACTAACGTAAATACAACGTATATATACTGTGGGGGAGCACTACACACGAAACCTCATTAATATGTATCTCATAAGTATTACTAAGTTTTTATAACTATCCGAGTACACTCGGGTTAAACATTGTTACACGACTTATTGGATGGTTTTAAATTAATCAATGGTACAATCGCCATCGTATTTAATAGCAAAATACTACAAGTCATATTGCATAATGCGGTTTGGTTTGAATTATTAGATAAACATCGTAGTAATAGCCATAGTATTAAAGGGCGATTTTGTATATGTGCTATGTGCTGCGATGTGTCTGTATGTTTTAGGAGACATGCGGTATATATGTGTTATATCTCCTTGTAATATAAGCAGCAGCAGAAACTATGCATACCACCATTATAGACTATGGTTTGCCACGGCCATGAAAATGCATAATGTGGACATTAATGTCGGGATAACACCCAAGCCTTCTTATACTAAGTTAATGACTAAAAAGTTTGTGTGTCTCAAACATAAAAAAACAAAATGCAACAACAAAAGTATGGTGACGATGGATGATAATTTTTATACATTCAATCATATTTCGTTTCTGTGATGGTATTAAGATTGGTTATCATACAAGTAAAATTAACAACTGCCCCACGCTCCTCTTTCCCTCCTTCCATCTGTAACCTATTCCTCCTTTTTTTTGCAGGTAAGCCATAAATATGTAACATAATTCCCCATAGTGTAACCATGTCTGGTACGAAACAATTAATTTTATATTGTTGGATGCAAAATGCTTTCCTACTCCCTCTGCGTTTGCTGATCCATCTATCCCTCCTTTTTTCTCTAGTTCTCTCTTTCTCCATTACATATAGAAAACATTAGTTTTCTCTACTCCCTTTGACCAAACTAACCACTGCTATGATTTCCTCTTCTGTCTCTCCATCTTTACATTTCTTATTCTATGCTATTCTTATGCCCTATAAGCCAAGACTGACATGGTCTTTCTCCTTTTGTCCCTCCATTTTTCAGTTTTTCTCCACGACTGGTGGAGACATTACTCCGCCCTACTCCTCAGCCCGTCACAGGTGTGATTGTTTCTCCCTCCATTCCTCTGTTTTCTCCTCTTTCTCCGCTACACTTCGTAGGAAGCATCATCTGACCTTCATTTACGGTATTCAGGTCAGTCAAAACTGAGCTTTTTTTCCTCCCTCTGTCCTTCTGTTTTCATTCATATTTCCTCTTTCACGTTTACTGCTAGTGAGTAGAAATCATACATCTACTCCCTATCACCGCTGTGCACGGCGGTGAACTCTATGTTGACAGTCCTGTAGCACAGCTCACAGCTTACTTACTCATCCACACACGATGCTGGTTAACCAGGGTAAACCACGGCGGCCTGTCCAGCACTGTCGTCTTACTCCGAGACTTACTCCAGCGTAACGCCTGCTGTAACCATCTCATACAGACTTGCTCAAGTCCGAACATCACGTATTTGTTATAGAGATTTCATACCTATTTGCACAATAGATGTAAACAAACATGAAGACAAACACGTTGTGTTAGTATTATGTTATTTATGATTTTACTTTGAATTTATTTTGGCCTTTTATTTCGGATTATTAATATACTAGCTTTATACCGTTTTTACCTCATTATGATTGTTATAGTGGACCACGGTAATAGGAAAGTCCTGCAGAGAACTGACCGGTTCTCCAGATTTCAATATAAGGAACAAAGACAATTAATTCGCTTGAAAAGCGATAATAATTCATTTCCGATTAAGCAGATTAAAAATACATCAAATGTCTATTTAAATGCATTCCACTATAGATGTTTTAGAATGAGATAGTTACACATACAACAGCTACCAATCAATAGTAATTAATTAATATTTTAATTAAGTGTCACGTGTTAATATATACATAAAACGATCAACCATATACAATGATATGACATAAAACAAGTATCAACATCCGGCCATATAAGGCTCACGAGACACTATTAAGTATAAAACTGATGCTATCAAAAATAGAAATATTTACAATTTATCACGATAAATATTCTTTATATCAAAGAGTCGAAAATAGTTTAAAACACAATTACCAATAACATATAGTATAGTATTACTATAGCATATACAATGTTTTTTTTTTTAATTTTTAACGTAAACTTGTAATGATTGTATCAGCACTTTAACTGTTTTCTCGTTTGTTAATTTGTGATTATCGGAAACCTACAAACATTCACCACCAAGTATCAGTGATGGATATTCCGAACATACAGTGAGTTCTAGGTATGTTAATATAAATTGAACAAAATAAAATATATATATTGTATATGACATTACTGTGCGAATATTTGATATTTTCTCCAGCGATCTATTGAATGAGGTTTAATGGATAAAGCTGTGGAAATAAATCTTTCAAGTGGACAGAAAAACATAGCTATATTATGCCTTATAAACGTTAGGTAGAACACAGAAGTTCTGCACTGTAAAATTGTAGTTTTGGTATTGCTTATGTATGTTAAGATGCATACCTGAAATCACACATACAAATGAGCTGTTTTGTTTTTACAAGAGAAAAAAGCTAGTAATGGTCTTTTACACCTTTGTGTAACGGTCAAGGTCACAAATGTGACAGAAATAACATAAAAAGAAGTTGGTTAATAACGATTATATTTTAAAACACATACATTGTATGTTATATAATACGATGATATGTGTTCCGCGTATTGCCTACAGAAAATTAACGCAATAGTCACATTTATATAATGTGTCATTTAGTTTCGATTTCCCAGTATTTTGTTGAGAACAACGTGTTAATACGTCGATAGGATTGGACATATATTAATACTATGTTATGTGGAATGTTTTCCACGTATTACCTACAAGATTTATTGAACTATGCAATAGTCACATTTATATTTATATGTGTATATAGTTTCAATTTCTTAATATGTCAATAGGAATGGACATCAGACATAGCCGGTAATTACATTTTATATATTTGTTTAACGGTCAAGGTTACAGATGTGAAAGTATCAAAGTGAAAGAAATTGTTATTAACTATTACAATCTAAAACAACATTTTAATATGTCAGTAGGATAAGACATTAGACATAGCCTTTGTCCTCTCCTATCATATATCATTTCTATAGACGTTCTGCTGTAAACTAACTTATTAACGCGCGACATTTGATTTCGCGTATTCTACAGGCAATAAAACATCGACGAAAATATACAGGCAAAGTAGAATCAAGGAGGTATCGACCGCGAAATTAAATAAATCACACAAAAACAATTAATATGCAGGTAAAATAGAACCATGGAGGTATCGACCACGAAAATAAATAAAAACGTAAAAACATTTAATATTAAGGTAAAGTAAAACCATGGAGGTATCGACCGCAAAATTAAATAAACGCGTAAAAACATAGTATACAGGTAAAGTAGGGCTATGGAGGTATCGACCGCGAAAATAAATCGTGATGAAATTAATTCCCTTAGGAAAATTCATTGTTAGTTGGTTAACCATAAGGTTACCATATAATACATTACGTTAGCTCTTTTTTCGTAATATATATATATATATATAAACCAATTTCTTAATAAATGAAAACACTCACTCAAGTGGCACATCTGTTTACGTTACAATTAAAACATGAAACGTCTAATCTTTCATTTATCAACCATATATGTCCCAAATATGTGTTCATTTCTTCCAAATAAGACAATTTGAACTGATTTGGTAACTTGTTTGTTATAATGTACATAACTAAATTTATTATTATAAAATCCTCGCTTATTTTCTCTTATGAAACTTTTGATAAAACATAAAAAGATGACAATAAAACATTACTAACTGCAAAATACATAAAACTATATTTTAATAGATATCCTGAGTCATCCTTCACGTATATGAAAATGGTGATGTAAAAGTTTAAAACAACCAATCAACGTCTATATTTTGTTGAAATAATGTATTTTATGAATAATGTATTTCATAAATAATGTATTTTATAAATAATATATTTTATAAATAACGTATTTCATAACTAATATCTTTTATAAATAATTTTTTTAATTACGTATTTTATAAATAATGTAGTTTATAAATAACATATTTTAAAAATAATATATGCAGTATCGATATATTAGGGTATTTCCCCCAGTAATGAAAAAAGTACAATTCAAATTCGTTGTTTTGTATGTCAAGTCACATGATACAAAACAAACCGTAGTCTCCCAAAAACACACATGTTACACTATTCACACAACATCAACATACCGCATTCTCCCAAAAACACGCAAGTACTTCATTACACACAACACAAACACACCGCAGTTTCCCAAAACACGGATGTACTCCATACACACAACACAAACATACCGCAGTTTCCCAAAACACGAATGTACTCCATACACACAACACATACCGCAGTCTCCAGAAACACGCATGTACTTCATACACATAACACAATCATACTACAGTCTCCCAAAACACACATTTACTTCATACTCGCAACAGATAGATCGTCCTTAAATGACCCTGGCTGGAGGGCCTCTTATAAACTATTTTTTGTGAAAATACATACATATGGTGATATTCCGTAAATTCCACAAAAAAAGTATCAGAACAGAGATGGGAAACTTGATATTTACAAATGAAAAAACTCAGAAAGCATTATTAAATCTTAATGTTAATAAATCTCCGGGACCAGACGGAGTACACCCACTCACTACGTACAGCAGCGGTGTGGAACAACTTACCAGAGAGTGTTGTTTGTGCTAAGAACTTAAAATGTTTTAAGAATGAACTGGATAGACATTGGAAAAATGTCGACCAATTTATGTTTTCAAGGCTAATTAACAACCTGAGGTAGTATTACAATCAATAGCTATATTCATAAAGTATGTACAGAACTTGAGTCTGGTGTAGAGGATATATTATCATGTACCAGAAATCTGCCATTAAATGTCATTAAATTAGATAAGTTTTGAGGACCCATAGAAGAGGGACTTGTTGTCAACATTTATACTGTATCATATACTGTCACAACAATTATAATTACAGAAATAGTCATTAATCTTAAAGCTTATTCTCCGTTACACTTCATAGGACGTCAGTCTCAGTATAGCTATGTGTCCTGTCCAGTATTGGTAATGTTAATGTTTACTCATTCACCCCCGAAGACACATTTTAACTCTTCTAATACAAAGCTTGGAACAATTCATCATGCATATTCAGGGGTGACTAAGTTAATATCATTTGTAGTTAGAAGAATAAATACCTCTAAGTGCAACGTCGTTATTTGGTCCCTAGAACCCATCACCAGACCGTTAACGCTGACTTCAGATAATCCCTGGATTCGTATAACTCCTCTTTCATGGAGTTTTGTTTCTCAGAGGAATGATAGTGCTTGCGTCAGAAACTCTCCCGTTAATGAAAGTTGTTTGAACTCTAGCAAAGTCGTACGACTGATACTGGTTACATTTATCTAACGTTGAGAAATACAGAGAGGAAATGCAAATTGCAAGAAATCTTAACGTATTGATACTCTGTCATACACGCTATATATTATATATAACAATAACGGAATAGAAAAAAATATATATTGCGACTGGGATTGTTTAAGTTACTCACTAGATCAACAAACAATAGATATCTTTGAGTAGGTGTTTTATATAGTTTTCTTTCATTGTCCCGTTTTACTGTTCGTGTCATTTTATGTAATCGTGTTCGTTTTGTGTGTCTTGATAAAGGTGCAGATCGCCTTGAAAATTTGACATTTTTTGTTCACACTGTTGGAATTACTTCTATGTCCCATATTTACCGTTTGAAATATTCGTATCCTACAGACTTACGTTTGATGGGATCCTGTGTCATCTTGAAAATCCTGTTGATATTACTTCTTTGACCCTGTTTTATATTGAAGATACAGTCGAGTCCACATAATGTGACCCGTGATGAAATTGGAAAAAGCTACACATTTTGTAATGATGCAGAATCCTTATCAACCTGCATTTATTGTTTTTGATATGTTGATTATAGATATAGATAATTATAATGATAATGAAATCGTGGTATTTGGAACACAAAATTTTAGTCTTGGTGATTTCAAGTATTTACTTTAAACTGAAATAACGCCATGTTTCTTGATGTTGACGGTTCTGGTGCAGTCAAAATATAAAATAGGTAACCTAGTATGGTATCATCCAAAGTTAAATTGTGATAAAAATGTGATCAATACGGTACATATCTCTTTGAATAATATCCGTACGTAATAATCCCTCCACACAGGACGAAGACCGAGCTACGACCTAGAAAATCAGGTACATAGATCGTGACAGATCGTTACAGCATGTTCAAAATTTACGTAGCAAGGTCGTGGTGTTTTAGGGTCGTAGTGACATCGGATCAAGGTCGTGGTCGGAGCGTAGTGGAAGCGGTTGCAGCGTAGAAGAAACGTACATGTAGGACTCGAGTGGCGTGGTCGTCAAAACTATGATGCAGCACTCCCTACGCTGGTCTGTCTGGCGTTTGAACTTTGATCGCTTGACGCTTGCACTACGAAGACTACGTTCTAACTTCGATAGCATTAAGTCTAAGCTACGCGCCTCCTACGGAAATTCCCGTTCTTACTACGGTCGAGAGAACCATGGTACGCTTTCACGACAAGACCCTCACGAGCCTTAACCTGGCTTAAGCCTGTGACCAACTCACATCCTGACTTCAAATATACCTTGTAATAGCGCAAGGTGCATCAAAGCTTGTTTTCCCATTTTAAGATGTTTCCTCCTCAGCAAAGAATATAACTGAGAGAGGAGGCTCAAAGACATCGTATATATAATAAACGGCGGTCGGTCCTGACAAAGTTGTGGAAATAACGTAGCGCAAACGTGATACTCGTGGAAGCAGCGGAATACTAGCGTGATGCGATCTTCCAGAGCATAGCAGCATCCGGGACTAGTCGTATAATATCGTACTTACAGCATGGATTGTCGTGGTATACTCGTATTAAGAACGTACCGTTGACGGTAATAATTTGGCGCAAGGCTATTTTTGTGCGCGGAGCGTATCAGTGTCGTTATAAAAGTCACACTGAAAATGGTTTTCAAAAAGTTTGAAGATCTCAGTACGACCTTAATGGTCGTGAAGGTCGTGGAGAGCGTAGTAAAGTCTTCATCAAGTGTGAAGGGGCCTTTATCTATCACACGTCACAACTAAATCCAATAGTTTACATAGCTTAATTAATCTAAATGATAATTTATCAGGTACAAAAAAAAAACACAACATTTTACGTTTGGAGCTGTACACCGAAATATTCTATAACGTTATACTGTACAACGCTTGATGTACAAAATTTCTTGGCCTCACCATTTTCAGCATATTGACGATCATATAATGTCGCGATCACAGAATGTCGCGATCAAAAAGCTTAGTACTAACATTTTATTTTATTTGCGAGACATTTGAATTAACGCGTATTTTTTTCTCGAAAACATGATTATAAAGTACTTAATAGTACCATAACTTCAAATGAGAAACATTTCATGCGTTTTTTAATGGAAATTAAAAAAGAGACACCAATTGATCAGTAGGAGCGTCAGCGTACTTGGAATACTAAATAATAAAAGTGAAGTTTAATATCTTGAAACGTATTTTTGTTTTTAAAAACATTAATTTGAATTTTTTAACGAAGACTGAGAGAGTAATAATGTAACCGTAGGCTAAACTGTTTTGTATATGTTAAGTTACAGTTAAATAACGCCAACATTTTAAAGTTATAAACATATGTGATAATAAAATGTCTGTGAGATTTATTATAAACTGTGATATCCCGGAGTTTCAATAAACGTAAAAAGGATAAAAGATACATTCCCTGTGTTTTGTTACGACTGAAGATTTGTTGGCAGGTAAGCTAATATAAAACATATTACAATAGACATTTAGAGCTGAAGTTCGCTCATGTGTGACGGGCCGGAGAATAAGGTGCGTTCGTCTACAAACACAATAATGTGCCCTGACACCCGTCCGTCAGTGTTACATGGGATACGTCAGTGTCGTCAGCAAGTGTTTTAAAACGTGTGCAATGAGGACGAGTGCACTACATGTGCTGACAGCCTCTGTTGTGTACGGTAAGACCTTCTAATCTACATTTATAATGTAAATGAAACTTATGTATCATTGCTTCGGTTACAACTTAATGAAGTGTGCCTAGTATTATTTCATATGCAATTACAATTGAAAGCTTGTTCATTCTGTTAAATACATATTGAAAACAAGTGCAGCGACATTTACATACATGTCGACATTTTTACCAATGGTGTTATATAGATGAGCATAATCATAATTGCAGTCAGAGGTACTTAGAGAGAATGCGTATTGTAAGATGTGACATGTGTGTATGGACTGTGATCGCTGCTGTTGCTATATTACGAATGGTTGTTTTTTGTAATGGACGTTTTATTCAACTTTAAGCCTCACGACTTTCAAGGATGTATAGAGTATAATACCTTAGTAGTCGGTTACATTTATTGCAGTTATAAAGAATATTTTTGTTTGGCCGTTAATTCCATAAAATATACATTTACTTGAAGTAGGTATGGTACTTTGTGCTGAAGGTCAAATCCACAAACCTGTACACGATCCCTAGGATAATAACTATAGTTATATGTAACTTAACAATCATAGTTTTAAAGATCTTTTGTGTTAGCAGGCATTATCGTCATACATTTCCATAACGTCAACTTTTATTTGACTTTTTTTTTTAGTTTTGACGAATATTTGTTTCTTGAGAGTCTTGTAGATTTTAGTGGATTTTATTATACGTGTAATTATGTTTCTTGAGAGTCTTGTAGATTTTAGTGGATTTTATTACACGTGTAATTATGTTTGTTCGTGAGGTTCCTCGCGCTGAAGATGCACATAGTTTTATAGCAGATGCAGGTACATCGCATGTTTGATAAACGTACATCAGACAAGAGACTCCCGGTTACCGCGTGCTTGCATCACGTGCAGTCATTGGTATATACCAGCATAGATATCATGATGAATATGACGTCACTGAAGTTCAAAGCAAGGGATAAATACTGCGTAATGTCAGAGTGAAATGTATGTGTAATATTTTCCGTTGCTTGTATAACCAAACGACTTCCTTCAAAATACATGTATATTTTCTAAAACTCCCTATTTATGCAATGCAAAGCTATTATGCATTTTTAACATTCAATCTAAATTGCGCAAATGTTATACCGTCGGAAGTTGAAATGAAATTAGAATTATTTTTAACATTAAGTGAAATTTTATAAAAATGTTAAAATGTTTAAGTTGTTTATGAATCAACCACTTAGCATGTAATTGTATACTACCTAAGAGTCCGCGTTTTCCATAGATATACATATTAAACATGAACTGTTAATGTATATTGTGTATGCTTAGAAGCTAGGCCAGTTAATTTAATGTCTATTCAAATTATTTTGAAAATGAGACAAACATTAGCATTTACGTCAATGTATGCCCTAAATATAGCATATTGTGTATTTAAAATCTTATCGCCGGTGTACCTGTATGCTTAAGGGTAGTTTTCTTTGAGGTGTGATTTAGCCTTAAATGTCCATACATAAAAGTCTTCATTATACTTATGTGGGACTGTATCTTCCCGGTGTTATAACCCGATATAATAGTTTACTATGCTACGCTCTGATGCTGACTTGCGTGTTCAGCGCTTTCCTCAAATATTCTCGGTCATATTGTACTTACGGGTAATATACTTTAAATCTGGCGGGCGTGTTCAGCGCTTTCCTCATATATCCCTCTAGCACAACGAACTTAGGATACAATACTAAGGATCAGGCGGGCGTGCTCAGCGTTTTCCTCATATATCCTTCTAGCACAATGTACTAAGGATACAGTACTAAGGATCTGGTGGGCGTGTTCAGCGCTTTCCTCATATATCCCTCTAGCACAATGTACTTAGGATACAGTACTAAGGATCTGGCGGGCGAGCTAAGCGCTTTCCTCAAATAATCACTGTCATATTTTACTTAGAATATAGTACTTAGGATCTGGCGGGCGTGTTCAGCGCTTTCCTCATATATCCCTCTAGCACAATGTACTTAGGTTACAGTACTAAGGATCAGGCGGGCGTGTTAAGCGCTTTCCTCATATATCCCTCTAGCACAATGCACTTAGGATACAGTACTAAGGATCTGGCGGGCGAGCTAAGCGCTTTCCTCAAATAATCACTGTCATATTTTACTTAGAATACAGTACATAGGATCTGGCGGGCGTGTTCAGCGCTTTCCTCATATATCCCTCTAGCACAATGTACTTAGGTTACAGTACTAAGGATCTGGCGGGCGTGTTAAGCGCTTTCCTCATATATCCATCTAGCACAATGTACTTAGGATACAGTACTAAGGATCTGGCGGGCGAGCTAAGCGCTTTCCTCAAATAATCACTGTCATATTTTACTTAGGATACAATACTAAGGATCAGGCGTGCGTGCTCAGCGATTTCCTCATATATCCCTCTAGCACAATGTACTAAGGATACAGTACTAAGGATCTGGCGGGCGTGTTAAGCGCTTTCCTCATATATCCATCTAGCACAATGTACTTAGGATACACTACTAAGGATCTGGCGGGCGAGCTAAGCGCTTTCCTCAAATAATCACTGTCATATTTTACTTAGGATACAATACTAAGGATCAGGCGTGCGTGCTCAGCGATTTCCTCATATATCCCTCTAGCACAATGTACTAAGGATACAGTACTAAGGATCTGGTGGGCGTGTTCAGCGCTTTCCTCATATATCCCTCTAGCACAATGTACTTAGGTTACAGTACTAAGGATCTGGTGGGCGTGTCAAGCGCTTTCCTCATATATCCCTCTAGCACAATGCACTTAGGATACAGTACTAAGGATCTGGCGGGCGTGTTCAGCGCTTTCCTCATATATCCCTCTAGCACAATGTACTTAGGTTACAGTACTAAGGATCTGGCGGGCGTGTTAAGCGCTTTCCTCATATATCCCTCTAGCACAATGTACTTAGGATACAGTACTAAGGATCTGGCGGGCGAGCTAAGCGCTTTCCTCAAATAATCACTGTCATATTTTACTTAGAATACAGTACTTAGGATCTGGCGGGCGTGTTCAGCGCTTTCCTCATATATCCCTCTAGCACAATGTACTTAGATTACAGTACTAAGGATCTGGCGGGCGTGTTAAGCGCTTTCCTCATATATCCCTCTAGCACAATGTACTTAGAATACAGTACTAAGGATCTGGCGGGCGAGCTAAGCGCTTTCCTGAAATAATCACTGTCATATTTTACTTAGAAAACAGTACTTAGGATCTGGCGGACCTATTCAGCGATTTCCTCATATATCCTTCTAGCACAATGTACTTAGAATACAGTACTTAGGATCTGGCGGGCTTTCTCAGCTATCTCACAGTCATAATGTTTGACCTGAGGACAAGGTGCGCAGTGTAGCGGCGGCGGTACGCTTCAATGAGATAACACTACAAAGTTTTAATTCAGATTATACCACGTGGTACACACGACAGCCAGACAAGCCGAGTGTCTGCAATTATTATATCTGTGCACAAATAAAATTGGTCAGTAATGTATAGCATTAATAATCACAAATAAATATATATTTCTACATAGTACACAATGCAAATCCATTTTTAACTAATAATATATCTTTACCGACTCAACTAATAACCGCAATGTTTGCATATGATCGGTAAGATTGGTATATTATTTACTTGATTATGATAACTCGCTAAAACATCAAAAACTGAGAGAGAAAAAAAAAACCCATAACATTGTACAATAATGTAACTTTCTAGTTATAGATGTCAAAGAAACTGTTCTTTATTTGTCGAATACATTTGTAAATATTTAAGTAATTTGCTGTACAAAATCAATTAACGACAACAATTCTTAACATTAGAACAAATATTTTATTATTTATTTTGAAATACGGAAGATGTGTCGTAAACATTTTTTGTTTGTTTTGTCCTTCACAATAAGTATTGACTGTATCAATCAATTAGGGCAATACTATTAAGCTTAATTTGACGACGTGTGTTGCTGTGAATTAAGATAAATATTGACAGAATATTCATACTGCCGTTGTTGACAAGGATAAATGGCAATATCCCTGTTATGAATGTCGTACAAACTTAAACAAACAACATTATATGTAAGCACAGAGCTCACGCCAATTAATCTTTAACAACCGAGGAAAAGTTTCACATGTTAACAAAAGTACCGATGCTCGTTATCTAACGTAAATGAGACACAGAAACAAACAAACTGCAGACTGCCAAAAGACACACGCACTTCACACACACAACACATACATAGGACACCGTCCTTAATTGGCACTGAATGTTAATTGATATGACGTTTATACAATAAATCAACCAACCAAATGTAGCGTATTTTATAGCATATTCATTTGAGACATTTTTGCATTATGCACTATGTGCGTATTTGTTTAGGACAACATAAATTGGTATAACAAAAGAACATGCTGGCCATTTACGGATATAATGGCATGTTTTATAAATAGAACAGGATGATCAAATATATCTAATATAAATGTGTGTTTTTTCTTAAATATGTTTTTTTTAATAAAATGTTTTTTTTCTGGCGTAGATCCAATGCACCTGAGTTGTGTATTATTCCGTAAGTACCAAGCTGAAAACATTCGTAAATAAAGGAGACAGGGGTTTCCCTTTTAAAAGACGAACTTAAAGTTTATTTTTAGATTACAATTTCACCTGGTTAACCAAAAGTAATTCTCGCTCAGGTGTATCGTTGTTAGGGAAAGGTGACACTGGCGATGTGGGGGTCGTCTATCTACTTACGTAGTCACTGGGTAATTCGAATGGAGGAATGTTTATTGTATGTTTGTATTACCTCTTATACCTATATCAGACCCGTGTCCTTGAACCTGTTTAAACATGAATCCCAAAGAATGGTTTGCTTGAACAAAATAGTATTATTCACCTATTCGTTTTTATGAGTTATACTTATCAGATATAGCAACATGATAATGTTCCTTTGCTGATATTTTTGGTATTTAATAAACATTATCGTTTCAGTTATTTATTTAGTATTACACTAGGTTTTAACTATCTAAAGTTTGAAACGTTATGTTAACAATACTCTTTATAAATAACGATTGAAATGACCTTGGGCGGAAGCTTAATAACGGTAAAAATAGTAAAAGTACAGATTTACTCAGAGTCGACCAATGGAGCATTAACTCTCTTACGTGTATTTTATAGGAGAAACGAAAGTAGAAATTTATGAATATTACAAACAAAAGTCCATCATATGTTTAAAAGGATCATGCTTGAATGCATCAAGGCCATCAGATTAACTTTGAAGTAACTTTAGGCGTATAAATCTTCAACGATCAGAATTTACAGTGAACATCACTCGTTAAAGTGTGTGCTTCAGGAACTACATCATACACATACCAGAGGAATAAGTACCATGAACAAAAAGGTAAACCATTTACTTATATAGATAAAAAAAGACTTATATGATATACTATACCGTATTATACTGTAATTTATGGTATATATCTTTATACTGTAAATCTTCATTGGCTTTATATCGATTGATCTGTTATATCACTAATACACATACTATATATGGGCGTACACTCGGGAGGAGGAAGGAAGGACACAGTTCACGAGAATATGGAATGAAAATAGAAATGTAAACGGATGTAACCTTAGGACATATAGAACTTTTAAGAAAGATTTAAAAACTGAAAGTTATATTTTCTGCATTTTGCCTAAAAATATTTTTACTACTGAAGAATAATTTTTAATTGTATATGTTGTGTAAAACTGTGCGACACGTAGGTAAAATGTATTATTGTTATCATTATATATTATACCCTAAATTATATCGTTATGTGTTTACTCTGATTAATACTGATAAGGTGAACGCATCCCGAAATATTTAATGATAGGTGCGATTAATAAAATGGTTACAATACTTTCTACAATAGAATCTAACATTAATAAACAGCAGAGGAATTAGATTATGCCTAAATTCCAAATTATTATCGCGCCTTTAAACAGCGCACCTAAATTTACCACTGTAAGTTGTTTTTTGTGTTTATTTTAAAGCATCAGTTACAAAGATGTAGATATCACCGGTGTCGCAAAACGCTGAAGTCAATTGTATGATCAGAATACCATACGAGACAGGATATACATAACTACTCAGATATATGTCAAAAATCTTATTCTATTCACAAAACATTAATATCAAACACTAATTCAAATTTTCAAATATTCTTCATAATGCACGAATAAAACAAGAGACAAATCGAGACATCACTGAAATCTATCGTCATTCGCATTATACAGAAATTAATAAGCAACTTTCCAAGCCAACGGTAATGTATTATTTATGACGTTTATGATCTATTCATTTATCTTCCAATGTCAAAACACCTGCAAAAGCACATATAGTCCTTACTAGTATAACTGTTTCCCACAAATGTTCATAGTACTAAAGCAGACAAAGCCATAGCATGCTGATTCTAATTCACATTTAAATTGTTAAAATTAAGAAAACTCCTTCTGAGTATAGACTATATATGCATTCCCTATCATACCAAAGACACTATTCGATGGAAGTCTATTATAGACTATACACACAGCAATTGCATTCCCCATCATACCAAAGACACTGGGAGATAGACGTCAATGTTGGCTATATCCTTCATATGTAGACTATAGGTAGTAATAACTATACACCGTACCGACTTGGTGATCTCCTACTGAATTATGCAAGTATGCTATTGAATGTACAAAAATCGTTATCAGCGCTTATAGAAAGATGTCCGCAGACTTAGGACACACTAGACTATTTAACGCTTCGCATGGCCTTCGTGATTCATGTATCACCAAGGTTAATAATCCGAAAACATCTCCAATCTCCTGTTTATAACATTTCTTTGTTTTCATATACTGCCCCTATGAGCAGATGGATGGAACCATTTGTATATTATAACTAGTATGTCTGTTTTATAGGCCAAGCCAAAAGGTCATATACGGACATTGTATTCCTTACAGTAGAACAATTACTGACGACTCGTAAACACGCGCGTTGTACTTTGTTAATATGATTTATTGTTAAATATGTACCGTAACTGAGCGATAATTTTGACATGCTATTTTTCATCATTAATTTATTAAAAACCATAAGGTTTGATGAATAAAGCTGTAAAAATCATTCAAATGGCTTCAGATGACTTATAAACGTTAGTTAAATTGTTGTTTTTATGCCTTAAATATGTTTAAATGAAAACATACCTTCAGAAGTCACTTTACAATTATTAAAAACATTGTAAAAATATGTAATGAAATTGCAGACCACAATTTGGCTTCATGGTCTCACTGTATGTACTCATTTCACTTCACTATTGATGTAAATAAATGATTTTTGGCAGTACTGCCACAAATCATTTTCAGCTCTTATTTGTACATGTAAAATTAAAACCTATGCATTGAAAGCACTGTAATTTTCAAAAAGTTGGTAATTTTTGGTGATGAATAACATATTAAAAGCTCATCTTGATTCGTGAGTATGAAAAATACGGCACATATAACTATAAATTGATAAATGTGATTGTTTTTGTTTGTTTTGAAATATGTAAGCAAATAATTCCAAATATGTTCCATAGATTACAGATGTAAAATGTCAAACGATGTATTGTATATATTGTATATTATATATCTATCTTTACCATGAGTAAGACGAGCTATTTAGCTAAACATATAATCAAGTTTTATCAAAGTCTGTTATTTAAGTATTATCATTAATGACATCATTAGAGTATCTACGATGCTATGGTAACCAATCATCACCTACAACCGATTGTCGTCCAGGTAGGCGTTTTTAAGCTACAGCACGTGCTCTAAGAATATCAAATTTAGTGTTGTACTACATTCGTACTATATGTTAAACGATGGATGAAAAACAACACCCTGTATATCATTGACATGTATGTTGCAATTTTAGCTCTGAAAAGAATAAATCCGACGGCATTTTATACTTTTATAAGATTCAATTATGTGAAAGTATGGCTATAAATATGTAGGTCATGTTACTATTTTTAGACACTGGTAATTAAATCTGTACATTTTGGCAGATGGCTATACCCATGGAATGTTTGCTACAAATCACTGTACGTTTCAACTATGCATTTACAGATATAACCAGGTCAAGTTACTATATTTAAAAATTTTCCTAATGTTAATGATAATATTGTAGTGAATGGCTACCAATAGGGTATTACAGATACAATCAGTTCAAGTTACTATATATAGACGTCACCAAAAGTAAATATATAGATAAACGGCGTGGCTAAAATGTCCTGCTGGACGTCACAGGTCATTGCATTTATCGCTATAAATAGCTCACCTTTAAACCCTATTATGTTTATAGACTGACAGGTGATCTACTGTCCTCCTGACCTATATTTGGACTGTTGTGAGTTTGAGATACAATTTGTTTTATTGATTTAATTCCCGGGCCTTGTCTAATAGGTGGGCCAATTAGAATGTCTATGTTCCAGTTTATATACATGTAGGTTGGTGTTATTAACATCCCAGGCTATTTCTCGTTACCAAGGATTTATAAGTGATACGTCCTTGCTCGGTAGATACAGACCCTGTTTATATTACTTCAGACGTTCAGGAGTCAGAGTTTAATACAGTCTAATTTTGAATTAATGCAAACAGCATTTACAGTATCGATGTGGGTCTATATTTGAAGATTAAACAAATATTTTGACGGAGTAGTTGATTGTAATAAGTTTCAAACAAGAAATGTTATTTTTACGTCATTCTGTCTATGATCCAGGCTGCACATAAAATTAAACATACTATACATGTAAAGTGTAAGTTGAATATCGCCTTTTTTATTTCGCGATCCAGACTTCTGGAGTTGAACTTAACTTGTATTTGAAACCTATTCGCGGTGAATTATTCTCGCGATGTATTATTTCTCGATAAATTTAGTTAGTTTCCAGTGTAATAGCTAGCTTACATACCAATTACTTTTTATTCTAGTTTTGCTGTTAACGTACTATTTCAGTAATTATCTAGATCTGCTTTTATCTAACTGATGTTGTTTGCCTCACAAACACATTGCATTTTATTCTATGTATCCAATATTCCACGTAAAATAAAAATGGAATACAATTAAAGTAAAAATTAAATGGAATAGAATGAAAGGAAGACAAAATGATAAAGAATGAAAGCAAACATAACATGGAATAGATTGGAGGTAAAATAACATTGAGTAGAATGAAAGTAATGATACATTGCGGTGAGTGGAATTGTAGTCTACTATGACAATTAACAACAGACGCGTATCATGTCCTTCAGCAGCAGTTGATGGGGATACAGTTTGCATTCGTATAATGGCCTAGAATGTGATATTAGTTTGCTATTTTAAGGTTCTGTGCCGTTCTTTGTGAGAAAATGATATGATTAAGAGAGCTGGTGTCTGTTTCTCCATTTGGCTTGCTTATTTTAAAGATTGTGAGGTTATAACAGCTATATATCTATCTTTGAGGATATGAGGGAAATATCATTATTGTGGATTAGACAAATATTGTTATATTTTTAAGACAATCCGTCTCTGTATCCAGACCTATACCATACTTTCCATAATTACCATTACTGGTAACCTGTATCCTTCAGACACACGTTTGTAAGGTCCCGTAATCCCTAATGTTACTGGATGTGATCCTTTGAGATATATATTAATTGTTCATTTTAATTAAACCAATGTTATTGGCAAGATGTTAAGTCAAAAGGAATTAATAGCAGGCAAAGCCGAGATAAATTCGTTACTTATGTGGATAAAGTGCAAATATTTACACATATTCAAATTAATGATTATGTAAAAACAAAACAAAGGGGAGGTAATTAATTAGATAATATATTCATATTACGCAAATACATACACTCATACACAGCATTATACAAACATACAAACTGATTATAGTTTTAGCGATTTGTAACTAAGATGTCACATTTAATACAATATATGTGAAATATAGCATTAAAATAAACAATGAGTTTGACTAAATGTCCATGTGCATTATTGATGCACATCTCATAACATCCTCACTATTGTCTTGATATATTTACTAATTACATGTTAATTTTATATGAATACGATTAGTTAGCAGGTGTCATAGTATAGACTTTTAAAGAAGCACAAACAAATTAAGTGACAAATTGGTTTATTAACACACGAACAAAGCAAAATTGATTATCCGAGTTCCAATTCGAGGATTATACTTCATTTGATGGGATAAATAGCATATAAGTTAATCCCATGGCCAGTGCAAAAGCTTATATTTTCTAAGGTTAAATCGCGTAGACTTTCCAATGAAGAGATGACTATCATTAAACATTTGTTTGTTTATATTATTATCGCAATTGGTATATCCATATATGTTAATTGTGGTGTCATTGTGTCGTTTTCGTTTGTAAATTATGTTGTTAGCTCTACAAATTACAATGACATATAATCTATATTCCTTATAGTTCCGGGAACCATATCAATTAAGATCAGAACCTGAACAAACGTATACACATACATTTGATTACATGTAATTATACACCAATAAAGGAAAACAAAGAGGTGTTTTAAACGTATACATTGTAAATATAAAAATATACAGTGTATTTCAGAAATGACATTCTTGATATATTTTGGCTGATCTAAAAATAATCGATACGGAATATGAGGACTTGTTTATTGATGATTACAGCTAATTGTATTTCTGTTTATTTGGCTTTATTGCGCACGTAACTCCGCGGTCTTAATACATGTTACATCTTTACCGACACTCATTGGCAGATCTCCTCAGTAAGAATGTCTGAGTAGAAAGACGTCTGACCTTGAGAATTTACCATTACAAGGTATTTTCATAATGACTTAAGATAGTCTCGTCCTCTTTTTCACGTGATCGAGACTTAAATATTTTAAATAACGCTTAAACTACTTGCAGGGTAATTGGTTATTTATTGAAACATATATCTCATTGTGTAGGATCTTTCGTCATTGCAAATGACTGATATCGTGACGTCATTACTTTGTGAGCACAAATTATGTCGTTTTCTCTTAAAAACAATATGACGTTACGCTGACACATACATAATGTTAAAATCACTACCTACCTGCTAAGACATATATAACTAATTTGCAAATGCAAAATACAGGTAAATGGATTAAAAATGACAAATGAAGGTTTGCATGCATGTGTTGTTTATATTACGTGTAAATTATTAGGAGAACAACTAAGCGATGTGACGAATGGCACTACCAACTTACACGTTTGTGATAGCACATGGTGATATCATTGAGGGAAAATAAACTGCATTTCAGTACCTATCCCATTGAATTAAGTTTTTTCAAGTAAATGAGAGAACCTCTCATTCAAACCGTAGACACTAGAACTTTACAGGAAGACGAAATTAACTGGTAGAAATAAAGCGAAAAACTAATCATGGTAAGTTGTACAAGAGCCCGGGTTTGGTAGGAAAGGCCAAATTCTGCTCTGACAGCACAGTCTATGAGATACTGAGACTATACAGTAAACATTCCCGAGCACACACAGTCACACCAGGACGGAATAGGCAGGCAGCGGGAATACACCGCCAGTACCAACCAAACATCTCGGTGTGGGGAAGTCTTACTTTATTATCAGAACCTGTACATTAAAAGCGTCCACGTGCAACCTATCAATGTGTATAGTGCATTGTGTTATTAAATGAAAACAGGACACGGTCGAGAAATATATATATACATCACGTGGGTCTCTAACACTGCACGAGCCTCCAGTACATTTGTTTCTCGGTACACCAGGAACTCCTATTCCACGCCACTGGGATGTACCGATAATCATGCCGTAGCATCCTCTTACTCCGAGATGTCCCAACTAGAACCAATGACACAGTAATTATTTTTGGATTTATAAAGGATTAATACTGATTCTACCCGCCAAGGTAAGGGTTATGTTCCTCTATGTCTGTTGTTATAACTGTCACAGGTAGTTAGTATTGGTTACTAGCTGACCTCATACACGTCTACAATACGTAGATGGAATAACAATCAAGTTGATTTTGGAACGTATTTGCTTTAATTGGTGCACATTATTTTGAATTTCGGACTCAATTCATAAAAGGGCTCAAGGGAATGATTCAATGTAGTTTTAGGTCATCACTGAGATATTGAAGGGATTTGACTTGTATTACACATTCTGTGTATACATGTCTGACCATACAAAGGTTAAGGGACGATTTGTTTATGTTTTATGGTGCAACGTTACAGTCATCTATTACAATATTCATTGTCGACGTTGTAATGTACAGTACTGAATGTTTAGCTTTACTAGACTGACCATACTCAGTCCAAATATTTACATTTTTCGTTTCTCTGTAACAAAACCGGAGTAGACATTTTCATCCCCATACAATGCGTATACTTGGTTATTAAGGAATAGTTTCTGCAATATTTCATGTTATATTTTGTTTTGTGAAACATAACGCTATTTTTTTTCTAAATTAACACAGGCTTTATGTCACTGTATAAAGTGTTGCAGTCTATGCTAGTGTTCCGACATCTCCTTACTGTATTTTGTATTTTACTGGAACTTATTCTTCCCCATACTAACATCAGTGCTTAGGACAATATATAATTTTATTCCATGTAGTTTTGTCTAAAGTAATAAAAATTGCATGCATTTAGCTACACATTATGCGAATATTTTTTGGCATATGCACTTATCTTGGAAAGACACTATTTAACCTCAACTAGCTCTTAGTACTTTGGTGCAACGCCGATTCATGGAAATAAAGTACATTCTAAAAGGTATACTGTAACGTACTCTTATATATGCATATCTTTGATATTGATTTTTTTTATTATAACCAATTGATATAAGTAAATTTCTCCAGAATAAATGATACAATTTATTGATGTACTAATACCGCAGCTATCAAGTATCTTACTAGAACCTGTGGATAGGTACATCATAGAGAACGTCTGAACATTTTTACAAGGATATCGTGGCTATTGAATACTGTGAATCAATTTATTGTCACCCAGCTATACAGCATTTGACGTCTACGTTAACGTTATTTTCAACATATTTATTTAAAACATGAATACATTTGTGAACAAGGGTTATTTATTCGAGTATATATTTGAATTCGCTTTCGAAGTCTTCGCAAATTAACGCGAATATTTATATCTCGCAAATATATCTCGATATCTTACAATAACCTTTGATACATTTCTGGTGCTGAACCCATTTACGGAAGTAAATAATATTCATTGATACATTGCTATGTTTTTATTTGTATTGTACACTGGATGAGTAGGTATATACGTGGTATTGATCCTGCTATGTGGGACAGACACACTTACCGTATTCTTACTCGTAAATATAGCATCCCATTTCAGTTGATTCTGTCTGTAAAACAACATGCTTCACATCGTGGCCTGTTTTTAGATATGGTATAATTTGTGTAAACATATTAAAGCTAATAGCAAATCTAATGGCGTCTTGGTGTTACTGATTCTTTGCGTAATAAAAATATTTGATTCAATTATTTTCAAACTATGATTTAGACTTCATCTTCTTATAAAAACGCACTGTCTGCTTCACATAGTCGACGACTGTTGTTCATTCTAATGATAAAATGAGACAGGCACTGTTTAATCCTAAACTACCCCAGTGGAACGCCATATCCGTACATAATACCTGCCTCTTATCATGACAGTCTATGTACTATGGCTTGATCTATGTTGGAAATAGCACCATTGTTGTAGTAACATAATTATTCCTAGGGTTATGAACACATTATATCTACGATTCACTTCCTGAAAACGGATTTTTCGCTGCTGATGGCTTATTCGGAATTAACTGAGCAGATGAAACAAATCAAAATATAGCATGTTAATGCATATGTTTTATGTCCCCAGATTACTGATCGCCTTTCCAATTCATTTTTTAATTGACCGCAGTTCTGCAACATTGCTTTCATAAGAGACATTTTATTTTGGAAAGTAGGTTTCGGTGAATAGGTCCAAATACAAAGTGACATATATAAACATTTAATATAATATTTAAGTTGTTCAATATTGTTTTCCAACTGACTTCATCATGTTACATTTAATTGTGTGTCTCCATGATCATTTGGTCAATATTTATATACATAGTTTTATTTTTAATGTCAGGTGACAAAGGCACAATTGTCAAACAGAATAACCATAAAAAATTGCTTACTTAGATATTCATTCTAATGACTTATCGCCATATCGCGGTTATTGTTATCAACATTGAACCGTTTAGATATAGGACATTCTTGATGGAAAGAACCACAGTGTGTAGGATGTTTCGTGTATATATCATATAGGATACCTTTGAAATTATTTACTTTTTTTTAATATAATCCACCTTAGTTGTATTGCTGGGAATTGTCACTAATAGTTAAGTCTTTACTGTTGGAAGAAAAAAGACATATCTTGAAACCTAAACTTTTAAACAAAAAGACCTCTTGGTGTTACATTTACTAACACCTCTTGCTTTACATAGAATTGCATAGAAAAATTTACTAATGACGTTTATATGTAAATAAGAAGATGTAAATATAATGGAATTATTTCTTAATTCAGAATATAAACTTACTATAAAAGTAAAGCTCATTTGAGGCCTATATCATTTTGCATACTCACAATTTCTCTTTGATATTTATTTATCGACTCTAACTCATTAGATGATATAGCGTATTTAAACCATCAATAAAAAATGACTATTTCTGTTCTCTGCGAGGGTTGCAGACCTACTTTCCGACGATGACCTACTTTCCATTGATGACCTACTTTCCGATGATGATCTACTTTTCGTTTCCCTTTCTCTTTGGAGTTTGTAATTCAGATTGAATATAAGTCGGGGCTATAAACTAAATGCACGTGCGAGTTACTATGTAGTAACACCGGGTGAACTTTGATGTCATTAAAAGTAGATTTTTCAATAGCACTGATAGTGTTACAATACATTTATAGTGATAAATGAGTGTCTAACGAAAACAATTAAATACCAAGGATTATCTGCAAATGTCGGCACATACATTTTATACCGTTAAACAAAACTGGTCCACTAACGACCTAAACAAACGGGAACAGATGTTCTATAATAGAAGCTATTTATAGCTCTTACAACCTTGATATGCATACTTAAGCTCACGCGATGAACGTATACCAGCGCGCACCTCGCGTGCCATATGTAAACCTGTTGAACGCACGTGTGCAACTATATTTTACAATAATTTGAATTAAAATTGTTTGTTGTAACAACATTTTACACTAAAGACGCCATGAAATGTAATAGGTATTATACGGATCTAATGGCGATTCTTATTTAAACACAATGACTATAATGTTTAAATTAAAAGATATGTTGAGATACTAGAATGTTTGTCCTATTAAAATACACATATGTTGCACATGGACAAGGAATCCAGGTGCGAAAATTCCCAATTTTTAAAGTTCTCAATAATTCTAGCTTGTTTTTGAATATAAGATATAGTGACCGATCAAGCATGTGGACGGATAACTCATTTTGGTCTTATCGTGCCTGGCGATTTCTACTTACGGCATATTTAATATTTCTATATGGTTGGACCATACATATTTCAGAAACATACGCGCCTAGCGGTTTATACTTACGATATGTTTAATATTTCTATATGGTTGGACATACACATTTCAGAAACATTACGCGCCTAGCGGTTTATACTTACGACATGTTTAATATTTCTATATGGTTGGACCATATACATTATATGGTGGGACCATATACATTTCAAAACATTACATGCCTAGCGGTTTCCACTTAAGACATGTTTAATATTTCTATCCAAACAAGAGTCAATCATACACATGACATG
Organism: Argopecten irradians; assembly: GCF_041381155.1. Lineage (NCBI taxonomy): Eukaryota > Metazoa > Mollusca > Bivalvia > Pectinida > Pectinidae > Argopecten > Argopecten irradians. Next base: position 28,265,156 of record NC_091148.1, read on the forward strand.
GGTATGTAAACACTAACCCTGCGGTTTACCTTTCTGCACTAACGCTCCACGGGCAAATGACCGAATTTCGATGTTTTTGTTCAGACTTATGGACTCCAGTAGTTTGCAGCATATATGTTTTTATTTTGTGGCGTAAACTTGATGATTAAAAGGTTTGATGTAGGTGTGGCTATGAAGGAGAAATCACCAACTGCATATATTATATTACACTCAATAATCACTGATGTTTGGTCAAACTGAAATTTACTTTGTTTGTCATGTTTATTTTATTCATTATATGGTGGGACCATATACATTTCAAAACATTACATGCCTAGCGGGTTTCCACTTAAGACATGTTTAATATTTCTATCCAAAGAAGAGTCAATCATACACATGACTTGGGTATGTAAACACTAACTCTGCGGTTTACCTTTCTGCACTAACGCTCCACGGGCAAATGACCGAATTTCGATGTTTTTGTTCAGACTTATACTCCAGTAGTTTGCAGCATATATGTTTTTATTTTGAAACTTGATGATTAAAAGGTTTGATGTAGGTGTGGCTATGAAGGAGAAATCACCAACTGCATATATTATATTACACTCAATAATCACTGATGTTTGGTCAAACTATTCACTCTAACAGTATATTCATATAAGACTCTTTCATAATAATTATGTGGATATGAAGGATAGGGATATTCTACCCGAAGGTCACAAAATGTAGTAAAACCCGAAGCTTGCCGAGGGTTTTGCAACATTTTGTTATCCCGAGGGTAGAATATCCCTATCGTATCCATTTATGAAAGAGTATTTTTCTTTCATACCTTGACTCTTTATTGCAATTTTACAACTATAATATCCCGCTATTTTGAAATAAATTCGAAGAAATCCACGACTGGAAGTCAATTCCCATACATGAAAAATTACGTGATATTTTCAACACAAATTTCGTTGCTTGCATCTTTTATAGTAAAACAGTCAATTTTGTGGAAAAAAAATGTTAAAATTTTACCGAGGAAATAGAAAATTTATTGACGCCGTGACATCATGAGGCTTTATTGCATGGGTAGCCATGCAATACAGCCTCAGGCGACATGAGTGTATTGCCCTAGACCAGCCAGTATTACACCCGTAGGTATGAAATAAATAAACTTATAGATCTATAGCTGTTATATCATTAAAATGTAAAATAAAGTTGTGTGCATAGTTATTCTTTCCGCTCTTTGTATTCTCTTTGGATTCCACCCCGGAATTACTTATTAGACTCGCTCCCGGAGGTGTTTCAGAATATGTCAAAACAAAATGTCTAGTTGTTGTGTGCTAATTCATTTAATTAAAACATGCTAAGGTAAATGTTATTATACGGACTTCCTTGAAAATCAGTTTATGAATTATTTAAAACCTGCATCACGACTTTTTGATATTACAATTTGGACCGATGGTGTAACAAACCGCCATTTGTTTCCATGATAACGTCTATTCTGTTTCGTTCATCTTGCTCCTCTACCATAACGATATACATTGAAATAAAATATGTATTGAAAATTCAGAAAGTGTGTTCTAACCATAAACTACGTTTCATTGTATTGAATATTTGAATAGATTTATTGTGAAGAAAGACGTTAATATTTAGTGTCGACAATTGCTGACAATAAACGGGGGACATATAAGAATATCTATTTTAAGTCGATGACACTTCGAGCCAGAGATTCTTCTTCCAAGTGATCGACATATGAAAATTATACATTATACATTTATTATAGTCGACAACGTAGGGGAAAGAGGGGGTTAAAATCCTGTCGACTACAGTGGACAACGTTCTGGAAAGAGTTACAGGTGTTTAAGTGAGTTGACACTATATAGTTATCTGAATTGTTCAGTAGACCTGTATGGTGTTCTCTTTTGAAATCTGTTGATTACAGTAAGTTTGTGACTTCAGTTAGACGATATGCATGTATTTTGCTAGTACAATGTACAATGGTCTGTATTAAAAACTAGGTGTCTGTAGCGACATCGTAATATAAGATGTAAAACAAGATGATGTCTGATATTGGTCGTTAGTGTGTAATGGTGTACGATTTAATGTCCAACTGGACATTATTTTTGTTTCGTGAATGCAATAAGCTATTTTGTAAAATGAAACGGATTTATTTACACATCATTTTGTTTTTACCAAAATAGTTGTAGTAGTTTCATGAGCTTCTAGATTTGTTGAGTTGTTATATTGAGTGCCTAACCTTTATTACATCATATCAGGTTGGAGGTTACGTAACATAACATGCAGTATGTTAGCATTTGAATTTAAGGAATCGTTCAATTTTCCTGGAAGGTTGTTTATATACGTTACATATTGATGTTTTAATATCCGTCTTTTAGGTAGAATTATCCAAACATACAGAGCTACTAACGGCTGTGTCGTTAACGTTTCTCTCGTATAAACCCTTAGATGATAATTTCTTCTTCATTGGTCGATAAAGCGAATTCCATCACACAAGATTACTCAATTTGCTATCAAATCTGTCACAAACAGGACCGGAAATTATTACGCGTGAAAGAGAGTGTGCCGTACATGTATTAATACGCCCACTCACGTCGTCTGTAACGCTGTGTCGAACCATTTCGCCAGTTTTACGCTGAGTAAGGCGAACAGAAAATCTATAGATATGTCTATCAATTTGTCAAACATGTTCAATTGATCGTGCCGTTTTAACTGACGATGTAGAGGACGGTTGCTCACCATTACCACCTGGTCCTTTCCTTACAAATACAATTATCTGTACAGATTCATATTCTCTACATTGTTCAATATTACATCGCCTACACGTATAGGTTTAAATGCATGCCGACATTTGTCGGTAAGGGTTTCATAAAAACAGTGATAGCGGCATTTACTTATTATTTTTTAAATTATATTCTTCCTTCGCATTTTCATTTTAGTGAAGACATTTTTTAATGAAAATGCTTATTTTGGAATACTGCGGTACGCTTGTGTTTTGTGTATGTATTTGTAAAAGCGAACTTCTTGTTATCCCAATAGAGCATACTGCCAAAGGCATTAACAGTGCATGCACCCCACCCGGCGTTGTGAAGTAGCCAGATTCGATGTCTGTAATGTAACTATATGGGACTGACATCATTGGCAATAATCTGTATCGGTTCCTTGTAACCACAGTGGAAAGGATAGCCTATCCACAGTTCTTAGTGTACACTCTATAGTCACAGAAAATAAACCTAGGAATTAGACTTTACGAGTTACTCCTATTTCCATATATCGGATTGCCCTATTCATAAACCAAGCAGACTTTATTTGTGTAATGTTTTAGAAGGTGGTACTTTCTATTTCCGTAGTATCTTGCTACTTCAATGTCGTTAGTAGTACCAATAAAGTTATTGTCCCTCGACAAGATACATTTTATCTGTATACAGATGGTTTCTGGGTATAGACATTGTCTCCTGATGTTGTACCGGCCATACGGCTGTCGTAACGGAAGACTTGAGTGTCGTGGGCGTTAACCATTCAACAATGTTCCCAATTTTTATTCTTGCATAGCAATTAATGTCTTTGTGTACGACGATTCTCCGTTTGGCAGATAAACATGCATTCAGCTTGAGATTGTACTTTTAGTTAAGTTGTTTTGAGGAATTAAAGCAGACCTCTTATATTTATCAAATTTGTGAGAAAACAATTCTGTTAATGTACTGCAAAAATAGGTCAGGTCAAGGTCAGGTCGAGGTCAGGCGGGGTCAAGTGTGCGATAAGACAGTAGAAAGTAAATGTACAGACTTCTGGCTAGCAGGGTCGTGGTGATGTATAACGACCATTTTCTGTTGGCCAGCTTTCAAATCCCCTGATGGTTTACACTTCCTCCCGATTGCTTCTAAATTTACCTCCGAGAAATTGGCTCTTGTAACAATCAGATTATGTCGGCTCAGACTGCCCCAGCTGAATCACGTGGACAAGTAAAATGTAAAAGTCAAGAACCTTTTTAGTGAGAAATATATGTTGATGTTTATACAAAAAATATATCTACATAATATAATATATATATATATATTGAATCTGCGTTTGAATTCGTGTTGTCGCGATTTCGAAAAATGAATCCGCGAACTATTTAGAAATAGTTTAATCATACACATTCTCAAATCCTGCTTAGGAGAATTTATATCGAGGTTATCGGTAAAAAATGAAATTTTATCGCTGTCGTTAAAATCGCAAAATATAAAAAATGAAATTGAATTTAATGTTTAGCAAGTATATCTACATTTTGAATTAAGAAACTGAATTTAATTATGTTTGCACGCATTAAAGAACAAATGTAATTTTTACTTTTCCTGGTATATAAAGCCAAGGAAATCTGTTTTTTGTAGGGTCTGAAGTGCCGCTAATCTTACTGATCTGGAACAAAACATTATGTTCATACATTGTAAATACATATGTTAGCTAATATCACACAGTTTGGTACCCTTAATATATTAATATGTTTGTTATTAATTCTATCCAGTTCATGTTAAAATGTTTTGTTGTATTTATGAATATTAGTGAAAAGGTGATTTATTCCACGTCAATAATTAAGGAGCATGAGATAACTTTATCACTCAAGGCATTGAAATAATTAAAAAAAAGACCTTATCATTTGTCTTCAATGATACAAATATAGCGTATAGTAGTTTGAAGAACACATTACATTATGATACATTGTAGTTCTAGTAGCTGAGATATTAAATTCAGACCACTGTTCATCCCTTAAACAATTTCTGAAGTATACATATTCCGACTGGACAGTCTATCTACAGCCAAGGAGAGGTGTTTTATGGGTGTTTTCTGTCAGGCCTCAGCATTATAGAGGCGCCTGGTTTATTGTACGTCTATAGCTTTTTATTACGTGTTTAGTTTATGTCTATGGCACTGTAACCTTCTAATCCATAAATCTCATCCAACGGAGATTGGCTTTTTTGTATTTTTATATCTGCAGTAAAAATATGCCAAAACATTCGATGTGGATTGATTTAAATATCAATATCATCATCTTCATGACTTCTGTATAGTGTCAATCAAATCCTGACATCAATATATACATTCTACCTAAACATCTCTGAATAACTCATATACAGTTATAAAGTGCTATATTGCGCATAACGAATCTGAAATACTATTTCTTTTGAGTTTGGTTAATTTGGTAAAATCAAATTGTTCTTTACAAGTTGTATATCATCATCCATATGTTTTTTATTAAACATCTCACAATGATTTATACAAATAATATGTTTTCTCAAAATGGTATAGTTTTTAACTTTTAGATTTATTTTAAGAACTGAATATTTTAAATCCTGAATCGGCGATATATAGGTAACAATATCCCCGTCAATGTGATCCTGTATTTGTTAATGTGTTGATATACAAGGAATCCTAAGCTTAAAAACCTTATGTTGTAAAACAACTGAATGGTAGAATCTTCATACAGGTGTATTTTTATAACCCGCCATTAATGGACCCATCTTTAATGTCAGTGAAAACTACATTGTACATGTACATCGTATTGCTGTTTTATCCTTTAAGAACAGTTCATTGGTCGCAGCATCATTAGATATGACATTGCACATTTGACATTCATACCCCATTAAAGATGCTCCACCGCCGACAGAGCATAAATGATATTAATCATTTGAACAAAAATTGGTGTTTAATCGTGCACATATATGCCTAATTAACACAAAAAATAATATAAAATAATTTATTTCGCCTTTAGTGCATGCGCAATCAGTACTTAATTCCATATAGGATATAGTGTCACGGAATTTTTTCGGGATGCAATTAATTATTTTTCATATTTTTAACTTGAAGTAAAATTAGAAGCTCAAACTTTTCAAAGGTGTTAATGGTGTAAAGTAAGTAACTTTTGTAACAGAAGAAAAATACTAAATCGTCTGCTCCTGTTTTTTATAGTGAAAAAAAATACCATTTGTCAGCGGTGGAGCATCTTTAATTGCAATCTGAATGAAGTTTAATTCTTAAATATAAATTGAAATATTTGAAGCGGATTTTATTACGATTTTTGAAATTGGTTGACCAAATGCTGACCACACGGATTGCTCTTTATCTTGATGTTGTACAAATTTGTAAACTATGTCTGTTATCGTGGCGCGTTATGCAGAATGTTGTTGAAATTGAGCCTTGCACTTTTGTTTTGGCATTATTGAATTTTCGGTAACCTGCGTCAGAGCACAAAACTGTCGCTATTATCTGATAGCGTTTTAATTAGGGCTTGAAGGCAGCTTCCTCCTCCTGTCTTCATGTTTCAGTAAATACCAATAAACACGGCATTGCAAAATAGATTCAACGAGGAAGTTCACGCAAACCTCCAAAATACAATATTGTCTTACCCGACATACCGGGTACTAAGTGTCTCATACAGAAACCAGCGAGACAAACCCTCATAATACAGTATTGTCTTACCCGACATATCGGGTACAAAGTATCTCATACAGAAACCAGCGAGACAAACCCCCATAATACAGTATTATGTAAACCGACATACCGGGTTCTAAGTGTCTCATACAGAAACCAGCGAGACAAACCCCCATTATACAGTATTATCTTACCCGACATATCCGGTACAAAGAATCTCATACAGAAACCAGCGAGACAAACCCCCATAATACAGTATTGTCTTAACCGACATACCGGGTTCTAAGTGTCTCATACAGAAACCAGCGAGACAAACCCCCATTATACAGTATTATCTTACCCGACATATCCGGTACAAAGAATCTCATACAGAAACCAGCGAGACAAACCCCCATTATACAGTATTATCTCACCCGACATATCGGGTACAAAGAATCTCATACAGAAACCAGCGAGACAAACCCCCATTATACAGTATTATCTCACCCGACATATCGGGTACAAAGAATCTCATACAGAAACCAGCGAGACAAACCCCCATTATACAGTATTATCTCACCCGACATATCGGGTACAAAGAATCTCATACAGAAACCAGCGAGACAAACCCCCATTATACAGTATTATCTCACCCGACATATCGGGTACAAAGAATCTCATACAGAAACCAGCGAGACAAACCCCCATTATACAGTATTATCTCACCCGACATATCGGGTACAAAGAATCTCATACAGAAACCAGCGAGACAAACCCCCATTATACAGTATTATCTCACCCGACATATCGGGTACAAAGAATCTCATACAGAAACCAGCGAGACAAACCCCCATTATACAGTATTATCTCACCCGACATATCGGGTACAAAGAATCTCATACAGAAACCAGCGAGACAAACCCCCATTATACAGTATTATCTCACCCGACATATCGGGTACAAAGAATCTCATACAGAAACCAGCGAGACAAACCCCCATTATACAGTATTATCTCACCCGACATATCGGGTACAAAGAATCTCATACAGAAACCAGCGAGACAAACCCCCATAATACAGTATTATGTAAACCGACATACCGGGTTCTAAGTGTCTCATACAGAAACCAGCGAGACAAACCCCCATTATACAGTATTATCTCACCCGACATATCGGGTACAAAGAATCTCATACAGAAACCAGCGAGACAAACCCCCATTATACAGTATTATCTCACCCGACATATCGGGTACAAAGAATCTCATACAGAAACCAGCGAGACAAACCCCCATTATACAGTATTATCTCACCCGACATATCGGGTACAAAGAATCTCATACAGAAACCAGCGAGACAAACCCCCATTATACAGTATTATCTCACCCGACATATCGGGTACAAAGAATCTCATACAGAAACCAGCGAGACAAACCCCCATTATACAGTATTATCTCACCCGACATATCGGGTACAAAGAATCTCATACAGAAACCAGCGAGACAAACCCCCATTATACAGTATTATCTCACCCGACATATCGGGTACAAAGAATCTCATACAGAAACCAGCGAGACAAACCCCCATTATACAGTATTATCTCACCCGACATATCGGGTACAAAGAATCTCATACAGAAACCAGCGAGACAAATCCCCATTATACAGTATTATCTCACCCGACATATCGGGTACAAAGAATCTCATACAGAAACCAGCGAGACAAACCCCCATTATACAGTATTATCTCACCCGACATATCGGGTACAAAGTATCTCATACAGAAACCAGCGAGACAAACCCCCATAATACAGTATTATGTAAACCGACATACCGGGTTCTAAGTGTCTCATACAGAAACCAGCGAGACAAACCCCCATTATACAGTATTATCTCACCCGACATATCGGGTACAAAGAATCTCATACAGAAACCAGCGAGACAAACCCCTATAATACAGTATTATGTAAACCGACATACCGGGTTCTAAGTGTCTCATACAGAAACCAGCGAGACAAACCCCCATTATACAGTATTATCTCACCCGACATATCGGGTACAAAGAATCTCATACAGAAACCAGCGAGACAAACCCCCATTATACAGTATTATCTCACCCGACATATCGGGTACAAAGAATCTCATACAGAAACCAGCGAGACAAACCCCCATTATACAGTATTATCTCACCCGACATATCGGGTACAAAGAATCTCATACAGAAACCAGCGAGACAAACCCCCATTATACAGTATTGTCTTACCCGACATACCGGGTACTAAGTGTCTCATACAGAAACCAGCGAGACAAACCCCCATAATACAGTATTATCTTACCCGACATATCGGGTACAAAGTATCTCATACAGAAACCAGCGAGACAAACCCCCATAATACAGTATTATAAACCGAACCGACATACCGGGTTCTAAGTGTCTCATACAGAAACCAGCGAGACAAACCCCCATAATACAGTATTATCTTACCCGACATATCCGGTACAAAGAATCTCATACAGAAACCAGCGAGACAAACCCCCATAATACAGTATTGTCTTACCCGACAAAGGAGGTGGCAGAGTGTCATATCATCTGGTTTAAACGCCCGAACAGCGTCGATGTTCTGACATACCACGTTTGTATCAACTCGATATGGGGAGGTTAGCGATAGAATGACCAACCAATCCGATGGTGTTGATAGGAATCTATAATCTGAATTTCATAAATAGATTATCTGCCCCTAGTTTGAAAATCAGACATATCTCGAGACAAATTAATCAAGCGAAATTTTAGTGATAATTTTAATATTCCAGAGACTGATGAGACAGTCTAAGTTAGTAATGTGATATGTCAGGACGTCTTTGTAACACCATAGCATTAATTGTGTAGAAAGTCTTAAGACACCTTGGCTCCGATGTAGGCCCTGTGAATGCACATGTAATAGTTATTATAATTAAATGTCCGACCCTCATCCTATCGGCCTGTTGATGATATTCCCTGTAATTGATGAGTAGCTGACCTTGTAATACGCCCAATAGATACACAGCATTTATTTCAACTGCTGTCTAATTACACAACAGGTACGTGAACAATTCACTGTAACAATATAAAGATTTCCATGGTCTTCCATTCTGATCTACCTGAGTTACTTCCCTTACACTCCAATGTAACAATGTAAACAAACAATATGCACTTAATTTATACACGTTATCCGTAGAAATTATTATTGAATAAACAAATGTTCAGTAAGTTGATTTCCATCACGTATATCCGAATGCACTTTGACTGTAATAACGGAAACTATTGCAGTTATTTATTTCCACATACACCGGTTGTCTCAATCCCATATATGTGTCGATGCGTTTATTCAAACTGCCCATTTCATTAACATAACTATTTTATGTAGGAAACTTATGTCAGGATCATAGAAAATACTTGTGAATAATTTTCATTGATGAAAGATTTGTATAGAAAATGTTTGAGTCAATATTTAGCATAGGTTATGTGTTCTTAGAAACTTTAACATATACATTGTATGTACCGGTTATAAAATAAAAACAGAAGATCTATATTGATACGTTTAAATGTTAACTAAATTTAATTGAAAATAAACTTGTACATTTTTAATGAATATTTATATTCTGTTGTTTAGTGATTTCATGTCGTGGTGAATACTATATTTTTATGTTTTATTCGAATGTTGAGAAAATGAAGATATTAGATTAATGAATTCGCACAGAACTGTTCCAGCCTCCCAGATTTGGTACAGTGTACGCGTTCTGCTCACCAGCGCTGGCCCACGGGATGCCAAGGTCACACAGCTATAGATGATAAGTGGCCTGTACTATACGCTGTAATTGGCCTGGATATGTTACCAGGAATAACTTCACCTTGAAAGCGGCCTACTATCTGATAAATACTTAATTGTGTGTTAGGCTAATTACTAACTGCTAAACGATCTCGTGAAAGTGGTATTAGACTCTCACAGGAGGAAGCGGGGTGTAAATGAAGGCTTGAGAGAAGATGCATCATTGATTCAGGCATGTTTACCAAATCATCTACACTCGTCAGAACACAATTTGTTTTTAACTCAGTTCTAACTGATTTAGTAACCGAAGTAAAACAAAACAGACCTAGTCATACTCTATAAAACGTCAGTTCTTTGTTTTACAAAAAATCGTGAACCGTTTTCAAAGTAAAAAGAATTCAGATTGTGATGGAAGTCTTTTGGTACATAGTTTTGATATTAACAGATGTAATATGTCATAAGGTGTTCCGCGTGCGTCACTGTGTATAGAATAACAATAAGCCGTAAATACCGATGCATACTGAACATATTTCCTATCTTGAACAAATAGATGTTAACGTTTAGTGATTCGAAGGGCGTGAGTTACGTGCACACGCGTGAGAGCGCGCGATATAAAGGCAGTTTCTATCACAGTTTATAATTAACACCCGCAACACGTGCCAGAGTTATAGCATGCACGTGTGGTCGTAGTAGCGGGGATAGTGTTTATATAATTATCGGAGCACACGATAACATCAATCTAAGAACTTTATGCTGTTGGGTACATGTAAATAACAACAATGACCCTTTTTTGTTGTTGTTGGGTACATGCAATAGACAACAATGACCCATTTTTGTTGTTGTTGGGTACATGCAATAGACAACAATGACCCATTTTTGTTGTTGTTGGGTACATGAGCAATAGACAACAATGACCCATTTTTGTTGTTGTTGGGTACATGCAATAGACAACAATGACCCATTTTTGTTGTTGTTGGGTACATGCAATAGACAACAATGACCCATTTTTTGTTGTTGTTGGGTCATGCAATAGACAACAATGACCCATTTTTGTTGTTGTTGGGTACATGCAATAGACAACAATGACCCATTTTTGTTGTTGTTGGGTACATGCAATAGACAACAATGACCCATTTTTTTGTTGTTTGGTACATGCAATAGACAACAATGACCCATTTTTGTTGTTAGTTTTTGCAGGTCTATTATTTGTTGTTTTCTCTTTTTGTTTTGTAATGCATACATATGTTTTATTTGTTTAAAAATAAATTCAGTGGCGCTTAACTCTCAATATAATCACAAAGCAAAATATCACATCAAATAATTTTCTACATCTTTTATGGAAACAAATAAGCAAATGATAAACTGGTGAATGCAAAGGTATTGTTAACGACTTTAGAGAGTATCATAGAAATTGGTTACTGTACCTTAAAGATATACGATTGGATAGGAACCTATGTACATTGTACCCATACCCTCGTCGGATTCCAATAATAATGGTATAAATATAACAAATCTCACTTTAGGGTTACCTTACAGACATAATCCTGGAACTGAAGATGATAAATATGAGTGAAATGTGTACTAGTTTTTGTTTTACATCACATATGCAGGTTTGGGACGAGGCAACAAGACGTACACTGTTATAACTAACACCAATGTGTATTAATTGTATAGTGGAGAACCAGCAATGCTTACTTATTATCATACACGATTTGCGTGCAGGTTACGGGAAAAAACAAATAAACAAACTATTACAGTCAGTTTGGTTTGAGAGTTCCAATTCACTCTTACGTTAAATTGCCCCGCTTCTGTTAAGTCCAGTGACTGATAGGCACAATGTTGTTTGTTTTTCATGTTCTCTTCATCTAACGTTTTTATCAATCAATACGAATTTGTTTTGCCTATAGAAGACCAGACAAATAGATGTTGATAACCTTTCAAAGCATTACTACTTGATACAATTAGGCGGAGGTGACTGTTCAGTAAACCCTTTTTTTACATTAGATTATTTTGCGTTGACATTTGACTCTGCGTAATATCATTAATTTGAAAGACATGGTTATCGAATGTGCCGTATGATGACGTCAAAAATCTCTGTACCATCCGGGACCTTCTGGGACTGTGCAATGCTTTCATCGACCCAGACTTACACACATTGATAACATGTCCTTCCTTTAGATATTTTTATCTATTAACAAAGAAAGGAAAAATGAAAAAAAAAAACGGAAAAAGAAAAAGTAGGACAACGGAAGATCGTATTACAGAAACTATCCATCTAGTGAAATAGATTAAGTGTTCACTTAGTGCGTTTGCACAAGTCCCTCTCAAGAACAGCACATACAGACCTTACACATTATAAAGGTTTATTTGACTATAAAGACACGTTGTTTCTTAGATTTTATGAACAAATTTGATCACTGTGACACGAATATGAAGTTTTTGGTTGAATTTGAGATGTCTAATTGAGTTTGAGAAGGGATTTGTCAATGGCTATGGCAGGAAGAACAATTGACTTGATTATGTGCATAATTCCTTAATGGGCCTATTCCATTTTGGTGAGTACCAACAGTTATACGACTAAATATGGCTATATCGTTATTAACATATCGCAATGTCTTCGAAACCCAACATCTTTTAATCAATGTTAAAAAATAAAAAAAAAATAAAATGATTATATTATGTTTGACAATAGCTGTTGTTTCGTGAAAATTAGTGCTAAATTGAGATCATGAAAACATGTAATATGTTAATCGATAGTAATTAACTACAACTTCTATATATTTACTGGCACCATTATACCTTCTATAGAGGACCTTTAACATGTGCTTCTCCTTTGGATAATTTAATAAATATAAAGTGGATGCTTCAATAATTGAGTGAATGCTTATATGTAAGTATAATTGATTGGACATTCAAATAATTGATTAACATTCAATTGATTGATTGAACATTTAATGAATTGACTGAACATTCAACTATTTAATTGAACATTCAAATGATTGATTGAACATTCAACGGATTGACTGATTGATTAAATGGTATATCTACTGAATAATTGGTTTATTGGTCGTATTTATAAACATGTTTACCAAACAAGCAAGGACTTTCATGCAGTGATATGAATTTTACCCAAACGTTTCTAATTACAAATACCAGTGCCTTGTTCCACTTACTAACGTTCTGACGTCAGCACACTTGGACTCCTCATCTGTTTTTGTTAAATGCCAAAAGTTTCCGAAGTGAACTGAGTTGGAACTGATGGCCTGGCCGTACACGTCATTATTTCTAATAGGTAGTACTTATAACCGACTGATGGTATAAACAATCACAGACCTCTATACCTGTGACCCTTTGACCTTCCCCGAACATGTTTTGTCAGCTTAACGTGTAGATTGCATAACCTTTCATGTGTTTATATATTCCATCGATTTGGGAAAACAAATTCTTTGCTTTCTTTGCGTTTTGTACTATCCCTCCAGAACGAATGTAGACGTTAACAATACAAAAGTATGCACGGACATGTAAGACAAATGATCACTGTCTTTATGAATTTTATTGTAAGCTAACCATTCTTTCATAAACGTATATTGTACAACCTTCTATCAGGAAGACAGAGCTATCTGACCATCAGACTTCAAGTATTAAAAGCAATAACATGGCATTAACAATTACCCGAAAATCGTATCTGTACAAAAAAAACCAAATTAGATGGGGGATATCCTAGTGTTTGATTAAATCTGCATAAAGAGAAATGTGTTGTGATCCTACAGATGGTTTTTTTAAATGTTAAGATGACTATGCATAAAACTGTAGCAATGACGTTAGCTGTGTTCTATTGCCACTCAACGTGACACAAACATAGTGTTGTCTGAAGTACTGATGAAGTCGTATGGCCAAAAGCCTGGAACTAATCGGACTTCTCAACCTTCAAAGTATAGGGTACCTGGCCATAGTGTTTACGCTTTCTAAACGAAAAAAAAATAATAAAAAAAAAACAAAAAACAAAAAAACAAAAAAACCCACAAAGAACCTGGAACTAATCGGACTTCCGAACCTCCAAAGTCTACCTGGTCAGAGTTAAGGCTTTCTAAACATAAGCAACAAACACCTGGAACTAATTGGACTTCTAAACCTCCAAAGTATGCCTGGTCAACAAAAACAGCCTTAACATGCTTTCTCTGTTTTCGTTCTGGATACTGAAAATGATCATTTTGGTCTATTGCGAAAACATATTTCAACTGTTCATCGATTCAGGAGAATGAAACATAAATATACTTTTAATGTGAGTATCCATGCGTCACAATGACTTTCCCAAGATAACAACTGTCTGGAACCTTAGAATCTGTTTGGTTATAGGATCCCCCGACAAGGAAATTGTCCCGCTTACCATCAAATTCACTTGTCCGCTAATAATCCTCTGTCTCGTTATCTCCAGACTAAGTAATCCCATGACATTACGACGCTTGTTTTTACTATCAATATTTCGCTTCAAAGCAAAACGTAACAGTGACACAGGCAGTGCTGTAAATGTGGGTACTTCCGGTTACTGTTTTGTTTTGGAATGTCCAGTTTTGAATTCAAAACGTTAAAAGAAGTTGGGAATACGTTAGGCACGGGCATATAGGAATATGTACAAACGTAGGCCTACCGATGTAATGTCTTTAAACGATATTTGCTATTGTGATAAACAAAAACAAAAACAAAAAACATTAAAGAACAATAATTGGAATCTGCATCAAACGAGTTTATACTGATGTAAATGGATGTATCTACCGATGCATGTGATGGATATTTTATCTACACGTTTCTTATTAAAGGATTAATACAGCATGGCGAAAGTCAATAGATTCGACAGACATTGATAACAAAACGAATGATTAAGATGTGTAGTATTAAGTTTCAATGTGATATTCCGAACGATGAGATCCATGGCTGGTCGTGGTAGTAATTTTACTGTTACAGGACGTCTGGAAATATAACAGTCAAAGTACACCGACATCGGTAGTAAAAGTAATACGTTATAACACAAGTGTATCATAGATAAATAGACTGCAACAGATAAATAGATACAATAAATCTCGAATAAAATCAGAATAGAAAAGATAATCATTTACACTGTTGCAGTGAGTGTTGAAGGTGTACGTGATGTTGTTAAAGGCCCACTACCATTCCGAATGGGGATGAAAACGAGATCGGTGATTCGAGTCTCAAAATATATTACGTGTAATTTACCGCTAATGCTACACTTATCATCACCTTCGGAACAATTTAATGAAAATAAATAAAATTTTCGTAACGCGGGTCGTCTTTTGTTTCCCGCCCTCGTCCTAAATATCGCGCCTCAGACACTGCTTCAGACGGCAAAACAGCGAAATGAATCTCCAATATTATCATATATTACGTAGGGAATACTTAACATGTTTGGTACTGTAACTTCATCTTAGGCCATCGATATATATATTAGTATGCTATTATTTTTTTTAAGAAACCTTGATTTTTTTCGGAATACAGATTTGATTCTTGTATGCATAACATATATATTGATATATACTCCTGTACATGTACATTGTATTGATTTTTCATTTAACCAACTCTTGAAATACTTCAACACGCCTGATAAGTAATTTAATACCTATCTACCATGTCCTGATGTAAGTACTGTCAAATTATGTTACGAGATATTGTTTCAAATAATTTTGCACTTGTCCGTGGATAACGGGTTTTCGCTGGAAATAGAATTCTATGTTTATTTAACCATTAAAATATTGATACAAATCGATGCTGATATGTAAGGAATACTGCCGGTTCGAGTAGATAAGAAGAATAGGTGTGGTCCTGATGGGAATCTAGTATACAATGTATATACAAACTACACCGCATTCTGTCAATAAATTCCACTGGCGTTTTTGGCACTCAGCGAAAGTCTCAATCTGTCTCAAGCGTGTTAAAGATCATGATTGGCGTGTTGTCGCTGTGTTTCGTTGTCAAACTGAAGACTTGCGTGCTAAACATCAATTTCTCTGCCAAGACAGCGAAACAAGTTCGTGGTCGATACCAGATCCATCCGTTAAATTATGAAATGCACGCAATCATTTTTAACCGACATAATACGCGTTTTGAATGCATCACTTAATAACACATTTTGTACTGTTTAATAACGAATGAACGAGCCATTATCGTACTACTATCAGAAACACAAAACTTCAGGATGGCCGAGATAAGAATATTTATAAGCACCTGTCCACACATTGTCTCGACAAGTCGTTATGGTAGTCTCTACCTATGTATTGTCTTCAACCTGATTCTCTTTGGGAAATATATTTTTTATTTCGCAACACGTTTATGGTTGCTATGTTTCTCCACATTGACAACCTGAAGATGTATTTTTTGAAAGTTGAACATATTTGCATGCAATAAGCTAGGAAGATGTAATTATAAAATATATTTTTCTTTCTTTTAAAACGCAGTTTTTCATTGCTCAATAATATATTCCTGACAATATCCTTAAGATAGCCCGAACAATTTCAAAACAAAATTGAGTATGAATTGTGTAATATGAATGACGAAATGTGTTAGCTGAGAGGGCACCTTTGAAGAGTCGATATGCTTGTAAAATCGATGAATGTTTCCACCTTGTTTTAGACGGGGAGTCACTATGGATGAGCTGTAATTGGATGTTATTTGTTAGTGCATTTTTGCGTAATGAATAAAAGCTCACATGGCGTGATCTAATTAAAAAATATATATATAAAAATATTACTAATTATCTTATTGAAATAGCAAACTTAAGAATTAATTGGCCTGTAAGCATGTGTAGACAATGTTTAATCGTGCAGCTAATGCATTTCGGGTGTGGTAAGTCGAATCTACCTTATAAACACAACGTTTGTGTATTTGTCTAAGACGAGCACAACTACCCAGTGTCGACAGAAAGCACGCGACGTTCATTGTTTACCCATCGTCAAACTGGTTTACAGAGATAAGAGTTTATGGACAATTATATTAAAGCTCCTTCATACAATACACAAAGTCAATTAGCTTCAGAAGACAGTAAAAATAATCTTTATTTTCTTATCGCCAGTAGCGAGGCCCTGACGAAAGATTGAACCACTATAGTTACCACAAGGACAGCATAGTTAGGTTACAGCGAGGCCCTGACGAAAGATTGAACCACTATAGTTACCACAAGGACAGCATAGTTAGGTTACCTGTTACAGTACCACTACATTATATGTAAAACTTAATGAAACAACTGGTTATGCCGTTCTTGCAGTTCGACTAACTATATTCTCATTAATACAACCTTCACAATATGTATTTATATTTACAAAAAGTCAATACCTTTGTGTTGAATTCACTGTTTCGTTTGAAGCGTCTTCCTCATGAGAGTGCCTCATTTTGCTACTTTCGTCGATGAACTCTGTTGTTTGTCTGCGGAACGTTTTGCTGTGTTTCTTTTTTTAAACTTTAAATTTTAACACTTTTTAATTGTATCTTTCATCAATGGTTTATTATACTCTTATTTTTTTCAGCAAAACTTTTATTCTGTTAAACCTGTTATATTATTATTTATTTTATTATCTGATATCATTAATGTGTTATTTAACAATATTGCAATACATGCTACTATTTGTAATTTTGAAAAAAAATACTATTTCAGTATTTGTCCCATGTGAAATTGCATTGTTTAGTTTGCTAACTAACATCCTATAGACAGCCGTATGATGATGTCTGTGTTTGCCAGTGAAAACTTTTATTTGTTTTGTGTGATTGTATACTTCCTGGTTTTTTCTGTCACTATTAAATATTATATGTTGCACTGTCAAATTCGAATTAGCCTATTATACAATGTGGTCATAGAAACTACGCTTTAACCCTCATACACCCTTTGTTATAATGGATGTCTAGATAAAACAATAGGGTATCAATGAAGTTGTATGCTATAAATATGTATGATGATAAATTAAATCTCCGTGTAAGAGCATTTTAATTGACTTTAATATTGTACTTCATCAGTCGTCATCTTTAATGAAGGTTTATGCTGTAAATAGGTGTGGTGATATAATAAATCTCCGTGTAAGAGCATTTTAATTCACTTTATATTGTACTTCATCAGTCGTCATCTTTAATGAAGGTTTATGCTGTAAATAGGTGTGGTGATATAATAAATCTCCGTGTAAGAGCATTTTAATTCACTTTAATATTGTACTTCATCAGTCGTCATCTTTAATGAAGGTTTATGCTATAAATAGGTGTGGTGATATAATAAATCTCCGTGCAAGGAGCATTTTAATTAACTTTAAATGTACGTCATCAGCCGTTAACGGAGACAATGATAACGTTGTTTCCCGACGGACTGATGCAACGGCGTAATATTTTCGTGATGGAATAATTAATTTTTCTTTGTTTTCATACCAAATCTGGCTTTCTGATTGGCATACCACTATGAAAAAAAATCCGAGAATGGCGCGAAACCCCGACGTTATCGTGACGTCACAATGGAGACATTGACGTTTCGTATTGATTCGGAAAAAAAAAATTCCTTGAAAAACCACTATAATGTTACATTTAAACATACTTCATTTTATCAAATAGAGTATAAGATAAATTATAAGTATTGATTTCACTATTTTTCAATTTTATCAGGTTATGAAAAATAAAGTTTTGCAAACTTTTGTGAGAATCCGCTACGCGGATTCACACAGTTTGCAAACAATTTCATAACCCGATAAAATTAAAAAATAGTGACATCAATGCTTAACTATTCTCTACGTCAGTTTTCTAAAGAATTTTTCTTGTACATTGAAGTCTGTGAATTGTGTGTAATTTACATTGACGTATGGTCTGGGTAGAAATGTTAATAAAAGTCGGGTATAAGACGACATCTGTATACAGGGAGGCGTTATTACGGTTAAAATGCCCTTCGTACTACAGATTGTTATTCACTTCATACACCCACTGGTTCACGAGCACAAATAGAAAGCTATTTAATATTACTTCTGTCGTACACCAGTATACATCCGACATTTATTTATTGAATCCATTTGATATGAAGTGTGGGAAACCCCTTATAAATAGGATTTTCTTTTTCCCGCTATCGTGACTAGCATTGTGGTCATATCGACATCTTTGTGGGGGAGGTAGTTGGTGCTATATTATATATATAAACACATGCAAAGGTCAACATGAGTAGATTTGTCGCTCACATTATGTGCATAATATTTTGCTCGTATTTGGTGTACATTATATTTTTCATATTAGGTGCATAGATTATTGTTCATATTAGGTGTAAAGTATAATGTTCATATTAAATGTAAGGTATATTGTTCATATAGGGTGTAAAGTATATTGTTAATATTAAATGTATAGTATATTGTTCATAACAGGTGCATAATACAGTGCTGGTAATATCAAATCCAAATCCAGCTGCAGTCGACATTTGAATACTGCAATACATGTTGTAGGGTTTTTTTTCATTGTTTGCCTTCACATTAGAATTAGACCTGATCACTTAGACCGGACCACTTTTAATCACTGACCTCCACTCTAATAATGTGTAATAGTGTTACTGGTGGAAGTCTATCCTCACAAGGCCTCCACCAGGAAGCTGATCATAGTGTTACTGCTACACTATTATCCCCCGGAAAGCCTCCACTCTAATAATGTGTAATAGTGTTACTGGTGGAAGTCTATCCTCACAAGGCCTCCACCAGGAAGCTGATCATAGTGTTACTGCTACACTATTATCCCCCGGAAAGCTTACGTAGCTATAAATAGCCGGTCTCTAATCAGGTATAGGTATTCTCATGGAGCTGGTTTATATTCTGTCGAGAGTTTGTAAGGAGAGCTCTATATGTATCATGTAAAGTGCGGATCTCCAGGCAAGTTATGATCCATACTGGAATGCACCTAAATACATCATTATTTCGGGGCTACGGATTTCAGATTAGACAGTGGTGGAGTGAAAGTCGTAATGCCGATGAATACATTTATAATGTATCGTTACCATGTATATTACTGCCAAACTCTAATTCAATTGCACAAGTGTTTGTCTTCAGCAAAAATAAATAACCTGAAAAAGGAAAGAACTTGCGGTTGGTGTCTAGGAGGTGAGGCAGTCTTGGTGTACCTAGGGCATGTTATTGAAATAGTCTTGGTGTACCAAGGGCAGGTTCATCAAATAGTCTTGGTGTACCTAGGGCAGGTTCATGAACAAGTCTTGGTGCACCTAGGGCAGGTTCATGAAATAGTCTTGGTGTACCAACGGCATGTTCATGAAATAGTCTTGGTGTACCAAGGGCAGGTTCATGAAATAGTCTTGGTGTACCTAGGGCAGGTTCATGAAATAGTCTTGGTGTACCAACGGCAGGTTCACCAACGGCATGTTCATGAAATAGTCTTGGTGTACCTAGGGCAGGTTCATGAAATAGTCTTGGTGTACCAACGGCAGGTTCATGAAATAGTCTTGGTGTACCAACGGCAGGTTCATGAAATAGTCTTGGTGTACCTAGGGCAGGTTCATGAAATAGTCTTGGTGTACCAAGGGCAGGTTCATGAAATAGTCTTGGTGTACCTAGGGCATGTTATTGAAATCGTCTTGGTGTACCAAAGGCAGGTTCATGAAATAGTCTTGGTGTACCTAGGGCAGGTTCATGAAATAGTCTTGGTGTACCTAGGGCAGGTTCATGAAATCGTCTTGGTGCGCCAGGGACATGTTTATGAAATAGTCTTGGTGCGCCAGGGACATGTTAATGAAGCAGTCTTGGTGCACCAAAGGCAGGTTCATGAAACATTCTCGATTCAAATATTACGTTGGGGTTTTTAACGTCATTTGACAAAGTAATAGTTTTGGAAACTGCATAAATCTTTGATAAAGGATTATATATATATATATATATAATTTATGGAAAAAAAATGAAAACTGATTTTGTCGTTTACCATAATAAAAAAACTGACCTTGCCCCATGTCATTTTTTGACTTGAAACGAGATTGGACTGGGTCAAGCATCATAAATATAGTATCTCAGTTGATAGAGCATCTGGCTAGTATTCGGAGGTCCTGGGTTTGAGCTTCAGTCTGACCGCTGCATTCTCTCCTCCTGTTACATATTTATGTGTACCAATATTATTTGTATCGGCTTGTTTTTCATAAAAAAACAAACTCATTGATATATTACCTTGTAACATACATTTACGGATATAAACACTTAGTCTGATCTCCTAATATCAATACAATAGACGACCAGTTTGAAGTATAAACCTTACTAGATCCCACCCTCGACTTTGCGCTAAATGCTATTTACCATTAGTAGTTTCTTTTGTCTTCTTGTATCTTCTATTGTTAACTATACATCATGTTACCGTGTTTGTTTCAAGCAATACTTGATAAAGGGATATACTGCCTTAAAAAAGTTAACAATCTATTTAGTCTACAAGGCTGGAATTACTTGCTTGTCCCACTGCTTGAAGTAATTTGTATCCTACGTTTGTAAGGGTCCCATCTAACCAGGACGAAGCGTTTATACTACTTCTTTGATATACACTGTCCGCAGGTCTTTATCTATCTGTATCATACTTATAAATGCTTCTGTTGGCTCTATAAATAGCCAAAATCGATCTCAGTCTTAGCTGACTCATTGTTGGCCACACTCGTTACTTTTGCTATATATCTATTTTTAAAATGTTTCTTATCTAGCCGTGCGGTAAGTATAGCTCACAGCACGTGCATGGCATCTTCAAAAACGCCTGTGCATTCAAAATAGATTTCAGAAAGATATAACTACTCTTGACGTCATAAACCGTGGGAGTGCCTTGTTCTCTTAATAATCCTTTATTTAAAATAGAGCTGTTTAAGGATATAATCATTACGCCTGGTCTTTTAACTTCCGGCATATCTGCAGCAAAACGTTCGATCGATATTATTGGTTATTTTTGGCCTATTGATAAAGGGGATCTATTTTTAAAGTTTTGATGACGTCAAAGCTACACTGCCGACAGAGCGTGGTAGTGGTGAGACCATTGGGTGTTTGTATCCTTCTGTGGAAACTACGGGCATTGTTGTTTTGCTGAATCATTATACGTCTGTTTTCGTGAAATCTCTTGAAAGGTTTTCTTGAACGGGACTACCTTTGACTGTGTGCAGAACTACTAGCGATTCCTTCAGAGACAAAATCCAGGACTGAGACTCTGTAGCACGTGTACTTTTCATCTGTAAAGTTTGATAAGTGTTTCATGTTTCATTGAAACCTATTTGTGTGCTTTGTCTGAGCAACTTTGTCTCATGGTATCAAAAAGCATACTTTATAACAACTTTCCGTTGGAGGTCAGACAACTAACGACAGCAGTTTTCATTTGTAAATTAATCCTCTGCATTCATGTTTAGACCGATTTTCACTGAGTACAGGAATCTGTGTATCTTTGCCGACGGATATTGTGATGTGTCATGTGAAATGTTCGCCAAAACAGTGGCATCTAAACATAGGTCGTAGATAATAACATACAATTAAAACAGTATCGGGTGACGAATTGGACCAGTTTTACCACGACCGGACTTAATTTTAGTATCTCCTTTGTCGGGACTGTTTACATACTCCGTACGATTTCATCGACAGACCGATTTTAAGTGCACTAAACAATGTGTCTGTTTTCATCGTCAGGTTATTATATACAATCTTAAGATTGATCTTTTTCACACGCATTCACGCAAGCTACTTCACACACATTTCCTCGTTCCCTTAACACGACCTGGTATTGGAAGGAACCCTGACGCAAATTCCTCTGATATCTATAGACTGTTTATTATGAGTCATTTTCAGTGTATACAAACGATACACAAGATAGCGAGTTTATAAACAACTGCCCAGCAAAATTAGTTTTCCACGCACGCGCGTGATCACGCGCTCATGTGTCTTCCACGACTTATGATGAGACCTACGTCATTGAGGTGAGAGATAGGAAATCCCGTTATTAATAAATCTTCGTGAAAAGCCTTTACCTGTCAGTGGAGCTCTACTGTCTGCAAATTAAACGTCCGGATCAATGCTACTTCATTAGTGCTTAGCATCTGGCAAATTGTCCGTACCGGTGTGTGACGTCACACCTGATACATATCGAAGGCAAAGTACTGATAATGTTAATCATGAGTTCTGACGTGAAGTGTGATTGTAGTTGAGAGGAACAGCACTCATTACCACATCTAGAGGTGCATGAGTACTAAGACACTGTAAAATCACTACAGAAACTTCAGGAGGTTTTCCTTACTCGCCAACTGTGATTGACAAAGTGATCAACCGAACTGACATAGTGTATATTTATTTCTAAAATATTCTTCGGATTTAAAACAAAAATCCCTAAACAATGAAGAGTGAAATGAGTACTTCCAAGGTAGGTTATATCCGTGGTCTCCGTTTGATACATATAATGCATTTCATGTCTTCATCAGCAACTGATGATAGGACTTCTGAAGCTTTTTATTTGATTTCCGTAGCTTTTTATTTGATTTCCGTATGTTGTATTTGATTTCCGTATGTTGTATTTGATTTCCGTATGTTGTATTTGCTTATTATAGACTTATCTGCCCTTGTCGTAATGAAGTGATTGTTACGTCACGTTTTATTATTGTAGCGTCATATATTTTCAGAGAAAACGAAGTTACTTGTGTTTATACAGTAATGGCCTGACAACTGATACCTGTGTGATCACCTGTTGTAAATTTCCACCCACCAATAACTAATTATCCTTACTCGTTATAAACCGTCAGAAGAGTTATTTATTTGGAGGAGGTATTAATTGTAAAGACATTTATTCAAAAGTAACCAATCAATATCTGCTGCCAAAATAACTATAATATTTACTTCACTCGCCTTGTCGTTCACTTCCAAAAGCTAACGTTTTGTTCCGTTTTGCTAATCTCAGCTTTGCTCGATCTAGAGACGGATATCCAAACTTCCTCTAGTAGACGGCACAGACGAGTGTCCCAGGTCGGGTCTTTCGCTTGATAAACCAACAGCTCTACCGAATGGGGAAAATGAACGTGCACCTTTTGCACTCGTTTGACATTCATCATCAGCAAAGTTACTTAATTAATATGATTCTTTTTTTTCCTTTATACGACGTCAAGATGATGTTCAGGTAAATATGTAGCATGTAAAAATATAAATGAAAAGCGACTCAATAGAAAGAAAAGGAAGAAACACCGCAAAAAACAATTCAATAGCAGCTACAGTATCTCACTTCCGATATCTTTCTATGTGTATAAATGATTTACATGATGTTTATCTACAGGGCATCCATTAACCCGAGACCTCGCGTCATTGACGCAGCAAAATTTATTTTGACGCATGATCTTTGCATGCCGTGCGTCAATCTGACGCTTCACATTTTTACTACCACTGCCCATCAGACTTGTGTATGTGTGTATTATGTGATGTTCAGCCCTCAATAAAGTGTATATTAGCAAGGGTCAGTGACACTAATTGGTAGAATACCCCAAGCCAATTAAAAGATTCACTCAACTGTGACATAGTCCGACCGTAATTTGCTAATTGGAGCACAGGTAAAGAAGTCACACCTGTACTGAGTACCTACCCGCCTCCAATCCGCTAAAACTGCACATTCTTATCAGCAATCACATTTTAATCAAAGCTATATTAGATTCCAATTGCAATAAATTAATGTTATATAAGTTGTAAGCAGGTATACAACAGAGATGAGATCGTAGATATGCCTAGTTTGATGCATGCTGCAGTAGCCATTTTGTTGTTAACCTGAATAACCCTACATGTACATTACCCACAAACCATCGGTGTTGGAGTATGAGAAGCGTAAATCGTTCCTGTTACAGTTTCTAATTTGTTTTTGGCGGCAAATATGAAAAGTGGTTTGACGTGGAAACGCAACACAAAATAAATAAAAACAATTTCTTTATTTTTAAAAGATCGTTTTAGAAATACATTGAATTAATAACATTTGATTTCAAACAAAAAATAGCAGTCGTAACTATGATTTATAAAACAGACTTTTTTTTTTTGTAAAAAATCTTTTTTTTTTTTTTATAAAATGATGTTGTTGATTAAATAATAGATTTATGATCAGAAGCTCAAAACTGTCCTTTAAATATTCCAGAATTTAGATAATCAAATATAATTAAAAATTTAAAATATTTACATGAATACTGAAGTTAATCAATATTTTATACAATAATTATTATCATTTTTTTTTACTTATTCTATAGAAACATAATAAGTCATATTAACTTTTTTAACCATTATCAATGTTATTGGTTATAAAATTTAATATTTAAATATAACTGAATTTTAACGTGATTAATAATTGACCCTTAAGTTTAATATTTTGACCCTCAGGAATTTGATTTGACCCTCAGGATTTTACAGCCAAGGGTCACTGACTCTTGAGATTTTGATCCTACTGGATGCCCTGATATATTTACGTATATTGATTGTAAACCCACGATCACGCTAATCTTATAAACGTCATGTTAGGATTTATGTTACTAATTGGGATTTTTTTTTTTGAATTATCATTTTCCAAGTCATCATTGCCTCGCTGAGAATGAGAATCACGAGAATGTTTTATATAACCGTCACAGCCTAAACATTACACACAGTCTGTAATATGTTTCTCACTCTCGTCCTCATCGATTTCCCTCTACCACTCAAGTATTTCTCTTTTCCTTACCAATCCTTAAATATACCTGACAAGATTAATGGCACAACGTAATTCGGTTTAAAATGCCGATTGAAGTGTTTTGTCGACATGGGATTCCATTCAGTGAGCTTCATGCAATGTTTGGATCGATACGGCGGTTTATACGATGCCAATACTGCATTCTACGTTTGCTCTCGATCTTAGATTCTCATTCACTGTTTGTATCGTTTTAACATTTGCCTTCTTCTAATATCGTTGCTTATATATTAATGTTAATACGAGCGGTACATAGATCACTTTTATAAATATGTATTGTAAACTGGCCATCGTTTAAATACAATTTACTTTCACGATTCTCTCGTCAACGTCAATTTGAAAATCTTATATCATCTTTACTAATTTTGAAAGATATTTCAATTTATTTTTGCATTGGTGAACTATATTTATAGCCACGACTTATGTCTTTTTTTCAAATAACAAAGGCTTAATTAAATCGCCACAAAATTTGATTTAGATTGATTTAGTTTGTTTAGTTTGTTTATATGTTTATAATTTGTGTTTTTTATGTTTGAAAGATCAACCGCAGTCTCCCAAAATACGCATGCACTTCACACACGCAACATTCAGTATACACGTGAGTCTGTCCTTCACTAGTCCTTAATATTTATAGGACGTTTATTTAGTTTAATATGTTTACAAGAGGAGACAGTAACGGTGTCATATGGAACAAGTGGCTGTTATGTAAATAAGACTGACGTCATCACTGTCAGAAGTACGTGTTTATAACGATTGATTTCTGTATGAATAAAACCCAAAGGTGTTCTCTCTTCCGTTTTAAAGAACACATTCAAAGTAAAAGTGTTCTTGCTATCATTTTATATTATACATTAGCGTAAAAGTGTTCTTGCCGCCGTTTTATAGAACATATTAAAAGTAGAAGTGTTCTCGCTAGCATTGTATAGAATACATTAAAAGAAAGAGTGTTTACACTACAAATTAAATGAACATATTGAAAGAAGAAGTGTTTGCGCGACCATTTAATAGAACACATTAAAAGTAAAAGTGTTCTCGCCACCATTTTATATAATACATTAAAAGTAAAAGTGTTCTTGCTAAAAGTGTTCTTGTTACCGTTTCATAGCATACATTAAAAGAATAAGTGTTCACATAACAGAAATAGGGAACATGTTAAAAGTGAAAATGCTTGCGCTACCATTTTATAGAACACATTAAAAATGAAAGTATTGTCGCTACCATTTATTGAACATATTAAAAGTAAAAGTGTTCTTACTACTGTTTTATATAACACATTAAAATTAAAGTGTTCTCGCTACCATTTTATATAAAACATTAAAAGTAAAACGTGTTCTCGCTACCGTTTTATAGAACACATTAAAATTAAAAGTGTTCTCGATAGCGGTTTAAAGAACATA
Source organism: Argopecten irradians (assembly GCF_041381155.1). Classification (NCBI taxonomy): domain Eukaryota; kingdom Metazoa; phylum Mollusca; class Bivalvia; order Pectinida; family Pectinidae; genus Argopecten; species Argopecten irradians. The sequence goes on from NC_091148.1 coordinate 28,292,426, forward strand.
CATGTATTAAATTAAAAGTTTTCTCGCTACCGTTTTATAGAATACATTAAGTAAAAGTGTTCTCGCTACCGTTTTTATTGTAACTTCATTCATTGATCCAAACGCGAATATTTGTGAATGAAATGACGTCAAAGCGAAACAAAAGGAACTAGTAAAGACTTGTTATCGATCGATAAGTCTACAGACAGATCCATTAGAACAAGGCAACAGAATGTTTGAGACTCTTTCATTCATGAAGCTGTGACGTACTCTTTTGTTCGATATCATTGCACTGTCGGGTGATCGACGCCTTCTCGGCTTTCTATAATATCGATTTAAATAAGATCTTTTGATGTGTTATATGACTATTTATAACCAACAATGACTTTGTACTGATTTCATTGCCACGGTGTGCTCTAAATTAAGATCATTATGGTCGTTATAAAGATAGCTGGTCCTTCCTCGTTATGTCCTTCTCGTCAATGAACATGTCAGTAATGATGTTTATTTAAGTACCCTTCTAAAAACACTACGTCACGTATACTGATCAATATATACTGACTATTACGACATTGTATACTGATGACTATTATGACATTGTATACTGACTATGACATGTATACTGATCACTGGTATACTGACTATTATGACATTGTATACTGATCAATATATACTGACTATTACGACATTGTATACTGATCACTGGTATACTGACTATTATGACATTGTATACTGATCACTGGTATACTGACTATTATGACATTGTATACTGATCACTGGTATACTGACTATTATGACATTGTATACTGATCAATATATACTGACTATCATGACATTGTATACTGATCACTGGTATACTGACTATTATGACATTGTATACTGATCACTGGTATACTGACTACGACATTGTATATGATCACTGTATACTGACTATAGACATTGTATCTGATCACTGGTATACTGACTATTACGACATTGTATACTGATCACTGGTACTATATGACTTTATACTGACATTGTATACTGATCATTATTCACTGGTACTATATGTTATGACTATTACGACATTGTATACTGATCACTGGTATACTGACTATTAAGACATTGTATACTGATCACTGGTATACTGACTATCATGACATTGTATACTGATCACTGGTATACTGACTATTATGACATTGTATACTGATCACTGGTATACTGACTATTATGACATTGTATACTGATCACTGGTATACTGACTATTATGACATTGTATACTGATCATCTTGCGTTTCTGGTATACTGACTATTATGACATTGTATACTGATCACTGGTATACTGACTATTATGACATTGTATACTGATCACTGGTATACTGACTATTATGACATTGTATACTGATCACTGGTATACTGACTATTACGACATTGTATACTGATCACTGGTATACTGACTATCATGACATTGTATACTGATCACTGGTATACTGACTATTATGACATTGTATACTGATCACTGGTATACTGACTATTATGACATTGTATACTGATCACTGGTATACTGACTATCATGACATTGTATACTGATCACTGGTGTACTGACTATTACGACATTGTATACTGATCTGGTATACTGACTACATGACATTGTATACTGATCACTGGTATACTGACTATCATGACATTGTATACTGATCACTGGTATACTGACTATTATGACATTGTATACTGATCATGGTATACTGACTATATGACATTGTATACTGATCACTGGTATACTGACTATATGACATTGTATACTGATCATGGTACTGACTTTGACATTGTATACTGATCATGACACTGTATGACTTGTATACTGATCATGGTTACTGACTATAGACATTGTATACTGATCACTGTATACTGACTATGACATTGTATACTGATCATGGTATACTGACTATTATGACATTGTATACTGATCACTGGTATACTGACTATTATGACATTGTATACTGATCATGGTATACTGTATACTGACTATTATGACATTGTATACTGATCACTGGTATACTGACTATACATGACATTGTATACTGATCACTGGTGTACTGACTATTACGACATTGTATACTGATCATTGGTATACTGACTATTATGACATTGTATACTGATCACTGGTATACTGACTATTATGACATTGTATACTGATCATTGGTATACTGACTATTATGACATTGTATACTGATCACTGGTATACTGACTATTATGACATTGTATACTGATCACTGGTATACTGACTATCATGACATTGTATACTGATCACTGGTATACTGACTATTATGACATTGTATACTGATCACTGGTATACTGACTATTATGACATTGTATACTGATCAATGGTATACTGACTATTACGACATTGTATACTGATCAATGGTATACTGACTATTACGACATTGTATACTGATCACTGGTATACTGACTATTATGACATTGTATACTGATCACTGGTATACTGACTATTATGACATTGTATACTGATCACTGGTATACTGACTATTATGACATTGTATACTGATCACTGGTATACTGACTATTATGACATTGTATACTGATCAATATATACTGACTATCATGACATTGTATACTGATCACTGGTATACTGACTATCATGACATTGTATACTGATCAATGGTATACTGACTATTATGACATTGTATACTGATCAACTGGTATACTGACTATTATACGACATTGTATACTGATCACTGGTATACTGACTATTATGACATTGTATACTGATCAATGGTATACTGACTATTATGACATTGTATACTGATCACTGATCAATATATACTGACTATTATGACATTGTATACTGATCACTGGTATACTGACTATTACGACATTGTATACTGATCACTGGTATACTGACTATTACGACATTGTATACTGATCAATGGTATACTGACTATTATGACATTGTATACTGATCACTGGTATACTGACTATTATGACATTGTATACTGATCAATATTACTGACTATATGACATTGTATACTGATCACTGGTATACTGACTATTATGACATTGTATACTGATCACTGGTATACTGACTATTATGACATTGTATACTGATCACTGGTATACTGACTATTATGACATTGTATACTGATCAATATATACTGACTATTACGACATTGTATACTGATCACTGGTATACTGACTATTATGACATTGTATACTGATCACTGGTATACTGACTATTATGACATTGTATACTGATCAATGGTATACTGACTATTAGACTGTTACTGATCATTGTATACTGACTATGATGACATTGTATACTGATCACTGGTATACTGACTATTATGACATTGTATACTGATCACTGGTATACTGACTATTATGACATTGTATACTGATCACTGGTATACTGACTATTATGACATTGTATACTGATCACTGGTATACTGACTATTATGACATTGTATACTGATCACTGGTATACTGACTATTATGACATTGTATACTGATCACTGGTATACTGACTATTATGACATTGTATACTGATCACTGGTATACTGACTATTATGACATTGTATACTGATCACTGGTATACTGACTACTATTACTGACTGACTATTGTATATACTGATCACTGGTATACTGACTATTATGACATTGTATACTGATCACTGGTATACTGACTATTATGACATTGTATACTGATCACTGGTATACTGACTATTATGACATTGTATACTGATCATGTATACTGACTATCGACATTGTATACTGATCACTGGTATACTGACTATTATGACATTGTATACTGATCACTGGTATACTGACTATTATGACATTGTATACTGATCACTGGTATACTGACTATTATGACATTGTATACTGATCACTGGTATACTGACTATTATGACATTGTATACTGATCACTGGTATACTGACTATTATGACATTGTATACTGATCACTTGACTATATGACTATATACTGATCACTGTATATGACTAACATATATATGACTATAGCATTGTATACTGATCACTGGTATACTGACTATTATGACATTGTATACTGATCACTGGTATACTGACTATTATGACATTGTATACTGATCACTGGTATACTGACTATTATGACATTGTATACTGATCACTGGTATACTGACTATTATGACATTGTATACTGATCACTGGTATACTGACTATTATGACATTGTATACTGATCACTGGTATACTGACTATTATGACATTGTATACTGATCACTGGTATACTGACTATTATGACATTGTATACTGATCACTGGTATACTGACTATTATGACATTGTATACTGATCACTGGTATACTGACTATTATGACATTGTATACTGATCACTGGTATACTGACTATTATGACATTGTATACTGATCACTGGTATACTGACTATTATGACATTGTATACTGATCACTGGTATACTGACTATTATGACATTGTATACTGATCACTGGTATACTGACTATTATGACATTGTATACTGATCACTGGTATACTGACTATTATGACATTGTATACTGATCACTGGTATACTGACTATTATGACATTGTATACTGATCACTGGTATACTGACTATTATGACATTGTATACTGATCACTGGTATACTGACTATTATGACATTGTATACTGATCACTGGTATACTGACTATTATGACATTGTATACTGATCACTGGTATACTGACTATTATGACATTGTATACTGATCACTGGTATACTGACTATTGACATTGTATACTGATCACTGGTATACTGACTATTATGACATTGTATACTGATCACTGGTATACTGACTATTATGACATTGTATACTGATCACTGGTATACTGACTATTATGACATTGTATACTGATCACTGGTATACTGACTATTATGACATTGTATACTGATCACTGGTATACTGACTATTATGACATTGTATACTGATCACTGGTATACTGACTATTATGACATTGTATACTGATCACTGGTATACTGACTATTATGACATTGTATACTGATCACTGGTATACTGACTATTATGACATTGTATACTGATCACTGGTATACTGACTATTACGACATTGTATACTGATCACTGGTATACTGACTATTATGACATTGTATACTGATCACTGGTATACTGACTATTATGACATTGTATACTGATCACTGGTATACTGACTATTATGACATTGTATACTGATCACTGGTATACTGACTATTATGACATTGTATACTGATCACTGGTATACTGACTATTATGACATTGTATACTGATCACTGGTATACTGACTATTACTGACATTGTATACTGATCACTGTGGTATACTGACTATTATGACATTGTATACTGATCACTGGTATACTGACTATTATGACATTGTATACTGATCACTGGTATACTGACTATTATGACATTGTATACTGATCACTGGTATACTGACTATTATGACATTGTATACTGATCACTGGTATACTGACTATTATGACATTGTATACTGATCACTGGTATACTGACTATTATGACATTGTATACTGATCACTGGTATACTGACTATTATGACATTGTATACTGATCACTGGTATACTGACTATTATGACATTGTATACTGATCACTGGTATACTGACTATTATGACATTGTATACTGATCACTGGTATACTGACTATTATGACATTGTATACTGATCACTGGTATACTGACTATTATGACATTGTATACTGATCACTGGTATACTGACTATTATGACATTGTATACTGATCACTGGTATACTGACTATTATGACATTGTATACTGATCACTGGTATACTGACTATTACGACATTGTATACTGATCACTGGTATACTGACTATTATGACATTGTATACTGATCACTGGTATACTGACTATTATGACATTGTATACTGATCACTGGTATACTGACTATTATGACATTGTATACTGATCACTGGTATACTGACTATTATGACATTGTATACTGATCACTGGTATACTGACTATTATGACATTGTATACTGATCACTGGTATACTGACTATTATGACATTGTATACTGATCACTGGTATACTGACTATTATGACATTGTATACTGATCACTGGTATACTGACTATTATGACATTGTATACTGATCACTGGTATACTGACTATTATGACATTGTATACTGATCACTGGTATACTGACTATTATGACATTGTATACTGATCACTGGTATACTGACTATTATGACATTGTATACTGATCACTGGTATACTGACTATATGACATTGTATACTGATCACTGTATACTGACTATTATGACATTGTATACTGATCACTGGTATACTGACTATATGACATTGTATACTGATCACTGGTATACTGACTATTATGACATTGTATACTGATCACTGGTATACTGACTATTATGACATTGTATACTGATCACTGTATACTGACTATTATAATTATATACTGACTATGACATTGGATCACTGGTATACTGACTATTATGACATTGTATACTGATCACTGGTATACTGACTATTATGACATTGTATACTGATCACTGGTATACTGACTATTATGACATTGTATACTGATCACTGGTATACTGACTATTATGACATTGTATACTGATCACTGGTATACTGACTATTATGACATTGTATACTGATCACTGGTATACTGACTATTACGACATTGTATACTGATCACTGGTATACTGACTATTATGACATTGTATACTGATCACTGGTATACTGACTATTATGACATTGTATACTGATCACTGGTATACTGACTATTATGACATTGTATACTGATCACTGGTATACTGACTATTATGACATTGTATACTGATCAATATATACTGACTATTATGACATTGTATACTGATCACTGGTATACTGACTATTATGACATTGTATACTGATCACTGGTATACTGACTATTATGACATTGTATACTGATCACTGGTATACTGACTATTATGACATTGTATACTGATCACTGGTATACTGAATATTATGACATTGTATACTGATCACTGGTATACTGACTATTATGACATTGTATACTGATCACTGGTATACTGACTATTATGACATTGTATACTGATCACTGGTATACTGACTATTATGACATTGTATACTGATCACTGGTATACTGACTATTACGACATTGTATACTGATCACTGGTATACTGACTATTACGACATTGTATACTGATCACTGGTATACTGACTATTACGACATTGTATACTGATCACTGGTATACTGACTATTATGACATTGTATACTGATCACTGGTATACTGACTATTATGACATTGTATACTGATCACTGGTATACTGACTATTACGACATTGTATACTGATCACTGGTATACTGACTATTACGACATTGTATACTGATCACTGGTATACTGACTATTACGACATTGTATACTGATCACTGGTATACTGACTATTACGACATTGTATACTGATCACTGGTATACTGACTATTATGACATTGTATACTGATCACTGGTATACTGACTATTATGACATTGTATACTGATCACTGGTATATACTGACTATTACGACATTGTATACTGATCACTGGTATACTGACTATTATGACATTGTATACTGATCACTGGTATTATACTGACTATTATGACATTGTATACTGATCACTGGTATACTGACTATTATGACATTGTATACTGATCACTGGTATACTGACTATTACGACATTGTATACTGATCACTGGTATACTGACTATTACGACATTGTATACTGATCACTGGTATACTGACTATTATGACATTGTATACTGATCACTGGTATACTGACTATCATGACATTGTATACTGATCAATATATACTGACTATCATGACATTGTATACTGATCACTGGTATACTGACTATTACGACATTGTATACTGATCACTGGTATACTGACTATTATGACATTGTATACTGATCACTGGTATACTGACTATTATGACATTGTATACTGATCACTGGTATACTGACTATTACGACATTGTATACTGATCACTGGTATACTGACTATTATGACATTGTATACTGATCACTGGTATACTGACTATTATGACATTGTATACTGATCACTGGTATACTGACTATTACGACATTGTATACTGATCACTGGTATACTGACTATTGACATTGTATACTGATCACTGGTATACTGACTATTATGACATTGTATCTGATCACTGGTTACTGACTTATGACATTGTATACTGATCACTTATACTGACTATATGACATTGTATTGATCATTACTGACTATTATGACATTGTATATGATCATAAATACTAATTTTGTAATCCAGTACACATCAGTACACATTATGCATCCTCAGAAGACTATTCCATTTCTCGAAACAAAAGTGCAGACTTAAATCAAATACTTATTTTTTTTTTATCGCTTTATAACTTTTAAGTAGTTTTAGACTTAATGTATTTTGAGAAATCGAGGCCAGATAATTGATTCAATAATAACAATCAACCATTCAAATTAGATTTACATAATTTCACATCTACACGTCTGGCAATAGACATTATATGTTTTTTCTCGTTTTGTTTTGTTTGTGTGTTTGGGTGTATTTTGTCTTTTTCTCTAATGGTGTGTTGCTTTTTGTATGTCTTGTAATATGTATCGAAAATTGATAAAAACTAAATTTAAAAAAATATTCTCCTCCTTTTATAACAACAAAGAAATATTCACCTAGAGAGACAATGCTGTAACACACCATACTATAGATAAACATTCGCCTTGGACACAACGCGGAGCGTCTTTATACCAGCCACTGATATAAATGTACATCAATAGATCACCACGATGTGTATTGTAAAATTGAAATCTTTGCTCAGTCAGCAAAGTTCCTTACAGTAACAATGCCAACTGAGGGATGATGACTGAATGCTTGGCACACGTCTCCTCATACTCCCAAGAGATTTGTTACTCGACAATAAAGTATGACAAAACGTTATAACTAGACAAAGAGCTTTATAATGTCTTGGAGCATCGCGTTCACAGAAACGTTTGTCGCTAAATAGTCTGCTTCATGTCAGATCTTAACAATCATGGGCGGGAAAGATTAATGTTGATATGGCAGCTTTATGTGTTGCATTATGCAATGCGTTTCTATGAGGAGTGTAGGAGATTTATAACAATTTACATCTACGCACCTCTTTCACTTCACACGTAGTTATCATCAGACAGACTGGCATGTATTTCTCCTTTCAAGGTTATAACTTTATGTTTCACAATGCTTAATCACAAGGGCGATGTACTGACAAAATTAACCTTCATAATGCGAATTTACTTTTGAAAGTATTGAGGAACTAACCACAGTGAATGTGCTCACTTACCCGGCGACTATTGTCATTATATAAAGTAACTCGCTTGTGTGATTACAATTCATTAATGGGTTCAAATGGAAATGGGAGGTAAATTTTGAATAGGTAAGTTATTATCAAGTCACGTATTTGTTGTTTACATAATTTAAAAGTGAGACATTTAATCTTGGAAAAAACGACGGCAGAAACAAAACATCGAGGAAATGTTCACTAAAACAAATCGTTGTCGCCATTGTAGTGTTTCTACAGATAAGGTGTGCATCACAGCAATGTAATACTCCTAGTAATACTAATGGTATAGAACAAAAATGAGTAAATATTCTATCGACAGATGACAGCGTGTTCGTATCACAGCTCGAACATCCTTATTTCGTGTACAGCGCTCTGGTAGTTATGAGCTACAAACGTTTTAAATACAGATTTTTATGCTTCCACGAACTTTATAAAACGTTTAGCCCGTTTTCTCATGATATATACATGTTTAGGATCATCCTCTATCAAGTGATGCCAATATCCTTTTTTGGTTCCAATCACACTGTTTATACCAGCCTGGATAATGTTAATCTCCTTCAAACTCTCATGACCTCTCTTCATTTGTCAGGTCCCTAGATTACTAGCTGGTAGATATATATAGGATCTTACATGAGTGATCATTTCATATTAGTTTATATGAACCGAGTCTATTAAGTTTTTATTTTTGCGAGCCTTGGCAAAATTTAAGATACACTTTATCACATAACTATCAAAAACCTACATTACAAAGAATTTCACGTCAAAATGTATTCCGAAAATTCACCGGAGGTCGCCATTTCGTCCCGCCGTCCTAGTCATTCTGACGTCATATCATTCTTTCTGTCTGACGTCAAAATGAATCTCCATCCAATGAAAATCGCTCCGGATTATATTACACTAGTGACAAAACTAGTATACGGGCGAAATCACCGGATATCAGGCGAAAGAGATATCACAATAACTTATAATACGACAGATTCCGCAATAAAATAGTTCTTGTTTCATATTTTTCAGTCCACGAAGTGTAAGAAGCTGATCCGGCTCAGTCCAAAGTCAAAGAAAAAGCGTGTTAAAGAATCGAACGGAATGGATGGGTGTCATAGCGCCGATCATAACGATAGGAAAACAAGAAATACATTACCGAACGGCTTCACTGACAAGGAGAGCCAAGGTAAGTTACCAAGGGGAGCAGATAGATATTTATTTCTAGATTCAATTCGAAACAACACAGACAATTTACCATTATTTCACTTGAATGTACCTAATTAATGACCGATCGCCACTCAGTATGTAGTTATGCTCGCAGACGCATGTGCGCTTATTTAATGTCGTAGCAAATATCGTAGCATACATAATACAAAATTTACATTCACGTGCGGAAATTCTGATTGATAGCTGGCGATCCGTCAATAGTCCACATTACTATATAATATGTTGTCAAGAAGGTCTATCCATAAACAATCGGTTGTGTAGATGACTCATGCTTTCAGTAAAGCTTGATTTATCAGATGAGAGATACATTTGTCTTAGATGCCCCTTCATCCTGTACAAATGTACTTCCATACTGTAGTGGCATTGCAAAACACGTGCACATCCGTACTCGCACCCCAACGATGTCTTTATAAGTGCCCACGACGTCGACTTTAAACGACAGCAACGTCACTTTTCATTAATTTAGCTAAAGATGAAGTTGGTTTATAAAATTAATAGCTTTATTATCTTTATGACGTAATCCCACAAAGTTTATCTGGAATGTCGATATTGTCATTTTTTGCGTCTCGTTTATGATCAATATGTTTGTCTGAAAACGCACTGCCTACCGACACTGTTTTTACCCCGACACATCATTTCCTAGACCAGGGCCATGTGTTGGTATTTGTACCGATTCTGTTTCTCCTGATACATTGCCAGTACAACCATGACCGACAATTCCGTCAGTAACATCCACATTCTAAACGTCTTTGAATGGTAAGAAGAAAAATCAGCTTTGTTCAGAACACTGTCCGTCTAGACAAATCGAAATTACTAAGCGTGCTATGGAAGTTTGCCGTGCTGCGTGCTTGACGGTTCTAATAATGGATTCTTCAAACGGCTATGAAGCGACCAACTAGTCAACCGTGCTAACGAATATATAATTTTGTAAAAATGAGTTCAGTATTTACGATGGCCTGACTATAACCACATGTCCAAACGCCATCTTGGCTTCGGAACAGTGTTACAGTGAAAAATGGTCTCATGGTGCATTCGAAAGTGTTTATATAGTCTCTTGGTGCATTCGATAGTAATATGGTTTCGTGGTGCATTCGATAGTGTAAATATGGTCTCGTGGTGCATTCGAAAGTGTTAATATGGTCTCGTGGTGCATTCGATAGTGTAAATATGGTCTCGTGGTGCATTCGATAGTGTAAATATGGTTTCGTGATGCATTCGATAGTGTAGATATAGTCTCGTGGTGCATTCGATATTAATATGGTTTCGTGGTGCATTCGATAGTATAAATATGGTCTCGTGGTGCATTCGATAGTAATATGGTTTCGTGGTGCATTCGATAGTGTAAATATGGTCTCGTGGTGCATTCGATAGTAATATGGTCTCGTGGTGCATTCGATAGTAAATATGGTCTCGTGGTGCATTCGATAGTAATATGGTTATTCATTGTAACAAATAACACAAACACAATACTGAGGAATGACCAAATAAGGAAATCCTCAGTTTGACGTCATCGGGAAGATGAAGGACAGACATAAACGCTACTATTTTGATCTTGTTTAGGTTTCTCCAGAGAGAAGAGCATTCTATGATTGGATTAGTGTACGTTAAGGTGTGTTACGGAGACATAAACAAGATGAGAACCTGTCAGCCACCACCTGACGTGGGCGGTCGCCAAAACCTGTTTTGTTTAACGCGTGATATTCTTCAACCTGGTGTGAAATTGTGTATTACATAACATAAAATACAAAAAATATAAACCCAAATCACTTTGCATCGATTATTGAAAAAAAAAGTTAATGGTGTAAGAACTCGGAGGTCTTAGAATGGAAGGAAACCTGAGTCGTCCGGTTTGTTTTTATGCATAATCAAAGACGATATGCAGAGCGAATACTTATGTTTAAATTTCTTACATTGTGCGTAAATACGCAAATACACAAAACGGGAAGTGAAGCATAAATACAAGAGGTGTCGATTTGGTGTATAAATATGTTTTTTAATAAAACCTAAAAACACATGAAACGTTTACTGAGTAATAAGCATAAAATACATGAATTATTTTATTTTCACGTATACAATATCTTGCTTCCTGTTTTCCCATCATGTTCGCAAATATAAATGAATTCGTGACCAAGGCTCCTGACTGACAATCATACATTCATATAAATGTCTAAACCCGCCTTTGATCTATCCCGCGAGATGTTACGAGAAATGTGTGACTCACGAGATTTAACCAGAAATGTATGTCTCGCAAAAATACTATGATTTACAGCACTTTAACACTTAATAATAATGATTTAAAAAATGATAGGCTATTGAAATCATGTACAAGCTACATATCGTTTAAGTAAAAAACCGTCTCCCAATTTATTGCTGCAAAAAAAATCCATGTTCATCTGTTGAGTATATGTTTGACACAACTCATTGCCAACATCTGACGGTCACTACTATGACTAAATAAAACTTTGTATTAAAGGGATTCATAAAATAACTTTAAAAACATAAAAAAAATCATAAATATTTGTGTAATTATGATTTCATTGACAGTGATCAATATAGATGTTGAGACACGTGCCTTATTGTAAGACACAAAATCCCACATCAATTGAAACGTACTGAAATGTAAAGGAAAATGAGACTAAATATACTAAAGGTGGAAATTAAAGCTATACGGAATACTGATGGAATGATCAATGTGTGTATTTTTACGTACTAGGAGATTCTAAGTAGTTCTAAGCAGTAATTAGCGGCTATTTTACGTAATTTGTAAAAGGCGTAACACAGTATTGTATTGATCCCTTTGATTATACGTAACATCACCGCCAATATAGTACATGTATATAAACAAGTAACTATCAGTCACATGGCCTGGTCTATATCCAGACCCAATATATTATATACTCAATATCCACACCAGTAACTATGTATAACATATTCTTGTCTCACTCACCCGGCCTGGTCTAGTTCTATATATAGACCATATATCCACACCATTAGCTGTGTGTAAATATTCTTGTCTCAGTCACCCGGCCAGGCCCCGATTTCTCGAAACTTAAGTGCAGAATTAAGTCAAAACTTAAGTTTTTCTCCTTATGTAACTTATATGAAAATTATTGACTTAAGTCAGTTTTTGACTTAAGTTTGATTCGAGAAATCGGGGCCAGATATATTATATACTCAATATCCACACCAGTAACTATGTATAACATATTCTTGTCTCACTCACCCGGCCTGGTCTAGTTCTATATATAGACCCAATATTCACACCATTAGCTGTGTGTAACATATTCTTGTCTCAGTCACCCGGCCTGGTCTAAATATAGACCACAACATCAGCTATATGTAACATATTCCCCAAATCATCTCGGTGAGTCATGCTCTTGACTTTAACAGACTGTTTACCATGTATGATTTCCAGCACTTGGCTCCATTACGCCAGTACAAAGATGCCGTATGTATATGTTCGCTACATGTTCAGGAAGACTAAGTGGGAAATAAAAAAAAAGAAACATGTTTTTTATGTCCATTAACATTATTTTACGTCCAGTCGGAGTGATATTGAAACTTGTTTTCTAACCAGGGTTACACCTGTTACCTTGTTTTCTAACCAATGTTACACATATAAGCGTGTTTTCTAACCAGGGTTACACCTTTGTTTTCTAACCACGGTTACACCCGTTAGCTTGTTTTCTAACCAGGGTTATACCAGTTACCTTGTTTTCTGCCCAATGTTACACATATAAGCGTGTTTTCTAACCAGGGTTACACCTTTGTTTTCTAACCACGGTTACACCCGTTAGCTTGTTTTCTAACCAGGGTTACACCCGTTAGCTTGTTTTCTAACCAGGGTTACACCCGTTAGCTTGTTTTCTAACCAGGGTTACACCCGTAAGCTTGTTTTCTAACCAGGGTTACACCCGTTAGGTTTTATCCGTTAGCTTGTTTTCTAACCAGGGTTACACCCGTTAGCTTGTTTTCTAACCAGGGTTACACCCGTTAGCTTGTTTTCTAACCACGGTTACACCCGTTAGCTTGTTTTCTAACCAGGGTTACACCCGTTAGCTTGTTTTCTAACCAGGGTTACACCCGTTAGCTTGTTTTCTAACCAGGGTTACACCCGTTAGCTTGTTTTCTAACCAGGGTTACACCCGTTAGCTTGTTTTCTAACCAGGGTTACACCCGTTAGCTTGTTTTCTAACCAGGGTTACACCCGTTAGCTTGTTTTCTAACCAGGGTTACACCCGTTAGCTTGTTTTCTAACCACGGTTACACCCGTTAGCTTGTTTTCTAACCAGGTTACACCCGTTTGCTTGTTTTCTAACCTAGGTTACACCTTATAGCTTGTTTCTAACCAAGGTTATACCTGTTAGCTTGCTTTTATTCAGTAAAACAATGCAAAGTTGTTTACCATTTACACATATCCCAATTATAAAATTATCAATATATCCATTGTCAAACTGTTTTCTACAGTCCATTAAAAACTGATTCCTCAGTGATATTAAACACCATTTTATTTACATTTACTGTTTTATTGTCTATAATTTGATCGACTGAATGTGTTACAAATTAGAAATGAAATCATAAAACAAAACAAAAAAACATTTGTATATATTAACACTCTGCTCAAAGGAAATGCTATGGTAATATCAAACTAAATGACAATATTGTATTTTTTTTTATAAAATGAGTAGATAAAATATCAAACCTCGATATTTATCTCATTTAAATTCAAACAATAAAAGAAACCTATCGTAGGTACTTAATGATTGAATCCCACTTAAAATCAATATGTATACAGGTAATAGATGGCAATAGTTTGTCTGATAACAACGTTATGTTTCGTCAATAAAGAGAGCCAGTATATCTGATGCACGATACCTTGATTTCTCCTTCCCGTTATACCACATCCTCCTAATGCGGTTTTGCGGCGAACACTTATTGTGATATGATTGGATTTTGCTTGTAACGAGCATTTTCATTGGCTTACATATTTCCTTTATCAGCCCATAAGGGAAACAAAGTGACATTTCCGTTTGTGACGTCCATTCTGATTTGCTGACTCAATAGCGTAATGATTTCATAGAAATAGTCCCAAGTATGCATTTTGAGGACAGAACCTATAGTAAATTGTTTTAATGGTTAATTGTAATTTATCTTATGAACATAAACAGGTAACTGTGCTTTATTAAGACTACACTAAGATGTTTGTGATATATCTGTTTAGCATGTAAACATATTCGAAAACGTTTGTATATGGAGTTAATATTTATGAACGTTCTGTAAAAGTGGGACACACTGACGTATCAACATATCCAACATTCAGTAGATACAAAGCACCGACATGTTAACCCCACCATCGGTCTGAACGCTCAGGCAAAATAATCCCAGATTTCCATCACTAGAATTCCCACCACGTCATCAGTTATAAAGCTAACACACTGCATTCATTTTCGTTATACTTT
Source organism: Argopecten irradians (assembly GCF_041381155.1). NCBI lineage: Eukaryota > Metazoa > Mollusca > Bivalvia > Pectinida > Pectinidae > Argopecten > Argopecten irradians. The sequence goes on from NC_091148.1 coordinate 28,308,461, forward strand.
AATCCACTTTTATTTACCATGTTTTACTATTTTCTGTATTACAACAAACAATATGTGTGTAAAGGTGACCTTTTAATATTTTACTTTGATACACTATTTACTACTTTCGTATTCTTATGCTGCCTTGCGATTTGTCAAAAGGTTAGAGTGAACTAGTCATAGAAACATCGTAGGGAATGATAATCGTTGTCGAACTAATTTAATTGAATACATGTTCTTATTCGTTCAAAATAAAAAGACGAGTATTTTGTCCTTAGTCAGTTACTGTGTTTTAATTATACCAATGTGTTATTTCGTAGGGAGAATAACTACATAGACAATGCCTGTTGTCTATTCCCTTTCACACTTGTTAATAAGATTGTTTATGTTGTAATTAGGATTGTGTGTCGGCCTGATTTCAGAATTAAAACAAGCCTTTAACCTGTTTGATAAGAACAATGACGGTAAGATCTCCAGTGAGGAGCTGGGTTGTGTGATGAGGATGCTCCGACATAACTACTCACAGGAAGATATAGACGACATGATCAAAAACGCCGACACTAATGGTATGTTAACAGTTACTTAATTTACATCATTACTATCATTGTAAAGATTGAGCTTTTTATTTTACTTCAAGGTGAAAATATTTAACAGAATTATTTGTGTCCCGAAACTATTCCGTGGCACTTTGCCCTATAAGGAATGAGAAACTGATTGTACCTGTACCGAAAGCAAAATGCGTTATTTCAGATGAATTTTTGTGCTAATTAGACACATATAAACACGATTAGATATCAGTTATTATCCACATTATTATCTATGTTCTGTCGGCGGTGAACCATTTTTAAATGTAGCACATACTTTAATTCATCAAAGGTTTAAATCAGACAACCATATAATCTTAACAGAATACCAAGCTTTCTATTACATTTTATCACTAGTTTAATCTGAAACTGGAAAATGTGAGTCCTGGCAAGATCAAGTGTATTCAAATGTTTTTGATGAAAACAAGACATTCTCATAAGACGTGATGTTGATATTATGTATACTGAAATATTTTATGCCGGAAGGGAGGCAACTTCTATTGCTTTTGCAATTTAGCTACTGTTCAGCAGATCCGAAAACAAACTGAAATGTTCTGACTGTATTTTGTATTTGTCCCGAAATTAATTTTGAAGTGCAAAGAGTTTAATTGTTCCTTCAAAGATTGAATTGGCAATATGATGCTAATTTTAAAATTCTAAAGTGGAAATCTTGCCTTTATACAAAAACGATTTAATTCGTTTCGTTTATTTCAGAAAATGGTTTCGTGGAATTCGATGAATTTGTAGTGTTGATGAGACGGTGGCATCAAAACACGGAAGTAGATGGCGCCGCTGCATCTAATTCCGTTTCTTCCATTAGCAACGAGAAACAATTGGAGGCATTTAAAGTGTTTGATATGGATGGCAATGGTTATATAGATAAACATGAACTTCGATACACTATGCGGAGGCTGGGAGAAAACCTATCAGAAGAGGATATAAAGGAAATGTTTAAAGAGGCGGATCTAAACGGGGATGGCATGATTGATTTCAATGGTAATATATCCAACTTGTTATATACACCAGCATACCTTTACGTACAGTAGAGTTATTAGTGATCCGCCGTATGTAGGTCAGTGCAGACGAGAATGTTTCCAGGAATATTAAAAAATTACAATTATAAGTGATAACAAAGTAAAGATTATTGTTTTTCTTTCCTTTTAAACATAATATTTTCTCTTTTGTGATAATCGAACCCTCCCTAACCTGTCCGAAATTATATCATCAACCATGATCGGGTTAGGGAAGTTCCACCTTATATAGTTATATAGATATGTATTGAATATATGTAACAAAAATCCACAAGCAACGTTTTATAAAAAAAACATAAAATTATGAAAAGTGGTACTGAACTGTATTGCTTAATTCTACTTGAATGGTATCTTTCTCTACAACCTTTATCTGCTATTCTTCCTTTGATATGAATCTGGAAGTATTGCAGAATTTACTATCCCCAAAAGATTTCAATATATATCCATAGCATACTATACAGTCAAGCCTGTCAATAAAAGCCACTCAAAAAATGGTTGAAGCTGATTATACGCGCCTCAAAAATTGGTAATATTAGACACGTGGTCTTTATACGGAGATGGTCCTTGAGTAAGGTTTGAATGTTTTTGCCTCAGGTTGAATATTGATGTAGTTTAGTTTACATTTTAACAATCTTCTTTTTGTTTATTCCAGAATTCACACGACTACTGCATCACCTAGTACCGGAGCCTGAATAGACCGAATACTTCCTCCGTATATTTATAAACAATGACATTAATTCCCCTTTTTCAATGTCTGTTCACGCAGTTTTTTTTCTTTTTGACGTTATTTTTCATTTAAAGAAAACATTTAACTTTATCGCAAAATTACCGGAACCGGAAGCTGATATTAAATTCCGGTACAATAAAATAACAACGAGAGAAAAGGAAGTGCTTGCATGGTGGTATAAAGTGTGTTTAATTCATACACAACTTTGTCAAGTAATACGAAAACATTATAAGAAATATATCGAAAGGCATAGCGTCATAAGGGACACATGTGATGTTTCTTACCTGTTAAGGAAGGAAATGCACGCTGTCATTGATAGGTCAAGGTTACTGTGTGGTTTCGCACAAAGTAAGAGATACAGGTGTGATTGAGAAAACGGTGATGGACATCCAGATTGACAGTCACATAATTAGGAGCGGATTGGAACCAAGTGAAGAGCAGACACATTTCATCATGTCCGTAGTCACTGACGACTGACTGCTACATGATAAGATGGTTGCTACAGAGACGTAGACCAGGCATCCTTGAAGACACAATGTGAATAGAAGGCTGACCTTCCATTATCATACCAGAAGAATTCCTGGTTGTAGTTATACACAAGACGCCTCGTCTGGCAAATAGTTTGTTTTGCGAAGATTGAATGAGTCAATTTGAAATTTAAAAATCTATTAATATTCTTATAACGTTTTTACTTAACACTCACGGAATATGCTTAAAGCACAAATTAAGCTTAACCATCACAACCACCTCTAAAGCATGGTTAGAACTGACGCTATTTTTATAATAAAAATTGTTGAAATATCCCTTTTATATACTCATATTGCGGTGGCATCAGCTGACACCAAATTAAATCATCATACTGATCTGTAACAATCTGAAAAATATTGTTCACTGACAGGATAAACCCTATTACCGGATACATAAAACTTACCTTCGGTTGTCCATTGATAAAATAAAACCTACTTCAGGTTGTTCACTGAAAGGATATATCCTACTTCCGGTTATTTGATCCCAGAAGTAGTTTATAAATATCATTGCAATGCATTATAAGTAATCTTTAACTCAGCATTCAACAATGAGGCTTTAATTATTTACTTCAGTTTTGCAAAGTATATATTGAATGACGTTATACGGCAGTGAAGGGCAGATCTATATCGATGTGGTGTGGAGATGATATTTATATATATGTGAACTTTACATAAGATTTTGAATTGTGATATTTACCTCTTTGAATACTCATTATTTCCCTATGTATTTTATTTCCCCAAGAATGGTTTATTTCGTTGTCAATATAACATTCCAAGCAAAGATGATGACACTTAGGTACTCTATACTCACCTGCTTTTTTTATAACGAGTTTCATGTAACTGTATATCTAGAGTTATTTCCCTTGGTTTGACATTTATCTGCAGGTAGTTTTAAATGCTGCTACACATTGTTTGAAGGAATGTTTTTGTTGATATGTTTGTGCTTTTAATGGCTCATTTTTAGATAGGTGAAACGTTGGGTTGATGTTTTCAAGCAGAACTAAAATATTTTTGTTAATATTCTGTTAAACCTGACACAACAAATCATGCATCCGAACTATGGTGTTGTTATCATTTGCTCTGTTAAAGCGTACTATTTTTATACTGGTCTTAAATTACAGTGGACTTGCGATGATCCGAACGCCGAAAGTCCGAAAAAATCCAGACGGGATGATCAGGGAATGGATTTGAATATTGTCTAAATATATGAAATCGGACAGTCTGGAAAATTCGCGATCGGTGCTGTTTGGGGCATAAATGTTCGGATTATCGAAAGTCCATATAAACGTAGAAAACAGGTGCTGTTACCGTAGATAATGTTATTGCATAAAACCAAAAATTTCAAATTTAATGTCAAAATGAAATACATGATTACCTTCAATATGTTATTAAAGTTAAATATCCATTTTTATTTATTTCAAAATATGCATATGAAGTTCTGAAAGAAAAATTCAGATATTGATTTAATGTACAGTTCATGGCGAAAAATAATCTGTACTTGTTGAAAGACGAATATAATTTATGAAGTGTGGAAAAGTTTGTATATCTTGTTACTTGTTGAAACAAATATCTTGTAAATTGCATATAGGTAATTACAGTGAGTGTAAACATACATGTAGGGTTATGTCGTCGTAACAATTTAAATAACACGGGCACTGGTTTAATAAAACTGTGACAGAGGTGGGGACTGATTGATAGTGAGTCTATGTAGACATGAGAGAAACATTCGGCCAGTACTTGTAATTACTTTGTATAACATTAGTTCTAGTCTTGAAACATAATGTGTTTCATTTTAGTAACACATTGGTTGTTTGTACGTCTATAAAACAATTCGTAGTGATTTTAAGTGGTTTTGAGTTTGATAATAACCACAAAAAGAGAAGGTAAATCTCCATAGTCTGGCAATGCCGATGTTTATCTTGTATTATTGTGTATTATGCATGAATAGAGAGATGGCGTAACTCTACGCATGCGTACTAAAAATGTTTGATACATTATTGCTGAGGTATCCAATGTATTCTGTTAGCTGTTAATCCCAGTAGCACACATTATTTTCATATGTAAATAGTTGTTTGTACAAATTCAACATGTAAATAGATTTCCTACCTTGATTAAAATGTTGTTTAAAAATCTCATTATAAAATGTGTTGTGCTCTATTTCATAGATATTCAAATATGTATACATGCTAATGCTGTATATCGGAATTCAAATACACTCTGAAATAACCTTTACGCAAACACAATATAATGATGATACTGTCAAGGATACCCTTTCTATTTATTTCTTGTTGTTTCTGATATAACATTTGAATCAAAGGAGATAGGGATACCTTTAGTAGTAACACAGTCACACGGGGTTCCGATTAAAGTCAAATTACAAGTATTGAAATAACTTTCTGATTCCTTAAACGATGACTACAGTATATTGACCTCACAAAAAGGGATCATTCAATATTCTTACGCTTCAATCATACCTTCGGATACATTTTTCATACATTTTACCTCTAAACTACAGTCTAAATTTCAGCAGAAAAGGTCGTGGATGATGGGATTATAAATTCCTGACAAACATAAAATCATTTTTAGTGCTATATTACACTTCAATTTCTTACCTTGACAATAATATTTTGTCCGTGTGTGCGCTGGTCAAAACATTTAAATCGTCATCGTAAAATATCAACTATATGGTACTAAATATTTGTGCCGTCATCGTGAGCTAAAGTCATACGAATATCCACCTTACAAAGATAAAATGACTTTTAGTAAAACCAATACTTTTTCGAGGATTATTTAATATATAGAAATGTAACTGCCGTGGTTAAAATGACGTGGTAGAACGTGAGTTATCGTTCTTAAACGGAATGTCAACACGGCTTAATATAATTTTCATTCCAACATATAATTATTGAATCTTAATTTATCCGACTAGTTGTTATTATATTTACTTTCGTTATGATAGTATGTACCAAAAAAATTGAATTTAATTCTAATTAATAGACAGAATTTAGAAAGTTTAAATGTTACAGATGTTTTGGTGGACAGAGTATAGTGTATACAAGAGCTGTTTGAGAACAACAAAGCTTGCCTCTGGCAGCCTTTAAAGACCTAGAGCTTATCATACAAGTACATGTTTACTCATTGAGCCTCTAAGAATTCTCAGAATCCTGGTTTTACCCCCAAAATAAATGCCCATATCCACAACATATGTAATCCTAAGCCCTTATATCATGGTAGAAATCATAGTCAGCTGTATAAAATAAAGTATGAATAGGCGCCTTAGGCATCTTTGTCTTCCTTGAAATATTTATCCAACCAAAAGCAAGACCTATAATCCTATATAAATGTAGAAATCAATATCAGTTGTTATTCATAACAAATTTTTAACACTTAAATCAAAACCTTAACTTTGTGACGTCGGACCATTGGGCTTCTTTCTTAAAATCCAGCATTTTTTTTCTTAAAGTTAATACCCATTACAACACTTAAAATCCTAAATTAATGAGGAAATTAATGTCAATATTTATGGAAAACAATTTTTAAATACTTGAATTAAAACCTTAACCTGGTAATTTTGGCCCCTTGGGCCTCTTGCAATTTTATAAACCCTGCATTTTCTTCCTGGAAATGATAGTTCATACCCATCATAACACTTATAATTCAAAATTAGTTAGGAAATTAATGTTAATTGTGAGAGATAATAGTTTTTCAACACTTGCACCAAAACCTGAACCTGATGCTTTTGGCCCATTGGGCATCTTGAAGTAATCAAAATCCTGCATATCTCCCTTAAAATGATAGTTCAAAACCGTTTCAACACTAATAATTCTAAGAAACTGATGTCAGCTGTTAGAGATTTCATTTTTTCAACACTTGCACGAAAACCTGAACCTGGTGATTCTCTTGAAAGTATCAAAATCCAACATATTTCCGTTTAAATGATAATTCATACCCGTCAAAACACTTATAATCCTGAGAGACCAATTTCAGCTGTTAAAGATTACAGTTTTTCAACACTTACACCAAAACCTTAACCTGGGACGCTGACGCCGACGCTGACGCTGACGCCGACGCCGACGCCGACGCCAGAGTGATTCCATAATTATAAGGCCCCCTCTCTTCGAGAGGCGAGCTAAAATAAATTACAGAAACAAAAAAAAAGAGTATAAAATAGACCGTGTAGCTGATGGCTTACACGGGTCAATATATTCGCGATTTTAAATAAAGCGATAAATTTAACTTTAAGCGACATCAACATTTCGTGGTAGTATTTTCGAGGTATATATTAATTGATCATTCTTCAATACTTTGTAGATCAAATGTTCGCGGTTATAGCAACATCGCTCGAAATCCGGAAAATGTTCATCACCGCTAAAATTGTCGGTTATACGGTATAGAAAAATGTAAACAATGAAACATAACAGAAACAAAACAAATTCTATTCCTAAAAATCATTTACCAAAATATGATAGACAATTATCATCATAACAATGACGACAGTTATAGTGGTGTTGTAAGTATAGGATTCAGTAAATAATTCTGATACAAAAAGCACATTACTATAAAACCATTGATATTCTTAACAACATCATCACGGTACATTATTATAACAGGGTGCATGATTTATAATAGATTTTAATCACTGTCTCTGTCAGAAATCAAACTGGAGACCTCTGAATTATTATGACGTTCAACCGATCGAGCTAAAGAGAGCTTCTCTCTAGTCAAGCGGTATATTGCGGCTAGTATGCAGCCAGGATTACCTATTTATCACACAAATTGACACATGCATGGAAATCAATGAAATAATAACTTATAATCAGGCACAGACATGAAGACAAGATAGAAAATAGAATATGATAATTCCCTGGTTATATTACATATTCTGTATTTGCATATTACAGAAATATCTGGCCTTTTGGGTAGGTATTGCTTGTGACGTCATTGGTTTGCGAGCGTAACGTCATACTTTTCAGAGTAAAAAACGAAAGTTACGCTAAAACAGTTCTCCCAGGGCTCATTGCGGTCCCCTAATTTATCTCTGTTAACGACTCACGAACTGGCCGTCTGTTGACCTCGGGTCACGGAATATTACGTCATGACGATTGTTTAATACATAGCGCCCCCTGTATATACAATGTATGACGTCACAGTGAAAGTTTTTGAAACGGCGGAAGTCGTATGCAAATTGAGACTATTTACTTACAAGTAAATCTAATGTATCCGCAAAAGAATCCATTATTGTTTGATTTATTGAATGATCAAATTATATTAATTTGGAACAGACAGTCGTTTACAGGAAAGGGATACAAAAGGAAACTTACAATATCTATTTAATAATTTAGTATGCATCAAAAATACGTTTTTCAAGAATCTTGAAATTTCGCTGGACCATTTACAAAGGTGAAATTGTGGGGACAGCAATGCATCCTGGGAGAGATTGACGGTAAACAAACAATGACGTCACTATGGATATCTTCATGTATCTGCAAGAAAAGTAATTCTGTAATTCGCATAGATGGAATTGTTTAGACAATATCTGAAACATGATGATGCATACATACGTAATTCATTACAAATGTTCTAACAGACGTCCGAGATATACCACAACACTATACAAAAATGCAGGATGGTATAACAAATCATATGATAAACCATATATGGTTTCTTTATATTAATGAATAAGTGCAAACAATTGAAAATGCACGATAAAAATAAAGCAAATTACAAAAGCAGAATAAAATCATTACAATGTGTACGGTATCACATTATAATGAATCACCATAAAACACAAATCATAAAAATAACATTTATTTATTGTAACTTCAATATTTTAGATGACAGTAATGTAAATACATGAGAATTTTTTAATAAGGTTCAACTATAGAGAATACATGGTCAGTGCCTTAAAATATAAGCTGTATTTTGGGGAGGGTTAGGAGAGGCAAAAGTGGCGCGAGCCTCTGTCAAGCGACATTTCTCTTTCTGTACCGAGCCAAAATACAGCTTATATCTTAAGATATTGATCATGTATTTTTGTTATCCTGCAACATTACAAAAATGAACAATACGTTTTTTTATATTTTTTACCATATTCGTATTGCAACAATGTTCAACAAACATGTCCGACTTTCAAACAATGGATCAACCAATAGATTGTTGATGGAATCGGCACACGTGCATAAATACAGCTGTTTTACATCAGAGCCGATTACAGCAAAAATGTATGACAATGTGGTATGTGTATTACGACAATGCCTATGCTGGCTGCAGTATAAAGCAAAATAGCAATATATAAAAAACAAGAGCTGCTAACAAAAGCAGTACATCAGAGTTTGGTAGTCTGTTTTTTATAGAGCAAAAATACCATTCGTCGGCGATGGAGCATCTTTGACTCGAAGTGCTGACTAAATATTACAACGCAACATGTTATAACTCTGTTGTTCAACGCGACCTTTGATAATCCGATGAGAGATATACCATCACAGTCTGTTCACTTAAAAGATTTTACAGTTTATTTCACATAACATTATCGTTATTAGTACAGTACTGAAGAAAATGTCCACCCAAGTAAAACATGTATAACGTTAACACCTGGTTAAGCCGTTAGTAGTATTTTCTTCTGGTTCTGTCAAAAAACTCACCATCATATGTTTTCGTTTCTTGTTTTCGCTTTATATAAGGTCTTTATTCCAGAAACATATTAACATCTTAAGTTGTAGGCGACATTCAGGAAACCTCCAAACATATAGAAAGGGATTCACAAAACTGTTCAACACTGTTAAAATGCTGGCGATCAGGTATACACCATGTGCATCATCAAATTTGTCAGGATAGATCAAAACGAACACGTGATGACAAAATAGCGGTGAATACATTCCGTGAAATGTGAGTCCAATTACTAAAAATTTATACGTGGTTCTGAAAATACCTCTTGTTGTTACACAGTTTAATCGATCTCTAGCTCTCATTTTCTTTATTTTGGTGCATATCAATGCGAAAGCTATGGCCGAAATGAGTCTAAAGAATATACTGTAGTAGATGTGGATAATTCGTCCGTATTTACCTACGACATATCGATACCGACAGGGCGCGTCCCAATTAGTATCAACAAAAATTAAAATTGCAAAGAAGAACGAAACGATCCAATTAATGGCTTGCCAGATACGAATGAGTTTGGTATTTAGTCTAGTGATGTAGAAATACTCGTAATATATACAGATACATCTGTCGATAGCCAGCCCACCGACGACAGAGAAGGAGGCAAACGCAGAGGTCAAAGTCCAGATCTGAAGGAAGCGACAAGAAGATTTCAGCATAGCTTCAGGTAAGTCAGAACTCAGTACGAATATGTGAAATATGAATGACAATCCAGTGAGCAGGTCACTAAAGGTCAGGTTCATGATAGGAAACTTTATCTTCTTAGGAATATTTTGGACTCGCTGCTGTGAAATAAAGGCTAACGTATTTGGTATGATGAGGACTAATGCATGCATGACACATATGACTGCTGTGACATTTCCTGTGGAAGATCTGTTTTCATCCGTATATGTTATGTTATTCATGCTGAATTATATGTTGGTTTATTTTGTGAAGAAAAAAGTTTGGTTGATAGACATCAGGTGTAAGCAGAGGAAAGAAACAGATTGTTTATGTATTGATTTATATCGAAAACTGTATGTAATTAACTCTGTATATAGACTGACTGAGATGACGTGTTGTTTTCTGATGATAAATTTGATTGGTTTTATCTTATCTTAAAACGCCTATCGGAAATAGTTTAACTTAATCGTGTATATGGAATGACTATACACAATTTTAAGTAAAATGCTAAAGGCATGGCCTCTAAACTTTACTGGCACATATCCGTATTATCTATGTATACTTACAGGCATATATCCACATTATCTAGGTATAATTACAGTCATGTATCCCTTTGTATTCAAGTATATTTACAGGTATATATTCATATCATCTAGGTATAATTACAGGCATATATCCATATTATCTAGGTATAATTACAGTCATGTATCCCTTTGTATTCAAGTATATTTACAGGTATATATTCATATCATCTAGGTATAATTATAGGCATATATCCATATTATCTAGGTATAATTACAGGCATTTATCCACATTATGTAGGTATATTTACAGGCGTACATCCCTTTGTATTCAAGTATATTTACAGGTATATATTCATATCATCTAGGTATAATTACAGGCATATATCCATATTATCTAGGCATTATTACAGGCATATACATATTATCTAGGCATTATTACAAGGATATATCCATATTATCTACGTATAATTACAGGCATATACATATTATCTAGGTATAATTACAGGCATATCATATTATCTAGGCATTATTACAAGGATATATCCATATTATCTAGGTATAATTACAGGCATATACATATTATCTAGGTATGATTACAGTCATGTACATGTATCCCTTTGTATTCAGGTATATTTACAGTCATATATCCATATCATCTAGGTATAATTACAGGCATATATCCATATTTTCTAGGTATAATTACAGGCATATACATGTACATATTATCTAGGCATTATTACAAGGATATATCCATATTATCTAGGTATAATTACAGGCGTATATCCATATTATCTAGGCATAATTACAAGAATATATCCATATTATCTAGGTATAATTACAGGCATATCCATATTATCTAGGCATTATTACAAGGATATATCCATATTATCTAGGTATAATTACAGGCGTATATCCATATTATCTAGGCATTATTACAAGAATATATCCATACTATCTAGGTATAATTACAGGCATATCCATATTATCTAGGCATTATTACAAGGATATATCCATATTATCTAGGTATAATTACAGGCGTATATCCATATTATCTAGGCATTGTTACAAGAATATATCCATACTATCTAGGTATAATTACAGGCATATACATATTATCTAGGCATGTTACAATATATCCATATTATCTAGGTATGATTACAGGCATATACATATTATCTAGGCATTATTACAAGGATATATCCATATTATCTAGGTATAATTACAGGCGTATATCTATATTATCTAGGTATGATTACATTCATGTATCCCTTTGTATTCAGGTATATTTACAGGCATATATCCATGTCATCTAGGTATAATTACAGACATATTTCCATACACCACATCTCAATAACGTCTATAATTTAACAATAAGATTATTATTCAAGGTAAAATATGTGTTAAATACTTGTGATATCATCCATCTTCAATTTCTTTCATGTGCTTTGCATGACATTATTTATGGCTTTACCGTACAAATTAGAGGCATGTTAAATAACCACTGTTTATCCACGTACTACGTATAACATTATGAATAGTTATAACGTTCGATTTGAAGCATGCTTAAATTCAATGTAATTTACAAACCTCAGTTGTTATATATGTGGATATCAACGTATTTTAGGTCAGTGAAACAAGTGCTTGGATGGAAGTCTAATTGTCGCCAGTTTACCATTTCTTTTCCACTTATGTATAGGGTTTAATGGCAGTAAGATAGATGTCTAATGGAGCCCTCGCCCTTCGGTTCGATCTTCAAATCTATTTCGTTGTTGGGTACGAATACAATTCTCAGTACCACAGCATCTATTGGTCAGATTCACTCCTCGAGACGCGTATGCTCTTCAAAACAACGCTCTGTGACTAAACCACGTACTGCTATAGTACTCGGTTTATGTAGTATCCAAGTGGGATATGCTCTTTCTTACTTATGATATTTGGGGATATGCTGGGATAACTGTCTATTGCAGAAAGTCCTCTTGCTCTGTTCTTTACTTTCGCACATATTTCGTCATCATTTTTAGCTTCGTGTTTAAAATTGTATATTTCAACAATAATCTGAAATGGAACAAAAATATGCTAGATCCCACCATATATCTCATCCGAGAACTATCTAGATTGAGAGGATATCAGATATTAGGTTTTCACCTGTTAGGATACATCATATCTTACCCTGGACAAAACAGGGGTTACTATCACTGTCGTTATATCCATCCCTGGATTATCTCATACGAGAAAGCGAAAATACTTACGTCATAATCATTATCTTATTTCAAATTCAAATGATTATATAAAGGCGGATTGTTCTGTATTTGTATATCAAAAATCCTTGCAAGGAGGTATTGATTGTGACGTCATGTTTGTTTTTCGCTCGCAAAATAATTAGGTCTACGTCACTTTCTATACTTTGCTCCAAGGGAGGTAATTCTGCAATATATCGTAAGGACGATTGATCAATGAGCATATTCTTAAAGATGTTCCACCGCGGACAGAGCATAAACGATACCATTCATCTGAACAACAGTTTAATAGTGTGTCTAATAAACAGAAAAAATACTTATAAAATATCATTTCATTTTTTTTTTTTTTTTTTTTTTGCTTTAGTGCATTCTCATTATTTTTTTTATTATATTTAGGGTAGGGCGTAGTGCCACGGACTTTTTTTCGGGGCACAATTAATTATTTCTAATATTTTAAAGATGCTCCACCACCGACAGAGCATAAATGATATTCATCATTTGAACAATAATTGGTGTTTATTCATTTGAACAATAATTGGTGTTTATTCGTGTATCTGTATACCTAATTAACACAAAAATAACATAAAATAATTTATTTCGCCTTTGGTGCATGCGCAATCAGTACTTCATTCCATATAGGATATAGTGCCACGGAATTTTTTCGGGATGCAATTAATTATTTTTCACATTTTTAACTTGAAGTAAAATTAGAAGCTAAAACTTTTTAATGGTGATAATGGTAAAAAATAAGGAACTTTTGTAACTGAAGAAAATTACTGAATTGTCTGCTCTTGTTTTTGATAGTTAAAAAATACCATTTGTCAGCGGTGGAGCATCTTTAGTCTTGAACAAACATAAGAACTTTTCATTGGTGGTAATGATGTAAAGTTAGTAAATTAAGAGAAATACTAGTTAGTCTGCTCATCCTTTGATAGTGAAACAAATATCATTCGTCAGCGGTGAAGCATCTTTAATAATTACATCCTCTATACAACCTTATTGGAGGTGATATATTTTTCTCTAATTACAAAAAATAATAATTAATTTTCTCTTTGTTTCTGGCTTTCTGATGGGCATATTCATTTTTTCATTCCACGATAAAAAAAATCCGAGAATGGCGCGGAAACCCGACGTTATCGTGACGTCACAATAGAAACACTGACGTTGGGTATCGATTTGGAAAAAAATAATCCCTTGGAAAAAGTCAATGGAATCGTACGTCTAAATATATTTCATTTTATAAAGTAGCCTGAAAAATTAATTATAAGTATTACGCAGATTCACATAGTTTGCAAACAAAATTTCTATCATACCCCGATGAAATTAAAAAAGTGACTTCAATGCTTAAATATTGATAAGAATAACATCTGTGATCTATTTAGTAGACAGATAGTCTACCAGGCTATACGACACATATACTATACATCTGCAGACCCCGTACGTCTGAATGTTATGTATCAGTATAGACTGTGCCTTACCTTGATCCGGCTGCTGTTGATACAGATGGTATGTAGGAGATGTTCAATAGCACACTTCATTATCTCAATGCAAAATTAAAGAACTCATAACGCATTTGCCTAAAATATCTTTTTATGACGTTTCTTACTACATCGCTAATTGGCTAATACCAGTCATAGAAGATAAACACAATAGGCCAGGACTGTGCAAAGCCAGCCATTAGCAGGTCAAGCTCCATGTCTCATTGTTGTGTTTCACCTCGGACAATACTATAGTCTTCACATAATGGCTTAGTCTGGTTGAAGATACAGTGTCAGCTACGTGTTATGTGTTATTATAAACAACCATATACATGCATTATTGCATCCATGGAAATTTCCATGGTCAACGATCACGGGGTGAAAAAATGTGCTTTCAATTGTCAAGCCAACACCTACTCATTATTTGAGAATGGAACAAATGCTCAATCTGATGCTGTTTTGCTATCATCGGACCACATTATTGCTGATGTGACAAGCGCTTTGGAAATGATGTCTGTCATCTATTTGAATCATTGACATACATTTTGAGCATTCCTAAAGAGGGACTCCAGTGCAATTGCTTTCAATTGTCGATCTCCACAAACATCTGTTTTTATTCTTTATATTGTATAAATTATAAAACAGCGATGCCAATTTAGACCCTTAGGTAGCCATGACGGATAGGTATTTATTTTGATGAAAAAAATCGTTCAAAATCTGGACCAGATAGAAAATGCCCGACCCCCCTCCTGTTAACACCCCTCAAATCTGACCTAATCCTAAGTATGTGTAAACAAAACATATTAGCCATTGCCACCAGAGGGATATGCCTTCTATGTTAAGTAATGTGTGGTATATCAGTGTGTATTTATTGTATAAATAAAATAATTCTTAGAAAAAGACACATCTTTAATGACTTGGACTTCTTGTTACGTGAATACAATCCAGAAGAAATCCTAATGATAAAGGTTTCCTGAGAATGACACGAGAGGAGTAATTTTTAAAGTTTAGAAAAATGGAAAAAATAAGAATGTACAGTTTCTATTCGTTGATGTCAGGCGAAAAAATTACACATTTTTCATCTTTTTTCTTCCGGACCATCGAATGCATACACCGGCCTTACGTGTTGACGGCGGATTGTCACGGACTGTCCCGGATTGATGGTTCGCATCATCCTTGAATGTGTGAGAGAGGCTTTACATGTGTTTGCATGATACATTAAGTGCAAAATAAATTAATAACTATGAAACCATATCCTTCAAATTCATCCATTATTGTTCAAATTTCTCAATACATTCTTTTCTAATCGACACCTTTTTCAATATCATGTTTTGTATACAAAAGAACTCCCAGAAAGAACCTGTTACAGCTACCATTGAATTCTGCCAACGAGCCAATTAAATCAAACCCAAAAGCATTTCGTAGTACTATGACAGAGAACATGTAAGATACGTTTAAAAATTTCATAAGACCCCTGGGGCCTGTGTTAGGGATGATTCAATTTTGCCCTCCTGAGGTGTACTCCAGGGTTCCTTTTTTGGTCCAAAACTATATCAAACTATTGTTCAATTTCGTTAAACGATATCATAATCTTAGCAGTACATATTTCTACAAATTTTGACCGAACATGTGTGGCTCAAATAATTTAAATAAAATTTTATAGAGTCTCGAAACCAAAAAATGACTAAGATTTTGTAACATCCAAACCTTGGCTAATGCCTCGTTACAAAATATTAGCCCTCGACTGAGGTAACCCGATCTCGATCATTTACAGGCAAGATATTTTATCAGTCTGCTTTGCAGACTGAATCTAATTAATACACAACATTGTGATAGGTCCTTGGTGTAATAATAAGTAAACGATCTGGTAATAGAATATTTTAATGTATCCAGAACAAAAAGCTTGTAAAACTACATGTATCTAAGCCAGGAGATTTACTGTTATTCATGTTTTAAGAGCAAAGTGTACCTCTGTGTCCGCCGATGGCAACTCTAATTTTATTTTATGATCATTACTAAACTTAACAAATCAAAACCTGATCCAGATTTTTTATGGACCAAGCTACATCTTTTATGGACCAAGCTATTTTTCTAAGTTTGTATGTTAATTGCCAATGATTGTTTAAGGCTCAATTCTTGTGTCTCTCCTCTTTCTTGCATTATACATTCTAAATAAAGCCATCGGTGTAGTTCTCTCAAAATGATATTTTTCTTGTTTAATTTGCCACCAGACTGTGTGTTAACTATGACAATATTTGTGGAAAGGTTCCTCATTTGTGTTTGGGTGTCAGTTCGACTGTTCATGCTGCTATAAATTGTCTATAATTCAATCCTACTTGTATAAGTGATTTCATTTTTATTACTTAAATACTTAATTTTACTTTTTGAAGAAGTAAATTGTTATGTACTTGAACTTGTGCAGTCATTCATGAAGTCCAGCAGATTTTCAATATCATATCATTGTATGTTAAAAGGACAATTCAGTCTAAGAGTACATTAAAGTTTGCACATATTTCTGAAACAAACCCGTTCTAATAGAAATATGATTAGTTGGTTTTACTGTGATATGCATGAAAAGCCCACTGTAGTGAAATGTATGTGAAATGTTCAAACTCGCTTACTGTCCGCCATTAAACATAGTGTTCGCATAGTCTTATATGCCGAATCCTGGCCCTTGCAGGTGTAGTAAAGATATATTTTGTCTAGAACTACTCATATCGCTCTTACAGTAATGTGTTTACCTTATTGATTCATGTTCTTGTCTAAAAATAATTTCATCAACTCCTCAGTGGTTATGTTTGCATTTAACGTGCGTGACTTTTGCTCGGGTATGGGTGCAGCGTACATGTTGTACCTGCTTAATTGTATTGATCAACGATTTAGAATTTCGACAGTATCAATCAAAATACTTAACAACGTCGTGGAATTTGTCAATATTTCTTGTTATACGTTTCGCCATATCTTGCTTCGTGGTTATGTAACAGAATTAGCTTCACTGAGTTAGCTTCACCATATTTATCCATTAAGTGTCATTACATGTACATATTACCATGTTGATTGGAAAGGCTACATACAGTGAGATAACTGTTCCTGTACAGATAATAAAATATTGTTTAAATGCCTAACATAATTAAGTCTGTTCCTATGTTAGATTTGGTATTGATTGAAATAGAAGGGATACAATGGACGATGTATGCCTAGGCCAAACTTCTGCTACTGTGAAAAAGGAAACATCAGAGGGAACCTGTGAAATCCATCCAGTACATAATTATATATATATATATAATTAGCCGATACTTGAACTGCTCTTATATGTCAGAAGTAATGAGGGGTGGTTGTGGAACTGTAATAAAGATCCATTGTAATGTCACCGACTGCAACATATCTAGTTTATTATTGATAACATCATAACACAGTACACTCGACAACGATAGCATGGGCTTTTTGTTAAAAGTGTGCGTCATCTATTGTCATACTTTTTAACGAGATGGGGAAAAGGATCGTTGAACTAAACAGCTAATCATTACTTACATATCGAGACCTTTTTCATCATGATTTACAGTCTAGAGAGGCCAATAGTGTTATGAAACTGGCCTTTGATTATACAATCTTGAATTGAGGATAGCAGTTGAAACTTCAGCTTAAATAAGATAAAACTGTTATCGCTTGATAATTATCAACAATTTTTAGATCGCCATCTTTGTTTATTGGCTTGATAACTCCTAATGTCAACGATTCATGTACACAACCAGAGTTCAATGTAACACTGAGAAGGATTTCAAATCGTGGTAGTAAATTGTCTGTTTATTTTATATATAGTTATTCAATACATTGTAAGTGGCATGTACTTGATAATTATTCACTATAACTACCTACTTGTCATCTGTTGTAATTAGTGTAATTAGTTTATAATGTTATACACAGGATCGCTAGTATCCGGTGTTGCAAATATCATCAATCTAATCTTTTTTTAGATTTATTAAAATTCTTAAAATAATCATACAGTTAATCATGCGTAATGTCCATATTATTTTGTACATTATTAGACTGATTAATTTTATCTATAATATCCCAATATTCCTCAGTGTTTGACCTTGACTTTGTTCGTATCTTATATTCAATCTCCTTCCCACGTGAATTTAACTGTTCTGCATCACGTGTTTTATTCATATTAGTCTTATTTGTGCTAGTTTTGTTTTTTGTATTTATTTAAGTCTCAAGATTCTGCTGTAAACTATAACTTATCATTACTAGAAATTTGTTCATGCCATTTATAACTCGAAAGTTTCAGTGGCCGAGAATCGAAATATTTCTGACATAGAATTAATTACGACATTTATTTAAGATATATTAACCACAGGTTTTCCTGACATACCTTCAAGAGATTAATTTGTTTGTCCTAGAAAATCAACCGACATATTTTTACATGGTTTGTATTTTTTTCTTGTTACCATACCAACATATATATTGATCAAATAAAATCAAGGAGCTCATTTCATTAAATACTTCGGTAGAAAAGATTCGAGACTTTTGTGGGGGTATCTAAATACAGCTTATAGGTATACATGTATCACTCCATTATGAATCTTTTTTGATGCTGTGAAACAGCATTCTTAGGTACGCTCGGCGAGCCTGTGCACATGAAAACAATGAAACCACTCCGCGATGTATTGTAAAGAGACTAAGCACGTGTTACCATCCAAACACTGCTAATATTTCCACGTGTACTATCGGCCACATGTGGGAGATGTACGCCCACGTGAAACTATAAACTTCCGGTTAGTTTATTATCTCCCTTACATTTAAGGTTACATAATACCATTTATGAACGTAAGGTATGTGTGTGATAGAAAGTGCGAACGACGAATAAGTCTCCTCCTTTGAGAGGACAGATGTGTATTGTGTTGTTATGCTTATTATAAATAAACATTTATTTTGAGAAAAAAAATGCAGCCCATGTTAGTTTTCTAAAATGGAAACCAAAATATATCCGGAAATGATAATATTTCCAATGTTATACTTTTCCGAAAATATGCTTAAATGTTAAGTGGATATAAAGATACGGACATGTTAACTTTTTTTTGTCTTTGAAGAGATATTGATGAAATTAATAATTTTAGATATTAATAAAGATTTTCTAAAAAAAGGATACTCAGATTCTGAACGGTTTCATTGGTGTTGAAATCGTCATTTCAGAAATAATTTAGATAAAGAAATAATTTCAGTTATTTCAGGAAAATGAGTTATTCAACTTATTGTTCTTGAAAACCTGTAATTGTCATAAAATAAATACGGTATACCGTAAATATATTTTGTTAAACTCCGAAATTCAACACCGCACACTTTAAAAGTATACTAAATTCAATATTTAAATGAAAAACCAATTTCTTTATTCCTTTTTTGAGCCCTTTATTCACAGCATCTATCAGTTTATGATTTACCCATAACATCTATTTTTTTAAATAATAGCCATACCCCCTGATTTGTCCCGTATGATTTTGACATCATAAAAGCAGTCATCTGGTAACTTAATAACATCGAAGTCGTCAATTTTTGCTTAATATCGTGATTTAAAAGTAATTCTATACAATCGGGCTGTAACTACTTGGAATTCATGCCACCAATATAAAAAAGTTAGATTAGTATGATGTTTAACGTTAACATATAATTATTAGGTCAATAATTTGTTGCTAAACTGTCTATTCTATCCCTAGGCTAAGACTGTTAGACTGGGGTTATGCAGGGCTTGATGTCACAAGTTCAATGTCCCAACCTGGAATTTCTTTGATCCAAAGACATTATTGTCTCTGGGATCCCTTGTCTAAGGAGAATGGACTTCAGATATAAAATAATATGTGTCGCTGTTTATTTTCCAGCACACTGATTTCCGAGTATTTCGAGTAGAAAACTACCAGCTAATTTTTCAAACATACTCGAAGATACCCATGCTTAGTTCCAGCCAAAGGCGTTCTTGCACCTCTTGTGGTGGTATGGATTGTTTTTTTGTTTGTTTGTTGCCTTGAAACATATACCTGTTTCCAGGTACATACGCTATGTTTATGTCATACGTTTGCAGTTGTATAAGCATTTTCTGAAACATTGGAGGTGCATTTACTTAGCAAATGCTGTAGCGCTGGGTTGTCCTGTAGAGATCGTACATTTTATCTCTTGTAATATAGATTGCTACACTTTCTGCATGTCATGTTTGAGACGCTCTGGAGTGACTATCTGTCCAGTATATAGGACTGTATATACTTTAAACTGTATTTTGACAGGATTGAACTTCACGTTTAACTTCTGTTCAAGTGCCCTCTGCTATTTTTACAATTTTGTTATGTTCCTCTGTTGTTGACCACATCAACTGCAGTCATACTCACTCCTTTAATACGTCAAAAGATCTGCCGATTTTCTTTTGAAACTCTTCGGTTGTAGAGTTACATCCAAACGGCATAATTTTAAATCTGATACTTCCCAATTCCGTGATGAATGTGCATAGTAGGACGCTTCATGGCAGTATTGACCTTTCTCATCTAGGATTAGGAACACTTATTTCCTATATAACTCAGGGATGGTGAAGATGTGTCAGTTGTTTATGATGGTTGCAGTAAGGTCATTTAGGTCCGGACACAGAGGCAGTGATTCATTTTATTTTCAACTATTTCTAGACTGTTGACCGATTCAGTTGGTTTTTTCAACAGTGGATATAAAATCTTTTGATCTAGCTCTTAACTGTTTATTTTGCCTGCAAACTGAAAGGTACCTTACGTGGAGGATCGACTACTTGTTTGCTGTTGTTTGAAGCTCTTTTATGTATTTTCAAACCATACAGCCAAGCAACAACGTCTAGTACCAATGATTTCTTTGTGAGAGTCTTGCCCAAGAGCGTGTCAAATCATTCTGTGTTGATTTAACCTTTCAACTACACAGGCAACATTTCAGCATTTAATTTTCCAATGAACAGTTCACGAGAATTTCAAATAAACCGGGGCAAAAAAAGTGACTTTCACGTGAAAAAAAATCACGCGAATGTCACTTGAAATTCAATTTTACGTGATTTTTTTTTTATGAAATTCACAAGAATTTGTTTACATGAATTTCACGTGAAAGGATATTTTCACGTGAATTTCACGTGAAGGTATATTGCTTGTGTAGTGTGAGATCGTTGTATACTCTCAATCGCAGTTTTGACGATGGTCGACATCAATGACATAGAATATAGAACATCTGTGCCATTTATCCTTGTATATTCCACTGTTTTGAATTTCTGACCACCATAATTTCGAGCAAGTTCAGTGCACTGACTTTTAAGGAACTATACTTACATGTACTAGATTTATTATACTTTTTTATATTCACCGCTTCTAGGTTTCTGATACATTAAAATCAAATACCCTGCTTCCTGGGGCTTACATGTTCCATTATCAATTAACCGCTTCGGCTTGAATCTGTGAGTTGTAATATTCTGACGTAGCATACATAACAAGACAGAAAATCCACAGGATTATTATATCATCATTGGTCAATAATACAGGCGTGTATAATGGATGATTTTTTTTTATTTTACTTTGAATTTATTCTGGCCTTTTATTTCGGATTATTAATATACTAGCATATATCGTTTTTACCTCAATATGTATAATAGATAAAACCGATGATCCTGGAATTACTAATAAGTGTAAGACAGGTTACTCTTTCTCACGTATGTGCTTGATAATTATTATTGTATCGAATATGCATATTGGTTTTTTATCATATTAGAATTGAACTAAAGTTAAGTGAAAGAGAGTTGTTTCCTTCTATTTTGTTCCATAAAGAATTGTCTCCCCGGTTGTTTTTTTTCTTGTAAACAATGGGGCTATTAGTTCACTAAGTAAGTTGGGTGTGTGGTTATTTATTGTGATTGTTTATATTGAACAGATGTGAATGTATAGTTTGTAATAAAGAGACATAGAGAATATATTTAAAAATAAAATTATGAAATATGGAAATTGTGTGAAAGTCCTTCTACGAAAGGAATATATATACACTGTATATATTTGTATTTACAATGCAGTTTTCAATATAGAAAATTGTGAATATTTGTGAATAATGTTTTGTACTGTACTGAGATCAATCAAGAACCATCATTCAAGAATTAAAATGTTCATACAACTATCAATTACATTATTGTAATTGTGGTTACCTACGACAGCAGAAAATCAAGATGTACAATTGGATAAAGGTAAATAAACATTTGATAGGGTTGTTTGTCATAGCCATAATAAAAGATGTGTCCCATATACATGTCACAAACTTGACATGACGTGTGCAATATATTATCAACCACCTGTTATACATAATGATGCATATTTTTGTGTGTGTGTTTTTTCACTATATTTATAAATCATAGAGATAGTGGGTATCTAAATACTCATACATGTATTTTATATTATATAATCGTGATCTCCTAAGTTTCCCCTTCCTAATTGATTCAGATATCAAATGTATTTCTATGGCTGCTTACATATGTAGAAACCCCGAGTTTATAACTAATTTTATGGTATGATCAGTATATGAATTGTAAAAAAAAAAACAATAATTAAAATTTGGTGTGAATGTTTTCCCGAATCGTTTATGGGACGTCCCCCTTTAACATGATTTTATAAGGAAAGCTTATATGTGAGCGCAGCAGTGCATTGTGGAGTTGTTAATAGGATTTCCATCGTAGAAAACGAAAAAAAAACAATGTCAGATAATGAGTTTACCTTTAATGAATGTTTTATTGCTAATTTCTAAAATGTGAATATGTAGCCTCCGATAAGTGTGACTTAGAATACGGTCTTGCGCAAAACTAGATCTTATTGTGACTTCCGGCTTCCGGTTTCTGATACAGTTTTATAGCTCTACATCATACGGATGATTTACATAGATTATCGTTACTGAGACACCTCTTTCATAAGAGTTTATTTTGGCCCGCTCGAGCTGTCTCTCTAATATGAATCATGCACGGCATAGGAAGAGCGAAACATTCCTTGTTTATTTACTTTTCTATTTCAAGTACATTTGTAGAAGACATACATTTGGACGTTGATTTTCTGTGCCCATGCAGTGTCACAGGCCTGGGGTGCCGCGCAATCAAATCCTATGATTTCGCGCCATTTGTTAACGTACTGTGACGTCATGATTCCTTCTGCAGCTCTTTCGCTTGGTGGATATTTTGATTGAATATTCCAAAGCTTTTAATTTTCACAATTGTTATTATAAATATTAAAAATAAAAGATAAGTTTTAATTACTCCTGTTGCATTAGTTAAATATACTTACTGTGGAGAGCAGTACCAGAGCAACGCACAACCGGAACAGGTTAAACTGGAAGTACGAATTTTCTTATCATCCATGCATGCAGGTCATTGATCTCAATATGTACTTTTGCTTACGTACATGT
The DNA here is from genome assembly GCF_041381155.1 of Argopecten irradians. Lineage (NCBI taxonomy): Eukaryota > Metazoa > Mollusca > Bivalvia > Pectinida > Pectinidae > Argopecten > Argopecten irradians. The sequence continues at coordinate 28,332,291 of NC_091148.1, forward strand.
TACCGGAACAGAGCTTCGGTTTTGACGCACTTCGCTTTTATAATACATCTAGTTAAAAGATAGAATTGTATAGATGAGAGTCTATTAATGAAATGATAGACATGAGCCGATATGTCTCAGTATATATCCGGGCATGACTGATACACACAACAGAAGCAGGATTACGTATCCGAAACGATTCTGAATCATAGAAAAGACAACAAAATGTGATCCTATAAGACGTTTTGCATAAACGCATTCCTTTACATTGGAAAAAAAGAAAAATAATGAACAATATCTATCTAACTCGGATACTCTATGCTGACCGCCTCCTTATATTATACCGACATAACTCGTGGAGTGTCGTTTCGTTTATTTTTGATTGACTCTTAAAGTCTTGACTTCGACTGTTTGTCAAACAGAGGGTATTGCTAGAACATGCATTTATTCTAATGAAGATAGTCATTCGCAAATACAGTATTGTTTAGTGCATTCGACCAATGTCAAATAAAGGGAAAAAATAAACGTGCAAATTATTCAAATTCTTAAGATTTTTGGCAATTATGGTCAAGTTGACCCGGTTCCTAAAAGCCAAACATTATTTTTGTAGGCCTTGGATATTTATCAGAATAAATTGTAATAAGATGGAATTATATAGATATTTAAGATTTTATGTAAAATGGGGCCAGTTTTGGTCCATAGAGAGTTTGTTGTTCTTTTTCATTCTTTTCACGTGGAATTCATCATCCCATAACTCTCCACTCGATGTAGTGCAATTCTTAAAAGAGTTTACCTCGTCTGAAAATATGTAAATACATTAAAATGCACTTTAAGACAGTGAATTTGGTCGTGAATTGTAGACTAGTACTAACACAGTATGTGGGTTGCTAAAGGCCAAACACATGTTTGTTATATAGAATTGATAAGGCGAGCGTGTCCGGATAACAAACGATAATCACACGTAATATTAACACCTCGTACTTGTGAAATGGAAGCCCTTTTTAATTGGAAGGATTGATACACATTTGGTCTGTGTGGATAATTTGGTCAGAGCTGACATAATGGTGTTATTGTGTAGTGTCTATAATATACATTAGAGTCTCTATACAAAAATTCACGTTGATAGTATATTCTCTATGATAGATGTGTGCGATATATTGTGTAGTGTCTATAATATACATTGAGTCTCTATACAATATTCACGTTGATAGTATTTTCTATGATAGATGTGTGCGATACTTGTGTTGTGTAGTGTCTATAAATATACATTAGAGTCTATATATACAAAAATCTTCACAATGATCACGTGATAGTATTTTCTATGATAGATGTGTGCGATACATTGTGTAGTGTCTATAATATACATTAGAGTCTCTATACAATATTCACGTTGATAGTATTTTCTATGATAGATGTGTGCGATACATTGTGTAGTATCTATAATATACATTGAGTCTCTATACAATATTCACGTTGATAGTATTTTCTATGATAGATGTGTGCGATACATTGTGTAGTATCTATAATATACATTAGAGTCTCTATATACAATATTCACGTTGATAGTATTTTCTATGATAGATGTGTGCGATACATTGTGTAGTATCTATAATATACATTAGAGTCTCTATACAATATTCACGTTGATAGTATTTTCTATGATAGATGTGTGCGATACATTGTGTAGTATCTAATATTCACATTAGAGTCTCTATACAATATTCACGTTGATAGTATTTTCTATGATAGATGTGTGCGATACATTGTGTAGTATCTATAATATACATTAGAGTCTCATACAATATTCACGTTGATAGTATTTTCTATGATAGATGTGTGCGATACATTGTGTAGTATCTATAATATACATTAGAGTCTCTATACAATATTCACGTTGATAGTATTTTCTATGATAGATGTGTGCGATACATTGTGTAGTGTCTATAATATACATTAGAGTCTCTATACAATATTCACGTTGATAGTATTTTCTATGATAGATGTGTGCGATACATTGTGTAGTGTCTATAATATACATTAGAGTCTCTATACAATATTCACGTTGATAGTATTTTCTATGATAGATGCGTGCGATACATTGTGTAGTATCTATAATATACATTAGAGTCTCTATACAATATTCACGTTGATAGTATTTTCTATGATAGATGTGTGCGATACATTGTGTGTAGTATCTATAATATACATTAGAGTCTCTATACAATATTCACGTTGATAGTATTTTCTATGATAGATGTGTGCGATACATTGTGTAGTATCTATAATATACATTAGAGTCTCTATACAATATTCACGTTGATAGTATTTTCTATGATAGATGTGTGCGATACATTGTGTAGTATCTATAATATACATTAGAGTCTCTATACAATATTCACGTTGATAGTATTTTCTATGATAGATGTGTGCGATACATTGTGTAGTATCTATAATATACATTAGAGTCTCTATACAATATTCACGTTGATAGTATTTTCTATGATAGATGTGTGCGATACATTGTGTAGTATCTATAATATACATTAGAGTCTCTATACAATATTCACGTTGATAGTATTTTCTATGATAGATGTGTGCGATACATTGTGTAGTATCTATAATATACATTAGAGTCTCTATACAATATTCACGTTGATAGTATTTTCTATGATAGATGTGTGCGATACATTGTGTAGTATCTATAATATACATTAGAGTCTCTATACAATATTCACGTTGATAGTATTTTCTATGATAGATGTGTGCGATACATTGTGTAGTATCTATAATATACATTAGAGTCTCTATACAATATTCACGTTGATAGTATTTTCTATGATAGATGTGTGCGATACATTGTGTAGTATCTATAATATACATTAGAGTCTCTATACAATATTCACGTTGATAGTATTTTCTATGATAGATGTGTGCGATACATTGTGTAGTATCTATAATATACATTAGAGTCTCTATACAATATTCACGTTTGATAGTATTTTCTATGATAGATGTGTGCGATACATTGTGTAGTATCTATAATATACATTAGAGTCTCTATACAATATTCACGTTGATAGTATTTTCTATGATAGATGTGTGCGATACATTGTGTAGTATCTATAATATACATTAGAGTCTCTATACAATATTCACGTTGATAGTATTTTCTATGATAGATGTGTGCGATACATTGTGTAGTATCTATAATATACATTAGAGTCTCTATACAATATTCACGTTGATAGTATTTTCTATGATAGATGTGTGCGATACATTGTGTAGTATCTATAATATACATTAGAGTCTCTATACAATATTCACGTTGATAGTATTTCTATGATAGATGTGTGCGATACATTGTGTAGTATCTATAATATACATTAGAGTCTCTATACAATATTCACGTTGATAGTATTTTCTATGATAGATGTGTGCGATACATTGTGTAGTATCTATATCTATATACATTAGAGTCTCTATACAATATTCACGTTGATAGTATTCTCTATGATAGATGTGTGCGATACATTGTGTAGTATCTATAATATACATTAGAGTCTCTATACAATATTCACGTTGATAGTATTTTCTATGATAGATGTGTGCGATACATTGTGTAGTATCTATAATATACATTAGAGTCTCTATACAATATTCACGTTGATAGTATTTTCTATGATAGATGTGTGCGATACATTGTGTAGTATCTATAATATACATTAGAGTCTCTATACAATATTCACGTTGATAGTATTCTCTATGATAGATGTGTGCGATACATTGTGTAGTATCTATAATATACATTAGAGTCTCTATACAATATTCACGTTGATAGTATTTTCTATGATAGATGTGTGCGATACATTGTGTAGTATCTATAATATACATTAGAGTCTCTATACAATATTCACGTTGATAGTATTCTCTATGATAGATGTGTGCGATACATTGTGTAGTATCTATAATATACATTAGAGTCTCTATACAATATTCACGTTGATAGTATTTTCTATGATAGATGTGTGCGATACATTGTGTAGTATCTATAATATACATTAGAGTCTCTATACAATATTCACGTTGATAGTATTTTCTATGATAGATGTGTGCGATACATTGTGTAGTATCTATAATATACATTAGAGTCTCTATACAATATTCACGTTGATAGTATTCTCTATGATAGATGTGTGCGATACATTGTGTAGTATCTATAATATACATTAGAGTCTCTATACAATATTCACGTTGATAGTATTCTCTATGATAGATGTGTGCGATACATTGTGTAGTATCTATAATATACATTAGAGTCTCTATACAATATTCACGTTGATAGTATTCTCTATGATAGATGTGTGCGATACATTGTGTAGTATCTATAATATACATTAGAGTCTCTATACAATATTCACGTTGATAGTATTTTCTATGATAGATGTATACAATATTCACGTTGAAGTATTCTCTATGATATGATGTGTGCGATACATTGTGTAGTATCTATAATATACATTAGAGTCTCTATACAATATTCACGTTGATAGTATTTTCTATGATAGATGTGTGCGATACATTGTGTAGTATCTATAATATACATTAGAGTCTCTATACAATATTCACGTTGATAGTATTCTCTATGATAGATGTGTGCGATACATTGTGTAGTATCTATAATATACATTAGAGTCTCTATACAATATTCACGTTGATAGTATTCTCTATGATAGATGTGTGCGATACATTGTGTAGTATCTATAATATACATTAGAGTCTCTATACAATATTTCACGTTGATAGTATTTCTCTATGATAGATGTGTGCGATACATTGTGTAGTATCTATAATATACATTAGAGTCTCTATACAATATTCACGTTGATAGTATTCTCTATGATAGATGTGTGCGATACATTGTGTAGTATCTATAATATTACATTAGAGTCTCTATACAATATTCACGTTGATAGTATTCTCTATGATAGATGTGTGCGATACATTGTGTAGTATCTATAATATACATTAGAGTCTCTATACAATATTCACGTTGATAGTATTCTCTATGATAGATGTGTGCGATACATTGTGTAGTATCTATAATATACATTAGAGTCTCTATACAATATTCACGTTGATAGTATTTAGTAGTATGCGCATAATTGGCCTATATACATTTCTGTAGAGTCACTAAAACAATACTATATTCACGTTGATAATTTTCAGAAATATGATATGAATGTGTGATGATACAACTTTTTTTGTGTAGTATCTAACTTGATATATACATTAGAGCTAGAGTTCTATTCCAATATTCACGTTGATAGTATTTTCATGATAGATGTGTGCGATACATTGTGTAAAATATCGCAACATAAATATACAATTAGAGTCTCTTGAAATGTAAAGGAATGTTTAAATATTCACGTCTATTACATTGTTCTATAGTATTTTCAATTGGACAGATATGATAGATGTACGTGCTGTATACATTGTGTAGTATCTATAATATACATTTACACACCAGAGTCTCTATAAAAATATTCACGTTGATTTTACTACACACACATTCATATGATAGAACGATGGCGGTTACATATACACATTGTGTAGATAATGTTTCGTAAATGTATTCAGCTGGATCTGATAAATACATAAATAGAATCTGGATAATTTGTATATTGTACTTGTCACGTTGATAATCGTAAATTCTATAATATAAGACTGTGGCGATACATTGTGTAGTATTTATAATATACTTATAGTCTCTATACAATATTCACGTTGATAGTATTTTCTATGGTCAATGTACATGTGTCATGCCTTTAATGTCAGTTGTGTATATTGATAGTATCATTCATAATAACAAACAGATACTTGATTGTACCAGTGATTCGCGTTGATAGCTTCATTCTATGACAATGATGTATAACCTGGCCAATTAGAGGACAGCATTTTCATAACAAAATACCTAGAGTAAACTGTATAAGAACGCATTCCCATTAAAACCGACACACTAATAGTTTTCTATAACGGAGTGTGTAGAAAACATTGTGTCAATCTATAATAGCACATTAGAGTCTATATACAATATTCAATAGTATTTTCATATGATAGATGGTGCTTCCTTGTCAGTCACCCTTCATATGGTATGACATTAGTGTCTCTAATTATTATAAATGACGTTGTACAACATTCACCTATAAATGACTGATAGTACCATTGTACTATGTAATGTGTACAGATTAGTACTGATTTTGTAGACATATTTACAGTATGTATTCTTCATCAACTATATGTACATTAGAGTCTCGTATACCTTATATTATTTTGTGATTGATAGGTATTTTCGTTTTGATACAATTGATGTCAATGCACCTCTAACTATTGTCATCATTAGTCTATACGATGTGTTCCCTTACTTCATTAGACTTAAAATTCATTTAATATTTATCTACGATGGCCTGGTATGAAAGGACACTATTGCCTCATACATGTTTGTACGATGGTATCTGGAATATTCATTAGAGCAGGGAACTATCATTGTTCACGTTGACAATACTATGAGGATGTTTACACTGCGAATACTATTGTGTGTACCCTATACACCTTCATCAGGTGACTAGATCTCTGTAACATTCATACAACATTAACACTATTGTGTTCACAGCGCTTCAGACAAATGTTTTATACGATGATGTACCCTGCATTTCATATGACAATCCCATAGTACGATGTGTACCCTGTCACCATAATAACATCAGACATTGGCATTACGATGTATTTCATCTAGACAAATACACAATGTCAATTTCATCACTGATGAAAGTACATGACCTGTCACGTCATCATACAAATGACATTACGATTGTGTTATATTTACTCAGACTAATGATCACATGTTTTTCATATTTCATCAGAAATAACCCCATAAATTGTTTGTCACTATATCTATAATGAAATACATTTGTCACCGTCATCATGACAGATGGACAGTACGATGTGTATTCACCTTCATTTGAACAGTACGATGTGTACCGTTCACCTCGCATCAGGCATAGAATGTACATGTGCGATACATTCATGTAATACTCATAATAAGTATCAATCACCTTCATCAGACAAATGGACCAGTACGGATGTGTCACTGTCACCTTGAAACAGAAAAATTGGACCAAGTACGATGTGTACACCTGTCATCTTTCATCAGACAAATGGATTACAGTACGGATGTGTACCCTGTCACACTTCATCAGACAAATGAAAACCAGTAACCGATGTGTTAAAGGACCTGTCATGTTAATCATAGACACCAATGTCCTGTATACGATGTTTACTCTGTCACCTTCATCAGACAGATGACCAGTACGATGTGTACCCTGTCATCTAATCATCAGACAGATGACTAGTACGTTGTGTTCACTAAAAACCTTCATCAGATCATATGACCATACGATGTGTGTCACTGTACTTTCTATCAGACAAAATGACATAGTAGATGTGTGTCCCTGTCAACGTCTTCAGGACAAATGACTAGTACAGTGGTGTACCCTGTCATCTATCATCAGACAACTGTTGAAAAAATTGGACACAGTACGTTGTGTACACTGTCACCTTAATCAGACAAATGTCCAGTACGATGTGTACCCTGTCATCACATTAATCAGACAGATGACTAATTACGATGTGTACCCTGTCACCTTCACTGTCAGATCAATGACTCAGTACGAGTAGTACGATGTGTACCCTGTCACCTTCATCAGACAAATGACCAGTACGATGTGTACCCTGTCATCTTTCATCAGACAATATGACCAGTACGATGTGTACCCTGTCACCTTCATCAGACAGATAACTAGTACGATGTGTACCCTGTCACCTTCATCAGACAAATGACTAGTACGATGTGTACCCTGTCACCGTCATCAGACAAATGACTAGTACGATGTGTACCCTGTCACCATCATCAGACAAATGACTAGTACGATGTGTACCCTGTCACCGTCATCAGACAAATGACTAGTACGATGTGTACCCTGTCACCTTCATCAGACAAATGACTAGTACGATGTGTACCCTGTCACCTTCATCAGACAGATGACTAGTACGATGTGTACCCTGTCACCTTCATCAGACAAATGACCAGTACGATGTGTACACTGTCACCTTCATCAGACAAATGACCAGTACGATGTGTACACTGTCACCTTCATCAGACAAATGACTAGTACGATGTGTACCCTGTCACCGTCATCAGACAAATGACTAGTACGATGTGTACCCTGTCACCGTCATCAAACAATGACTAGTACGATGTGTACCCTGTCACCGTCATCAGACAAATGACTAGTACGATGTGTACCCTGTCACCTTCATCAGACAAATGACTAGTACGATGTGTACCCTGTCACCTTCATCAGACAAATGACCAGTACGATGTGTACCCTGTCATCTTCATCAGACAAATGACCAGTACGATGTGTACCCTGTCACCTTCATCAGACAAATGACCAGTACGATGTGTACCCTGTCACCTTCATCAGACAGATGACTAGTACGATGTGTACCCTGTCACCTTCATCAGACAGATGACTAGTACGATGTGTACCCTGTCACCGTCATCAGACAAATGACTAGTACGATGTGTACCCTGACCCCATCATCAAACAAATGACTAGTACGATGTGTACCCTGTCACCTTCATCAGACAAATGACTAGTACGATGTGTACACTGACACCATCATCAAACAATGACTAGTACGATGTGTACCCTGTCACCTTCATCAGACAAATGACCAGTACGATGTGTACACTGTCACCTTCATCATCAGACAAATGACTAGTACGATGTGTACCCTGTCACCTTCATCAGACAGATGACTAGTACGATGTGTACCCTGTCACCTTCATCAGACAAATGACTAGTACGATGTGTACCCTGTCACCTTCATCAGACAAATGACCAGTACGATGTGTACACTGTCACCTTCATCAGACAAATGACTAGTACGATGTGTACCCTGTCACCTTCATCAGACAAATGACTAGTACGATGTGTACCCTGTCACCGTCATCAAACAATGACTAGTACGATGTGTACTCTGTCACCGTCATCAAACAATGACTAGTACGATGTGTACCCTGTCACCGTCATCAGACAAATGACTAGTACGATGTGTACCCTGTCACCTTCATCAGACAAATGACTAGTACGATGTGTACCCTGTCACCTTCATCAGACAATGACTAGTACGATGTGTACCCTGTCACCTTCATCAGACAAATGACTAGTACGATGTGTACCCTGTCACCTTCATCAGACAAATGACTAGTACGATGTGTACCCTGTCACCTTCATCAGACAAATGACTAGTACGATGTGTACACTGTCACTTTCATCAGACAAATGACCAGTACGATGTGTACCCTGTCACCTTCATCAGACAAATGACTAGTACGATGTGTACCCTGTCATCGTCATCAGACAAATGACCAGTACGATGTGTACACTGTCACCTTCATCAGACAAATGACTAGTACGATGTGTACCCTGTCACCTTCATCAGACAAATGACTAGTACGATGTGTACCCTGTCACCTTCATCAGACAAATGACTAGTACGATGTGTACCCTGTCACCTTCATCAGACAATGACTAGTACGATGTGTACCCTGTCACCTTCATCAGACAAATGACTAGTACGATGTGTACCCTGTCACCTTCATCAGACAAATGACTAGTACGATGTGTACCCTGTCACCTTCATCAGACAAATGACTAGTACGATGTGTACCCTGTCACCTTCATCAGACAAATGACTAGTACGATGTGTACCCTGTCACCGTCATCAGACAAATGACTAGTACGATGTGTACCCTGTCACCGTCATCAGACAAATGACTAGTACGATGTGTACCCTGTCACCGTCATCAGACAAATGACTAGTACGATGTGTACCCTGTCACCTTCATCAGACAAATGACTAGTACGATGTGTACCCTGTCACCGTCATCAGACAAATGACTAGTACGATGTGTACCCTGTCACCTTCATCAGACAAATGACCAGTACGATGTGTACCCTGTCACCTTCATCAGACAAATGACTAGTACGATGTGTACCCTGTCACCTTCATCAGACAGATGACTATACGATTGTACCCTGTCACCTTCATCAGACAGATGACTAGTACGATGTGTACCTGTCACCTTCATCAGACAAATGACTAGTACGATGTGTACCCTGTCACCTTCATCAGACAAATGACTAGTACGATGTGTTCACTGTCACCTTCATCAGACAAATGACTAGTACGATGTGTACCCTGTCACCTTCATCAGACAAATGACTAGTACGATGTGTACCCTGTCACCTTCATCAGACAAATGACTAGTACGATGTGTACCCTGTCACCTTCATCAGACAAATGACTAGTACGATGTGTACCCTGTCACCTTCATCAGACAAATGACTAGTACGATGTGTACCCTGTCACCTTCATCAGACAAATGACTAGTACGATGTGTACACTGTCACCTTCATCAGACAAATGACTAGTACGATGTGTACCCTGTCACCTTCATCAGACAAATGACTAGTACGATGTGTACCCTGTCACCTTCATCAGACAAATGACTAGTACGATGTGTACCCTGTCACCTTCATCAGACAAAGATGACTAGTACGTACGATGTGTACCCTGTCACCTTCATCAGACAAATGACTAGTACGATGTGTACCCTGTCACCTTCATCAGACAAATGACTAGTACGATGTGTACCCTGTCACCTTCATCAGACAAATGACTAGTACGATGTGTACCCTGTCACCTTCATCAGACAAATGACTAGTACGATGTGTACCCTGTCACCTTCATCAGACAAATGACTAGTACGATGTGTACCCTGTCACCTTCATCAGACACAATGACTAGTACGATGTGTACCCTGTCACCTTCATCAGACAAATGACTAGTACGATGTGTACCCTGTCACCTTCATCAGACAAATGACTAGTACGATGTGTACCCTGTCACCTTCATCAGACAAATGACTAGTACGATGTGTACCCTGTCACCTTCATCAGACAATGACTAGTACGATGTGTACCCTGTCACCTTCATCAGACAAATGACTAGTACGATGTGTACCCTGTCACCTTCATCAGACAAATGACTAGTACGATGTGTCTACCCATGTACCCTGTCACCTTCATCAGACAAATGACTAGTACGATGTGTACCCTGTCACCTTCATCAGACAAATGACTAGTACGATGTGTACACTGTCACCTTCATCAGACAATGACTAGTACGATGTGTACCCTGTCACCTTCATCAGACAAATGACTAGTACGATGTGTACACTGTCACCTTCATCAGACAAATGACTAGTACGATGTGTACCCTGTCACCTTCATCAGACAAATGACTAGTACGATGTGTACACTGTCACCTTCATCAGACAAATGACTAGTACGATGTGTACCCTGTCACCTTCATCAGACAAATGACTAGTACGATGTGTACACTGTCACCTTCATCAGACAAATGACTAGTACGATGTGTACACTGACCCCATCATCAAACAATGACTAGTACGATGTGTACCCTGTCACCTTCATCAGACAAATGACTAGTACGATGTGTACCCAGTCACCTTCTTCAGACAAATGACTAGTACGATGTGTACCCTGTCACCTTCATCAGACAGATGACTAGTACGATGTGTACCCTGTCACCTTCATCAGACAGATGACTAGTACGATGTGTACACTGTCACCTTCATCAGACAAATGACTAGTACGATGTGTACCCTGTCACCTTCATCAGACAAATGACTAGTACGATGTGTACACTGTCACCTTCATCAGACAAATGACTAGTACGATGTGTACACTGTCACCTTCATCAGACAAATGACTAGTACGATGTGTACCCTGTCACCTTCATCAGACAAATGACTAGTACGATGTGTACCCTGTCACCTTCATCAGACAAATGACTAGTACGATGTGTACCCTGTCACCTTCATCAGACAATGACTAGTACGATGTGTACCCTGTCACCTTCATCAGACAAATGACTAGTACGATGTGTACACTGTCACCTTCATCAGACAAATGACTAGTACGATGTGTACCCTGTCACCTTCATCAGACAAATGACTAGTACGATGTGTACCCTGTCACCTTCATCAGACAAATGACCAGTACGATGTGTACCCTGTCACCGTCATCAGACAAATGACTAGTACGATGTGTACACTGACCCCATCATCAATTAATGACTAGTACGATGTGTACCCTGTCACCTACTTCAGACAAATGACTAGTACGATGTGTACCCTGTCACCTTCATCAGACAAATGACCAGTACGATGTGTACCCAGTCACCTTCTTCAGACAAATGACCAGTACAATGTGTACACTGTCACCTTCATCAGACAAATGACTAGTACGATGTGTACACTGTCACCTTCTTCAGACAAATGACCAGTACAATGTGTACCACTGTCACCTTCTTCAGACAGAATGACCTAGTATGACCAGTACGATGTGTACACTGTCACCTTCATCAGACAAATGACTAGTACGATGTGTACCCTGTCACCTTCATCAGACAAATGACTAGTACGATGTGTACCCTGTCACCTTCATCAGACAAATGACTAGTACGATGTGTACCCTGTCACCTTCATCAGACAAATGACTAGTACGATGTGTACCCTGTCATCTTCATCAGACAAATGACCAGTACAATGTGAACACTGTCATCTTCATCAGACAAATGACCAGTACGATGTGTACACCGTCACATTCATCAGTAGATATGGCTATATTTAGAAAACCACACATCTTACTGTAGGTATAGATATATACATATTACGATATTTTTTCCTTTTATTTATTTTGTTGTATTTACAGGTATACAAGGATATATCTCGTTCAGCCTCTAGTTTGGTGTAACATATGAAAATATCGAAATTGACAGTATAACAGTCATTCCGAAACAGAATAATTATTGTGTAGACACATTCATGAACGATTTAATTAATTTGTTCATTAATGATGATAAATCCACCTGGTTTGAAATCCTGATCGTTAGCAAGAACAAAATCAAGAATTTTTGAATTGTTAGCACCTAAAACACCATGGACAACAATTGGTATCAGCAAGTGAGCAACAAAACAAACATATATCACGTTCACATCTGGAATATTACTCGGCACAACTCGGCAGATGCCGTAGACACCTTGATCAGCCGAGGTTAGCCGACTGCCTGAAACTACGGCCTGAGGATGGGACTGTTTGTGGAAACTACTGCTTCATTGTTGTTCTTTTCTTGTAGATGAGAGACAATATGATGAATAACACTACATTACATGTGGCAGAAGTTACTGAAGGAAATGTTCAAATATTTTCGTTTTTGTTGTATGCCATATTCCTTACAGTACCAAACGCGCTAGCCTTTGTTTCAATTCTTAAAGCTAGGAAGATTCCCAGCAAAATTAGGTTACCGATTATGAGCCTCACTCTCAGTGATTTCCTCGCAGGATTTTCTTTCTTATCTCATATGACGATGTTGACGTTAGATTTAACTGGTCCCATGAAGAAAACCGCGTGCTACATCCAACAAATCTGGACTCTGACATGCGCACTCGCATCCTTCTCTATCGTCGGCGGTCTGACTATCGATAGATGTATCTGTATATATTACGAGTATTTCTACCTCACAAGGGTCACAATAAAGGTCATTCGTGTCTGGCAAGTCGTTAATTGGAGCGTATCCTTCTTGTTCGCAATGCTACTCTTTGTGGATAGCAATTGGATTGGTCGTTGTCTGTACCGATACGTCGTTGGTAAACATGGAAGAGCCGCCCACATCTACTACAGTGCATTCTTTAGACTCATTTCGGCAGTCGCTTTCGTATTGCTATTTATCAAAATGAAGAAAATGAGAGATAGAGATCGAACTAACGGAGTAACTACAAGAGGTATTTTCAGAACCACGTATAAAGTTTTAGTAATTGGACTCACATTTCACGGAATGTATTTCCCACTATTTTGTCATCACGTGTTCGTTTTGATATATCCTGACAAATTCGATGATGCACATGGTTTGTACCTGATCGCCAGCATTTTAACAGTGTTGAACAGTTTTGTTAATCCCTTTCTATATGTTTGGAGGTTTCCTGAATGTCGACTACAACTTAAGATATTATTATGCTTCTGGAATAAAACGCTCGTTGAAAATGAAAAGAAAAAGCGCAAACATATCTTGGTTAGTTTTTTAAGTGCTACAGAATGAGTTTATCCAAAACCGTTGTACAGCATTACTTATCTGTTCTTGCTGGTAGAAGTATTTTTGCCATATTGTACTGACGGGAATCAGTTGTATTTAAGAATGTCAGCACATGCGCCGATTCTACTGACCTAATTTCGAGGAGACGAAATGTTGTTTGAAAGACGAAAATATTGGTAACAATTTTGGTATCTTTCAGCTAAGATATGTATGTTTTTGATGACTGTTTCAGGGTAAAACGTATACATGATCAGTGTCTTAAAAAACAACTTTTATTTTTGGCTTGGGTCAAAAAGAAAAAGTGGCGGACACTCGCCAAAACACAGCTTATATTTTACGTCACTGGCCATTTATTCTCTACAACGGATATGATAATTTGATCATTGTGGAAGAGCGTAATACACGGGTGGATAATGTCCAGAATTATTTATAGAACAAGCTTGTAACAAGTGATTTATCTGAACAAATACATGTATGCATGCAATCCTTTATCTATAAATAGATAGCATGAACGAATGAGTGACAATGGTGTTATTGTACTGCAACATCGTTATATCATGGAATGGATGAAGCTGTGATTTGCCGAGAGTCTTGCGTGGGGACATTGTTTGTATCCTTGGAGACTAGCCCATACAAAGCGTTGCCCATGGCAGCCTTCCAATCTGGAATTTTGTTTGTGTAAGGCCATATTCGCTACCGAAACTCCATTAGCATGTCGTTGATACCGTTTACTGTGTTGTAGACCCTTTCAGACCTCGTACTAGAGTGTATCATGAATTGAGTTGTTATAGTGCTATGCTGTTTGTATTTATTCCCGGTGTCGTATCGTTGGAATAAACACAAACCAGATAAATCATGATTTCCAGAATTATTTAGGATGCTATGGTTGCCTTCGAAATCATTTGCCTTGATATTTTCAGGAAGTGATATTATGTATGATGATAGTGTTGTTAGCTCCTACCAGTCTTTAGCCTATGTTATTTTATTTTTCTTCTTATACATAGTATTTCATGAAATGATATTTTTTTTTAAAATAAACTAACAGACAAATGAAATTTAAAATACTTTTACCAATGTTTAAGTGTGTTGCAAAACTCCTGTTGAGAATGCCATTACGTCTCGACTTCTTCGTACAATAAATAACTAAGCAATGAAAACCACTTCAAGTAATATTACACTACCTATATATGCCAAACTATTGGCGAAGTCACTGTATACCAGGCGGAGTATGTGATAAAACGCTACAGCTCAATCTGACTTATAACGAGTATTTTCATGGATCTCGTTTGAATAAAACAATGTAGAAATGGACGAGTTTTCAAATAGTAAATTGATTTATAAGGATAAGCTAAAATCTGACTACGAATTGTTGAAATAAATAAAAGATTGACAGTTCATTAACTGCTGGAGAGCATTGTAGATTGTGAAAAACGAAGAAGAATCAATATTTCGAACATCTGAATTTAATACGTTTTTATAAAGCAACGTGTAACGTGTGACTTTAATTCGTCGTGCTTTGTTTTATTTTCACATTTAGTTTCGTGTAGGATAAACACGTGTATTTGATAAACGTTGTAATATGTGAACCTGTTAAATAAACATCAACTTATTTAATCTATTCATGTGATCTTACATTTTATTCGACTGGTTGTTGTAGGAACACTCAATGCACATATGACAATTTCTCTCATACCTTCACGTGTAATACTGACTGGTCTAGGGAAATACTCTCATATCGCCTGAATATGGTAGCTGATATTTGCCATTGCGTTATTTAGTTATTTCGCCTCACAAAAAGAAGCTGTATCGCATGGCTTCCCATGCAATAAGGCCTCGTGACGTCACAGCGTCAAAAAATAACTATATTCTCCGTCGATTTTAACATTTTGTCAGAAACTAGACTGGATTTACTCTAAAAGATACAAGCAACGGGATTTGCGTTTAAAATATCACGCAATTTTCATGTATGGAAAAATTGACTTGCAGTCGAGTCTTTTTCGAATTTATTTCAACATGGCGGAAAATCATAGTAGTAAAATTGCAATAAAAAGGTATGAGAGAAAATACTCCTTAATGCTTCGGGTAGAATATTCCTATCATTCATATCTACATATAAAAAAGTCTTATAATATGTCTTACATAATACATAAGAATAACACACACACACACACACTCACACAAACATTCCACAACGGAAACAAACAAAAGAGAGAAGATGAAGTAGAAGGACGTTATTAAGAGGGGAACATAGGAGGTTTTGGTGTAAAGAAATAATGATTATTATGAAAAAAGGTAATAGATTAATAGAACAAATTTTGGAGTGACATTTTGTACCAACTCTTTTAATAAGCTGTAAACATGGGTTGGTTACGCTTGGACGTAACAAAAAGAAACATGTTTCCTCTTAAAGAAAATACGCACAGAAATCACATACATGTAAAACAACTGTCTTTCGTGGCTATAACATTTCGATTTTTTTGTTTCATAACAAGCTTGCAAAAGATTGAAAATTTGTGGATCAAAAAATTGAATGAAAATTCCTATCTAATAAATATGATGTAGATGGTAAATTCGGGAAATAAACTTTTGCGAACTTACTTGGATCGCGAAATTCGTGAGTAAATCGAGCACGGAAGAAAGTTATTATACGGTATTATTTGGTGTCTTTTTGTAAAAGAAACTTATGTTTGTTTTGGACAATAACGCACATTTTTAATCTACAATATTTATAAAATGTTCACTTCCCCGTGGCTATGTGCATTAAATAGTTTTTTTTTATGGTTGAAAGTTGAGAAAGTGCTTGAGAAAAAGAATTAAGTGTTGGCCTATTCCTAATGTGTTCGAGAAGATTGTTCCAATGGTCTAATGTTTGTTGGTATTGAAAGTAGTGTATTTAAATTTTTGTATTTGTAGTTTGGAGTACTACGAATTGTACGGAAGTATGGAGGAACGAGCTCATGCTTATATTTTCAATAGCAATGCTTCCTTCTATCACTTAGTCCCTCCCAGCCAAGCTCTACAATGTTTCCTTCTATCACTTATTCCCTCCCAGCCAAGCTCTACAATGTTTCCTTCTATCACTTAGTCCCTCCCAGCCAAGCTCTACAATGTTTCCTTCTATCACTTAGTCCCTCCCAGCCAAGCTCTACAATGTTTCCTTCTATCACTTAGTCCCTCCCAGCCAAGCTCTACAATGTTTCCTTCTATCACTTGGTCCCTCCCAGCCAAGCTCTACAATGTTTCCTTCTATCACTTAGTCGTTCTCAGCCAAGCTCTACAATGTTTCCTTCTATCACTTAGTCCCTCCCAGCCAAGCTCTACATTTATATTTCAATTCTCACTGAAGTTGGACTCAATGAAACTACTTTAAAAATCCGGTTTCATTTGCTCAAGAACTTAGGTATGAACTTGGGTATCTTAACACCGTTTTTTCGCGCAAGAAAATATTTTATCTAGACCTACTTTTGCATAAGATGAAAATGCAAATGATGAAGCCTAAACATCAACATAAACGTCAATGATTGTTGATTTACATTTAATCAGTTGTTTAACATGTATCAAGGCTAAAGGCCACCTAAACCGCTAGAACCTTTCCGTTCCCATCACGTTACGGTGACTCTTAATTTTGAATCGAAGCGGGAGATAACCGTATCACAGTCTAGACATTATCATTCCGCATCTTCGGCGGATCATTGTTGCAATCACTTCTAAATGTATTGAAAATATTTTTATGTTTCAGCTGGATTATGTTGATAATAAAGTTGTTTCTAAATAAATGTATTGCAAATTGTAGTATTTGCGATATTTATTTTTAATTAGTTGTATTCTAATGACGCACAATTTTCTTACGTCTCTCGTTGTACACTTACACAAGCCCAGAAACTCGCATTTAAAAAAAAAAAACAAAAATCAACAAAATCACAATACGATTGAATTGAAATATAAGGATTTAATCTTGCTTCGGTCGATTTTATGGGGTGATGGATTGAGTTGCTCTGGAAACAAATTTGCTCTTGAAACAAATTCAACATGAGCTGCTTCGCAGTTCATTGAATTTGTTTCAAGAGCAATTCAATTCATCACCCCATGAACTCGACCAAAGCAAGATTCAATCCTTAAATAAAGTTGTTAAGACCTTCACTTGGAATTTCATACGATGATGACTATATATGGTTTTGCATCACTATCAAATATATTCACCTGCCAGTTTAAAGTTTCCTGATAATGATATGCCAAGATGTGTGTGTTGACGTAATTGATAGTAGCATAATTTAGCTTTAGATCAGGGTTGTTCAGAATGTGCTTTTTGGTGAATAGGACAAATATAATAGAAGCCTAAGGGATACCCAAGTTTGGTATACCTAATATGTTCTGATAACTGACCATTTCAGACAACAACTTTATCGACATTATACTGTTCAATATCCAAATATGTCATTAACAAAAATCATTCCTATCATTAGATATCTAAATATTGTCCCTTCATTACATATCTATTGATATCCAAATAGATCTTGTTTGCGATGACATTTTGCACTATTTCTCCGACGATAAGAACTCGTAAACTATAATCCTCGACACAGTTACCAAGCACTTAATGTATAAAAGTATGAAATGACCATAAATCACAAAAGTATGAAAAAAATAATAAAACCGTAAAAACACACATCCCAAGATGGTGATCTTAGGAATCGCATTACGTAGTGTTATGCAAAAATAACAGAAAGAAGAAACCAGCAGCTAAGTTTAAAAGCCCAATTTAATGTTACAAACAAAATAAACAAAGAAAGTATACACTATCTTAAGTAATTTGTGATTGTAGTAGAACAATACAATTTAAATTTAGATATTGCTTATATGTTAACGAATCCTTTTATAGTCCCGAATCCTTCCAGGTGTCGAATTTATACAGTTCCGGCAGCTCCAGACAATTACTATCTGTATGTCAACATTATATGTCGTAATAATCCACAGCTGATGTCACTATAAGATCCCCCATTCTAGTCAGTATTTTCACTATTTTTGACAATAAGGTACACGTGCCGCTTACGTCATGTTTTCTTTCGTTAATGTCGATTGACTTGATATTGCATATAACAGGATCTATAGTACATTGATCATACCTTATCTGTGTGTGATAAACTGGTATTACTTTGTTGCTATTATATAATTTGGTCATTCCGACACTTAGTTATTCAAAACTACTACTTCTATTGAAGACAGAATCAATATAAAGTACACAGAATAAAATTAAATAATATAAGTAAAAGGAAACACTGTGCAGATTACCATTATCATATATTTACACTTGCTAGGCTTGGTCACTATACGCTAATACTAGCCGATTTTGTTTACCATAACTGCATGGTAACATTGAACTTTGAACTTGCGTAAGGAAATGTTCTGTGCAACGTAAAAGGACTACTTTTTTTTAAAAAGAAACACATGGCTTTGTTTACATTTTGACGAAACATTACGTGTATATTGTTGTTTTTCATAGAATTTTGGAAAAATGCAAACAATATATACATGTTTTATATTTATATATGATTCAAACAATTTTTAAATTTAACAAATGTATAAAAGAAACGGAAAAATATCCCGACCGGGGCGACGTTCTTTGTTAAAAATGATGGGTGTCAAATGTAAACATTACCTCTGTGCCTATGTTCGTCCTACGATCGAGCCTTTGGGGTGGACGGGTGTGAGACCCTCTGATAGAGGTCAGTTATAAACATATCCTCTTGTCTTTGTTCTTTGAGTATTTAATCATGTGTATTATAAAACATGCACCGCTAATAATCCACGTGTTGACAGTTCCGCGTCACCACAAATACATTGTATCCATCGAACACAAGTGAATTTGTTTCATCTATCGATGGCGATATGGATCTAAGCGTAGATTATATAATCACATGGCTCCCAAGGATGTAATATCGTCAAGTCAGACGATATCTCAAACACATTGAGCTACTTGAAAATCGGTGTTTTCACAACTTCGGCAAACTAAAGTGTATAAGCGTGCGTCAGCTTCGCCTCGCTGCACAATAACGGTCACCGAGTTCACACATGTGGCCGTGTACAAATTCTTTATGTTATTACGCTATATATTAACTTTTAGCAAAATTGAATATATATTTAAAGTTCTGATATGATTAAATAAAATTATCTCTGAAATTTACTTTGTTTGTCATGTTTATTTTACACTAAAATATTGAACTTTTTTGTCGTCGCGGATGAATAATTCTACCTTACGTGAAGCGTCATCATTCGCTGTTCAATTGAGCAAGCTCCTCCCACTTTTGACCGACTTTTATTGAATAATTACGTCACTTTCAAATGACGATTTTATTGCATAAAATATAAATAAAAAGTCGTGTGAGTGTAAATATAGGGATTGGATTTCGTTTTTATGTTAACCATGCTTGTATGGAGCAATTCCTCTAAGAATATATTCAATATGGGGCGCTAACGCGCCCCATAGAATATATTCTTAGAGGAATTGCTCCATACAAGCATGGTTAACATAAAAACGAAATCCATTAAATTATAATATTTGCAATATTTTCAATGCAATGTAAACAATTGAAATATGAAATAAGATTGCGATAAAACTAAACAAAAATTAAAAAAGACACATATTCTGATATTTCAGCTATGAAATACAAGGCATTATAAGTATAGGAGAAACACCGAACTCGCGCCCTTCGGGCCTCGCATTGTCCATTATCTTAAAACATGGTACTCTGATGTACAGGGCTAACTACGGCTATTGTGTAACTAATCTTCAGGTAAGGCATTCAACTACCTTTGACACTAAACATTTCAAAACAATTGTGTTATGTACTCTACTCTGGTCATGAATGCATTGCATGAAATTGTCATGAAATTCCATAACAATGTTTTTACCAGAGAATTTTTTGTTAGTTTGAATTCCCCTCATTCTTAGTGGAGCAGTACAAGAGGCAACATGGCAGGCAGTGCAGATCAGATCTTTATGAAGCCAAACTATCTAAAATAATTTAAAAGGAGGTGTTGCATATAGGGTGAAAATCCGCCCACGATATTTTTTGATTTTTGAATTTAAATTAGTTAATTGCATTAATACACATATGTCTATAACACTTAAAACCCGATTGTACCATTATTAGGTCTACAGCGCCCCCTACATTAACACTGGTAAATTTAAAGCCTATTGGGCCTTTTACCTGGCATAAGTCATAGTAAAAACACTTAAATCTCGTTTTTCTTATGATTAAAAATACCACTTAAAATTGCCTTTTTAACGACGTATCACACTTTGCTGTATCCAATATCATTTTATCACAAATGAAACGTTAATATCAAATTTGACATAAAATACGACTTTTGAAGTTTTCAATTTTTCGTTTAAGCAATAGAATAAGTAAGGCGCTGCTCGAGTACCCTAAATGTTTGATGTTTAAAATTATATTCAGGTTATCGTCGTTTCACCATAAACAGCTCAAGTTGATGAATCACTGGATATGCCACGTTTTTTTTAGGTTTATTTCGTCTACCCCCTATTTTTTCCATAATATCAAAGTACTGAGAGTACACTGTCAAATATTACCGACTTTTCTGTAAGAGTAGAATGTGATGATGAGTTGCGTATTTCAACCAAGCCTTGAAATTATTATCATAAAATCATGTTTATAATATTTTTCAGAGTATCTGTTTTGAAACAGTGGGACATATAATACTGACAGTTATGATTTAACATATACACAATGCCATGTTGCATTCCAGAAACTGTATAAGCATTAAGGTAATAAATATGACAGTATGTGTCCTTTGCCCACTGTTAAAGGGAACTATCAATGTTGCCATCGTCTAAGTTAGGGTGTTAGAATTGTACATGCTATACCCATTGCATGATCGTAAAAGGCGACTAAATTTGGTACCTTTTTTGCTAGCGTCAATCAGACATCAGACGAGGCGTTATGGCTCATTTTACCTTAAGTATCGCGAAATAATACAACCAAAAAGTTTACCAGGTACTGATTACAAGTTATTTCTCATCAAACATCCTTCATGAAAGTGCATGGTTTCTAGATTATCTAATGAAAGTTCTAGAAACGCTCTAAAAAGTTCTAGAACAGTTCTACAACGGTTCCAGAACGGTTCTACAATGTTAAATGAGACTTTTTCAGAAATGTTCTGAAACTATTCTAGAAATGTTCTAGAATTGCTCCAGTTTTCAATTCCAGAATATTTTTCTAGAATTGTTCTAGAACATTACTATAGAACAAATTCTAGAACAATTCTAGAACAGTACTAGAGCATCGTTCTAGAAAACGTTTTTTCTAGACGATTGTAGAATTCCTTTAGATTAATTCTAGAACAGTTCTAGAACTGTCCTAGAACTCCTCCAGTTTCCAATTCAAGAATTGTTCAAGAAAATTATTCTAGAACATTGTTCTAGAACGATTATAGAATACTGTTCCAGAACAGTTCTAGAGCATCGTTCTAGAAAAGTCTCATTTAACGTTGTAGAAAGATTATATAATTCATTTAGAATAATTCTAGAACAGTTCTAGAACTCTTTCCAGAACCGTTCTGGAGCAGTTCTAGAAATCCCTGCAGGGATATAAGCAACACATTCCCACCCAGTCACATTATACTGACAACAGGCGAACCAGTCGTCCTACTCCCTTAATGCTGAGCGCTAAGCAGGGTGTAACGTGTGTTTTCTGCCCAGAACCTACCTCACAGGGGCGAGCTATCAATCGAAGGCCAAACGTGAGGCGGTGTATAGGAAGACGTTAGGAAGTATAAATAATTTAAGTTAGGAAGAAGAGATGCTATGATACGATCCTAAATTTAGTCGCCTTTTACGATCATGCACTAGGGGCAGTAGGTACAATTTCCACGCCCTACCTGCAGGACCGCGTTTTCATCGTTAGTTCATTTTAATGTCATAAGGTCATCTAACCCGAAGGGTCAGGATGACCTATAGTCACCATGCTTTGTCCATTGTCGTGCGCTGTACGCATTTCGTCGTTCGTATAAACTTTTCATTGAAACGAATTCTTCTCAATATTCGAAAGGCCCAAGAAACTGATGTTAGGCATGTAGAATGCTGGAATGATGGACCACCAAGTTTGTGGAAATGAATTACCTTGACCTTCATTCAAGGTCACAGAATTCAAAAAGGCTAAATCTTTAAACGATTTCTTGTGAAGAACTTAGATACCTAGATACCTGATATAAGGCCTGTAGTATGCTGGCATGAAAGACTACCAAGTTCATTTATGGTTACAAGGGTCAAATAGGCTAAAACCTTTAAACGACTTGTTGTGAATAACTAAGAGGCACATATGAATCTGATATTGGGACTGTAGAGTGATGGCTTAAACGACTACCGAGTTTGTTCAAATAAATGACCTTGGACTATCTTCATGGTCGCATGAGTCAAATAGACTAAAATCTTTAAACGACTTCTTGTGAATAACTAAGAGGACTAGAGACCTGATATTGTACATGTAGCATGTTTGGGTGGAGGGCAAATGTTCCTAAATCATCGTGCCCGATAGGCCAGGGTGACCTAAAGTGATCGTACTTCGGTGCGCTTTCGTTCATAAAATTTTCATTCAAACAACTTCTTCTCAATAATTGAAAGGCATTAAAACTTGATGTTATATATTTGTATTCTCAAATAAAGGGTTACACAGATGTTTGTCAAATGAATGACCTTGACGTTAATTGAAGGTCACAGGGCTCAAATTGGCAAACATAAACGACTTCTTGACAAAAACTAAGACGCCTTGCAGTATGCTGGAATAAAGGGCTTCAGACAGGTCAAATGTATGAAAAAGCTTTTCAATATGTGAAAGGCCTTAAGAAGTCAGATAGCGGGTCTGTAAAATTCCGCATGATTTGTTTACTTGACCTACTTTCATGGTAACCTTTTTTAACTATATCAGACACCAAGAGCGTCAATTGAAGAGTTCCTAGCGTGCAATATATTATTTGGTGCCCCAAAAAAGTTGAACAATTTCAGTCCACTGGATTCTTTTTCCATTACTGCATAGTTTGACCATGTTTTATTGTGTGAATAATAGTCAGACATCGGCTGTTTGACTTACGAAATAAATCCTAGTTATCCATGACATGTAATAGACATCAAAACAACAGTATATCCTTTTGAGAAATTTCTAAGGTCAACATATAAGTTACATCGAAATACATTTCGCTAAACGGAACATTTGCTTAGTAATAAAATAAATAAACCCATGAAACAGAAATAGGAAATACTTCTGACGATTGGTGTAGGAAATATAAGTCATATTGACCTTATTTTGCTTGATGATACAACATATTGTATAGTTCCATATATGACCCTAAAATTAACATTTTGTGATATATAGGCAAAACAAGTTTTTATTTAGATGTAGGTCAAATGTCAATATACATGTCAGTTTGACCGAACTTTGGTACACCAACTTACATGGGATACGTTTTATTCAACTATGTCGTCGCTAAAGCGGCTTTTGATACATGATAGAGCCGAGAGAAGGACAGCTTTCGTTTAACATTTTTAACTCTCAGTACTTTGATATTGGGTAAGAAATAAAGGGGGTAGACGTACAAAAGTGCCAAAAAGTCGGCATATCCAGTGATTCATCGGCACAATATTTTCATGAGTCAAGAAATGATATATGAAGATATTTTTGATTGCTAAAATTTTAGGGTACTCGGGGTTTGTCATTGTTATCTAAGGAATTAATTAAAAACTAATGAAATGAAATTGCTCTATTTTCATGAAAAATTAAGAGCAAAACTGGAATTTGCAAGAAAACCCCAACAGATCTGTTGAAGTATTGTATATCGTTAAAAAGATAATACGAAATGTTATGTTATTACACCAAAATAATTTATCTTTGGGTTTTGTATGCCTAAAATATGATACATTAAAGGCGCACAAGTAGGAATCGGACGTAAAACTTACAAAAGGTGGCGCTGTAGTCGCATGATTAATCTATTCATGGAATAAGTACTGTTCCGATACGTATTATGTGCCGATTGATGTATTCGCACAAAAAAAATCGATCGTGGGCGGCCATGCAACATCAAATTTCCATTAAGGGAGTATAATTTGTGATATGTTAATTTAACTGCTGTTTATGTCAGAGGCAGACAATTCACTTGGATATAACTTGTCGGATATATTCACAAGGTATGGAGGATTACCATGGAAACGTATTAATTTTGAATATACCGCTCTACGTTATGAAATGAAGCAATAACAACAGTTAAATAATATGATTGTTCCTTTTGAAAACCACAATATCAAGATTGAGTGAATTCTACAGGAAACTGCATTGGAATTAAGTGAAAACGGCAAAGTGATAAAAAGAAACCAAAGCTTAATTTTTCAAATTTGTTCAGTAGGCTTTTTGTGATTCTTGGATTAGATATCACACAATCAATCACCGAAAGTATTAATTCGGGAAACGTGGATTTATATGTCATGGGAATGTATTCAAAAAAAGAAGTAATTTAAAAACAGTGAAATTATTGGGACAAGAAATTTAATGAAAGCATTCAATCTTCAAAGAAAGAAAGTGCATGTTTCTACTAAAAATCAAAACATCATTTTAGGAATGTCTGTGCTGTCAAAATACATGTACTAAAGAGTTTGGATTTTCAACACAAGGAGTATTTTTTAGGTAGTGGTTGATATGATTGGATTTATGCCGATGTCCAGGAATCATTATATGAAACAGAATATATGTAATAATGTGTATTATTGAAGTTTTGTATTACATTTATATTTAATTTAATTTGATTTATTTGTTATTAATTTATCTCTCTTTTCACAATGCTGTGTGTAGTTTTGCTCTTTACCTTTCACTGTACATTAGTTTACCTGGACCTGTAGATTAGTTGAAACTAATCTACAGCTACCGGTAAACTAATGTACAGTGAAAGGTGTACTTATCTACAGACAGAACAAGTACTTGAACAATAGTCCAACTAAAGCACGGGTGACAACAAAAGATGACACCATAGCCATGTTTTAAAACAAAATAAATAAATCGAAATTGTTTGTCTTCGGGATATCTCGATAGTTCAATCTTTTGTTCAATGTTCTTGATAATGAACGAATCCACGTCAAGTACATTTGCCTAGTTGATTTAAATGCCTTTCGATCACGTTGCTTTCAGAATGTGTACCGTATCCGTATTTTAAATTCAATTGCCTTCTAAAGATATCTAAAGTAATATTTTGAGTTTGCAACTTTGGAATGCATTTGGAATATTGCCTTGACAAGTTCAATGTGTCGGAGATGTACATGCAGGTAATTATTTCTGATATTTGTTTCGAAACTTGATTCCTATAACTGCGTCTCAGGGGCGCATTTGGTACTGTCGGTAGTTCGATGTCCTCGATGAGACTCAGTGTATTATCTATGACATACCCTACCTTGTCTTCCCATTTGCGTATGAAATAATGACAGCGGGGAAATCGAGAATCACGGATCTTTTCTGAAAAAAAAACCCAACACAACTTGTATTTTTAACATTCTTATTACGTATCTCGTTATTTTCGGTACAAAGTAGTATGTTAAATCATACAAATTTAAATATTGCTTGACATTGAACGTGCTTTAATAATCAATAGAACTGTTGTAATTTTTTGTAAATGCAAAACGCGACCAAAATATGATGAACATAATACATGTATATAATATGTATACACTGAAGATACAGAACTCTTATCAAATACTATATAGTTTACGCTCGGAGCTGAATGTAAGATTAAAGGTAGTCATTGTTTGCATATAAATACTGGTCTAGCAAAAAACGTTTTTATCAGGTTTAATATAACTGAGTATTACCTATATTTGACACTCACGTTCAATATCAGATGGCGTTGACACAATAAATTCCTCCAGAAGATCTCTTTTGTCAGCGATCTCCATCTGTGTTTTGTGCCCAATATCATCATATTCCTGGACTTCTTTTAGATCGTCCCTTTTCTTACACGCTGCTAGCGTTATGATATCCGATCTAACTGTGTCAAGGTTGTATTTATCAACCAATTTCAGATATGTGACGACCCTAGCGGAATATAGCGAGTAGCTGGGCTGCTTGAACACAGGCTTTATGTAGTCTTTGAGGACATCTCTACTTTGAGATAGTAATGTTTCTGTTTGGATTCGTCAGCCAATGGTAGGACCGCCTCTGTTGTGTCTTCTGTACAAGAAACGTGTTATTTTTCGATTTAATCATGACTTTAACCACACAAATATGTTCTTTATTTGTGATCACATAAGCTTGTGATGAATAATTTACGTTATATTGTTAATGACGTCATTACAAGTTATTCTGTATTTGCATATTACAGAGTTATCTGCCCTTGCGGGTAGATAGTGATTGTGACGTCTTGTGTTTGCGAGCGAAATGTCGTAGTTTTCTGAGAAAACGACAACTGTGCTCACAGATTAATTACGTAACAATCAATACCTACCCGCAAGGGAGCTAACTCGGTAATATGCGGAATAACGTCAAAATAGTTTGATCACTCATTTGTGATGGGCCACACGGCATGGCTGAACTGGTATATTATGTGGTAAAAGCCATTGGCGTCGTATTAACATTAAAACACTGGTTGATTTAATTACTCTGACTAGTCGACCAGGAAGTTTCTGCGAAAAAAATAATGAATGATAGGTTTTTTTTTTTAATTTTCGATGTTAATATCCGTATCAATAAAACAGCTAGTTTAACGATTAGTTGGTAGTTTGGGAAAACGAAAAGGAGGCTCTGGCAAGGAAATAAAACTATGTAATAAATAGTGAAATACCTGAGACTTTGTCAGAGAAAAAAGGCAGCAGGCATCTTAAAAATTTTGTCATATCTTCCACTGACTTCCCCGGAAGCGACAACTCCACTTTCCCACTTTCTGTTTGTTGGTCACCCTGCCATTCCTTTTTAAGCATGGCCTCGAACACTGGTGACGCTGACACCAGTAAATCTCTGTTAACATAGAGTCTCTGGTCCTCCACTATCAGTATGACGTCGTTAGGCAGGAAGCCTGGATCTATCTGTATAATACAATACAATGATCAGATCTATAATAGCGACCATTACTAGGTGCCATTTAAGTGTCATGGTAACAAGGTGATTGTTTGGTCATAATTGCTATTTTTGTAGATGTTTTTACCGGGAATCAATACGCCAATTTCGAGAAACCAAAACGACGCGAGTGAAGTAAGATTGATCGTCGATTAGTCCTACCTTTCGGTAAATGTAACGTCATATTTTGTCGTGATGTTTTGTGACAACACAATCAACGAACGGTGACGATACATATACCAGCCCTCTCCTACTATAAAATTGTAACATCTCGGTTTTCATAAATCTCGCACCAAATTAAACATTATATTGTAAGATACTAAAGATATATTCTCTATATAAAATAATATTTATGTCTTATACGTGTAATAATATTAGATAAATAGTCAGTTACTAACCTTCTATAAAGGCATAAAGGGTCAATAAGATGTATAGGGGCAATAACGAGTTTATCGCATCTAGAATCATTGGCTGTTTCATTAGGTCATTGTTTCCAATTCATTTTGTCAAGAATCTGAAATCAAACTTGAATCATGCTGCCAAAGGATAATTAATTTCAAATGATTCAGAAATGAACCAGGTCTACATATTTATTTAAGTATTTCTTTCTGAAATCTGCAATATACTGTATAAGGAACCTGCAGAATAAGTACGAAATATTCTATAAACAAACAATAATTTTGCATTCCTATTGAAAACATCACAAACAACAGTGCCACAAACATCCATGCAACATTTAAAGCACAATCTCCTATATCATCTCTGCATTCTCGCTAAGATAATCACTTAAAGGTTATGCCAATAAATCAATTAAAGAGTGAGGATTAGTTACGAACCCCCACCATTTGTTTATAATCACAGTCGAGAAAACGCTTGAATTATTACGTTTGACTTTCATCGCGTCATCAACTTTAAAACTGGCGTAGGGGAAGCAACTTGCATTTTAAAAAACCCATTTAATTTAGTTTGAGGTATTAAAAATCACTAAAAACAATTAACAAGTAATATATAGTTTTACAGTAATGAAATGGTATATTAAGTTGAAGAGAATGTGTTTAAATTTTGAAGCAAGCGCGAGAGACGCCATATTGCTTCATACAATTTATAACCCCTATAAAATGTTAGGGGGTCACTACATATCGGCTCTTTTACAATCATTTGGTACATTTTTTGTCCGAGTTGCGATAATGATATGTTTGTACGATTCTAATTTGAGTGTGAAGGACAAAGCGTTATGTACATATTATTTACACCTGTAATTAGCGACAATGCCTGTGTATTTGTTAAGAGACCCGACAGACAACAGAATGATAGAGTGGTCTGGACTGGTCAATTACCTATGTATGTTATCCCAAATATGAGTACGTACTATCCATATAAGCAATGCTACCATGGACACTAAAAGTAGCAGAGCTAATAAATCAAAGAAGATTAAATTAAACTCTTTCCTATTTATGCAGGTTAAGTCATATATGTCTAGGCAGTGCTCATACGAATAGAAGAATGTCTTGCAATGTGATTTATTAATATATATATTAAACGTGTCAAAATGATCGTAGAACTCGCAAATTTGAACAAAATAATATTACTAGATTTTTGTTCTTATAAACCTTGAATGCTACTGATAGTTAAATAGTTATTCAAACTATATCTGGATTCATTGGTAAACATAGCGAGTAACCTTTTCCAATGTTATTTCAGTTATCAATGCTATATATGTAAATACAGCTGTATGTGATGTTGTCTTTGACGAGTTGTGTCCCTCGGTTAGATAGTGGGAATATTCAAAAATGTATATCTACAGTACGCGTCAGATTGATTTGTGCTAATCCACTCTCGGAGTTACGAGTGTCACACGAGTGTAGGGGATTAGAACAGCCAGTGTTTCAACACGGGTGTTTACACCGACCGCCACCCGGCGGGAGGCGATTAGTGTAGGGGGTTAAGCTAGTAAAATAGACCCCAACACTGTGGCGGTGTTTGGCTAACAAACCACCTCACGCGTACTGTATATACTTATTTTGGGCAACTCAATAAAGAAAGTAGAACATAAATGTGTCCTTACCTCAATATTGTCCACAACTTCATCATCATTTCCACTATCACTGTCTCCTGAGACTGCAAACGACCAATCTTCCTGTTCTCTATAGTAACGAACGGTAGATTATTGTCATTTTAGTCACTTTTATTCTAACCTTATCTCGCAAATACAGCAAACTGTGTCTTGTTCATCTCTATGTTTTTGTTTTTTGTTTTTTTTTCATTTCAGCAAATTTTATTAACATAATGTTTGCAGTCAAAAGGATTGAATAACAGGCAAAGCCTACACAAATTCTTTCCGTTCATGGATATTAGGTTACAATATTTTGAAATGAATAATTATGTAACAACAAGATATAGAAAAGTTAAGTAATTAGGATATATATACCTATTACATAAATACATACATTCACACGCACACCATTACACATACATAGATTACAAACTTAATATAGATGTTGTGGTTTTAAACGAAGGTATATAAAATAAATACATATTATGAAATATAACATTTTAATATGAATGAAAAACATTAACGTGGTTTGACCAAATGTCATTGTGCATTATTGATGCACAGGCCACAACCATCTTATCTGATAATGTCTGAGCTTAAATGTGTATAATTTTATCTTTATTTACTAATTACATGTTTAATTGAATATTGAGTAGTAAGCAATTATTATAATTAAGTTTAAAGAATCACAAACTAATTAAATGAAAATTGGTTTATTAACACACAAACACAGCATTATTGTTCAACTATGTTTCATCTAAATCAAGGATTATACTATATTCGTAGTAGTCATGACGGAAGAGTAGTCGTGATTGTGTCCATATTCTCCTTTAAGTCCAGATTTCCGAATATCTGGAGCTACTGACGAATACTTCAAGATGGTGTTGTGCTGTTCATGTGGAAATAATGTGTTTGCTGATATGCAAACAAACAATTTTTCCCGAATCACGACTACTGTTCCTTCACGTCTACTGGTAGGGTCCCAGTAAAGGTTTGATAATGAAGTACCTGCTCAATCTAAATTACTATTTTAAATAAACTGGTTATTGTTCGCACTAGATATCACGGCGCATTGGTATTCTGTCATTCGTTTCGCTTCAAATAGATTTATCATATTTATTTGGAATTTTCCATTTTTTTGCTCGTAACAGGCTCGCAAGAAATGTACAAAAATCAAACTTGTATCATAAATCTAATATGAAGGGCAACTCATGACAGATACTCTATTTATGTGCTATCTTCATTATCAAATTATTGTCTGTGCTGTGTGCTCTTGCATCTATGTAAACCACAGAGTCTATAAAATGGACAGTTTGATGCTTATATATCTTATTAACTCATTTTCACGTTTAGTTTCTATAGGGGAAGTGACTTGTGAGTTTAGATATAACATCAGTATGTGCCTATCCGGGCCAGTAGGAGCTAGCCATATTTGATTTCCAATCAACCGGAAATATTTGTATCGTGTATGAGTTGATGTTACTTTCGCTTTCGTTACTTAGATTCCCCGAATTTCGAAACCAAAACGTAAGTATTATTGATGGTTCAAAGATATGACATAATTCAGTAAGACCGTTTAGTTAATCTGATTACATAAGTGGACATCGCTCTGCGTTCTGTTCATAACAAATACGTTCTCATTTAGTCTTATAATACAACGGTCGCCAAAGTAAATATGCATTTGTACACAATATAGCCCCGTAATAGCCCATAATGTTGATGAAGTTGACCAAAAGGCCTGTTACATCTAGCTCACAACCGTGTATAGATATTAATGTATATTATTTTGTAATCTTTTGTAATTTGTATCTGTATGTATATATAAATACCGTATACTTACGCCATCTCATCACCTTTCGTTTTACTGAAACTGAGGTAGACATGCGCAGTGTGCATATGATGTACATACAGTACTTGTTGTATTAGCAACGATCACGTCATATGGTCTATTTTTAGTCTCCCATGAATACCCGAACTTGATATTATGAAATATTCGTTCGATTTAATATGCATAGATACATTGAAAGGAAATGTAAGCAAAGACATACATGTATTTCTGGAATCATTACGGGGACAGGGTTATGAGCAATACAAGGGAAGTAACTCCTGTGACGCTGTCGTAAATAACAGGTGTGATATTACGTTAATCTGATACACGTCTTTCTGAACAGGGTTATTATCATAATAGCATCCTGGCATTAACTTCTTATATCATAAGATGTATCTCTGTGAATTATTTGTATTTTGAATGAAAATCTCAAAACGAAATTGTTCAACTTGAGTGGTGATTTTTCGTTAGCTTTCTTTTTTTCGGATTTTGTGATACTGGAGACTCGGAAAGGAAAACCGTACTCTATAGTTATAAGGAAACCTGTATGTGTGTAATACTCTATAGTTAAATGAAAACAGTATGTGTTTAATACTCTATAGTTATAAGTAGACCTCTATATGTGTAATACTCTATAGTTATAAGGAAACCTGTATGTGTGTAATACTCTATAGTTATAAGGAAACCTGTATGTGTGTAATACTCTATAGAGATTGAACAGTGTTTTGATTGCGTTAAAGGTGGTATGAACGCAATGGGATACAGACATATTCAATGTAGCGCGTTAGCGCTACATGTAGAATATGTCTGTATCCCATTGCGTTCATACCACCTTTAACGCAATCAAAACACTGTTCAATCTATATATTTACATAAATAAATCTACTTTTACGTAAAAATTTAAAACGGTGATGGTTGCTAAGTTGGGTAACTACGGTAGTCAGGATGACCGAAGATATAGTTCCGATTGTTGAATGTTATAGCTGCAGTTTGGTTTGAAATACAATAATGACACTTTTCAATTATTTTCAACATATATTTTTTTTTTCAATTTGATGATATATCAATAATGTCCATTTCGAATAAAAATTGAGATAACCAAAGCGGAACGACTACCGGTATGTATCGTTGTCAGGGTAGGGATGCGGTCCGAAGTGGAGCGAGCCGCCATATTTGATTTTCAACCGAAGAAAGTGACTGTGATTTAGCCTTTTGATGGTATGACCGTTGAGCTGCTGAATGTTTGTCATGTATGTATCGGTCTAAGAACGCGATTTAGACTAAATTTTTCATAGTCATGACTTTTATTTTATTGTACGGAGGATAGACAAGTGTTTGCGTATGTGTAGGCCTATTTTGAATGCCAAGACGCCCCCATTAAGCTGATGATACTGTTTCGGATAGGCTACCTGTATAATGTTTTTTTTTCTGGAAACCTGTATATGATCTGTTAACCTATTGTTCGCTTAGACGCTCCCAGAATTGTTCACCGACAATAAGATGTTCTGTATATTTAGGTGAGATAAGTGACCGTACACACATGTACAACTGACGTAACTATGGGATTCCCCGAACATTCCCGAGGAAAGCCCCCGGTTGTAGCCCTGACCAGCGATTCATTTTGTAGTTTATTACCGTTACAATGCTTGAACACATGTTTTGTTTTGATGTCAAATACATATCTAATTGGATGTAATAAAAACTCTTTATTGTTATTTTAAAATCCGTCAACTTATGACGCAAAATCTTATCGAAGCGTGAACTAGAAATAGTCCGAACCTGCACTGCTTTTGTATTCATACGTCATTGCGTTTACGCTAATTTGAACGCAACTCCCCTCCCGTTGACTATATAGGGACATATGTAAATACTCTATAGTTATAAGTAGACCTCTATATGTGTAATACTCTATAGTTATAAGGAAACGTCTATATGTGTAATACTGCATAGTTACATGTATAAGGAAACCTGTATGTGTGTAATACTCTATAGTTATAAGGAAACCTATATTGGTGTAATACTCTATAGTTATAAGGAAACCTCTATATGAATTTTATAATACTCTTTAGTTATAAGGACATCTCTATATCTGTAATACTCTTTCACTTTAATGAAACCTCTATACATATTGTGTAATACTCTATAATAATAAATTAACGTCTATATGTGCAATACTCTATAGTTATAGGAAAACCTGTATGTATGTAATACTGCATAGTTATAAGGAAACCTGTATGTGTGTAATATTCTATAGTTATAAGGAAACCTCTATATGTGTAATACTCTATAGTTATAAGGAAACCTGTATGTGTGTAATATTCTATAGTTATAAGGAAACCTGTATGTGTGTGATATTCTATAGTTATAAGGAAACCTGTATGTGTGTAATACTCTATTGTTATAAGGAAACCTGTATGTGTGTAATACTCTATAGTTATAAGGAAACCTGTATGTGTGTAATACTCTATAGTTATAAGGAAACCTGTATGTGTGTAATACTCTATTGTTATAAGGAAACCTGTATGTGTGTAATACTCTATAGTTATAAGGAAACCTGTATGTGTGTAATACTCTATTGTTATAAGGAAACCTGTATGTGTGTAATACTCTATAGTTATAAGGAAACCTGTATGTGTGTAATACTCCATTGTTATAAGGAAACCTGTATGTGTGTGTAATATTCTATAGTTATAAGGAAACCTGTATGTGTGTAATATTCTATAGTTATAAGGAAACCTGTATGTGTAATATTCTATATATATAAGAAACCTATGTGTGTATATCTATGTTTAAGGAAACCTGTATGTGTGTAATACTATGTTATAAGGAAACCTGTATGTGTGTAATACTCTATAGTTATAAGGAAACCTGTATGTGTGTAATACTCTATTGTTATAAGGAAACCTGTATGTGTGTAATACTCTATTGTTATAAGGAAACCTGTATGTGTGTAATATTCTATAGTTATAAGGAAACCTGTATGTGTGTAATATTCTATTGTTATAAGGAAACCTGTATGTGTGTAATATTCTATAGTTATAAGGAAACCTGTATGTGTGTAATATTCTATAGTTATAAGGAAACTGTATGTGTGTAATACTCTATAGTTATAAGGAAACCTGTATGTGTGTACATTGTAATACTCTATAGTTATAAGGAAACCTGTATTGGTGTAATATTCTATAGTTATAAGGAAACCTGTATGTGTGTAATATTCTATAGTTATAAGGAAACCTGTATGTGTGTAATACTCTATAGTTATAAGGAACCTGTATGTGGTAATATTCTATAGTTATAAGGAAACCTGTATGTGTGTAATACTCTATTGTTATAAGGAAACCTGTATGTGTGTAATATTCTATAGTTATAAGGAAACCTGTATGTGTGTAATACTCTATTGTTATAAGGAAACCTGTATGTGTGTAATATTCTATAGTTATAAGGAAACCTGTATGTGTGTAATACTCTATTGTTATAAGGAAACCTGTATGTGTGTAATACTCTATAGTTATAAGGAAACCTGTATGTGTGTAATACTCTATTGTTATAAGGAAACCTGTATGTGTGTAATACTCTATAGTTATAAGGAAACCTGTATTGTGTAATACTCTATTGTTATAAGGAAACCTGTATGTGTGTAATACTCTATAGTTATAAGGAAACCTGTATGTGTGTAATACTAAAACCTATGTGTGAATTATAAGGAAACCTGTATGTGTGTAATACTCTATAGTTATAAGGAAACCTGTATGTGTGTAATACTCTATAGTTATAAGGAAACCTGTATGTGTGTAATACTCTATAGTTATAAGGAAACCTGTATGTGTGTAATACTCTATGTTATAAGGAAACCTGTATGTGTGTAATACTCTATTGTTATAAGGAAACCTGTATGTGTGTAATACTCTATTGTTATAAGGAAACCTGTATGTGTGTAATACTCTATTGTTATAAGGAAACCTGTATGTGTGTAATACTCTATAGTTATAAGGAAACCTGTATGTGTGTAATACTCTATTGTTATAAGGAAACCTGTATGTGTGTAATACTCTATAGTTGTTATAAGGAAACCTGTATGTGTGTAATACTCTATTGTTATAAGGAAACCTGTATGTGTGTAATACTCTATAGTTATAAGGAAACCTGTATGTGTGTAGATATTCTATCTTGTTTATAAGGATAAACCTGTATGTGTGTAATATTCTTTAGTTATAAGGTAAACCTGTATGTGTGTTCATTGTAATACTCTATAGTTATAAGGAAAACCTGTTATTGGGTGTAATACTCTATAGTTATAAAGGAAACATGTATGTGTGTAATACGTCTATAGTTATAAGGAAACCCTGTAGGTGTGTAATACTCTATAGTTATAAGAGAAACCCTGTATGTGTGTGTAATACTCTCTTCGCTATAATGAAACTACTATCTAATACTCTGTAGGTAATACTCCTATATGTAATACAAGTCTAAAGAAACGTCTATATGTGTAATACTCTAAAGTTATAAGGAAATCTGTCTATTGTGTGTATTTCTGCATAGTTACCATGAATATAAGGGAAACCTGTATAATGTGTAATACTCTATAGTTATAAGGAAACCTGCATGGTTTTATTACTGCATAGTTAACATATGTATATAAGGAAACCATCTATAGTGTGTGTATTACTCTATTGTTATAAGAAACCTGTATGTGTTTTATACTGCATAGTTTACATGTATAAGGAAACTGTATGTGTATTACTCCATTGTTATAAGGAAACCTGTATGTGTTTTATACTGCATATTTTACATGTATAAGGAAACCTGTATGTGTGTAATACTCTATTGTTATAGGAAACGTCTATATGTGTAATACTGCATAGTTACATGTATAAGGAAACCTGTATGTGTGTAATACTCTAATGTTTATAAGGAAACGTCTATATGTGTAATACTGCATAGGTTTACATGTATAAGGAAACCTGTATGTGTGTAATACTCCATTGTTATATAAGGAAACCTGTATGTGTGTATTACTCCATTGTTATTAGGAAACGTCTATATGTGTAATACTCTATAGTTATAAGGAAACGTCTATATGTGTAATACTCTATAGTTATAAGGAAAAACATACATGTGTAATTTGCTACAGATACAGTTGTATTTACATTTATTGGATATACAAAGATGTACAAAACCAATACGAAAATAAATATTAATTATGTTTATATGAGCCAAGCATATTATTATACATCAAAACGACAATAAACGAAATCATATATTCTTTTTATTTCCTCTAAAACTGAAGATTACATTAAAGAATAACATTTAACATGAAAGCAATAAACAAAACAGCAACAGATATTTGAAAAAATATGTATAAGTTCAATTCTTATAATTAGTAATTAGTTGAGATTAAATCGTAATAAAGGTAACCTGCTTTCAGTCTATACAAACAATTACATTGTTTAATCTGAACTCCTATAAATCACTATTTGAAAAAACAAAGGCTAATTCTTTACCAAACAAGATATTACTTATATCAAAATCTGTTAAATAATGAAGCGATTACATGAATTCTAATCCAAAATTGTTTACCAAAAACCACCAATACTCACGAATTTCACCACGAATCACGAATTTTATCACCATGCAAAATGATATGGGTAACATGATCATTAAAAAGCATTCCACAATATTGACATAATTCTATATTATATGATATTCGTGAGTCTACACACACATTCAAAATACAATGTACATGGCTATAATATTGTAGGAACTTAACACCGAGTTTTAACACTGATCTTTAATCAAATGTGTGTACATTTTTAAACAAGTTTTCGCCAATGTTTTTCAGCAGAAGTATCAGCTATAATCCAGTCAGTGGATGTATCATATAATGCGTGTTTTCGTACAAATATTCTAATGATGTCTGGTATAAAAGCTTGTTATTTTTCTGTATTCAAAACGTACGTTAAACTATAAGGAAACAAAAAATGGTTTATCACAAAACTACTAACCATGGCAATAATTCGTCTCACAAACGATAATTTTCTGTAGTCAATATACATGATTCAATGGTAACACAACCGAGGAACTGATACACAGGTGTCAGTCATGGTTCTTATTCAAAAGCCTTGAACAGATTTGACAATGAAATTCTGCGGTCGTTCTAAGATATTTATCTCTGAATTATTGAGGAGCCACAACTCGCATCCGAATAGAACAGATGGACAAACCTTAAAGGCTAATTTATCAATAGTTACAGGTTTAAGAGCATTAGGGTGAGCACCTGACCTTAGAAATGTCATAATATCATCTTTTAACTTGCAACATGTTATTAAGTTCTTTCGACACTATTTCTATTGTGATTTAACAATATACTTATGTGTTTTATTTCAGTAAATACTGGTAGGACACAATTGTAAAGTAAAAATATCAGACACATTAAAACGCATTAAACGCATTAAAACACCATACTATTACTTTTACGTGAAGAGAACGCCACCTCACATATGTTTACCATTTCTTGCAAACTGTGATGATTTGTACTTAAAAGACACAGGTCGTCCGCTTGAGTGGGTATATCAGCTTTTAAATCAACAATCCGCTGTGCCTTTGCCACATATTTCTATTTCATTTAATAATTCATTGATGAAAATCAGATACATTTTGGCAGAGAGTGACCCCCTTGTAAAATTCCTCTCTCCATTAAAACACGTTTGGACATCAAATTGTTATACGTAATACATTTTTTATCATTGCTATACATTTTAAGGATAACCCATAATTTGCCTATAAACCCAGTTCCATTACATTCATGTATATAAACTGATGTACCGAGAGTACATAAATTGTTTTGGTACGCGGACTTTTGTCTGATTGGAAAGGTATTCGAACATAAAAGTTTATTCTGTTTGAATCTATCACCATAAACAACTGGTCATGCATTACATTCCACAACGTAATACAAAGGTCTATAAACGTATATAACACATTTAGTACATATATATAAATTTGCAATAGCAGCCTCTAAATAACACAACAGTAAATTAACTATGTACAGTTTATCATTTATCAAAGTAAACACAACAAAAATCACCGTGGTCCACATTATGGGGTTCTTGCTTCTTGGAAGAAATACATATGTTTTAATATTCGTATTCGTGAAATCATTGTAAATTACCATATACATTTTTAAGCTTTATATTTATGAAGCACATAGCATATTTCAATATCGAGGAAAAGAAATCATGATATACATCAAGATGTAATTATAAGCACTGTGTGCCAGATGTGAACAGACATAAGCCTGTTGATTAATTGTAATCATAATATTGATGTTAATTCCGGCTCAATTGTATGGTATTTTCCTTTTTAAATATAGGTATATGTATGAAAACCTAATAATTCGGAAACATGCCTTTTCCGGCTTTCCGAGGGTTGTTTAGACAAGTCATTCTGTAATTCTTGATCACTTATTTCAAAATCGAGTCTCAGTAAAATAAATCAAAAATAAAATAAAATAAACACAAATACATCAACATCTGATAATCACCACTACTTGTTTGTTACAAATACAGATGTGATCACAACAGTCATCACCCGGATAAATATAAAACATAAATATGAACAAGTGCAATAAATTATGTTATCTAAGAAAATATGGTATCTGGTGTGTATTACAAAATGAGATATTTGGGATATACTATTGTTATTTATATTCTTGTTAATCTGACACTACTTAAGGGAGTTACATTTGTCCAGAGATGTGGAAATTATTTATTTAAAGAGATTACATACATCGTTTTAATTATTCAAACCAAAGAAGATGTAGTATAATGAACAACTCAATATTGAAAATATGTATAAAACTTTGATATAATTTATAGTTTACGACAACTTAAGTAAATGTTTATTGATGACTTCATTCTCAGCATTTCCACCGGTTCGGAAAAGTCTCTTCCAGCAGTTTCTGAATTGCTCATTAGTAACTTTATTGCTGGATAGTTTTGTTATGCATTTGTTATAAATTGTACTTATTTCTAAAGTATCGGAGAGAGAAAGACATAACAGAAGTTCTCCCATTGGTGTTGATGATGCATTATTATAAGAAACAGAATTCTCGAAATCCTTGATGTGATTCAATGTCTGTTCTAGAAGTAAATGTACACAATCTTTCCGTTTCCGCAGAAAATAGGCATCGACATGGTGTACGTTTCCAAATGGCCTTTCAGGATGTATTTTCTCTAGAAAACAAAAGAAAATTATTAAAATTGACGAAGAAAATATTAAACTCGAACTACTTTGTTGTATCTTCCATATGTTTTCAACATGTGTCATCAAAATAATCAACCACGAGCGTTTTTTCGGTTGGTAATGAAGATAGCAATTATTGTCCATAGAGAAGAAACAAAACACTTACGTTCAATATCAGATAGTGGGGACATAAATAAAGCCTCAAAAAGTTTGGAACTCTTGCTAGCAATACCCAGTCGCAAGGCTTCTCCAATGTCGTCGAACCCCTCTACTGCTTCAAGTGTCTCCATTTGTTCGCAGGCTGCTACACTAACAAGAACTGTTTTAATGACAGATTGTATGTGTCGATGTATTACACTGTTCGAACCATTGCAGATAATTGACAATTTGAGACACACTAACAAGAACTGTTTACAAGAACTGTTTTAATGACAGATTGTATGTGTCGATGTATCACATCAAAACATTCTGATAGCAAGGCCTCTGTTTGGTATTCATCTGCCAAAGGTAGGACGGTGTCAAGTGTTTCTACTGAAAACAACAATTGTTGGCATTGTAACACATCATGGGCAATATTTCTATCACAACAGTATGGATCTATTCCGTCTTTGCATATTACAGAGTTAGTCCCCTTGCGGGTATGTATCAATTGTGACGTCATTATTTTGTTAACTGAATTAAATTTCCTCCTTAAAACTACATCACTACGTCACAATCAATACCTACTCGCAAGGGCAGATAACTGTAATATGCAAATACAGAATATGAACATAGAAATTATAAAAAAAATATAAAAAAAAAATTATAAAAAAAACTTAACTATTATTTTCGATTTGAAATTATTGCATTCGTTTAATGGCTGAAAAGTGAAATGATTTGCTTTCTTTTATTAATGATTCAATAATACAAAACAGCTGTAATTATTCGCGAAAGATTTCATCTCTCATCTTCCAAAACAAAGGGGTTTGCAATGATCGAAATCAAAGTCAAAAGTTTCCATTCTTTGGAATTTGTGATACTCCCCGAATGTGCGAGCACACAGTCAATCTGAGTCTATAATGTACCTGATACTTTGTCAGAGAAAGAAGGTAGGAGACACCTCATGAATGTTGTCATTTCATTCATTGACTTCCCCGAGAACGATAACTCAACTTTCCCACTTTCTGTTTGTTGGTCACCCTGCCATTCCTTTTTAAGCCAGGCCTCGAACACTGGTGACAATGACACCAGTAATTCTCTGTTAACATAGAGCTCTTCGTCTTCCACTCTCAGTACCATGTCGGTACACAGAAAACCGGGATCTATCTGTAAGTGGTACACCATACAACAATTTGTCCTTAGGCATTATCTTTAACATTGGTATATATCTGTTATCGCAAGCTTAAAGGGACAAACTTATTGTAGGGTGTCTACATTTATGTATGTGGATGTAAGGCTGATTTTACATAGATCCGTTTTATTTTGGTCCTTAAGACAGGGACATAATTTATCAAGAGAAACATACCCTCGACATATACACACTCTGTATTTTAGATTTGGTAAATTAGGCCATAAACAAAGATAAACAAATAATGAACATATTCAGCATGTAAATAACCCATTGGCACGGGATAAAAAAGATTACGTCATTATGGAACCTCATTTTGATCTCCTGACGTTAATTAATATCAATACCTGTAAAATATCCATATTCAATTAGCTCCCGTGTTGTTCTAAGCATGCTTAAAACATAGTTTTGATTTCATCTATTGTTGTTTCTGTACTTTATCTCCCGAATTATTGGAACATTACTTGTAACTGTCCTAATTGTTACCTTTAACTATCTTATTAGTGACTCTAATATAAGACAATCATTTATAAGACAGTAAAAGGTAGCATATGTCAGAGTTACACAATACGGATGAGTATATGTCTCCGGGCATAATCCCATAATAATGTTAACACACAACACACAGCCTACATAACATAACACATAACATATAAATCAAATCAATTACAATTTATTCATTGTGATAACAAGTACTGTGATGAATAATCAATTCGAAATATAAATATAAAGAATAATTGGTATATATCAGACAGCGTATTAACCAGTGAACAACAGAAAATAACTCAATATTAAATTATTTCTTAAACACAAAAGGTGATTGTGTTTTTAAATAATATTCAATATTAACAATACAGGAGAGGTTACACGTGTGACGCTGTCGTACTAACTGAAAAAATACCACGTCACAGTCATTAATACAGCTGGTTGCAATTTAAATGGCGGAAAAAAATTCGCTTCAGGGAAATGTTTTGTCACTAATAAACCCAATCTAATTAACATAGTGAGAGTGCATCGTACCCCAGCTATTTCCATGTAACTGAAGAAAGTGCGTTTTATGTTATAAATCTCACCGTTTCTTCAATCACTCCAACACGATCTCAAAATAGTGCCTGATATCATCACGGTTTTTTGTAAACAGTTTGCATTGTGCAAATTTCCGAATGTAGCAGGTTGGATACTTGCTTCCTCTTTTTTGTAAAATGTGTTGCTTTGAGCCTGGAAATTGTAACTTATGACGTTCAGTATGGTCTGCTTACCCGATATTGTTGTAAATGCAATTGGTAGGTCAGACTTCCTGATGTCATATTTTTTAATTTTTTTTTTTTTTTTTTTTTTTTTTTGTGCATGCAAGTTTATTCTTACGTTATTATCTGGTACGAATAAATGAATATTGAGGATCTAATGTCGTTACAGTTGGTTGTGTATACATTTATATACTTGTGTAAATTGTCAGTCTATTGGATATAGACTGCTGAAATTTCTTAAGTTATTTTAATATAAACTGTATGTTGGATAAATTCATGAAATAATCCAGTACGTCATGTTTTTCATATGTGTTTTACCTAAAAAGCAGGTTTCTTTTTTTTACGTTATATGATCTTTACTGAGAAAATCAGAACAGTGTCAATTTATTACATAACAGGTTTTTTATGTCATATATTTTATCATATGAAGATGATGTTAAATCGTAATTCAATTTACAAAATTATTTCAGACAACAGCTGCCAACTATCTTCCTGTATATCTGATGAAGTCAAGTTGACTTGTCATCAACCTCTTGATACCGCCTATATTATTATCCATTAACTGCCACACATACTGACGGATAACATCTGCCAGATAAACTTGTGCTTTATCCGTCAATACCAAATGCTTTATCCGTCAATACCAAATGCTTTATCCGTCAATACGTTCACGTGAAATTGTTCCACATCCGGCAGTAGTTATCTGTCAGTATGTGCGGCTGTTTCAGGATAAATAAGGATATATCATTGAGATTAAACATTTTGTCAGAAATAAACACTTCTATATATAACTATATAGAATACAGTATATACTGTATATAGTTTCGGCATTTTATGGCACATCAAGAATATAAAGAACGGTCATCTTTTCACAAATAAGAAACCTTTACCTTTACTAAATACATGTCATTCAGTTTCCTTCCAACGTTCAGCCATTGTTATGGATAGACTTAACGATATCGTTCTTACCTTCACTTTTTTCGCTGCTGGGCCATTTTCATCAGAGGATTCGTCAGTTGATGGTTCTCTGTATAAGGTATGGACACAAAGGGAATGCAAATTTAATCTGGTCT
Organism: Argopecten irradians; assembly: GCF_041381155.1. Lineage (NCBI taxonomy): Eukaryota > Metazoa > Mollusca > Bivalvia > Pectinida > Pectinidae > Argopecten > Argopecten irradians. The sequence goes on from NC_091148.1 coordinate 28,376,445, forward strand.
TAGAAACATATGACAAAATAACATTTTGAGATTGATCACAAAATGAAAACAAAACGCAAAATACTTTTTTATGAGCACAAATATAATAAAAAAATAAATCTCGCATATGTTTATAGATTCAACATCTTATCATTACTATGAAACAGTTATGTAATAAACACTTGCTATTCTACAGGTGGATTTTGCTTGGCTGCACTCGTAGTTGAATAAGTGAATGTAAACTTGTAGTTGAATAAGTGAATGTAAACTTGTAGTTGAATAAGTGAATGTAAATGTATATCATAAATATATGCATATCCTAACCAGTAGGAGCTAACGTCGCTGTCCGTGTATTATGTGCACTCATCCGGAAATATTTTCGTGTAGGTATAAGGCTACTTTCACTTTTGTTACTTAGATTCCCAGAAGTCCGATATATGTATGTGTCTTATTGTTACATGGAAATGACGTGAATAAGTAAGGATCTTTCTGGAATGTATGGATCCATGTAAAACAAAAGTTGTCCAAGAAATACAATTAATATTCTTTTAATCTGACATTTTTCCTCACTAAAGTGAATAATTTATTTCACCTTATTACAAAAGTAGCTCACGATCGCTGTAGGTTATATTCATACAATATAATGCACCCCAGGATTAGGTGTATACATTTGTACAGAGTATAACACCTTACTAGTCCATATATTTAATGGCGATTATGTATAATAGCAGCGAACTTCTTTAAATGACGGACGATAGCCTTATCATAGTATATACATATATCTACATATATAAGAAATAAAAACAATAACGACTGACTAGTGAGCGCTTTCGCCCCATTCAAGGGAGCTCTTCAGACTGTTTATATATATATACTTACGCCATAGCTTATCGACGTTCGTCTTCCTCGGGTAAAAACGTAGATTAACTAGACATGCGTAGTGTGCACATTATGTACCTTAGTTTGTTGTATTAGCAACGGCCATGACAAAATAATTATATATAAGGTATATTAGCAACGGTCACTTGCTCTGTAGGGCGTAGGAATTGTACCTACTGCCTCAATTACATGATCGTAAAAGGCGACTAAATTTAGAATCTATTTTTTTATCGTCTTCCTAACTACCTTATTTTGTTCTTCCTAACGTCTCCCTTGACATCGCCTCACTTTTGACCTCCTGTTGAGCGCTCGTCCATGTCAGGTCGCATCATAACAAAGTCCCAGGCGTATAACGGCATATCCCTGTCACCTCTTAATATATAACGACATAATCATCCGGCCAAAATAATCACGATCAATTATCCGTGATAATTTAGTCGACTTGCAATAATGAAGGTGACTTTTCTTGATGTTGTAAGTCAACATTTGATAACTAATATAAGATAGCTAGATATAAAACTGTGAGGGAAATAAAAATGTAAACAAAGAAATATTATTGTGAATACTATGGATTCAGACAGGGTTCATGTACAACACTAAAAGTGATTGTGTTTTAAAATAATATTCAATATTAACAATACAGGAGAGGTTACACGTGTGACGCTGTCGTACTAACTGAAAAAATACCACGTCACAGTCATTAATACAGGTTGCAATTTAAATGGCGGGAAATAATTCGCTTCAGGAAAATGCTTTGTCACCAATAAACCTAATCTAATTAACGCAGTGAGAGTGCATCGTACCCCAGCTCTTTCCATGTAACTAAAGAAAGTGCGTGTTATGTTATAAATCTCACCGTTTCTTCACTCCAACACGATCTCAAAATAGTGCCTGATATCATCACGGTTTTTGGTAAACAGTTCGCATTGCCCAAATTTCCGAATGTATCATGTTGGATTCTTTTATAAAAGGGATCCTTTCACACTTAAAACTGTAAGAGATGTCGTCAATACTTTTATCGACGTTTAACTGATCGAATATGTCAACACCAAGAAGGGGCCTATTACATATAATACTGTAAGCTTACCATTCCAGCCCTGTACTTTATTTCGCAAAACTCGTACAATTCAGGGAAAGCCCCATAGCTAGGTAATCAATTGTCAAAATATGATGTCCTGTTCTTCTTGAACCCTAACAAATGATGATATACTCATGTAACGGTTATATCCAATAATTCCTGTGGTCAGATAATTTAGCTATAAACATGCATGTTTGTAAACATGTTGATTATAAGTAGGTATCCAGAATGATCTAAATGTATTTCCAGAAAGTTGTGTGTGTTTATTTGTTTATTGTTTTAGTTAGATATTTCTAGAAGTAGAAGGTTTTCCAATATTCTTGATTTAGGGTTTAGTTTTATATGCTCCAGTAGTGTAAGGCTAACCAGAACTATAAAGAGACCTGTAATTAGAGCTCTGAAGAACTAGTTTATGTATTATCAAGAACTGCACAGAGCCATATTACATGGAACTTTACAACACTATCTGTAGACATTCATAGTCCTTGTAGATTTGTGAACATTATTAATCCGGAACCTGGAAGGATAAAGTAATATACAAGGACATTCCCGTACATATACATTGTAAGTAACACTTTAAATTCCAGTATTACTCTTGTAACACCACCAATGATTTTAGATATTGTAAACTTTATCTGTATAATATTGTATATATCATTAAATTGTGTATAGCTGCTGGTTTCTTCTTTCTGTTATTTTTGGTCGTAACAATTCTCTTTGTAATGTTTTTCTTTCACAATATATACGGAAACCTCTGAACCCTTGTACTAAATATCGTGTTTTCTTAAAGATTGACCAGGAGTTGTGTCCCCTTCAATAGTGCTTGCAATGTTAATTCTATTCTATCAATATTATCACATATTGTTGTAACCCAATGATTGATGATCAGAACCATCATCCCATTTACCCATCCCAATTAACCTGACAGATCCACATTAACATTATCACATGCACCAGATAAATCTGATTTAATTTGGATATGTAGAGGAGCGTGATCTGAGATTTCTGTGAAACTAGACAATAAAATTATCAATAATAAGAATTAGCTGGGGATGCACGATAAGAAATTCAATTACACTCATACCGCTTCTAAAATGGAATGTACAATCACTGGAAAAAAAGGAAATGTATTAATTCCGTCCATTATTGTTAGACCAGATGTCTATAATAAATTTAACAGTTTTATGTCAGGGTTAATTCGATTATCAAGACCAACATCTGGTACATGTATCATATGTAAACATGTTGTTGTATATTCTAATTTATATAGTCTTGCTTAATAAAATCATCATCCATACGTTTCTGCTATTTAAGTGACCAAAAACTAAAACGTCACCTTAGTTGAGTAGTAATTAGGATGGACGGGAGGGATGTATATACACCTGCCAAGTATAAATTATTTGATATCCAATCTAATTGTATCTAGTGTATTTAAGAATATTTCATTAACTGTGACATTTTTGTTCAGAATTTCTTTTCCTCCTTGTGCATGTCTTATTATTAATTATCGAGGAATTAGATAATCATATCTGCAAATATAAAGAGAAAAATCATTTGATATCTAATATTCATTCAAAAATAATATATCATATATACTAATATAATTAGTAAACGTTTTTTACTCTAATTTGCTTTTGAGACCACCATTAATGTTACATGAGGCTATATTTAGCTGTCTCGCATTGTGTCCAATCTTTGTGTTTCGCTCTGAGGGCTTGTAATAAGTGAATTTTCCTTTCTTAATATTCTTGTTAATCGACAACCCAAATCTCCGTGACGGTGATCTCTATGCCGATAAATTTTCCTTTTATTGTTTTTTTTTATTTGTGCTTCTTTCTAATGTCTAACGAACAGATATTTTCAGTGATACACAGACAAAATGTCCTAAGCTCATATTGACTATAAATTGACCAGAAACTAGGGTTAAAGGTTAAAATGCTCATCTGAAATTGGCCTGAAATGAGCAGAATTTCACATGAAATGTGACCTGAAATTCGGGTCAAGAAATCTGAACCTGAACTTGACCAGGATTTATGTTGAAATTTGACCTGAAATTCAGGTCAAGAAACCTGATCCTGAAATTGACCAGAATTTTAGGGCATAAAATGTTGACCTGAAATTGATCAGAACTTCTGAATTTCTTGACCTAGTATTCCGTTTATGAAATATTACCTGCCAAATGCCTCTTCTTTGGGACAATCTACAACTTTTTATTTCTAAAGAAAACTATCAATGCCTCTTCAGAAGTGTTCCAGGCACGTTGCATACGTGGGAGGTCCTGCTTTCGAAAGAACGTTTGGTTAGCTTAGACATGGAAGTGGTTTTCTTTAAAAATACGTACAATGCATTTGTTTGGGGTTTTTTTCAATTTACAAATTCAAACGAGAGTTAAAGTTACATTTTGGTAATATTGCTTATCATAAAATAAGAAATTTCGGAAGCATTGAACACAAAACTACTTTCAAACTCTGACCATTTCAATGTGATTTAATTTCGAGATTTATAGTGGTTGAACTATGCTGGACATTTTTTTAGCGATATTTTTTGCCAAAAGTAATTCGTTAACTCTAATCCGTTCTTTATTTTGTCGACTTGACAAAATAATGAATTAATGTTAAATATCGCTTACTATATAAACACGTTCTACTAAGACAATATACGCTTTAAATAGAAAACATCCTCGTAATCTCAACAGCAGATCATTCTATCAGTATACTGCGTGTTCATTCGGAGTTTATAAGGAGCTTAAATAAACAAGAATATCGTTTAGTACTTTGGATATTAATAATGTAAACTTGGAGTTTAGGTATATATACAATGTAAGGTTCGGCATTAAATCCACACATATCATATAAAACATCGGTCTTGGTGGCGGCTAAAATCGGGAAATACCGAAAACTACAGTGTAATAATAGATACACGAATGTTTAAAGTAAAGTTTGTTGTTTTTTATTCCTAAATTTTAAAACAAGCAGCCACGAAAACAACGACAGTTGGTATTCAAAAGAAATGCCAAATTTATCCATCAAAGCGAATATTTTGACGACAGCCACTTATGTGAGTGTGTCACCTTTTATTCATACAGAATTTAAATAAAGTCAAAATACGTGCTGACTGAACTGTGACAACCATGTCACGTCTACCATGATATTATCTGGTGTTTGTATCTGATGAGAGGGAATAGAAACTCTCTGACAACTCATTCTGTCGACAGACTGCATTGTACACATTATACGTCACGACCCGGTGCCTTGTAAAGGTAATCGTGTACATACAGTGTACCACTATGCGAAAACAGAAAAACGAAAAAAATTCATAACAGGAAGAACATCTCGAGCTCAATAACAGCACATGCGTTACACATGAGCCTTTGCTCCTTACGCTGGAGAGAATAACATTCAGACATAGTATGCCCTACTTTCTTGCAGTAATTACAAACAGGACCAGAAGGAGACCCCACACCTGCCCTATGATCTGTTTTAGAATCAGACTTAGTCTTATCACCTAATTTAGGTTTGTCGTTAGAAGGGCCACTAAAGGTTGGGTTCCTAGGCTGACCAAATTTACTAGTACCTGTGGTACTGTTTTTGTCTTGAGAACTGTTTTTAACAAATGAGCCTTTGTGGGTGAGAGCGTAATCATCAGCCATTGTAGCTGCTTCACTAAGTGTTTCAACTTTTCTCTCATCTAAATGAGTTTTTATGTTTGTGTGGACACAACGTTTAAACTCCTCTATCAACAATAATTGCCTCAATTTACCGAAATCCTCATCAATTTCTTTAGAATCACACCACCTATTAAATAATTGTTCCTTTTCTCTGGCAAATTCTACATGAGTTTGTTCATCTCTCTTTCTTGAGTTTCGAAATTTCTGGCGGTAAGCCTCAGGAACTAACTCATAAGCTTTCAAAATAGCTTTCTTGACTACTTGGTAATTTGAAATATCATCAACAGATAAAGAAGAATAAATGTCTCTAGCTTTACCAATCAAGACACTCTGAAGAAGCATTGTAAGCTTATCTTCAGGCCATTTCATACTATCAGCTATTTTCTCAAAATGTAGAAAATACTTGTCAACTTCTTTCTCTTGAAAAGGAGGAACTAACCTAATATTTCTACTGACATCAAAACCTCTGTTTCCTTGTAAACCCCTAAAAGTTGGATTACTTGAACCGTCTTGAGAAGCTAGCTCTAATTCTTTAATTCTAAGTTCTGTTTCAGCTTGAATTTTCTGCTTCTCTAGTTCTAACATCTGATCTCTCTCGATCTCTTTTTCTTTTAATTTTCTTTCCATTTCTTTTTCTCTTAACTCTTTTTCTTTGTCTATTTCTTTTTCTCTTAACTCCTTTTCTATTTCTCTTTCTCTCATTTCTTTCTCTATTTGTTTCATTTTCATTTCATTCTCTATTTGTTTCATTTTCATTTCATGTTCAAGTTCCATTTGTCTAATTTGGATTTCTGAAGTGACTGTTTCCTCTATACTATCTAATGCACTAGAGTCAAATTTGCCATTGTCAACAAAATATCTTATAATTACATTCCTAATTTCAGCTTTCCTCAAATTAGTTTTGATAGTAAGGCCTAAATGTTTACCCAATAATAGTAAATCCTTCTTACTAACTTGCAAAAGAACTTCCAGGGATGGCGCTTTAACAAACTGTTCTACCTGCATAGTAGTCATATTTATCTAGCTGTTGGTTTCAAATGTAAACTCAAAGTTTGTACACAAATTTTGAAAATTTCTTAATTAATTTTTCAAAGTTAGATTTCACAAATTGAATATCGATCTCGGACACGAGCCCCCAATTCTGTTACATTAACGAATAACAGAAAGGAGAAACCAGCAGCTAAATTCAAAACACAATTTAATTATATATACAATATTATACAGAGATGGTTTACGATATCTAAAGTAATTGGTGGTGGTACAAGACTAGTACGATGATTTAAAGTGTTACTTATCTGTATGCGAATGTCCTGGTATAATCCTTGATCCTTCCAGGTTTCAAATTAACAATAATCACAAATCCACAAGGAAAATTGAATGTCCACAGATGATTTGTAAAGTTCCAGGCAATATGAATAAATCCACACAAAGTGTTGTAATAATCCACAGATAAAGTCACAATAGCTCTCCCAATAGAATCTTATATGGCGCTGTACAATTCTTGATATGTCTTATTACAGGTCTCATTACAGTTCTGATTATCCTTGGGCAGCTGGAGTATATATAGCTAAACCGTAATTCAAGAATATTGGAGAACCTCCTACTTCTAGAAATATCTAACTAAACACAGTAAACAAGTAAACACACATAACTTTCTGGAAATAGATCATTCTAGATCTCTACTTAAAATCAACATGTTTACAAACATATTTGTTTATACATGATTATATTCTAGAAAGTTCTATAACCTAAATCAATGATATGACCTTCATAGGATGTATTGATAAAAAAAACTATAGGAGTTATCTCCCTTATCTCATAACTACATGTATTTAGTGTCATACATAACAATATGGTAAATACTTTCATAAAGGTGTCCTAAGTTACCCAGTGCAATACATTTATAGCTGATCGGATATCTGTTAAGCATCAGATTGATGTGAAACAGTATTTTATTAGCGTCTGCAAAGACAAATCGTCACAATCTGGCACAAAAATTGTATGAAATTAGCTGATTTTTTTCAGCAAAAAACGTGGGGGCGCCCTTATTAGAGGAGGCGCTCTTAATAGGGAAAATACGGTAAGTCTCTAAAAGTGGTAGTTTCTGCTCCTGCTTAGCGCTCAGCACAACGGGAGTGGGACGACTGGTTTGCCCGTTGTCAGTATAATGTGACCGGGTGGATTGTGTTGCTTGGTGTCTTCGGCAACATGCTTCAGTGATATAGCACTATAAAAAGGGCAACAGTTCCACTATACAAGAAGACACAACATGAATATACTGCAGTGTTTGTCATTTTGTTTGTTTGTTTGTTTGATTTATTAACGTCCTATTAACAGCTATGGTCATGTAAGGACGGCCTCCCATGTATGCGTAGTGTTGCGTGTATGTTGTGCGAGGTGCGTGTTTTGGGAGACTGCGGTATATTCGTGTTGTGTCTTCTTGTATAGTGGAACTATTGCCCTTTTTATAGTGCTATATCACTGAAGCATGCCGCCGAAGACACCAAGCAACACACCCCACCCGGTCACATTATACTGACAACGGGCCAACCAGTCGTCCCACTCCCTGTATGCTGAGCGCTAAGCAGGAGCAGAAACTACCACTTTTATAGACTTTGGTGTGTCTCGGCCAGGGGACAGAACCCAGAGCCTTCCTCACAGGGGCGAACGCTCAACTCAAGGCCAAAAGTGAGGCGATGCCAAGGGAGGCATTAGTCTCCCAAAACATGCACCTCGCACAACATACACGCAACACACAGCATACATGGGAGGCCGTCCTTACATGACCATAGCTGTTAATAGGACGTTAATTAATCAAACAAACAAACAAACACATCACCTATTTGACCCCTGTGACCAAAATAAATACCCTGGGCCTTTCGGTTATTGAGAAGAAGTTATTTGAATGAAAAGTTTATGAATCGTGAACAACGCATGAGGCACGACAACTGACGATGCATTATGAGAATAGGTCAATTGGATCCTTTGAAACAGATGAATTTATATGAGATGGATACAAGTTGGATGCAGTTTGGATCAACATTAGACCTCCTTAATAAATAAATAACATAGTTTACTAGGTCATCTGACTCAAAGGGTCCTGATGATCTATAGTCATTGTGTTTCTCAATCGTTGTCCATCATGCATAAACTTTTATTAGAACGACTTCTTCTCAATAACCGAAAGGCCCGGGGTATTGTTATTTGGCATGTAGCATGCTGGAATGAAGGGCTACCAAGTTTGTTCAAATGAATGACCTTGATCTCAATTAAAGGTCGCAGGGATCAAAAAAGTTAAAATCTGGCCCTGCAGGTAGGGCGTTAGAATTGTACCTGCTGCCCCTATTGCATGATCGTAAAAGGCGACTAAATTTAGGATCTTATCTTTTCTCTTCTTCCTAACTGACTTTATCTTTCCTAATGCCTCCCGTGGCACCGCCTCACTTTTGGCCTTGAGTTGAGCGTTCGCCCCTGTGAGGAAGGCTCTGGGTTCTGTCCCCTGGCCGAGACACACCAAAGTCTATAAAAGTGGTAGTTTCTGCTCCTGCTTAGCGTTCAGCATACAGGGAGTGGGACGACTGGTTCGCCCGTTGTCAGTATAATGTGACCGGGTGGGGTGTGTTGCTTGGTGTCTTCGGCGGCATGCTTCAGTGATATAGAGATACTGAGATATATTACACACAATCCTGATAGTCAAATACCTACGGTAACCCTCATTATAAGTGTCCGGATTTAATCACATCTTTGATATTTTTGCATGTTATCCTACTTATGTTTTGCCTACCCCTTCCCCATACCAGATGTTAAATAACGTGCATACATACATTTATGATGCTATATTATACTGAGCTGAAATAATTTCAGTAAAATATTCATGTAGTCTGTACTTTTTGTTTGGTTTCTAACAAGTCATGTCTAAGTTAAGAAAAACTCACTACAAATTGCACCATATTTTCAAAAGATATGCATAATGAAAATAAAATAAAAAAATAATGATGTGGAAACCCGAGTATGGAGGATCTAAGATACTAGACTTCTGAAATTGACATTACATCTAGCCTTTAAGTGAAAGACAATGCTTTCAAATTTATTCTTTTGAATGTATTGACCTAAAGTACTTTTAATCTATTGCATGGACTGAAACTTATAGAAATAGAAAGAATGGAACCATTGAGGGCCCTCATATGTTTGTCTTGAGATGATGATAAAAACTTCCATGTTTTTTTAGCCAAGTTCTCAGTCTAGCCATTGAAGATTGTTTTCCCCAAAAATTCTCAGCAATATATGGCAGTCCTAGTGAAACTCAATTGACAGTTGTTTGACTTAAATTGACAATTCGCTAGCTGTGCCCCCACATTGCAAAAGATCAAATACATTGTATATGGTTTGAGTACTTATTGCCCTCCCAAAAAAGCTATTATTTTTTCATCTAAGTGGTATTAAAGTAATTAAACTGCTGTATTTGAAATATTTAACCCTGATACATGTATGGTGGTATTTTTCTATTATTAGAATTTTAGTTGCCATGGTAGCCATCTGAAATATGCATCAGGCATATTTGAAAAGATCATTTTTTCTAACTAAATAGGTAATACATGGTTGAAAGGATATGTATCATGTTCCAGTTCTCTTATGACACCATATCGGGACACTGGGCATTTGACACCTGTTGAAAAGAAATGCAACGCAAGACATTCTTCAACCCACAGGGAGTTTGATCGAATGTAGCTTTGGTCTGCTAAAGGAAAAATGGAGGAAACTCCAATACATGGATGTCCTAGGGATTCCTGATGCATGCAACCTTGTGTATGCTGCGTGTATCCTTCATAATTTTTTGCTGGCATCAGATGGTATTGAAGATGGTGCGCTGCTTCCACAAGACATTGATGACTGTGCTCCTGCCCTAGCGGAGGAAAGTGTTGGCAATGCTGCCCATGCAAAAAGAAATAGCATTGCAGCATTATTGTAAATAAATGAATTGTTATAGAATATTGATAACATCATTATCTTTAAATTTCATGTACATTTATTCAAATCGCATGTGTTCATATTTCTTTCATACACTCTCAATTTTTCTTTACACTTGCATCCTTTTCTCCCTTCTCTGCATCGCCTTTCACACTACTCTCAAATAAATCTAAAAACCTTCCCATAAGCTTGCACTTGTCATTATGCATTTCTTTCATCTCATTTTCTCCTGTCTTTCATCTCTTTCTTTCCTCTCCTCTTTCGTGTCCTTAAGTAACTCCACAATACTTTTACTCTTTCTTTTACCCTGTTCACTTTCTTTTTCATCACTCTCATCTTTCTTTCTTTTCCCAGATTCAACCACATGGTGTGGTTGAATGCTGGGACTCTCTCCCACACACTCTTCCATCTCCCTCTCGTACAAGAAATCTTTCCTCGCACTGCCAGATTGCTGATCAATTAATTTTGTTTCTTTGAATTTTCGCTCTAATTTCACAAACTTTCCTTTTGCCTGCTCCCATGTGATAACAATACCGGCTTCGGAGGAGAATTTTTTCGCAATGTCAGTCCAAATGGCCTTTTTAGTGTATCGCCCAGAGTTAAAGTCTTTTGTTTTGTCCTGTCGGAGGCTTATCAACAGTCTTGTCGTATCGGTATTCCAAATAAACTTGTCTGAAAATTGAAAGTTTAGTTATTGACATATTTCAATAATGCCCATAGTTTAAAAGATATTTTAAAATTTTATAGCATAACAAGAGGGCCATGGGCCTTAACCTTCATCTGACTATTGACAGAACTCTTTAAATAGAAGTTCAGCTTCTGATATATTTGATAAATTAGACCTTGAATGAAGGTCATTCATTTTAATAAATATGGTGTCGCATGATGCCCACCATGCTACAAGTCCAATACAAGTCTCTAGGCTTCTTAATTATTCACAAGAATTTGTTTAAAGATTTTATCTTTTTTGATCCCTGCGTTTGTTTGTTTGATTAATTTACGTCCTATTAACAGCTATGGTCATGTAAGGACGGTTGTGCGAGGGTGCGTGTTTTGGGATACTGCGGTATATTCATGTAGTGTCTTCTTGTATAGTGGAACTATTGCCCTTTTTATAGTGCTATATCACTGAAGCATGCCGCCGAAGACACCAAGCAACACACCCCACCCGGTCACATTATACTGACAACGGGCGAACCAGTCGTCCCATTCCCCGTTTGCTGAGCGCTAAGCAGGAGCAGAAACTACCATTTTTATAGACTTTGGTGTGTCTCGGCCAGGGGACAGAACCCAGAGCCTTCCTCACATAATTCACAATTTTGATTGGCCTATTGCCTTAGTGTTTGTGCTTAAAATTAAAATTTGCTTCAGCAGTTTTGGTGAATAAGTCGAAAATGTAAATTGTTTACTGACATATGACGGACGACGACGGACAAAGGATATTAGAAAAGGTCACTTGAGACTTCATCTCAGGTAACCTAAAAATACGGTTGGGAAGGGTGTTGTTATTTCTCAAAATATTGTGCTTTCAAAGTGTTGGCAATGGCATCAAATCACACCATTACAAGTTTTTGTTTTAAAAAAAAACATAGACAAATTGATATATGATTTTTTTTTCGTTCAAAATTGTATTAATTTTACTATATTAAGTATTTCTTAGCAGATTAATATTTAGATTGTTCAGAACATTTTGTGATCAATCAACTGAAGTTTGATTTCGAGTTTTTGAATTTTCTTCAGAATTTTCATGAATTCAATGAAGATTTTTTTTTGCAGTTAATAAAATAACAGCATCTTTTATGGTTATTGAAACAGTCAAACAGTTTTTGAGGTCCACAGTTTTATTTTTCATAATTAGCTTTGTGTATCGTAAACACATCATACTATCAATCAAAATGGCATAAGGTTTATCATTTCAGGTAATAAATTTTGATTTTATAAGAAATTTGGTTATCACAACATGAATTATACATGTCAGGGGCATCCAAATAAATTAATTTATACGTGACACAAAGCTAAGTAACATACAGTATATGTAATACACTGCATTTAAATGATTTCCAGTTTGATCAGACACTCTCATTTCCTGTTTGACTGTTTCTCCATTATCTCTGTACGATTAATACCATATCCGCCAATTAACATTTTTAGAGATGTTTTTGTCCATAAGGATTACTTCAGAATTACTAATAAAATTCATATAATTCTAAACTCAAAGTCAGTTTATATAGTATGGAATAAAACGGTTTCATCGCCACACACTCTTTACCACGGGGATATACACCATGTACATGTATTGTGATCGAATCCTTTCTTTTGTGTCTAATACTCTTTACTGTTTAATTTTCTAATTACATAATAATACTAACATGGAATTCAAATATGATTATTGACAATAAAGATACAATCAAGTTTTGATGATCTACTTACGGATAACTTCTATTTTCATTATTAAAACTGTTACATTCAGTTAGTTAGTCAGTCAAATATGATTATTGACAATAAAGATAAATCGAGTTTTGATGATCTACTTACAGATAACTTTTATTTTCATTATTAAAACTGTTACATTCAGTTAGTTATTTTGCAAGATTAAAGATCTGAAATGATACATAAATGAGTTTCACAACCAAATTAAACTTAAAATCTAAAACAATATGATATGTAAAAGTGATGAGATTTATATTTGTTAGCATGAATCAACATAAATGTTAATCAGAAGTGTTAGCCCTGCAAATGATTGAACTACTGTAGGTTTGTAACATGTCCCATGTAACCTGGTAACTCTTCCCTCTCAAACCACACAGTTACAGAATCCCATTTTAATCACTCTCTTCACTGTAAATATGCTCTATAATTACAAAATAAATCATTAGAACAGGACATATTAGTGAAGCTACTTCAAATGCAAAACAGCTTATTGTGGTCATAAAACACCCAAATGTTTTGTAATTTTGATTATGTAAAACTTAATTTTTTCTACAAAGCGTTCGCCCCTGTGAGGAAGGCTCTGGGTTCTGTCCCCTGGCCGAGACACACCAAAGTCTATAAAAGTGGTAGTTTCTGCTCCTGCTTAGCGCTCAGCATACAGGGAGTGGGACGACTGGTTCGCCCGTTGTCAGTATAATGTGACCGGGTGGGGTGTGTTGCTTGGTGTCTTCGGCGGCATGCTTCAGTGATATAGCACTATAAAAAGGGCAACAGTTCCACTATACAAGAAGACACAACACGAACATACCGCAGTCTCCCAGTACACTCACCTCGCACAACATACACACAACACACCGCATGCATGGGAGACCGTCCTTACATGACCATAGCTGTTAATAGGACGTTAATAAAACAAACAAACAAACAAACAAATCTACAAAGTATCACTAAATAAATCAATTTGAAATCATATCAAGCGTTTACAGATGAGTATTGGATTATACATTAATGTTGACACCGTTAGATTCGTGATTAATGATCCAAAATAAGCATATTCATAGTATTATGTAACGTTACTAAAAATAGACCTTGCTATATTATAACCTTTAAACGACACATTTACCGGTCCACAATTTTTCTAAAATTTTCACAATATTTACTTCAGGTAATGAGCCAACTTTTTAGAAAATATTTTTGGTGCACTCAAACTGGAAGTGGGCGAATCACCATTGTTAATAATTGACATTGCCGAAAATAACACCCAAAACCTTTTGAATTTTTTAAACGTATTTCAAGGGTTTGCATTAATGTTGCTACACGTAACATTTAGTTTTAATAAAATTGGTTCGTGGGCAAATTTCCATTGTTCGTGAAAGAGGTCCTTAGAACGTTTTCTCATCTTATCATATCAACGAAACACTCATCGTTTCATCAACATTGTGTATGAGTTTTTTCATGTGTATTAGCCAAAATTGTTTTATATCCTATGCAACTCTTTTTATTAAATCAACATTTATAATTTGTGTTTTAGATTTTACTTGCCTTTTTTCTTATCCTGATCTTTTAGATAAAGTCCTTGTTTATCGTCTAGCAGATGTAAAATGTTCGGAATATGAAACTGTTGCTTTGCTATCCACCAGACTGCAGTTGATAAAGTATCGAAGATCTTTGGACTAGACCTACTACCGAACACAAGTTTTGTAAAGAAATAGTATTTACAACCCAAAGTTATATCAGTTTAACACCTTTGGCTTCCTTTCCATGTTTGTTTAATGATATCGTTTGCATGATCTAAAGAAATGTATTGAAGTGAGAATTCTGTTTTGTCGATAAGCTCATTTAGATATGGGTGAGATTCGTCATGATGTGGAGACGATAAGTGTCTTCTTCCATGAATATTTCCCTTCTGCAATAACGATAGGGTTAAGATACAATACATGTCATATGGAATGTGATCAAAAGGACCCATTAGTTTGCTCAATCCTTCCTCTACCAGTTCCTTGGTGACTGCCGTCTTGAGTACAGCAGATTGTTGAGAGGAAGGAGTATCAAAGCCTGTGAAAACCCATGTTTAAATCCATCTACCAAATAGTTGACAAAACCACGATCGGGATGGTTTTTGACGAGACTTTCGAGAGTTTGAATATTCACTGGTGTGTATACAGTCTCAATATTAGTTCAATCTGATTAAAATACAGATCCTTATAACCACTCCGTTCAATTTAGGATCTGACAATAGCCCATATGAGGTCACGTTCGGATGACCTTTTACCACGTGTACTCCAGATCAAATACTTTTTCTACACATTTCTACGTCAATTGATAACGCTATTTCGTCCCAGTAAGCATGTACATTTAGCATTGTTATGCACTTGGGCGAGATGACTACGTGCACGAATATAATTCGGACAGCTTTTTCAAACTAGTTCGTCCCCAGTCAAGATTCTGGCAGTGCCAATTTGATTGGCCATTTCCAAAGGTCATCCTGACGTGACCCCTAATGGGATGATGTCAGATCCTCATATCAAACGTAGTGATAATAAGGATCTGTATTTTAATCAGATTGAATATTAGTTGGCACTAGGAATTTTTTAATGTGTTTTTGGTTTCCCAGTTTTTTTAGCTCACCTTCACGGCGCTGCGTCTGTCGTCTGTCCGTCCGTCAACATTTCCGTCAACATTTCCTTTAAATAGCTACTAGTCATAGAGTTCTGCATGGTAATGTAAACAAATTTGGCCAGAAACATCCTTGGGGGAAGGACCCACAGAGTTTGTATAAATTTTGGCTCTGACCCCCTGGGGGGAGCAGGGGCGGGGCCCAATAGGGGAATTAGAGATAAATCCTATAACTCGCTACTTACTCCTAGTGTTACTACATGGGAATGTGGCCAAATTTGGTTACAAACATGCCTGCGGGGAATTATTAAGGTGAAGCCGGTAAACTTTCTAACTATAAACAACATCATTATGGTATGTCATAAAATTCTGAATTACATCCTCAACACCCAATAGCTATTTGATATGTCGACGTTATCACGCTCATAGAGTGTCAAGTTGTATTTCTCACGTTCAGGAAAATGCATGAGCACATAAATGACTCGTAATAGATTGCTAAAAGCTTGTAATAAATTCCAGTTTTAGTATAAGAAGTTTTTGTGTTACGCTTCAGTGAATGTATAAGCACTATAAAAAGGGCATACATTTCCACCTTATACAAGAAGACACTACATGAATACACCACAAGTCACCAAAACACGACACCTCGCAAAACGATCACACGCAACACACGCCTTACTTGGGAGGTTCGTCATTACATGTACCATCAGCTGTTAATGTGGACGTTATATTAATCATAACAATACAACATCAAAATCGTTATGTATTTCGGGACATCGTTTTCAACATTTGGTCCCCAGGAAAATATTTGTGCCGTTGTATCAGAGGAATAGTGAAATAAGATGCCCGAGGTAGAAATCCTACACCTTCAATGATGCTCTTTCCTTAGATCGAGGCGAAATGGTGTCTACACCAAATGGGAGCGTTTCTGAATCAAACCATATCATTTCTCCGCACAAAACTAATCGTTGTCAACACTAATTAATGCGGCACATGTCTAGCCGTGGGCCTGTTTCTATTGATTGAATTTTGCTGAATGCTTCTGGTCGTTGGTAACGATGACTTTTTTCTTGCTGTACTGCTATAGGTTTGTTGTTCACTAGCTGCCTCTTTTGAGTCAGTCAGACCGGAATACCCTCCATAAACTGAGAGAGAGGTTCAGACCATTTGAGTCCACCTCTGCGTACTAGGAAAACAATTTCGGAATGCTCCCATCACAAATATATACTATACCGTGTTAGAAAGACACTGCTCCTGACAGGTTTTTGGATTTATATAAATTCAATTTCTTGTGTTGCCGCTTTAGTTTTTGATGTTACATTCGGAACCTATCTAAATGTCATAATATTCGATAGATAAATTCTCTCTGAAGTTTAGATTTACACAGTTCCGCAATATTTCTGGCAGAAAAATTCACATCATAAGGCGCTGTCCTATTTCTGTATGAGTTTGACCGATATATGAGCGCATGAGGGACCACCATGTTGTGTAAACCTTATTCTAATTTGTAGCGGTGCTATTATTCTCAATAAGCACAGTTTACTACAGTATATATACTGTAAATGTTGTGGTATTATTCATTGTGTAATATATCCACTTCGTAATTGTTTGCGACAATAACACCTAACTGACTGCCCATCAAATAACTTTGAAACTGACTTTAAAACCCTAGCTACCTAGGATTGCCTAGGTATTCCCTGTTCTGGTTAGGTTGCTCAATAACTAATTGGCAGCATTTTCCGTTTATGTGTTTGTCCGTTACCGTCTTGTATATGTTCCGTGTGGGATCGCTCGGTACTCAGGCTGTGTGACTGACGGTGTAGTTCATGACGGACATCAGTGACATTCGTGCAGAGTCCGTTTACGGGTGATTTAAGGAAAACTTATCACTAAATAGGGCCCTGGGGTACTTTTAAGCGTATGATGTTTTGCATAAGTGTTGACATACGTCCTGAGTTTTGTCTTCGAAAATGATAACTTACAACTTTTATTTGTGGTGTGAATTCCCTTGAACCCTAGTTCTTACTACTGGCATGACGAAAATGGATCTTGGATTGAATTTGCAATTCACCTTCATGTGTTCCATTTTTTCCCCAATGATATCAGGTGCAGTCCTCCTATTGGCTCGCTGGGGACAGAAACTCGCTCCATTAGGCCTTTACGGCTATGAAAGTCTTACTCACTATACCCCCATCTGATCTCTTCTGAATTATCGAGTTGTTATGTGTAAAGTTTCGATAACTTGTGTCTGGTAAAACCGTTGGTAGGTGTATACATGCTCAATAATATGTGAAATGCGTCTGATACATACTGTGTACATAGATGCTGTCTGTACTACGCGGCATTCGTTCATCGTCGTCCCCATGCTCACTTCTGGGATCTTTTTTGAGCGTCACGCATAAAAATCTTGAAGGTTCCCAGACACTATCCTTTTAGCAGCTGATAGCAATCGCCAAATTTATATTTAACTGATCCCCCAGAATTTTTCTGGCGTAAGCAGTAAAGGTCACATGTGCCGGCAGGTCCATCTTCCGCACTTGGATCACATTCATTAGGGTACCAAGGTGGCGGGACCCCGTGCCCGCGACCCCCATTAGTCGTGACTCCTACCCCTAATCTGATGACACTGCCGATCCCCAAAACATTGTTTAAATTGACAAACTCATACACCTGAAGAGTTATCGTGATATAAAAACATTCATACCCTGTGACGCTCATTCTTCATTCGACGATGTTCAACAACTTGGAGGTCTCTGGGGGACTGCCTTTGTGAGATTTTTTAGAACTTTTCTAGAATTATATCCTTGAACTGTTCTGGAAACAGTTAAGTCATGAACTGTTCAAGAAATAAACTTGAACAGTTCAATAACGTTTAAATGGCACCGTTCCAGAAAACTGTTCTAGAACATGAATTCCATAACTGTTCTACACCATTAAGTCTCCTTAAAAAGTTTCAAGAACATAAAAATTCCAAAAACAGTTTGGAAACCGGATGACTTCCATAGGACTGTTTCTACAACAATTCTCTGACCAGTCCCAGAATCTTTATAATTGTGGTTCAAAATACAAATATACACTAACAAAAAGCTATTTCGGTTGAATACACATAACTAGGTTTACTGCGGTCCCTGAACGTGAAAGTGTTGGGATAACTTGGGGAATCTAAATAAGTATGATTTTTTTTAAAGCGAAGAAGTATTGCAACAGACAGAAAATGGACTTCTAAAATGCTGAATTATAATTAACGCAGTCATCTATGTCACAAGACAGAGTCCAGCACTGGCCCACTTAAATAAGTCATTCACTGATTCTAGTTCTTTTGCTGCTTTCCTTCGTTACACCTTCAACAAGCATGTGTCAAACTTTTCACTTTTTTAAATGTTGCTGTCCGTCAGCATTGGGCATTTTTGTTTGGACTCAGGACCCTTTCTACAACTGCCATTTTTTCCCCATCCAAGGGGGGGGCTTTGGGGTTTCCCCACTATGCAGAGTTTTTTTTTTTCCAGTGCGGGAACAATTAATTCAGCCCTACTGAAAACAGCCAGAGAAATTACTCTCATACATTCTATTATTTCCTTTCTGTTTTTGGAAAGAGGTGGCTTACACCTTTTAGGAGAACATCCACCTCTGCTCCGGAGCGAGTTCTTCGCAAACTCCCATTATGAGTTGCAGCCTCACTGTCTTCACCTTTAGCCTTATGTTCTATCTTTCTTACACGTTTCCTTAGACTGCTCTAGTTCTTTTTAGGTCATCTGACCCAAAGGGTCAGGATGACCTATAGTCATCATGCACCGTCCGTCGTGCGTCACGTCCTCACGTGTTCGTTAAACTTTTCATTCAAACAACTTCTTCTCAATAACCATATGGCCCAAAGTACTTCGATATTTGGCACTGTAGCGACTTGCTGGGGAATGAAGGGCTACAATAGGTTGTGATACTTAATGACCTTACCGTATTGTCAAGGTCACCGGGGGTCAAATAGGCTAAAATCTTTGATCGACTATCGTTCTAACTAACCAAAAGGTCCAGGGTAGGCCTACTCACATTTTGGCCTGTAGCATGCTGGGATGAATGGGGCTACAAGGTTGTGAAACTTAATGACCTTGACAGTATTGTCAAGGTCACCGGGAGTCAAATAGGCTAAAATCTTTGAACGACTTCTTCTTAACTAACGAAAGGTCCAAGGGTTACATCATATTTGGCCTGTAGCATGCTGGGATGAAGGGCTACCAAAGTTGTGAAAATTAATGACCTTGAGGTTCTTTCAAGGTTATAGGGGTCAAATAGGCTAAATTCTTTGAACGAGTTTTGTTAACTAACCCAAAAAGTCCAGGATACTCTGCTGGTGGCATGCTGGGATGAAGGGTTACCATAGTTATAAAAATGAACGACCTTGATCTTCTTTCAAGGTCACAGGGGTCAATTAAGCTAAAATCTTTTAACTACACCTTTTAATTAGCTGAAAGGTCAAGGGTATTCATATTTTAGTGAGTAGCGTGCTGAGATAAAGGGCTATCAAAGTTGTGGAAATGCATGACCTTGTACGCTATCTTTCAAAGCGTCAAGAGAGCTCAAAATACTGTTTACCAAAATCATTGAATTTTCTGCAACTACCTTTCTCAAAGTTCTCCCCATTGGGGTTAAGCTTAAACCCTGCAGGATATTGATCCTGACATGTGGCGCGATAACAAGTGTTTGTTATTTATTTTGAGTCGTTCACCAAAAATTCTAACGATGGCTTGCACACAGATGATTCACATGAATGGCTGCCCACAGTTGCCATCTGGAAAAGCAAAATTTTTGGATTCTTTGCACTGTCTCAAGGACTCGACTCAATTGCAAATTAACTGATACTTCTGAAAATTGTAAATAATTGAGGCGTGTAAGATCTGGTTGTATCCCAGAAATGATGTTGGCTATCCATGGTGACACCTTTTATTATATTATTCCTTTACAGCTATTTGCCAAGTTAGACAGCTTGACACCTCGTTAAGGGCCCTTGGGCTCTCTTGTAATTCTTTTTAGGATTCGTCGCTCCGTGTCATCGCTAGATACAAAGAAATGCTGTCAGATAATAAACAAACAATCAGTTATCCAAGCCACAGATACCATATTACCAATTATACATGTACTAATAACAAATTTACAAAGAATTTTTAAAGAAGTGCGAGATTCAGAAGTTGCAAGTCTGAAGTACAAGTTTTAATTTCAGGTAAGCTGTAACAAATTGTGTCCAATTTGAACTAAATTAAATCATCTGGATGCAGCTACATGTAGACAGTAATGTTTCAGGGGGTAAAGGCACTCGCCCATGTCCACTAGACATGAAATACATCGGTGACCTCATACACAACCATAAAATTATACCAAAGTTTGAAGTTCATCCCTGCTGCTGTTCTGGAGAAGTTAAAAACACCACAGGTTCATCTAGCAATATTAATGTGATTATCTTTTCTTTCCTCTATATATTTTTAAAGATATGCTTATCACAGAATTGAATTTTTTACTGAGGCCAATGCAGTTTTCTTCTTTATGATTGATGAAACGATTTATTGGGACATTCTAACATAAGGGCTTGTATAGCTCACAAACTAATGCATTAATTTCAGAGATAAAATCTGACAATTTATTTTTCTGAGTCGGTGATCAGGGCAGTCATCTTGACATCAGGATTCGCTCAGAAAGAAACAATAATTGGTTGGGTCTGAACCTCACGAGCAATATTTGCGAAAAGTTTCAAGTCAATTACTGCAGTCTAAGTTCTAAAGAAGTGCCAATAGTGTTTGAGAACTTATAAATGTGAAATCGTTGATGTTGCACAAGATGGATGTGTGCAGAGCAAAAAATGGGTTCTCTGAAAAGAAATAAAACACATACTATATACACTAAGAGAATGAAATTTAACAAATGTTTATATACTAACCCTGAATGTGATGGCCGATAAGTGCTTCCTGCAGAGCTGGGTGATACTGAATTAGTGGCTCCTGAAATCGGATAAAAAAGGTTTATTGATAGGTAGATGCATGTGACAGAAATCCTCAGTTCATCATTAACAATAGTGCAGTATAGCATAAATTTACAGTGGTGGAAAAAGTATATATGTAAATTTATGTAAGCCCAAGTTTTTTGACACCTGACAGCCGTCTTTGCTATGGCTAGCATCAAGTTATTACATTTAATTAATTTAATGGGAATATGGTAAACCTGTTGCCCATTCCTCAAATTTACATCTACTAACCACAGGTTAACTGACTCAGGCTAATTTTTATTTCTAACATTGATTTAGAACATGTACACACCTGGTTAACACTTCAACCCTCAAGAAGTTTTATGGATGTCATCAAACAATAAGTCAGATAGAGTCAAGTTTGTTTTCATTGTCATTAATGATTACCCAAAATGCAAACAAACTGATCACAGCACACCATAAACCTTTAGTGCTGTTAATATATATATGTACCAGTATTAAATTTCTCATAAAATCTGCACAGAATTCGCAAAACACTGAACTCAAGTGAGCTACATGGGTAATTAGTATGTTAGGGCAAATAATGACATGTGTTCAAAAGATATCAGGCAAAAGGAAATCCGTCAATCAAAACACAAATTTTAGCAAACCACCTCTCTTAATTTATGTAACTGGTACATCAGGTATTGGGTTGCATCTAATTCTGATCAGAGTGAAAAAAAGACAGATGATATGGGCCTTAATGGTAACATGCATTCCAAATATCATAGGCAGTGGGGAAAAAACTTTCTGAATTTTTTCTTACCGTTCTGTTGCAGATTGCACAAACTTTCCAGACTTTTCTTTGGTTTAGTGACAGAAGTAGGCTCATCTTTCCTCACAGATGCGGAGGAATCAGACTCGTCCTTCCTAAGATATGTGGAGGGATCAGGCTTGTCCTTCTGCAGAGATGTGGAAGGATCAGGCTAGTCCTTCCTCGGCCCTGCAGGTAGGGCGTTAGAATTGTACCTGCTGCCCCTATTGCATGATCGTAAAAGGCGACTAAATTTAGGATCTTATCTTTTCTATTCTTCCTAACTGACCTTATCCTTCCTAATGCCTCCCTTGGCACCGCCTCACTTTTGGCCTTGAGTTGAGCGTTCGCCCCCTGTGAGGAAGGCTCTGGGTTCTGTCCCCTGGCCGAGACACACCAAAGTCTGTAAAAGTGGTAGTTTCTGCTCCTGCTTAGCGCTCAGCAAAAAAAGGAGTGGGACGACTGGTTCGCCCGTTGTCAGTATAATGTGACCGGGTGGGGTGTGTTGTTTGGTGTCTTCGGCGGCATGCTTCAGTGATATAGCACTATAAAAAGGGCAACAGTTCCACTATACAAGAAGACACAACATGAATATACCGCAGTCTCCCGAAACACGCACCTCGCACAACATACACACACCACACCGCATACACGGGAGGCCGTCCTTACATGACCATAGCTGTTAATAGGACGTTAATTAATCAAACAAACAAACAAACAAACCTTCCTCGGAGATGTGGATGGATCAGGCTCGTCCTTCCTCAGAGATGTGGAAGGATCAGGTTTGTCCTTCCTTAGTGTACATCTGATCACTGTTCCACTATCCGACTTCCAGATATTGCCTCCATTTTCTCTGCAGAATCTTGTGCTATCGGTCTGGCTCTTGAACACCGCATTGAAAAGGCAATCATCTGTTCAGACTCACTTTCGGTTCTTCAGGCTTTGAAATCAAGATGCCCTAGAAATACTCTAATTCAAAATCTTTTAATCCGAACATTTCGATTATCTTCTAAAACTAAAATTATTTATCTCTGGGTTCCCAGTCATATGGGTATAAAGAGGAATGAACAGGCTGATAAAGCAGCTAAGACTGCTCTTCGCCTAGCACAAACAGATTTGAAACTACCATACACCGACATCAAACCTTCAATTCAGTCAGCCATCAAACACCATTGGCAACAAAGGTGGTCTACCGAAACAAACAATAAACTGTTTAAAATTCAACCTACACTTAATCCTAAAATGTCCAGTCGGAGAGACCGCAGAGAGGAAGTTGTTCTCTCTCGGCTCCGAACTGGACACACATATTTTACACATTCCTATCTATTGAGAGGGGAGGATCCTCCCACATGCAATGCATGTGATTCTCCTCTCACAGTGGAGCATATTTTAGTGCACTGTATTGATTTCAAGCACATACGATATAATTACTACGATGTCTCTGGCCCTAAATGACCTTAGTTGTCGATGGGCCGTAAAACTCAAACAAACACTTTGTTCAATGTCGTGAGACATAATCGTATTTTTAATTATCTCAAAGAAATCGGTATTTTAGATAAAATATGAACGTTTTCTCATCATATCATCGTATCAACTAAACATGTCATCGTTTCATCAACATTGTGCATGAGTTATCTCGTGTGTTTTAGCCAAAACTATTTTATCCCATGCAAACCTTTTTTATCAAATAAAAGTTTACAATCTGTGTTTTAATCCTTACTTGCCTTTTCTTACCCTGATCCTTTATCCTGATATTAATGCCTGACTTGTAGTTTGGCCCTAAATGACCTTAGTTGGGCCGTAAAACTCAAACAAACAAACAAAAAAATGCTGTGTTTCCTTGAGAGCCTCAGCCAGTTCTGAAGTGCATATATATATTGATGTATGGTTAGTTTCTCCTGTTTGATTTGTCTTTTCTTTCGGATCTTTTTTTCCCTGTATTCTAATTTCATGACAGTCAAATGAAAAAAGCCTTAAAATATCTTAACTGTATATACTGTATCATTCCCTTACCATACATGAACTTATGTGGTAAGTATGAAGTTCCAATGTCAAGTAATGTTGACATAAAACAACTTTTTAACATTACAGTATGAAATCCTGTTAAATGCCAGACCAAGGATGATCATTATTTCTTTAATGTACAATTAAATGATTTTTATATTTTCTCTCTCTCTGATTTACCCATCATCAGTATTTCAATGGGGCGATAATATAATTGAAGATGCAACAAGAGATCCCAGAGGGATCTTGGCGCCCACCAAAGAATGATCTAGGTCTGACAATGGAAAGAGGGATCTTTTCCCTGC
Source organism: Argopecten irradians (assembly GCF_041381155.1). Classification (NCBI taxonomy): domain Eukaryota; kingdom Metazoa; phylum Mollusca; class Bivalvia; order Pectinida; family Pectinidae; genus Argopecten; species Argopecten irradians. The sequence continues at coordinate 28,401,132 of NC_091148.1, forward strand.
TTTTCAAACTTTTTTCAAACACACTATATATAAAATTTGAGACAGATCGCTATAGTACTTTCTAAGAAATAGCAATAACAAACTTTAAGTATCAAAACCCAAGATGGCCTTGTTCACCTATCGGTCCCAAAATGCAATATGCACAACTAGGGTCCTAGGGGAACCTGCATATGAAATTTGTGAAAGATCCCTTCTAAACTTTTTGAGAAATAGCAGTAACAAACTTCAACTATCAAAATCCCAGATGGCCGAATGTCGGCCATCTTGTTGAACGATCAGTCCCAAAATGCAATATGCAAAACAAGAATCCTAGGGGACCCTACATATGAAAGTTGAGACACATCCCTTCAGCACTTTTTGAGAAATAGCGGTAACAAACTTTAACTATCAAAATCCAAGATGGCCGCCTGTTGGCCATCTTGTTAACCGATCGGTCCCAAAATGCAATATGCAAAACTAGGACCCTAGGGGAACCTATATATGAAATTTGAGAAAGATCCCTTCTAAACTTTTTGATGAGGAAAAACGGTATAAAGCTAGTATATTAATAATCCGAAATAAAAGGCCAAAATAAATAAATTCAAAGTAAAATCAAAATCATTTCTATGGAATATATATTCAGCCACTATAGGGCCTTCTTCAGTCCGAAATAACACTAACACAACGTGTTCGTCTACATGTTTGTTTACATCTATTGTGTGCAGGTACGAAATGTCTCGGCCCGTTTGATGTATACGGCGAGTTATTTCGACCCAACATGCTATGTGCACTAAATCAACCCCAGTGTTTAAACAATGGTTTTGAGAAAATTTTTGAGAAATAGCGGTAACAAACTTTAACTATCAAAATCCAAGATGGCCGCCTGTCGGCCATCTTGTTGACCGATTGGTCCCAAAATGCAATATGCACAACTAGGGTCCTAGGGGAACCTACATATGAAATTTGAGACAGATCCCTTCAGTACTTTCTGAGAAATAGCGGTAACAAACTTTAACTATCAAAATCCAAGATGGCTGCCTGGCGGTCATCTTGTTGACCGATCAGTCCCGAAATGCAATATGCACAACTAGGGCCCTAGGGGAACCTACATATGAAATTTGAGAAAGATCCCTTCAGTACTTTCTGAGAATTAGCCGTAACAAACTTTAAATATCAAAATCCAAGATGGCGGCTGGTCGGCCATCTTGTTGACCGATCAGTCCCAAAATGCAATATGCACAACTAGGGTCCTAGGGGAACCTACATATGAAATTTGAGAAAGATCCCTTCAGTACTTTCTGAGAAATAGCGGTAACAAACTTTAACTATCAAAATCCAAGATGGCTGCCTGGCGGCCATCTTGTTGACCGATCAGTCCCAAAATGCAATATGCACAACTAGGGTCCTAGGGGAACCTACATATGAAATTTGAGAAAGATCCCTTCAGTACTTTTAGAGAAATAGCGGTAACAAGAATTGTTAACGGAAGGACGGACCACGGACGAAAGGCGATTTGAATAGCCCACCATCTGATGATGGTGGGCTAAAAATCTATGATAGCTTGCTGTAGTCTGTTGGCTATCCAATCATAAAACGGACAATGCAATCCCAGAGACCAAGGGAAATTTATCAACAAAATTTGAGAATGATCAATTCAAATTAACTCACTGCATTTCAGCACATCGACTTTCTTCACTTCTACCTTGTATTTATATTCTAACTTTTGTCATTTGCGACATTCTGTATCCACTGTGGGTACCCGTACACCGGATATTGGTATCGACGAGGCGAGGCCTGTCGCAACAAGGATAAGTTTTACAATATTTGCACAATTCTAATGTAATTAATGTATCTGTAACTATTGTCCACTTCAAGCTTATTATATATCGCGTCCGTATGCGATCTGTCAACCCCCAGCGTCATATATTTATTGAGGAATAGACAGGAATCCAGGGTCACCTGTAGGGGGGTACCGCAATGAACACGACTGTGAACTATTGTTCGTGATATTGAATAACTAGCTTGTTCCAGGTTACAATTTTTGGGTTGTATAGACGGGTTATGATGGGAAGTTCATGTTGAGGCCAATTTCGTACTGTCGTGGCCACGGATGTTTCAACAAGACGACTCAAAATTTAGCTTGTGTACGGGGGCTTGGTTTATGTGATAAAACTGGTGTACGGGGGCTTGGCATAACTAAAATGACAAACTTAACAATATGTTTAAAACAGATAGCGTCTAGTCGTGCAAAAGACAGATGTAAAGTTTTTCTCTGACGTCTATGTGTTCGTAGATCTCGTGTAATGATGCCAATGGAATAGTGTAATGGGATGAGCGATTGTCGGTTTCCAAAGAACAATAGACACAGGCTTTTACAATATATACAAATTTATATACAAAACCATTGAAATGAATATAGACGTAGTATACAGAAGTATATCGGTCTCACTCACTTGCACACCTTACAAAAATACATTGAAAGAAATAGTTTTTGTTTTTGGTTTGATTAGTTTAACGTCCCATTAACAGCCAGGGTCATTTAAGGACGTGTCAGGTTTGTTGGTGGAGGAAAGCCAGAGTACCCGGAGAAAAACCACCGACCAGCGGTCAGAACCTGACAACTGCCCCACATAGGATTCGAACTCGCGACCCAGAGGTGGAGGGCATGTGGTTATATGTCGGTACATCTTAACCACTCGGCCACCGCGGCATAGACATAATTTATACAATAATACAACTAAACATAGCAAGGATGGACTGTGTTCCCCAACTGTTCTATATTACAAAGACGTTTATAAGAGTAGGCTGTGTTTCCACTCAGTTCATATATACATGTACTCTGTACCACTAATCGCACGGCACAGTGAGCGGGCTGAAGTCCACCCAATAGGCATATTTCACAGTTCTGTACCACCATAATGCTCGTCGATAGCCAGCATCAGCATCCCGAACTGTCTCACATTGACCACTGCTGCATAGTATGGGTTGCTACAGTATCAGTCACCACATACAGGTCAAGGTGACCCGTCACTCTATAGGACGGCTTTCCTCATCACACGTACGTACCCGGATGAAGAACTACAATCACAGATATAACCATAATCAACGACGGTCAACTATCATTGTGTCTAATGACAACATCTAATTATGTTAATTATAACAACAATAACCAGGGTTCATGTATCAGCTACATCTATATATACAATAATCCATAACTATCATGATTGAACCCTATAAATATATACACAGAAATGTACGGAGCATGACTCCTTAATGGTTCCAAGCCTAGCTAATAATAGTCACAGGCAATACACGTGCCTATCCTTTATATAAAATAATATGAGTAAATAGCTACATGGGTATATAATACACACTTTATATTACATAGCATCATTATATTTCTATTTCTAAAGCATTTAAATAACATCCTATATCCTTACTAACGATATATACATGACCTTGTAATAACACACCACCGCGCACCTGTACGTGTGTACACATACCGCGGACAGGTAAACAATATCGCTGTTTATCGACACAGCGCTATATAAAATCATAATTACAACAATTATTGACTACAAATATCATAATAACATCTTTCATGGGTTTAGGTACTCACCGCAAGCTGTAGTCTGCGTATGCGCTACCATATATGTAACCCGAGATTATATATGTTGACACGTCTTAATGGCTGTCGTTCTGCATGCGCACACGTCCCTTACGGATGTCGGTTATAAGTTTAGTAAAGTTTAGCGCGCGAAATATAAATTGTCTTTAGTGATATGTAACACATCGATTTATAGTAGGCCTACCAGACGAAGATGATGAATGTTTGTTAGTCTGTAAATTTTGTATACAATATCAGTTTGTTTGTTTGCTGGCAATTTTGTTAAATTCTTTAACGGAGGGGATCATTTTGAGGGAGAAATGTACTCGTATTAACCATGTAGCGCTGATAACTCAATTTCAATAAGAAATACAACTTCACCTGGTGGAAATGTCATAAGATAATAGCAATAGTAAATTTTACTTTTAAATTGTAAACCATGGCTAAGAATACGTATTTCCATTTATCTATTTTTTTTCTTTTCGTTTACAGGTGCTGGCCGTTTACATTTGTTTTTACTGTCCGGAAAATTTCGATACGTTCCGTATGGCTACCTGCCACCTGATTGAATGTCATAGTGACTTGACATTAGAGCTACGTCGACGGGAAAATAATAAGAAGCGCGTGCATACTTTAACATCACACCCGAACTCTGTAGAGAGGAGGGCAAAACAATACCTTTTATTGACAAGGTCGAAAGAATACACATTTCTAGGAGAGATGTTGTACCGAAAGATAGCCCATTCAAGAAAGATATCTAAAGATAATTAGATGCTCCACCGCTGACAAATGGTATTTTTTCACTATGAAAATCGGGAGCAAACGATTTAGTATTTTTCTTCAGTTATAAAAGTTACTTACTTTACACCATTACCACCATTGAAAAGTTTGAGCTTTTAATTTTACTTCAAGTTAAAAATATGAAAAATAATTAATTGTTTCCCGAAAAAAAATCCGTGACACTATATTCTATATGGAATGAAGTACTGATTGCGTATGCACCAAAGGCGAAATAAATTATTTTATATTATTTTTTTGTGTTAATTAGACATATTGATGAATGTCATTTATGCTCTGTCGGCGGTGGAGCATATAAATACTTTAATACTTTTTGTTGCCCAGGCTTAAATTAATTGAAAAGAACAGTTTTTGCCTGAATTGATCAAAATCAAAATGAATAATCATTCTGCATTGCGTATCGTTTCAATCAGTAATTTGATAATCATATAGAACGCTATATATTGCTATTTAGAAAGAAATATTTGACTTAAAAAGCTGCGTTTCTCAACTCATCAACCAATTTTCCGTACAATCGTCAACCAAGCTGCCGTACAATCACCATCCAAGCCCCCGTACACTTGATTTTTAACAACAAGCAAGCCTCCGTACACAACGTGATTTTCACTTATTTATTTTCGTAATTTATTTTGAACCGTCTTTTTCACTGCGGTACCCCCCTACATGTGACCCTGGATTCCTGTCTATTCCTCAATAAATATATGACGCTGGGGGTTGACAGATCGTATACGGACGCGATATATAATAAGCTTGAACTGGACAATAGTTACAGATACATTCATTACATTAGAATTGTGCAAATATTGTAAAACTTATCCTTGTTGCGACAGGCCTCGCCTCGTCGATACCAATATCCGGTGTACGGATACCCACAGTGGTATCTGTAAAATGAAAATTACCATTATTGCCTGCCACACACAAGCATGAATCACTCACCTGGTATGCAATTTTCTTCAATAAAACAACAATATAATTGACACTCACAGCAAACATTTAGTATCATTTACAAGATCAAAATTACATAAATTTTACAGATGGATGTTGCTAGACAAATTTACAGATACTTTTCATGTAAGCATGTATGCATCATGTATATTCATAGCAGCAATTATAAAGTGAAATATTTGGTTATATAAAATCAACACCTAAAGCAATAAATTAATGAACCCAGCAAACATCAAATAAATGCACACCAGACACTTCACTATTAACCCATTAATAATTAGCATATGATCTGTACTCTATAGTTCCAATTTTATCCACTTTGACCAAATGGCATTGAATCTGATTAAAATACAGATCCTTATTATCACTACGTTTGATATGAGGATCTGAGAACATCCCATTAGGGGTCACGTCAGGATGACCTTTGGAAATGGCCAATCAAATTGGCACTGCCAGAATCTTGACTGGGGACGAACAAGTTTGAAAAAACTGTCCAAATAATTTTCGTGTACGTAGTCATCTCGCCCAACGTGCACAACAATTCTAAATGTATATGCTTACTGGGACGAAATGGCGTTAACAATTCACGTAGAAATGTGTAGTAAATGTATTTGATCTGGAATACACGTGGTAAAAGGTCATCCGAACGTGACCCCATATCGGGTATTGTCAGATCCTATATTGAACGGAGTGGTTATAAGGATCTGTATTTTAATTAGATTGCATGGCATTGAATATATAATTTCCTACTGTATTGCAGTCAACTCCCAACAAAGACTACAATCCACATTTTTCATTTGGCAGTATGGAGTCAGACTTGGAATTATCTCATCTTGATTCAAATCTAACTTTATTCAGTGGAAACAATGTCACTGAATGCAGCCCAAGGTCACATACCATGTATCAGGACATTGACACTCTAAGTGATAATGGGCAAACATTGAGTTCAAGTCCAATCATATGCGACAATCAAGACATTGGTGAACATGCAAGTATAAGTTTTGCGGCCTCTGACATGGAGACCACTTTGTCAGATTCAGACTTACGTTCTACGTTCAGCTCATCCTCCTGTGACTATCCTCATTCTGGTAATGATTTTCTTTCAAGTGATGATTCCTCAAGTGGAAAAAATAATTTTCTTGATGGGGGTTCAGTCTCGGATAATAGGAAAGAGTTTGACCTACCAGGAAGAGAATACCAAGCCCTTTCAATTCTTTCATGCTTTTTACGAAATAAATTGTCCGCTAGTACAAATAAAGATGTTCTGGAGACTCTCAAAAAGACTTTTCCAAGATAATTCAATTCTAGACCTTGGGCAGATGATGTCATATGTCGACACCAGACCTGTTAGAGAGGTTCACTACTGTATATCCTGTAATAAAGTCTTTCCAGAGGATCAGGAAAATTTCCACTGTAGTACTAGGAACTGTCAAGGACTTCGTTACAAAGGACCACTGTCACGCCAACAGATGAATGGCAGACAGCCACGGCAGTGCCTTTTAATGGCAGATGATGTAAAGAAGCAACTCACTGATCTACTCTAAACACCAGGTTAGTGATTTATAAGAGAAAACTAAATTTTAACATCATATCAGAATATAATTCATTATCTGCATGAAAATGTCATGAGTAGTTTAAATCGTATACCTGGTACTACATTTAATTTTTGGCTGAATTTTTTGTAGCTAATCAAAATACATTTTACTTAACTCTGGCGAGCCATAATATAGATGTGGTTATGTGTGAAGGTTGGAATTCTACACATTGTACTTTCAAAACATTTCAATTTTTAGCCAGTTGAGCAATTCAAATCGCCTGTCGTCCATGGTCCATCCGTCAGTCCATCCTTAAACAATTCTTATCACAATTTCTCAGAAAGTAACGAGGGGATCTTTCTCAAATTTCACATGTGAGTTCCCCTTGGTACTTAGTTGTGCATACTAATTGTTACATTAACGAATAATAGAAAGGAGAAACCAGCAGCTAAATTCAAAACACAATTTAATTATATATACAATATTATACAGAGATGGTTTACAATATCTAAAGTAATTGGTGGTGGTACAAGACTAGTACGATGATTTAAAGTGTTACTTATCTGTATGCGAATGTCCTGGTATAATCCTTGATCCTTCCAGGTTTCAAATTAACAATAATCACAAATCCACAAGGACATTGAATGTCCACCGATGATTTGTAAAGTTCCAGGCAATATGAATAAATCCACACAAAGTGTTGTAATAATCCACAGATAAAGTCACAATAGCTCTCCCAATAGAATCTAATATGGGCACTGTACAATTCTTGATATGTCTCATTACAGGTCTCATTACAGTTCTGATTAGCCTTGGACAGCTGGAGTATATATAGCTAAACCCTAATTCAAGAATATTGGAGAACCTTCTACTTCTAGAAATATCTAACTAAAAGCAGTAAACAAATAAACACACATAACTTTCTGGAAATAGATCATTCTAGATCTCTACTTAAAATCAACATGTTTACAAACATATTTGTTTATACATGATTATATTCTAGAAAGTTCTATAACCTAGATTAATGATATGACCTTTATAGGATGTATTGATAAAAAAAGCTATAGGAGTTATCTCCCTTATCTCATAACTACATGTATTTAGTGTCATACATAACACACCCCTCCTTAAAGAAAAGAAAGTTTTCTTGAAAAGGAAACTTTCTTGACATATCAAGTAATATTTAAATCCTTGATAAAGCATCTGCTAGAATATTGTCTTTCCCTTTGATATGTTTGATGTCAAGATTGTATTCTTGCAAAGTCAAACTCCACCTGAGAATTCTTTGATTTTTGTTTTTCATTTTCCCAATGAATATCAAAGGGTTGTGGTCGGTGAAGACCAACACAGGCACAACTGTAGTGCAGAGATACACATCAAATTGGTTCAAGGCCAAAATCAACGCTAAACATTCTTTCTCAATGGTGGAATAATTTCTCTGGTGTTTGTCAAACTTTTTCGAGAAATAACAAATTGGATGGTCAATTTGCTCAGTACCTTCTTGCATCAAAACAGCACCAACACCTACATCACTGGCGTCAACAAACAGTTTAAACTGTTTATTAAAATCTGGAACAGTCAGAACTGGTGAGTTTGATAGTATGGCTTTCAATTTCTCAAATGCAGACTTACATTCGTCTGACCAAACAAATTTGACATTTTTCTTTAACAAAGCAGTAAGTGGAGCTGCTATAACAGAGAAATTTTGACAAATTTTTCTGTAGTATCCAGCCATACCAAGAAACCTCATCAGCTCTCTCTTGCCTCCAGGAGATGGAAAATCTATAATTGATTCTACTTTGGCCTGAACAGGTTTAATCTGCCCCTGTCCTACAACATGGCCTAAAAATTCAACAGTTGCATGACAAAATTCGCATTTCAATAAGTTTACAGTCAATTTCATGGTAGTGAGTCTTTCGAAGAATTCGCGAATCCCGCGTAGATGGTCTTCCCACGTGTCGTGGTAGTTGATGACGTCATCAATGTATCCATCACAGCCTGCCAGGTCTGATATCACGCTGTTAAGAAGACGTTGAAATGTTGCCTGGGCATTCTTCATACCAAATGGCATAACTTTGTACTGGTACAAACCTTGCGAGGTTACAAATGCCGACACTTCTTTAGCTCTTTCTGTTAATGGCACCTGCCAATATCCTTTCAACAGGTCAAACTTGCTTACGTACTTGGCTTTGCCAACTTTGTCAATACACGAGTCAATCCTTGGAATTGGATAAGAGTCTGTTTTACTGACAGAGTTTACTTTTCTGAAGTCAGTACAGAACCGGTATGTCTTGTCTGGCTTTGGTACCAGAACACATGGAGAGCTCCATTCACTTTTGCTTGGTTCAATAATATCATTGTCCAACATGTATTGAATTTCTTTCTTTAAATGTTCTTCTTTTAAAGGATTGACACGGTAAGGATGTTGCTTGACAGGTGGCGCATCGCCTACATCCACGTCATGATAGATAGCATCTGTTTTGCCTGGTGTATCCGGAAACAAATGTTTATACTCAAGTATCAAATCTTTAAGTTCATTGCGTTCCTTTTCCGATAGATGACATAGTTCCTTGTCCAAGTTCGCGAGCACATCTGAGTTCCGTAACTTAAGACCACAGTCTAAACCTACATCTTGTACACCACCATCTAAGTCTAATTTACAAATATCAGCTGTACTTTCACTTTGTGATGGTACAGAGGCCAAAGTAGCAATATGTTGAGAGGTCTTGCTCTCTTCTCTATCTACATATTTCTTAAGCATATTAACATGACATAATTGAGTTTTCTTGCGCCTCCCTGGAGTTTGTACAATGTAGTTAACATCATCGACCTTTTTCTCAACAACATAAGGTCCAAAATATCTAGCTTGCAAAGGCTGACCCGGTATTGGTAATAGAGCCAAAATTTTGTCACCTGGATCAAAACTTCTTGCACGGGCATCTTTATCATACCATGTTTTCATTTTGGTTTGAGTAACGGCCAAATTTTCTTTTGCCAGTTCACATGCCCTTGTCAACCTTTGCTTAAAGTTAGACACATACTCTAAGAGATTCACTTTAGAATCTTCGTCCAAAATTTTGTCTTTCAAAATTTTCAAAGGACCACGTACAGTATGTCCAAACACAAGTTCAAAAAGGACTGAAGCCAAAGAGATTCTTGTATAGATTCTCTAACGCCAAACAACAACATGTGTATACCTTCGTCCCAATCTCTTTTGTTTTCAAAACAATAAGATCTCATCATATTCTTCAATGTCTGATGAAAACGTTCTAAAGCACCCTGAGACTCTGGATGATAAGCACTAGACTTATACTGCTTGATCTGGAGCTGGTACATGACTTGTTGAAAAATACCAGACATGAAATTCGAACCTTGGTCCGATTGGACAGCTTTTGGAAGACCAACAAATGTAAAGAATTTAACCAAAGCCTTGACTATGTTAGGGGCTTTAATATTCCTGAGTGGAATGGCTTCAGGAAAGCGTGTGGAAGCACACATAATAGTTAAAAGATACTCATTCCCAGACTTAGTTTTGGGTAGAGGACCTACACAGTCTATAATGACTCTACTAAATGGTTCCTCAAATGCTGGAATGGGGTGCAAAGGTGCAACAGGGATTTTCTGATTAGGTTTCCCTACCACCTGACAAGTATGACAAGACCTACAAAAATCAGCCACATCCCGTTTCAACTTGGGCCAAAAGAAGTGATCTAAGATCCTGTTATAAGTCTTGGTCACACCTAGATGCCCTGCCATAGGTACGTCATGAGACAAACTTAGAATATCTTGCCTATACCTCGGTGGGACAACTATTTGATTGACAACCTTCCGTCTTCCTCGGGAGACACATCAGGGGGACGGCACTTGCGCATCAACACACCTGACTGACGGAAGTAACAAACCGGGACTTTCTCAGCCTCTTGCTCACTCAAAGCCCGATTACACACAATCTAATTAAAATACAGATCCTCATAACCACTCCGTTCAACATAGGATCTGACAATACCCGATATGGGGTCACGTTCGGATGACCTTTTATCACGTGTATTCCAGATCAAATACATTTTCTACACATTTCTACGTGAATTGTTAACGCCATTTCGTCCCAGTAAGCATATACATTTAGAATTGTTGTGCACTTTGGGCGAGATGACTACGTACACGAAAATTATTCGGACAGTTTTTTCAAACTTGTTCGTCCCCAGTCAAGATTCTGGCAGTGCCAATTTGATTGGCCATTTCCAAAGGTCATCCTGACGTGACCCCTAATGGGATGTTCTCAGATCCTCATATCAAACGTAGTGATAATAAGGATCTGTATTTTAATCAGATTGGATTACACAATAAGGAGATTTCAGGATCTTTTTCCTGTTCTACTATAAGCTCCTTTCTAGACAAAGATGATTTACTCATCATGTCAGACAAAGAAGTACCCTTATTAGGAACAACTCTATCACTATCAAAGTCTACAGGATTGCTCAAAAGATCACACTTGCTCCCGACATCCTCTATATCATGTTCCAAGAAAGTGTCACCTAACCCTGGACTATAATGATCCTCAACTACTGCAACATCAGAAACCTTCTTACTCATCGAACGAGTTACAGCACAAGAAGGGAAAATACCAGGAAATTCCTTTTGAATAGTCTCAGCATCATCTGTTTTATCAGGGATACTGGACACTAAGGGATCTACCCTAACTTTCTCTCCAGCCAAGTCATTGCCTAAAATGAGCGACACGCCCTCTATCGGAAGTTCCGGTCTACACCAATGGTGACAGGCCCAGTAACCAAGTCTGACTTTAAATAAACACAAAGAAGAGGCACATTAACAAAACCTAACTCTACACCTTGAAGCAAAACACTACTACCACATGAGGTCTCCTCAGACAAAGGCACTACGCCATCTAATATCAAAGAATGAGAAGCCCCAGTATCTCGTAAAATCTTCACAGGTTTCAAGTTGTTAATATCACTAGTAAGTGAAACAAAACCTTCAGAAATGAAGGGAGAGTACTTCTCCAAGACACTATCAGACTCTGAGCTCTTAATTTCAACAGACACTTTAGAATCTTCCACAATATCACTAAGTTTCTGACTAGGCTTTGACATAGCTAACACAGAAGGAACTGACTGTTTACGCCTTTGCTCCTTACGCTGGAGAGAATAACATTCAGACATAATAATATGTCCTACTTTCTTGCAGTAATTACAAACAGGACCAGAAGGAGACCCCACACCTACCCTATCATCTGTTTTAGAAGCAGACTTAGTTTTATCACCTAATTTAGGTTTGTCGTTGGAAGGGCCACTAAAGGTTGGGTTCCTAGGCTGACCAAATTTACTAGTACCTGTGGTACTGTTTTTGTCTTGAGAACTGTTTTTAACAAATGAGCCTTTGTGGGTGAGAGCGTAATCATCAGCCATTGTAGCTGCTTCACTAAGTGTTTCAACTTTTCTCTCATCTAAATGAGTTTTTATGTTTGTGTGGACACAACGTTTAAACTCCTCTATCAACACTAATTGCCTCAATTTACCGAAATCCCCATCAATTTCTTTAGAATCACACCACCTATTAAATAATTGTTCCTTTTCTCTGGCAAATTCTACATGAGTTTGTTCATCTCTCTTTCTCGAGTTTCGAAATTTCTGGCGGTAAGCCTCAGGAACTAACTCATAAGCTTTCAAAATAGCTTTCTTGACTACTTGGTAATTTGAAATGTCATCTACAGATAAAGAAGAATAAATGTCTCTAGCTTTACCTATCAAGACACTTTGAAGAAGCACTGTAAGCTTATCTTCAGGCCATTTCATACTATCAGCTATTTTCTCAAAATGCAGAAAATACTTGTCAACTTCTTTCTCTTGAAAAGGAGGAACTAACCTAATGTTTCTACTGACATCAAAACCTCTGTTTCCTTGTAAACCCCTAAAAGTTGGATTACTTGAACTGTCTTGAGAAGCTAGTTCAAATTCTTTAATTCTAAGTTCTGTTTCAGCTTGAATTTTTTGCTTCTCTAGCTCTAACATCTGATCTCTCTCTTTTTCTTTTAATTCTTTCTCAATTTCTTTTTCTCTTAACTCTCTTTCTTTGTCTATTTCTTTTTCTCTTAACTCCTTTTCTATTTCTCTTTCTCTCATTTCTTTCTCTATTTGTTTCATTTTCATTTCATGTTCAAGTTCCATTTGTCTAATTTGGATTTCTGAAGTGACTGTTTCCTCTATACTATCTAATGCACTAGAGTCAAATTTGCCATTGTCAACAAAATATCTTATAATTACATTCCTAATTTCAGCTTTCCTCAAATTAGTTTTGATAGTAAGGCCTAAATGTTTACCCAATAACAGTAAATCCTTCTTACTAACTTGCAAAAGAACTTCCAGGGATGGCGCTTTAACAAACTGTTCTACCTGCATAGTAGTCATATTTATCTAGCTGTTGGTTTCAAATGTAAACTCAAAGTTTGTACACAAATTTTGAAAATTTCTTAATTAATTTTTCAAAGTTAGATTTCACAAATTGAATATCGATCCCGGACGAGCCCCCAAATTCTGTTACATTAACGAATAACAGAAAGGAGAAACCAGCAGCTAAATTCAAAACACAATTTAATTATATATACAATATTATACAGAGATGGTTTACAATATCTAAAGTAATTGGTGGTGGTACAAGACTAGTACGATGATTTAAAGTGTTACTTATCTGTATGCGAATGTCCTGGTATAATCCTTGATCCTTCCAGGTTTCAAATTAACAATAATCACAAATCCACAAGGAAATTGAATGTCCACCGATGATTTGTAAAGTTCCAGGCAATATGAATAAATCCACACAAAGTGTTGTAATAATCCACAGATAAAGTCACAATAGCTCTCCCAATAGAATCTAATATGGCACTGTACAATTCTTGATATGTCTCATTACAGGTCTCATTACAGTTCTGATTAGCCTTGGACAGCTGGAGTATATATAGCTAAACCCTAATTCAAGAATATTGGAGAACCTTCTACTTCTAGAAATATCTAACTAAAAGCAGTAAACAAATAAACACACATAACTTTCTGGAAATAGATCATTCTAGATCTCTACTTAAAATCAACATGTTTACAAACATATTTGTTTATACATGATTATATTCTAGAAAGTTCTATAACCTAGATTAATGATATGACCTTTATAGGATGTATTGATAAAAAAAGCTATAGGAGTTATCTCCCTTATCTCATAACTACATGTATTTAGTGTCATACATAACACTAATGAACATTAAGTCATAAGCATATGAAGTGAAAATTTGTCTCTTATTTTCCAGGGATTTTGGAGGATATCGAGAAAAGTAGAGAGCAAATGCACACACGTTCGAGATCTAACATCATCACTGACATAACAGATGGGTCATCTTACCAAGAGATGGTAACCAATGGTGGCTTTCTGGATAAGAAAATGCATAATTCGACTGCTATTTTTAACACAGATGGTGTAAATCTTTATACATCGTCCAAAGTAGAGCTTTGGCCAATATTTCTGGCCATAAATGAATTAAGTCCAACAAAGAGGTTTTCACGTGATAATATTCTTCTCGTTGGTATATGGCAGGGCAAGGGAAAGCCACCTTTTAAACAATTCTTGACTGTCTTAATGAGGATATTAATCACCTGTACACTGATGGTGTTGAAGTTAAGATAAAAGATGATGTATATAACGTGAAACTTTCTGTATTATGTGGAATAGTTGATCTTCCAACTAAGGCAGAAATGCTGAACATGTCCTATTTTTTTCTTGCCATTTTTGAAAAATTTCAGAACATTGAAAAAATGCAACACTATTGAGTTCTATAAAAGTTCCCGACAGGTTCTTAGAACTGTGTCTAAGAGAAGCAATCAAGAACATTAAGAGTTAACTATTATAGCTAGTGTAAAATATTAGTCCTAGAACAGTTCTTGATGAGTTCTCAGAACTTTTCTAGAACAGATCAGGAACATCTTTAAATATATTGGGTTCTAGAACAGTTCTTGATAAGTTCTAAGAACTTTTCTGGAACAGATGAAGAACATCTGTATATTTATTGGATTCTAGAACAGTAATGTTCTTATTTGTTCTTGAAACTGTTCTAGAACTGATCAAGAACCTGAGTTCTAGAACTTACAAATGAAGCAGTTCTAGAACTGTTATATAACTGTTCTTGATGTTCAAGAACAGTTCTTAATTTCAAGAATTTGATTTCGCAGGGGTAGAATGCCAATATCGCCAGTCGTAGTCTATGGTCACATGCGAGTACAGGTTTGTATAATTCATCCAAATACTGGCATGACCAGAAGTTACTGAACGTTGAAAAGTGAGGGGACGCAAATCCTACTGGCCGTTAGCATTGGCAACCACATCACCAATGACCTAGTTGAATCATCCCTTAACGCACCATGCCAACCCCCGAAACCCAATAATTAACTCAAGACTTGTCCCAACCACATGGACAGGATCCGGTACCACATAACTGCGAGACAGGAACTATGAACCTACGTATCCAGGAATCGCCTCCCTCCTTCAATGTCGGAAACCACAATGGAAGATTACAATGCTGCACAACGCAAGAAGCCAGCTGCAGGCAGTCCATGCAAGTCTGTACCTAACCTGAATCCCTCCACTCCTCCAGGATGCTCTCCCATAGTGTCACCTCTGGAACGTCAACGTCATCGCCATCACCTGCAGGATCCCCACCAACCGTTAACAATCCCGGTTGCCAAAGACTCCAACCGGCCAGAGCACCCCTCAACTTGAGACCCTCCACTGAATCTACATGCAAAGTAATGCTGTCGCACTGATCATCAGTTTAAAAAGGGGGCAGCCATGCTCAAAACCACCATAAAAAGGATAAAAGTTCCACTATACAAGAAAAACACAACACGTATATACTGCAGTCTCCCAAAACGTGCACCTCGCACTTCATACACGCAATACATTGCACATTGAAGAACATTCTCTAAATTTAGCGACCTCACCATGGGCCCCGAGTCGGGTGAGCAGTACATGTGTGCCACCTAGGCTTGACTCGGGTGAGTGATACATTTGTGTCACCTAGGCCTGAGTCAGGTGAGTGATACATGTGTGTCACCTAAACCTGAGTCGAGTGAGTGGTACATGTGTGTCACCTAGGCCCAAGTCCGGTGAGTGAAAACTGTGTGTCACCTAGGACTGAGTCGGGTGAAGGATACATGTAAGTCACCTATGCCACAGTTGGGTGAGTGATACCTGTGTGTCACCTAGGCATCAGTCAGGTGAGTGATACATGTGCGTCGCCTAGGCCTGAGTCAGGTGAGTGATACCTGTGTGTCACCAAGGCCTGATTCGGGTGAGTGATAAATGTGTGTCACCTAGGACTGAGTAGGTTGAGCGATACAGGTGTGTCACCTAGGCTTGACTTGATTGAGTGATACATGTGCATCACCTAGGCCTAAGTCGGGTGAGTGATACATGTGTGTCACCAAGGCCCGAGTCCGGTGAGTGATACATTTGTGTCACCTAGTCCTGAGTTAAGTGAGTGGTACATGTGTGTCACTTAGGCCTGAGTGGGGTGAGTGATGTTTGTTTGTTTGTTTATTAACGTCCTATTAACAGCTATGGTCATGTAAGGACGGCCTCCCATGTATGCGATGTGTTGCGTGTATGTTGTGGGAGGTGCGTTTTTTGGGAGACTGCGGTATAATCATGTCGTGTCCTCTTGTATAGTGGAACTATTGCCCTTTTATAGTGCTATAACACTGAAGCATGCCACCGAAGACACCAAGCAACACACCCCACCCGGTCACATTATACTGACAACGGGCGAACCAGTCGTCCCACTCCCTGTATGCTGAGCGCTAAGCAGGAGCAGAAACTACCACTTTTATAGACTTTGGTGTGTCTCGGCCAGGGGACAGAACCCAGAGCCTTCCTCACAGGGGCGAACGCTCAACTCAAGGCCAAAAGTGAGGCGGTGCCAAGGGAGGCATTAGGAAAGATAAAGTCAGTTAGGAAGAAGAGAAAAGATAAGATCCTAAATTTAGTCGCCTTTTACGATCATGCAATAGGGGCAGCTGGTACAATTCTAACGCCCTACCTGCAGGGCCGGGGGTGAGTGATACATGGGTGTCACCTAGACCTGAGTCAGGTGAGTGATACATGTATGTCACCTAGGCTTGACTCGATTGAGTGATACATGTGCGTCACCTAGGCCTGACTTGGGTGAGTGATAAATGTGCGTCACCTAGGACTGAGTCGGTTGAGCGATACATGTGTGTCACCTAGGCTTGACTCGATGGAGTGATACATGTGCATCACCTAGGCCTGAGTCGGGTGAGTGATACATGTGTGTCACCTTCGCTTGCCTTGGGTGAGTGATACTTTGTTTCATCTAGCCCGAGTTGGGCGAGTGATACATGTGTATCACCTAGGACTGAGTCGAGTATGTGACAATATGTGTGTCACCTGAGATTCTTGTTGTAACAAAGAGATAAATGTTGAGTCTACATGGCTGCCCACCAAGACATAAGCTTGTCTGTCTATTGCTTTGGCAGCATGATCCAGTGATATAGCACTATAGGAAGGGAAAGAATTACAAGGATAGTCACAAACATACTGCAGCCTCCCAAAACTCATGACTTACATGTACATGTTCATACAACTAACAAACAACATAACAATAGATTTAACTTATTACATCAGGTTGTATTTTTGTAATAGTTCATATAATCACACAGAGCTTTGGTGTGTACAATAAATCCATACTGGTACAAAAGCATTATCATGATCAATATAATTAGCACTTTAATGTGATCTATAAATAGGTGTGTCATTAGTCTGATCTATTCTGCCATTCTATCATACTTTATGAGCGTTAGAACTAGTCTGTTAATAAAAATCAATTTCATACATATAATGCATTTTCAATGAAAGATTAAAAGTAATCAGAAATCCAATGTTATTCATGGCTAACTCAATTCTTGCAAACACATCACGATAACTGCCATCTATACCTCTCCATCCATTTGCAATTTATCCAGGAAGATGTCAAGACTGTATAAATACTCATCTGTGTGCTGACCACATTTTTCCAACAGTTTAGATGGGACTGAGTTCCAACATTCATCTGCCCAAGGCCTATACATGTATAAAATGATGCTAGAACGGCAGAACAATTCAGACTAGTATGCTATATGCATCAGTGAGGCAGACTACATTCTTTTCAGACAATCCCAAATCACAATAGTTCTGAATAATTTACTTTTAGGTCCAACTTCTGATAAAAATCTCGCAATCATCTCTTCATTACGACAGGCATTGATACAAAAGACTTGCTTCTAATGCAGGCATATGAAATGAGTATGGAAAGCATTCATTAGAAAGAAAATCAGTTATTAGAAAAGGAATAAGATCTTATAAGCTTTATGTTATAATATAGATAATTTGATAATCTTGCTCCGATTTCTCGAAACATAAGTGCAGACTAAAGTCAAAACTTCTCCTTATGCAACTTTGTAAAACAATTTTGACTATACAAATGTAGTCAGTTTCCTAAGGTTTGTTTTGAGAAATTGGAACCAGGACAGCTTGAATTTTTTGTTTTCAGAAGATGAGAATTTCATCTTTTTTAACAGAGGAGAGAGCAATGGTTATAACAAAACTACAACCGAAGCTGAAATACTGTAAAATGTTATTTGTTCCTGACAATTTATGTATATTGCACAGGGGCTTGACGTAATTTCCAACAAATGTATAGTATTCTGCATTTGCATATTACAAGAGTTATCTACCCTATTTATTATGATGTTATTTGTTCGTTAGCATAACTTCATACAGAGAAAATGCTCGCTCACTAAATAATTATGTCATAATGGATACTTAATTAAAAGGGAGTTAACTCTATAACATGCAGACACAATTGTGGATGAACCTGCTTATTATACGAGTTTTGTCAAGTCCCTGAGCTACAATTTGATAATGGTGTTTTACTGGCTCTATACAACTTAAAGCATATTGTGGTGAGTTATGTGTACAATTCATACTTAGCATTATCAATTCTTATCTTTTTACATAGCAAAATGAAAATAAAAAATGATGCACTAAAATGATTTCAATCATATATCAACTCAAAAACATATAAGACAATACATGTATCAACATTTCTTCTCTCTCACCACCATTCTCTCTCAACCATATGTCACAATTGTGTAAATTGTAAGACTGAGTGACTATACATACATGTACATTGTAAAGTGAGCATTGTGTCAATCATGTCAATTTGTTTCGCAAATTATATTTCCTTCTCAACCAACTTACGATAACAGCAAGATAAAATACACCATTTTAGTACAAGATTCTATGGTAGTTCCAGGAAATTACCAGTTGCTGTGTAATAACATCAAATTGTACATGCATCAATAGTATCCGTGTCCTGTGATACATTATCAGTTTGGTAAAATTATTATCAACATCATGATCCATATTGCATAGTGCATGACATCAAGGTGTCGGCACAAAAATAGGTGACCAAAAAATAATAATATTAATGTTTTAATGCAATTAACAGCAACAATTTTGAAAGTCACAATTTTTGTATATTAATGATTTCAATATATTGCTACATGTAGTCAAAGAGTTCCCAGTCATTGTTATTTTACATTATATAACAGAGTTATCTGCCCTTCCATCTAAGTATGGTCATATTTTTTCATAATAGTGAGCATAGCTTCATATATTTCACAGAAATTAATGTTATTTCACTCACACACTAAATAATAACATAAGAATCAGTACCCAATCACAAGGGGAGGTAACACTGTAGTATACAAAGACGGCATCATGATACCCACATACGTAGCAGATATAGCTTGAACATAGTAAAAATCTGTCAAAGCTTGTTTGTTTTTAAGTTTTGAAATTATGGTGATCACAAATACTTCAGATTCGTCATACGATACTAACAGATATATAAACTTAACACCTCACATTTCTTTTTCATGGCTGACAGGGAATTGACAAATTATTTGTGATATTGTTTGTTTGATTAATTAACGTCCTATTAACAGCTATGGTCATGTAAAAAAGGACGGCCTCTCATGTAGGATGTGGTGTGCTGCGTATATGTTGTGCATGGTGCGTGTTTTGGGAGTCTGTGGTATATTCATGTTGTGTCTTTTTGTATAGTGGAACTGTTGCCCTTTTTATAGTGCTATTTCACTGAAGTATGCCGCTGAAGACACCAAGCAACACACCCCACCCGTATTTGTGATAGCACAGAAATAGAACTGTTTATGTTGTAACCAAAGATGCTAAATTTATTTTACAATTGAAGTGTTTGTTGCAAGTAATTTTATATTAAATTCCAGTGTTTTCCTCTAAATTTTTAAAGCAATCAGGAAAAGGCAGTAAATGCTATTTTCATATATCTGTTAACTATTCAGAATAATACAAATGGACAAAAAGATAATTCATTATCTTCTCTCTTTCCTCTTTCCCTCTGATTCTCTCAATAACTTAACATAGCCAGGATCAATGAACATTGGAATGAGTTATGAATACAAAAATAATCTCAAAACAAAAATGAATTGCCATGGTAACATGTCCATTCTCAGATTCTAAAAGACGATCTAATACAATCATGTATATATCATGAAGATATATATATACATATATATGCAGACAATTCTTTACAATCGATCACTATCTGTTTGTTTTTCCTAGTAGAAACTTTACCTATTGACATAATGTTTTAATATCATAATTGTTACACCAGTAATATAATGGTGATAACTTGTCATAACAGTGACATCTTCAGCTTTACTTTTATCTGAACTCTAGAGATTCCAATTGATCATGTACAAACAAGAAATGGTTCGTTCAGTCAGGTCATCAATATTGCAAGACACGTAATATACTTGTGACATCACAGGTAAGACACACAATATACTTGTGACATCACAGGTAAGACATGTAACATACTTGTGACATCACAGGTAAGACATGTAACATACTTGTGACATCACAGGTAAGACATGTAACATACTTGTGACATCACAGGTAAGACACACAATATACTTGTGACATCACAGGTAAGACATGTAACATACTTGTGACATCACAGGTAAGACACACAATATACTTGTGACATCACAGGTAAGACACACAATATACTTGTGACATCACAGGTAAGACACACAATATACTTGTGATGTCACAGGTAAGACACACAATATACTTGTGATGTCACAGGTAAGACACACAATATACTTGTGACGTCACAGGTAAGACACACAATATACTTGTGACGTCACAGGTTAGACACACAATATACTTGTGACGTCACAGGTAAGAGATACAATATACTTGTGTGACGTTACAGGTAAGACACACAATATACTTGTGATGTCACAGGTAAGACACACAATATACTTGTGACGTCACAGGTAAGACACACAATATACTTATGACATCACAGGTAAGACACACAATATACTTGTGACATCACAGGTAAGACACACAATATACTTGTGACATCACAGGTA
Source organism: Argopecten irradians (assembly GCF_041381155.1). Classification (NCBI taxonomy): domain Eukaryota; kingdom Metazoa; phylum Mollusca; class Bivalvia; order Pectinida; family Pectinidae; genus Argopecten; species Argopecten irradians. The sequence continues at coordinate 28,422,536 of NC_091148.1, forward strand.
AGACACACAATATACTTGTGACATCACAGGTAAGACACACAATATACTTGTGACGTCACAGGTAAGAAACGCAATATAATTGTGACATCACAGATAACACATGTAATTATATACTTGTGACGTCAAAGGTAACACATGTAATTATATACTTGTGACGTCAAAGGTAATATAATATGACATCATACAATTATCTCCTTTGACAGAATGTCACATTCATGCCTTTAAATTTATGAGAAACTTGAGTAGTGTTGTAGTGTTCTATTTCACTACTGCCATAAAACGGTGATTTTCAAACAAAATATTTCCAACTTTACAATCAGAATATCTATCATTACTTACATGACCTACTTAATATTAACATAAAATAGTTGCTGTAACACAAAATAAGAACTCTACACGAAACCTCTAAATGTCTGAGTGTTTGATTTCACGTACATTACAGTTTACATTGTCTTCATTTATTTAAGTTTGATCTAGTACACTGATTAAAGTTATATGTGCCGTATTTTTCATACTCACGAATCAAGATGAGTACTGCCAAAAATCATTTATTTACATCAATAGTGAAGTGAAATGAGTACATACGGTGAGACCATGAAGCCAAATTGTGGTCTACAATTTCATTACACATTTTTACAATGTTTTTAGTAATTATAAAGTGACTTACGCAGGTATGTTTTCATTTAAACATATTTAAGGCATAAAAACAACAATTTTTCAGTACAAAATGTCTGTGTTATAACTAACGTTTATAAGTCATCTGAAGCCATTTGATTGGTTTTTACAGCTTTATTCATCAAACCTTATGGATTTTATTAAATTAATGATGAAAAAATAGCATGTCAAAATTATCGCTTTGATCTAGTACACTAATTAAGTTTCTGTTTTCTTTCTTCTTTCATACATTTCTCTGTGTAAACTTGTCCTTTCTTCAGTCTTTCACTCCTACGATCACTCAGACAGGCATACTGGAGTTATTGTCAATAAGTCCCTCCTGGGATGGACTACGATATCTAGCTGGCACCTACAACACAACATTTCACATCTCAGGGTATTTATAAATAAAATCTACAACACAACATTTCACATCTCAGGGTATTTATATATCAAACCTACAATCAAAGTACTGAAAGTACTGAGAGCTTAAGGCTGGTTATAAAGTTTAATTTGCAGGTATTCAGACAATAAGACCAATGAAAACAACGAAAATCACTACAACCTACACCTTCAAAAATGTTTTCTTTTGAAAAAAGTCCCTCAGACGTTTTTTTTTTTTAATAGTCATAGTTTCATGCAGTAAACCTCTTGGATATTGAAGTAATTTATCTTGATAACTTATAGAAATGGTTTATTAATATTGTACAATCTGAAGTTCAGTGAAGCATAGTAATTCTATTTGTTTTGGTACATGATCATGTGAACATGACCATCAAAATGAACTTCATATTTTGTAAAATATAAGAAGACAGCTGTGTAAAATTATAGGTAGACAGTATTTTATGGCTCAGGAAAAATCAGAAAGTCTAAGTAAATCTCTAAGAACTAAAGTCAATGCATTATCAAAGAAAATGTCATATTTTGTGAATCTGGATATGTTTTCTATTTCATATGTATTTGATGTTATAAGTCAGCTTTGATATCGGGTATTACATCACTGTAAGCATCTCCATAAAAATTATTTGATACTGAAAATGTGAGTAATAAGTTAATTCATATCTTGTTAAAATTTGCAGCAGCTGTCTGATCTATTAATGCATGACTTGTAGTTTGGCCCTAAATGACCTTAGTTGTCGATGGGCCGTAAAACTCAAACAAACAAACAAACAAAGCTGTTTGATCAGTTACCATTAAGTACTATTAGAAATAATATCTCTTTCTACAGAGTACAGAATGTTCATAATTCTGTAATAGTCTAACAGCTCTTAATCAGCAAACTTTAACTACATTTTGTTTAATACATCCAAAATATTTTGGTCTAAACATTCTATAGACCCTTGATCTTAGTTTGTTTTTTAAATATGCTTACAATAATTCCCAAACTGAAAGGTACATTTTTGATAATATCATAAAACAATGAAGTACTGGTACTTTGGATCATCTGATCATTTCTCGTTTAGCTCAATCATTTTTTATATTGAATACTGATACATTGTTCATTTCTAATCAAACCCACAATATCCATTTGAAACATTTTCAATTGTAAAAAGATATTGAAATTCGCCAAATGATAAAGTTTCCAACCTCATAATAATATTTGTAATATTTGATGAAATTAGTAACGAATCAGGTTTGTAACAAAAGGAGTATCTTCTAATATTAGACAAATTTGTTGTTAGCTTAAAGTACAGAAAACTTCTCCACGGACAGCTCTGTATATATATATGTAAAGTCCCATCTCCTCTTTCACTATGAACAATAGGTCCAGAGGGACTGTATCACTCACCTGTTTTTTTATGACAAGTAATGTTCGGAATACAAGATCATTCATCTTGGTTCTTTTCTGAAGGAATTCAAATATTTTTAAAGATTTCTAATTTCCCTATTTGGTCCCACTTTTTCTGCTCCAAGGGGTCGGATCAAAAATTTATGTAAATTCTGTTTCCATTCACCCTAGAAGGTTTCTGGCCAAATTTGGTTACAATTTATGTAAAGCTATATAACTAGTAGAAATTTAAAGAAAATGTTAATGGAAGGACAGCTGCTGCGTCATGACATAAGCTCACTGGCCCTTTGGGCCACGTGAGCGAAAAATCAGAACAAGGAAAAGTGCTGACGCAGTAATTCTCATTTTACATGTGACCTAAGCAGACTTTCAATTCTGTCCTGTTTTTCATAGTTATATAAGACAATCTGACATAAGGGGTCACATCCAGATGACGTTTATAAATACCACGTGTACTAAATATCACATGCATTTTCTACACCTTGCTACATCAATTGAAAACGACACTTCATCCCAATTCAATATACTATTTATACAATTAGCTTTGTTGTGCTCTTGGGGCGAAATGACTATGTGGACGAAAATAACTCGTAATGAAATGAGATTTTTTCAAAATATTTCGTCCCCTGAAATTCACAGTCAAGATTTTGCAGGCAGCAATTTCTTTGGCCATTTCCAAAGGTCACATGGACATAACCCCTAATGGGATTTTCTCTGATTCTCTTATCAAACCTAGTGATAATAAGGATCTGTATTTTAATCAGATTGTTGGATAAGAATACGGTAAATTTAACACAACCTTAATTTGTTTGGCCTGATACACAGTGCTGAAGGAATGAGTGGCAGTTTCTGATAAATAATCTAGGTTAGCTTGAAGCAAGTGAAGTAAAGCAGTATATAGTATATAGCAGTACTGACTCGGTGTGCTGGACCTTAAAGCATCTGACAAGGATTGTTAAAAAAAAATCTTTACCAAAAGGCCAATGGTGACTATCTGAATCTGAATCTGAATTATCATCATATTTCTGCAAAGAAAACATAATGAGTTGTTCTTACATATTAGTGATAATATAAACTGATTTTGTATCAAAAATAAAAGTGGCGAAAGTGAAATCTTTGTGATATTGCAAACTTTGAAACAATAGTCTGAGAACATTTATGAGTTTATATAGGTATGTTGTCTGTATGGAGCAAATGTAGATAGAAAACACTATATATATTTATCACATAATCTGCCTGATATCCAGTTGATTTTGTCTATGGATATAGTATGTCATTAGTGTAATATAACCTGGAATGATTTTCATTGGCTGGAACTTTATTGCGACGTCAAGACAGAAACACTAACACAACTTCCAGAAAAATGACGTCATGTCAGGATTTCAAGGACGGCGAGACAAAATGGCAGCCTCTGGATTTTTGTAATATATTTTGATGCGAGATTTTTTGAAATGTATGTTTTTGTAGTTATGTAATAAAAAGTATCTTAAAATTGTGTTCATTTAATATGAAATTTTTATGAAACCTTTTTCCTTTTTAAGGCTCGCAAAAATGAAATTTTTTAAGACTTGTTTCATAAATCTCATATGAAATAAACACTCAGTTAAGATCTTATATACTATACACACAGATTAAGTGAGCTCTAATTATAGTAACTCACAACTATATTACAGAGTGCTCACAGATAATCAAGCCCAACCATGTTAACATTACAGAGTGCTCCCAGATAATCAAGCCCAGCAATGTTAACATTACAGAGTGCTCACAGATAATAAAGCCCAGCCATGTTAACATTACAGAGTGCTCACAGATAATAAAGCCCAGCCATGTTAACATTACATTACAGAGTGCTCACAGATAATAAAGCCCAGCCATGTTAACATTACAGAGTGCTCACAGATAATAAAGCCCAGCCATGTTAACATTACAGAGTGCTCACAGATAATAAAGCCCAGCCATGTTAACATTACAGAGTGCTCACAGATAATCAAGCCCAGCCATGTTAACATTACAGAGTGCTCACAGATAATAAAGCCCAGCAATGTTAACATTACAGAGTGCTCACAGATAATAAAGCCCAGCCATGTTAACATTACAGAGTGCTCACAGATAATAAAGCCCAGCCATGTTAACATTACAGAGTGCTCACAGATAATAAAGCCCAGCCATGTTAACATTACAGAGTGCTCACAGATAATAAAGCCCAGCCATGTTAACATTACAGAGTGCTCACAGATAATAAAGCCCAGCCATGTTAACATTACAGAGTGCTCACAGATAATCAAGCCCAGCCATGTTAACATTACAGAGTGCTCACAGATAATCAAGCCCAGCCATGTTAACATTACTGAGTGCTCACAGACAATAAAGCCCAGCCATGTTAACATTACTGGGTGCTCACAGACAATAAAGCCCAGCCATGTTAACATTACTGGGTGCTCACAGACAATAAAGCCCAGCCATGTTAACATTACTGAGTGCTCACAGATAATAAAGCCCAGCCATGTTAACATTACAGAGTGCTCACAGACAATAAAGCCCAGCAATGTTAACATTACTGGGTGCTCACAGATAATAAATCCCAGCCATGTTAACATTACAGAGTGCTCACAGATAATAAAGCCCAGCAATGTTAACATTACATTACAGAATGCTCACAGACAATAAAGCCCAGCCATGTTAACATTGCAGAGTGCTCACAGACAATAAAGCCAAGCCATATTAACATTACAGAGTGCTCACAGACAATAAAGTCCAGCCATGTTAACATTACAGTGCTGACAGACAATAAAGCCCAGCCATGTTAACATTACAGAGAGCTCACAGATAATAAAGCCCAGCCATGTTAACATTACAGAGTGCTCACAGATAATAAAGCCCAGCCATGTTAACATTACAGAGTGCTCACAGACAATAAAGCCCAGCCATGTTAACATTACAGAGTGCTCACAGACAATAAAGCCCAGCCATGTTAACATTACAGAGTGCTCACAGACAATAAAGCCCAGCCATGTTAACATTACTGAGTGCTCACAGACAATAAAGCCCAGCCATGTTAACATTACTGAGTGCTCACAGACAATAAAGCCCAGACATGTTAACATTACAGAGTGCTCATGGATAATCAAGCCCAGCCATGTTAACATTACAGAGTGCTCACAGATAATAAAGCCCAGCCATGTTAACATTACAGAGTGCTCACAGATAATAAAGCCCAGCAATGTTAACATTACAGAGTGCTCACAGATAATAAAGCCCAGCCATGTTAACATTACAGAGTGCTCACAGATAATCAAGCCCAGCCATGTTAACATTACAGAGTGCTCACAGATAATAAAGCCCAGCCATGTTAACATTACAGAGTGCTCACAAATAATCAAGCTCAGCAATGTTAACATTACAGAGTGCTCACATATAATCAAGCCCAGCCATGTTAACATTATAGAGTGCTCACAGATAATAAAGCCCAGTCATGTTTACATTACAGAGTGCTCACGGAAAATCAAGCCCAGCCATGTTAACATTACAGAGTGCTCACAGAAAATCAAGCCCAATCATATTAACATTACAGAGTGCTCACAGAAAATCAAGCCCAATCATATTAACACACTCAGTGGCCAGCTTCACATACATTCCTCAACTTTAAGTAATTCCTTAACTTTTAAATTCCCCATAGAAAACCATTACGCAAGTTAAGAGTAATAATTTAATACTTAAGACTTTTTCCTTGTTATGCTTTCTTATATTGAAAATTTTAAGTTAAGGAATTTCTTTAAATTCAGGAGTGTTCATGAAATTGGACCCAGATTTTGCTGCATAAGTTAGTGAACATCAAACTGAACACACAAATCTATTAAATAGACTGGTTCCCTTTATTTCTCAACTCTCCGCTGGGCTGTGCTCCGCTTACTAAGGACCAGTAGCAGGTTAAAATGAGAATTTTCTGATTGGTCAATTTCTATACCAGGTTTGGCATGCGCCACTTATTTTAGACATGTAAAACACTTTTACCTACCAAGCGACGAATCTAAAGGTAAAGAATAGATATTCTTTTTAAATGGATAGCTGAACATAAGTTTTGAAATTTCTTTCTTACAGAGTTCAATATGCATATCAGAATAATGTTATTTTCCTCAATGGATGCGCAGAGGCACACTCAGGAGTAGAAATTCCTACTCATGTTGGCTGCCCGCTACCCGTCCTCTGTATAGCTTTACAAAGGGAGGAAACTGAGGCTGGAACCTGTCTAATTTACTGAATATCAGGTGTTGATAGATATAAACTCACCTCTGCCAGACTAGGACATAAACATAAAAACCAGCGACGACATAACTGGAAGTGACCGAAGAAAACAATCTCGTAGTATTGTATAAAGGTGGCTATACAGAACAGGAAGCCCAGGACTGTGCTGATGGTCACAAATATGTACAGGGAACTGAAAATGGACCTCATACAGGGAACTGTTAGTCTGAAAATAAACAACATACAGTGAACTGTCAGTCTGAAGATGTACAACATACAGTGAACTGTCAGTCTGAAAATATACAACTTACAGGGAACTGTCCGTCTGAAGATGTACAACATACAGTGAACTGTCAGTCTGAAGATATACAACATACAGTGAACTGTCAGTCTGTTAATATATACAACATACTGCAGGGAACTGTCAGTCTGAAAATATACAACATATAGGAAAATGTCAGTCAGAATAAACAACTCATACTGGACCTCATAAACAGAACTAGCTGTCTGAAATAAACAAATCATAGTTGACCTCATACAGGGAGTGTGTCAGTCTGATAATATACAACATAAAGGGAACTGTCAGTCTGATAATATACAACATACAGGGAACTGTCAGTCTGATTATATACAACATACAGGGAACTGTCAGTCTGATAATATACAACATACAGGGAACTGTCTTTCTGGATATATACAACATACTGCAGGGAACTGTCAGTCTGAAAATATACAACATACAGGGAACTGTCAGTCTGATAATATACAACATACAGGGAACTGTCTTTCTGGATATATACAACATACATGAAACTGTCCGTCTGATGATATATACAACATACAGGGAACTGTCAGTCTGATAATATATACAACATACAGGGAACTGTCAGTCTCATAATATATACAACATATAGGGAACTGTCTTTCTGGATATATACAACATACTGCAGGGAACTGTCAGTCTGAAAATATACAACATACAGGGAACTGTCAGTCTGATAATATACAACATACAGGGAACTGTCAGTCTGATAATATACAACATACAGGGAACTGTCAGTCTGATAATATACAACATACAGGGAACTGTCAGTCTGATAATATACAACATACAGGGAACTGTCAGTCTGAAAATATACAACATGCAGGGAACTGTCAGTCTGATAATATACAACATACAGGGAAATGTCAGTCTGATAATATACAACATACAGGGAACTGCCAGTCTGATAATATACAACATACATGGAACTGTCAGTCTGATAATATACAACATACAGGGAACTGTCAGTCTGATAATATACAACATACAGGGAACTGTCAGTCTGATAATATACAACATACAGGGAACTGTCAGTCTGATTATATACAACATACAGGGAAATGTCAGTCTGATAATATACAACATACAGGGAACTGTCTTTCTGGATATATACAACATACAGGAAACTGTCCATCTGATAATATATACAACATACAGGGAAATGTCAGTCTGAAAATATACAACATACCGGGAACTGTCAGTCTGAAAATATACAAATCATAGTGGACTTCATAAAGGGAGCTGCCAGTCGAGGCTAGGGCTGCCGCGATACGGCAGAAGCGTACCACGATATATTGTGATACACAACAGCTGTATTGTAATATGTATTGCAATAATTTGACCTTAACATATGTGGTGTCTATTTTGTATATATTCCATAATAAAACCACTGGTTCCTTTACACTATACAAACAAACAATGCTATGTAATGTAGTGTTACATCGTTTTTAATCGTGTTGTTGAGTAATAAAAATGCTCCAATGTGAGGTTCTTGTTTACAAATCGGTTGGAGAAAAAGCTAGGCTGCAGACAATCGCAAACTAATAATGCAATTTAACTAAACATGAGAGTGTCTGCAAATATTTACATATCAATTTTGAACCTAAATTATGAACAAATTTACATAAATTTGTCCTGGAAAAATTAGCTTATGATCGTGATTTAACTTCAAAGGGCTGATCGGTTTAATTTGCAGTGTTGTTTTGAATCCTGTAGGAATTCGAAAATGGCAGTGGACGATGAAGCCTGAAATAGCTGGCAAAATCCCTGCACCCATGTAATAACTGGGCCTTAAATGTGTTTAGAGAATTATTCCAGTATTGTTGATTGATGGAGGCTGAGCGAATCAGCTTGATAATATTTCAGAAACTAGCCTAAAACCATATTGTTTATATTCAACATCGTGCAAATGTTTGAATCATTTGAACCTTATACAAGTTACAAACATTTGACCGACATCAGAATGGAATGAAAACAAAAGGGATACCTACATGGCTAAATATCAACAGAAAGGAAAATAAATACAACTTGCTGGTTTAGTTTTAATGACAGGACATTTTAATTATATCAAATCAATGAAATTATTATACTTAGAAAAAATATCGTAAAAATCCGGTATAGGTAGACTGAATCGTGGTATAATATTTTTTGGCAATGCATTACAATACCCCAATTTACCGGTTAACCAAGGGAGCTGCCAGTCGAGGCCGTAGCCGAGAATGAGTCAGGTCGTGATCTTACCTTATATTGGTCGTGTTTCGTCCAGTCGAGGGCGTAGCCAAGAATCAACAGGACAGTGATAGCCATATATAGCACTAGTGTAAATAGGGTCAGGTTAAAAAACTTTCTCACCTGTTAAAAATAAATACATTAATCATTTAGCAACATAGTATATCTAATGTAAAAGCTGGCCTTCCTCCACCCTCATAGCCAGATGTAGAACTATAAACTATAGCTAAGGTACATGTACTAAGAAGGTATGTCTCAAGAAGTTCTTAACACAGCTAAGGTACATGTAATAAGAAGGTATGTCTCAAGAAGTTCTTAACACGGCTAAGGTACATGTAATAAGAAGGTACAGTTGGGAGCAAGCTAAACTTGGTAGTGAAGTGCACTTGAGTGCACAAGTAAAGTTAACTCCGGTTCACTAGCTAGTGCACTAGAGTTAACATCGTAGTGCACTAGAGTTAACATCGTAGTGCACTAGAGTTCACATTGTAGTGCACTAGAGTTAACAACGTAGTGCACTAGAGTTAACACTGTAGTGCACTAGAGTTCACATCGTAGTGCACAAGATAAATGAGCCTGATACTCCTACTTATTGCATAAATTGTACATGTACAATCTGTTCATGTATATATTTCATTGAATGGTTTTAAATATCTTTTAATTATTTCAGATGAATTACCAAATGTACTCTGTATTTAAAAAGTAGCATAACTAAGTGAGTATATATATGTAAATAATTAATTTATTAAATAAAATGGTTACTTTTATTGGTGTGCATTATTATATATAGGTTTCATCTGAGTAATTTAGCCTAATATCTCAAGAGGTTCTTAACATAGAGATTAACGACCATGTATGTTTGGTTCAAATTGATAGGCTTTTTTATCAGTCTTTACAGATAACAGATTGATAAGTAAGAAAAATCTGTGTTGGAACATTTGTATCAGAGCCTGGATTATCTCCAGCCTGCATCTGAACATTTCTATCAGTGCCTGGATTATCTCCAGCCTACATCTGAACATTTCTATCAGAGCCTGGATTATCTCCAGCCTACATCTGAACATTTCTATCAGTGCCTGGATTATCTCCAGCCTACATCTGAACAATACTATCAGAGCCTGGACTATATCCAGCCTACACATGATCATTTCTATCAGAGCCTGGATTATCTCCAGCCTACATCTGAACATTTCTATCAGAGCCTGGATTATCTCCAGCCTACATCTGAACATTTCTATCAGAGCCTGGATTATCTCCAGCCTACACCTGAACATTTCTATCAGAGCCTGGATTATCTCCAGCCTACATCTGAACTTTTCTATCAGAGCCTGGATTATCTCCAGCCTACATCTAAACATTTCTATCAGAGCCTGGATTATCTCCAGCCTACATCTAAACATTTCTATCAGAGCCTGGATTATCTCCAGCCTACATCTGAACATTTCTATCAGAGCCTGGATTATCTCCAGCCTACATCTGAACATTTCTATCAGAGCCTGGATTATCTCCAGCCTACATCTGAACATTTCTATCAGAGCCTGGATTATCTCCAGCCTACATCTAAACATTTCTATCAGAGCCTGGATTATCTCCAGCCTACATCTGAACATTTCTATCAGAGCCTGGATTATCTCCAGCCTACACAGGAACATTTCTATCAGAGCCTGGATTATCTCCAGCCTACATCTGAACATTTCTATCAGAGCCTGGATTATCTCCAGCCTACATCTTAACAACACTATCAGTGCCTGGATTATCTCCAGCCTACACCTGAACATTTCTATCAGAGCCTGGATTATCTCCAGCCTACACCTGAACATTTCTATCAGAGCCTGGATTATCTCCAGCCTACACCTGAACATTTCTATCAGAGCCTGGATTATCTCCAGCCTACACCTGAACATTTCTATCAGAGCCTGGATTATCTCCAGCCTACACCTGAACATTTCTATCAGAGCCTGAATTATCTCTGACCTACATCTGAACTTCCTCTACTATTGCTGTTTAGGTCTAAGATGATAAGTGTATTTGCTATATACTTACAGAAGTGGGACGTCGACTGATGGAGGATCTTATAGCAGCACTTCCTGTCAATATCATCTGAAACAAATCAAAGTGCCAAGGCCACTCATAGATGCTGTGAATTATTTTATGATATATGAAGTTTTTCAAGAACAATAAGTTGAATAACTTATTATCCTGAAAAAAACTGTAATATTTTATTTCTAAATTATTTTTGAAATAACGATTTCAACAGCAATGAAACCAGAAACACAAAAACATATATGTATATATGTTTCTAATAAAACCGTTCAGAATCTGAGTATCATTTTTTTTATAATTCTTTATTAATTACTAAATTATCAATTTCATCAATGTCTCTTCAAAGACAAAAAAATAATAAGTGAACATTTTCGTATCTTGATATCCACTTAACATTGAAGAATATTTTCGGAAAAATATAACATTAGAAATATCACCATTTCCGGATATGTTTTGGTTTCCTTTTTAGAAAACTAACATGGGTTGCTTTGACGACTTTTGACTAATAAATCATAGCCAGATACTTTTGCCAAATAAAAGGTACACTATTTCATTACGTATATCACTCAGATTTCTTTTTAAATTCACAAGAACGCTAGCCGTTAACATCAAGAAAACTTCATGTAATGTATCGGACTTTAGCAAGTCTTCGTAAGCCAAACAGTAACTGGTTGGCGAGATATTATCGTGCAGAACATTTATTGTGTGTCAAGTAAAGGGTACATTATTTGGTTACTTATAACAGTCAAATTTCTTTTGAATTCATAAGAATGCTAACATCAAGAAAACTCCCTGCAATACATCGGACTTTAGAAAGTCTTCATAAGGCTACCGTACATTACACGGCAATATAAGTTTATTTGTCACTTTAAGTTGCCCGTACATAAATAGATCTATATTATCATTATATTTTGTAATTTTATGTTGATAGATTTGGTACTTTTCCCCTTTCAATATACCGCAGTTGTCGATAAACAAAAGACAGAACTCCCAGTGACAGATCAAGGGAGGAAAACGTACGTACTCAAAACTATTAACTTTTACTGCGCAATAATATCTCAGATATAGTTCGTCAATACAACCAACACAAAAAACTTTATAAGCGTTATAAGAACTTTCTTTTGCAGTTACCTTCCTAACATTTGATTACAATAATCGATCATTAGCATGAATTACGTAAAATTTAAATAAACATACACAATCCAAAATCCATCGAAAGTCTGTCGCGGAGGAAGACAGCGAAGAAGGTGTTGTTCGTGATTTTCGGGAGACCAGTGTTCTTGGAGTAATACAAATATCATAGAGTCCCAACTGAACACTTAAAACACTTCATCCATGATGTATACGTATGTACAAATTCTATGTCTGTTGTTTTGAATATTGGGGGTTTTATTTTTTCATACTATCAAGTATTACGTGAAATGAACAAAACAACTTTTAAATTTCATCGCAGAGTGGTTTCATTGTTTTGATGTGCACAGGCTCGCCGAGCGTACCTAAGAATGCTGTTTCACAGCATCAAAAAAACTCAAGTCTAGAGCAAGGCAATTAAAGACCCCTTTAGGCCCTGTCCCTCAGGCACCCAGTGGGTCAGCCCCTACTATTTTCAGTCCAAACCCCATAAGGATATGCTACCAGGCAAATTTTGTTAAATTCCAACCAGCAGTTATGAAAATTTGATTGTTGATGGATGGACGGATGCCACGGTATCGCATAAGCTCAACTTAGTCCATATATATATAAAATTAACATATACCTACATGTAATTACTGTATTCACAAAAAAATGCATGAATATGTCTTATTACTGTACAAACAAAATTTTTTTATGAATATATAACTTATAACTGTACTAACAAAAAATCCTGCTAGCAGTCCAGCTCCATAACAGTTGTCTTTACCCAAGTGTAGATTTGCTGGAGAATCGGGATACTCCACAAGAGGGATAACAAATAACTCTAATGTACCTGTAATAAACAAGTTGAACAACATCTATCAGTGAATGTTATCAAACATTAATTTAAAGGGACCTGGACCTAAATAAACCATGTAAATTTGAGTAAAATGCACATCTAAGACGTATCAGATACCTTACTAAAACACATCTAAGACGTATCAGATACCTTACTAAGTAATATAAATCACGTGTGCAAATGTTTCAAATAAAATAATTATAGTGGAAATTCCATCTTTCTGTAATTTGAACCGGCCCGATCGTATTTTGTAGACTGAGTGTGATAAAAAAGTAGTGTTGAACTTTAGTGACCTCCCACAATGCACTGCACAAATTAAATGAATTCAAACAAAATGGTGTGTCAAAAATGTGGCTGAAGCGAACACAAACGAATTGCGATAGAAAACAGAGTATATGTCAAGAGTCAGTAAAGTGCGCAACTAGGAAAGTAGGAATATATAAATGGATCGCTGAAATGCAAGAGACGGGAGCAACTTCCTACTTTATACTTGCGTGATGTACATGTTTGGAATAAGTCAAGAACCTCTCTTCGCGGTGCCCCGTCGAATGAAGTCTCATTTGACTTTTGACTTATCATTCTTACGCTAAATACAATTTTTTTTAATGTAAATATTAATGAATATGGCTTAAACTTCATTTGTCAACCATCGTAAATTAGAAAATAAATGTGGAAAACTAATATTCCTTGTTATGTCACGAAGTTTGTTGTTCATTATAACCCGTTTTTCGGTCAGCTTTTGTTTTGTGTTCAAAAAATAGAATATGACGGTCTATTTTTATCATTTTTGGGATAGGTATTCCGAATGTTTTCCTGTCATTTTAAATAACCAATTATTGTAATAACATATTCAATATACATCTGAACACCATATCTTAGCATACAGAACAACTTATTTAAGGTTCATGTCCCTTTAAATGATTGCACTTAGCTGAATATAATCTACAGTGGAACTCGGTTAATACAAACTCCAAGGGACCAGGATAAAAGTTCGAGTTATCCGAGTGTTCGAATTAAGTGAGTTCTCATGTCTACTGACTATCTCTTTACTTGGTATATAAAGACCAGTTCCATGTCGTAAAACGATCTGAAAAAGTCAAAATTGCCGATAGTAATTGCAAAATTATAACAAGAAAACCTAGATATATATTTTGAAATATTGTTCAACGGCTGATTTATGAAAAATAAATTAGCATTTTCGGCGACCTTGTTGTCCAAAAAATCTCATTTCGAGTTATAAGAACATTTTATGTATGGTTTTTTGTCATTCAAACCCAAAATTTACTTTGTATTATCCGAGTTCTTCGAGTTTTCCGAATTCGAATTATCCGAGTTCTTAAAACATTTGGTTTGATTAGTTTAATGTCCTATTAACAGCCATGGTAATTTAAGGACGTACCAGTTTTGTTGGTGGAGGAAAGCCGGAGTACCCAGAGAAAAACCACCGACCACAGTCAGTACCTGGCAACTGCCCCACATGGGATTCGAACTCGCGACCCAGAGGTGGAGGGCATGTGGTAATATGTCGGTACATATTAACCACTCGGCCACCGCGGCCCCCGTTCTTAAAACAAAGATAAAGAGGGAATTCAGTCTGGACCGTTGAAGTACTTTGTATTAAGCTGGGTTGTCAAATTATCCGCATTCGTATCAACCAAGTTCCACTGTATTTAAAGTAACTCAATTAGCTATCAAAGTTTTGGGATCTTGAAACCTCTGTATTACTATTGCATACAGTCACTTTCTAGCTTTGCGTGCTCTTGAATGAATTTCTCTTGAGCTCAATCTGTAAAGTGATAGACCAAAGTCTGGGTTAATGGGGTTAAGCCCAGCTGGCGGTGGCACACTTTTCTTGCCCAGCTAAACTCAAGATCTGTATATAGTGTGATATTTATTATTTTATTTTTTTTTATTACAAAAGATATTATCATAAGGAATCTGCATTTGAACTTATTATGATGTATTTTACCCAGTATAGCGGTAATGAAGCCGTTACATAGCTGTACCACCCCGATAATGGTCGGCCATGTTTTCAGATGCAAATCTCCAGCGTGTGTAGAATCAGAATTCAGAGAAACTTCGTCCAATTCTCCGTCGTCATCATGATCTTCTTCCTCTAGTGTTTCGATCAAGTCCGAGTTTACTGCTGGTGCAAGGTTGTGTCTCACCATGACTGCTCGCTCCAATGAGACGCGCTACTCGCTGAAAACATATGTATAACTATTTATTCCTAGTATTAATCTTTTGATAAGAATGTAATTTTGTGTTCCAATTTAAAATATACAGTCCTCTAAAACACTACTCGACCCCCTGAAACATCACAGTACTCTCATAACATGGGAGGTCACTGGTTAATTTATTAATTTCTTAATTATCAGACTAGGCTCCAAGCTCATGAAACAGTCTTATATATAAGTTTAGAATTAGCCAATCACAAATGACGCTACAAAAAGTTACATACATTGTATGTCCTTTTGTATTGGCTAATAAGGAAGGTTTCTCATTGTGCTAAACATCAAACATTATTTGTTTGAATGCTCTGCAATTTATGTAAGCAGGAGTCCAGGACTTGTCGATAGGCGAGTCCTGTAAATCACTGGCGAACTGATCTTAATCAAAATTGATAAATATAAATGCTTACATCTGCATATACAATTGTTGATTTTTTTCCCAATGCTAACCTTAACTTTAATTTTGTAGTTATATGCCGTAATTAATCTATCTACCAGTGAAGTTGTGACTTAAAATCTAAGTTATCAATGCTTAACTGTTCGTCATTGTCATACAAACTGAAAACACGAATATGAACTCTATTTTAAATTGTAATCAGATTTAGAACATTCCAGTTCTATCGAGACCATTGTAACAAAATAACTCCATTGCAACCCTAGATACTGATTAAAGCACATCTTACCTCAGAACACCATCAAAATATGCGTGAGTCGGCCTCAAGTGGACGTTCTGTCACCAGTCACATGCGTTTCCTGTTTTCATTTTTTGAACGCGGTTGACACCCTAACTTCCGCTTCCGGTCGCAAAATACTTTTAAGCTTTCTAGTTTTTTAACTAATTCTGAACGATTTCTGAAAATTGTCTCTTTTGAGTGAAAACATAAGTATCAAACAAACCAAGATGTCTTATCTAAGCTACCGAGATTTGTCTATAAACCTTATTTTTAGAAAAATTTCAAATTTGGTTTTGAGATTTCCCCAACTTCCGGCGTCAATGGTTACCCTAATATTTATGTTCCGGTTTTAGTTTCGTCTGTATGAATTTTTGTGTGTGTGTGCAAGGGACCGTGTATTCCATTACCACTTCATGCCAAAACAGTGATTGGACTCGGATGCGTAAGTATACTGATTGAAGAATTTATTTAGATAATCAGATCAGTAAACCTAGCTATCTACATGACAAATGTAAATTTTCCTGAAAATAAAAACAACACTGACAGCTGAACATCGAACAGTCGAAGCAAGTGCTCTTAGACAGGTAAAATAATGATATCAATATGATCATCACCTCAGTTATTTAGTAAGCGACACATTGGCTGAGTTTATGACAAGTGTGCATGGGACCACATGAGTTTGACGTTCTGTCAATGATATATAGTATACATATATAAAAAACATAGGGGTATTTATTTTATATACATGTATTTATACTATATATCATTGACAGAACGTCAAACTCCTGTAATGGGACATATTATATGGTTTGCAAAGTTAATGAATTTTAGTTCTGACTGTCCGTGTAAACAACAAATAAGCAGGACGATTGAAAACTATTGAATGTACAGCATGGCATATATTTACAAGTATCTCTCACGATAAGTTAATCAAGAGGATGATGGTTATTATAAAAGTTGATTTATTTCTATCAACTTTGGAGAATATCGACTTTCTTATATATGTTTAGGTATTAACGATTGAACAATTTCCCGGAATATATTGAAGTTAATTACAGTTATATTATACCCATGATGTCGGGTCTGGTTAATTGTGCGCATTATAGTATTGTGGTTCATCTGACATCATGTTATAGGTGATTTAAGTGGACAGCAAACAATGATGGAATCATTGAATGAAAGTCTATTATTTATCAACAAATAAAATATTTCGAAAGGATTCAAAAAGGCCATTTGTATTGTTTTTTTTTTTTGCAAAATATTTATTTTCAAATTTCTCATGTGAGCTTTTCTATTGCTCATATGCTTTGTAAAGCTCATATGCTTTTGGTAGCTCACATGGTACTACCTAAAAGCTCATGTGAGCCATGTGAGCTTTTTACCTCATTTGCATGTTAAAATTCATGTAAGAAGCTCATGTGCAAAATCATGTTAGTTTTCATGGTAGTTTCTCACATGAAGCTCATGAGCTCTTGGGTAGCAGAATTCTGTATGGGTAGGTATACCTTTGATTTTTCTAAGTTTAGATATTGCTCACATGGTCAGCTAGCTTTCCAAAAATCATGTGAGCTTTTGTTAGTTTTCAGACAGCTCATGTGCAAATCAGATAAGCTTTTTAAGAGCTAATCTCAGCTCACATGGCTCACCTAATTTGCATAGGATTCTAACATCATTCTTATGTGAAGCTCATGTGCTGCTCATGAGCTTCTCATGAGCTTTGTTTGGCTTTTTCTGTACGGGATAATCCAAGATCAAAGTTTGAACTAACTATATATTAGAATTTAAGGCATAAATTTGAAGAATTGAAAGAAAATAAAATTTAAGAATTGTTCTCAATCATCTGGGTTTATGAAGTCATGGACAAAAAGTAGAACTACATTCAATCATCTGGGTTTATGAAGTCATGGACAAAAAGTAGAGCTACATTCTCCATAGATGTGAAGCATCTCTGAATAGGAATGCATATATTTCCATATGTTTTTTATCTACGTATATGAACTTCATAAACCCAAAAGATATTGAAAATAATGTGTTATCATTCAATTTGTATAATTCAGTTAGGTACTAACTAGGCATTATTTTTTATGTTTTTATTTTTTTTTTTGTAAATTAAATTCAGTTATGACATTGACACATTGATAATTTAGTCAATAGTTTAGTTTGGCAACTTCTTGTAAAAATGTTCTGTGTGTATGATCAGAGTATGCGTTTATACCGTCTCTATATTATTTTTGAGCGCAGAAAATGAAAAAGGACCCCATTTTTAACTGAACTCCATTTAAATTATATTTAAAAGGACCCCATTTTATCTGAAGATGGTTCCATTTATGTTACACCCAGCACAAACCCTAATGACGTCAAAATACTCAATGTACAATGTTTCCAGACTGAGACTACGAAAAAATAACCTCTAACTTCTAACTGATACAAATGGGGGAAACCTATCAAATTAAATTGTAATTAAAATAATTGTAGTATTATATAAGGTCTTATTTAAGATCTGAAAATACATGAAATATTACAATAATCTGCAATTAGGAATTTAATCTAATCAACAAAAAATGTATCTATACTCATAAACAAATTTGTTTATATAATATTATCAGCATTATTCCCATTAAACTTTACATGTGTCTCTTTCTAGTAAAAAAATTTGTAATATGATATACTAATGTATCCAAAAGAATAGCTAGCATACATCAGTATATATATATAATTTATATATTAAATGTAATATGACATACTAATGACTATGTATCCAATAAAATAGCTAGCATACATCAGTATATATATAATGTATATACCCTACTATTAAATGTAATATGATATACTAATATATCCAATAGAATAGCTAGCATACATCAGTATATATATATATAATTTATATATTAAATGTAATATGATATACTAATATATCCAATATAATAGCTAGCATATTTCAGTATATATATAATATACCCTACTCCCAATAGCCAGTATGTTATACACAGTCAATTAAAACAGTTTGCTAGGTTATTTTGATGTAGGAGAATATTGTGTATATAGTGAATATTGAAGCAGTGGAGGTACAGGTGAAGCTTAAAATTTAGTTTATTTTCACCAGACCATTTAAAGATCAGCTGCAAAATGATATAACATGATTCCATTCCGGCCTTGAAATGACATGAGTTACATATTTTAACTTTAAATACTACAGGGATGTAATTATCTAAAATGTCAATTAGTCTTACTAAAGCTGGATACTTGGTAAATAACTGGATTTGAGTGTCACGTGTGTATTGGGCTGATCACAGGTAAATAGATAAGATCAGATAATTTGTGTCTCTATAGAATTGACTGGTGCCAATGATCTACACTTCCTGAAATAGAGCCGTGATATTCTAACTCCTTAATTACAACACAGGCAAAGTCTATGACGAAAAAGATATGTTAGAATTAGAAATGAATGATATACAAGTCAGATTTAAGACACCTGGTAAATGAAAGGTGTTTTGAGAGAGTATTATATAATTTGCTTACCAAAAACTGGGTTAGATTTTAAATAGTTAGTGTTTTACTAAATTCTAAAAAAAAAACAGCCATTGAAATTAGCTATGAAACTTAAACAAATGGTTTACAAAATCTTCCATATAGTTCATTGTTATAACCATGATATGTGAATATGCTATGGGGCTGTGCATGTGTGGTTAATTTAATATATATACCCTACACCATAGAACATGTAGTCACACCTGTATATAGAGGTCACCCTACACTCTAGAACATATTTAAGGTGTCCAGTACTGACCATATGTTGATGACTTTTCTTTGGGTACTCTGCACTTCATCCACCTGCTAAATCTGGCACATCCTTAAATGACACTGTCTGTTTTGGGATAAATAATGAAAAAAAAATGTGTCAAAAAATTAATTACCAGACATAAAATTGTGATAATGGTGAATGGTCAAGGCTTGACCAGTGTATGTCTGGATACAGTTCTGTCTGAGTTTGGCCTGTCCATGCTCATATCACCTTAATTTAGGACCTGTCAATCATATAGAGTTATGTTTGAGCTCAGCCTTGTAAATACTTTGTGTATCATCAGTTGTCTGATATCTTTAAATTGACAATATGATCCCAGCATGCTTTATTTATCTGTCTTTATGAGGCCTTTAACATTTACCCCTATAAGTAACATACACTACCCACTACCAGGGTTAGTTTCTACCCTATATTAATTTGTGTACACAAGTGTCAGCCTGAAGGTTACTGATACTTACAAAGTTTATTTACTTTGGCTGGTGACTTGTAAGGATTTTAACTACACACTACTGTATATAACAAAGTTAGTAGGTTTTCTCACGTACATAAGTTAAATGTGTGTTTATGCAGGTTTACAGCCAGTTTGGAATTATGTCTTAACTGACAGAAGAGACTTGTAGATGCGGCAGTTGAAGCATTTATTCCTTTTTGTCATTTAGCATTAAGTTTTTATATCTTACTGGTATATTTTGTCTTTTTAAAAGTTTTTTTTTTTCTGCTGAAAAGTAAAACAAAACAGTTTAATATTTGTATGACCTGAAGAAGAATTCAGTGTTAAAACCCTAGTTGGAGCTTCTACATTCAATCAGTTACAGATATTATGGAAGCGTTAAAGATACAGTATCAAATTCTGTCAAATTTCTGATGATTGAGTTAAAAATTTAAAAAGATAAAGTTTAAAAAAAAAATTCAAAATTGCAGGATTTTTTTTTTATTATAATGGTTGTTGACAGGAATGAAAATGATTTGGCCAAAAACAATGAAGTACGGTTTGTGTCATCTGTATATTTCCAGAGGAGCAGAATGCCTCAGCCTGCTCTACAGGATCCGCGGTCGTACATCAAGGCCCAGCGACTACCACTGCCTTCTCATGTCGGGTCGAAGATCGAGACGCGAGGCACCAGCGACTACCGGGCTGCCTCGCCCATGCGGATCGAAGTTAGAAATGAGAACTACTTCCGGCGACTCCAACAGATGCGAACCATGGGATTTAATGCTGTGAAGCATGAGGCCTACATTGGAATCGGTGATCCTTTCTACCTGGATGAGAAAAAACTGATTCTAAATGCGCTGGGACAGTTGGAGGAGGTAACTTAACAAAGTGTAATCTGGGTTCTTACAATGTTTTTTAAATTTAGTATTATCTAAAATTATATTTGTTACACAAAGAGACATATTTTTTTTTATTTCAGACCCAGTTTACAAGAGTTATATACGTACTCACTTTCCAGAAAGAATCTGCATTGCTATATGTATTCTAAACTTTCTCCCACCAAAATATTTGAAACATTATAATAGTAATTCAGGCAATTATAAAGAAGATTGTGAGAACAATGAACTGGGTGTTATGTTCTCACTTGAGGTACTATAGCTAATAACTTACTGCCAAATTTCTCACATTGACAGTGACTATAGAATTACAAAAAAAGAAAACAACTCTAAGGAGAAAAAGTAACAGCAGTGATTTAGATTTGGTGAGAGGTGCAAAAACTGATTGAGGTTTAGATTTGGTGATCATGTACATCAGTCTCTGTCTTCCTTACATGAACAGTAAAGAATTCAAAAACACATCAACATTTACTTATAGGAGGGGCTGGGTTAAGGGTCTGGTGAATTTGGTGAGGAGGGGCTGGGTAGGGGTCTAGTGAATTTGGTGAGGAGGGTGGTGGGTCTGGAATTGTGAAGAGGGGCTGGGTAGGGGTCTGGTGAATTTGGTGAGAGGGGCTGGGTAGGGGTCTGGTGAATTTGGTGAGGAGGGGCTGGGTAGGGTTTGGTGAATTTGGTGAGGAGGGGCTGGGTAGGGGTCTGGTGAATTTGGTGAGGAGGGGCTGGGTAGGGGTCTGGTGAATTTGGTGAGGAGGGGCTGGGTAGGGGTCTGGTGTGGTGAGGGGGGCTGGATACGGGTCTGGTGAATTTGGTGAAGGAGGGCTGGGGGGGTCTGGTGATTGTGAAGGCGGGTAGGGGGTGAATTTGGTGAGGAGGGGCTGGGTAGGGTCTGGTGAATTTGGTGAAGAGGGGCTGGGTAGGGGTCTGGTGAATTTGGTGAGGAGGGGCTGGGTAGGGGTCTGGTGAATTTGGTGAGGAGGGGCTGGGTAGGGGTCTAGTGAATTTGGTGAAGAGGGGCTGGGAAGGGGTCTGGTGAATTTGGTGAGGAGGGGCTGGGTAGGGGTTTGGTGAATTTGGTGAAGAGGGGCTGGGTAGGGGTCTGGTGAATTTGGTGAGGAGGGGCTGGGTAGGGGTCTGGTGAATATGGTGAGGGGGGCTGGGATACGGGTCTGGTGAATTTGGTGAAGAGAGGCTGGGTAGGGGTCTGGTGAATTTGGTGAGGAGGGGCTGGGTAGGGGTCTGGTGAATTTGGTGAGGAGGGGCTGGGTAGGGGTCTGGTGAATTTGGTGAAGAGGGGCTGGGTAGGGTTCTGGTGAATTTGGTGAGGAGGGGCTGGGTAGGGGTCTGGTGAATTTGGTGAAGAGGGGCTGGGTAGGGGTCTGGTGAATTTGGTGAAGAGGGGCTGGGAAGGGGTCTGGTGAATTTGGTGAGGAGGGGCTGGGTAGGGGTCTGGTGAATATGGTGAGGGGGCTGGATACGGGTCTGGTGAATTTGGTGAGGAGGGGCTGGGTAGGGGTTTGGTGAATTTGGTGAAGAGGGGCTGGGTAGGGGTCTGGTGAATTTGGTGAGGAGGGGCTGGGTAGGGGTCTGGTGAATATGGTGAGGAGGGGCTGGGTAGGGGTCTGGTGAATTTGGTGAGGAGGGGCTGGGTAGGGGTCTGGTGAATTTGGTGAGGAGGGGCTGGGTAGGGGTCAGTGAATTGGTGAAGAGGGCTGGGTAGGGGTCTGATGAATTTGATGAGGAGGGGCTGGGTAGGGGTCTGGTGAATTTGGTGAGGAGGGGCTGGGTAGGGGTCTGGTGAATTTGGTGAGGAGGGGCTGGATACGGGTCTGGTGAATTTGGTGAGGAGGGGCTGGGTAGGGGTTTGGGGAATTTGGTGAGGAGGGGCTGGACACAGGTCTGGTGAATTTGGTGAGGAGGGGCTGGATACGGGTCTGGTGAATATGTTGAGAAGGGCTGGATGCAGGTCTGGTGAATTCGGTAAGGAGGGGCTGGGTAGGGGGTTTGGTGAATTTGGTGAAGAGGGCTGGGTAGGGGTCTGGTGAATTTGGTGAGGAGGGGCTGGATACGGGTCTGGTGAATTTGGTGAGGAGGGGCTGGATATGGGTTTGGTGAATTTGGTGAGGAGGGGCTGGGTAGGGGTTTGGTGAATCTAGTGGATTGTTCAAGACAGATGTGGAGTCAGTATTCTGTGTCAAAATTCTACTCCAATTGAAAAAAATGCAAATTGTTTTAGGATAGAGATCTCTCCCTTCGTTTATTAGAGGATCCTGTCAACATATTCCCACAAGGGGTCATGTTCGGATGACCCTTTTATACTACTTCAGCATTTAGGTGCATTTTCTACACATTAATAGCTACTGCCATTTTTGTCCCATTAAACCGTACATGCTTAGCTTTGTTGTGCTCTTTGATAAGATGACTAAGGTTATATGGGAAATTTTTCTTGACAGTTTTTCAAATTAAATTTTTAAGAAATTCACTTTAACTTTTCTGGAAACCGTAATTTGATTTGCATGCATAGCCGAATTTGAAAGGTCACCAGAACATGACTCCTAATGTTTATTTTATTAAAGGGCGTAACATAAGGATCTGTATTTTAATCAGAAAAAGAATAACAAGTAACGTTATGCAATGCTTAATTTAGTAACACTGTATGTTAGTTTTCTTTTTTCACTATCTTGCAAAATGGTTTTTTGAAAATCAAATGAAATACAAAAAAAAAAAAAAAAAAAAAAAACTGTGAACACATACTTGGAAGATTTTAGTGGTAGATGTTTTAAGAATATGGTTTCACTAGAGAAAGTGGTTGTTATGCAGTGGTACAGTGATGTAGACATGTACTTGTGTTGGCTGCCAATACGCCCAGGTACTTTAATCTGTCTGACCATGTGTTTTATATACATATACAGGTAGGATTTAGATAACACAGGTGAAATGTCTCCTTAGTCGTGTCAATTTTCACACCTGTATTACAACGAAATCAATAACACATACTTAAATCTTTAAACCTACTGATAATGATATTGGGATCTTTAAATGAAAATCTATTTTCCCCTGATATTTGAATAGTCATTGAAAAAACGGTTTTAACCAGCATTCAATAGAGATCTTGGCCTTACATAGGATTGTAATGCTGGAATTAAAAAATGAATAAAAAATCAAATACATGTGAAATGAGATTTGAAAGTAGCAATTCAGCTTTATTACAATTGAAATTTTATGGTCATTTTAACTTTGAATAATTTTATATGAATCTATGGTAAGTCTGGATTGTACATCAAACATTTCAATTTAATGGTGAGAAAGCGTCAGAATCTCCTCAATCCGACCTATGTTTTCCGAACTCAGGGCTTTTTTCTAATATGATTTGTGGCCGAAAATCGGCCCCATTTCCCATGGCAAAACCTCTAAATTTTTTCCCAATTTAAGCCTTAAATTTCCCAAAATCAAAATATCTTGAAAACTATCCAAAAAAAGTGCATAACCTTAGTTGGTTAAAACTTAAAATATTTGTGAATTGGCTTCAGAAAATACATAAACTAAAAAAAATCTTGTTTGTTATGCTTTATTTCATATTTCATAATAATTTTTCCCAAATCCTGATTTTGTCGCACATTTTCCAAGTTCAAAGCCACAGGCCCCATTCCCAAAGCAGTGAGAAAAAGCCCTGGAACTACACTTACATATATAATATATATATATAAAAGTAACTATCAATTTAATCTGACGTTGAGTTAAAACTTGACTGACAGTATACCATGTATTACTTGAGAATTTCAATATAGCTATATGGCTATTAGTCTGAATTGATATGCTGAACAATTCTCTGTAAATTGATTAGCTACCAATTTATTATTATTTTTTCGATGATTAAGGCCTCGATCTATAGACATTTATGAAGCATTGATGACCGAGTCCCGGTCAATATCCCGACTATTGATAAACGGAGTGGTCAATGATGTCCCGACAGTGTGGTTACCGAGTCGTCAAGATGTCCTGACATATTACCAACATGATAAACGAGTGGTCTCCCGACATATTAAACAGTGTGATTACCGAGTCGTCAAGATGTCCCGACATATTACCAACATTTGATTGTTCAAGATGTCCTGACATATTACCAACAGTTGATAAACGCTGACGGTAATGTCCGACATATACCAACAGTTTTGATAAAACGAGTCTGTAGTATAGTCAAGATGTCCCTGACATATTAACCAACAGTGTGATAAACGAGTCGTCGAAGATGTCCCGACATATTACCGACCAGTGTGTGTAATGAGTGGTCAAGATGTCCGGACATATTACCAACAGTTTGATAAACGAGTGGTCAATGATTCCTGACGTATATCCAACAGTGGTTACCGAGTCGTCAAGATGTCCTACATATTACCAACAGTTTGATAAACGAGTGGTCAAGATGTCCCGACATATTACCAACAGTTTTAACGATGGTCAAGATGTCCCGACAGTGTGATTACCGAGTCGTCAAGATGTCCTGACATAATTAACCAACAGTTTGATAAACGAGTGGTCAAGATGTCCACGACTATTACCAACAGTTTTGATAAACGAGATGGACATATTACCAACAGTGTGATAAACGAGTCGTCAAGATGTCCTGACATATTACCAACAGTTTGATAAACGAGTGGTCAAGATGTCTCGACATATTACCAACAGTGTGATTACCGAGTCGTCAAGATGTCCTGACATATTACCAACAGTTTGATAAACGAGTCAAGATGTCCGGACAAGATCAAGATGTCCCGACATATTACCAACAGTGTGATTACCGAGTTATCAAGATGTCCTGACATATTACCAACAGTTTGATAAACGAGTGGTCAAGATGTCCCGTCATATTACCGACAGTGTGGTTACCGAGTGGCCAAGATGTCCTGACATATTACCGACAAGCTGTTATTTTAAGTCATTCCTGCGTCTTGAGTTCAAATGTCATGTGGGGTAGTTGCTAGGTATACTGACCGCAGGTTATGGTTTTTCTCTGGGTCCTCTGACCTTACTCCAATCACACCAAATTGAAGACTTTATTTATACAAGACACCAAAAGCGAAACAAAAACTGATTACAATATCATGGTTACCATAAAATTATATTAAATAAAATTATATTTCTGATATCTTGGTCTCTGGAACATATACATGTAGCGATCTATTTATTAGATACCATATTCACAGTAATTAGCGCCCAGGAAGCTTAAATTGATATAACAAAGGGGGGCAACTTATCAATAAAGCAAAATGCAAGTTTTGGACGAAAAAAAAGTCAGCAATATTTAAAAATCTTTCTGTACCCATGGTACATGAATCTGTTACAGTATACATTATCCTTTGATATGTATTATAATGGCGTGATTCCCATGTAAAAGACTTGCAAGTTCATGTAATATGGGATACAATGCTGATGTTAGTGGCATCACATGTCGTAAAACAGGGTTAAATTCCAAGGGGATGGGGCATTTTTTATAACTTCAACTTTTCTCCAGAAAAAGGGAGAGGCGCTTATAAGGGGAGGTGCTCTAATTACGGCGAATTTGGTATTATTAATTGAACTGGCATTAGTTGAGGTTGATAGTGTGTTCTATTAACCTGGTAAAATAAAATGTTTTTCAAAGGATCTTGCCCTTAAAGACTTTTCTGAAACTTTCTGTATATGTCAGTAGACAATGAAAGCAAATTTTTAAAACCCAATCGTATATACATACTGCTTGAATGAAAATAGTTTTGATTTTAAAAGAGTTCTTAAAACAGAATTAAGACTAAGTTTAACACCGTATGTTAGCGAGGAGACAATCATAGTAATTATAGTTTACATAGGTTTTTTAGGATTATAGTTTACAGAGGTTTTTAGGAAGGTGTGACAATTGTATTGAAATCACAATAATTATCTTATTATAGTAAACCACAAAAATCATGAAAAAATAAATGAAAATTAAAAAGTAAATTACGACATACATCGGTCGTAAATAAGTCCGCTTGCAATGTAAACAACAACTGTTGCTGATGTGCAGACGCTGGCCATGGTCCAAGAGTGCTCACAATTTTATTATTTGGACTGATGGGGAAAGCAAATCTCAGGTACGGTTTCAAAACAAAAAAACGATTGAACCATCTAAAAAACGTCTCAAACACGCAAACAAATCGTCATGAACGTAGTAGGGGGATATCACTGCACCCGGAAAATGGAAGAAGTACTAGTGTGAATCATGATCATCAGTATACAGCACCTTTTAACGTTACAACGGACATAATAACTGATGCTAACAATGGGGTTCAACCTCAGCAAAAGTGGAGAGATGGCAGACGAATAGTTGAGCTCGGAGTTTTGGCAGACGCTCTTTCTGCATGCGGGAAGTGTGGTCTGCCTCTACAGTTATCGCACGCCCAGGACATCAATACCAATGGTCTGGCGGCCATCATAAAGGTAAATAAATTCTAAAACGCTTTTGTAATACAACCATAGAATAAATAGACAAACTATATGTCCAGAATTACATGCTGTTCACATTCTTTCTCGTATGCTGGCTACTGTACCAGTAGCCCATCTAAGTAGGTCAAGTTACGTAACAGTAAGGGAATTCCCAAAATCGTATTGATTCTATATATAGATACGTCGACAGGTTTATAAGATCTAGTAAAGTATTATTGGAAATGCTATACTGGATATATAAAATGTTAACAAAATAAGTACAATCATATATCAGTATTAATTATTTAATAAGGCTGTAATGATCCATTCTTTATATGAAAACAAAACAATGTTAATATTTTTTGTTTCAGATACCCTGTTCCAATACTAAATGCCAAATGGTGAATAATGTCCCTACTGGGAAAAGGCATGACAAGATCTGGGATGCTAACACAAAACTTGCCACAGGTTAGAATGTCAGTACTCAATTTCAACAATATTTTAATGTACAAAGAACAGGTACTGTACATTATGTTCTGACTTTAAATAATAATAAAAAAAACCCATTGATTTAAATATTAATTTTTATGGTAGGATACTGCATTTTTTGTTTTGGTTTATAATGGATGTGTATAATATAGTCAAAAAATTCATCTCCAGGTGCATGTAAATGAAAACAATTAAATGAAACAAAAGCTAAATAATTTAAAATTTAAAAGAGATAAATAATTGTGAAACCCTGATTATCTAATGAAGAATAATTACATATTGATAAAATAATTTACAGCAATGTGTCATGAGCTGGTTTACCAATGTACATGTTCTTTGAAATTGTTTTTATTTTTTTAGCAATATTGCATACTGGAATTGGATGGAGACAGACTAACGCCCTTTTGGCATCTTTAAATATACCCCCTGTAAGCACCTCAGTCCTCCAGTCCAGACAAAGGGAGGCAGGACCAGCAATAGAGGACATAGCAGCAGAATCTGTCAATGATTGTGTATCAGAGGAAATGAGATTGACAATAGAGTATGTATAAACTAACCATTAATACATTAAATTTAACTTAAAATATTCCTTTATCATTACTAAAATCACACAGCTTTTGAAATTGATATAAATTATTCAGATCAGTTTAAAATGTGCACTGGAAGTAAGAATGAAATAAAGTGAAATATACATAATATGCATTTAACTAAATAGAAATAACAATATTTTTTATAATTTAATTTTGCTTGTAACAAGCATTTTCATTGGCTTAGAATTTACTTTATCAGCTCATAAAGGAAAAAATGGCATTGCCATTTGTAATGCAGCTTCTGATTTGATGAGATAACGGCGTAATGATTTCAAAGACAAAAGAGTTTCCAATTGATTTTGAATATTGAATAGACTACCTTTAATTAGTAAATTGAATTTTAAGGATTAATTTGAATAATTTTAATATGTTATTGAGATATAATACAAAACTCTTGAGTGTACTCTCATCATAAACCGCTTCGCGGTTTATTTAGAGTACACTCAAGAGTTTTGTGTTATATCTCCGCAACAAAAAATATCATTATTGAAATCACATTGTTTTGGTCTTGATGAAAATTATTCAGATCAGTTCAAAATATGCACTGATAGGTGACTTGTATATATCTTTATATTGTTGTCAAATTATTTTTTGAAAACAAAGAAATATAATACGTGTACACCTATTCTTATAGGAAATATGGTAAATCAGACTTAACAGTATCTGTGGATGGGGCATGGCAGAAGAGGGGAAGTGGCAGATCTTATGACAGTTTATCAGGTAAAACACATGTGTAACCACATTTGTAAGATTGATCATAAGGTCACCATAATATTACAGTATATCTTTTTTAGAAATTAATCTATAATCATCCTCGATACTCCAGGGGTTCCGATCACTTAATGATCTCTACACCTCTGGATTATCTCATTGTAGTTCAAAACTGAAGGCAGCTCAGGAGAAAAAATCTGATCTTATCACAGGATTGCAAATATTTCCTATGAAGACTACAGAGAGAGCAATGCCCTAATTCAAAGCCACACAGTCAACCACAGTGCACCATTATACAGCTCTTTTGATGCACATCAAAAAACTAAATTACCTGTTCTGTTGCCTTCAGTTTTATTATGAGATAGTCCAGGGGTGTAGAGATCATAAGTGATTGGAACCCCTGGAATATCGAGGATGGTCCATAATAGACCTGCCCTTATGTCAGTCTATTTCTCAATAAGAACCATAGATTGTATGTAATGATCATACGTTTTTCAAATTCTAAAAGGCAGGTTTCTACTGTGGGACCAATACAAAACATTGCTCTCAAGCTGCCATATTGGATATTGACAATGGATCCTTGATTCTTTCTCTTATAAATATGACTTATATTAGGTCCTACATATCCATTATCCCTGTTTGCATAGGTGTATTTTTATAATACATGTACAGAAATGTATTGATTGAACAACAACATGTGACCATCTTGGACTTTGACAATTGACCTTTGTTACCGCTAGTCTATGTACATGTATTTCAGTTTTAAATAATTACTTGTCTAATATGAAAAACAATTTTCTTCATTAACAGGTCATTGTTCTATGATTGGACATGAAACTGGGAAAATTCTTGGTTATGGTGTTCGTGTGAAATCATGTAAAACATGTGATAGCTATAATTTGAAAGGACTTGTACCTTCATCTCATGACTGTCGCAAAAACTGGGATGGGAGCTCAAAGGGAATGGAACAAGATTTAATTGTTGAGTTGGTAGCTCAGAAAGAACAGCAGGGAATAAATATAGGGACGATTATTGCAGATGATGACACCACCACCATTTCAAGGCTCAGGAAAAGGGTAAACCCCAACATAAAGAAGAGGTCAGATCGCAACCATGTACGTAAAAACATCACAAATAATTCGTATGCCTTGCAGAAAAAGCACAAGTCTCTGTCTTCAAGAGTCATTAAATACATACAAAAATGTTTAAACTATGTCCTCAGCCAAAACCAAGGAAATCCTCAGGGAATTTGCAATGGACTTGATGCTTTGGCTAGGCATCCTTTTGGAGACCATTCTCTATGTGACAATTCATGGTGTACTCACATTTTGGACCCTAAAAAGAAGTTCACATCACTGCCCTATGGACGACCATTAAATGATTCCACTTTGCAGGCCTCTTTGGAAGAGCTATTTCAAAACTACAAATCAAAGTGTGAAAAGCTGGCACACCTTGGGAGCACACAGGCAAATGAGAGTTTGAACAAGATGTTAGCTACTAAGGCCCCCAAATCAAATTTTTACAGTGGCTCTGCCAGTCTTCACCACAGAGTAGCAGCTAGTGTGGCACAAAAGAACATTGGAAACAGCTATATTGTTCAGGTATTTATTTGTTGTCAATGTGAACTAATGAGCATTACTTTTGCAATGAATTGATGTAATTGAAATGAAGGCTTTCATAGTCTTACAAAAAGTGTAGATAAGAATGCAATTGACTAGATTTTTTTTTATGTTATGGTGGTATATAATCAGAGTAAAATTCAATCTTCTTCCTTTGCTAAGGTTAAGGTATGGTTATACAAGTATAATGAATGTACAATAGTGCTACATAACTGTTTTATAATTGATATACAGGTGAACAAAAAGATAGGTCTGTCACCTGGAACCTACACCATCAAGCAGGCAGTGCTGCGGGACCTACAAGTCAGGAAACAAAGGGCAATAACTACAACCAGAAAAGCAAAGAAACGGAGACTCGAATTAAGATCTCGAAGGTATTTATTTCAAAGATTTCACAGATATTGCAAGCATATATTTTACTTGCCAATGGGTTGATTTGCATTGACCATTTACAGTTCAGAAAGTAACACTAATTAAGGTTATTGATATCCCAGTACAATGTACTACCACCATAAAAGGTAAATGGGACAATACTATCAAACAAAGTAAACATGTTACAGGGTGTCAGTCTGTGAATATTTGTTCTTCAATAATTAATGAATGTGTTTTATATAATCTTAATTGTATAGGACTATATCATGCAGCTATTTTCTTTTATAAAATCTTCAGAACACAAGTAAATACTACCACCGAAATACGAGAAGGACCAACATATGCCACTGGGGTAGATTTGGAAACTAGTAATGCTGTTGAAAGTACTTGTGACATACTAGAAATCCCACCTCCAAAACTGCCCCCTGATGTCTCTTCTTCCATACCAGCTCCATTGTCATCAATCAAACCTGTATACTTTGAAATTGAAAGTACAGGATTAGGTAAACATTGTCAATGTATTTGTTCATGTACCCTAACTTTTTGCATTGTAAATATGCATGTCAGTCCCTTACCTATAGTTTTCAAATCTTCAATTGGAAACATTTATTCCTTTTTTCAACACAATACAAACACTGAAGTTTGAAAAGTAAGAAATTATAACATTCTTAACAGATAAAAGTTACAGTTATAGTATAAAGTTTCATAGGTAATTTTTCTACCCCCTTTTTATACAATTACTTAGCAGTGAAGTTTATATTTTTCAGCTCGGACATCCCACATTACTCAAGTGGCTGCCATTTGTGGCACAGAAGAATGTGCCATGTATGTGATGCCAAAGATTCCTATCAGCAACAAAGCATCTGATATTACAGGCATTACCTTGACCAATGGTCAGTTATTTCATCACGGAAAGCTTGTAGAGGCATCCAAAATCTCCAATGCTATTGATGAATTCTTTAAATTCCTACAAAAGCAGCAATCACCTGTGTATCTTGCTGGGCATAACATCCGTACATTTGACATTCCTGTTCTACTTCATGCTATAACTGCTTGTGATAAATTGTCAACTTTCAAACAATGTAATATCGCTGGAATTTTAGATACTATGCTACTCTTTCGCATTTCAAATCCAGGTCTGTCATCTTATTCACAGCAAAACCTTGTAAAGCAGCTAGTAGGTGAAATGTATGATGCCCATGATGTCTTAGCCGATGTAAAGGCGCTGCAGCATCTTGTTGAAGTTAGTTCTATAGATATAGGAGACTCAAAATATCAGAAGTCACTGTTTTCTTTAGACTATGCAATTCAATCATATCAATATGCAAAAACAGTTCAAAAAACATGCCATCACTGCAGCGCTTAGTGAATGAAAAAGTTTTGAGCACAGGAATGGCGCGTAAAGTAGCTGGAAGTGACCTTAACTTAAAATGTATTACTCTAGCCTACAGTAGAGGAGGAGTTGAAGGTGTAAGGCAGGTGTTTTCAGAAGCATGTGGCAAGGGAGTGCGTGTTACAAAATCTGCAAAAGTGATAGAGTCAGTCTGTAAATTTATTGCAAATTTAAATGAAACATAAATACAAAACACAGGGGGCCAATATATGCATAGATAGGCTATAGCTATATAGTCCGACTGATTAAAACCTAATTTTGCATTGCTAAAATCAAACATTTTCATGTATTGTTAATCTGAAATGTCAATGTTCATGGTCCTTTGACTACTTCTCAAAAGGGTCACAGTGACCTAATTTTGTGAAATTCAATTTCATTTTGTAATGGTTTTTCCATATGTCATAGATTGTCTTCTAATATTTCTTGAAAACTAGCTGGCCAAAGTGACCTATTTTTGTAATTTGATAAACAAACATTAATATTCATGTTTAAGTTATTTTAAATTTTTTTTTTTGTACATTGTTTATCCTAGATTTCATATTCAATAGTCCTCTGCAGGATTTTCTAGAAAATTGGTCACTAAAAGTGACAAGACTTTTTTGTACATTGTTTATCCTAGATTTCATATACAATAGTTCTGTGCAGGAGTTTCTAGAAAATTGGGCACTAAAAGTGACAAGACTGTATGTTCATTTCATTTACTTTTCTTTAGATAATGTGTGACAAATGGACAATATGTTGATCGATTCTTATCTATCTAGTATATGATACTGAATACTTAGTATGGGAATACCTTATACATCTATATGAGATAAAATGTTTTATAACATTATCTGTAAGAAGGAATTTGAAGTAACAACATATTTTGCAACATTTTGGTTGC
The DNA here is from genome assembly GCF_041381155.1 of Argopecten irradians. Lineage (NCBI taxonomy): Eukaryota > Metazoa > Mollusca > Bivalvia > Pectinida > Pectinidae > Argopecten > Argopecten irradians. The sequence continues at coordinate 28,456,312 of NC_091148.1, forward strand.
TATTGTCGACTACGTACGGAGATGTCACCAGTCATGGCTTTGTGATAAATTTTACAATTACAAGACCTACTGATTTTATTTTCTAAAAAACGTAATACTATCAACTGACCAAATGTAAAAATACACAAATGTCATTAAATGTTCACTGTTATTGGAAGGTCGCATTATGTTGTATACATCTGAAGTGATAAGGTAGTTCCCGTTCCTCGAGTATTTCAAGGTGGGATTTTTTTGGTGATTTTTGTTGTGTGGGTATAATAAATAATTAATTCCCATTTAGAATTGTCCAAACATGTAGTTCAATATATAAATTAGTTTCATAATGAATTTTATAATGTTATTATGGATGCAGACTGAAATCCAAGTCAACAATATACATCTGGTATAAAAATAGTCATGTATACAATGCAACTGCTATCACATGCATTCAAAAGTATTTTCCTAAATGTTTATGTTGAAGTAAATTATGTAGAGATTGGAAGAAAAACAAAATTTCTTTTCAATGTTCTGCTAGTGTACATAATGTCAAATCAATATATTTTTTTACACAAGAAAGAAAATTCAAACAGAGATTTAATTGTTGTTTGTTATATTTATCCTCTACATTATTGCTGCCCACCCATCTGGAGAAAATATAAATAGGCCTACTGTGCAGATTATTCAGTTGAAAATGGCTGAATGTATTTGCCCTTTAAAAGGCTTTTGGTGGCCAATCATAATCTGTAGGCCTACGACAGTCCACATTAGCTACATGTATATAGTCATACAACGTACACATAAACCATTCTTTAGAGTCATGATCAGTGTGACTTACATGTACGTGTACATTATATGTAGTGCCTTATTTCAGCGACTTTCTGTGACATGCGAAACTATATCGTATAATATGATCTAAATCATATCAAATCAGCAGAGAGGTGGCTTGATTTTATATTACGCACACAGTAATAGCGGTACTACACGTAATCCGTCTACAATATACGAAGTGTATTGACGTTCAATGTAATTAGCGTACAGTACTCTTAGTAAACAGTTAGATACTCTGGCAGTTGGATGTTCATCATAAGCATACGGAATACGAGGATCACCGATTAAAACAAACATAATTACCACTGGCAATGATTTACTCACATACATATGATCTTGATGCGGGCCATCTTACAGAAAATGCCCACACAACATCTCTAAGCCAACTGTAAGTTTTGTCTACCAGATCGTCTTCCCATGACAAGACCGCCATCTTGGGAGATTCTAATAGCGGAAACCGGAAAACTGAAAAACAAGGGTTTCACAATTTTCAGGCCCAAAACTCCATTAAAAAGTAATATATGAACATATATATGTTAAACTGTAAAGGGACGTAACTCTTATTTACATTGTTTCACCATTTTTCCATTAAAATGAAGAAATTTCAACACCAACCTATATTTTTTCTTTTCGAATATAATTTCATAAGATTTACTCTATCAACTGACAAAGTTTGGTGAAAACGTATTTACATTAACTATGTTAAATTTTAGTTTAAATGTCAAAAGTTTTCCATTATAGTTTAATAATTCTTGAATATCAGAAATTATTTAATATTATGGCATTTATGGTAGAGTAGACAATTTTTTTTGACATATATTAATCAAAGACATGTGATTGGGTGAGTATAAAGTATAAGAGTCAGTGTCAATTTTTTTATGATTTTATTTTATATATTTGAAATTAATAACTGATTTTCTTTATGCAAAATTTACAAAAACAATTACATTGAATAGGGATCTTCAAGGTTCCATAGAAAAAAACAAGAACACCAACCTATATATTTTATTGCATTTTTCTATCTGCCATGTGTCCCTCTTTGAAAAAAAAAACATTAAAGAAAAATATGTATTTACAACAAATTTTTGAGCTTCTCACCAGAATACATCCTTCACCATATGTTTAACCATTTCCTTGCAAATTTTAATGACTTAAAAGACACCAGGGTGGTCGTACGTGCCGGCTGGAGTAGTAATATTTAACTTTTAATTCATGAAATACATCCTGCAGAGAGCGACACCCTTTTAAAATTTCCCGCTCTCCATTATAATCAACTTATTGCACAGCAAATTTATATCAAATAACACCAAAATCAACCCACTAATTTTGTCTAAAATCCCAATTTCCCAATCATGCATGGAAATGAAGAGTAATGTACAAAAACTGTTTTGGTACGCGGGGACTGTTGTCTTGTTTTGGAAAGCTCTTCGATCGTAAAACAGAGTTTAGTGTGTTTTGAATCTATAGATACATAAACAACTGTTTATTCCATTCCATTCCACAATGTAATACAAAGGTCTATGAATGTATAAAACATCATTGAGGACATATATATAAACTTGCAATAGCAGCCCCTTAAATAACAAAACAGTAAAATTTGATCTATCTACCGTTTATCATATATCAAAGTAAACACAAAACGAAAAATCGCCGTGGTCCACATTATGACGGTCTTAAATGACTTCTTGGAAGAAAGGGTTTGAATTTTCGTATTCGATAAAATCCATTTATTCAAATTACCATATACATTTTTTTGCCCACCCAATCATCAAATGGTGGGCTATTCAAATCGCCCTGCGTCCGTCGTCCGTCGGCGTCGGTCCGTCGTCCGGGTCCCGTAAAACAATTGCTTGTTATCACTATTCCTTAAAAACTACTGCAGGGATTTTGTTAAAACTTCACATGGAGGGTACCCTGGGTCCAGTACTTTGTGCCAAACAGATTTTGTGAGGCTGATCGGAAAAAAAAACAGGATGGCCGCCACGCAGCCCATCTTTAATTTTGGCAGTTTGAAGTTTGTTATCGATATTTCTTGAGAACTACTGAAGGGATTTTGTTCAAACTTCCATCATGGAGGGTAATCCTTGGTCCCTTGTTGTGCCATACAGATTTTGGGGCTGATCGGAAAAACAAGATGGCCGCCAGGCAGCCATTCTTTGATTTTGGCAGTTGAAATTTGTTAGCACTAGGGGTCTTGAGAACTAATGAAGGGATTTTGTTCAAAAACTTCACATGGAGGGTACCCTTGGTCCCTTGTTGTGCCATAAACAGATTGATAGGCTGATCGGGAAAAAACAAGATGGCCGCCAGGCAGCCATCTTTTGATTTGTTGCATTTTAAAAGTTTTGTTATCACTATTTCTTGAGAACTGATGATGGGATTTTGTTCAAACTTCACATGGAGGTTACCCTTGGTCCCTAGTTGTGCCATACAGATTTTGAGGCTGATTGGAAAAAACAAGATAGACTGCCATGGTGGCCATCTTGGATTTTGATAGTTAAGGTTTGATATCGCCTATTTCTCAGATAGCACTAAAGGGATCTGTCTCAAAACTATTCATATGTAGGTTCCCCTAGTGGACCTAATTGTGTGCATATGGCATTTTGGGACCGATCGGTCACCAACAAGATGGCCGCCAGTCAGTCCATCTTGGATTTTGTTTTTTCAAAGTTTGTTATCGCTATTTCTCAGAAAATACTCTGAAGGGATCTTATCTCTAAATTCATATGTAGGTTCCCCTAGGGCCCTAGTTGTGCATATTTGTGATTTGGGACCGATCGTCAACAAGATTGCTGCCAGGCAGCCCATCGTTGGATTTGTTTTTCAAAGTTTGTTATCGCTATTCTCTCTGCAAAAAAAGGAGTGGACTACGGGTCGCCCCGTTGTCAGTATATTGGACCGGGGTGGTGTGTTGCTTGTGTCGTCCTTCGGCGGCATGCTACCAGTGATAAGCTCTAAAAAAGGCATAATTCCACTAGTACAAGAAGACCCAACATGATTAATACCGCAGTCTCCCGAAACAACGCACACTCGCACAACAACACCAACGCACCGCATATCATGGGAGGCCGTCCTTACATGACCATAGCTGTTAAAAGGGAACGTAATTAATGCAAACAAACAAACAAAACTCAGGAAAGTACGAAGGGGAATCTTTCTCTAAATTCATATTAGGTACCCCGTAGGGCCCTAGTTGTGCATATTGTTATTTGGTACCGATCAGGTCTAACAAGATTGCTGCCAAGGACAGCCATCTTGGATTTTGATATCCAAAAGTTTGGTTATCGCTATTTCTCAGAAAGTAATTGTGAATGGATCTTTCTCAAATTTCACGATGTAGGTTTCCCCTAGGGCCCTAGTTTGTGCCATATTGTGAATTTGGGGGTTGATCACAAGACGGCCGCCAAGGAGTCATCTTGAGGTTTTTGGAATAGTTGAAAGTGGTCGGTTGTCCGCTATTTCTCAAAAAGGTACTGGAGCGATCCTGTCTCATATTTTATTATGTAGTATGTTTGAAAAAGTTTAAAAAGTAGAGAAAAAGATCCATCTTTCCTTTGTCAGATATAGATCATTCTTTGGTGGGCGCCAAGATCCCTCTGGGATCTCTTGTTAAGTTTTACATTTATTAAGCACAAAACATATTTCAATATCGAGTTAAAGAAATCATGATATACATAAAGATGCAGTTATCAACAAACAGACATAAGCCTGTTGATTATTCCGGCTCACAATTATATGGTATTTTCCTTCATAAATCTACGGTAATCAAAAACCTTATAACTCAGGGAAACCTGCCTATACCGGCTCGTCCCCATGATATTCGGTTTAACGACAAGTTTTACTGTACATATAGTTCCTTGATCACACTTATTTCAAAATCGGGTCTCAGTAAAAATAAATCAACACAAATACATCAACATCTGATAATCACCACTACTTGTTTGTTACAAATACGGATGTGTTCACAACAATCATCACCCGGATAAATATAAAACATAAATATGACCTAATACGATAAATTATGATCATTAAGAAAATATGGTATTTGCTGTATTACAAAATGAGATATTTTGGATATATTATTGGTATTTTTATTCTTGTTAATCTGACACTACTTAAGGGAGTTCAATTTGTCCAGATATATAGAAATTATTTATTTGATGGGATAACTTGTTTGTTATTATTCAAAACAAAGGAAAAATATCATTATGGACAGGTGAACAACTCAACATTGAAATATTATGTACAAAAACTTTGGTATATATTTTATATTTTACGACAACTTACTTAAATGTTTTTGGATGACTTCATTGTGATTTCTACCGGTTGGGAACACATTCTTCCACCATCTTCTGAATTGTTCACAAGTAACTTTATTGTGGCATAATTTTGCTATGCATGTGTTATAAATTGAGCGTATGTCTAAAGTGTCGGAGACAGAAAGGCATAACAGAAGTTCTTCCATTGGTGATGAACAAAAATAAGAAGAATTAATGTCGAGATCCTTGATGCGATTCAGTGTCTGCTCTAGGAGTAACTGTACACTATCTTTCCGTTTCCGCAAAAAATAGGCATTGACATGGTATACGTTTCCAAATTTCTTTTGACGATGTATTTTTTCTACAAAAACGAAAGAAATTATTACAAATGACGATTGTTAAAAAAGGGTCATGTAATCGACGAGTCCTTTCTTAGAAGCATTTTTGAGATGTGATATCTGAAAGTTTCACATTAAAATTTGTTACCTGACGAAACAAGTAATGGTCATTATTGAGCTCTCTATTACAGACACACCATGATAGTCTGTAAGTGTGCCCATTATAAGTATAATGTAATTGGTTGGAGTAGACTGTTTAGTGTCGTTTCAATCGTCAACCTTTGTATATTTTGTCATTTAAGCGAAACCCCAAGTTCGGAAGTATTATTTCGAAAATTAGTAAGTATTTTACAGAAAAAATAAGCTCCTCTTTTTTAGCTACCAAATGTTATTAACGCGATCATCCATATGGCTTTCGGCATTTTTTTTCAATTTGTAGTGACTAAAGTAATTACTGTCATATGAAAAAGAGTGGGACACTTACTTTCGATATCGCATAGCCTGGACATAAATAAAGCCTCCAGTAGTTTGGACCTTTTGTTAGCAACATCCAGTCGCAAGGTTTCATCAATGTCATTAAACGCCTGTATTGTTTCAAGTTTCTCCATTGTTTCGCATGCTGCTACATTAACAAGATCTGTTTTGATGGCGTCGTTGTCGGGTTTACACTGTTCGAACCATTGCAGATAATTGACAATTTGAGACAGACTTATGTCTCTCACCCTCGTGTAAACAGATTTTTTATATGGTGCTGTATCACATTGAAAACATTCTGATAGCAAGGGCACCTGTTGTCGTACATCATCCTGCCAAAAGGGTAGGACGGTGTCAGAGTGTTTCGAAACTGTGTGAACAACAACCATTGTTAGTCGGATTGTAAACGCTTACATTGGCAATAATTACCTAAATCACAACGGTATTGACATCTATTCGTCAGTCGTTTGGGCATATTACAAGAGTCTATAGTTCCCTTGCGGGTAATGTAATCAATTGTCGGAAGTCATGTTTCCTTGAAGCCTTGAAAATTAAATTTCCATCCTGAATAACACGTATCGATGACCGTCCACAATCCCCCAATGACCTACTTCGCAAGGGTCAGAAATAACTGTAATATGGCAAGTACGGAGAAATAAGTGAACAAATACAAATTACATAAAACACAAAAACAAAATTTGAAAAACTTAACTATCATTTTCGATTTGAATTTATTGCATTCGTTTAATGGCTGAAAATTGAAATGATTTTTTTTTCCTTTTATTGATGATTTAACAATACAAAACAGCTGTAATTATTCGCGAAAGATTTCATCTCTTCATCTTTCAAAACAAAGGGGGCTTACAATGATCGAAATTAAAGTGAAAAGTTTCCATTCTTTGACATTTTTGATACTTCTCGAGTGTATGAACGCACAGTCAATCTGGGTCCATAATTTACCCTGATACGTTGTCAGAGAAAGAAGGCAGAAGACATCTCATGAATGTTGTCATCTCATTTACTGACTTCCCCGGAAACGATAACTCCACTTTTCCCCGCCACGTTTCAGTTTGTTTGGTTCACTCACTAGCCATTCCTTTTGTCTAAGGCATGGCCTCGCACAATGGTGACGCTGACAAAAACCCATAATCGCTGGATAAAATAGAGTCCTCCTGCGGTCCTCCACTCATCCATTATGAAGGAGGGGGCGAGCGGCGCGCGTCGTGGGAGCGCGTGGGGTCGCTTATTCAAGAAGCCAGGACTCTCATCTAGATAAAATACCAAGTACACTAGATCATATCTATATATAACGCATCCAAATACTTAGTTAGTACATTTAATGATTAGTCCATTGTAACAAAGGTGATTGTGATAGAACATAATTGGCTATCATTTTCTGTAGTTGTTTATTGACTCGGGATAACAATGACTTCACAATGAGCACAGCTGTAAGTCTCTGTTTAACATAGACGCATCTTCGTCACTCCACTAATTATCATGTACAATGTTCGTACACCATGAAAGCGCTTAGATGAATTATGTTCAATCTGCGGTACAACACCATTCAACAAATTGTCCTTAGGCAAATATCTTTCAACATTGGTATAATAATCTATTATCAGCGCAAGCCTTAATAAGGGCCAACTAACTTATTGTAGGAGTAGCGTTCTAAACATATAAAACTTGTATCTGATTGAACTGTTAGGCTGATTTTACATAACATAGAATCCGATTGGATTTGTCGATACCAATAAAGCACAGAGGACACACACACACAATAGTACTAAGCAGGAAGCAATCGACCCTCTACAGATACACACTCTGACAATTATTAGATTATGCGCTGGTAATTAAGCCATAGAACCACAAGAGATAAAAAAATTAATGCAACATGTTCAGATCAATGATGAAACATGTCCTCAATTTGCAACGGGATAAAAAAGAATTAACGTCCTCATTAATGTAACAACTTGCGATTGTGGATCTCCAGTACTCGTTAATCTAATATCAATTACCTGTACATTAGTCTTATATTTCAGTTTAGTTTCCCCGTGATGTACAAAAGGTTCTTAATAAACAAAACTTTTTAGAATCCACATCTATTGTTTTTTTAACGGTACAACACTTAACTCCCCGTGATATATCGACCATACATCCAGTTAAAGCACAGATACAATTGATACCATATATAACTATCGTGAATAAGACTCTAGTCAGATAATAAGTCCAAAACAATTTATAAAGACAGTGAAAACAGAGTGCAATCATATGATCACGAGTTACACACTACTGGTAGAGTATCTGTCTTATCCGGGGCATAAATGCAAAAAGACTATGTGAACCCTACCTCACACACCAGCATCATCAAAAAACAATAAACAACATCACACATTAGCAAAGTCATAATACAATTAAGCAAATTTATTCATATGTGGATAACAAGTACTGTGATTATAAACAATAATATCCTCGAATCAGATAAAAAATAAAGAAATAATTGGGAAAATATCAAGCACAGCGTATTAACCACGTGAACAACAGAAAATAACTCAATATATTAATATATTCTTAAACACAAAAGGTGATTGTGTTTTAAAATAATATTCCAAATATTAACAATACAGGAGAGGTTACACGTGTGAACGGCTGTCGTACTAACTGACCACGTCACAGTCATTAATACAGCTGGTTGCATTTTAAATGGCGGAAAAAAAAAATCGCTTCAGGGAAATGTTTTGTCACTAATAAACCCAATCTAATTAACATAGTGAGAGTGCATCGTACCCCAGCTATTTCCATGTAACTGAAGAAAGTGCGTTTTATGTTATAAATCTCACCGTTTCTTCAATCACTCCAACACGATCTCAAAATAGTGCCTGATATCATCACGGTTTTTTGTAAACAGTTTGCATTGTGCAAATTTCCGAATGTAGCAGGTTGGATACTTGCTTCCTCTTTTTTGTAAAATGTGTTGCTTTGAGCCTGGAAATTGTAACTTATGACGTTCAGTATGGTCTGATCATTACTGCAAATGCAATTGGTAGGTCAGACTGCCTGATGTCATATTTTTTTTTTTTTTTTTTTTTGTGCATGCAAGTTTATTCTTACGTTATTATCTGGTACGAATAAATGAATATTGAGGATCTAATGTCGTTACAGTTGGTTGTGTATACATTTATATACTTGTGTAAATTGTCAGTCTATTGGATATAGACTGCTGAAATTTCTTAAGTTATTTTAATATAAACTGTATGTTGGATAAATTCATGAAATAATCCAGTACGTCATGTTTTTCATATGTGTTTTACCTAAAAAGCAGGTTTTCTTTTTTTTACGTTATATGATCTTTACTGAGAAAATCAGAACAGTGTCAATTTATTACATAACAGGTTTTTTATGTCATATATTTTATCATATGAAGATGATGTGTTAATTTTAATTCAATACACGTATAATCGTAATTCAATTTACAACATTATTTCAGACAACAGCTGCCAACTATCTTCCTGTATCATTCAACCTTTTAATACCGCCTATATTATTATCCATTAACTGCCACACATACTGACGGATAATATCTGCCGGATAAACTTGTGCTTTATCCGTCAATACGAAATGATTTATCTGTCAATACGTTCACGTGAAATTGTTCCACATGCGGCAGTAGTTATCTGTCAGTATGTGCAGCTGTTTCAGGAAAAATAAGGATATCTCATTGAGATTAAACATTTTGTCAGAAATAAACACTTCTATATATAACTATATAGAATACAGTATATACTGTATATTGTTTCGGCATTTTATGGCACATCAAGAATATAAAGCACGGTCATCTTTTCACAAATAAGAAACCTTTACCTTTACTAAATACATGTCATTCAGTTTCCTTCCAACGTTCAGCCATTGTTATGGATAGACTTAACGATATCGTTCTTACCTTCACTTTTTTCGCTGCTGGGCCATTTTCATCAGAGGATTCGTCACTTGATGGTTCCTTGTATAAAATATGAACATCAGAGGATTCGTCACTTGATGGTTCCCTGTATAAAGTATGAACATCAGAGGATTCGTCACTTGATGGTTTCCTGTATAAAGTATGAACACAAAGTGAATGCAAATTTAATCGGATCTTAGAAACATATGACAACATAACATTTTTAGATTGATCACAAAATGAAAACAAACCGCAAAATACTTTTTATGAGCACAAATATAATAAAAAATAAATCTCGCATATGTTTATAAATTCAACATCTAATCATTACTATGAAACAGTTATGTAATAAACACTTGCTATTCTACAGGTGGATTTTGCTTGGTTGCACTCGTAGTTGAATAAGTGAGTGTAAACTTGTAGTTGAATAAGTGAATGTAAATGTATATCATAAATATATGCCTATCCTAACCAGTAGGAGCTAACTTTGCTGGCCGAGTATAATGTGCACTCATCCGGAAATATTTTCATTGTGTATTTATAAGGCTACTTTCACTTTCGTTACTTAGATTCCCAGAATTCCGATATATGTATGTGTCTTATTGTTACATGGAAATGACGTGGATAAGTAAGGTCCTTTCTGGAATGTATGGATTCATGTAAAACTAAATTTGTCTATAAAATACCATTAATATTCTTTTAATCTGACATATTTAGTCACTAAAGTGAATAATTTATTTCGCCTTATTACAAAAGTACCTCACGATCGCTGTAGGTTATATTCATACGATATAATACACCCTAGGGTAAGGTCTAGACATGTGTACAGAGTATAACACCTTACTAGTCCATATATCTATTAGTAATGGAGATTATGTACAATAGCAGCGAACTTCTTTAAAGGACGGACGATAGCCTTACCATAGTATATACATATATATATTTGTTTTCAAAATGTTTGTATCTTCATGTATATGTACTTACGCCATAGCTTATCGACGTTCGTCTTCCTCGGGTAGAAACGTAGATTAACTGGACATGCGCAGTGTGCACATTATGTACCTTGGTTTGTTGTATTAGCAACGGCCATGACAAAATAATTATATATAAGGTATATTAGCAACAGTCACTTGCTCTGTAGGGCGTAAGAATTGTACCTACTGCCTCAATTACATGATCGTAAAAGGCGACTAAATTTAGAATCTATATTTTATCTTCTTCTTAACTATCTAACTTTGTTCTTCCTAACGTCTCCCTTGACATCGCCTCACTTTTGACCTCCTGTTGAGCGCTCGTCCATGTCAGGTCGCATCATAACAGTCCCAGGCGTATAACGGCATATTCCTGACAGGGATCGGACAGGGTTTATGTACAACACTAAAGGTGATTGTGTTTTAAAATAATATTCAATATTAACAATACAGGAGAGGTTACACGTGTGACGCTGTCGTAATAACTGAAAAAATACACGATGTGGATACCATGTCAAGAACTTACTAGATTGGGTTTATTGTTGACAAAACATTTCCCTGAAGCGAATTTTTTTCCGCCATTTAAAATGCAACCAGCTGTATAAATGACTGTGACGTGGTATGTTTTCAGTTATTACGACAGCGTCACACGTGTAACCTCTCCTGTATTGTTAATATTGAATATTATTTTAAAACACAATCACTTTTAGTGTTGTACACGAACCCTGTCTTAACCCTGTCAGGAATATGCCTAAAGCGAGATTATATAGTAGAAGTGACAAGTGAATGTGAATATATAGGAACTCTGAACATGACAAGAAGACGTTTCACGAAAAAAATAGTTCAACCGATATGTTTGGGGCGAAAAATGCAAATTTCCGGAAAGAGCCTCAAAGTCCACATTTTAACAATTTTTTTCGTAAATAGTCTTCTTGTCATATTCTGAGTACCTTATAGTGTATATAAGAGCACTTGTATCAATTAAAATGTCTTCTTATATGCTATATTTGTGATCCGCCATTTAAAGCAGCCATTTGCATTTACTACAATGACTCCTGCGCTATTTGCAGGTCCGATTTTGCCAAACAAACTGTTGGAGTACCTGGCATATTCACTACTGAACACGATCGCATGATTATTTGGTTCCATCAATGCAATTCACACGAGTTCTATTTCTTCTCCAGAAATATACATTTTTCTCATATTTTACTGAATTTTACAAGCAGCTTCACAAATTACATAACAACAGTAAGACTGACAGTTAGCCAGGGTATATACCAACAATTAATGAAATAATTTCTTTTCAATTGCAGCACAGTAATGAGTTTTAGGCTTGCAAAATATCAATGTTTAAAGCCTTAACATGAACCTTAAGTATTGTGTTGACAGCTCGCGCCGTCGCTCAGGTGATCCCTCACCTGTGTAGCCGGTTTTTGAGTGTCTGTGGAAGTGGCCGAAATGTCGTGATAATAAGTCTCTCTGGCGGAGCTAGGGTCAATTCGTCCAAAGGTTTTTTTCGTGACCTTGACGCCCTTTGGCCAGACAGACTTAGCCTGACTCTCAACATTGTATGGTATATCGGCTATGTGTTACATTAAATATATGTCTATAAATACAAATTTTAAACTCATACGACTGAGTTGTAGTTATATTTTGCGTGAATGAGAACACTAAACGAGTTATAACAAATATGTTGACACTCGATATTTGGCTCGATATAGATTGCATAACTCTTTGACTATGATTATTGTTCTTAACCAATAACATGCTTTTACTAAAGATTATTATGTTCTACGCTCATTTGGACACCTTTACAATACACAATTGTAGATTAATAAATCAAATTGCATGAGCACTGCCTAGACATATATACTTACCCTGCATATTTTGAGAAGACTTAAACTAATCCGCTTTGAGTTAGATTTGTAAATTTAGCTCTTCTACCTTCAGTGTCCATGGCAACACTACTTGTCTGGATAGTACGGACTCACATTGAAGATAACATAATAGAATATCTTGTTGTCTATCGGGTCTCTTACAAAATACACATGCATTATCACAAGCTACAGGTGTGATTAAAGCCACACTATACGTAACTATCAACAAAATTTCAAGTTAAATTCGACTCCGATATTGTTAGTATTTGTAGATGTAGTTGAAATTAAGATATATTAAAGAATATTTGTAATGATTTTTTTAATAACTTTAGTACAGCAGTTGCTGAAAGTCGATACATGTAAACATGCCTTCATTTTAAACTGGTCGCCATAGAAGTTACGATTATTACCGAACGGAAGTCGGAAAGTTCATGACCCGTTTTCGGAAGAGTTCGGACAGACGTTACGTAGTAACGGTAGTCACATGACGTTCTCGGCAACGACGTTACAATGTCGGCTAACTTCGGCTTGTTTGACTAAGTGGGACCCACCTAGCGATGTTTAAGATTTTTATCAAAGTATTCCGAATCATAATCGCTCATCTTGACTTTGATTTAGTCCTCTCTCTGCATGATTTACAACAGGATTTTTTTTCAACATTCTCCTAAATCATGAAAAAAATAAGAAAGATGCGGATATTGGGCCTTTAATATGCACATGACGCTTTGCCCTTAACACCCAAATCAGAGTCGCACCAACATACGAAACAGTATACCTATGTCGATATATATGTTAGAATATTTCACTCTTGTACAATTATGTAGCGGTAGAAGAGGGCTGATGTCGACATATGTTGCCAAAATCCATTTCTACTACTATCTTACAATAAAATGTTCTGAAATTAAATGGGAGAGAATTACAGCGGTCAGCATAGGTTCAAATCTGGGATCCCCAAAAGTTAGGCGGATGTTTTACGATTGAAGACTTCGGTGAATACTGATAGTTATAGTTATATTCCAGTTATAATAATATTATGGATTATCCTTAAAATGTATATCAATGGTAAAATTTGTGTTATAACTATTTGATATCCAAACGTGTTTTAATGGAGAGAGGAATTTTACAAGGGGGTCACTCTCTGCCAAAAATTATATGGGTTTCATCAATGAAATATTACCATCAAAGAGTTACTCTACAATACATACCTTCACAATGAGCCAAGGTAAAGACGACGCCGCTTTACTAGATTTTCGATATCGTGAAAATGACGCCATTCCGGTTAATGTGACGTCACTTTCTAGCATGCCTGAATGACGTTTCATTCACCAGAGGGTTAAAGTTCTGTCCCAATTAAGAAAAAAGTTCCGTCAGATGTGGAACAAATTTACGGAATTGTATAGAAGGATAAAGCATTTTGTATTGACGGATAAATCACAAGTTTATCCGGCAGTAGTTATCAAGAACTGTACAGAGCCATATTGGCCGGAACATTACAAAACAATCTGTAGACATTCATATTCCTTGTAGATTTGTGAACATTATTAATCCGGAACCTGGAAGGATAAAGTAATATACAAGAACATTGCCGTACATATAAGTAACAATTTAAATTCCCGTATTACTCTTGTACCACCACCAATGACTTAAGATATCGTAAACTATATCTGTATAATATTGTGTATATCATTAAATTGTGTATAGCTGCTGGTTTCTTCTTTCTGTTATTTTTGGTCGTAACAATTCTCTTTGTAATGTTTTTCCTTCACAATATATACGGGAACCTCTGAACCCTTGTACTAAATATCGGGTTTTCTTATAGATTGACCAGGAGTTGTGTCCCCTTTAACAGTGCTTGCAATGTTAATTATATCAATATTATCACATACATCGTGTATTGTTGTATCCCAATGATTGATAATTAGAACCATCATCCCATTTACCCATCCCAATTAACCTGACAGATCCACATTCTCATTATCACATGTACCAGGTAAATCTGATTTAATTTAGATATGTAGTGGAGTGTGATCTGAGATTTTCTATGAAACTAGACAATAAAAATATCAATAATAAGAATTAGCTGGGGATGCACAATAAGATATTCAATTACACTCATACCGCTTCTAACATGGAATTTACAATCACTGGGGAAAAAGTAATTGTATTCATTCCGTTCATTATTCTTAGACCAGATGTCTATAATAAATTTAACAGTTTTGTGTCAGGGTTAATTCGATTATCAAGACCAACATCTGGTATCATATGTAAACACGTTGCTGTATATTCTTATTTATATAGTCTTGTTTAATAAACTCATCATCCAAACGTTTCTGCTATTCAAATAACCAAAACCTAAAACGCCACCTTAGTGGAGTAGTAATAAGAATTGACCAGAGGGTTGATATACACCTGTCAAATGTAAATCATTTGATATCCAATCCAATTGTATCAAGTGTATTTAAGAATATTTCATTAACTGTGACATTTTTGTTAAGATTTTGATTTCCTCCTTGTGTATGTCTTGTCAATTATCGAGGAATTAGATAATCATATCCGCAAATATAAAGAGAAAAATCATTTGATATCTAATATTCATTCAAAAATAATATATCATATATACTAATATAATTAGTAAACGCTTTTTACTCTAATTTGCTATTGAGACCACCATTAATGTTCCATGAGGCTGTATTTAGCTGTTTCGCATTGTGTACAATTTGTGTGTTTTGCTCTGAGGGCTTGTAATGAGTGAATTTTCCCTTCTTAATATTCTTGTTATTCGACAACCCAAATCTCCGTGACGGTGTTCTCTATGCCGATAAACTTTTCATTTATAGGTTTTTAATTTGTACTTCTTTTTAATGTCAAACGAACTAATATTTTCAGTGATAGGTTTCTGCTCGCACACACACACAAAATGTCCTAAGCTGATATTGACTAGAAATTTACCAGAAATTCAGGTTAAAAGTCTGACCTGAAATTGGCCTGAAATGAGTAAAATTTCATATGAAATGTGACCTGAAATTAAGATCAAGAAATCTGAACCTGAAATTGACCAGAATTTCTGTTGAAATTTGACCTGAAATTCAGGTCAAGAAATCTGATCCTGAAATTGACCAGAATTTTAGGGCAAGATCTGTTGACATGAAATTCAGTTTAAGAAATATTACCTGTGAAATGCATCTTCTTTGGGAAAATCTACAACTTTCTATTTCTAAAGAAAACTATCAATGCTTCTTCAGTCGTGTTCCACGCACGTTGCATACATGGGAGGTTCTACGTCCTAAAGAAAGTTAGGTTAGCTTAGACATGGAAGTGGTTTACTTTATTAATACTTACAATTCATATCTTGTTTTTTTCTGGTCTGTATCTGGTAGGTGAAAGTAATTTCCTCATGGCTGCTGCATTCTCATTTCATTATTATTATACTTTTTGAAAAACAAAATTACTATCTATAATCTCATTAATAATATATGATATATTATGAAACATATACTTTCAAATGTTTTCAAATACTCTTTCGTGTCATTTGTATATATACATTTTGTTACCAGGAAGAGAACTTATATAGGCACTGCCTGTTGTTCGATCCTATTTCAACTTGTTTTTTGAAATAAAATTTTGTTGAAATGAAATATCTTGGTTTTTTTCAATTTACAAATTCAAACAAGAGTTAAAATTACATTTTGGTAATATTGCTTATTATAAAATAGGAATTTCGGAAGCATTGAGCACAAAACTACTTTCAAACCCTGATCATTTCAATGTGATTTAATTTCGAGATTTATAGTGGTTGAACTATGCTGGACATTTTTTTAGCGATATTTTTTGCCAAAAGTAATTCGTTAACTCTAATCCGTTCTTTATTTCGTCGACTTGACAAAATAATGAATTAATGTTAAATATCGCTTACTATATAAACACGTTCTACTAAGACAATATACGCTTTAAATAGAAAACATCCTCGTAATCTCAACAGCAGATCATTCTATCAGTATACTGCGTGTTCATTCGGAGCTTAAATAAACAGGAATATCGTGTAGTACTTCGGATATAAAAAATGTAAACTTGGAGTTTAGTTATATATACAATGTAAGGTTCGGCATCACATATAAAACATCTGTCTTGGTGGCGGCTAAAATCGGGAAATACCGAAAGCTACAGTGTAGTAATAGATACGCGAATGTTTAAAGTAAAGTTTGTTGCTTTTTGTTCCTAAATTTTAAAACAAGCATCCACGAAAATAACGACAGTTGTTATTCAAAAGAAATGCCAAATTTATCCATCAAAGCGAATATTTTGACGACAGCCACTTGTGTGAGTGTGTCACCTTTTATTCATACAGAATTTAAATAAAGTCAAAATTCGTGCTGAATGAACTGTGAAAACCATGTCAAGTCTAACCTGATATTATCTGATTAGAGGGAATATAAACTCTCTGACAGCTCATTCTGTCGACAGACTGTATTGTACACATTATACGTCACGACCAGGTGCCTGTTAAACGCAGCCATTTACATACAGTGTACTACTATTCGAAAAAAGGAAAACGAAAAATTTTCATAACAGGACTAATATCTCGGGCGCAATAACAGCACATGCTTTAACACATGAGTCTTATAATCCCATTTCCATCTGTAAATCAGTAATATGTCTGTCAAATTATGTAAAACTAGCTCAGTCGATTCCTGAAGGTAATTAGCCCATCGTAATAGTTTATTTATTCATTTATTGAGAAGTGGTCAATGTAGTTCCCTGGTGTGTATACCTTCACACTCTGCATTCTTCAGTAGACATCGTGTCTTACTAGTCATTGTAATATATAAATGTACAGTGTAGGGAGTTAGTATTTATTGGTACTGACCATGATAAATGGAGAGTACTTTAATTCTTCATAAGTGCACTTGATAAAAGTGGATTGAAAACAAAGGTGAATATGTTTCTTGTTTTGTTTTTGATATTGTTTCATTTCTCTCTTTTAATTGTTTAAAATAAAAATTTAAAACAAATTTGTTTGATCTCAAAATGTTTTTCTTCTGTTGATTATTATATATGTTGTTTTTTAGTTGTTGTTTTTTTGTGCATTTTATGTATTGTATTGGGTTCTAAAGGACAAGCTTAATCTTCTAAGAGTTTTTTCTCTATTTTAGATTATAATTATTTATTTATTTATCTAATATGTTTTTCGGCCCCTATGTAATTTATTCGATTCTGAAACAGATTTGCTTAATCTTAGCTAAGATAACCGTAGTAATTCGACATGAACAAGACATGACACTAATCATTTCAGACAGTCAGCTAAAAAGGAAGAAAAGTGTCGAAAACATCCGAGTGTCCCAATAGTTGTTATTTAGGCATTGGTTGTCATATTCTTGACATGCATTACAGTATAACATACATGATGTTCTAGCATAGCCATTGGTGCTCGAGCGTTAGTGCACCATGATAGATATGCTAGAACACCCAATGTATGTTACACACCAAGGCATGTCAAAAATATGACAACCAATATGCTTATATATTTGCATTTACAATGTATCCAGCAACTGTTCCACATACTGACCGATAACTACTGCCGGATAAACTTGTCCTTTATCCGTCATTATTTTTACAAAGTGCTTTATACGTCAATACAAAATGATTTATCCGTCCATATAATCACATGAATTTGTTCCACATTGATGGAACTTTTTTTTATAATTTGAGACAGAACTTTACCCCTCTGGTGAATGAAACGTCATTCAGGCCTGTTATAAAGTGACGTCACATTAACCGAAATGACATTCTCACGATATCGAAAATCTAATATGGCGTCGTCGTCTTTTCCTTGGGTCATGGTGAAGCTATGTATTGCAGTGTAATTCTTCGATGGGTAACTATTATATTTTTTAGTTTTTCCATATTGTTTCGGTGATCTTACACACTGAATAGAATTACTGGCACTGCTTAAAAATGCGCTTATATATTTCCCACGATAGCAAAAACGAGTACACTTTTTTCAGTTTAGTGAATTAATCTTTTCCTCTGCATCAAAGAAGCGTCTCGCTTCCAGCGAAACCAAGTAAATAACTGGCAATTTGCTTTCTATTTGAATGTCATAGTGGTTGCAGGATGAACAAAATACACGGTTAGTATCTTACAATACAAGGTTTATTTTGGTGCTCGCCGCGGTAAGCTAAGTCTTAAGTCTCTCACCAAAAAAACCTTCTATTGTAAGATTTTAACATGTATTCTCTATTTATACAGTCATTCCCGTTATAAAAAGAGAAGGGGTAAAAATATAAAGTATGAAAATAGAATTTATACGTTTGTATAGTGATAATATCATTTTATGGGACAGCCAAAGATTTGGCTTGAAAGAGTTGAGTTATTGTAACTTCCGGTGATAACAATAGATGAAATGGGGTATACAACGATAAGTCCAACATTTCAATCCATTTCAAATAGTTTCATAAGAATATAATTCCATATTGATCAATTTTCAGAATATGTTATATTTTCAGTACACCAATTCCTGGATACAAGGAACTCTTCTGGGTAGGAGGTAGAAGACGTTGATTTGGTCATGTGACCGCGAATATTTTAGGGCACATTTTTCCGTCATGGCGGTGACACATAAAGGCGGAGAATACCAATGTTCGAGTAAAGGACATCGTCGGTAATAATTGCTCCATAACGCAAGTAACATAATTAGTTATGTTTTGTGTTTCTTATTTGTTATTGATTTTTGGGAAAAAAAATACCCAGGTAAGATATGAAGTATTCGTGAGATAGACGCCAGATATTATTGATTTCCAACTGCTAGACCCCATCTGATGCCGTGTAATTTCCTTATGAAGTGTCTAAATTTAATTTTACTGCATATTTAGATTATATTTGATAGTTAATTTTAAGTGTTCCGTCATATTATGTAATTTTCTACCCGTGTACAATCATTACATATGCCGCCATTTTTTTCAAGTGTGCCATAAAAGAAGTTACGTGGTGATGAAAGTCACATGACTAAACTAACTGAATGTTGTGTTCCGGAAATGGCGTATTATCATACCTAAAACCCAGTGATTTCTTGACCTTTTGATTTCTGATTGTGGTATTAGTACACCAGACCCTAACTCTCAATGTAAATACTGGAAAATATCATACATGGGGCTTAGTAGCAACATATAGGTACTGAGCAGTAGAAATATAAATCAATGACACATTGATACCGTAACGAAAGGCCATACGCGAGTGGTTTAATACGTTGGCACTTATTCGGTTTACTGTAAATACTGGCACACGGTATATGTTGTTTGATAACCTCTGTGGTCCTGACATGGAATGCTGTTCAATGTAACGCCTGAAAATACTGGCACACGGTATATATTTTGTGATGACATCGCTAGTCCTGACATGGTAAAGCTGTTAAATGTAATTGTTCCATGTAACGTTTGTACATAAAACATATTAGCGAAGTTCGAAAGTGTACACCTAGTCAAAACGGTTACGAGGGATCACATTATAGCGTCCAGATACCCCAACGGACCACCATGGGTCCACTTCTCGTGCTCACCGGCATTTGTATTCAGTTGCTGGTCATTCTGACCACAGGGGTCAAGGGTCAGACTACTAGTATAAAACACCAAATTAAAATCTTAAACTTTGAAATAGAAATGTTAAAAGACGCCAGATCCGCCAAGAGGTCAGTCATGCAGGATTTCAAAGCTTGTACCGAAAGAACATTAAGGATATCACGTGACACAGACGGGATAAGTACATATCCGGTTTCGAGGCTTCTAAGGGAGGTAATCCAACTCACGGAACTGGAGAGTACGATGTACCATAAAATCAAGCTTCATATCCAGGAGCTCTTTCCGGAATACCTTATCGTCGGTGGTTCGGGCCAGTCCACGGAAATGATCGCTACTCTCCGGACTTTTCTACGGGAAATCTCGAATGTGACGACCAGTGCGCAGGACCGGAAGCATAACGTGTCATGTGAGGATAGCGACATTTTGAGTAAGTCAAAAGATCATTATTATCAGGCGATTGTTTAGTTTAGGAAATAACAATAACGATTGTTATTATAGAGATGACTTTTCAACGGGGAATCGACGAATTCGAACAAATTATTGACTTTTGTAATCGGGATGTTGTTATATATGTAATTGCGAAAATTCAATATGATTGGATAACGTTTTCTATTTAAGAGGGGCCTCTAGAGTAATAGTTTGATTTAAATATTTTATTTTGTACAACTCAAATATCCTTGTCTTATTGTGCTTGTTATCAGTGTAACAACATTCGCTTATACTCTACTGATGTTTTTTTTTCATGTTCGTATATAAGTTGGATATATTTAAGCAATAAACTGTTACCAGATTGGACATACAGTTGATATGAAGCCCATCCGGAGGAAGATAAATAGAATGGCGCCCGTTAGGGCGCCATGAATATTTATCTTTCGGACGGATGGGCTTCATATCAACTGTATGTCCAATCTGGTAACAGTTTATTGCTTATATTTCCATTACGATTATCAAAATTCAACACTTTACACGTATATCCTTTGAATTTTCCCGCTTGCGCTAGTGTTGACGTCACCAAGTTTAATAGACAGAACAGCAATAGCATCAACTTCTGAATATAGTTCAACACAAAACGGTTTGCAACAAGCGAACAAATGAAAATCATGCCATGACGTTTTTTAATACAAATGATTTTGTCTACACGATAATACTATTAGATTTCATAGACTGCACAACTTTAAAATTATTTGACCGTTATGTATAGGCGTAAGTATACATTGAATACATTGTTAGTGACGCGGCGGAAACGTTAAATATTCATACGCTTGACCAGATTGGAGTTCATAGCCAGATATTGCCCATCTGGTTTAACATAGATTAAGCGGGAAACTGAAAGTAGGATGGAAATATTCTGTTATGTTGCTATGAAATAAGAATAAAGACAAAATCATATTACGATGCTGTCAATATTTTGTTTATTTAAACATGTATAATTGAATGAATGTGTGGTTTCAAGAAAGAAAAACAAAACCTATAGTTGATATCATCTCTACCAGTTTACATAAACTGTAAAGTGATACATAACTTAATACATGTGTAAATACATTGCTGTGTTATTTTTTTGAGAGATTATTATCAAAATACTCTTTTACTGCACAGGCAATAATTCACCACATTCACGTGAATTTCGCAAGAATATGAATTTCAAATGAAACATTTCTTATGGAATTCACGTAAAGTACATATTTTACCATACACGGTTACAAATGATTATCAATCAATATATATATATATATTATATTTTTGACATTTTTAATGGTATCCTAATTTTGTTCATCGTTTTCATTCCAGTTTGTGGTCTGACCGTTGTTTTATCTTTTGTATGACAATTGTTTGTCAATGACCACACAAACACGTCCACAGCCCTCTTTTGTTTATAGAGATTTACCTATAAATGATATGTTAGCGTTTGTTACTGTCCAGGTTTAATGGTGTTTTCAAGTCTGATCACCTGTCACTAATTTTGAAAAATGGTATTTCGCATACCTGTGAATAAAAATAAATTAGTTTCTACCATATTGCTAAACTTTTATGTGGGGTGCCATCTTATGTTGAATTTCGTACCAAAAACTGACCAATATATTCACGAAGTTCCAATATTGATTACCTCCCCCTGTCAGAAGCACACTCGACAGAATTTTAAAACTTCTTTACATATTTTACATCTACATATATTGCCCAACCAACACATTAAATATTTGAACTGATACGCCCTGTCCAAAGGGGGATTTACAGGAATCTATTTTTGGTTTGATTCTGTGGTCCCTCTAGTAGTAATTCGTATTCAACTTGAAGCTATATATTATTCATGTAAACTCTACTATAAAAACACATACAAATACATTTGAAACAAGGCTTGGAAAAATTGTTAAAAATTCCTCTTACATTATTTATTGACCCTATGACACGTTTGATGCAAAATTTATCGTTTTCATTCCATTTTGTGCTTTGACCGTAATTTTATCTTTCGTATGACAGTTGTTTGTCTATGACACGTTGACATTACAATTGCTCTTTTTCCGCCTTCTTTCGTTCAAGATTGTAGTGCCTGGATAATAGTTTTATTTAGCATTGTCTTCATTATCATTTTTCTCAATTCAACAAATCATTTCAGATTATATAGAAAAGGGAATCAAATTGTATGCAGGACTACATAAATTATTCCCAATACTATTTGTATTATTTAAGTATTAAACTGTATGAAGAACGCAAAGGAAATTTATTAATATTTTTTAATAATGTATTTAAGGATAATCAGCCAATATAACGGTATAGGGACATAAGTTACAGATTAGGATGGACACCTTAGTATCTAGTATCTAAATCATTATACAACTTCAGAATAGATATTTTATTCATTAAAGTCGTATGAGATATAATTACATAGAGAATAATTTGAAAGCTAGACATTGAAAACATATATTAAACATATATTAACGTGGTACATTATATATTTGACCTTATGTAAACAGTTTGATATACACAGCTTTATTTTTTTTATTGTATTGATTTAATTTTTTTAGGCCCATCGCCAACAACTATGTAATGCAACACTTAGATTCTATTACTTGTCCAAAACAACATACCTGATCAGGTTCAGGGACAAGCCTTATGGTTATTATTAGATAACTGCGGGGGTGAATTCATAGTACTACCGCTACGGGATCACCTCGAGTTCTGTGGACCAAAACAACACACTGTATAGGAACAAGCGACTGAGGCGAGACCCTGAAAAATAGTGTATTATAAACACAGATTCATTCTTGTGGAATCTTTCTCGGATACAGTTTTAAGTTGATTAAGAGAATCAGCCAATATGGCGGCAGGGATCTTCGGTTTTGAACGATATGACGGCGGCATTGGAAAGCTCCGGACTGGCGGTATACGGTGAAAACGAGGTTTGTAATATCTAAGCAATACTACATTACTGGTGTACTCTGCTTGGAAGGACGACCCGAATAACGCTGCGGCATGGTCGGCATCACTGAGGCAAACATAGAACTGAAGAATTCTGAGCCTGGCTGCCGGATTACGGTTAGATTATTCAGGAGGAATAGTGGGAAGACAACAGAGCAGCTACGGTTCTGATAACGGAGTTTCCGGTAAGAAGGAGTTTGTGCGAATGTAACTCAATTCAGAGATAATCCACGAAATAGCCATATGATCACAGATAGGTGGGGGATAGTTTTAGACATTGCCGGCTGTCCTGACAGAGAAGCACGAAGTTCTGATTTTTGGACAAAGGAAATGAGCCATCCATCTGAACGGACTATAGTTCAACTCTTCTTGCGAGGACATTGACGTCCGGAGGGATATCGTGGGCCACGATGACAGTCCATACTTTATAACGGTTTTTCGATGCGAGACACAAGCGAAAGATATGTCGCGATTATACGTTCAAGGGAAGTAGCGAGACGTACGCCATTTATCATTTAACTGGGATTAAACAAAACAGACATTTTTCTAGTGTGTGTACTGTGCAGTGTAAACTCTAGACTTTTGGCTGACCAACGCGCGATCAAAAATGCTATTGTTTTGGATTCGGAAATATATTTTTGTGTAATACTGAATAATCGAGGTTCCTATACTTAGACACCGGGTACATATTTAACCGTATTGTACTAGTTTACCAAAATATGGCCCGGTTTATGAGACAACAAGTAACACGTGTTAGTTCATAATAATGGGACGAATAATTAAGATCACTTTGACCACTACATGGACAATACTGATATCAGATCAACTTGAATCGTAATTAACAATTTTTAGCGAGTGTATCATGATCTACAAAGAGAATATCATTTATGTACGTTAACCATATTTTATATTTGTTTTCATATATACAATGTGTTATCGACTTGTATGTACGCAGCTTCTTGACATTGTAAGTCTGAAAAGGACATGTGGTATGGTGTTCCTACATAACATTTCAGCAAAAGGCAGTTGGTATAATGTTCTTAAATAACAAGGCAGAAAAAGGCAGGTGGTATGATGTTCCTACATAACAAGTCAGTAAAAGACAGGTGGTATGATTAGCTTACATTACAAGTCAGCAAAAAGCAGTTGGTATGATGTTCCTACATAACATTTCAGCAAAAGGCAGTTGGTATAATGTTCTTAAATAACAAGGCAACAAAAGCAGGTGGTATAAAGGTCTTACATAACAAGCCAGCAAAAGACAAGTGGTATAATAATTCTTATATAACAAGTCAGCACAAGCAGGTGGTATGATGTTCCTACATAACAAGTCAGCAAAAGGCAGTTGGTATGATGTTCCTACATAAACATATTCAGCAAAAGGTGCAGTTGGTAAAAATGTTCTTAAATAAACAAGGCAGCAAAAGGCAGGTGGTATAAAATGTCCTTACATAACAAGCCAGCAAAAGACAAGTGGTATAATGTTCTTATATAACAATCAGAACAAGGCAGGTGGTATGATGTTCCTACATAACAAGTCAGCAAAAGGTAGTTGGTATGATGTTCCTACATAACAATCAGCAAAAAGCAGTAGGCATGATGTTCCTACATAACAAGTCAGTCAAAAAGCAGGTGGTATGATGTTCCTACATAACAAGTCAGCAAAAAGCAGGTGGTATGATGATCCTACCATGTACATAACAAGTCAGCAAAAGGCAGGTGGTATGATGTTTCCTACATAACAAGTCAGCAAAAGGCAGTTGGTATGAATGTTCCTACATAACAAGTCAGCAAAAGCAGGTGGTATGATGTTTCCTACATGTACATAACAAGTCAGCAAAAGGCAGGTGGTATGATGTTCCTACATAACAAGTCAGCAAAAGGCAGTTAGTATGATGTTCCTACATAACAAGTCAGCAAAAAGCAGGTGGTATGATGTTCCTACGATGTACATAACAAGTCAGCAAAAGGCAGGTGGTATGATGTTCTACATAACAAGTCAGCAAAAGGCAGTTGGTATGATGTTCCTACATAACAAGTCAGCAAAAGGCAGGTGGTATGATGTTCCTACATAACAAGTCAGCAAAAGGCATTTGTATGATTGTTCCTACATAACAAGTCAGCAAAAGGCAGGTGGTATGATGTTCTATACATAACAAGTCAGAAAAAAGCAGGTGGTATGATGTTCCTACATAACAAGTCTCTGGTGTTAGTTTCCATAAAAAGTGCATACTGATAATAAAATAAATCACATATTTGTAATATGTAATAAGACCTTGTTAGTGGCTATGTCGGGCTGGAAATCAATTCTGACGTCTTACACTGTAATATAATCAATGATGTGTCATCAGGATACAAAAACCAAGTACTTAAAAACACAACCAAAAATCATAATTAGTAACGGTTCTTTGCCTTCAATAACAGCAGAAGGGAAAAATTTCAAACAAATATATATATCAATTAAGGATCTTTGTTTCGGTCAATATGGTGTTATTTCGCCCGAGTAGAATAAATATAATGACCGAAGGTAGACCGAGTTCAGTATTTTAAAATCTACACGGGCGATTTAATACCAAATAATACCAATGGACCGAAGCAAAGGTTTTTAAATTTTTGTATTAGAATATGTTATTTCTTCAAAAATCCCCAAAACAATATTTAGTATGCATATAAATCACAGTCAAACAACGGCACCCTGAAGAATGCAGCGTTTGTGCAATGAAATTCGCTATATATTGCACGTCAGGTGACCATGTACACGTATTGTTCAATGGGAAATTGTGGAAAATTAGAGCGATATCTAATATATGATTTTATTAACAGTAGGAGATTATACTTACCGAACATTGTGAAAACACAAGCAAATTTAACCCCAATTAACCACACAGAAAACACATTAGTATATTTTTCATGAGTAAAAGAAAGAATGAAATAACAACGTCTCCATATCGTTATAAGAATGTATAGCGACAAAGATAAATTAATAACAGGCCAAAGACGTGATGAGTATCGCTCCAAAACAGTAGAAATCAAATTCACTCACCATTCATCATTCATTACAAATGGATGATATTACTAATTTAATTATGGGAATAAAACATCGCTACCACAAAAATATAGGTGTAGTAAGCGGAAATTGTAAATGTGTATTGTACAATATTTAACAAGCCTGTTCAGTGCGTTACTATTGTAGAAGAAAGATATATTATTGAGTTTTTTCGGAATAAACATCTAATATGTGGACATTTCCATTCTCTCTTTAGCCTATATAACCTAATATACCACATGTTAGAATTCGTTTAACGCTTGCGTAAAAAGCAGTGGTTGTCGCGCAAGAATACAAACCCTGATTACTTGACTTGGGCCGCAAGGTAAGAGTGAATGCGCATCCACCGATTAGGCCTTATTTGTATGATAACAAAGTTATCAATATACAGCAATGTATGAATATAAAAGTAAAATCGTTCAATTATATATCAGAGCAAATAAAAATACTGTTAACAAAATGATCTATATAAATGGGATGAAAAAAGATAAAGTTAATGTGAACTTTATTTTGTGTACTCTCTGAATTTGACAACATTTCCCTGCCTAAATTGAAGCCAGCTATTCCGTGATTCCATCAATTGACCGGGTGTTCCTACAAACGTGTAACATTAAAAACAGAGTTTTATTTTATTTGAAAGCTTAATTTTCAATGAAATGGTCGGTCGAAATTAAATATAAGGAATGGTTGTTATGTTTGTTGTTTTTTACTGGTCTGTAAACTGCGTTTTTGTACAGATATCGTAACATGACGCGCTATTTTTTAACGCGCGTCATTTTAAAATATTTGTACAAAAAAATGCAGTAGTTTACGAAACACCAGTAAACAACAAAAAAATAAAAAATGATTCCTCAAAAAAAATACAGTACAAATAAATATAACAATTGTCCAAATAAACATTAGTAAAATACAAACATCAGTACAGTACAAAAAGTGATAATGTTTTAAACGTGATTTAATCTAGAAACGTTGACCAATCCATATATAAACGTATGTAACGCATATCAGTTCTCATAAGTAATGAATAAGGAAGAATAATAAATAACAACGTAAAGAAAACATTAACACGAAATCAACTTGAAATGTGTGTTATGGGTTAATAACGTTCTGTTTCATAACTCGGACCGAAGAAAAAAAAACCTGCGTAAATAATTAAAAATAAAGAAAGTACAGATTCAGCTCGACAACGTACACCTGTACTCTGAATATGTAAATATGACATGGCCCAGGAGCCATGATGTATACATGTATCGGTCGTGACATTTTCTAGGTGAAATGTTATCATTTGAAATGTGGCCTATAGGGACAACAGAATTAAACCAGAAATAAATCTCTAAAAAATTCCCTTTACATAGAAAGGTCAATACATCGGAAAATGAAGATGTAGGTAACATCAGTTTCAATGTGTGGGTTGCGCCAATATATATAAATGTAAAGTGTGTAAAGAAAGGTATACATGTATGTGTCGTATTGTTCATACTCATAAACCAAGAAAAGTATTTAATTTTAATTTAACACCAAAAGTTAGTAACATTTTGATAATCACATGTAATGCATCAGTTTTATTTTTACAAGTACCAGTAGGAACTAAGAGCTGAATACGATTTTGCCAGTGCTGCAAAAAGCCGTTATATTTACGTACAGTGCAATGAAAATAAGGACAAGACCTTGAAGCCATGAAGACCTTCACATTTATAGCGTTATTTATAGTAATTGTAAAAGTATTCCTGCATTTTTTTATCTAAACATGCAAAGGCAATAAAAAAATAACAGCGCATAAATTATGTGTCGTAACTAACGTTAATAAATGATAAGGTACCATACATGCATGCATGTATTTTTTCCCTCTTAAACATGCATAGGCAATAAAAAAACTTTTACAGTGCATAAATTCTGTGTTGTAACTAACGTTACTGCATGGTAAGGCACCATACATGGTATACCATGCATGTATTTTTTTCCATCTAAACATGCATAGGCAATAAACAAAGAATTTTACAGTGCATAAATTATGTGTTGTAACTAACGTTAATACATGATAAGGCACCATACATGGTCTATCCATTTGAAGGATTTCCATAGCTTAGTTCACCACACCTTATACTTCTCAATAGATTACTGAAGAAAAAAGAGCATGGCAACTTTTTTCCCGGTTTTGGGCACATATAACTGTAAGAACACTTTCAAGTATGTTTTGCAAATGCCAGATAATCAAGAGTGTAATCTGCTGTTTTTGTCAACTTTTGTACGAAGTTCAGTGGAATATGACAGATCCAACGTAAAAGGTTTAGCAAGATGGTAGATCATTAAGGTTATTATTAAGGTTATTATTTACTTGTGTTTGGGATTAGCTAGGACCAGAAAACTTATTTAAAGCTTGACAACGGCAAACGTCAACAAAGAGTTATATATAAACTCTTACACACGAGTTGGTATGCTGACTATGTGTAGTAAATGTACTGTGATGTGTACAGGTAATCAGGTTACATCATGAATCGCCCATATGTGTTGTGAAGTTTACGTGCCTCCATGTAGTGGGTTTTGTTAGACAATGTGTTGATCTTTGCTTTCTTGTTTTAGGGTCTCGTTATAACAACTAAATATTTCGATTTAACGACTTATTATATCGTTATAATGAATTAGTATATCTTCATAAAGACTTTTACATGTACCCTGTTTAAGAACCTAGAATTTTGACTGATATTTTCTCATTATTTATTTATTTCCAGTCAACGTCACATGAGCGTGCGTGTAAAACTGTTGAATGAGGTAATGGAATGTAAGGAATGTGACGATTGAGATGTCAGACGATTTAATTTGTACCACAAACCTTAAACTTGAATTGATTTTCATGTTAACTACGTTTTCTCCTTTAACTGACGGTCACGGTCCGGTGATTTCCATTGATTAAATCAGTGCCTCTGGCTATAACACACAGCGACAGGTAACAAATATACATGTACATATTAAAGGTAAATCACACACGGGGATGTCATAACAAAGACACGTGAATTAGCTGTCAGTGTAAACACGGACACACATATGGTCTGAAGACATTCGTATCGTCCACAAAACGGACTTCCGAATAAAAAGCAATGAGTGTAAAGCATCCACCTGCTCGCCACATCTGAGTGCACACCTTCCATATAACAGGAGTCGGTGATCCGTAACACTTTAAATTCTATATCCTGTTTTTACAGCTTCTGTTGTGTACAACCGCCCAAATCGTGACAGGCGTCAACAGTAGTACTAACAGCGCGCAAACAGACTGTGCTGGATAGATGCAACACCCGCGACATTTTGTATTTCGTTTTTAAGTTATCAAGGTTTTATCATAATCATACGCATTCATATATATGAGTACGATTTAGAGTGTGACGGTTTACCTAGCTGTGGTCCGTGTTTGGTTTTTAAGTCATCAGTGTATATTATCCTAAACCACTACGCGATAACGAGTCGGAGTGTGACGGTCAGCCTGTGGCCCGTTGTTTTTATTTACCATGGTTGTGTAATACACATCAGTGAGACAGAACACATTTGTAATATTACGAATTAGAGTGTGACGGTACAATTATTATACATATAGACGACGCCGGATATGGCTCCTCACATTGGACTTAATGACGTCCCCGGTTACATCCTCCCGGCACTAGTTATCACTGTATCGCTTTATTGGCTGTGGAGGAGGGAGATGGCACGAGTTCCCGGTCCCCGCGGTCTACCGATCATCGGAAATATCCCCCAGGTGGCGGGCGGAGGGTTCGATCAGAAACTACAAAAGTTCAGAGACCGCTATGGTAATATCTTCAGGCTAAAGTTAGGAGAAATGACCACTGTGTTCGTATTTGGACTGAAGAATATCGAGGAGGTTTTACTCGGACGAGATGAAAACTTCGCTATGAGACCTAACTGGTTATATATCCCTGATAAAGTCATTCAAAAGAAAGGTAAGATTGTATCTGCTTTACCTAAATGATTACAGCAATATTAATTTACAATGAAACTTGTTAAAAAGATTATCCAGGTAATGAACAAAAGGTTTTTGCCCAACGTTATACGTATGTTAAATTGGTCATATTAAACAGGTGGTCTCTTTACAGATGTAGTCGGTCATGCAATGAGTCCATATACGTAATTACATGTATATAAAGCGATTAGCTTTAGGTAGTTTTGTGCGAAACGATATGTTCAGCTATTGGATGTTGTACCGTTAACCCACATAGTACATTTAATTGACAATAGCTATAACGGCGGTGTGTGTGTGTGTTCAAGAATCCTGATTTTTCTCTATCGCCAATAGCCGTTAAAATTACTATACTTTATATCGTGTTGATATATATATGTAATATATGACGCCATTGAGTTATAACCGACGGATGTACTTTTCGATCATAGTCGGTTAATGTATTTGCGTTCAAGTCCCAACTCCCGACAAACGAGAAGTCATCATACAAGTATCACGAGATACACGCGCATACCATCATTACTACAACATCAGAAGTATACGTGGAAATTGCTTAACGAAACCACGTTACTTCCTACTTAAGCTAGAATATGTGTAGGATATGTATAGATTGATGAGGAAATGAAGCCTGGTATGATCAAGGATATACGTCCTTGGTATGATAAATTATACAAACATATCATCATACATCATCATCTACTCATAGAAAGGAATTTACACCAACTGTGAGTTTACGATGTTACTTAATCATGTATTTTATTACGTTATTAGCTACATATATATATATATATCAAATTTAACATGCTTCTGAATCACAACTACAAAATAGTGTTTACACTAAATTAACGGATACATGTATGTCTGTAACTGAGGAAAACTTCATAGCTTTATGAAAAATGTGACCTACAATGTGCGCGAGTCAGAAAGTCGTCCGTTTTTTCCATTAAGTTATGACGGCATCTCAGCAGGAATCCGCAGCTCTGAGTGTCTAGTGATAGCCAATGTAATATAAAATAGTTTTAAATCACCACACTTCTTCTGTGTATGTCTAATTTACCAGAGGTGTAATGTTCTGTACTGGTCTAGCCTACAGAGATCAAACAGACCATACAATCGGTCAGGTAAAAACCAATCTGTTATATTCTTCAGGTCGGGCATTGTCCAGCTACAAAAATATAACACAAGTCATGAAAGAAGGCTTCCCGAAACAAACATTATATCCTACAATGTAAGACACTATATTCGATTTATTTTATCCAACTAGTTTGTAGCAACTAAAGTCAGAAAGAAGGCTTGCGATAATTCATAGCAGAACATGAAACGTACTCGAAATCTAAGTCTATCGAATTAACATTATATACCCTACAACGTATAACACTGTAGCCATGTATTGTTATACATATCCATCTAGGTTCAATAGTTTAACATGTAATCTTAGAAGTCTGGTTTGTAATATATTGTATAGCTAGAGAAATATTTATCATAATGCTTCTAACAACCTTCACATTTCTTTATTCAATTCCATTAAAGTGCAATGTATAGAGAAACATATTTACGACATTCAACAAATACAATTTACAAGGAGGAAACATTGCAGAACATTTTTTATTTAGAACCTTGATTAATTTACATACATTTCGTATTGTTGTGATATTTGACTTCATTAGCTGTAGAGAATAAGTAATGTTCACATATGTTGACCATGTCTTGTAAACAATAATCAGTTAAGGATTATTTTACTAGAAACGAATTCAACATCAACTGCACAGAGAGGAACTCCATCCATCACCCCCATTAAATCGACCAAAGCAAGATTTAATCTTAAAATGACTCAAGTCTGCACGACATGTTCAACATATGTGAAATTATAGTTGGCAAGTGGCAGTTTACGATCTCTTTAACTAAGGTAATGATATGGTGTTTTCCAATAAACACACGCAGTATACTGTATCTGATATTTACAGTTGTGTTCTACTAGTAGTTACTGAAATACAACACGTTGGTGCACCATTAAAACATTATGTAAATAGCTTACAGTCGAAATCTAAAACCATTCCAACAAAAATCATTTCTGTTACAATTAGTTTGACGTTGACACCTAGTTTGACTTGACTATAGTTTTCGAACGATCTAAAAGGGCGTGTTTGTAAGTTAAAAAAACTGGTATGATGTTACTCCTAAAGTCATGTTACATGTATTAGCCTTGCAACCATTGCCAAATTAGCCAAAATTAAAGATTATCCAACTACTTTATTCGGATGTGAGATGTCGCTCCTGGATATTTAGAGATAACGAGCTCAGATTATATTGTTTAATCTGGTCATTGCTTAAAGATGCTCCACCACCAACAGAGCATAAATGATATTCGTCACTTGAACAATAATTGTTGTTTAATCGTGTATGTATATGTCTGATTAACAGAAAAACAATACATGAAATAATTTGTTTTGCCTTTGGTGCATGCGCAATCAGTACTTCATTTCATATAGGATAGAGTGCCACGGATTTTTTTCGGGATGCAATTAATTTTTTTTTTTGTAATATGATTTTGAAGTAAAATTAGAAGCTCAAACTTTCCAATGGTGGTAATGTTGTAAAGTAAGTAACTTTTTTAACTGAAGAAAAATACTAAATCTTCTGCTCCTGTTTTTGATAGTGAAAAAATACCATTTGTCAGCGGTGGAGCATCTTTAAGTAAGAGAACCAAGACTGACATGTGTGTATCATTGCTTGGTTGGTTTACCATTGAATCATATATTATTATATTGACATCAGAAATGTATTGTTTGTAAGACGAATTGTTGCCATGGATGGTAGTTTGTAATACATAAAAAAATTCATTAGATTTGTTATGTATACTTTGAATGCAAAACAAAAAAGGTTTTACACCAGTCGTCACTGAATATTACAACAAAAACGTGTTATATGATATCTTTTTTGATTGTATTTAATCTTGTACTTCTCATGGGACAAATAATGGCGAATACATGTTTATAAAAAATGTATACAGACAACTATCACGATTTAAACAATGTCAAATGATTTATACTTAATTAGATTAAAAAAGTATTCATCTTAAAAGCAGTTTGCACTTTTGAAACTCGCTGTAAGGTTCCCACATTTTGAATGTTTATGTAAACTCTTGAATATCAAATTGAATTGAATTATGTTAATATTGTAAAATACGTTTTAATGATAATGTAACCTGTATAATTTTACATTGTGATAAAAATAGCGAAATTTGCGACGAATACTGGCGTTTATTTGTCAATAGAACTGAGTTCTAATTCATGCCATCGCTCCATAATTTATCAGGTTTTGATTTATTATACATTGTTATGTCCCTATGCAATCGTTTCTATATAAACTCTATTGACAAAAAAGCCACTAAATGAACTGTTCCGTCGAGCGGTCCGAAGAACTGTTAAAGACCGGAGTGACGTCACAATGGGGTATTACAAAACAGTTATCGACAATGTTATCGGGCAGCAGATGATTTGTTGGACCCTCAAACAAATCATTTGTTGCCCTCAACCCCAATCAACAACTGTATACTGTTGGGTAAAGACTAAGCATTTGATTATTCAAATGAAGACAAACAGTGATTTATATTTGTAGTCCAATTTGGATGTTTCTGTACAAATAGATAACTATTATTTGTCCGTATAGATAAGAGGGGTGATATCCCATGTTTCCTTATTTTTGTATAAAGCAAAATCATTCCGACATGATACAGTGTCAAATAATTCATCAGTTACCAGTGGGCGTAGTCAGTTTCAACAAAATATAATAAGATAGTCATGTCAGCGAAAATATTACTTATAAGAAATTACAATTTCACTACAATTTAATGTATATTATTATATTCACGTGGACTATGCGGATACACATGTGTACCAGATCAAATGCCATTTCATTTCCTTAACCGAGATAAAATCTCTATTAGAGATAAAATCTCGATTACAATGAGTCTGTGGATATCTTCCTCATTTACCAGTCACTTCAGACTCTTCACCCACTTACTCCACTTCACTTTATAAACCACATTGGCCATGTCATTCGTATCCACGTTCACATATCAAGTCCTTATACCATGCATGCTATTCATTTGCTCTCGTGGGGAGGTGTATATATCATTACTTTGTGTGTGAAATTAACGCCGTTTTATATGATGTTAACATCAAAAACAACTGACGTGGAAAATCGTACGTACCTAAAAAGACGGATATGCGAAAAGGTTTATCCGGTTAAATGATTTACACAAAAGTGCCAATTAGACATGTAATTAAGCATCTAAGTGCATTCGGTTGGCAATTATTGGAGAATTGATGCAAAATGAAGTCCTTTAATTCGATAACAAATTTCTGACAAAATCCCAATTTGATTTGCATTTATAAAGAATAAACAATTTATTACCGTCAAGGACGGAACAGCCATTTCCGTTGGTGGCTGGTACAATTGTGACGTCACAATAATAAAGTCAAAATTAGCAGATGGCAGTTCATGCACTAATGAACGCCAAGTGCGTTTGGTAATTTGGCATGAGTGTGTGCGGTGAAAATGTAAATATTTCCCGTTGCACGCCTGTAATCATTTGTCTGTTTGATTCAGCAAGACAACACTTTATATTAATCAAAATTGGCTTTCTGCTAAGACTTAAAAAACAATTTCATAGGGTTCTCGTTATGATTAACATTCTGTCGGGAGAGGTTGTCCGTGTACGGTACGAGAATGTTGTTATAATGTAGTTTAGTAAGCACTTAATTTCAGCTAAAGTGACATTTTGTGTGTACTTCTAGACTTAGCATACAAATTATGCAATAATGCTTTAATTTTTTACACATGTATACTAGTTATCAGACTAAAGCATATATACAGTTACAATTTTTTTTCCACTTTTAGGTCTTATTTGGACGAATGGCGATATGTGGCAGAAAATGAGAAATATAATGACCACTACACACAGACTTCTCCGGACAGTGGTCAGCACACAGAAAAACAAATATTGGCTGAAGTGGAGCATGTGTTCAATATCTTGTCTACCGGAAGTGACCCCGAAAGAAACGGAATTGACCCGAATGAACTGTTCGGTGCTTCCACTTTTAACATCTTGTCATCGTTTATATTCGGCCAAAGGTGAGTCTGGTAACAATTTTAGAACTACTTAAACTATCCCGATTAAAATCAATTAAAAGTGTAATAGAATCGTTAAAGTTTGCTGGTAACGTTGTTATACGGTAATTATAACCTTACCAAATTGATAATTTCTTCTAGAGGATAATTTTGCTATTTTTAGTTTCTATAATTGATAAAAAATAAACTTGGAAAAACAATAACCCCGTGAATGAACGATGCATGTTGTTACAGATCAAATTTCTACTGGAACGAAACTCTATCCAAGTGATGGACATGTTCATTGCCATGTATCACTAGAAAGAATACCAGCCCACAGATTTACGAACATTCCCTAACTTAAGGAATCCCTAACTTAAGGAATCCCCTAAGTTAAAATTCCAATTACCAAAAGTTAAGCAGAAATCTTAAGAAAAAAAATCTGAAGGATACTTTCGTAAAATCTGTTTGAGAACTTTAAATTAAGGAATTCTTTAATAGACGTTGATGAAACTAGCCCAAAAGGCCACCAGTATGTAAACAGATAAATATAT
The DNA here is from genome assembly GCF_041381155.1 of Argopecten irradians. Classification (NCBI taxonomy): domain Eukaryota; kingdom Metazoa; phylum Mollusca; class Bivalvia; order Pectinida; family Pectinidae; genus Argopecten; species Argopecten irradians. Next base: position 28,492,633 of record NC_091148.1, read on the forward strand.
TAATAAATGGGACTAACTGGTATTCTTAATGGTCAGCTCTAAAAACAGAATCTGTCATGATAGAGGTTCTAGCAATACTATCCTCAACATCGCCTGGTAAGTTTCAGTATCATGTACAATGACACTGTTTATACTTGATATGTCCCAGGTTTGACGTGACAGAGAGTGACTACAGTCTGCTGAGGGACGGGATAGCTGATATCACAGAGCGAAATAAATCACAGAACCCAGTCAACATGTTTCCTAGTCTCGGGGCCTGTATGAGGCGTAAGGTACGGTCTATATAATATGGCGTTAGAATTGTACCTGCTGCCCCTGATCGTAAAGGCGACTAAATTTAGTATTTATCTTTTATCATTCCTAACTGACTTTATGTTTCCTTGTGCCTACCTTTAGCGCCGCCTGATCACTTGGCCTTGAGTTTAGCGTTCGCCCCTGTGAGGAAGGCTCTAGGTTCTGTCCCCTGGCCGAGACATACCAAAGTCTATAAAAGTGGTAGTTTCTGCTCCTCCTTAGCGCTCAGCAAACAGGGAGTGGGACGACTGGTTCGCTTCTTGTCAGTATAATGTGACCGGGTGGTGTGTGTTGCTTGGTGTCTCCTGAGGCATGCTTCAGTGATATGGCACTATAAAAAGGGCAACAGTTTTACTTTGCAAGAAGACACAACACGAACATACTATAGTCTCCAAAAACACGCATCTCGCACTTCATACACGCAACACACTGCATTCATGGGAGGCCGTCCTTACATGACCTTGGTTGTTAATAGGACGTTAAATTAATAAAACAAACAAACATCTGTGAGGCGTAAAGTAGGCTCTATATCATAGATCGGCCCTCGTGTCAACATGATTACTAGTCTCGGGCCTGTATGAGGCGTAAGGTAGGGTATATATCAAATATTAGTCCTCATGTCAACAATTTTCCTAGTCTTGGGGCCTGTATGAGACGTACGGTACGGTCTATGTCATAGATGGGCCCTCGTGTTAACAGTTTTCCTAGTCTCAGGGCCTCTATGAGGCGTAAGAGTGGCTCTATATGTTTCCTAGTCTCGGAGGCATAATTATATGAAGCGTAAGGTAGGGTCTATATCATAGATGGGTTCTTCGTGTCAACATGATTCCTAGTCTCGGGGCCTCTATGAGGAGTAAGATAAGGTCTATATCGTAGATGGGTTCCTCATGTCATTTTTCGTTCTTGACTATATCATCGTTGCATATGTTAAAGTATACAGTGTTTATTACTGAAACAACCTAGGAAAACACGATATAATAAACCTGATTATGACTGCAGAGAACCAAAAACTGATCTCAAATACAAAGATCGTATGTTCAGTTTCCCATTTATTATATTCCCTATATTAAAATGCGTGACATTTTTGTAGCATGATTGATGTGAATATCTATGAAAAATTTCTATAAAATTTAGCACTTTCTAATACGGTATGTTGGATACATATACTGCAATCTGTTAGTGTGATGGTAGTAATGCAGATCTCGTGACGTTTGTATCTTACACTCCAGGGGAATGGCACACTTAAGCCATGTATAAGCTTGACACTAACCTAAAGCCATATTAGCTGTTGGTATTCACTGTATCACTTATTTCAGAGAGATGCCGCCATCGACAAAGAAAACGAACTGTTCGCAATTCTTAAGAAATATTTGACTTCACATGAAAACAGTAGTAACAGAGAGTCCCCACGTGACGTCATGGATACCTATATCCAACAGACAGAACAGGAAAAGGACACGGACAAACCCAATACAGGTAAATAGGATAACATGATGGTTCCCAAGTGTCCCCATACTTTATTGCACAACAATATACTGTTACACGCGCTTTAAAAAAATTGTTATACCCCTATAAATAGTGTCTATATAAACTCTACTGGCAAAAATGCCAAAGAACTGTTAAAATCGACTGTTAAAATGCGTTGTTGGACCGGAGTGACGTCACACCTATAATTCGTGACGTCAATGCATTGTTTTGAGTCAAAGGGTATAACAATACAGTTATCGTCTCTATTCGACTGGGCAACATATGATTCGCTGGACCCTCACACAAACTGCTGTCCTCGGCCTTCGTTCTCGGGCTTCAGTTTATCTTCGGGTCCAACCAATCATTCGTTGCTTTCAACCCAAGTCAACAACTGTATACTATGATAGTGTGTAATAAAAATGTTGCGTATTTAACGGGGAAATTAAATACTCGAAAAGGTATCGTTCTGATACTACTTTAGTGTTTATTAACCTTATGAGGATATATCATCGGGAACTTAGATTGCCGTGAAAAGTCAATCTTTTTCAAAACGGGAAGTGAAATAAACGAAAATTATTTGATTTACATTTTCCAATTGTCAAGTATGTACGGTGTTTTGCAATTAAGTATCAGAAAACATCATCAGTATCTTGATCGTTAGTGTGCCTGTCTAGTGGACGTCCAGGTACATTTTGTAAATGGTACATATATGTATATCAACATAGCTCACTCCTCATTTTTGCCTTACCCTCTTGTCCAGCAGACATCAATCATATCTAATCTAGGAAATCCTATAAGAACTTTGAAAACTAAAAAAACGAGCAATAAAAATTTAAAAAAAATGTGTTTTATAAGTACATTGAACGATCCTCTGTAATGATAACTGTTTAAAACGTCTTTTCAAAATAGAAGAGGGTAAAACTGCATACTTATCTGCAAAGACAAATCTCCAGATGTAGCTATATTTGTCACATGAATGAGTCTTTGAAACAGTGGTGACGCGGTCCAAGCTCACATAATCTTCCGCATACTTGATGCCTGAACAGCATTGATATGCTTATCATCAAGTATTTACATTAACTTCGTATTTCTTTACAGAAAACATTTCCTTTACCATAAAGTATTTGCATTAAATCCATCTCTATTTACAGAGAATAATTTCCTCAGGTCCATCATCGACATGTATATATACGGGTCCGAGATGACGTCATCGTTACTGCTTTGGACTGTGGTATACCTTGTCAGGTACCCGGATGTGCAACAAAGATGTCAACAGGAAATTGATTCAGTACGTGCAGTTACTTTTAGTTTTATGTGGTTTTATTTTTTGACAATTATTTCCACACTTCTTTTAATTTGAGGAGAAATACGTAATCTAAATCAAATGAAAATACTACAATATTTTCAAAGAAAGCATTGGCATTACGTATACGAAAACTATCGAAAATATGAAATTTTCTTATCAGTAACTGACGCCGTACAAAACTTCTTACTACTGGAAAGTGAAATGGACAGATATCTATTGTTATGTCACGACCATATACGGACGGTTGGTTTGTAGATGTCATTTTACTGGGTTGGTGTACTGTTTCTAGTGTTTTGCTGAAGATCTAATAAAAGTGTCAGGATGGCAGTAATAATAGCTTTACTCGTTTTGTGAGTTCGAGGTATTATAACACAACAAAACTAGCTTTACAAACGTCATCATGTACCACTGCATAAGTCCGGCTTCCACTTATAATTTCTAAATTTTAAATCCGGTATTCATTTTAAGTGTAATTTGTAATATTGTAAGATGTCCTATCTGTCTAAATTACTTTGCACACTTTTAGCTCTCCAACATTACAATCATGCGGTCTGTCGTATTACGGCATTACGGACGTTAAAATTAATGGAAATATGTCTTTTAAACAATATACATTCAATTGTCTCCTTTATAAACTCTACAAATGTCTTTTTTGTTATTTGTATGAAAAAGTGGATGTTTTGTAGTAATATTTTGTTTGTAGATTGTTGGAACAGTAACGACGAAGTATTGTAGTTATATCTTGTGTTTTGTAGGTTGATGGGACAGTAAAGACGATGTATTGTAGTTATATCTGGTGTTTTGTAGGTTGTTGGGACCGTAACGACGATGTATTGTAGTTATATCTTGTGTTTTGTAGGTTGTTGGGACAGTAACGACGATGTATTGTAGTTATATCTTGTGATTTGTAGGTTGATTGGACAGTAACGACGATGTATTGTAGTTATATCTTGTGTTTTGTAGGTTGTTGGGACAGTAACGACGATGTATTGTAGTTATATCTTGTGTTTTGTAGGTTGTTGGGACAGTAACGACGATGTATTGTAGTTATATCTTGTGATTTGTAGGTTGTTGGGACCATTACGACGATGTATTGTAGTAATCTTGTGTTTTGTAGGTTGTTGGGACAGTAACGACGATGTATTGTAGTTATATCTTGTGTTTTGTAGGTTGTTGGGACAGTAACGACGATGTATTGTAGTTATATCTTGTGTTTTGTAGGTTGTTGGGACAGTAACGACGATGTATTGTAGTTATATCTTGTGGTTTGTAGGTTGTTGGGACAGTAACGACGATGTATTGTAGTTATATCTTGTGTTTTGTAGGTTGTTGGGACAGTAACGACGATGTATTGTAGTTATATCTTGTGTTTTGTAGGTTGTTGGGACAGTAACGACGATGTATTGTAGTTATATCTTGTGTTTTGTAGGTTGTTGGGACAGTAACGACGATGTATTGTAGTTATATCTGGTGTTTTGTAGGTTGTTGGTGACCGGGCCGTAACGACAGCAGATAATAGTGATAGTTTACCGTACTGTAGGGCAGTATTGAGGGAAATACTACGTATATCTAGTCCAGGTAAGTAACATATTATGTCATATAGTCTACAAATATATCTAATGTGAACCCTAAAGTGGGAAAGGTTTCATCTTACTATCTCTTACTAGAAAACTACCCTGATCAAAGTAGATAGTCAAGCATTTTATTGCGTTTTAAAGATTAGGTTACTCGTTTTCTTTTTCATTTGTAATGCCACGGTTTTTTTTCAAAAACAGTTACTAGCTATATATTTTTTACTAATAAGGTCGGTCTCTAGAATCTCAGTGAATAACGGTTTTAGTTGGTATCAATAGATGTAACCCATTACATAACAAGTAATGGATGGAAGAAAAAAAACACAATGAAAAGTTTCCAAAAAAATTATATTTCATGTTTATACATTCTGTTTCGGACGGAATGCGCTATCTCACTTCATACAAGTCGGTCTTATTGTGATCATAGTCTTGTGTGATGTGGATATATGTGAACTGTATCTACAAAATGTCACGTTAGTACGATTCATAGATAAATAGTTTTAACGTATTTCTGCGAAACCATTTTTTTTAATTAGAACATAACGGATTTTGAAGAAATAAGCGCAAAGATGAATAAACGCAGTTCTTACTGTATAAAAACATTTAGTGCAATCATATATAACTTTATAGGAGAAATAGCACTAAAATATTTTACCGCTAAACTATGTATGTCTACAGTAACAATTCAATGTTCTGTTTCCTTTGGCAGCCATCATGACAACACTTCACACCAATACAAAGAGCTCTGTTGTCGGAGGTCACGCGATTCCGGAACGTTCATTAGTCGTCTGTGACCTTCACAACCCCAGAATTGACGACACAATTTGGGACAATCCATTGGAATTTCAACCAGAGAGATTTCTCACTAAGTTGAATGAAGAGCAAGAACGAGTTGCCTCCCTTTCGTTTGGTTTAGGTACGTACTGTGAGATTGAGTTAGGTCATTTAATTCAAAGTAAAATGTAGCATACGCTAGGGATGTAAACAAATAGAATTGATTGTCTCTCAGCAAATCCTCAAATGTTAACGTTATTTGATTCCTGTGTCCCCAGTGACATTTGACAATAAACTCTTGCCCATGACAACAATATTCCATTGTTTCCTGTCTCGTCTGGTCGCGTACAGTCACATGTTAAGTTTTGTTTTCAATCATTTCAAACTATTTACCGAGTATAGATCGAACAGAATGTTTATACATTGCTTTATTTGTAGGTATCTTTATGTAAAATAGTTTAAAATTCAATAGAATGTAAAAAGATAGTGGAACTGATTTTTTGCAGTCATCTTGAAATTCAAATGGCAATCCATGTACATGAGTTTTGTAACTGTCATAGTGGTTCAAAATCAAACATAGAGTGAACTTTTTATCCATAGCTACAGAACGTGACCTATGGCGGTCGACAGACGCCGTGATTGTTTTAGGTTCATTTTGTCTTAAATCTTATATCATAAAGACACCATATGCAAATTTTATGTTTTCCCCTTAATTTAACGATTTTGCCAAAGCAGTCGACCATTCTCTGTCATATATTCTGTACCAGAAAACACCAATTGTTTTTTTTAGGTCCGAGATGTTGTCCTGCTAGGAAATTAGTGGATACAGCACACTTCCTGTACACTATGAACCTCATACGTCACTTCCGCATCAGCCATCATGATGAACGTGCACAGATACCTCTGACGTCGAATTATAAAGGGGTGTCCTTGAAACCAACACCGTTCAGGGTAGTGTTTACACCACGGCAGCCACAAGGGAGTGTAAGCTGAGTGTATGGGACGGACTGAAAAACATCTGAGATTAGAACATTTGATTAAATCATAATAGCGTCCATAGATTTTTATAAACATGACTATTACAACATGTACAGAAAAGGTTTTTGTTTTGAAAGACGTAAATATCAAATCATACTTTAAGGTAGTTGGCTCGGCCGATTTTGAATGCGCGCGCGCATCGTAAACCAGCACGATTGTCGTATATTTTTTTCGCAAAATAAATCCAAAAAAACACGTTATAATTTATCTGATTTGATCAGTAAACTATACTATTGATAAGTCAGTCAAATTACATGCAGGAAACGTGAATTTAAGAAAATATATTCCGTTTTACGACAATGATACGTACTTCCGGTTATGGCGGTCACTATCGACGCCAAGACCAGACGAGTGTGTGGTATGTTATTATCATGCTGAGTAGAGGCATTTGATAATAATTTAGGTCGTTTAAACCAAAAAGGTAGATTATTGAGACACACAGGAAGATGAGAGAATGATTTATTGCATAGAAAACGGGGATTGGAAGTTTTATTGAAGGCCAAATCGCTACCGATGGCCGAGCAACAATCACAACAAATCCACTGACATGCATTAGGAAGACCACAAAGCGGACACGGTAAGATATATTGATTATCTTTAAGCTTTAATCAAATTAAGCGAATAAATAATCCATATCTGGACCTAATTATTTTCGATCCTTCTCTAATATTTCAAGAAATTCAGTAGATCAACAGTCTGTTTATAACTTGCAGTCAGACAGTGTCGATTTCAGATATTTCTCTGCGTGTACTAGATCTATATGTGCACTGCTTAGGGGGAAACAAGATATATTTGACAAAACTATGCAAATGACATAAACAGATAAAAATACATGAGTCACATCAACATATTATCTACATTATATCCAGGTTAGATGTTGTTACATTTATGTATAGTACATACATGTATTTGTTATGTGTACATGTAAGCCTACATAAAGGGTATTCATGAGTGACACTTCGGGGCCAGCTACATAGTTCTATTACATATAATTGTAATATGCCATTATACATCACATCATTATAGAATTCACCATGTACAGTCACTTGTGCATGTTGCTTATTAGCATGTAACATACTTTTTTTCTAAAATATTAAATTGATTTAGTTTTTTATCTAAATTAATAATCTTGTTTTTTAATTTATAGGTGTGACACATGTTGACATATGTAGCTGCTGACATTTTGTGATCTGCTAGCAGTTATCCAATATCCATGTTGTAAGTGATTTTCTGAGGAAGCTTTGTAAACATGCATGTGTACAAAAGTTGACATATGAATATGGGTTGATATCATAATACATATTTGAATTGTGTCAATATGAAATTTTGAAATAAATGAATGAATGAATTATATAAAGTGAACACAAGTTTAATCATGTGTCTGTGTAGGTTATATTGTCAATTACTGTTATATAATTATACTTTTCTACATTACCAAGTCATAATAAAAAGATACATGTATGGGTTCATAATTAATTTGACCTACAATGTACATTTCATTGTATGTATTGATCTGTAGCATACTGGTCATGGACTTCAGTTCAAATGAATTATCTTGATCCACAATCAAGATTGAAGGGATAAAATATTATAAAAGAAATCTATTTTCTTCATGTACATCCTAGATAAAAAAATGCCTGTCACAATGAATTCAAAATTTTGATAAAATGTACAATAACAGTGTATCCATTTACCATTTTGTGTGGATTTTGTATAATTCATATAATAGACCAGTACAATTTATGAGAATGATTAAATCGATAAAATTGTCATGTAACAAACCCATCTTTATTTTATCAGGATTCAGGATTCGAGGAGAGATTGGCAGAAGAGGGACAATACAAGAGCACTTTCACATGTTGTTAGAGGTGTGTATATTTGAAAACAATCTATTAGGTCAAAATTATACAAAAGGCAGCAATCTGTAAATATATATATGTACGTAATTAGTGCCCCCCTCCCCCCTATAAGCGCCACTCCCTTTTCTGAAAAACAGTTGAAGTTGTAAAAATGCCCCCATACTACTTGTGATTTGTATTCCATTTTGCATGATCTTGCAAGTCTTTTACATGTGAATCAAGACATAAGAATGCGTCTCAAAGGATAAAAGGCACATATGGATGCTTACTGAGACAGATTAACTTGTTTTTGAGCCATCAGTATCCTGTTACATGTACCTATTGTATAATGATGTCCCTTGATTGAATTTTAGGACACTGCTCCATGATTGGTAAATAAACTGACCATGTCACCAACTGCAAACTGTGATAAGGAACACTATGTCTGTGCTTTCAAAAGAAGTTGAACTGTTGTTCCTGTCTGCATATGTTGAGAACTGAATCTGCAGCTTTCAGGGGACATAACTCAAGCCTTGTTCACTGCAGCTAATTATGGAAATATGTTTACAGAAACTATTAAGAGATGTCTTAGTTGATTGAGTGTTGCTGGTAATCATTCAACATTCAGTGTTGAAAGATTGATTTCTTCATGGATATTAGAAACAAAACATTATGATTAAATGTTGGATTTTTAGTCTGTAATCTATGATATGTATAGATAATACATTTAATATCAATGTGATAGTTTTAATGATAATCTTTCCTTTGTCAGAACTTTTTCTGAATTTATTGTAAAAGTTTCATTATGTCATATTTGTGATTATGTCAATTTCAACTTCTCAATGAGCAGAACATCTATCTTATATATATATTAATTATGCATGCTCAAGTTCTGTTCTTTCTTTCATTTTTGAATAAATCAAATATTACAGGAATTGATGTTGTTAATCATCATTTAAGGATACAAACTTTTAATAAATTTTAAAAGATGATTTTTTATAAAAGATAATCTATAAAATGATGTTGCATCAGAGACTGGATACCAATTTGCTATTGTGCTTTGTCTGTTGTCATCATAGAGTGCCATTACATGTTTTTTTCTGATCTTGGAATGGAATTCAATTCAAACTTACATACATGTATGGGAAATAATTCATAAACAATATTTGTTATTTACTTGCTTCTATTAGATTTTTATGTGGAATTCTTATGGTTTTTAAGTTTGATTTTATTTAATTTTCTTTAAGCAGCCAGGGGCATTAAGGTATGTACCAGGTTTAGGAAATGGAGGGAAGACATAGTACATTGATAAAAATCACTGACCTCCAAACAGGTATCTTGGAAGTCATGTGACCAAAGACCTCAGCCCTGTTATCAGTGGTTGTTTTACATATATATAAAATTTACATTCATATATCCCCTTGATGCTAATAATTTAATATAAAAATTGAGATCTTTGATTAAAATAACTTAGAAACCACAAAATTTGAGCATTCCTATGTATGAAAATGCAATTGTATTGCTATGAAGTATTCAGTTATGTGAAGGGGGAATATTTGAAAGTGGTTGCTAGGGTACACAACCTTTCATAGAGTACTTTTTCATCACAAAATTGTTTTAGTTATGAAAATTTATGAATGTCTCAAAGAAAAACTTTTGTCTAAATGCTATAAATATCAAATAACTTTGAATAGAATGCAAAATTGAATCCAGGTAAGACTTTTGTATAGAATACTGCTTGGTTGCTATGCAACGGTTGGTTACTAATAAAAGTTAACCAAAATATAGTTTTTCATTGAAAAACAAATATTTTATCATCTTTACATGCATAACATGTCTTTATCAGAAAAAATATACATTAGGTTACATTCAAATGTACACAACAACCCTATTTATACATTTTAGAAAAATGTTGCTAAGGAAAACGGTTGCTATGGATTTAACATCCAATAACTTTTTTCTTTGGACAATGACATGCCATTTTCTCATCATTTTTATAAAGATATGGATGTCCTCTGCAAAATGAGCATCTTTGGAAAAAAGTTAATTATTCCTTCATATATTTTTATCATGTTAAAATGGACAACTCATTTTGCTATATATCAGTACTGAAAAATGAGGGAAACGTTGCCATGGAGACACTTTTTAAATCGACGCTAGGAAACAATAAATACATTGATTTATGTTTTAATTTATTAATAGTCACAAGACATCCATACAAATACATTAAAGTAAGAACAAATGAAAAAATCTTATATTTCCATATAATTTTATTTTGCATTACATTTACCAAGTACATGTCCAGTTGTGCTATATTTCTGCGCAAAGGTTTGGTTAAGTCGTTGTCAAGGTAACACTTTTCAAACGAGGCTAGCAAAAAAACTAGCACAATGACACACACTTTTTTGTCCATTTTTTGACACAGCATGACCATACAATTAAAAATATCTATAAATGAAAAAAAGTTAATTACTTTCAAACGGTCGAGCCAGCTACCTTAACCCCTTAACTCCCAAGAATTTTTAGCAGAGTTCCCGAAAATCCGACATTTTCTTTCAAAGTGATTTTTCACCCTTTTGCATCAACAATTTTGGTAATCAACCCATATATATTTAGAAACTTTAGATCACAACCTTTTCAAATTTTGTAAGAAAAATTATGTTTTCACATTAATTATGTTACCATGGCAACCGAAACTTTGGAATCTGACAAAAAAGTTAAAGTTTCCTACATTTATCACTCTTAAGATAACGAAACTTATTTAAATGTCCATTTATCAACCTGATCATCAAGTATATTATTGCAGAAGGGTTGAAAATTTTATTGAATGCCACAATTTCAATTTAATTTTGAATTTTACCATGGTAACCAACAACATTTAAAACCGAAGATTTTTGAAAATGTTAAAATTAGTGTTTTACCTGTCTTGCTTCAACTACAGAAAGTTTAATTTATATATCAGGCTTAGTAATCTTTTAACTTTCATATTAATTTCAAAGGAGGACGTGGCCAGAATGAGTATCAAATCATTATTTCTTTGCGTAAAAAATGTTACCATGGCAACCAAAATTATAAACTACGAAAAAATGCAGTTTTGCGCTGATAGAACCATTTCCATTGGTTTCAGTCGAATAACACATCGAAAAAAATGTTGTGTTGCAAAATTGTTTGTTTGACATGTTACTGTTTACAACATTAAATATTTATATTCATACTCAGATCAATTAATTTTTATTTTTGGAACGCCAACAATCACCAGTATAACATTATTTCATATCAATCATTTCCTTTGTCATCGTAGCAAGACGACTTACAAATAGGTATGCGTGTGTTCTCCCAAATCAAGATGTTTAGATAAGATGTCTAAATATATATGTACTCAGCGAAAAAATGCAATGCAAGACATACGTATACTGCAGTAAATTTTAAGTTAACAAGGCAATTATTTATCCATTTATATAGTGTCAGATTCTTTAATTTATCCACACAAAAATATCAATATCCATCAACAAAATAAATCAATATAGAGATATGAGATTCCACATAGACAAGTGTGCTTTCATGGACAAAAATTGTGTATTTTACTTTTACATGCACTCATGATAATTTGCATGTACATATCTTATATTGATAGAAAAAAACAACATCTCTATTCATCATTTATTATCTGTGTGTTCTATGTCCGGTCCTATATTGCTTCATAACCAAAAAGACAAGTTTATATGGTAGGAACCCCCACTTTCCCCCAAATATACATGCATGCATTTACAAACAAAATGCAGCGTGCATATTCGTGTGTATATGTGTGATATACTTTGCCATTATTGTAGACACCATGTAATACACATAATTGTGTATTATGTCTTTATATGTACCATATTATAGATACATTGCATGCAGTGTCTACAAACATGTATCTTTACCATATTACATTGTCTACAAACAAGTATGTGTTATGTCTTACCTTATTGTAGATACACTGCAGTGCCTACATACATGTATATGTATTGACCATACAGCAGTATCTACATGTAAATGTATATTGTATGTTTTATGTACTGTCAATATTGTAGATACACTGCAGTATCTATACAAGTATGTTTTATGTAGAGTCCATATTGTAGATACCCTGCAGTGTCTATACATCTATGTGTTATGTCTTGACAATATTGTAGATATGTGTACACTGCAGTGTCTATACATGTATATTTTATGTCTTGACCATATTGCAGTATCAACATTACTACATATACATGTCCATTGTAATTTATAGGACAGGAGCCCCATCCACTAAATCCCCATAGTATATACATGTACTGTGATATGTCTTGTTTAGTTTGTAGACACTGCACCGTATATATATGTCTTGTCCATTTCATAGATACACTGCTGTATTTACAAACATATACATGTACATGTATGTTGTCTTGATCATATTGCAGATATATATATATATATATATTTATATGTGGCGTCTACCACAGGCCTTAGACACCTCTTTTTACGGGCAATACTGTATTACACATTATGAGGTGTCCGTATATCTATACATGCACAGGTGTGTTGTGACTTGTCAGAATTGTAGACACATACATATATCTTGTATCTTTGGCCTTTGGTTGCATTATTTATGTATAGAATATCCATGTGCATGTATCTATATATTGTGTCTGTCATGTTTTTTTTAACACAGTAACTTGTAAAAGATCACAACTGTATGAATTAAATCAGAAAGAACTCAAAAGTCAGATACAGGTATGGTATTTTTAATAATGCAGATTGGAAAATGGTGATGAACTGGCTGAATTTCAGTTTCATAACAGGAGTTTGGTTATCTTCCTAAGGTTGTCACCCACTGATGTCCTTATACATGTAGTCCAAACTGATGTACCTGTAAGTTTTCAATAAAACAAACATTGTAAAAAACATCCAGAATTATAAAATCATTTGAATGGCAGTCTCTGGTTGTACAAACATCAAATGAAATGTATGGTACACTCTAAGTAACTAAGTATAAATACACATGTTATATGTATGTAATTAAATACCTTTTTAAAAAAAAATCTTGCTCATATTGAATACACTACAGCTTAGAAAGTCACACTTAAAAATAGATCTTAGACTAATAAAGATAAAACTTTTGGTATAAATTCCAAGGTGTGATAATGAATATAAGAAATGGTGAAAACACCTTTTTATATATATAAAAAAATTATCCAAAATAATTTTCCACCCCCCCCCCCCCCCCAAAAAAAAAAAAAAAAAAAAACTCTTGACACAGGGACCTGGCACGGATTGTTTTTTACCCAACAGACTGAGTATACCTATTTATGATACTATAATTTATATATGTATACTGTTGGTTAAAAATTTTGTGCCAGGTCCCTGTGATCCATTACTGATTAATTGAACTGATGAAATATGTTTGCTCTTACCTTTGCAGTAATACAATCTAGCAGATTTCTCAAAGTTTCACTAATCTTCCATTAAAACTTCTGGTTGGCAGTATAATTCAATAATTGATCATTACAGGTAAGAAAAAAATCCTGAAAAGAAGATGAAATATTCATGTCAGATTTGATTTTTTTTTTTACATTACTCTCATTTCAAAAGGCTTGGACATATTAGAGACTGAAAAACATAATACAGTATGAATAATCATATTCAGCTATTGCAGATGCATTGCTGTTTTTCATCTGGTCAGGTATTCCATCCATATATATAAAGTTCAGGTACAGAATCTCTTAAAATGTTTAAAATTAAAAATAAAATCACCATTCTAGTTTCCATCTGCATAGCAAGATTATTCTGGTTCCAATGACTCTAGATCGGATAAGTACTACCAGACTAAGTGAAGTGACAAATCATACTATAGAATGTCCACTATTATGTGGACTTTTCTACGGGAAATCTCGAATGTGACGACCAGTGCGCAGGACCGGAAGCATAACGTGTCATGTGAGGATAGCGACATTTTGAGTAAGTCAAAAGATCATTATTATCAGGCGATTGTTTAGTTTAGGAAATAACAATAACGATTGTTATTATAGAGATGACTTTTCAACGGGGAATCGACGAATTCGAACAAATTATTGACTTTTGTAATCGGGATGTTGTTATATATGTAATTGCGAAAATTCAATATGATTGGATAACGTTTTCTATGTAAGAGGGGCCTCTAGAGTAATAGTTTGATTTAAATATTTTATTTTGTACAACTCAAATATCCTTGTCTTATTGTGCTTGTTATCAGTGTAACAACATTCGCTTATACTCTACTGATGGTTTTTTTTCATGTTCGTATATAAGTTGGATATATTTAAGCAATAAACTGTTACCAGATTGGACATACAGTTGATATGAAGCCCATCCGGAAGGAAGATAAATAGAATGGCGCCCGTTAGGGCGCCATGAATATTTATCTTTCGGACGGATGGGCTTCATATCAACTGTATGTCCAATCTGGTAACAGTTTATTGCTTATATTTCCATTACGATTATCAAAATTCAACACTTTACACGTATATCCTTTGAATTTTCCCGCTTGCGCTAGTGTTGACGTCACCAAGTTTAATAGACAGAACAGCAATAGCATCAACTTCTGAATATAGTTCAACACAAAACGGTTTGCAACAAGCGAACAAATGAAAATCATGCCATGACATTTTTTAATACAAATGATTTTGTCTACACGATAATACTATTAGATTTCATAGACTGCACAACTTTAAAATTATTTGACCGTTATGTATAGGCGTAAGTATACATTGAATACATTGTTAGTGACGCGGCGGAAACGTTAAATATTCATACGCTTGACCAGATTGGAGTTCATAGCCAGATATTGCCCATCTGGTTTAACATAGATTAAGCGGGAAACTGAAAGTAGGATGGAAATATTCTGTTATGTTGCTATGAAATAAGAATAAAGACAAAATCATATTACGATGCTGTCAATATTTTGTTTATTTAAACATGTATAATTGAATGAATGTGTGGTTTCAAGAAAGAAAAACAAAACCTATAGTTGATATCATCTCTACCAGTTTACATAAACTGTAAAGTGATACATAACTTAATACATGTGTAAATACATTGCTGTGTTATTTTTTGTGAGATTATTATCAAAATACTCTTTTACTGCACAGGCAATAATTCACCACATTCACGTGAATTTCGCAAGAATATGAATTTCAAATGAAACATTTCTTATGGAATTCACGTAAAGTACATATTTTACCATACACGGTTACAAATGATTATCAATCAATATATATATATATATTATATTTTTGACATTTTTAATGGTATCCTAATTTTGTTCATCGTTTTCATTCCAGTTTGTGGTCTGACCGTTGTTTTATCTTTTGTATGACAATTGTTTGTCAATGACCACACAAACACGTCCACAGCCCTCTTTTGTTTATAGAGATTTACCTATAAATGATATGTTAGCGTTTGTTACTGTCCAGGTTTAATGGTGTTTTCAAGTCTGATCACCTGTCACTAATTTTGAAAAATGGTATTTCGCATACATGTGAATAAAAATAAATTAGTTTCTACCATATTGCTAAACTTTTATGTGGGAGTTCCATCTTATGTTGAATTTCGTACCAAAAACTGACCAATATATTCACGAAGTTCCAATATTGATTACCTCCCCCTGTCAGAAACACACTCGACAGAATTTTAAAACTTCTTTACATATTTTACATCTACATGTATTGCCCAACCAACACATTAAATATTTGAACTGATACGCCCTGTCCAAAGGGGGATTTACAGGAATCTATTTTTGGTTTGATTCTGCGGTCCCTTTAGTAGTAATTAGTATTCAACTTGATGTATATATTATTCATGTAAACTCTACTATAAAAACACATACAAATACATTTGAAACAAGGCTTGGAAAAATTGTTAAAAATTCCTCTTACATTATTTATTGACCCTATGACACGTTATTGAATGCATAATATATCGTTTTCATTCCAAATTAGTAGCGTTTGACCGGGGGAATTTTTAAACTTTCGTATGACAGTTTGTTTGTCTATGACATCAGTTGACATATACAATTGCTCATGTTTCCGCCTTCATTCTGATTCCAAGATATAGTAGTGCCTGGATAATAGTTTTTATTTAGCAATGTCCTTCATAAAACACATATCTCAATTCAACAAATCATTACAGATTAAATGAGAAAAGGGAATCAAATTGTATATGCAGGACTACATAAATTATTCCCAATACTATTTTGTATTAAATTATAGTTGTAATAAACTGTATGAAGAACGCAAAAGGAAATTTATTAATATATTATTAATAATGTATTTAAGATAAAACAGCCAATCTCACGGTATAGGGACATTATAGTTACATGAAATGACCGGACACTTAGTATTCTAGTATGAAATCATATACAACTTCAGATAATATCTATATTTTATTGTAAAGTCTAAATATAATTACATACAAATAATTTGAAGCTAGACTTTGAAAACGTGTTTGAAAACATATATTAAACTCTTACATTATATATTGACCTTATGATAAGTTTTGATACACAGTTTATTGATTTGTATGATTTAACTTTTAGGACCACGCCACAATTATGTATCAACTCATTACAATACTTACAAACAACAACCAGACATGTTCCGGACCAGCCTATGGAATGATTCTACTTCCGGGGGGAATCCAAGTACTACCGCTACGGGATCACCTCGAGTTCTGTGGACCAACAACATACACAGTAATAGGAACAAGCGACTGAGGCGAGACCCTGAAAAAAATAGTGTATTATAAACACAGATTCATTCTTGTGGAATCTTTCTCGGACAGTTTTAAGTTGATTAAGAGAATCAGCCAATATGGCGGCAGGGATCTTCGGTTTGAACGATATGACGGCGGCATGGAAAGCTCCGGACTGGCGGTATACGGTGAAAACGTGTTTGTAATATCTAAGCATACTACACTACTGGTGTACTCTGCTGGAAGGACGACCCGAATAATGCTGCGGCATGGTCGGCATCACTGGGCAAACATAGAACTGAAGAATTCTGAACCTGGCTCCGATTACGGTATGATTTCAGGAGAAATTGTAGAGCAGCTTCCGGTTCTGATACGGAGTTCCGGTATGAAGGTTTGTGCGATTAACAATTCGAGATTATCACAAAATGCTTATGTCACTGTTAATGGTGATGTTTACATTGCCGCTCCTGACAACAACCGAGTTCTGATGTTTGACAAGGAATGCCATCCTTATGACGAATATATTCAACTTCTGCCGAGACATTACGTCCAGGATATCGTGGGCCTCGATGACGTCCATACTTATAACGGTTTACGATGGGGACACAAGCGAAAGATATGTCGCGATTTACGTCAAGGGAAGTACGACGTCGCCATTTTCATTTAACTGGGATTAAACAAAACATACATTTTCTAGTGTAAACTGTGCAGTGTAACTCTAGGATTTCTGACATCGGCGACAAAAATGCTATTGTTTTGATTCGGAACTATATGTTGTGTAATACTAATAATCAGTTCCTATAATTAGACACGGTACATATTCCAACCTTTTGTCTAGTTTACAAAATATGGCCCCTGTTTAGGACACATACACGTGTATATACGCTGGAGAATAATAAACACTTTGACACTACATGACAATACTGATAAATCAACAAATCGTAATTAACAATTTTTACATGTACATGATTAAAATGGTAGATATTTTATACGTTAACATATTTTATAATTGTTTTCATATATACAAGGCACTGTATGATGTTCTTACATTGTAAGTCTGAAAAGGACATGTGGTATGATGTTCCTACATAACATTTCAGCAAAAGGCAGTTGGTATAATGTTCTTAAATAACAAGGCAGAAAAAGGCAGGTGGTATGATGTTCCTACATAACAAGTCAGTAAAAGACAGGTGGTATGATTAGCTTACATTACAAGTCAGCAAAAAGCAGTTGGTATGATGTTCCTACATAACATTTCAGCAAAAGGCAGTTGGTATAATGTTCTTAAATAACAAGGCAGCAAAAAAGCAGGTGGTATAAATGTCTTATATAACAAGCCAGCAAAAGACAAGTGGTATAATGTTCTTATATAACAAAGCAACAAGGCAGATGGTATGATGATTGCACTAAATAAAACAGCAAAAGGAGTGGTATGATGTTCCAACATAACAAGTCAGCAAAAGGCAGTTGGTATGATGTTCTACAATATAACAAGCAGTGGTATGATGTTCCTACAAAAGGCAGGTGGTTTGATGTTCCTACCATGTACATAACAAGTCAGCAAAAGGCAGGTGGTATGATGTTCCTACATAACAAGTCAGCAAAAGGCAGTTGGTATGATGTTCCTACATAACAAGTCAGCAAAAGGCAGTTGGTATGATGTTCCTACAGTACATAACAAGTCAGCAAAAAGGCAGGTGGTATGATGTTCCTACATAACAAGTCAGCAAAAAGCAGTAGGCATGATGTTCCTACATAACAAGTCAGCAAAAAGCAGGTGGTATGATGTTCCTACCATGTACATAACAAGTCAGCAAAAGGCAGGTGGTATGATGTTCCTACATAACAAGTCAGCAAAAGGCAGTTGGTATGATGTTCCTACATAACAAGTCAGCAAAAGGCAGTAGGCATGATGTTCCTACATAACAAGTCAGCAAAAGGCAGGTGGTATGATGTTCCTACATAACAAGTCAGCAAAAGGCAGGTGGTATGATGTTCTTACATAACAAGTCAGCAAAAAGCAGGTGGTATGATGTTCCTACATAACAAGTCTCTGGTGTTAGTTTCCATAAAAAGTGCATACTGATAATAAAATAAATCACATATTTGTAATATGTAATAAGACATTGTTAGTGGCTATGTCGGGCTGGAAATCAATTCTGACGTCTTACACTGTAATATAATCAATGATGTGTCGTCAGGATACAAAACCAAGTACTTAAAAACACAACCAAAAATCATAATTAGTAACGGTTCTTTGCCTTCAATAACAGCAGAAGGGAAAAATTTCAAACAAATATATATATCAATTAAGGATCTTTGTTTCGGTCAATATGGTGTTATTTCGCCCGAGTAGAATAAATAATGACCGAAGGTAGACCGAGTTCAGTATTTTAAAATCTACACGGGCGATATAATACCAATGGACCGAAGCAAAGGTTTTTAATTTTTGTATTAGATATGTTATTTCTTCAAAAATCCCCAAAACAATATTTAGTATGCATATAAATCACAGTCAAACAACGGCACCCTGAAGAATGCAGCGTTTGTGCAATGAAATTCGCTATATATTGCACGTCAGGTGACCATGTACACGTATTGTTCAATGGAAATTGTGAAAATTAGAGCATATCTAATATATGATTTTATTAACAGTGGAGATTATACTTACCGAACATTGTGAAAACACAAGCAAATTTACCCAATTAACCACACAGAAAACACATTAGTATATTTCATAGTAAAAGAAAGAATGAAATAACAACGTCTCCATATCGTTATAGAATGTATAGCGACAAAGATAATTAATAACAGGCCAAAGACGTGATGAGTATCGCTCCAAACAGTGAATCAAATCACCACCATCATCATCATTACAAATGAGATATTACTATATTTATGGGAATAAACATCACCAAAAATATAGTATAACGAAATTTAAATGTTTGTACAAATTAACATCTGTTCAGTGGATATATTGAAGAAAGAGATATTATTGAGTTTTTTTCGGAATAAACATCAATATTGACATTTCCATTTTCTCTTTGCTATAAAACCTTATTACCAACTGTGAATTCGTTTACGCTTGCGTAAACGCAGTGGTTGTCGCGCAAGAATACACACCGGAATACTGACTTCCGCAAGTAGTGTGAATGCGCATCCGATTAGGCCTATTTGTATGACAAATCTTCAATATACTGCATGTATGAATATAATGTAAATCTTCAATTATATATCAGCAAATAAAATATTTAACAAATATTATATAAATGGGATGAAAAAAGATAAAGTTAATGTGGAACTTTATTTTGTGTACTCTCTGAATTTGACAACATTTCCTGCCTAATTGAAGCCAGCTATTCCGGGATTCCATCAATTGACCGGGTGTTCCAACAAACGTGTAACATTAAAAAACAGAGTTTTATTTTATTTGAAAGCTTAATTTTCAATGAAATGGTCGGTCGAAATTAAATATAAGGAATGGTTGTTATGTTTGTTGTTTACTGGTCTGTAAACTGCGTTTTTGTACAGATATCTTAACATGACGCGCTATTTTTAACGCGCGTCATTTAAAATATTTGTACAAAAAAATGCAGTTTACACACCAGTAAACAACAAAAAATAAAAATGATTCCTCAAATAAAAATACAGTACAAATAAATATAATCAATTGTCCAAATAAACATTAGTAAAATTTTACTACAAACATCAGAATAAATACAGTACAAACCTCAGTAGAAATATAGTACAAAGTGATAATGTTTTAACGTGATTTAATCTAGAAACGTTGACCAATCCATATATAAACGTATGTAACGCATATCAGTTCTCATAAGTAATGAATAAGGAAGAATAATAAATAACAACGTAAAGAAAAATTGACACGAAATCAACTTGAAATATGTGTTATGGGTTAATAACGTTCTGTTTCCATTACTCGGACCGAAGAAAAAAAACCTGCGTAAATAATTAAAATAAAAAAGTACAGATTCAGCTCGACAACGTACACCTGTACTCTGAATATGTAAATATGACATGGCCCAGGAGCCATGATGTATACTGTACGTGTATCGGTCGTGACATTTTCTAGGTGAAATGTTATCATTTGAAATGTGGCCTATAGGGACAACAGAATTAAACCAGAAATAAATCTCTAAAAAATTCCCTTTACATAGAAAGGTCAATACATCGGAAAATGAAGATGTAGGTAACATCAGTTTCAATGTGTGGGTTGCGCCAATATATATAAATGTAAAGTGTGTAAAGAAAGGTATACATGTATGTGTGCCGTATTGTTCATACTCATACACCAAGAAAAGTTTTAATTTTAATTTAACACCAAAAGTTAGTAACATTTTGATAATCACTTGTAATGCATCAGTTTTATTTTTACAAGTACCAGTAGGAACAAGGAGCTGAATACGAGTTTGCCAGTGCTGCAAAAAGCCGTTATATTTACGTACAGTGCAATGAAATAAGGCCAGACCTTGAAGCCATGGTGTGACCTTCACATTTATAGCGTTATTTATAGTATATTGTAAAAAGTATTCCTGCATGTATTTTTTTATCTAAATGCAAAGGCAATAAAAAAAAACAGTGCATAAATTGTGTGTGTAACTAACGTTAATACATGATAAGGTACCATACATGGTATACCATGCATGTATTTTTTCCTCTAAACATGCATAGGCAATAAAAAAAATTTTACAGTGCATAAATTCTGTGTTGTAACTAACGTTACTACATGATAAGGCACCATACATGGTATACCATGCATGTATTTTTTTCCATCTAAACATGCATAGGCAATAAACAAAGAATTTTACAGTGCATAAATTATGTGTCGTTGTAACTAACGTTAATACATGATAAGGCACCATACATGGTCTATCCATTTGAAGGATTTCCATAGCTTAGTTCACCACACCTTATACTTCTCAATAGATTACTGAAGAAAAAAGAGCATGGCAAAATTTTTCCCGGTTAAGGCACATATAACTGTAAGAACACTTTCAAGTATGTTTTGCAAATGCCAGATAATCAAGAGTGTAATCTGCTGTTTTTGTCAACTTTTGTACGAAGTTCAGTGGAATATGACAGATCCAACGTAAAAGGTTTAGCAAGATGGTAGATCATTAATTATATATATATAAGGTTAGTATTCACTTGTGTTTGGGATTAGCTAGCACCAGAAAACTTATTTAAAGCTTGACAACGGCAAACGTCAACAAAGAGTAATATATAAACTATTACACACGAGTTGGTATGCTGACTATGTGTAGTAAATGTACTGTGATGTGTACAGGTAATCAGGTTAATCATGAATCGCCCATATGTGTTGTGAAGTTTACGTGCCTCCATGTAGTGGGTTTTGTTAGACAATGTGTTGATCTTTGCTTTCTTGTTTTAGGGTCTCGTTATAACAACTAAATATTTCGATTTAACGACTTATTATATCGTTATAATGAATTAGTATATCTTCATAAAGACTTTTACATGTACCCTGTTTAAGAAGCTAGAATTTTGACTGATATTTTCTCATTATTTATTTATTTTCAGTCAACGTCACATGAGCGTGCGTGTAAAACTGTTGAATGAGGTAATGGAATGTAAGGAATGTGACGATTGAGATGTCAGACGATTTAATTTGTACCACAAACCTTAAATTTGAATTGACTTTCATGTTAACTACGTTTTCTCCTTTAACTGACGGTCACGGTCCGGTGATTTCCATTGATTAAATCAGTGCCTCTGGCTATAACACACAGCGACAGGTAACAAATATACATGTACATATTAAAGGTAAATCACACACGGTGATGTCAGAACAAAGACACGTGAATTAGCTGTCAGTGTAAACACGGACACACATATGGTCTGAAGACATTCGTATCGTCCACAAAACGGACTTCCGAATAAAAAGCAATGAGTGTAAAGCATCCACCTGCTCGCCACATCTGAGTGCACACTTCCATATAACAGGAGTCGGTGATCCGTAACACTTTAAATTCTATATCCTGTTTTTACAGCTTCTGTTGTGTACAACCGCCCAAATCGTGACAGGCGTCAACAGTAGTACTAACAGCGCGCAAACAGACTGTGCTGGATAGATGCAACACCCGCGACATTTTGTATTTCGTTTTTAAGTTATCAAGGTTTTATCATAATCATACGCATTCATATATATGAGTACGATTTAGAGTGTGACGGTTTACCTAGCTGTGGTCCGTGTTTGGTTTTTAAGTCATCAGTGTATTATATTATCCTAAACCACTACGCGATAACGAGTCGGAGTGTGACGGTCAGCCTGTGGCCCGTTGTTTTTATTTACCATGGTTGTGTAATACACATCAGTGAAACAGAACACATTTGTAATATTACGAATTAGAGTGTGACGGTACAATTATTATACATATAGACGACGCCGGATATGGCTCCTCACATTGGACTTAATGACGTCCCCGGTTACATCCTCCCGGCACTAGTTATCACTGTATCGCTTTATTGGCTGTGGAGGAGGGAGATGGCACGAGTTCCCGGTCCCCGCGGTCTACCGATCATCGGAAATATCCCCCAGGTGGCGGGCGGAGGGTTCGATCAGAAACTACAAAAGTTCAGAGACCGCTATGGTAATATCTTCAGGCTAAAGTTAGGAGAAATGACCACTGTGTTCGTATTTGGACTGAAGAATATCGAGGAGGTTTTACTCGGACGAGATGAAAACTTCGCTATGAGACCTAACTGGTTATATATCCCTGATAAAGTCATTCAGAAGAAAGGTAAGATTGTATCTGCTTTACCTAAATGATTACAGCAATATTAATTTACAATGAAACTTGTTAAAAAGATTATCCAGGTAATGAACAAAAGGTTTTTGCCCAACGTTATACGTATGTTAAATTGGTCATATTAAACAGGTGGTCTCTTTACAGATGTAGTCGGTCATGCAATGAGTCCATATACGTAATTACATGTATATAAAGCGATTAGCTTTAGGTAGTTTTGTGCGAACCGATATGTTCAGCTATTGGATGTTGTACCGTTAACCCACATAGTACATTTTATTGACAATAGCTATAACGGCGGTGTGTGTGTTCAGGAATCCTGATTTTTCTCTATCGCCAATAGCCGTTAAATTACTATACTTTATATCGTGTTGATATATATATGTAATATATGACGCCATTGAGTTATAACCGACGGATGTACTTTTCGATCATAGTCGGTTAATGTATTTGCGTTCAAGTCCCACCTCCCGACAAACGAGAAGTCATCATACAAGTATCACGAGATACACGCGCATACCATCATTACTACAACATCAGAAGTATACGTGGAAATTGCTTAACGAAACCACGTTACTTCCTACTTAAGCTAGAATATGTGTAGGATATGTATAGATTGATGAGGAAATGAAGCCTGGTATGATCAAGGATATACGTCCTTGGTATGATAAATTATACAAACATATCATCATACATCATCATCTACTCATAGAAAGGAATTTACACAAACTGTGAGTTTACGATGTTACTAAATCATGTATTTTATTACGTTATTAGCTACATATATATATATATATATATATCAAATTTAACATGCTTCTTAATCACAACTACAAAATAGTGTTTACACTAAAGTAACGGATACATGTATGTCTGTAACTGAGGAAAACTTCATAGCTTTATGAAAAATGTGACCTACAATGTGCGCGAGTCAGAAAGTCGTCCGTTTTTTCCATTAAGTTATGACGGCATCTCAGCAGGTATCCGCAGCTCTGAGTGTCTAGTGATAGCCAATGTAATATAAAATAGTTTTAAATCACCACACTTCTTCTGTGTATGTCTAATTTACCAGAGGTGTAATGTTCTGTACTGGTCTAGCCTACAGAGATCAAACAGACCATACAATCGGTCAGATAAAAACCAATCTGTTATATTCTTCAGGTCGGGCATTGTCCAGCTACAAAAATATAACACAAGTCATGAAAGAAGGCTTCCCGAAACAAACATTATATCCTACAATGTAAGACACTATATTCGATTTATTTTATCCAACTAGTTTGTAGCAACTAAAGTCAGAAAGAAGGCTTGCGATAATTCATAGCAGAACATGAAACGTACTCGAAATCTAAGTCTATCGAATTAACATTATATACCCTACAACGTATAACACTGTAGCCATGTATTGTTACATATCCATCTAGGTTCAATAGTTTAACATGTAATCTTAGAAGTCTGGTTTGTAATATATTGTATAGCTAGAGAAATATTTATCATAATGCTTCTAACAACCTTCACATTTCTTTATTCAATTCCATTAAAGTGCAATGTATAGAGAAACATATTTACGACATTCAACAAATACAATTTACAAGGAGGAAACATTGCAGAACATTTTTTATTTAGAACCTTGATTAATTTACATACATTTCGTATTGTTGTGATATTTGACTTCATTAGCTGTAGAGAATAAGTAATGTTCACATATGTTGACCATGTCTTGTAAACAATAATCAGTTAAGGATTATTTCACTAGAAACGAATTCAACATCAACTGCACAGAGAGGAACTCCATCCATCACCCCCATTAAATCGACCAAAGCAAGATTTAATCTTAAAATGACTCAAGTCTGCACGACATGTTCAACATATGTGAAATTATAGTTGGCAAGTGGCAGTTTACGATCTCTTTAACTAAGGTAATGATATGGTGTTTTCCAATAAACACACGCAGTATACTGTATCTGATATTTACAGTTGTGTTCTACTAGTAGTTACTGAAATACAACACGTTGGTGCACCATTAAAACATTATGTAAATAGCTTACAGTCGAAATCTAAAACCATTCCAACAAAAATCATTTCTGTTACAATTAGTTTGACGTTGACACCTAGTTTGACTTGACTATAGTTTCGAACGATCTAAAAGGGCGTATTGTAAGTTAAAAAAACTGGTATGATGTTACTCCTAAAGTCATGTTACATGTATTAGCCTTGCAACCATTGCCAAATTAGCCAAAATTAAAGTTTATCCAACTACTTTATTCGGATGTGAGATGTCGCTCCTGGATATTTAGAGATAACGAGCTCAGATTATATTGTTTAATCTGGTCATTGCTTAAAGATGCTCCACCACCAACAGAGCATAAATGATATTCATCACTTGAACAATAATTGTTGTTTAATCGTGTATGTATATGTCTGATTAACAGAAAAACAATACATGAAATAATTTGTTTTGCCTTTGGTGCATGCGTAATCAGTACTTCATTTCATATAGGATAGATAGGATAGAGTGCCACGGATTTTTTTTCGGGATGCAATTAATTTTTTTTTGTAATATGATTTTGAAGTAAAATTAGAAGCTCAAACTTTCCAATGGTGGTAATGGTGTAAAGTAAGTAACTTTTTTAACTGAAGAAAAATACTAAATCTTCTGCTCCTGTTTTTGATAGTGAAAAAATACCATTTGTCAGCGGTGGAGCATCTTTAAGTAAGAGAACCAAGACTGACATGTGTGTATCATTGCTTGGTTGGTTTACCATTGAATCATATATTATTATATTGACAACAGAAATGTATTGTTTGTAAGACCAATTGTTGCCATGGATGGTAGTTTGTAATACATAAAAAAATTCATTAGATTTGTTATGTATACTTTGAATGCAAAACAAAAAAGGTTTTACACCAGTCGTCACTGAATATTACAACAAAAACGTGTTATATGATATCTTTTTTGATTTTATTTAATCTTGTACTTCTCATGGGACAAATAATGACGAATACATGTTTATAAAAAATGTATACAGACAACTATCACGATTTAAACGATGTCAAATGATTTATACTTAATTAGATTCAAAAAGTATTCATCTTAAAAGCAGTTTGCACTTTTGAAACTCGCTGTAAGGTTCCCACATTTTGAATGTTTATGTGAACTCTTGAATATCAAATTGAATTGAATTATGTTAATATTGTAAAATACGTTTTAATGATAATGTAACCTGTATAATTTTACATTGCGATAAAAATAGCGAAATTTGCGACGAATACTGGCGTTTATTTGTCAATAGAACTGAGTTCGAATTCATGTTATCGCCCCATAACATATCAGGTTTTGATTTATTATACATTGTTATGTCCCTATGCAATCGTTTCTATATAAACTCTATTGACAAAAAAGCCACTAAATGAACTGTTCCGTCGAGCGGTCCGAAGAACTGTTAAAGACCGGAGTGACGTCACAATGGGGTATTACAAAACAGTTATCTACTATGTTATCGGGCAGCAGATGATTTGTTGGACCCTCAAACAAATCATTTGTTGCCCTCAACCCCAATCAACAACTGTATACTGTTGGGTAAAGACTAAGCATTTGATTATTCAAATGAAGACAAACAGTGATTTATATTTGTAGTCCAATTTGGATGTTTCTGTACAAATAGATAACTATTATTTGTCCGTATAGATAAGAGGGGTGATATCCCATGTTTCCTTATTTTTGTATAAAGCAAAATCATTCCGACATGATACAGTGTCAAATAATTCATCATTTACCAGTGGGCGTAGTCAGTTTCAACAAAATATAATAAGATAGTCATGTCAGCGAAAATATTACTTATAAGAAATTACAATTTCACTACAATTTAATGTATATTATTATATTCACGTGGACTATGCGGATACACATGTGTACCAGATCAAATGCCATTTCATTTCCTTAACCGAGATAAAATCTCTATTAGAGATAAAATCTCGATTACAATGAGTCTGTGGATATCTTCCTCATTTACCAGTCACTTCAGACTCTTCACCCACTTACTCCACTTCACTTTATAAACCACATTGGCCATGTCATTCGTATCCACGTTCACATATCAAGTCCTTATACCATGCATGCTATTCATTTGCTCTCGTGGGGAGGTGTTATATCATTACTTTGTGTGTACTTTGTGTGTGAAATTAACGCCGTTTTATATGATGTTAACATCAAAAACAACTGACGTGGAAAATCGTACGTACCTAAAAAGACGGATATGCGAAAAGGTTTATCCGGTTAAATGATTTACACAAAAGTGCCAATTAGACATGTAATTAAGCATCTAAGTGCATTCGGTTGGCAATTATTGGAGAATTGATGCAAAATGAAGTCCTTTAATTCGATAACAAATTTCTGACAAAATCCCAATTTGATTTGCATTTATAAAGAATAAACAATTTATTACCGTCAAGGACGGAACAGCCATTTCCGTTGGTGGCTGGTACAATTGTGACGTCACAATAATAAAGTCAAAATTAGCAGATGGCAGTTCATGCACTAATGAACGCCAAGTGCGTTTGGTAATATGGCATGAGTGTGTGCGGTGAAAATGTAAATATTTCCCGTTGCACGCCTGTAATCATTTGTCTGTTTGATTCAGCAAGACAACACTTTATATTAATCAAAATTGGCTTTCTGCTAAGACTTAAAAAAAAAAACAATTTCATAGGGTTCTCGTTATGATTAACATTCTGTCGGGAGAGGTTGTCCGTGTACGGTACGAGAATATTGTTATAATGTAGTTTAGTAAGCACTTAATTTCAGCTAAAGTGACATTTTGTGTGTACTTCTAGACTTAGCATACAAATTATGCAATAATGCTTTAATTTTTTACACATGTATACTAGTTATCAGACTAAAGCATATATACAGTTACAATTTTTTTTCCACTTTTAGGTCTTATTTGGACGAATGGCGATATGTGGCAGAAAATGAGAAATATAATGACCACTACACAGACTTCTCCGGACAGTGGTCAGCACACAGAAAAACAAATATTGGCTGAAGTGGAGCATGTGTTCAATATCTTGTCTACCGGAAGTGACCCCGAAAGAAACGGAATTGACCCGAATGAACTGTTCGGTGCTTCCACTTTTAACATCTTGTCATCGTTTATATTCGGCCAAAGGTGAGTCTGGTAACAATTTTAGAACTACTTAAACTATCCCCGATTAAAATCAATTAAAAGTGTAATAGAATCGTTAAAGTGTGCTGGTAACGTTGTTATTACGGTAATTATAACCTTACCAAATTGATAATTTCTTCTAGAGGGTAATTTTGCTATTTTTACTTTCTATAATTGATAAAAAATAAACTTGGAAAAACAATAACCCCGTGAATGAACGATGCATGTTGTTACAGATCAAATTTCTACTGGAACGAAACTGTATCCAAGTGATGGACATGTTCATAGCCATGTATCACTAGAAAGAATACCAGCCCACAGATTTACGAACATTCCCTAACTTAAGGAATCCCTAACTTGAGGAATCCCCTAAGTTAAAATTCCCATCACCAAAAGTTAAGCAGAAACCTTAAGAACAAAATCTGAAGGATCCTTTCGTAAAATCTTTCCTTTGGAGAACTTTAAGTTAAGGAATTCTTTAATAGACGTTGATGAAACTAGCCCAAAAGACCACCAGTATGTAAACAGATAAAGATATTAATAAATGGGACTAACTGGTATTCTTAATGGTCAGCTCTAAAAACAGAATCTGTCATGATAGAGGTTCTAGCAATACTATCCTCAACATCGCCTGGTATGTTTCAGTATAATGTACAATGACACTGTTTATACTTGCTATGTCCCAGGTTTGACGTGACAGAGAGTGACTACAGTCTGCTGAGGGACGGGATAGCTGATATCACAGAGCGAAATAAATCACAGAACCCAGTCAACATGTTTCCTAGTCTCGGGGCCTGTATGAGGCGTAAGGTACGGTCTATATAATATGGCGTTAGAATTGTACCTGCTGCCCCTGATCGTAAAGGCGACTAAATTTAGTATTTATCTTTTGATCATTCCTAACTGACTTTATGTTTCCTTATGCCTACCTTTAGCGCCGCCTGATCACTTAGCCTTGAGTGGAGCGTTCGCCCCTGTGAGGAAGGCTCTAGGTTCTGTCCCCTGGCCGAGACATACCAAAGTCTATAAAAGTGGTAGTTTCTGCTCCTCCTTAGCGCTCAGCAAACAGGGAGTGGGACGACTGGTTCGCTTCTTGTCAGTATAATGTGACCGGGTGGTGTGTGTTGCTTGGTGTCTCCTGAGGCATGCTTCAGTGATATAGCACTATAAAAAGGGCAACAGTTTTACTTTGCAAGAAGACACAACACGAACATACTATAGTCTCCAAAAACACGCATCTCGCACTTCATACACGCAACACACTGCATTCATGGGAGGCCGTCCTTACATGACCCTGGTTGTTAATAGGACGTTAAATTAATAAAACAAACAAACATCTGTGAGGCGTAAAGTAGGCTCTATATCATAGATCGGCCCTCGTGTCAACATGATTACTAGTCTCGGGCCTGTATGAGGCGTAAGGTAGGGTATATATCAAATATTAGTCCTCATGTCAACAATTGTCCTAGTCTTGGGCCTGTATGAGACGTAAGGTACGGTCTATGTCATAGATCAGGCTCTATAGGCGTTCGTGTTAACATTTTCCTAGTCTCAGGGCCTCTATGAGGCGTAAGGTAGGGTCTATATCATAGATGGGTTCTTCGTGTCAACATGATTCCTAGTCTCGGGGCCTCTATGATGAGCGTAAGATAAGGGTCTATATCATAGATGGGTTCCTCATGTCATTTTTCGTTCAACTATGATTCATCGTTGCATATGTTAAAGTATACAGTGTTTATTACTGAAACAACCTAGGAAAAGACGATATAATAAACTTGATTATGACTGCAGAGAACCAAAAACTGATCTCAAATACAAAGATCGTATGTTCAGTTTTCTCATTTATTATATTCCCTATATTAAAATGCGTGACATTTTTGTAGCATGATTGATGTGAATATCTATGAAAAATTTCTATAAAATTTAGCACTTTCTAATACAGTATGTTGGATACATATACTGCATTCTGTTAGTGTGATGGTAGTAATGCAGATCTCGTGACGTTTGTATCTTAAACTCCAGGGGAATGCCACACTTAAGCCATGTAAAAGCTTGACACTAACCTAAAGCCATATTAGCTGTTGGTATTCACTGTATCACTTATTTCAGAGAGATGCCGCCATCGACAAAGAAAACGAACTGTTCGCAATCCTTAAGAAATATTTGACTTCACATGAAAACAGTAGTAACAGAGAGTCCCCACGTGACGTCATGGATACCTATATCCAACAGACAGAACAGGAAAAGGACACGGACAAACCCAATAGAGGTAAATAGGATAACATGATGGTTCCCAAGTGTCCCCATACTTTATTGCACAACAATATACTGTTACACGCGCTTTAAAAAAATTGTTATACCCCTATAAATAGTGTCTATATGAACTCTACTGGCAAAAATGCCAAAGAACTGTTAAAATCGACTGTTAAAATGCGTTGTTGGACCGGAGTGACGTCACACCTATAATTCGTGACGTCAATGCATTGTTTTGAGTCAAAGGGTATAACAATACAGTTATCGTCTCTATTCGACTGGGCAACATATGATTCGCTGGACCCTCACACAAACTGCTGTCCTCGGCCTTCGTTCTCGGGCTTCAGTTTATCGTCGGGTCCAACCAATCATTCGTTGCTTTTCAACCCAAGTCAACAACTGTATACTATGATAGCGTGTAATATAAAATGTTGCGTATTTAACGGGGAAATTAAATACACGAAAAGGTATCGTTCTGATACTACTTTAGTGTTTATTAACCTTATGAGGATATATCATCGGGAATTTAGATTGCCGTGAAAAGTCAATCTTTTTCAAAATGCGATGTGAAATAAACGAAAATTTTCCAATTGTCAAGTATGTACGGTGTTTTGCAATTAAGTATAAGAAAACATCATCAGTATCTTGATCGTTAGTGTGCCTGTCTAGTGGACGTCCAGGTACATTTTGTAAATGGTACATATATGTATATCAACATAGCTCACTCCTCATTTTTGCCTTACCCTCTTGTCCAGCAGACATCAATCATATCTAATCTAGGAAATCCAATAAGAACTTTGAAAACTAAAAAAACGAGCAATAAAAATTAAAAAAAAAATGTGTTTTATAAGTACATTGAACGATCCTCTGTAATGATAACTGTTTAAAACGTCTTTTCAAAATAGAAGAAGGTAAAACTGCATACTTATCTGCAAAGACAAATCTCCAGATGTAGCTATATTTGTCACATGAATGAGTCTTTAAAACAGTGGTGACGCGGTCCAAGCTCACATAATCTTCCGCATACTTGATGCCTGAACAGCATTGATATGCTTATCATCAAGTATTTACATTAACTTCGTATTTCTTTACAGAAAACATTTCCTTTACCATAAAGTATTTGCATTAAATCCATCTCTATTTACAGAGAATAATTTCCTCAGGTCCATCATCGACATGTATATATACGGGTCCGAGATGACGTCATCGTTACTGCTTTGGACTGTGGTATACCTTGTCAGGTACCCGGATGTGCAACAAAGATGTCAACAGGAAATTGATTCAGTACGTGCAGTTACATTTAGTTTTATGTGGTTTTATTTTTTGACAATTATTTCCACACTTCTTTTAATTTGAGGAGAAATACGTAATGTTAATCAAATGAAAATACTACAATATTTTCAAAGAAAGCATTGGCATTACGTATACGAAAACCACCGAAAATATGAAATTTTCTTATCAGAAACTGACGCCGTACAAAACTTCTTACTACTGGAAAGTGAAATGGACAGATATCTATTGTTATGTCACGACCATATACGGAAGGTTGGTTTGTAGATGTCATTTTACTGTGACCTGGGTTGGTGTACTGTTTCTAGTGATTTGCTGAAGATCTAATAAAAGTGTCAGGATGGCAGTAATAATAGCTTTACTCGTTTTGTGAGTTCGATGTATTATAACACAACAAATCTAGCTTTACAAACGTCATCATGTACCACTGCATAAGTCCGGCTTCCACTTATAATTTCTAAATTTTAATCCGGTATTCATTTTAAGTGTAATTTGTATTATTGTAAGATGTCCTATCTGTCTAAATTACTTTGCACACTTTTAGCTCTCCAACATTACAACCATGCGGTCTGTCGTGTTACGGCATTACGGACGTTAAAATTAATGAAAATATGTCTTTTAAACAATATACAATCAATTGTCTCCTTTATAAACTCTACAAATGTCTTTTTTTGTTATTTGTATGAAAAAGTGGATGTTTTTGTAGTAATGTTTTGTTTGTAGATTGTTGGAACAGTAACGACGATGTATTGTAGTTATATCTTGTGTTTTGTAGGTTGTTGGGACCATAACGACGATGTATTGTAGTTATATCTTGTGTTTTGTAGATTGTTGGGACAGTAACGACGATGTATTGTAGTTATATCTTGTGTTTTGTAGGTTGTTGGGACAGTAACGACGATGTATTGTAGTTATATCTTGTGTTTTTGTAGGGTTGTTGGGACAGTAACGACGATGTATTGTAGTTATATCTTGTGTTTTGTAGATTGTTGGGACAGTAACGACGATGTATTGTAGTTAACGATGGGAAGTATTGTATTGTTATATCTTGTGTTTTGTAGGTTGATTGGGACAGTAACGACGAATGTATTGTAGTTATATCTTGTGTTTTTGTAGGTTGTTGGGACAGTATTACGACGATGTATTTAGTAGTATATCTTGTGTTTTGTAGGTTGTTGGGACAGTAACGACGATGTATTTTAGTTATATCTTGTGTTTTGTAGGTTGTTGGGACCAGTAACGACGATGTATTGTAGTTATATCTTGTGTTTTGTAGGTTGTTGGGACCGTAACGACGATGTATTTTAGTTATATCTTGTGTTTTGTAGGTTGTTGGGACCGTAACGACGATGTATTGTAGTTATATCTTGTGTTTTGTAGGTTGTTGGGACAGTAGTAACGACGATGTATTGTAGTTATATCTTGTGATTTGTAGGTTGTTGGGACCAGTAACGACGATGTATTGTAGTTATATCTTGTGTTTTGTAGGTTGTTGGGACAGTAACGACGATGTATTGTAGTTATATCTTGTGTTTTGTAGGTTGTTGGGACACGTGAATGTTTGTAATTATATCTTGTGTTTTGTAGATTGTTGGGACAGTAACGACGATGTATTGTAGTTATATCTTGTGATTTTGTAGGTTGTTGGGACAGTAATGACGATGTATTGTAGATATATCTTGTGTTTTGTAGGTTGTTGTGATTTGTAGTATATCTTGTGTTTGTAGGTTGTTGGGACAGTAACGACGATGTGTATTGTAGTTATATCTTGTGTTTTGTAGGTTGTTGGGACCGTAACGACGATGTATTGTAGTTATATCTTGTGTTTTGTAGGTTGTTGGGACCGTAACGACGATTGTATTGTAGTTATATCTTGTGTTTTGTAGGTTGTTGGGACCAGTAACGACGATGTATTGTAGTTTTATCTTGTGTTTTGTAGGTTTGTTGGGACAGTAACGACGATGTATTGTAGTTATATCTTGTGTTTTGTAGGTTTGTTGGGACCAGTAACGACGATGTATTGTAGTTATATCTTGTGTTTTGTTAGGTTGTTGGGACAGTAACAGACGATGTATTGTAGTTATATCTTGTGTTTTGTAGGTTGTTTTGGGGACCGTAACGACGATGTATTGTAGTTATATCTTATCTGGTGTTTTGTAGGTTGATGGGACAGTAAACGACGATGTATTGTTAGTTATATCTTGTGTTTTGTAGGTTGTTGGGACAGTAACGACGATGTATTGTAGTTATATCTTGTGTTTTGTAGGTTGTTTTGGGACAGTAACGACGATGTATTGTAGTTATATCTTGTGTTTTGTAGGTTTGTTGGGGACAGTAACGACGATGTATTGGTCTTATATCTTGTGTTTTGTAGGTTGATGGGACAGTAACGACGATGTATTGTAGTTATATCTTGTGTTTTGTAGGTTGTTGGGACAGTAACGACGATGTATTGTAGTTATATCTTGTGTTTTGTAGGTTGTTGGGACAGTAACGACGATGTATTGTAGTTATATTTCTTGTGTTTTGTAGGTTGTTGGGACAGAACCGACGATGTTGTATTGTAGTTATATCTTGTGTTTTGTATGTTGTTGGGACAGTAACGACGATGTATTGTAGTTATATCTTGTGTTTTGTAGGTTGTTGGGACCGTAACGACGATGTATTGTAGTTATATCTTGTGTTTTGTAGGTTGATTGGGAACACGTAACGACGATGTATTGTAGTTATATCTTGTGTTTTGTAGGTTGTTGGGACAGTTTAACGACGATGTATTGTAGTTATATCTTGTGATTTGTTAGGTTGTTGGGACAGTAACGACGATGTATTGTAGTTATATCTTGTGTTTTGTAGGTTGTTGGGACAGTAACGACGATGTATTGTAGTTTAATCTTGTTTTTTGTAGGTTGTTGTTGGGACAGTTAACGACGTTATATATTGTGTTTTGTAGGTTGTTGGGACAGTAACGACATGTATTGTAGTTATATCTTGTGTTTGTAGGTTGTTGGGACAGTAACGACGATGTATTGTAGTTATATCTTGTGTTTTGTAGTTGTTGGGACAGTAACGACGATGTATTGTAGTTTATATCTTGTAGTTTTGTAGGTTGTTGGGACAGTAACGACGATGTATTGTAGTTATATCTTGTGTTTTGTAGGTTGTTGGGACAGTAACGACGATGTATTGTAGTTATATCTTGTGTTTTGTAGGTTGTTGGGACAGTAACGACGATGTATTGTAGTTATATCTTGTGTTTTGTAGGTTGTTGGGACAGTAACGACGATGTATTGTAGTTATATCTTGTGTTTTGTAGGTTGTTGGGGACAGTAACGACGATGTATTGTAGTTATATCTTGTGTTTTGTAGGTTGTTGGGGACAGTAAACGACGATGTATTGTAGTTATATCTTGTGTTTTGTAGGTTGTTGGGACAGTAACGACGATGTATTGTAGTTATATCTTGTGTTTTGTAGGTTGTTGGGACAGTAACGACGATGTATTGTAGTTATATCTTGTGTTTTGTAGGTTGTTGGGACAGTAACGACGATGTATTGTAGTTATATCTTGTGTTTTGTAGGTTGTTTTTGGGACAGTAACGACGATGTATTGTAGTTATATCTTTGTGTTTTTGTAGGTTGATGGGACAGTAACGACTGTATTGTATTGTAGTTATATCTTGTGTTTTGTAGGTTGTTGGGACAGTAAACGACGATGTATTGTAGTTATATCTTGTGTTTTGTAGGTTGTTGGGACAGTAACGACGATGTATTGTAGTTATATCTTGTGTTTTGTAGGTTGTTGGGACAGTAACGACGATGTATTGTAGTTATATCTTGTGTTTTGTAGTGATTTTGTTTGGGACAGTAACGGACGATGTAATTTGTAGTTTTATCTACGACTGTGTTTTGTAGGTTTGTTGGGACAGTAACGACGATGTATTGTAGTTATATCTTGTGTTTTGTAGGTTGATGGGACAGTAACGACGATGTATTGTAGTTATATCTTGTGTTTTTGTAGGTTGTTGGGACCAGTAACGACGATGTATTGTAGTTATATCTTGTGTTTTGTAGGTTGTTGGGACAGTAACGACGATGTATTGTAGTTATATCTTGTGTTTTGTAGGTTGATGGGACAGTAACGACGATGTATTGTAGTTATATCTTGTGATTTGTAGGTTGTTGGGACAGTAACGACGATGTATTGTAGTTTTATCTTGTGTTTTGTAGGTTGTTGGGACAGTAACGACGATGTATTGTAGTTATATCTTGTGTTTTGTAGGTTGTTGGGACCAGTAACGACGATGTATTGTAGTTATATCTTGTGTTTTGTAGGTTGTTGGGACAGTAATAACGACGTTTGTTGTAGTTATATCTTGTTTTTTAGGTAGGTTGTTGGGACAGTAACGACGATGTATTGTAGTTATATCTTGTGTTTTGTATTGTAGTTATATATTGTAGTTATATCTTGTGTTTTGTAGGTTGTTGGGACAGTAACGACGATGTATTGTAGTTTATGTGATTTGTAGGTTGTTGGGACAGTAACGACATGTATTGTAGACGTTTTGTATTGTAGTTATATCTTGTGTTTTGTAGGTTGTTGACAGTGGGACAGTATATCTTGTGTTTTGTAGGTTGTTTGGGACAGTAACGACGATGTATTGTAGTTATATCTTGTGTTTTGTAGGTTGTTGGGACAGTAACGACGATGTATTGTAGTTATATCTTGTGTTTTGTAGGTTGTTGGGACAGTAACGACGATGTATTGTAGTTATATCTTGTGATTTGTAGGTTGTTTGGACAGTAACGACGATGTATTGTAGTTATATCTTGTGATTTGTAGGTTATTGGGACAGTAACGACGATGTATTGTAGTTATATCTTGTGATTTGTAGGTTATTGGGACAGTAACGACGATGTATTGTAGTTATATCTTGTGTTTTGTAGGTTGTTGGGACATTAACGACGATGTATTGTAGTATATCTTGTGTTTTGTAGGTTGTTGGGACAGTAACGACGATGTATTGTAGTTATATCTTGTGTTTTGT
The DNA here is from genome assembly GCF_041381155.1 of Argopecten irradians. NCBI lineage: Eukaryota > Metazoa > Mollusca > Bivalvia > Pectinida > Pectinidae > Argopecten > Argopecten irradians. The sequence goes on from NC_091148.1 coordinate 28,530,205, forward strand.
AGGTTGTTGGGACAGTAACGACGATGTATTGTAGTTATATCTTGTGTTTTGTAGGTTGTTGGGACAGTAACGACGATGTATTGTAGTTATATCTTGTGTTTTGTAGGTTGTTGGGACAGTAACGACGATGTATTGTAGTTATATCTTGTGTTTTGTAGGTTGTTGGGACAGTAACGACGATGTATTGTAGTTATATCTTGTGTTTTGTAGGTTGTTGGGACAGTAACGACGATGTATTGTAGTTATATCTTGTGTTTTGTAGGTTGTTGGGACAGTAACGACGATGTATTGTAGTTATATCTGGTGTTTTGTAGGTTGTTGGTGACCGGGCCGTAACGACAGCAGATAATAGTGATAGTTTACCGTACTGTAGGGCAGTATTGAGGGAAATACTACGTATATCTAGTCCAGGTAAGTAACATATTATGTCATATAGTCTACAAATATATCTAATGTGAACCCTAAAGTGGGAAAGGTTTCATCTTACTATCTCTTACTAGAAAACTACCCTGATCAAAGTAGATAGTCAAGCATTTTATTGCGTTTTAAAGATTAGGTTACTCGTTTTCTTTTTCATTTGTAATGCCACGGTTTTTTTTCAAAAACAGTTACTAGCTATATATTTTTTACTAATAAGGTCGGTCTCTAGAATCTCAGTGAATAACGGTTTTAGTTGGTATCATTAGATGTAACCCATTACATAACAAGTAATGGATGGAAGAAAAAAACCACAATGAAAAGTTTCCAAAAAAATTATATTTCATGTTTATACATTCTGTTTCGGACGGAATGCGCTATCTCACTTCATACAAGTCGGTCTTATTGTGATCATAGTCTTGTGTGATGTGGATATATGTGAACTGTATCTACAAAATGTCACGTTAGTACGATTCATAGATAAATAGTTTTAACGTATTTCTGCGAAACCATTTTTTTTTAATTAGAACATAACGGATTTTGAAGAAATAAGCGCAAAGATGAATAAACGCAGTTCTTACTGTATAAAAACATTTAGTGCAATCATATATAACTTTATAGGAGAAATAGCACTAAAATATTTTACCGCTAAACTATGTATGTCTACAGTAACAATTCAATGTTCTGTTTCCTTTGGCAGCCATCATGACAACACTTCACACCAATACAAAGAGCTCTGTTGTCGGAGGTCACGCGATTCCGGAACGTTCATTAGTCGTCTGTGACCTTCACAACCCCAGAATTGACGACACAATTTGGGACAATCCATTGGAATTTCAACCAGAGAGATTTCTCACTAAGTTGAATGAAGAGCAAGAACGAGTTGCCTCCCTTTCGTTTGGTTTAGGTACGTACTGTGAGATTGAGTTAGGTCATTTAATTCAAAGTAAAATGTAGCATACGCTAGGGATGTAAACAAATAGAATTGATTGTCTCTCAGCAAATCCTCAAATGTTAACGTTATTTGATTCCTGTGTCCCCAGTGACATTTGACAATAAACTCTTGCCCATGACAACAATATTCCATTGTTTCCTGTCTCGTCTGGTCGCGTACAGTCACATGTTAAGTTTTGTTTTCAATCATTTCAAACTATTTACCGAGTATAGATCGAACAGAGTGTTTATACATTGCTTTATTTGTAGGTACCTTTATGTATAATAGTTTAAAATTCAATAGAATGTAAAAAGATAGTGGAACTGATTTTTTGCAGTCATCTTGAAATTCAAATGGCAATCCATGTACATGAGTTTTGTAACTGTCATAGTGGTTCAAAATCAAATATAGAGTGAACTTTTTATCCATAGCTACAGAACGTGACCTATGGCGGTCGACAGACGCCGTGATTGTTTTAGGTTCATTTTGTCTTAAATCTTATATCATAAAGACACCATATGCAAAGTTTATGTTTTCCCCTTAATTTAACGATTTTGCCAAAGCAGTCGACCATTCTCTGTCATATATTCTGTACCAGAAAACACCAATTGTTTTTTTTAGGTCCGAGATGTTGTCCTGCTAGGAAATTAGTGGATACAGCACACTTCCTGTACACTATGAACCTCATACGTCACTTCCGCATCAGCCATCATGATGAACGTGCACAGATACCTCTGACGTCGAATTATAAAGGGGTGTCCTTGAAACCAACACCGTTCAGGGTAGTGTTTACACCACGGCAGCCACAAGGGAGTGTAAGCTGAGTGTATGGGACGGACTGAAAACCATCTGAGATTAGAACATTTGATTAAATCATAATAGCGTCCATAGATTTTTATAAACATGACTATTACAACATGTACAGAAAAGGTTTTTGTTTTGAAAGACGTAGATCCGTCTAACAACCACGGTAGCTCCAGTGATGACAGACAGCTGGACCCAATTTCATCAACATTACCGAAATTCAAGGAATTCCGTAACATCAAATTCCATAGAAAAGCATTCATTTACATTATTTACGTCCTCTTATTAAGTTATTTCTTTTCCTTTGTTAAAGGGCCACTACCTTTCCGAAACGGCTTTTAATTTTTAAAATAGGAATGTAAAATGAGACCGATAATTGTGTAGAGTCGCAGAAGTTATTAACTATACGTTTACTAGCAAACTTATCATCGCCTTCAGAACTATTTAATTAGAATAAATAAAATGTTAACGCGGGTCGTTTTATGTTTCCCGCCGTCGTCCTAAATGCCGCGCGGTAGTTGACTATCACTGCGCCAGACGACAAAACAGCGAAATGAATCTTCACTGTTATCGTACATTAGACAGGAAATCTTGCATATTTTTGGTGTTGTAACCTCATCTTAAGCCATCGATATATATTTTCTTTTGTTATTAATGTTTTTAAGAAACCTTTAAATTTTGCTCCGGAAAGGTAGTGGGCCTTTAATGGTTTCTATGAAAAAGTTAAGCAACGTTAATGAAACTGACCTGTCATGTGTATATGATAATGCTGAAACACACGACAGACGTATACAGTTGTACTTAGTACAACCTGATGTTACTTTGATGTCACGTGTGTGGTCACATTGTAGGGATCGTGGAATGTCCACAGGATTCCATGTTTAATGGTCAACGTTATAGATCAACAACATGGTAAGGACCATAGGCATCATATTATTGATAATATCATGGAAAGTTCATTTTCCTTGATTTGGTTAAAACAGATTGATTTCTTCAATTATGTTATGACGTACAATGAAGTGAACTTAATATTTCTTATCTCAACTTTGGTTTGTGTGCTTATATCAAATATTCCTGAACAACTGTTGTTTTGGTCATAACAAAGAAATGTTTGAAAGAAACCACAACGAATTGGTAGATAAAGTTTTCAAAGTTTTCGAAGTTTTCATTTTTGTTCGCCAAGACTCGCAAAAATAATAAATAAAACTTCTTAACTCGTTTCATAAAACCTCATAATATGAAATGAACGCTCATGTAAGATCTTTTATGTATATATTTGTTATTGTTGTTCCATATACAAACCAAGGATATTCTTACCATGAAATCTGTAAACCACGAAAAAGAGAGTACAAACGAGTCATTCTATACAGTACGAGAAAGTTAAGTAATACACATTATGTTAGTATAGATTATAAGACTCTTTCATATGTGGATATGAAGGATAGGGATATTCTAAACAAGGGTCAAAAATGTAGTAAAACCCGAGGCTTGACGATGGTTTTACAACAGTTTGTGATCCCGACGGTAGAATATCCCTATCCTTCATATCAACGTATAAAAGAGTATTTTTCTTTCATACCTCGAGATTTTATTGCTATTTTACTCCATCATTTCCGCTATTTTTTAAATAAATTCCAAAAAAACACGCGACTGCAATTAAATTCTCCATACATAAGAATTGTGTGATATTTTCAACTCACAATCCGTTGTTTGCATGTTTTAAAGTAAATGCAGTCTAGTTTCTGAAAAGAATTGTTTTGATTTAAAATTTATACCTAGAACATTTTAACTTTGTTGACGCTTTTACGTCAAGAGGCTTTATTACATGGGTAGTCATGCGATACAGCCTCAGGCGACATGAGTTTCAAGTTTCAGGTCTTTTATTGGCTGTATCAAAGATGGAGAATGGAGAACACACCCTTTTATTGGTTGTATCACAGATGGAGAATGGAGAACACACCCTTTTATTGGCTGTATCACAGATGGAGAATGGAGAACACACCCTTTTATTGGCTGTATCACAGATGGAGAATGGAGAACACACCCTTTTATTGGCTGTATCACAGATGGAGAATGGAGAACACACCCTTTTATTGGCTGTATCACAGATGGGGAATGGAGAACACACCCTTTTATTGGCTGTATCACAGATGGAGAATGGAGAACACACCCTTTTATTGGCTGTATCACAGATGGAGAATGGAGAACACACCCTTTTATTGGCTGTATCACAGATGGAGAATGGAGAACACACCCTTTTATTGGCTGTATCACAGATGGAGAATGGAGAACACACCCTTTTATTGGCTGTATCACAGATGGAGAATGGAGAACACACCCTTTTATTGGCTGTATCACAGATGGAGAATGGAGAACACACCCTTTTATTGGCTGTATCACAGATGGGGAACGGAGAACACACCCTTTTATTGGCTGTATCACAGATTGGGAAATGGAGAACACACCGTTTTATTGGCTGTATCACAGATGGGGAATGGAGAACACACCCTTTTATTGGCTGTATCACAGATGGGGAATGGAGAACACACCGTTTTATTGGCTGTATCACAGATTGAGAATGGAGAACACACCCTTTTATTGGCTGTATCACAGATGGAGAATGGAGAACACACCCTTTTATTGGCTGTATCACAGATGGAGAATGGAGAACACACCCTTTTATTGGCTGTATCACAGATGGAGAATGGAGAACACACCCTTTTATTGGCTGTATCACAGATGGAGAATGGAGAACACACCCTTTTATTGGCTGTATCACAGATTGAGAATGGAGAACACACCCTTTTATTGGCTGTATCACAGATGGAGAATGGAGAACACATCCTTTTAATTACCAAATGCAATACAGCATAGAGGTGTGACGAATACATAAATACATAATACAATAACCATTGCTATGTTTCAAGATGGCGGAGGATAATTCCGATATACTTCATAACCAATTAATCAAATTGACTAATATATGAGTATGATATACTACTGCATATTAATGAGAATTTTCCTTTTTTCTGTTGCCTTAATCAAATATTTCCCCAGCAAGTTTAAGCTCTTTACATTATTAGAGGCAAATAGCATAATTGATTTATATACATGAGTGTATTCCCTAGACCAGCCAGTATTACGCGTGTAGGTATGGGAGGCCAGCCAGTATTACACGTGTACGTATGGGAGGCCAGCCAGTATTACGCGTGTAGGTATGGGAGGCCAGCCAGTATTACACGTGTAGGTATGGGAGGCCAGCCAGTATTACACGTGTACGTATGGGAGGCCAGCCAGTATTACGCGTGTAGGTATGGGAGGCCAGCCAGTATTACACGTGTAGGTATGGGAGGCCAGCCAGTATTACACGTGTAGGTATGGGAGGCCAGACAGTATTACACGTGTAGGTATGAGAGGCCAGCCAGTATTACACGTGTAGGTATGAGAGGCCAGCCAGTATTACACGTGTAGGTATGAGAGGCCAGCCAGTATTACACGTGTAGGTATGGGAGGCCAGCCAGTATAACACGTGTAGGTATGAGAGGTCAGCCAGTATAACACGTGTAGGTATGAGAGGCCAGCCAGTTAACCGTGTAGGTATGAGAGAAAAACTTATATGTATATACAATATCCCTTTTCTTCCCGATTATCAATGCTAGGACGTTCAGCGGCTTGATCCTTTGTCAAAGTATTGATTATCCTCACAGAGTAGAGAGACATCAAACAGTTTCTGTAGTCAATAGTCATCAGCTGTTACCTCCAATACCACACCATGTGATTGTGAAGTTGTCATACAGTCTATAACTTGTGTTCTATAACTAAACTGTCACTGGCTAATTGTATGTAGTCGTCGCGGCTTTCTGCATACTTTCAAGTCACTTCACATACTTACTTGATCAACGTTAACCATCGGTCTGTTTGTAGACAAGTAATGTGTTTGTTTGGCTGTATGTACATTTTGAACATTTGACAAAATAAGCGAGAAAATATTTTTCGGGAAAAATGTGGGTATAAGTGTAAGCGGTTCGGATAGCATTTCATTACCAAATACCACGTATCATTTTATACAATGTACTTACTATTTTCTATAGTAATGTAGGTACCCATACCATTTTGTTTGACCGTAAAAACCCACAGAAACGACTTCATATTTCACCTTGTTACTACTCGAGCACCTATTTGGAACCTAAGTGTATATTTCATTAAAACTATTTTTCCATTTTATACCATTTCCCTCCATATAAATACTCCCGTCACGTTAGAGCCTCCGTGTTGGGAAGGTGTCGGGTACAATTGTACGTTGTTAGTACGCATTTATTGTTAAGTTATATGTTTGTGTGTGTAGCGTCATTGTTTTTAATGAAAACGTCATAATGTTTGTTTATAACCCAATGGCGCCTTTATTTAAGCCTACCCGGAGAGCAGACACATTTTAAAGTCGAAATAGAAAAAAATCTCGATTTGACAAATAATCTTCATCAAAACTCAGCATAGTCATATGTAAATATTGGTTATAAAATAGTATTGGAAACACAGGCTAGGGCGTGGCTTTATACGATCGGTCACATGTAAATTAAAGGTGTTGATATGGTATTGGGTCGCACGGTCCCATCACAACCGTTCTCATTCAATAAATGTTGTAATATTCTCGAAACAAAGGGAAGTAACCCATTATGCGATTTTCATATATATTTTCACACTTGAGATCAGCATTATAAATATTTTAAGGAATCTTGTGTTGAAATAACGTACGAATATTAATGACATTATTTGTTTTGAAGTCATAAGGTTCATTATAAGACAAAGTAAGTCTCGGTAATGATACATATGTAACAAGCCAATCACAACAGTCGAAAATGAGCGTAACATTGAAACAGACAATAGTACATAAACGTAATATATCTATCATTCTATAATTCCCATTTTACGTACTGTAGCCATGAATATTTAAATATTTGATTTAAATTTGAAATAAAGCTCAATGTTTTGATAATAACATACAATATACATATATAAGATATTTGTCCTTTGGCAAATACTGTTAGCAAAAATACAATTATTATCACGTCATGCCTTATCCTACGTAACGTCACTGGTGCTCCCACAGAACGGCCGATTTCCGCCCTTAAGCCAAGCGTCAATATCGTTATACAAGCGTCTGTATGAATCAGAATGATGTAGCTTCCGGCACAATACACAAAAAGGATTTGGTTCATAACTGTATGATTCATAAAACTGTTTCCATCGAAAATAACTCGTAAATAATGTTTCATTAGATGATATGTTTTCTATAAACTTACTAAGTTCACTGTGTGACGTAAAATCATCCGTGCTGACGTAACTTCCGGGTGGCAGGAAAATCGAAGCTTGCTCTTTGAACCCACGTACTACGGGGATTGTGTTTGCAGCGATCTGATACACACTGAATACCTTCTCTGTTATGTAATCACGACAAATAGCATTCTCAAACGACAAATAAAATCTGTATCTGTCTATACACTCCTTATATTTCCCATAAGGGCAGTTTAACTTCCCGCATGCACCATATATGTCGACATTTACATGTTTAGAAAGCTGTTTCACGTAAACTTCTCTCAGTGAGGACGTCGTACAGTGACTAACGAACCAACCTATAGGCCTTACTGATTTAGTTGTAGCGACACTTGAGCGTGTACTTTGACGTTTCCTAAATTCCCCGTACGAATGTCTGACGTCGGCGTCTCTGCGATAAGCCATGGTCCAGTTAAAGACACTGTGCCATTGTGATAAGTCTCTCATCCAATACACAGGAGCCTCGCTTCCGTGTAGTATCCAGATCTGCCCACGTGGTTTGCTTGGGGGACTGGGATTGGTCAGTGCCAGATTCGGACCCTGGAAAATGACGGCGTCACTTTTAGATATATCAGCGTTTACACCCCAAGTTAGTGAACATGCATCCGGGCAATCAGAAAAAGAGTTTTCCGACACATGTTCTGGTTTGTTGAAATAATGTACTTTTATAACCCGCCTTCCATTAAATGTTTCTGTCTCTTTTATCCGGGAAATCCTGTCGTTTACGACTCCATGTAGTTTTTGTTGTGCATTGCTTAGTTCAACTTCACCGACATGTTTAAGTTTTTCTAGATATATATCCATTGTGTCATTATGTCTCCGGAATATCGACCATTTACTTTCAGAATCCTCCACAACATCTCGCTGTTTATGCCATGGTACGTCATTCTGCTTCCTCCTGGTCGTCTCGTAAGTTTCGTGTAGAAGTTTGACGGATAGACAGACGGCACCTATTGCCCATACCACGGTCACGTACTTCCTGTAACAGACATACAAGTGTTAGCTATATAGACTTAGATAGCAGAGAGAAATACGGCGGGGATACGGTAACTTATATTTACAGAATTATGCAAACTAATTAGTATTCAAAAGTCATCGTTTGATATATAATCCTTCGATATCAAATTATTCTAACTTGGAAAATCTTTAGGGTTAAATAATACTCAATTAACGTCCCATTGAGTTCAAATCTTCATAGTTGCTTCCAGAAAATAAAACTAAATGTTGGAATACATGCATACACATCATATACATCCCGCCAGAAAATCGTCAAGCCATTACCATCGACATCAAGTTCGTTTCATACACGTTAAATCTACGAAACTCAGTGAAATTCGTGTCTGTCAAAATGTTTTATTCGTACTTAAGGTCAATTTAACATGCATGAAAACGTCACGTATTTTGACACAACGAACACGACGCATAAGCTTTCCAACATCAGTTTTGGATGTCAAGCGTGGATCACAACATAGAATGACGTCATTTGATTATTAATGACGTAGACAATGATGACGTGACACTGAGAGTAGATTGATCAAAGTTCACCGTGTCAGCTAATCAGAATGCGTATAGATTTACACCACGTCTGGTATAAACAAATTGTAAATCAACAGCTGCAGTGTTTATTGAATGTTCTGAGAGTTGAATAACACCGCCTATTGTGGTAGAAGCGGTGTTATTCAACTCTCGTGACATTAGATAAACACTGCAGCTGTTGATTAACAATTTGTTTATACCACATATACCACACGTGCTATACACTCTGTACGCATTCTGATTGGCTGACACGGCGAACTTAGACCTAACTACTTATTTCTCATTGCAACGTCGCCATTTGTCAACGTCATCAATAATAGAGTGACGTCACGCTACAATGCATGTTTTGATCGCCACCTGACGTCAAACTGCTGTTGGAAAGCGTACAGTATGCGTCGAGGTCGTTGCTGTGTCAAAAACGTGACGTTTTATGAGATATATATATATATATATAATAATCTGTGTAACTCGTTTTGACGGAAAAGGATCTTAATACTGGTGAGTAAATTAGTCTGAAACGGACTTGAACTTGATTACAATGGCTTGGTGATTATTTGGCGGGAAGTAAACGGCACGGCTCTGCCGTGCGCATGTTTTTTTTTAAAGTTCGATAATGGAAAAATTGGAAAAAAATACTTTAATAATACGTAAAATATAAAATATTTCATCATAAAATTGTTCCAAATTCGAAGACTTTTATCTGAATGGATTATTTATCAAAATATGACTTTTGAATATTAATTAGTTCCTTTTTGCTGATGAAAATATCACTGCATCGTATTCGCATATCTTGGCAAACACATGTTACCATATCCTCGTCGAATTTCTATCGGCTAAGAACGGATAAAATTGTGGTAGAGACAGGTCACACGACTCGTGGTTATTTGATATGGAATTTATTCCACACTCTTCATTTATTTTTTAAAAAGTTACAAAATACACTTACTAAAGCTTTTGTCATTTGTAACTTTAAAAAAATAACTAACTCGTTATTATATCCAACAACCACGCGTTGTACATGAAAGTGACGTTACTTAAACCTTTAAATTATTTCAGATCTATAGTTATACAAAAATTCCTGATTCTGCCAATAATAATAATTTAGGTTAGAGTTTTCGCTAACTGGCACGACTATTCCTAAATATAACTTAATGTGGTTTGAACTTGACATGATTTTCTGATTTGAAATCAAGGACACTGACGATTTCTACATCTTGTCTGTAAGACCAGTCTGTCTTTGGTTCACAACCTATCCAATAGCCTTCAATATACGTCCTTACATGACCGTGGCTGTTATATGATGTTAAATAATCAAACAAACAAACCATTCTATATCATTTGTCAACAACATTAGTATATTTAACACGGGGAGCGTACAGGTATGGGGCAATGTCATCGTTGTACCATGTATTGAAACGGAAAAGAAATAAACACATTGTAAGACATAGCTTACGGATACACAGCTATTATTTGACCATCCCATTTGTACCTTTAACAAAGTTTTCAACACCCTGATTATCTCCTTTCTGTGGTGCCTACGAACGTTGAGACATAATCAGGTACTTGGTGTAGATCTGTGAAGTTTCCTAATGCACTCTTTTCTCCGCTTCTTTGATCTGACGCGACGGCTGTTATCAGGGCGAACATTAAAAGCGCTGATCGTGGCATTGCAAAAAATACCTCTGGAGCATTGCGTTGAATCCAATTTAGGTTTTTCATCGATAACTAAGCATTTACACAATCATATTACGCCATTATCTTGAAATCATGATTTATCATTTCCCCGAAATTAATTGTATTACAATTGTCCTATCATACACCTTTTCCATATGTGGATATGAACGATAGATATATTCTACCCGAAGTTCCCAAAATATATTACATCATTTTGTGATCCCGAGGGTAGAATATCTCTCTCCTTCCTATCAATATATAAAAGGGTATTTTTTCGTCAAATCACATAAGAAAACTACGACTGCAAATTAATTTTTCAAACACGAGAATCAAACAATAGTTGTTAGTGTAACCTCCAGTGTTAGCGTTCTATCAAATAAAGTCAGCGTTTTTTATATTGACGTTCAGGTATAACTTAGGACCCGTCGTTTTGTTAACGCATGACAACATAAGAGCCTATTGTATAAGTACATGTAGCTCTGTAACTCTCAGGTGACAAGGGTGCATTACCCAGAATCGCACCTGTAGATATGTGAGAAAAGCATCTATATATTGTACCTTGTATTGGAATGGAAAGAAAATAAATATTGAATGCGGAAAATTGTAATTTAATAGTTAAACAGCCAACATAATAAAAATACCCAGACAAATTAACATATTATATTGTTGAGTATGCAATCAATATATGTCGGGATAATGATAAATTATATATATATACATACATTTAATCTCTGTATCCCAGTGTAAATATATATCATTAACTATCAATGTTAGTGTATATATCGCCTGGATTACCGAGCATTATTGCAATTATCATAATAGTTATCCATGTACTAAAACGAGTTGTTTATGTAAGCAAACAACAATGAGAACGACAAATATGCTACAACGCTAATCTCTATTAGAAACAGAAGCAGAGAACCAAAGTTTGTATTTTTCTTCAGTTACACAAATTACGTATTTCACACCATTACTTCCATTGAAAAGTTTGAGCTTCTTATTTATGAAATATTTAAAAATTATCAATTACGTCCCGAAAGCATTCCATTGTACTATGTCCTATATGGAATGGAGTTCTTATTGCATGAAGCAAAACCAAGATAAATTATGTTATATTATGTTTTGTGATACTTAATATACACACGATTAAACACTAATTATTGTTCTATTACTGAGTATCGTTTATATTCAATTAGCGGTAGAACATCCGTAACATTCTTAGTCAAAAAAACAAAAACATCTTTATGTGTCCATTGTATCGATACCTTAAGTCAACATACATTTTAATTTTACGTTCAGATACAACATGTAACGCTCAAATTAGATATTTACGTATCTGCTGATGTTTATATTCTGACCACGTTAAAAACGTTAAATGAAAACATTTGTCTAGGGTAGTAATACATTGAAAATGGAGCTATACATATCGATATGATCATCATCAGTGTATTTACACGTGCCTTGTGGACACGCCCAAACATTCTTCCCAATGTCCCAATCACAAGGGGCCAACTCAATGAAAATGGATGCTGTAATACATTTTTTTGTATTTGGAGGATGGACTGATGAGTATATATGGCAGTCGTGTGATTTTTTCCAGAAAATATGGAATTTGAAAATTATCTAACAAATCGGAATATTTAATATAAAACTGATAATGATCCCGATTTTAAAATAGTTTTTCAAATATCATATTTTCTGAAAAAAAATCATATGACTGTCATATATACTTATCAGTCCATTCTCCAAATACAAAAAAATGTATGACAACATCCATTTTCATTGAGTTGGCCCTCTATGGTCGAAATAAGATTCACGTAATGTTGTACAGTTGTACAAAGCACGTTATACTTACAACCGAACTGTTCTCCACCGCACCATACTGTTTTCTGCAGGAAGAATTGCCGTTCTGTTATATTCCTCCAATGGTAACCTTGTATCCTAGTTTAGGTCCTTAATGCGTACAGTTGTATCAGGATGAACCTATTATCATACTGGCAGCCTAGTTGCTCTCTGCTGCACCATTACAATTTTTTGTTTTTTGTTTTGCATGGGTATTTGTAGGTTTACTGGTAACCTTTAAATAATCCTAGGTCCCATTATGTGTATATCACATACTTGTTGTGCGAAATCGTTTATATTTCCAGTCTTCGTGCTCTCAATAATATTGTCAGGTCTGTATCCATCCATTAGTGATTATCTGTGTCTTTATAATTAGGTATTCATCGTATTAGTATTGTAAACATCCTGTCCTTTACATTAACCCGCTCGCTTTATCCGAGTCTATATAAAGGTCCTTACGTATTGTTAATCAGATGGAACTAAAGCAATTTTGTGGTCGTACCAGGTGAATATGAATGTTATCTATCACGTTTAATGTCTCCACAGTGCTCACAGAATCGCCAATATACTGATAGAAGTGCACATTGCCATACATTACAGACCCATAATGGTTCTAATTATAGAATAGAATCTGCTACCCACACACTACCCGAACACATGTGTCTGTGTACACGGAAATAATGTGGTTGTAAAATGTAGTACCAAAACTTCATATCAATAGTCCACTGACGTCCCTGTCCTGAAGTGGCCCCACCAATACTACATATCAATAGTCCACTGACGTCCCTGTCCTGAAGTGGCCCCACCAATACTACATATAAATACACTGACGTCCCTGTCCTGAAGTGGCCCCACCAATACTACATATCAATAGTCCACTGACGTCCCCATGGTCTATCCGCCTAGCTCTGATGTAGCTTCCACTGCTTTCACGTGGGTAATGTTTGTAGGCCAGTAAACCAAACAGTCCGCTTATTGTGACCTGTACTTTATAAATATGTCGGTATCGCGTTACAATGTGTTAACGTGCAGTATGGTGGTGAGAATACCGGACGTCTTTTTCCGGCCTTACACATCGCTGTTTTAGTCGGCTTATCTTATATAAATCTTTACTTCCCAGCTGTCTCCGAAGAATTATTGAATTCTATATCCAAGCTGCGCCATCTGTCAGCTGTCATAATCCGAAATAAAACCGTGTTGATGGGACGTATTCAATATCCTTGGTCAGAGGAAAACCATGTTTTATATAATATACAATGATACGGTACGATACACATGTTTCGTACTAGTACTTCCATCGCTTGTGTTATATATTTTAATTCATCGGAAATGTATATAGGACTTTAAATGTGTACAAATGGTATCAACAACTCACAAACAAATGAATAATTAAACAATCAGTCAACCAATCCTTTTATAAGTCGATTAATCAATACTTCAAACGAATCAGAAATCTAACGAGCATTGCTTACTAAAAGTATAACAATGTCAATTATTGTTACCTGAAATTTGTCATTTACCTGGGATTGATATTTTACCTGTGATTTACCTTTAGCCTGGTATTTATTTTCAACCTGTTATTTATCTTTAGCCTGGGATTTATCTTTTACCTAGGAATGGTCTTTTACCTGGGATTACCCTTTTTCTCGGATTTATCCTTTACCTCGAATTTATCTTTTACCTAAGATTACCTTTTTTCTCGGATTTATCTTTTACATAGGATTTATATTTTACCTGGGATTTATCTTTTACCTGGGATTTATCTTTTACCTGAATTTTTTCTTTTCCCTTACACTTATTAAACTTGGAATTTATCTTTTACCTAGGAGTTATCTTACCTAGAATTTATGCTGTACCTGTATGCGTGATCAATACGCTGTCCGTTTGTTTGCACGTGTTACTAGGGTGATAATGATGACCTATAAACACCGAGGTTAATCGATAAAATCAGCGGGAGGAGGTGTTTACGGCTCAGCAGGGAAAAAGCAATTTTGTGGTCGTACCAGGTGAATATGAATGTTATCTATCACGTTTAATGTCTCCACAGTGCTCACAGAATCGCCAATATACTGATAGAAGTGCACATTGCCATACATTACAGACCCATAATGGTTCTAATTATAGAATAGAATCTGCTACCCACACACTACCCGAACACATGTGTCTGTGTACACGGAAATAATGTGGTTGTAAAATGTAGTACCAAAACTTCATATCAATAGTTCACTGACGTCCCTGTCCTGAAGTGGTCCCACCAATAATACTACATATCAATAGTCCACTGACGTCCCTGTCCTGAAGTGGCCCCACCAATACTACATATAAATAGTCCACTGACGTCCCTGTCCTGAAGTGGCCCCACCAATACTACATATCAATAGTCCACTGACGTCCCCATGGTCTATCCGCCTAGCTCTGATGTAGCTTCCACTGCTTTCACGTGGGTAATGTTTGTAGGCCAGTAAACCAAACAGTCCGCTTATTGTGACCTGTACTTTATAAATATGTCGGTATCGCGTTACAATGTGTTAACGTGCAGTATGGTGGTGAGAATACCGGACGTCTTTTTCCGGCCTTACACATCGCTGTTTTAGTCGGCTTATCTTATATAACTCTTTACTTCCCAGCTGTCTCCGAAGAATTATTGAATTCTATATCCAAGCTGCGCCATCTGTCAGCTGTCATAATCCGAAATAAAACCGTGTTGATGGGACGTATTCAATATCCTTGGTCAGAGGAAAACCATGTTTTATATAATATACAATGATACGGTACGATACACATGTTTCGTACTAGTACTTCCATCGCTTGTGTTATATATTTTAATTCATCGGAAATGTATATAGGACTTTAAATGTGTACAAATGGTATCAACAACTCACAAACAAATGAATAATTAAACAATCAGTCAACCAATCCTTTTATAAGTCGATTAATCAATACTTCAAACGAATCAGAAATCTAACGAGCATTGCTTACTAAAAGTATAACAATGTCAATTATTGTTACCTGAAATTTGTCATTTACCTGGGATTGATATTTTACCTGTGATTTACCTTTAGCCTGGTATTTATTTTCAACCTGTTATTTATCTTTAGCCTGGGATTTATCTTTTACCTAGGAATGGTCTTTTACCTGGGATTACCCTTTTTCTCGGATTTATCCTTTACCTCGAATTTATCTTTTACCTAAGATTACCTTTTTTCTCGGATTTATCTTTTACATAGGATTTATATTTTACCTGGGATTTATCTTTTACCTGGGATTTATCTTTTACCTTAATTTTTTCTTTTCCCTTACACTTATTAAACTTGGAATTTATTTTTTACCTAGGAGTTATCTTACCTAGAATTTATGCTGTACCTGTATGCGTGATCAATACGCTGTCCGTTTGTTTGCACGTGTTACTAGGGTGATAATGATGACCTATAAACACCGAGGTTAATCGATAAAATCAGCGGGAGGAGGTGTTTACGGCTCAGCAGGGAAAGGGGCGATAACTAACCGATGGAATCAATCCCTATAATAATAACATTTATTTATAATAATAACATTTATTTAGGTAAAACCTAGTACAATAGAAAAACATTTGATATGATGAATTTAAATGTTTTGAACATGCACATGACATGTTATATTGCTGGAATATCGGAATTATATAAAGAGTTCTAAAAGTGTTTTGGCGTGAAGTAGGATAAACGCTATAATACACTATTTGTCCAATGTAATATTTATGTGGCAATTCAGTTGTGTTTTTATCGATCATTTCCATTGAATTTTTCGTTAAATGATAGACTCAGTTGTACATTTAAAACAATATTGTTGCTAACGA
The DNA here is from genome assembly GCF_041381155.1 of Argopecten irradians. Classification (NCBI taxonomy): domain Eukaryota; kingdom Metazoa; phylum Mollusca; class Bivalvia; order Pectinida; family Pectinidae; genus Argopecten; species Argopecten irradians. The sequence goes on from NC_091148.1 coordinate 28,546,575, forward strand.
AAATTCTGTTTGTTTTATTTATTGCAAAAATTATTTTGTTTCTGTAAAGGAAAATTTTCCAAGTATTTTGTAATGTGTCTGGTTGAATGGACTGTTGATGTTAGTGACGACAAATGGTAGCTCATGGTTGTCTCTACAACTGATTGAGGGAGTGTACTCTCAGTGAAAGCTAAGCCGCTACAGCGAACAGCGGTCAAGGTGAGTGGTCACGGTTGTACCACTCTCCTCAGGTAATCTGTAATTTCTCGAATTTTCGATGCGCATCATCGTTACAAATTTGCATGTAGCATTAGTAAGTTATTATGAAGCAAATGTGATGTTCTAATGACTTTTATCTGCATAGTATAAGGCGAAATTTGACTTTACAAAATGTGAGTGATACGTATATACAGACATTGAAGAGTGACCAGTGAAGCGTTAACCCTGTCGACCGTACTGAACTGTACTCTCGCTGTCAGTGTACAGGTAAATCGTGTATACAAGAGATATTATGGACCTCTGTGTACTTTTCTAATATGGCTAAGAATAAAGAACTTTTGCAAAATCTGTCTGATTTCAACGAAGAATTAGACGAATCAAGTATGACGTCAACTCAAATCGACAAAAACGTTTACACCTTGATAACCGAAATAGCCGGAGGACGCGACAAAAAGAAATTCAAAGAAAAAGTTCGATCTGTTTATAAAAATCAGCCAGATAGCTTATCCTATGTAAGACAATCGTTATACGACACGGCATTGGTAAGGAAGCCTGAAACACCTTCAGGTACACTCGTTAAAAGGACAAACGCGGGAAATTCTTCAGCAGTTGAAAAATATCTCGAAGATATCTACACGTTGTTCAACTATTTAGACGGAACTGTTGAAATAGGAGAAGTTCGTAACTTACTAACCTACAAAGACAGGCATCGTTCAATTTGTGAAACCAATGATTCTGTACTTAATGTAAGTACCTCAGTAGATGGAGTATTGAGTCAATCGCCGAACGCGCAAGTTGTAAACGACGATATACACAAATTCACACACGGAGAAAGTAGTATTACAACAGAACATGGAATACAGACATTCGCTGATTTAGCAATACTTATTGTCGGCATGAGAGGTGAAATAATGGATCAGCTCAGTGATATAGACAATGCAAATCGACACCTCATACGCGAGCTGCGCGACGAAATACGTGGTCTACGTGAGACAATTAGGGTTAAGGATAAGACGATAAACGCTTTGGAACGAAGGATGGAATTTGTACAAAATACTCTTGACCAAAAGATGGAGCACGGCGATAAAGGTACGTACGCAGAGGTCACTGCCAGCAACAAACAAGTAAGGACAGATGCCTCCAAATCGAACACAACTATGGCTATCAGTCAACATGGAACAAATTCGCCAACGAAGGAACCGTCAGTTTGTCTGAATAGAGGTAGTTCAGCCGATGAACCGACGCGCTATAGTAACGTAAGAGCAACAGTAATAGTGAAAATGGTGTGATCAGACAGAGCCGAGATAGTCAATGTAAAAAAGTTGATATTGAACACCGCAATGCCCAACAGAATCAGTCTTCTGAGGAGAAAAAGACATCCGCTTACGAGTTTCGCGGCGTGCGTCGTAAAGCTAGAAGCAAACGACTCTTAATGTCACGCATTACTGCAGATGGCTCAACAGATGAAGTTGAGAATTCAGTGAAGGCATACGCGGCGGAAGGAGGGGTTAAAGTGACTATGATGCGAGTAATAAAGTTTTGGAACACAGACGATCCAACGTATACAGCACGTATAAATGTATCCGAAGATAGTTTTGAAACGGCATTGGATCCTTACTTTTGGCCCGATGGCGTTCTCGTACGCGAATGGGAGGATCGTGTCGACAACCGATATGGAAGCCGCGAAGGTGAATGGTCGAGAAGGAAAAATCGCCGATTTGACAATCAATATTCATGGTGATAAAGTATGTTACATTGGTGTGGTTCTTATTTATCCTCACCGTGAAGCTTCTTACGTGGAACACTCGTGGGGTAATGTATGGAGCCCCATTGCTCGCTGATATTTTGAGAGATACAGACATTGCTGTTATTACCGAGCACTGGTTACTTCCAGAACAGCTCAACTTTCTCGATACTATTGACAGTAATTTTGAATCGTTCGGACGCAGCGATACACGAATTCCTATCGAATTGGAACTGAGGACGCATCCGCGAGGGTTTGGTGGAATTGCGATACTGTGGAACAAATGTTTGAAGGTATCTCCTCTTCTTAATGAAGGAAACGATCGCATTATAGGCGCGTCGATACAACTCGATGACAAATCGTTTGTATATGTGTTTGGTGTTTTGATGCCGTCAACTAACTTATCGATGGTTTTATATCGAGAAACTCTTCAGACTTTAAATGATTTATACCAGTTATATAGTGAACAAGGGCAAGTTATAACTCTTGGAGACTTTAATGGACACATATCTGAACGCTTCGGTCAAAATAATATGCGCGAAACCAACGACAGAGGAGCACTCATTGAAACTTTCATCACTGAGAATTATCTCGTATCGGTCAACTCACAAGAATGGTCGAAGGGCGGCAATGTAACGTACGTTTCATGGGATGGATTGAATAGTTCACTGATTGACCATATTTTAATAGAAGCACAATACATCGACAATGTAACACAATGTGTTATACACGACGATCATTTTCTAAACGCGTCAGATCATCTTCCTGTGTCCTTTGAACTCCGATGCGCAATACGAAACAAGCCTCGAAACACTTCGACTACGGCAATACATTGGGGGAAAATATCCTCAGAACAGAAAATCGTTTACACTGAGAAAGTCTCGCAGTCGATCAAAAAGGTTATCAATAATTACGAGAAAAACTGTAATGAGCTTGACAGTTTCGTACAGGACATTGTCTGTGTTATCAATGATGCATCGAAAACGCTGCCAGTTAAGCGATATCGTAAATACTTAAAACCCTACTGGAATTTTGGAAGTGTCAGACAATATCACAGGAACATGAGGCAATTCCGTAGAGCTTGGATAGAGAATGGTCGTCCGCGCGGTATGGAACATACAGTGTACAAAGACTACAAGAATTCTAAAAAATATTTTCGTAACGCATTAAAAGAAGCAAGAGAACTTTACGAACAACAGCAGCTCGATAAGCTACAGGAAGCGGCCGAAATCGATGTCGGCACATTCTACAAGGTCGTGCGCGCACGTAGATGTTCAGATAAAAAAGGTTCAGGACTAAAAGTTGAAGATAAAATTATTCGTGACTCCGATGAACTGAGGAATGTGTGGTGTGAGCATTACAGGCAACTAGCTCTACCATCTGAGGAAAATGATTTTGATGATATTCATAAGATCAGGGTACAAATGGATATTCAGAACATGGTTGTAAATAGCTATGAGAATGAAGATGGCATTTGTGGTCGCTCAATAACTTTAAGAGAAGCTGAAGCAGCAGTCAGAAGTATGCAAAATGGTAAAGCCGCAGGCCACGACGGCATAGTAATCGAACATATCCGTTATGGCGGCAAAAGCCTACTAGAAGCGATTGTTATGTTGTTTAACCAAATACTAATCAAAGAGGAATATCCCGATCATTTTAAAAAAGGCATAGTTATAACACTATTCAAAGGCGGAAATAAAGATAAACTGAACAAAAACAACTACAGAGACATTACATTAACATCGGTTCTACAGAAGTTATTTGAAAAAATTCTTTACCAACGCATATCAGCTCGTTGTGCCGAAATTCAGTTTCCACATAAATTACAACAAGGATTCAGACAGGAATGTGGCAGTATCATGGCCGCATTCACGGTAAAGGAATCAATCTGTCATTACATCGAAAATGGGTCCAACGTATTCGCAGCTTTCCTGGACAATGCCAAAGCATTTAATAGTGTATGGATAGACGGGCTTCTACACAAAGTGTACAACTTAGGTTTCAATGGAAAATTCTGGAGAATATTAAACAATTCATTTCAAAACGTAACATCACGCGTATTATTTGAAGGTAAACTGAGCGAACCCTATCCGGTCAAGCAAGGGGTCGGTCAAGGGAGAACATTGTCAGCCTGGATGTTTCTCGTTATGATAAATGATCTTGCGCGTGACCTTGATGACGCAAAATTTGGCCTACATATTCAGACATTACACGTTCCTTGTGTTTTGTTAGCCGACGACACTCTCGTATTGGCAGGTAGTATTGCAAATCTACAAGCTCAACTTAATATCGTTAGTGCCTATGCTAAAACCTGGAGGCTAAACTATAACTCTTGCAAATCTTCGCTGATGCAATTTTCTCATAAGAAACGAAATGCCAGTTACCCTACAGCAGTGTGCTCACTTGGAGGCGCAATAATAGAATGGACTAACTCGAAAGTTTACGCGGGAATTACCTTTTGTTCTGACCTTAAAGCTGACGTTGGCATAGTAAACGCGTGTAACAAAGGTAGACGGAACCTCAACAGTTTAATAAGTGTAGGTATTTATCCTGGCGGGTTAAACCCTCTAAAAAGTGCAAATCTCATTAAGGCAATTATCATACCAGGTATGCTCTATGGATGTGAACTTTGGGCGAATACTACGCAGAAATCGAATGATATATTGAATACAACAATACGGTACGCTGCGCGAAGATGCCAAAGCTTTGAGAAAACATCACCCTCAGCTATAACTGCCAGGGCTATAGATCTACCTGACGATATATGGTCGGATGTGGAAGTTAGGAAACTGTATCTATGGAACAAGCTGTGTCGTGCTAAGTCGTCTTTTGTTTGGAAAACTCTCTTTATTATTCGTTTATGTACATTTATGTTTACGCCACAAAAACTTAGAAACGTCAGCTTTATCGTGGATATCCTCGACACAATGGTGAAATTTAGCATTGAAGCCTTCTTCTTTGACTTTGTTATCTCCGGTGAATTTTATAGAGAATTTCAGTGGAAATCGTTCATTAAAAACGCAGTGACAAATTTTTACTTTGATATATGGTCGGAAAAATGTAAAAATCGTCCTAATTTATCATATTATAAGGCAGTTCACCATTTTCTCGGACCAAATCCCTTATGGGATTTAACACTGAAATTTCCAAAAAATACGTGGAAAATTTGTGAATTGGTCAAACTTTCGTACCGGGTTGAGCTTAACGATGCAATTTGCAAACTGTGCAACAAACGAGTGGACAATGACGTAAAACATTTCTTAGTTGAGTGTCCATCACTGTACAAAAGCAGGGACAACTTATATGATCAAATTGTAAACTGTATTAGCGTAGAGAAATACGTTAGTTTTGACACATTAGAGCCAGATGAAAAGTGTTCATTCATTCTTGGTGGAAGGACACTTATTCAATTGGAGGATATCGAATGGCAGAATATGATGGTTGCTCTAAGCAATGCAGTGGAAGGGATGTTTACGGAGATGAATGTACTCCTCAATGACTGAGTTCTTGTAATTATAATGTAAATACGTCCGTTTTGCAGTTAAATTGAAATGTTAAAATGACATGTACGCAATCTCGATTCAGAGGAAATAAAGAATGTCTGTCTGTCTGTCAATGCTATGTTAGATTAAATGACAAACCCGTATTGCCTACCTATCACATACAAAACCAGAACTACTGCTCGGAATCACTGTAGAGTATCTCGTAATGGAGTTTACCAAATAACTGTGTTTTAGCATATTTCACCAGCGGTATCTACCATACTAGTATTATCATTATTATTACATATAATGTAAGTAAATAATTATTCTCGTTTGCCTCGATAAAGATGAAGATTACAAAGACACATGAATAATAAACACATCTTCAAAGCATTTCTGTTTTAGTTAATTGATGTTAGGCTTGTGTTGTGGTGTAAGAAACTTTATAGTTTTTCGGTAAAAGAGAGCAGGCAATCTGATTGATATCCTTTATATCATCACTACGTCTGATCAGATCGTGGACGTAGTCAACTTGCCCATAGAACACAATAAAGCTTAATGTAAATAAATAATTGGACGAAATGGCGTTTACAATTGACATAGCAAGGTGTAGAAAATAATGTAATCTGAAGTGGTATAAAGGTCATCCGAACATGACCCCTTATGGGATGTAATCCGATTGTGGCAGTAGGGAAATATTATACAAATATTGAGTTTCTGTAGGTTAATACGAGAAATTGTTAAACCTGAGAAAGGTGATATTCCCCGAGGCCGAAGGCCGAGGGAAATATCACCTTTCAAGAGTTTAATAATTCCTCGTATTAACCTACAAAAAGTAAATAATTGTTTTGTTATATGAAACGATAACAAGTTACAATGATACAAAATTTGCCACTTGGAACAATTTTGAAGCAAGGACAGCGCAATGACTAATTAAACAAAAATTTAAAAAAAAAATCTTCTTCCATGAATCCTCATTAGGTAATTTTACTACATGTACTTCTGCTGTAATTCTTCACAATATAACTTTCGAACATATAGCTACATTTAAAATGTGTTAAAATATATTTCCTAATCCTACCTCATGGTTGTCTGCCATGTTGGATTTGGCTATTGCCCGATGATCGGCAATGCTCTATTTTGATTGGTCAAAAATGTGGAAGAGACAGGGAATTCCATGTATCTATTTATAGCCAGGTTACCGGATTTGCAATGTCAACCTCTGAACAGGTGTTTATCGGTCTCAGGTTGACATTGCATTTTGTCAAGACATGACCGAGCGGTCTAGACCAATTAGAAAACGGCAAAACTCTCAGTCATATAACAATGCGATTTGCTTACCCGCGTCATGTTATCCAACCATTAAACTAACTTTCTATTTAATCTATGGTCTATAAAGATGCCAGAGCTTTGCAGACATTAGTTGTCTATATAGACAATATATTTCATATAAAGATAGTTTTATACTTATATTTACATTAACTCATTTTGGGGGTATCTGCATTAACGTTGTTTAAGTTAGAACAGGAAACACGTTTAACCCACAAGATCAATCCACGTCACCATGTTAATATTTGTGACGTCATAATAGTCATGTTTTAGGTGTCAGTTATACACTCATAGACTTCATTTTGCCTTGGCTTGTTTATATAGCAGAAGTGGCAAATTAATGTACATATATGTGTGTGTGTGTGTGTGTGTGTGTGTGTGTGTGTGTGTGTGTGTGTGTGTGTGTGTGTGTGTGTGTGTGTGTGTGTGTGTGTGTGTGTGTGTGTGTGTGTGTGTGTGCGTGCGTGCGTGCGTGCGTGCGTGTGCGTGTGCGTGTGTGTGTGTGTGTGTGTGTGTGTGTGTGTGTGTGTGTGTGTGTGTGTGTGTGTGTGTGTGTGTGTGTGTGTGAGTGTGTGTGTGTGTGTGTGTGTGTGTGTGTGTGTGTGTGTGTGTGTGTGTGTGTGTGTGTGTGTGTGTGTGTGCGTGTGTGTGCGTGCGTGCGTGCGTGCGTGCGTGCGTGCGTGCGTGCGTGCGTGCGTGCGTGCGTGCGTGTGTGTGTGTGTGTGTGTGTGTGTGTGTGTGTGTGTGTGTGTGTGTGTGTGTGTGTGTGTGTGTGTGTGTGTGTGTGTGTGTGTGTGTGTGTGTGTGTGTGTGTGTGTGTGTGTGTGTGTGTGTGTGTGTGAGGGTGTGTGTGAGGGTGTGTGTGTGCGTGTGAATGCAGGACATCGTATCAATAAATAATCACTTCATTAATATTGTACGAAGTGTAAGGAGAAATATCGGCAGACCTGCCAGAGTTGTCTTGGTGACTGTTTACCGTGAAGTCAGGTGAAGCTTTTATGTAAGATTTAAATAGTGTCGTAGTGGCACCTGAATGCACTTAAATGAACGCCTCCATAACGCTTGTGTATACAGTTCATATCACCTTGTGAACAATATTTATCCTGCAACTGTTACACATACTAACGGGTAACTACTGCCGGATAAACTTGTGCTTTATCCGTCAATACCAGCACGTGAATTTGTTCCACATCTGACGGAACTTTTTCTTACTTGACCCCGAACTGTAACCTTCCTGTGAATGAAACGTCATTCAATCCCACTAAAAAGTGCGTCACATTCACCGGAATGACGCCATATATTTACGATAACTAAAAATATTCCATGGCGGTGTCGTCTTTTTCCTGACTCCTGGCGAATGTACATGTATGTATTGTAAAGTAACTTGCTGATGGGTATCTATTTTGATTTTAGTATATCCATATATTTTCAGTGATATTTCACCTTAAACAGAAATTTCTGGTACTGTTTTCGAAGGCGCTCATACATTTCCTATGGTAGTAAAAATGAGTATACTCTTATTCGGTCTTTTCCTGTGTATCAAAGAAGCGTCTCGCTTCGAGCTAAATCAAGTAAATAACCAGCAATTCGTTTCGTTTTGAACGTCATCTCGGCTTTCATAAGTTGTAAAATACTATCCGTGTATTCTCTATATAGAAGTGGTATGTGTGTTTTATGATGATGTGTACTAGGATATCATACACTTATGTATAATCACCTACCAGAGTCGGAGAGTACAAATAACAAAATTAAACGATGTAGAATGCATAAAAACGAATCAAACAAATCTGCATTATTTGACATGAGTAAGTTTTTTATATTACAATGCTGTACGTGTCATATACATAGTTACAGAAACTGTTCAAATTGTCGATGCAATCATTCAAAAAGAAAACAACACATACTAATTGTTTTTCACATAGAGATCAACTTTACATCGCGACATTAAATCCAGATCGGTTAGGTTAGGACTACAATACACGTAGAAGTAAATGAAAAAAACTGTTGTGTATAAACATCTCTATATGACGGATCGCCAGCTGTCAATCATACCGCACGTGACTTTGCATTTTGTATTGAGTGTGCTACGATGTTTGCTCCGACATTAAATAGAAATACATGCGCTTGTGAGCACGAGGCGTGGCTATGTAACACCAGGCGATCGGTCAATAAAGCAAGAGCGTACAGTCCAGGTCTATTGTGACTTTAATAGTATTGCACCGAAACATATTGAAATGAATTAGGATGAATGAATGTTTGAATGAATGAATGAAGGGATAGGATAAAATACCTGTGGAAAATGCATGTTTATATATTCTACACACCGGAAGTTTAAAAGAGGTAATCGAAACTGAAATATTTATGTACAAACATGATTAAGAAATTTTGCAGATTCATCCCCCAAACAAGTGCATTGACTTCATTATATTTTCTTATACCAGAAATATTTCGCGTTTAGCACATGCGAGACGGTAGATGTTAATGAATCAAAATATCACGTGCAAATTGTAGGGATGGTTTTTTATTACTAATAATTGCAATATTTCTGTAGAACACATGTTTTTTAGGTTTGACAAACCTGATCCATGACATATTGAGTATGTACATCGGCATTCTTTCATACCTACGGGTATAATACTGGCTGATCTAGGGCAATACACCCATGTCGCCTGAGGCTGTATTGTATGGCTACCCATGCAATAAAGCCTCGTGACGTCATGGCGTCAACAAAATTTCTATTTCCTCGGTAAAATTTTATGATTTTTTTTCACAAACTTGACTGGTTTTACTATAAAAGATGCAAAAAACGGGATTTGTGTTGAAAATTTAAAGTAATTTTTCATGTATGGAAAATCGGCTACCAGGTATGGATTTCTTCGAATTTATTTCAAAATGGTGGGATATTATAGTTGTAAAATTACAATAAAACGTCGAGGTATGAAAGAAAAATACTCTTTCATAAGTGGATATGAAGGATAGGGATATTATACCCTCGGGATTACAAAATGTTGCAAAACCCTCGGCAAGCCTCGGGTTTTACTACATTTTGTGACCCTCGGGTAGAATATCCCTATCCTTCATATCCGCATATGAAAGAGTCTTATATTATTGCCAAGCAAACTTGATTTATAACAATAATACAGATGTCCGCAAAAGAAAACGTTTTCAACAATACACTGATCAATTACATCAAGTATACATATACTTACCAAAGTAAAGCACGTGTGTTCTACGGAAAAATTGTGGTATATAAATGTTCATTTTTCAGCATTAGTTCTTTTTAAAGTTAGATGTAACACTGACATTCTGGGGATATTTCAAATGCATTATCTATACAAAAATTACTGAGCAAGTGTGAACATGGAATACAAAATAGCAATCGGGATATTTGATAATATTTTAAATACATGTACATGTATGTACGACGGTGCGAAAGCTAACAACAACTCTTCGCTCTTGCAAATATATATTTTATTATGACCATATCTCAAAAGATTATATCAATGAAGTAACATGTATGGGAATATAATACAATAAAGTGACATTAAATTTAACCACCTCTTGTAATATGAAAAAAATATATATGTATATGAAAGATTTAAATCTAATATATGTATATGAAAGATTTAAATCTTCCGGATATTTCCGGACTTCTCCGTTATCCTAACCTTACTCGTTGGTATATAATCTACCTGACGTCAGTATTGCGTAACAAGTCTCTGCTTGCTGTTTTGGTGTGGTTGTCTGCCATTTTCTACAAAGTCTCTGTCATTTATTAGCATTGGTAAGTGAATTGTGCTGTACGAAGTATAACATATATGTTTTATAAACTAATAATCGAAAAATCTGATTTACATATTTAAAAATATTGATCAAACAAGTAATTGCTGAGCGGGGACATTTCCAAAACAGACATATCTGAAGATAATTGGTGAAATCGTAAAGCTTTTCCCCGTCGAACGGTATGTCTACTATCACTTTACATTCCTAAAGAGCTGTATGTATTGTATTTGTATACGCATTTATCGTGTACGCTTTATAGCAATATATTGTGCTCGCATACCTAGAGAAATTACATTATTTCCCCTCACTTGGGAGCTTTTGGAAAACGAAAGTACAGCAACACAATTCTGCGAATTGTGGAAACCATTGTGAAGCAGTTATCGCATATTGTGTATTTGTTCAGTTTGTTTTCATTACATTGTTACTGAAATAAGTTTTGCTACAATCAAAATTCATTCTGAATGTTTTGACAATTGTATACACGTCACTGAACATGATAGCCTGTTGATGGTTATTATATCGTCTAGGCCCGTGTTAGTACGGTTCATTTGAATATATGACAATTAGTATGCAGTGTCGACATGGTGCCTTGGAATTGTATGCCTACAGTATCAAACAGACAGTATATTATTTATTATATCATACTTTGAAATCAAGATGACAATACTTTGTCTGATGTTTTCGGGATCATATTACTATTCCTATCAATAGGCCGACAATACTATGTTTAGTGTGCTTTACCTATGATTATGTTGACATTTACTGTTTCTGAAGATGTTATGTAACTATAATTTAAGCCATCACCTAACGATGATGGGGTCGCTTGCTAAGGTTAACGATGCTGGGTAAACAATAAGTTGACAATAGAAATATTCTTAATGTTTTCTGGCTCGTAGTTCTACCATAGTATAAAATGACAATACTTTGTTTCTGTGTTTATATTTTAAAGAGACGGCAAAAACAAAACACACAACACTACGATAAATCGTGACTACATGAAAAAAACAGGAAGAAAACATGTAAAGCCAAATATATAGGGTGTATAGGTGTAGCAGTAATATTCATTCTAAATCTTAATTATTCAAATATTTAACCATTTCAAACATCGAATACGAACCTAATGTATACCTTATAGATGTACAACCATTGATGATACGCAATCGTAAAACCTAATTTCAAATAAAAAATAAAACTGAAATATCATGTCATTTCTGTGCCACTAAACTTAAACAAATGAAAGGATATATAACATGCTTGCTTAACTAATAATACATTCAATACAAATACATGAGATAAAATATATGTATATTAAGTTTTTAGCCCACCATCTGATGATGGTGGGCAATTCAAATCACTTTCGTCCGTGGTCCGTCGTCCGCCCTTCCTTTCGTCCGTCCGTCCGTCCGTTAACAATTCTTGTTATCACTATTTCTCAGAAAGTACTGAAGGGATCAATCTCAAATTTCATATGTAGGTTTCCAAAGAGCCCTAGTTGTGCATATTGCATTTTGTGACCGATCGGTCAACAGGATGGCAGCCAGGCAGCCATCTTGGTTTTGATAGTCAAAGTTTTTATCGCTTTCTCAGAAAGTACTGAATGGATCGTTCTCAAATTTCATATGTAGTTTCCCTAAGGCCCTAGTTGTGCATATTTTATTTTAGGACCGACCGGTTAACAAGATGACCGCCAGACAACCATCTTGGATTTTGATAGTTACAGTTTGTAAAGTTTTTATCGCTATTTCTCAGAAAGTAGAGAATGGATCATTCTCAAATTTCATCTGTTGGTTCCCCTAGGGCCCTAGTTGTGCATATTGCGTTTTGGGACCAATCGGTCAACAAGATAGCCGCCAGGCAGGCATCTTAGATTTTGATAGCTATAGTTTGGTATCGCTATTTCTCAGAAAGTACTGAATGGATCGTTCTCAAATTTTATATCCAGATTCCCCTAAGGCCTTAGATTTGCATATTGCATTTTGGGACTGAACAGTGACCAAGATGGCCGACAGGTCCCCATCTTGTATATTGTCAGTTGAAGATTGTTATCGCTGTTTCTCAGAAAGAACAGAATGGATCATTCTCAAATTTCATATGTTGGTTCTCCTAAGGCCCTAAATGTGCATATTGCGCTTTGGGACCGATCGGTCAACAAGATGGCCGCCAGGCAGCCATCTTGGATTTTGATAGTCAAAGTTTGCTATCGTTATTTCTGAGAAAGTGCTGAATGGATCGTTCTCCAATTTTATATTCAGGTTCCCCTTGGGCTTTAGTTGTCCATATTGCGTTTTGGTACTAATCGTTCAACAAGTTGGCCACCAGGCAGCGATCTTGGATTGTTATAGTTTAAGTTTGTTATCGTTATTTCCCAAAAAAGTACTGAATCGTTCTAAAATTTTATATCCAGATTCCCCTAAAGCCTTAGTTTTGCATATTGCATTTTGGGACTGAACGGTGACAGGTAACCATCTTGTATTTTGTTAGTTGCAGATTGTTACCGCTATTTCTCAGAAAGTACTGAAGTGATCTGTCTCAAATTTTATATGTAGTATGTTTGAAAAGGTTTGAAAAGCAGAGAGAAAATCCCTCTCTCATTGGCAGACATAGATCATTCTTTGGTGGGCGCCAAGATCCCTCTGGGATCTCTTGTTATTATACGTTTAACATTTTTTTAAAGCTAAATTAACTCAAACTTACAATTTGCTTTGACCATAAATTGCTTCAACAGTTTAATTCATTTTTCTCTTTTTGTCATCAACAAAAACGATTGATTGAACAAAACCTAATCTCAATAATCTTAAACCCAATGATAATGGGAAAAAAACGGTATAAAGCTAGTATATTAATAATCCGAAATGATAGACCAAAATAAATTCAAAGTAAAATCAAACTCATTTCTATGGAATATATATTCAGCCACTATAAGGTCTTCTTCAGTCCAAAATAATACTAACACAACGTGTTCGTGTATGTTTAAAGCCAATGCCTTGGATAGTATTTCAGTTATGTTGTGACACAAAGTGTAGTTATACAATCATGTTTTAACGTTTAGATCAACATACGTGTAATGCGAAGCAATAAACTAATAGAGGATCTTAAGATTGTAAGATTCTATTTATCACATAACTTAACATAGAAATATAAGTGGAAGTTTTTAATTTTGTCTATAAACCAGTAGAAATCCGGCTCGGATGTGACTTTTCCGTCTACTGAGAGAATCAAGCGACGTCATATAAAGATTATGACGTCAAAGATACTTGTAGCGTCACAATAGTGTAATTACACATGTGGCTTACGATATTCATGACATGGCCGTATGACATGGCTAGACGGGTCAGTTATGTGATACAAAAACTTTAAACGAAGATACTTGTTATAATAATGACATGAATATCTGCAAACTATTACATTTAGTGCTAATCAAAAAGAATACATTGAGTTAAAGTAGGATGCTTCACTAGTTCTAAAATTCATGTTAATTAACTTCGATTGTTAGATTTAAGGTTGATTAAAACAAACTTGATTAAAATACACAAAACAAATGCTTAAAGAGATATTTTTGTTTAGGCACGGTGACTATAAAAATGGCGGAAAGTGGACAGGAAAAGAAAGATAAAAATGACGTCACTTCCTTGCCGGCCGGTCATCTCCTGGACTGTCCTATTTGTCTAACAGAGATGAGATCCCCAAAGTCTCTTCCTTGTTTACATTCCTTCTGTGAGGAATGTCTTGGTACCTACATCGTCACAGACTTATCAGGTGAGATGGCGGCCATGACCTCATTCCCCTGTCCTGTATGTAAAAAGATCACATCTCCGGTGAACTCCTCTGACGGTAAGCAGACTTGGGCCCGACAATTCCCCACCAATAGTCTCATACAGGGAATCCAAAACGCCAAGGTAATGTCCAACGACAAATTAGACTGTACTATTTGTTGCAAATCAAAGGAAATTCAAACACCGGCAAAGTATCTGTGTAAACCAAACGGAATCTTGCTTTGTGACGCATGTAAAAATAATGTTCACGATTTATTGCACAGCTCTTGCAACATTGTGGTGATCGATGACATGGCATGGAAGGAACCTGTAACGAAGACATGTTCTACACACAAAGATGAGATGGATTTCTACTGTGAGGAACATAAGTTTATTGGATGCAACAAGTGTATCATAGCAGATCACCGAGCCTGCCATACAGTGATGACTATTAAAGAATTCTGTGATAAGCAGAGGAAAACCGAATTTTTATATTGCATGGATAAATCTCTCGAAAAAGCACTTAATCGTATGGAGTTGGTCAGCCAGGCTTGTGACGATCAAGAGAAATCTATTCATCATAATCAAGACGTTGGTTTAAAGAGCATAACAGATCTGAGGCAATGCTTCAACGCTTACTTCGACAAGACACAAGAGGAGGTCACTCAGGAGCTGATCTCAAAACATAAAGCTGAAAAAGACAAGGTTGATTTAGGTAGACAGAAGTGTAGGAGGCTAACGGTGGCCATTCAAAACACAAGGGAAGCGTCCAGAACAGCGGCTCAGTTAGACGATCATATCGAGATGATACAACTGTTCCATCGCGGCCAGGCAGAGATTCGTGCCTGTAACGACTTGATTGACGAGATATCGTTATCCAAGGCAATCGATATTAAACATGACATCGAACCCAGCCTCACAACGATCGACGAAACCAGCCCGTTGTCCCTTGGAAGGATTCTTGTCGAGGAGCAGCCCTATAGCACACCAGACTGGGTGGAATACATACAAAATCATGGCGTTCTATCCGAAAGTCGCGTGAGGAAACTCGGCACAATTAAAGTGGATACTTCGTCCTACCGCTATGGGTGTAATCATCAAGGTGTTTTAGTGATGGCAGACGGGAAGGTAGTCTTAAGCGACTATGAAAACAAACGATTGAGATTATATTCATGCGACGGTGGATGTTTAAATGAAATCACCTTAAGTAATGATCCACGAGACTTATGTTTGGTGGATGATAATACAGTGGCTGTGAGTACCGCTTCTTCTGATGAAGGCATACGGATTGTAAAAGTAAAGGACGGTACACTAACACCCTCAACTGCTATAAAGACTCCATCAGCATCATACGGTATAACGTTTAGAGAAGGCAAGTTCCTCGTGACCACTCCACGCAATATATATGAGATACCAATGGAGGGAGAGTTAAAGCAAATCCAGTCATTACCCTACGATTGTTATTGCCTCGCCTCAGACGAAAACGAGGTCTTCGCCACTCTTTCAACATCTGAAGCTGAAAAGGTCGTGGTAACCAAGCTGACGTCTGATGTACAGACATGCGTGGCCCGTGTTGGAGTCGTCAAGTCTGGTAGAGGAATAGACGTAGATCGGGAAGGTAATCTTTATGTTTGCGGCTATGAATCTAACAACGTTGTACAGATGTCTAGATACGGGACCCAGATTCGAGAACTGCTGATGGCAAAGGATGGTATTGACAAGCCGATGGCTATATCTGTACACGGGAACAAATTTGTAGTAACCAACGTTTCATCGCAAGACAAGAATAATGTGCATGTATATCAACTTTATTGATTCACATCTTGCTAGGTCCTCTAAACTCGCACTGAACTCTTTTCCAGGATTTATAATTACTATTATCAACTCTTGAATCATCGCACGTAAAATGAAAGCAATGCATCACCAACAAATTCTTGCAATGTAACGAGTAGATTACTTTATCGTATTCACTATAAAAAACATTTTCAAAGTTTGTTGTGGGATGTAACAACACTGATTAATGAATATACCCGGTATTAAAAACTTTGAAAGGAGAAATTATATAAGACGCAAATTGATGTCAAAATCGAGCTATGACGTTAACCGCTGACCGATGAATGCAATCAATTAAGGCGATAATTTGTATTGTATATAAATTTGAACAAAGACGATTATCTAAAGTCGATGGTGATGGATTATAATCACCAGTGATGAACCTAGACGGTGATCAATGAACTTATCAAGTGATGAACCTAGACGGTGATCAATGAACTTATCAAGTGATGAACCTAGACGGTGATCAATGAACTTATTTAGTGATGAACCTAGACGGTGATCAATGAACTTATTTAGTGATGAACCTAGACGATGATCAATAAACTTATCCAGTGATGAACCTAGCTAGGCGGTGATCAATGATCCAGTGATGAACCCAGGCGGTTATTAATGAACTTATCCAGTGATGAACGTAGACGGTGATCAATGAACTTATTCAGTGATGAACCTAGACGGTGATCAATGAACTTATCCAGTGATGAACCTAGACGGTGATCAATGAACTTATCCAGTGATGAACCTAGACGGTGATCAATGAACTTATCCAGTGATGAACCTAGACGGTGATCAATGAACTTATCCAGTGATGAACCTAGACGGTGATCAATGAACTTATCCAGTGATGAACCTAGACGGTGATCAATGAACTTATCCAGTGATGAACCTAGACGGTGATCAATGAACTTATCCAGTGGTGAACCTAGACGGTGATCAATGAACTTATCCAGTGATGAACCTAGACGGTGATCAATGAACTTATCCAGTGATGAACCTAGCTTAGCGGTGATCAATGAACTTATCCAGTGATGAACCTATAAGGTGATCAATGAACTTATCCAGTGATGAACCTAGACGGTGATCAATGAACTTATCCAGTGATGAACCTAGACGGTGATCAATAAACTTATCCAGTGATGAACCTAGCTAGGCGGTGATCAATGAACTTATCCAGTGGTGAACCTAGACGGTCGTCAATGAACTTATCCAGTGATGACTCAAGACGGTGATCAACGAAATGAACTTAACATGTGGTGAATTCAGACAGGTATTAATGAACATATCATGTGCCAGCGATCAATGAACTTATTTGCTAATTTTTAACAGTATTTGATAATCTTGTCTATTGATATTAACAGAGAATGATTTCTGATATTGTCAACATTTACAAGCTGTATCGCATATCTACCCATGCATTAAAGCCTCGTTACGTCAAAGCGTCAACAAAAGTATTATTTTCTCAGCAGAATGTTAACAATTTGTTTTCAGAAACTAGGCTGTGTTTACTTAAAAAGATACAAACAACAGGATTTCCGTTGAAAATATCGCACAAATTTCATTCATTTCTTTTATGTGTGGATATGAAGGATAGGGATATTCTACAACATTTTGTAACCCTCGGGTAGCATATCCCTATCCTTCATATCCACATATAAAAGTGTCTTGTACGGTGGTATCCATTAAAATGTTTCATTAGTACGTACTTTCGAAACCCTTCATACGAATTGCTAAATTGATCGTACTTAAGTTGAACAGCCTATATATATTTATCTAATTATCTTTAAGTTATTGATGCTGTCATGATTGAAAACAAGGGTAATATAACGGTATTTGTATTTATTGTTTGTAACTATTATCATTATTTAAAAAACGTTTTTAACGCATACTTATATATTTCGCTCAGAAATATTCTGCAATTTTCCTAACAACTATATATTTTAATTAAAGTTTTGTAACTAAAATCACTATATATGTATATGTACTATAAAGTGGTTTTAATTTTCAATCTTTCCTTTCTGATATTGTTTCTTTTTACTGTTATTTATTGACTCTTAATATAATGAGATTCCTAAAATAGTTTTATTTATATATATATCTTTAATATCTATAGCACAATGTCATCTATAGTTAAAAGAAGATACTTATTCTTTCTTTGCATACAGTTTTAATTTTTGCTATTTTGTGTATGAAATGTGGTACTGTTCTTTTTCATTTCAACAAATTTTATTGACAAAGATGTCAAATGGATTAAATAACAGGCAAAGCCTATATAAATTCTCTCCAATGGTGGCAAAAGTAATAGTTTAAACTTACATCAATTATAGATTTTATATTTAAGCTTTGAAATGAAAATTTTACAACAATTAAAGGGAGATAACTATTTTTCATACTCCATTCACACATCACACATACTATAGATACAATTATTATTTTATTACAAGAACGTGTTATATTAGACGTGTTATATTATATTACTCAGATATTGACAGACAATTACCATGTGGTACTGTTCTTTCATGCTTTAAAGATCGTCTTACATCATTCCGCAATGAAAATGACAGGAATAGATAACTCTGTAATATGCAAATACAGAATATCTTTTTTTATTTGTATAATTTATGTATTTTTTTAATATTTAAGACATGAAATTGATGTTTTAAAGTAGGTATATATATTCATTGTTAACATAAAGCTTGCAGATACATGATTTGTGTTTTATAAACAACACTAAAACGCTGTTACTGCAGTGGTTTATAGCGTAAACACACACCAATTATCATTCAATAACATTCACGACTATATAAATATCCCGCGAAAACGCAAAAGTGTCAACCCTGAAGAATATTCGACTATCAACTAATCTAATTTAAAATCGCATCAATTCGCATGACGCTGCACGAGAAGCCGCTATAGTTCATTGGAACACCAGATTAGTGCCCGACAAACTACAAAATGCCATATGGATGTGTCTTCAACAAGTAAACATTGCTACATACAGAAACATGTTTGAAACTCCTGTTCGGTCTTTGCCAATCCATAGACTTGTATTCCTTATCTAACTACTTTTAAGCGTATGTTAGTTTTAACATGCTGTCTCTGTGCATACATGGAATTATTAAATATTACATTATGTCCATTGTTGCCGAATAAGCTGTTTAAGGATGTGTTCCTCTGAGGCTTTAGTCTCGTTGAAGTCTCGTTTCGACATAGATCAAAGAACTTATGAGAGTTTCAAATAAGATGTATCAGTTTCTTTAGCAAGTTTCCAGTTTTCAATTTTTTTCTCCATGCTTAGATTTCTATTATTAATTTTTTATGCGATGATTTTAAGAAATGTCCCATTTAGGGACGATTCTGAAAATTTGTCTTTTTTTTCGCTTTGAGTAGAGCCAAAGTTTTACCATTTCTTACTTCAGTTGTATTTACTTAAATCATCCACTGCGCTAACATTTCAAGGTGTATCGAGCTAACTTTTGCTGTAAATCATTACTAACTTCATGATAATTAAATTATTTAGCATTCATTTTATGAAATATACACTTTTCTCACTTTATTTCTACATTTAATGGTAATTTTAGCACTTTTACTTTTTACTGTAAAATATTGAAAAATAACGAAAATTTAAATGGGGCAAAAGGTAAGCATACGGAGCCCCATTTTTCTGCCTGATTTAGAAAGAGCAACCTTTCCCCTGTTTGTTTTGAAAACATTTACAAAAGTTTAATACCAGAACCTTGTCTTATTAGAGTTTAATTTGACAAAAATGGCGCATTTTGTAGCTCAAAATGAAGGAGTAGGGGTACTATATGTTCTTATTATTAGAAAAACAATCAGTCTTTTTAATCATAGCTGTTATATGTTTAACGAAGACATCTGGAAAATAAATTCAGCAAACATCCATACATATCAAACACCTTATTATGAATTTTTGGCTTTAATGTCTTGTGTATATGGTGAAACGGTAAAATTCCCATAAAATCCAATATTTTGTCAACTAGGTGACTTTGAGGGGACAATAGTTAAAAAACGAGCACACGGACATATAGTTTTCTTCCATTTTTTTCTATGGTATGAACCCCTATTTTCAAAAATCTATATAAGAAAAAAAGTTTCATAATTAAGTATGGTTTGGTAGTTTTCAAAATATATATTAAAGATATTATATCACAACGTTCAGATCTCGTTTTGATTTAACATAACTAGGTGCGCTGAAATCTGTCCTTGGCGAATGATTCGAAAGTCATTCTTTACAAGTCATGTAAATTTTAAAAAAAAAACACCTAAAATTGTAATATCCTCGGGATTCAAAAGCGAAATAGCAATTCATTAACTGGTTTGTGATTTGAAGCATTGGAACTATAATTTGCTTAGTTAGATATATTTTCCCTGCCAATATGTCAAAATTAATTACTTTTTCATGACGCACCCTTTTGATTAAGAATAAGATTTTCTTCGTAGCACCCCGGACATTGTTGAGATAATCAACCATTTTGCAACTCTTCTGTACCAACGTCAGCACCAACGTTTTGTCCATTCGAACTCAGAACGTTGGACTATATAAAACAGCCCACCTAAGAAACCCCTTAAATCAATACGGGTGCATTAAGATATTAAAAAATTGAAATGACGATAACTTCATTCATCGTGGATACTCCAGGGGTTACTTTAACAGTTGTTATATCAAGCCTAAAATATACTGAAGGCACCAGAAGACACATGTAATTTTGTCCCTTAATGTTTACCAAAAGAATCGAATAAAGCTACACTGTGATTGACTATGTGGCTTTGGAGTTAGGCGTCGTTCTCTCCGTAATCTTCAGTCTCAGCAGGCCTGTGATTGGTCTGGGGTTTTTTCTCTTGAATTGCCTTCAGTTTTTCTACGTATGAAATAATCCAGGGTGGGATATAAGTCATTGTAGCCCCTGGAACATCGATATGAGCTACATTATGCTGAAAAGGGTGTAATCTTTTTAATGCGACATGACCGAATTAATCACCATCTCAGTGAATAGAGATGACGTGGACTGACAAATTCATGTTTGCATCTCAGTGAGCGTGAATCGAGATGACGTGGACTGACTTTTTCATGTTTCCGCCCCTGTGATTGTGAATCGAGATGACGTGGACTGACTGTTTTAGTTTCCACCCCAGTGATTGTGAATCGAGATGACGTGGACCGACTAATTCATGTTTCGATCTCAGTGAGTGTGCATCGAAATGACGTGGACTGACTGTTTTAGTTTCCATCCCAGTGAGAGTGAATCGAGATGACGTGGACCGACTAATTCATGTTTGCATCTCAGTGAGTGTGAATCGAGATGACGTGGACTGTTTCATGTTTCTGAACTGGGAATCATTAGATTGTTAGCAGTGTCAGATATCTTTTGGAATCAGTAGGTTGTTGGCAGAGTTAGATATATTTTGGAATCAGTAGGTTGTGAGCGGAGTCAAATAATTTTTTGAATCAGTAAGTTTTGGATGGGGTCAGATATATTTTGGAATCAGTAGGTTGTGAGCGGAGTCAAATAATTTTTTGAATCAGTAAGTTTTGGATGGGGTCAGATATATTTTGGAATCAGTAGGTTGAGGGCAGAGTTAGATAACAATTTTAATCAGTAAGTTGTGGGGGTCAGATGTATTTTGGAATCAATAAGTTGTGGTCAGGATCATTAATTTTTTTGGAATCATTAGTTTGTTGGTAGAGTCAGATAAATTTTAGAATCAGTAGGTTGTGGGCGGAATCAGATATATTTTGGAATCTGTTTTGAAATCAGTTGTTATATACATGGTATATGTATTATTTTACCATCAATAGAATATACGGAATTTCGCAGTTTTTTGTATTATTGTATTCCGTCTCCGTATCTTGTTTTTTACGTTTAGTTGTTCACTTCCGGTTTCCGGGAGAATAAAGAAAAATTGAAGACAAGAAGGTGTTTGGATTCTCTTCATAATATCCCTTCACATCCTCTCACATCGCTAAGGCAGTACACAGTAGTTTGTTGGCCGGGTTAGATATATTTTCGGTTCAGTAGGTTGTGGGCGGAGTCAGATGTAGTTTGAATCAGTAAGTTGCGGGCGAGGTCAAAGGTATTTTGGAATCAGTAGGTTATGAGCGGATCAGATGTAATTTGGAATCAATCTGTTGTGGGCAGAGTCAGATATATTTGGGAATCAGTAATTTTGTGGGCGGAATCAGATATATATTGGAATCAGTGAGTTGTGGAGGTCAGATGTATTTTGGAATCAGTAGGTTGTGGGCGGGGTCAGATATATTTTGGAATCTGTAGGTTGTTGGCGGGGTCAGATATATTTTGGAATTATGAGTTTGTTGGCGGGTCAGATACATTTTGGAATCAGTAAGTTGTGGGCGGGGTTACCGGTGATTAGTATAGGATTTATTATAGATCTTTGAGGGAGTGGATATTATTTTTTATTTATTTGAGAACAAATCTCAAATTGATTTTAAATACGAGTATTTGAAGCAACGGAGTGTAAATTACATTAAAAAACATTTCAGTTCTAAACGCTCGATCTGACGAAATAACCTACCTTCGACTTTTCTGATGAATCACCATTGTATCATTTAGTAATCATAATATTTCAAATATGCTGCATTTCCACCAAACATACATGAAACTACATGTACCTCACAATGTTGTTTAGATTGAATAGTTCAATACGCTGGATTTAGAACTTGAACACTTAATGAAATACGTGTAAAAACAAAATAGAATTTCCTTAGGCAGTGACCATTGATTAAAAGATTAAAAGCATCATGCGAGGAAAAGAAAACTTGCATGATTTAAAACTATTTTAATGCACACACTGTACATTGATAAAATTATAATGACTTATCTTTCAAGTATCTGTTTACTAAGTGGATAAACTGTATGGCAATATGGCATATCGACGTCAACGTGTAAGTCATATTTAAGTATTAAACCCTATGTAATCTAGGGTATTTATAGATGCCAGAGTTTGCAGACCAGATAATCACTAAATGTAAATGTAAGGAATGAATTCCTGCGGCCAGAACAACAACCGTCGTATGTTGTCTGTTCTCGTAGACAGTACTAGTATGTTTGTATAATTTTCGTTACAATAACACCATTGATGTTGAGTCCTACAGACCACTACCAATATTTAAACACATATAAAAGCATCATGCGGAAGAAATTGCATGGTTTAGAGATATTTTAATGCACATAAATGAAATTATGGTATAAAATTAGCTCTTCATACTTCTTATGATCACAATAAATTTGATATTTCCATACTAATAAAATATGAAAGTTTGGTACGATTTAATTCGTACCAAACTTTCATATTTTTATTAGTATTGAAATAGCATAGAACCACGATTTTGATATATAGAGACTATTCCCTGTATCGTGATGAATAACAGTAATATTTCCTGGAGTGGACACTTAAGGAAGGCGAATTATTACATGTTTACCTCTTTATACTAGTTCTAGGCCAAATGATTCCAATACTAAAACAAGATAATATAATTTAACACATTTCTTATCCAAGAATTGAAAATGAAAATAGTTATAGCAACAATACACGTGATATTATATTTTGGTTTTATATTTCAAAAAACGGTAATTGCTGTGTTTTGATTGGTCAATAATGAGTGAAAATATTTTCACTCAGGTGAAAATTACCACATATATTTCAACCATAAAACTTTATATGTCACTCTGCAAAAATGTTATGAAGCTGTGTATATATCTTACCAAACCAACCGTGAATATTGTGTGCAGTGTTTGGGATTAATATTAATATATAGATAGTGATATTATTAGACTCTTTCAAAAGTGGATATGAAGGATAGGGATATTCTACCCGAGGGTCACAAAATGTAGTAAAACCCGAGGCTTGTCGAGGGTTTTGCAATATTTTGTGATCCCGAGGGTAGAATATCCCTATCCGTCATATCCACTTATGAAAGAGTATTCTTGTGTCATACCTCGACGTTTTATTGCAATTTTACAACTATAATATCCCGCCATTTTGAAATAAATTCGAAGAAATCCACGACTGCATGAAGTCAATTTCCATACATGAAAAATTACATGATATTTTTCAACACAAATTCCGTTGCATGCATCTTTTATAGTAAAACCGGTCAATTTTGTGAAAAAAATGTTAAAATTTTACCGAGAAAAAAAGAGATTTTGTTGACGCCGTGACGTTACGAGACTTTATTGCATGGGTAGCCGCAATACAGCCTCAGGCGACATGAGTGTATTGCCATAGACCAGCCAGTATTACACGTGTAGGTATGAAAGAATTTAGTATATTACATGTTAGTCGATCATATTGAATAAGCTTAAGTTTTCAAATTGTCAATATTTGTAATCAATAAGTATGAACTATCAAACAAGGTGGAAAAGAACAAGAAAACAAAATAGAAAAGAAGCATTACTGACAGTAGATCAAACTAGACTGGGCCAAATAAAAATATGTCGGATGTATCTAACTCAAAATCAGTAGTTTTCGTTTTTGAGTTTGTAAATATCTCAAACAGTAAATACACGCTCGTATATACTATTACAATTACCAGTATTGTACTCCAGTGAGTATCTCTACACTTCGAAGCAAAGCCAGTCAACCAATGTTAACTTGAATTCCAATCTAACTGGTTAATATATCCATGTGATGACTTTAGTATTCAATGCAGCAAGGAAAATTAAGTGCTTGATAGTTTGATAAACCCGGATGCAGGGAGATACCAAGGTATTTTATAGAGAGAGATAGGGATTTGTTTACCTGGCAGTATACTTGGAGCCTGGCACTGCCAAACCTCACCGGGTGTTCACGGAAATCGTTTATTACAAAATAACATGTAAAAAACATAAACGTTTATGATATCCATTTAGGCAGTAGTTTACTCAACAATTTACATTAGCCCTTAATGTATTTTGATATGAATATGAAGATGAAATGATGATAGAATCATTAAATTGCACATGTAAACAACAACACCAATCAAAGCTGATAATTATTATGTAATGACATTTTTTTGAGTAACTTGTTGGTGATATTAACTGAAGATACACTGATACGTAAACCGGCCCTCGTGAGTGATACATACCATTAAATATTTAAATCAGAAGTAAAAAAAATCGTGTGTGTATGGAACCGTTAGTGTTTTAGTTAAAGTTGTATTTCTTGAAATTTTCACCATCGCAAACTGTCATAAAATATAAAATGTGTGAATATTGATGCTTAAATTTGATGGTTCTTATCCATAAAAGCATCAATATGCTATTGACATAGTGTCAATATTTAGATTAAACACTTTAAATGTAATTTTTCTCGATGACAAAATGAGAAAGGTTATAGACCATACAACTTTAAATTGTGCATAACAATACATGAAAATTCAGTTTCATTTTCTGTACTCATATCGCTTCATCTGTAGTCATATATATTGATATTTATCGTTAGAACATGATATCCATGTCATAAGAACATGCTCCATCTATTAAAATTCACTTTCCATCATATTGTGAACAAACCCCATAACCATCATACCTGTAAAAGATTTTAGTTCTAAGAAACATTGAGTCATATCGTATTAAACAAATATAGGGTGAAATAGATAATTGTTTGATTTTTTAAATTTAAATTAGTTAAATCTACCGCCGACAGAGCATTAACGATACCCATCATTTGAACAATAATTAATGTTTAATCGTGTTTGTATATGTCTAACTAACACAAAAGTGTATATAAAATGATTTTGCTGCATGCACCTTTTGTACTTAATTCCATATAGGGCATAATGCCATGGGATTTTTTATTCGGGATGCGATTAATCATAATTAATAGTGTTATCTTTTGAAATAAGAAGATCAAAATAAAGTAATCTTAATAACTGAAGAAAAATACTTATTCGTCTGCTTCTGTTTTTGATAAAAAATAGCATTCTTCGCGGGAAGAGCATCGTGAATATACATATGTCTATAATAGTTTAAACCCGATTGTGCCGTTTTTGATAACTCTAGCGCCCCTTACCTTTTACCCGGCATTAGTCATTGTGAAAAAAATCTTCATAACTTCATGCCTTTATAACGACATATCAAAGTACTGAGAGTACAATGTCAACTATTATCGAATTTATTGCTAGAGTAGACTATGATAATCAGCTGCATTTTTCGACCAAATATATATCATCATTATAAATTGACAATGCTTTTATATCGATTATCGTAAATTACATCAGTCCATCTTGTTTAAGGAGTTAGGTAAGTTGTTTACACGCTGGTACACGCTATATACTGTACGTGTATTGTACGCGGATCAAGGTGTACATGCGCTATGTATTGTATTTCGTGGTACCTTATTGTTGAGACTTGCACGCGTGTGTCTGCATAGATCAACAAGAGGATGTTCGATATTTGCTATTCGTGCAGGAATGACCCGGCTTTAAAGGACAATTGACTTGAAAAACAAAAGTAATGAATTGTATAGCTATTGGTGGATTTATAAATTATGATATTATAAAATTATTATTGATAATATCAACATATTCTATTTATGTTATTTTTATGAGATTGTATTGATAATGTTTGACATGCAGAAAACTAAATGGACAATTTTATGTTCATCTAAGGAAATAAAAATAGTTTTGAACTTTAATTTTCCTAATTACTTATAATATTTTGATGTTTTTGATGAGGAACTTGTCAATTTGGAACAGAATATATATGATAAACATTAATTAATGTTCTTAATTCAAACATTTTTTTTTGGGGGGGGGGTGAATGGCTATTTTCAAAATAGATTGATTCAACGATGTTGATAGCTGCATGATCATTTTATTTCAGTCAAAATTGATTTTGCTATGATTACATTTATGAAAAATGTGCCGCCATTTTGTCAAGACGTCTTCGAATCCTGTCAGGTAACGTCTCAGTGTACAGCTGACGTCACATTGCGTTTTCAGCCTATGAAAAACGTTCCAGGTTACATAACACTAGTGACATATCCAAACATGTTATATCGGTAAAACCACTAGATACCAGGCGGATTGATGAATAAAACAGAAAATTCAAAGTTGAATCGTGCTTATAGATATACAATAATTAGAATTTGAAATATTAAAATTCAAACTGCTCGTACTCATATTCGTACTGGAGGAAATCCATCGATAGCAGTAGGACATTGACAAGACTTGTTATGAGTATTGAAACGAGTAACACATTCATATACTGATTTGATGATAGATACACTAACCGAGAACATATTTTATGGAAATTCATTTTTCACATGAATAGCTTAGGGAGTCACAAGTGATAGTTATTTATTTTAGAGTGAATCATATCCGGGTTCACGTTTCATCTATCTACATATGTACCTATATATCTAATGCATTATGGGTAAGAACATCATATAGAAAATCAATTTACAGATAAATGTTTGTTAGACGTCTGTAGGTGTAACTGATTTAAAGGGTTTTTACTATTACTTCATGAATAACCACACCTTTGATACAGAGAGAAATATGTTTTAAGTAATCACATCTTTGGGTTAAGGATATCAAAATGTTCCTATAACTACCTTGTTGTTTTTTTCTAATATAGATTTTCGATTTAGGAGTTCATACTTTTGCTGCAAATGGAGTTAAAATCATATATTATCGTATTCGATTAGGTAAATCAAAGATAGATATTTAACACATATACGAGACTGAGACTCAACCGGAATTTAACTGGTTTGTCTGTCTGAGGTATAATTGTTTGCACAATTGAACAAACCAGTGTTTTGTTTGAAAAAAATAGTTCTAACTCACAGTTAGTCTACCCCTTCAATTTGGATGACCAAAATACTCAAATTGTCACATTTTTTGACAATTTCAGCACTAATTTTATCGTTTTGGAACCTAAACGAAAAAAAGAGCTGTCGTTTCTAAAATAAGCTTAAACATTGGTTGACAGTGTGCTCGATTTCCATCTTATTTCATAAAATGGTGGAGTCGCTGTTAAACATAAAGCGTTTATAAAACACTAGGTATTTCCATCCCCCGACTTCCGCCTAAATAAAACACGTCCACTAGTATCGAACACCGTTATAACCTTGTTTACATTAAAATGTTATTTTGTACTAGTGCGTGTGTATTAGACCCAGCAATTTGTCCTGTTCACGACCTAATATCATAAAATATTGGTAGTACCCCGTGGCACAAACGTCGTACCTCATTTATCCGTTAATTACCTGTATTCTTACTAAGTTGTATAAGTTAGCGAGGATACGTAAAGTGAGAAACAGTCAGTGCTCTATAATTTATTCTTAAATAACCGTGGACGTTCATTGGACGTGTATCTCTTCGTGAAGTTAAAATATTAAATAAACTGCAACAGCTCATTTAGGGCGAATCAAATCAATTAAATCGTAGAAAGTTGAGTTTATTATTTTGAAGTCAATATTTTTCCTATCTCGCACAGTAATGTTATCATCACACCATGAATACGATCATTTCATCTACGTCCTGCTCACAGCTAAGTATCATTTTTACGCCGTTAATTCCTTTTGAAATGTATTAACAGTGTCAGAACAACCTGTTCTAAACCTTATTTACTAAATTACCATTTCAAAACCCGTCAGATGTAAATTGGATTTTTCCGTGATTTTTTATGGCAAACCAAGATACATGGTCAACACTTAGGATACGCCTGGTGGAGTTTAAAAGTCCGTTATCAAGGTATTGCAATCGTTTTTATCGGACACGTGCCGGTACACTTGGTACAGCTATTTAACAGACAGCTTCTCGGTGGAAGGCGGCACATAGAACACCATTTTGAGAGAAAACAGTCTGTGATATTGTGGACAGTATGACTTACAAAACCGCCTGTGTTGTGTCTTTAATTGTATTGGTAATATCAAATGAAGGTAAGAAGTAGCTTTTCTATTTGTTATTTCTTAAATGCATTTTCTATTCGTTATTTCTATCCTTTTTCATTTACTATCATTAAAGGAATTATAAAGCTAAACGTCTTACATGGAACTTACTAATGCAATCCATTAGGATTCAGTATGTACCATCACACTTACGTATCTCATATACACTTTCTGGTAGAAAGAATACATCCTCTTAATGAAACATTTAGTCGACCCTTTACAGCTGTTGGCTGGAGGAAAGTTTGCGATTCTGTCTTTGATACTTAGAAATTATCACACATTTGTTATTTTCTACCTTTAACAAGGCTTTATTTGTCATTCATTCCATTTTATTTGCGGATATCAAAGCTCGCCAAAAATGAATTGACCGCGAATTTATATATATTGCTCGTCTTTTACCAAATGTTGTTTGATGTTCAGGGGGATTCTTTTTCACATTAGGAAAAAAGCGTTCAAGAGCGATAATGTTGCATCCATGAAAGCATGATAATGGTCACTGATATTTTTTAAGGCGATACTCTATGTTTAAATATGTATAAGCATTTGATGGATAAGAATTAGAGAAAAAAAATTATAATTCCATGAGGCGTAAATATATATTAATAGGTGGCGTGATTGTTCTGTAGTCATATATTGATATGATTGAATGTTGTTTATCCTATATGATATTTAAATTGATATGTGTTACTTAAAAGTAAATCTAAATGTGTGCATGTTCGTGAATGGTACTCGCATTGTATTTTGACATACAAAAGCATTTTGAATTATTAAAAAAGTATTCATGATAAATCTTGTTATCTGATGATTATTATTTTTAGTTTTGATATCATGGATGCTAATGAATTTGTGATATTCATGGTATTGGATACCCTTGTCGAAGATTGTAACATTACTGTACAATACATATAATTCTAATATATATCAACATAGGACATTTTAAAAGAACAAGTTAATTGGGGTTTTTTAAAAGCTGAAACAGTTCAATATCGATCCAAATCGCCTATTCACTGAAACTATGCGTTGTAATAAATACCACATAAGTGTGTTAATATATAAATCAATTCTCTTATGAACTATTCCAACCATTTCCTTATTCTTAGGGATTTCAATACCAAGTAACGATTGTAACAAAGTATCCTTACTATTTGTTTTCGATTTAAACATTTTTAATGCCATATATGTACAACCGAATCAGACAAATTCACACGATTTATTAATGTGTTCTCTAGGTATCGTATACAAATAAAAGACAGTTGTTATGATAACCGTACTTTTTAGTTGGCAGTTTCTAGACAACGCCATATTCGGGTTTAGTCACGTTTTGTTTGAAGTTTGAAGTTACATGATAACTTTAGTCTCATCAATAAAAAAAACATTAACGTTCACGACTGCCGTAAATGGGTCAATGTCTTTTTTAATATTTGATAATTGTCTATTGTGTTTCCTGTATATTTCCTTCGCTCTTGATTTTTAAGTCTGTGAAAATAAGACATATCGAGTAATAAAAATACAAAAAATAAGCATATATGACGGACATTCTTTTATACATTGTGTACCATTTACAGTGACGGCACAGTTTGGAAATCTGCCCAACTCTGCCAGTATAGCTGAGAACAGTCCCGGAGGTACCCCGGTGTTTACAATAACCATCAGTACGCGTCCATTCTCTCCTCTAGACTATATCATCCAGTATGATCCTCCGGAGACTGAGACTCTCTTCCTCGTCAGTGTTGTACCAGTCGGTAGGATATGAACCTTCAATATTAGAACTTGAATCGTGTACACTACAGTGATTACATATGGATAATTTTAATTTCGGAATTTTACTTCACTATTTAGTTTTATTTCAAATAAATTTAATTTCTATCTTTCAAATGTTCTTGAATTAAATTTACTATTTTCATTTTATTTATTTTATCATGTTTATTATATTTTTTATAACTTTATGAAGTAATTATCGTTATTTTTTCTTTACATCATTTGCCATTGTTTTGATAAGACACTAGTTACCATGTTAGATTGTTCCCATGGCTATCTCTACGTGCACTTTAGCTATACTTGACCCTTTAACATACATGTACAAAGTACATAAATTAACATAACGTATTAACATAACAACACAATGAATTATTCCTATTACTAGGATTTGCAGTAACCGTCAAACAAGGCGCCACGTTGGATTATGAGACACTTCCAAACCAGTACCAAATCATCTTGCTCCAACTCGGTATAGAGGGTTCTGGAGAAGGCGAGCTAGTGTTCCCAACAGGAGGAGTGCAAAAACGGCAGGCGCTACCAAACACCGCAGGCATTGGTGTACTTGACATCAACATCACCAATGTTAATGAACCTCCAGAATTCTCGAGTCCCAACTTCTTCATCACTGCACCTGAGAGTTCGGTAAATACAAAGCTATTTTTCTGATAACACATATTTTGATGTTCTAGATTCTTGACATACCTTAATGAATGGGTGGGTAATCAATGGTGTATTACTGTGGTACTAAAGAGGAAGCTTTGGACCCAATGCCATGGTATCGAGATACGTTATTCTAGCCCTCCACTTGTTGGTGGCGAATTCAAATCCACGTGGAACAGTTGCCAGTTGATTGGTGTGTTGTCTCCTGTTGCTTAACCATATTCGTCATAAAATTATCCTATATGTTAATAGAGCATTTTACGCCACCAAAAAAGGATTGTTCTATTTTTCCCTATTTTATTTCTTTAATGGATGAACTTGACATATCCTATTGTTTTATGTTTTACTTTAGGTTTCTCAGGACCCATTTGTAGTCTTACCCGGGAAAGCAAGCGATGTTGATGTAAACGATACGCTTTGGTATGAAATAAATAATATATTCCCATCTGTTGAAGGGACACGTTTTGATATAAATAGAACTACCGGAAATATCCTTCTCCTTGGGGGATACGACGTGGATAATAACATTGACCCGGATGTACTTATATTCACCTTACAGGTTATCGATCAGGGTGGTCTGTTCAATACTACAACACTGATCGTTAATATTATTGACATCGATGATAATGTTCCTGTGTTTACCGGAAGCGGTAGTTACGACATACTAATTCCGGAAGATTACGCAAAAATAACAGGAGTTAACATTGGATACGTCCATGCCGATGATGCAGATGGTAGCGACACTGTAACATATGCAATAGTAACAGGGAATATGTATTTTAGTGTAGAATCATCTACAGGGTTTATACAACTGATATCCCCACTCCCGCTCAACACGGTAAAGAATGGTGTACTTACATTCAGCGTTGCAGCAAATAGCGGACTTCGTAGAAACATTAACCCGGTCACAGCGCATGTCAAGGTGTGGATTGTACCTTTCTGTACGGCAGAGGATGAGAGAGGATGCGATCTATGTAACGAGTCATCAACTACGACCACACCACCAAAAGAAATCCAAACGGCCACCCCTACGTTACTTCCTTCACGGAAGAAGCGCGTAGTAGATGACACTGGTATAGACGTCTGTCCTACGACGATGTGTTCTAAATGTCGTCACTATCTGACCAGTACGTGTTCAGACGGAACTGTTCCACTGACGTCACTAACCAAGCAGCCAGCATGTCCAACACAAACTGGAGACGTCACCTACACTAGACTCGATATCTGCTGGATCATACCATTGGTAGTCGCTGTGGGCATTGCCACTATCATCATCGCCTTGTGCCTGTACAAGTAAGTGTTTCGCACCCCATTATTGTTTTAAAATGCTACACCACTGATAGATGGTATTTTTTCTCAATATAAAACAACAACAGACGAATCATTAGACATCTTCAGTTACAAATTTTACGTATGTTTTATTGTTATGATTTTGCAACCACCATCGACGATTGTGATATATTTCTTGCTCACATCGTTTTACGACACGGAACAAGTAGATCTATTACCATGTAAAGAGATCGTCAGTAGACTTAATTCGAACATTCGGATAACTCGAAGTTTTATATAGGTCCCTTCGAGTTCGTATTAACCGAGTTCAACTGTAATTACCATACACTATTACAACCATTGAAAATTTTGAGCTTCTAATTATATTTAAAGAAAATAATATTAAAATTGATTAATTGCGTTTCGAAAAAAAAATCCATGTCACGTTGTCCTATATGTAATGAGGTACTGATTGTGAAACACCAGAAGCAAAATAAATTATTTCATGTTATTTTTGTGTTAATTAAACATATATAATCACAATTAAACACTAATTATTGTTTAAATGATGAGTATCGTTTATGCCCTGTTGGCGGTTGAGCATCGTTGAATAGGCCATACCACCCGGTAATCAGCATGCTTGCCATGAGGAAACGTGTGCTCGGGTTCAGAAGCCTCCATTTAGTTGTATTATTTTTTATATGAATCGCTTTGTCACTGAGTCTAAAAACTATCAAAAAAGACTTTTTAAGTGTCCTTTGTCCCGCTTGAATAAAATTACTATTTGATTTCTTATTTTATGATCTTTCATCACTTCAGGAATCAAAAGAAAACAAAGACAGCGCCAAGTCTTCCTGAGAATGGCCTGCACAACAACAATCTTAGGAAACCTGACATTATTACTGTAGCAACAACCTAACTGTCCTATCGGCATAATACTGTCGTCTTCTTCACCGGATAAGTCAATCTTGGTGTCGCATCTACAATCTACCGTCAGCTTGTTCACAAGATAAGACAACTCTGATGCCCTATCGACAAACTATCATCGTCTTGTTCACAAGATAGAACAACGTTGATGCCCTATCGACAAACTATCATCGTCTTGTTCACAAGATAGAACAACTTTGATGCCCTATCGACAAACTATCATCGTCTTGTTCACAAGATAGAACAACTTTGATGCCCTATCGACGAACTATCATCGTCTTGTTCACAAGATAGAACAACTTTGATGCCTATCGACGAACTATCATCGTCTTGTTCACAAGATATGACAACTTTGATGCCCTATCGACGAACTATCAACGTCTTGTTCACAAGATAGAACAACTTTGATGCCCTATCGACAAACTATCATCATCTTGTTCACAAGATAGGACAACTTTGATGCCCTATCGACGAACTATCATCGTCTTGTTCACAAGATAGAACAACTTTGATGCCCTATCGACAAACTATCATCATCTTGTTCACAAGATAGAACAACTTTGATGCCCTATCGACGAACTATCATCGTCTTGTTCACAAGATAGAACAACTTTGATACCCTATCGACAAACTATCATCATCTTGTTCACAATATAGGACAACTTTGGATATAATTTTGATTAAAAAATAGTTATTTATATTTTTAAAATGTCATAACTTTGGTGGCTGTTGGGGGCTTTCTATGATCCTTTTAGAGGAAATTTCAGTTCACCAACTGTGAGAAAGCGGAAGGCCTTTCGCTTAATAGCAAAAGCGTTGTGGTCATAAACAGATATATGACCAATGAAAACACCACATTCTGGTCTTCAAAACACAAAGATGTTAGCTCATTCATTGTAACACGTATAGCTACATTTATTCCGTCTTTGCATATAACAAAGTTGCCTCCTGTGCGTGTATGCATCCATTGTGAAGTCATTTTTTTATAAAAAATTCATGTCAATTTTGCAAAAGTATGACATTACGCCCGCAAACACATGAAGTCACAATCAATACCTACCCTCAAAGGCAGATAACTCTGTAATGTGCAAATACAGAATATAGCTACTATGTATTTAACATCAAGTACATATCCGATAAGATATATAACATATTGTCACTGACCATGCTTACAGGTACTTTTTAGTTAATTGATAATATGAACATGCTTTTACTGGAAACGATGGCTTAATAATGTTAGGCCATGGGCTAGAAGGGTCCCACATGCACCCCCCTCAAACCTCCGAACCAATATTTTTCTTAACCCTTATGACCCACCCATCACAAATCAAAATGTTAGCATTGCATAAGTTGGGATGAACTTCCGGTTATAACATCAAGATGGCCGGACAGTGTACCTTGCATCTTTTTCAAGGATTTGCCGAATTAGTTCAATGTTATGCTTTGTTGTTGTTGTTGCAGGGCGACCTGTGTGGGCAGCATCTTTAAGCTGCTGGTGTCCTGACTTAAATCGAGCAACCCACCTACAAATAGTCATATATGACATTTGACCCTTCCCATATATATCACACACCTCACGATGAATATCCAACAGCTTTAAGCCAAATAGAGACCTACGTTTGATATAGGCCCTAATTTCAATACGTTTTCAACTCTCTTGCCAACAATATTTGTATAGAGTGTAACGAGTGCGCTACAAAACAATGTACACAGCACCAAGGTCAGTGTAATTGTGAGCGAGATATTTACCTATATTACGCTTCAGATATCACGCTATCGCCACGAGGTAGTTTTAAGCCCATTTAGCACGATTTCTACGAGATATTGCGCAAGTAACATTAATTTCGGAACATCCCTCGTAGCTATATGGTATCAAATTAAAACTGAGGTAAGCCGTAAATACCATGACACTCTTCGGAACACTTTGCGTCTTTAAGAATGAGCACATCCATTGTTATTTCCTGTGTATAACGTATGGAAATATCAAATGGTTACTACAGTGCCACATGTTTCTTTCATTAGTTCTTTGTCTTCGAGGGAGTGGGGAAAAGTCAGACCAATGAAAAACATTTAACATTTATGGCCTCATTAACGACCTCGTTGATATCACCTGTGCCATTTATGGTCGTACGAGGGTCCACAGCATTGATGAATGGTACTTCATACGAATTATGAAGCTATGTACTAAGGACAACCAATTCCACCATTCGAAGAATGTGGATCTGGTGTAATTTCCATTATGCTGGAGAAATCTTAAACAGCATATACATATGTGTTAGAATCCCGAATTTGATACTGATATCTCGATTACTCTTATTTAGATGTCCAACTACCAGACATGCCGAGTCTCTTCAGTGGATAGAGCAGTGAGTCGAGAAAGCACGCACAATAATAATGGTTATCATTAAGAACCAGTGAAAGAAATATATGTGACACTGTAGTAACCATCTGACATTTTGCTTATGCTATGCATAGGAAATAAACAATGAATGTGCTCATTTTCAAAGACACAAACGTTCTGGAAACCGTTAATGATATTAACGGAAAGACAGGCTTATTTATGTTACATTTGCTACGCTATCAGTAGGTGTTGTGCTGTAATAATTATTTTTGAGACACTGCTAATCTCCAAAATTTCAAACATGAAAATGGATTATGTTAAACTGTGACTGGTCCCACCTAGATATTCTGTCAACTTTACATTAATCTTTTTTCAACGTATAAATCATCAATAGTCAATGTTCTATTTAAGGAAATTATAATACACCAGGAAACTGTAGTGTCAGCGGTTTTAAGTTCGAAAAATATCATATGTCCATTATACGTACCCGGTGATGCTTTGTAAACCTAATTAGGGTATAACAATCATTCTTTTTTATATTTTTGTATTTGTTGTTGTTTTAACTGATTGATAAGACATAAAATAACTGATTACGAATGATAATTTGTTGTTGGGAATCATTTTCGCTGCGTCAAGCAAAATATGTTCTATTGTGGTCGTTTTGATACCTCATTTGTCTACTTTGGTTGAAAAATGTCGATGCTATGACTATTTTTCACTTTTTAGTGAAATTCGAGATGGCGGCCATCTTTATGACGTCATAACCGGAAGTTCATCCCAACTTATGCAATGTTTACCTTTTGGTTTGGGATCAATGGGTCATAAGGGGTAAGAAAAATATTGGTTCGGAGGGTTTTTTTGAGGGAGTGCATGTGGGACCCTCCGATGTATAATACATTTGATTGCAATATGAGTGATTCCAGATATTTCTTTTTTTAAATATGAACATTTGAAATTATCTTGTATATGTAAACATACTGAAATGAAAATATTCTAAGTATTAGGTTTTACTTAAAATATCTTTGTTAACATTCACTTCGTTACTAAAATAATATATATCGATGTGTGTGGACATCGCCAGAAAGGGAGTAATGAAAGAGAGACAACTCAAACTTTGATGATTGACATCAAGATTGTCTCGCAAAATATTATTACTATAGTTAATTAAATTGGTTTTCTTTTCTATATAGTTAATCATTTATCCATCACGCCGTGTTTACTTTATTTCAAGATCATCTTTTATTCTCTGTGTTAATACCCTAGAGGCACACGATCAACTTTTGTTCCGGTATGTTTGTATTTTGTATCGATGCAATACGACCTTATATAAACGCCCATAAAACTACGTTCATTTTACAATTATACTGCAAACTGGTGGTAAATTACCACAAGTGAATTCTTAGTTCGTTTTACAGGCGCTTATAGGTCTAGGTAATGCCAGTGAAATAATGAGATTGACTGACTTGATTGAGATTTATACTGTTTGTTCTTGTATATTGACAGCTGTAATAGTTTAATAATAATAATCAATACGGAGGTTTTTTTATATGTACTGGTACACATTATACTGATCTTGCTACGCATTCTTTTTCTTTCAATTAATCGTATATATCAATTGTTTGTACTAAGATTTTATGCTTACGTGTTCTGCGTCTCGTATCATTCTTATTATGAAGGTGTATTTGTTTATTTATAGACACTATATATAATAATATTGTTTTTACGTTCATATGCATAATGCACCAATCAATGTCATAATTAAAGCACGTTTCGAGACATAATTATATGGTACACATCTGTCCAAATTAATGTTATATAACAATTGTACACATCTGTCCAAATTAATGTTATATAACAATTGTACACATCTGTCCAAATTAATGTTATATAACAATTGTACACATCTGTCCAAATTAATGTTATATAACAATTGTACACATCCGTCCAAAGTAATATTATATAACAATTGTACACATCCGTCCAAATTAATGTTATATAACAATTGTACACATCTGTCCAAATTAATGTTATATAACAATTGTACATCCATCTGTCCAAATTAATGTTATATAACAATTGTACACATCTGTCCAAATTAATGTTATATAACAATTGTACACATCTGTCCAAATTAATGTTATATAACAATTGTACACATCTGTCCAAATTAATGTTATATAACAATTGTACACATCCGTCCAAAGTAATGTTATGTAACAATTGTACACATCTGTCCAAAGTAATATTATAGTTATGTTTTGCTAATACTAATACATTCGCCTAATATAATGTAATACTTATAAATTCGTCCAAATTTATGTCATTCTAATATGTCCGTCCAAATTCATGTAATACTTATATATTCGTCCATATTAATAATGTTTAATTTGTTAAGAAAAAATGCTTTTTGTACTTTGATAAAGGTAACGTTTACCTGTTTAAATATTGAAATATCTTAAGTCGTACTTAAAAACTAAACAATCTACAAAGTGTTTTGCTTAGGGTCAACTCTTCTATGACATTTTCCCCCAAGGTTCCTATAAAACACTACAAAAAAACTTCAAAACCCCATTATCCACAAATGATATAATCGTTTAATGTCTTAAGTGGAGCTGAATATGTTTCATTGCATAACTGGTCGTTTAAAGAATGTCACATAGCCATGTCATTAATTATCGTATCATTTGCAATAACAAATTATGACGTCATAAGCATAATCAAAATGTGACATCGTTTGATGGTCTCGGTAAACAGAATCGCAACAAGCGACCCGGTGTTTTCTACACTTATATAGAAACATCACTAAGTTTTATCTCTATTTTGTAAACTAAAACTAGCTATGTGATATAATTTCAAAATGCAACTCGCTCTTACCACATCAAATTATTGAACGTGTCACCACTCTTGCAAGTTACCCCTTCATGTAGTTGATCCCATCTTGCAAATGACTGAAACGTGTTTATTATTTAAGTTGCTTAAACTCTCGCTAAGGATCTGCTCTGGTGAGGTTTCAGTCTCGTTGACGTCTCAATTCAACATTAATAAAAGAGTTTTATGTGATTTTCAAAAAGTAATTGGTAGCAGGTTGCGATATGGAAAATATGTCAAACATTAGTATGGTTTCTATTGCTTGTAGAATTTTGTATACTCAATTTTTATGACCTGACCAATTTGGCAGGCATTTTGAAAAGGTAGATTTTTACATTTTGTGGAGAGGTGCTGTTAATCTGCTTTAGGTTCACTGAACATGATAAGCATTTAAAATTAGAATCATAACTATTGTTATAATATTTTTTACATTTAATTGGAGATAAAGTTATTTGATTTTTTTTTATCAAATGATAATGAAATTAACAAAATTTGCAAAAATGACGGATTGACTGTTTGATATTATTGTTATCTTAAAGACAACATTGGTTTTGTCTTTTTTCTGCGAATATGCATACTTATCAGAAAACTAATTTGCAAAATATTGTTTTGTTTGTCGTGTAAAAAAACATTGAAATTCCGTAAAAAATCACAATTTACGTCAAATAGCCATCTTTGATTCATTTTTAATATCTCAAAATCAGGCACACAACCATATCATTTTTATTACCTTTTTAAGTTCGGTATAAATTTCCTTTTCCAAAAAAAGGTAAGTCATCAGAAAATTTTGACTTTTCACCAGTTATTTGCCATTATTAAAGTTAATTATTCTGACTTGTTTTAAATAAAAGAAATAAACATCTTACTTCCTTGTGATACTTTTCAGTTATTATAATAAATGTTTGAAACTTAACTTCACTATTCAATTGTCGCAGTGTCAGAGAATTATCCAGAAAAAAAGACGCGGTTATTATGACAGAATACTCATGGTTAAATGGTGTGATGTACACCGAATAACGTTTGTATGGTTTAAAGTTAATCAGTGACAGCGAAATACACTTTCCTAGTTAGTTGACCGTGACACCTGCTGCGTGGACGATAAACATCGTTCCAATTGAAAAGACCTGCTAATGTTAAAATACGTTCATCGGTAATGATTGTATTTGTTGTGTAAGGTTCGGGTGGCGGATGTATTTCTATCTTTAAATGTATATTCCTTACCCGAAACGGCTCTTAAATTTTTTTAAATGCGTTTGTACGAGTTCCTTAAGTAATAACTTCAATTATCATCAGTTCACTTAATTCCTGAATAATGGAGACATAATTAACTTAAATGTTTATTCTCTTCACGCGAATGGTCTTATGTTTCCCGATGTCTTCCTAATTACCACGCAATTACTGGAGGTCATAACGCCAACTAACAGAAGTAAGAAAAACATTTATTATTGAAGTTACACAGTACCCGGAATATCGCTGACGTTATACAAACTGTAAACGTGTTAACATCGCAAATGTAGCAGGCCTTTACAAATCACAACGAATAAATCGCCACATGTTACCTGGCTACATGTGTGTCACTTGGTGTATAGGGACAATGTTATCTACCTGTGTAAACAGAACGTTTGGGTGTAGTTGTGGTAAAACTAGCCTATTGTCTAGTCGAACAGTGGGTTAATACAATCTCTTTTTTTATTTACTACACTCTAGTTTACCCAAACGTTTTATCTTATATTCACTTTTTCATTTAATCGCTTAATCAATTCTTTTACCTTATACAATTCTTTTACCTTATATTTACTGTTACACCCAGTCCTTTTACCTTATATTTACTGGTTCATCCAATCGTTTTATCTTATAATTACTTGCTCATCCAATCGTTTTATAGTTTATTTATTTGTTCATCCAATCGTTTTATCTAATATTTACTCGTTCATCCAATCATTTTATCTAATATTTACTTGTTCATCCAATCATTTTATCTTATATTTACTGGTTTACATTTATTTACTTATTCATCCAATCTTATATTTACTAGTTCGTCAATACCCTTTTTCTACAGTTTTCTTCCCAAAAATGTATGGTGTATGTATGTGCGTTCTATATAGAAGAATCAATCTAACACATTGTTGTATGGCAAAAATAGCAAAATAAATAAGCAGGTGTAAATATAATTAAATGTATGTTCAAGTTTATTCAAGGATTCGTTGTATCACATTTCAATTAAATTTTCTGTCCCATATTAAGTGTATGGTGCATATTAATTTTGTTATAGTTTCAATGTCTCACGATTGTGTTCTATATAGAAGAATCAATCTAACACATTGTTGTATGGCAAAAATAGCAAAATAAATACGCAGGTGTAAATATAATTAAATGTATGTTCAAGTTTATTCAAGGATTCGTTGTATCACATTTCAATTAAATTTTCTGTCCCATATTAAGTGTATGGTGCATATTAATTTTGTTATAGTTTCAATGTCTCACAATTGTATAAGCAGAAAAAAATTATAAACATGTACGTTATATCCCTGACATGATTTTACGTGCATCGCTAATTTTGATATCTTACCTATTTACACAATATATAAACGAATTTAAAATCTATGCAAGGAAAGTAATTTCTCTTATTGATACATTTATAATCCAAGTGAACAAAAAGCAAAACATATCTACGCTATATCCCTGACATCAACTCATAATTAGAAAAAATGTACATCAACTATTTTGATATATGTTACTTTCTTACATAATATATATATGAATCTAAAATCCATGCTGCTAAGATGTTTTGTCCTCAACCCAACGGAACATTAGGAATCAACCGTTGTATTCCAGACTCTGTATAACACTTCATTGTCACCAGATAGAAAATCTCCCATAATCTCACGAGAACGCAAATTAAAATATTTCTATAATAATTGTACAGAAAGTAAACACACTGATCAGCCCCTGATCACGAAATATTTAAAATTGCAAATGATGTATTTATAGGACGTAAAATAGAGTAGTTTACAGCGACACATGAAAACGCATGACTGTAGCTTTATATGTAATATACGAATTTTGTGAAATTATAAATATGAGGCATTTATGTAATTCCAACTTGTGTCAAAAGCGAAACGAAATGCATATTTGAAAGAAAAAGGGTCCTCCTGCTCATTTTTCGTACTTCATTTTAGAAAATTTTCCGTTGCGCGTCGCGTTTCCTAAAATGATCAAGAACGTACAAATGTTCAAACCTTGAATAATGAAAATTCAATACACATGAACTAGACTTAAAATGTCCATCAATGAATTACACTATTTCAAAAGATGCCTCTTAAAATATTAACTTGTTTATATTTCTTAGCAAGACAATCAATTCATTATAATTTTGAGTTACACAACAATGTGCCGATGGTGTGAAATCGGTATGTTCAGATTGAGCAGGGTTGCATAATGGTATGACGACATTCACAATTATCATTTCTAAATGCAGGTAACTTTAAATCGAAAAATCATTAAAATGCATTGTAAAACTCATTTCAGCCATTCCAAATCGTAATATGTTTTTCTCGGGTGAAAACTCCGGACCCCCAAAACAGCAAAATGTCGCGTCTTCGGCGCTCACAAATTCATCAAAATAGATCGTAAAACTCATCTCAGTCATTCTAAATCGTTAATTTTTTCCAGGGGATACCCCAGGACCCCAAAACTCGACCACTAATTTGCGTATTCATTGATTTCCTGTTAGCGACGCCACTGTCTATAGATGTGTACAAGGATTATCTGTAATGATATATGAAAAAATATATATAATGTACATGTTTCATCTTCCTACGCAACTGATACTTGACAGGGTCATCCGATGGTTGTTGGCGAAAACATTCCTTTTATCGGGGTAGTTAAACAACAATGACGTGATGTCATCAACATATGCCGGAACAACGCTCGACGACATCATTGATTTTGACGCATTATGACGTCTATGTGATGCCGCCGCTATGAAAATGCTCCTAAATTATTAAATTTGCAAAATTGTCTATCGAAGTATCGGAGAAACATAATCATACATGGGATTGTGAAGTGGACAGAAGCATGCGTCAACCGTTGGTTACGGTTTCGGTCATCAACCATGGGCAAGCCTCGTTTTGACCAGCCATAATCTTTCACTTGCGTTGACCTGTCCAATCCACTTCTTCGTGTCAACTTGAATTATGTAATTCAATTATCCCCTGCTGCCGACTACTTCACTTCAGCTGATATATGTCCGCCAAGTACAGTACCTCTCTGTAGTAAACCTGATATACCCCCCCCCCCTGATTACAGTATCTCTCTAGGGTATACCTGATAGATAAACCCACAGGTTTGACTGAATTCCACAAAAACACTTGTCTCATGTGATGGCGGCACTCCTCAGATTGGTTAGATAACGTGATCGGACACTAAATATCCGGTTATCTAGTAGGTCATTTAAGTGGTCGTTTGATTTGGCCAACAATATCGCAATCAATATACCAGTAATGGAACCTAACACTTACTATTACCATAAGTAACTTAGTAGAAGGAGCTACAACATACATTGACTGATATACATGCATTAGCACATACCTTAATAAAGTGTTGATTCCAAATTTAGTAAGGTCTCTAAATTTTTAATGCTTAAAGGAGTACCCGAAATCGTTATAAGTAATTAGATTCAACATATTCTTTGTCTTTGTTTGCCTTTGAAATAAATTTTAAATGTCTGATATTCTCTAAAGTATCATTATACAGATAGTGTTTGATAACTGTTCTATGAAATATTGAAACACAGCACAATATTTCGTTCAAAAGTTAGTGTAAACTCTTTGTTTAATTCATTAACAATAATGGTACGTGTCCTAAACATTACTGATTTCCTGAGAATGGATACGTCGTATGAAATAAACATATTTAATGATAATGCTTTATGCCTTGTGTTATTTTTTTCATGATTGAAGGCAATGTCGTAACCAAAATCATTTCAAATACAAATATACAAGCAAAATGAAGTACAGCATATGCTCCACACAGAAGCCAGAATATGTTTTTAATATTTTATGTTGAAACTGATTACAACAAAGTGTTCCTTTTATAACGGCCCGACGTCTAAAAATAGGAAACTAATGTTTTTTTTAGAAGAAATAAGAATTTACCTAGATCAGATATCATGTTAAACCCGGTCACGGAGAGCTTATGTTGTGTACAAGTTGTGTGTAAGGTCATTGGATAGTTTATTTATAGCGCATTAAGGAATTCCCTGCTACGTCATTATCCTGATTGATATAATTCTATATATATATCAGGGTCGCATTCTTGTTTGTGAACCCGGAAGGTCATCACCGAATCGTGTTCATGTATTGTTAGATGACGGTGTTAGAAAATAAAATTCAAGTTCAATTTTTCACGTTTGCCT
Source organism: Argopecten irradians (assembly GCF_041381155.1). Classification (NCBI taxonomy): domain Eukaryota; kingdom Metazoa; phylum Mollusca; class Bivalvia; order Pectinida; family Pectinidae; genus Argopecten; species Argopecten irradians. Next base: position 28,590,847 of record NC_091148.1, read on the forward strand.
TGCATGATTCCGAATGCCTTATCATGTTAAACAAGTTATTTGTGGTCTGTATATATCGTGGTTGTATTTCTATAATATTGCTACTACTACGCGGAACATATGTGTGTTTCTTACGCTAAGAGGAACTGTCCCTGCTTAGGAGAAACGAGTGGTACAAGATATGGACACGGACTGAAGCCGTAATCTCATTGGATACGTCTCTTTAGTGAGCGGTGATTTCTATTGGTTTAACACGAATGATTCTGGTGACAGTGGGTTGGGTATTGGAGAGAGGCATTCACATTTTATTCTGATTATATCAGGATCAGGGTCGAATTCTTGTTTGTGAACCCGGAAGGTCATCACCGAATCGTGTTCATGTATTGTTAGATGACGGTGTTAGAAAATAAAATTCAAGTTCAATTTTTCACGTTTGCCTTGCATGATTCCGAATGCCTTATCATGTTAAACAAGTTATTTGTGGGCTGCATATATCGTGATTGTATTTCTATAATATTGCTACTACTACGCGGAACATATGTGTGTTTCTTACGCTAAGAGGAACTGTCCCTGCTTTAAAGAAACGAGTGTTATAAGATATGGACACGGACTGAAGCCGTAATCTAATTGGATACGTCTCTTTACTGAGCGGTGATTTCTATTGGCTTAAACACGAATAATTCTAGTGACAGTGGGTTGGGTATGGAGAGAGGCATTCACATTTTATTCTGATTCACCTATATTTAGAATATTATACGGTCATTAAAAATCTAAATAAACAATACATAGGTGTACGTACTTCTCAAACAGATAATTAAAATGTCCCACATTTATACAAGGTAATACTATTTAATGTAATTATATGTTTATAACTGAAAATAGTAAGATCTCTACCATTTACAACATATCTTTTTGGAAACCTTTTGTGATCTTACAAGCATAATCAATTCAGCAATCGAACAATATAACAAAACAAGAAAGATAAACAATTCATTAATTTTGTTCTAAAATTAATCTATACTTATATCAATATGTCGTGTATGAGATATTATAATTCATTTCATTTGTGTATAGATGTAAATGCGTTTTGTTATCTAGGAGAAAACTTATATTATATATAGTCATTACCTGTTGTTTAACCATATTCAGTTTTTTTAAATGAATGAAAAATAGAACTGAACCATGGCGACAGTCTAATATAAATCCCTAAAAAATAAACTTTTTTTTCAGTTAAAGTTATATGTGCTGTAAATGGGCGATAATTTTGAAATGCTATTTTTCCATCATTAATTTATAAAAACCATAAGGTTTGATGAATAAAGCTGTAAAAATCATTCAAATGGCTTCAGATGACTTATAGACGTTAGTTACAACACAGAAATTTTGTACTATAAAATTGTTGGTTTTTATGCCTTAAATATGTTTAAATGAAAACATACCTGTATAAGTCACTTTACAATTACTAAAAACATTGTAAAAATGTGTAATGATATTGTAGACCACAATTTGGCTTCATGGTCTCACCGTATGTTCTCATTTCACTTCACTATTGATGTAAATAAATGATTTTTGGCAGTACTGCCAAAAATCATTTTCAGCTTTTATTTGTACATGTAAAATTAAAACCTATGCATTGAAAGCACTGTAATTTTCAAAAAGTTGGTGCTGAATAACATATTAAAAGCTCATCTTGATTCGTGAGTATGAAAAATACGGCACATATAACTTTAATTAAATGACCACACTCAACGATTATAGCCATTCGTAAAAGAAATATTTTCAATAACAAAAAAAATATTTTGGAAATTAAAAATTCAAAGATAAAATCATTTCTATACTTATATTGACACGTTTGACAAAGTTTTACACTCAAGAGAACGAAACCTACTATGAAACCATATCCGGATGTTCCTAATAGTTTTGCAATCTTTCATTTGACACCCTATTCATGAGTAGGGCTTGGTTTCTGTTTGCGAATGGCGCCGATAAATGAAATAATGGGGTGACATCATCTTTTACATGAAACGATATATAAATCTCTCCCAAATATAGAACATTCAGCTAGTCCGCGTGGTAACCAGGTGCTTTTTGGTGTATATAAAAACGATATATAAATCTCCCCCATATATAGAACATTCAGCTAGTCCGCGTGGTAACCAGGTGTTTTTGTTGTATATAAAAACGATATATAAATCTCTCCCATATATAGAACATTCAGCTAGTCCGCGTGGTAACCAGGTGCTTTTTGTTGTATATAAACACGATATATAAATCTCTCCCATATATAGAACATTCAGCTAGTCCGCGTGGTAACCAGGTGCTTTTTGTTGTATATAAAAACGATATATAAATCTCCCCCATATATAGAACATTCAGCTAGTCCGCGTGGTAACCAGGTGTTTTTGTTGTATATAAAAACGATATATAAATCTCTCCCATATATAGAACATTCAGCTAGTCCGCGTGGTAACCAGGTGCTTTTTGTTGTATATAAACACGATATATAAATCTCTCCCATATATAGAACATTCAGCTAGTCCGCGTGGTAACCAGGTGCTTTTTGTTGTATATAAAAACGATATATAAATCTCTCCCATATATAGAACATTCAGCTAGTCCGCGTGGTAACCAGGTGCTTTTTGTTGTATATAAAAACGATATATAAATCTCTCCCATATATAGAACATTCAGCTAGTCCGCGTGGTAACCAGGTGCTTTTTGTTGTATATAAAAACGATATATAAATCTCTCCCATATATAGAACATTCAGCTAGTCCGCGTGGTAACCAGGTGCTTTTTGTTGTATATAAAAACGATATATAAATCTCTCCCATATATAGAACATTCAGCTAGTCCGCGTGGTAACCAGGTGCTTTTTGTTGTATATAAAAACGATATATAAATCTCCCCCATACATAGAACATTCAGCTAGTCCGCGTGGTAACCAGGTGCTTTTTGTTGTATATAAAAACGATATATTTCTTCTGTATCTCATTTACTATCTTACGGAAGAAAAATACATTGGAGTTATAACTGAAAATTAAAAGTATTTTTTCTTCTTTTCTTTTTTCGGCTTCTGAAATGGTGAATGACGACCATTCAACACGATATAATCTACATTAATTAGTCAAGAAAAAATTTGGCGATCATTAGCAAGAAAGAATAGTGCAGTTATGCTGCTTTCCATTAGTTACATTATTCTAATACCATATCAAAAATGCGGTAACAACATTCAGTAGTGTTTTTATTTCTTTAATAGATATTTTGAAAACAAATAATAAAACTAATGGTATATTCTTATGTATTATTTTATTAATTTCATAAATAAATGAATTTTTATAAATTAATTCATCAACTATTTGATGATAATATTACACATATCTAATAATAAATCAACGATGGAATAATGTCAGGGTTCGCAAAAAATAGTTGTATTAAATTGTGTATGTAACTGTGGGTCGTCCTTAAAACAAACACTTAAATATACTTAAATGACAACCGTAGGTTAATTAATAAACAAGCATAATTTCTTTTAGAAAAAAAAACAAATTTTGCTTACATTCTTTACAGACCATACCTACATTAGTTACATACCTAATTTACATTATTTACAGGCCTCACTTACATTATTTACATACCACACTTACATTATTTAAAGGCCTAACCTACATTGTAAGGGAGGTCTGTAAATAATGTATTTGAAGTCATTAAATAATGTTTGTTAGACATGTAAATGATGTGAGTTACAGATCCACTTCCATTACTTACATACCTTACAAACATTATTTACAGACCTCTCTTACATTATTTACAGACTCAAAATACATTATTTAAAGGTCTCATATACATTAGTTACTGATCTCACTAACATTCTTTGCACACTTCACTTAAATTATTTACATTTTTCGTCTACATTATTTACATACCTCACCTACATTATTTACATACCTCACCTACATTATTTACATACCTCACCTACATTATTTACATACCTCACCTACATTATTTACAGACAACACCTACATTATTTACAAACCTCACCTACATTATTTACATACCTCACCTACATTATTTACAGACAACACCTACATTATTTACAAACCTCACCTACATTATTTACATACCTCACCTACATTATTTGCAGACCTCACTAACATTATTTACAGGTCTCATTTACATTGTTTACAGACATTACTTACATTATTTAAAGACAACACCTACATTATTTACATAAATCACCAATATTATTTACAAATTTCATCCACATTATTTACAGACCTCGCCTACATTATTTGCAGACCTCACTTACATTATTTGCAGACCTTACTAATATTATATACAGATCTCGTTTACATTATTTGCAGACATTACTTACATTATTTACAGACCTTACATACATACAGTCTAAATATAATGTAAAACAGCCCTAACAGTACGATAAACTGTCACGTGATTCGTTGTCAAAAAGAGGTTCTGCATTAAAAGGTGAAATTATATCACAGCGCAAGTATTGTTGATACAATTTACAAACAATCATATGGATGCTGCTTAGCGTTTTTTTGTTATCTGAAAGCAATGCATCCCTAAATTAGTTTGTCAATGTGATCAAGTTCATTTTTATATTATTCAAATAATTTGCTAAAATCACGCTCCAAGATTAGAATTCACTTTAATTTGTTGTTTAAGAGCTCATTTGTTTTATCATTTATCTATTTATTTAATTTCAACATATTGAAATTTTACATTATGATTACATTGTGTTAAAGTCAGGATACCAACGATAAATGAGGTGTGATCTTTTATTGTTGATTTTTTTATTATTACTCTTATAATAAACGTAAAAGCATTACATACCTGACGTACCTTTCCCCGATCATAACACGGCTTTATGATATCCGTACAGGTAGGTCAAGGTTACTGATATAAATATATCATGTGGTATATCTCAATTCTATTTATATTCACAATATTATTTACGTTTATTGTGTGAATTGTACATAACGTCTGGTGTCGGTATGTTTGTGTTTGAAGTATATTTTTTAGCAATGATGTTGAATCACGACAATATTTAAATAGAATAAGCTCACACATGTAGTTCCCATTCGTTATTACTAACCAATCAGATTTATGAATGAACGATGTTGGGAAATACCCGTCTGGTCTTCCAGGTAAGTAGTCTGGGTACCCGGAACGCTTCATATGACACATTTTCTTCATATCTACACTTGATTCGTGCCACACGGTCTACAGGGTGGGTTTGGCTGTGATTTAGGGTACACCAAACAATGATAGAAGGGAAGACTTTCATATTGTTGTAAGAAGAGTTTGAAATTATTCACAATAACTTCAACATGTGTAAATCCGTGATAGAGCAGACGTGATACATAGAGAAAGTTTGACACAGTATTTCCTGGAGTAGTGGCCTGGCTGTATAGACAAAAGTGGAGGGAACTGCGAATGATGTTGCTATGGATACAGACGCCAAATATAACAGGTAATATATACTATATTTCAATTGTCATCGCTAGCTACCCAGTAACAGTAGTGCTTAAACAGTAGGTAACATATCAAGTCACAGCTATATATATATATACCTAACTATCGGTACACAATACACACGTCTGGGCTGTACCTTTATCAAACAGGCTAATAAAGATTACGGCTTATCTGGAATTCTTTGTATGTAATGCTGGTTTGATACTGTGGGGTATGTCTTTAAGTAATAAAAACATATTCTTTTGTCATAGAGCATGATATTTATTACAACATTTTCAAGTATTAACTCGTATCATTACATCATCTAATTACAAACATCTAGAAATATATTTCTTTACCTCAGAATCTACTTAATACTGCTGGACACGCCAACTAAGTTACACGTGACAGAAAATGACATCATCTGTACACTATGTTGTAATACAGATGTATTCATTTAAGCAATGGAATCATTTGTTGCAATTAAAGGTAGGTTTCGTGTCATGTAGAAAACATTAGTAATTTTGTCTGCATCAACTCTATAAAATAATGAAAATACAGATACATGGTGTATGTCCATTTTATTTATCAAAGGATGTAACATATAAGGATATATTTCATGTGCGATTTTAATGCGAAAGCATTGTTTTTCTGTGTTCAAGATTGTTGCAAAATAAATAAATAAAACAATTGTCACATATCGAAAACATCGGAAACATTATCATTTGTGCACATGCTGAAACTACCAGCAATGATGGATTGAGCTGAAGTTTTCTCGATTTTTCGCACAACTTTAATTCACTCCCAGCATATTCATTCTATTTTGTTTTGTATTCTACATTTTGCTGAGGTGTAGTTATCAGTTTTCCGTTAAATCTGTATTTATCGCATAACTCAAATTATACGTTATTAATATATTCATCTATTTTTCAGAATATAATACATACGAAATATTTAGCTAGCAATATATTGACCATCAGAATATGAACATACAATGTACCAAGGAAAATGGCTTTGTAATCTTTGTTTCTACGTCTGACTTTAGAGATCCCAAGTTTCAAACTATGGGAGGTAATCTAGTATTAGAAATTTGCTAATAAAATATTTTCAATAAATTAATCGAATCAATTACATCTGTTTTATACCTGTATTGTAAAGTTAGAAACTTTCAGGGGGATGTGGTTTATGGAGATCTAGCCATTAGCGGAATACGAGGAAATTTATATTTAGTATAGACTTCAGTTAACACCGTCAGATATAATTTGTTAATGATTTCTTTTTTTATTTACCTAAAGTGACAGCATTTGAAACTATTATTCCTTTGTTGATTCAAAACATAACAAAACGGAATATGTATACAAATCAATTATGTGTCTTCGATAAATAACAAAGTAGAAATGTCTCGATATCAATGACTTTGTCTTAGTTATCTAAGCGTGTTTCAATACCAGTTAGTCCGTTGTTGAATGGTGTTTTCGACTTAAATTAAAAACTTCCTTTTCAGAAGTCACCCAGATTTATTGAGCTATTCTATAGAACAATACTATGTACTTCTCCTATCTTGCAAAAAGCGTTGTTATCCGTTACTAACTAGGTTATCTTGATATATCGCGCAACCGGAAGTTATCGGACCAAACAATAAGATATATTTACTGAAAGAACTTCCATTTTCTTTTGGACAAATCCCAGCAATAAGAAACAAAAGCAAAATGGTGTATTCAAGTACCCTTAATTAATTCAATAGTAAAATATGTACTCATATTTTTGTGTTAAATAACAACGGTCACTGCTGTATTGTGTCAATGATCAATTTTTATTTAGTTTTGTTGATGTTTCAAGGACTTTAACCATCCAATTCCAAATCAAGAACGCAATACGACATCACTTATTTTCCCCATGACAACGTTACGCATTGTATAATTAATGTATTTGAAATTTATTTGCTTAATATATAGACAATCAACACAAGCTACAAGCAGAAAAAATATTCAACGACTAAAAATAAATAGTGATTGAATAGACTTACGCGTGATTAATAGCATTATTATATCTAAACCGTTATACGATAGTTGTGTTATTATTATTTCAATAGCTTCAGTTGTTTAAGAATCACAACAATTTTAGATTTAATCTGGATTTGGACAGAAAAGAAACTACAGAAATACATATAACTCAAAGCAAACTAAGTTTGAGTTCTATAAACATATAATGACGTACAAATTCACAGAGCTAACTAAACAAATGTATATGATATTAAAACTGTCCTCATGCAAACCAAATAACAATAAATAGAAATAGAAATTTATTTAACAAAGTAGCGGCATCAAAATAAACTCGTCTTTTAACCCAAGGATTAACGCTACATAACTTTACCCTCAGTATGTATACCTCTGAGAAATCTATATTTTCCTATAACAGATTTTGTTTCTCATATAGAATGTTGGAAATATGAGTTCATATCATAGAAGAAAATAGAAGAAAAAAACTTATATCCACCTTCTCGTTTTCGAGCCACTGAAAAAAATCTCAAGCATATCAACCATAATATTCAAGACATGGACGTAAAGGTAACTCTGCCTGCGTCCATCAACTAAGTATACACCTATATCACCATGTATCTATTTGACAAACTATTGGCTGATTTGGGATTTTTTCCTTTTAGACGATATACACATTGAATTAAAATTTCCTAATGAGTGGTTTCATATATATAGGTGTTTCCTGACTTTATTTTACAGTATTATCTTTAACAATATAGCAATTATGTTTAAATATTTACATTCACTTGCCACTATATAATCTTACCAAGGCAAAGTATATGGGGGTATAACTGACACCCAAATTGTGATCATTACAACGACACTAATGTTGACATGATTACGTCAACTGATCCGTCAGTACGTCAACTGATCACCGTCAAGTTTACGTCAACTGATCACCGTCAAGTTTACGTCAACTGATCACCGTCAAGTTTACGTCAACTGATCACCGTCAAGTTTACGTCAACTGATCACCGTCAAGTTTACGTCAACTGATCACCGTCAAGTTTACGTCAACTGATCACCGTCAAGTTTACGTCAACTGATCACCGTCAAGTTGGCTGATTCATCTTAAAAATCAAATCGTCGTTGATAAACAGAGACCCCGAATGAGTTAATAACGTTAATATAGGAATTGATTAAATCTATGGTCTATATAGATACCAGAACTTTGCAGGCAACCATCTCGTACTGCGCTGGCATCTTTATAAACCATTGTTGCCATAGTAAGAAAGTTTATGCTTAAAGCTTAATAGGACTGCTGGTTTTTTCTCAAAATAACAACACGCGTTACATCTACCCCGTAATTTCGAGCTAAAAAATGCACCATTTTTAGCCAATTTGGGAACTTTAACCCTTTTTAATAACAAAATGCAATCAGGAGGGTTGCTCTTCAAACAGAAAATGAGGTTTCGTGAGCCTACCTTGCCTCATCTAAAAGTCATTATTTATCAATATTTTATACTCAAAATTAAAAGTGTTTAAATTACCCTAAAATTTTGAATTAAATTGGTCAAAGCGTATAATTTTTTCCCATATCCATGCTTCATCTTTCGATTAAAATGAACCTAGTAAAGATTTACAGCAAACGTTAGCTCAATAGAGCTAATGAGCATCTGAGAAATTAAAATTATCCTATATTAAACTTTTTTCTCTTATAGGTTTTTGGAAATAGGCGTTCATACCACACAAGAAAATTGAAGAAAATATATATTTGTTCGAGTGCTTGTTTTTTAGCTATTGCCATTCAAAGATACCTAATTGACTAAATATTGGATTTTATCGTATTTTTACCGTTTTTTGCAACATATGCTACCCCTACGTCTTAATTTTGAGCTATAAAATGCACCATTTTCAGCCATTTTTGTCATATTAAACCCTTTATAGAAAAAGTTCTGGTATTAAACTTTTTGAAATATTTAAAGGGAAAGGTTTCTCTTTCTAAATCAGAAATTAGGGTCCATGTTACCTCATTTTAGAGTAAAAAATAGAAGTGCTAAAATTTTCATTAAATGCAAAAACAAATTGACAAAATTGTATAATTTCACACATTAGTGCTTAAAATTTTGATAACCACTAATCCAGTTAAGTTTTTCCAGCAAAATTAGATTGATACAGCTAAAAATACTGGCGCAGTGATTTAAGTAAAAACAATTTAAGCGAAAAACGGTAAAACTTTCGGTCCACTCGAAGCGACAAAAGGCACATTTTCAAAATGACCGCCGAATGGGTCATTTCTTAATATGCCCTTATAAAAACATGTACTAAGAATAAATTTGCATCTGTCACCTTGTTACATATATTGATATATGTCATTTGAAAATCTTATAAATTCTTTGATCTATGTCAAAACGAGACTTCAACGGGACTGAAACCACAGAAGAACGCATCCGTTAGTAAAACAATTGAAGTAAAAAAAAACCGATAACAATTTTATTATATGCCAGGCGAAGAAAGGCACTTATTCAAAATGGGTCATTTCTAAAAGTCCCTGTTAAAACAATCTACAAAGAATAGAGGTATGTTTTTATCGCTACAGATATTGATAAAATAAATTTTAAAATCTGAAAGCTTCTTTAATCTAGGTTTAAACGAGACTTCAACGAGACTAAAACCTCGGAGGTGCGGATCCTTAAGGCAATTGAAAACAAAATCACTACCTAAACTATCTGATTAATAAAAACATATTGTTTTAGTATAAATTGAAATAAAGCTGTATAGTGCAATTAAGCTTGTAACGAACATTTTCATTGGCTTAAAATTCATAACAGAACCAATGACGTGGCCGTGTGTATCGCTGGCTCTACTGAATCGATGGCGAAATAATCTCACAGGAAAAACTCTCCCAACAAAATTAAAATTGTATTGATTCCAGATTCCATTATAAGGACAAACTTTAACTTTGTAAAATTGAATTATTTGCATTGTAAATATTGTAATTTTCAAAATATCGGTAACTTTTGGTCGTAATAGTAGGACATTTAAGGCAAATTAAACTTTAATATTGCGAGGTTACCATCAGGCGATGATATCGGTGTATGTAGTACAGTAAAGGAGGTTAGAATGTCGGTCACCTGTGTTTATATTGTGTTGCATTTACTGCCACACCCTAACACCTAATTTCTGAACTAGATATCGTTACTCTATTACACCTAGAATATAGTTTCTTCTGAACCTGCCAGACACAATGGTGTCATTAGTAATGAGATAAGAAATGATGAGGTCAATTACAAGGCACACCCGAAAACAACTTGAAAGAAAAAAGTTTTATTTTGTTTTATGAAAATGAATTATTTCTAGCTGGCATTATCAGCTTTATATACATTGATTTAAGTTTCACTACATAAGTATTCTAGTAGTAACTTATTGTTATGTAATGTAGCTTAACTAGATATTGTGGACTATCAATCACGATGCTTTTTGGGGAATGTTAGTATAACGTTCAAATAAAAGCCAGGGTCATACAATGACGTGACAGGTTAAGATGGTGGAGGGCTTTTCGTAATAGACAGGGACATCTTAATCACTCTGTTAATGGATCTATTGGTTATAAAGTTGTAGAACATGACAAACCTTAATACTAACCCGACATGTATAGAGGATCTGACGATATTTATGACATGGCTGGACAGGCTAGTTATGTGATAATCATAATTCTAACACTTCATACCCTAATCCTAACAAGACATGTTTTATTGCTATCAGGTCATACCCTAATCCGAAGACGAAATATCCTTATCCTAACACGACATACCGTAATTTTAACACGACATACCCTAATCCTCACACGACATACCTTAACTTTAACACGATATAGCATAATCCTCACACGACATACCCTAATCCTAACACGACATACTTAATCCTAACACAACATACCCTGATCCTAACACGACAAACCGAAATTTTAACACGACATACCCTAATCCTAACATGACATACCCTAAATCCTAACACAACATACTGTAATTTTACCACGACATACTCTAATCCTCACACGATATACCTTAATCATAACACAGCATACCTATTCCTTACATGACATAACCTTATCCTAAACGACATACATAATCCTAAAACGACATACCGTAATCCTTACACGACATACCTTATTCTATAACGACATTACTTTATCCTAACACGACATACCCTTATTCTAACACGGCATACCTAATCCTAACACGACATACCGTAATTTTTTACACGACATACCCTAATCCTCACACGACATATCTAATCCTAACACGACATACCCTAATCCTAACACGACATTCACTAATTTTAACACGACATACCCTGATCTTAACACGACAAACCTTATCCTCACACGACATACCTTATCCTAACACGACATACCCTAATCCTATTACGACATTCCCTAATCCTAACACGACAAACTCTAATCCTAACACGTCAAACCCTAATCCTAACACGACATACCCTAATCCTAACACGACATTCCTTAATCCTAACACTGCATTCTCTAATCCTAACACGACATTCCCTTATCCTAACACCACATTCCTTAATCCTAACACGACATGTCCTATCCTAACACGACATGCTCTAATCCCAACAAGACATTCCCTAATACTAACACGACATGCCCTTATCCTAACACGAAATGTACTATCCTAACAAGACAAACCCTAATCCTAACACGACATACCATATCCTAACATAACATACCCTAATCCTAAACACAACATTTCTTATCCTAACACGACATACCCTAATCCTAACACGACATTTGCTATCCTAACACGACATCCCCCTCATCCTTACACGACATACCCTAATCCAAACACGGCATTTCTTATCCTAACACGACACACCCTAATCCTTACATGACATACCCTTATCCTAACACGACATGCTCTTATCCTTACATGACATTCCCTAATCCTAACACGACATACCCTAATCCTAACACGACATACCCTAATCCTAACACGACATACCCTAATCCTAACACGACATACCCTAATCCTAACACGACATACCCTAATCCTAACACGACATTCACTAATTTTAACACGACATACCCTGATCTTAACACGACAAACCTTATCCTCACACGACATACCTTATCCTAACACGACATACCCTAATCCTATTACGACATTCCCTAATCCTAACACGACAAACTCTAATCCTAACACGTCAAACCCTAATCCTAACACGACATACCCTAATCCTAACACGACATTCCTTAATCCTAACACTGCATTCTCTAATCCTAACACGACATTCCCTTATCCTAACACCACATTCCCTAATCCTAACACGACATGTCCTATCCTAACACGACATGCTCTAATCCTAACAAGACATTCCCTAATACTAACACGACATGCCCTTATCCTAACACGACATGTACTATCCTAACAAGACAAACCCTTATCCTAACACGACATACCGTAACTTTAACACGACATAACATAATCCTAACACGACATACCTTAACTTTAACACGATATATCATAATCCTCACACGACATACCCTAATCCTAACACGACATACTTAATCCTAACACAACATACCCTGATCCTAACACGACAAACCGAAATTTTAACACGACATACCCTAATCCTAACATGACATACTCTAGTCCTCACACGATATACCTTAATCATAACACGACATTCACTAATTTTAACACGACATACCCTAATCCTAACACGACATACCAGATCCTAACATGACATACCCTAATCCTAACACCACATACCCTAATCCTAACACGACATACCTAATCATTACACGACATACTGTAATTCTAACACGACATACCATATCTTAACACGACATAACCTAATCCTAACACGACATAACCTAATCCTAACACGACATACCCTAATCCTGACACGACATACCCTTGTCCTAACACGACATACCATATCCTAACACGACATGCCCTAATCCTAACACGACATGTCCTATCCTAACACGACATACCCTTATCCTTACACGACATACCTAATCCTAACACGACATTTCCTATCCTAACACGACATCCCCTCATCCTAACACGACATACCCTAATCTTTACACATTTCCTTTCCTAACACGACATCCCCTAATCCTTACACATTTCCTTTCCTAACACGACATACCCTAATCCTTACACATTTCCTTTCCTAACACGACATCCCCTAATCCTTACACATTTCCTTTCCTAACACGACATACCCTAATCCTTACACATTTCCTTTCCTAACACGACATACCCTAATCCTTACACATTTCCTTTCCTAACACGACATACCCTAATCCTTACACATTTCCTTTCCTAACACGACATACCCTAATCCTTACACATTTCCTTTCCTAACACGACATACCCTAATCCTTACACATTTCCTTTCCTAACACGACATACCCTAATCCTTACACATTTCCTTTCCTAACACGACATACCCTAATCCTTACACATTTCCTTTCCTAACATGACATACTCTAGTCCTAACACGACATTCCCTAATTTTAACACGACATACCTTATGTTATTTTTAAATATTTGAAAATTAAAAAATATACATATATATACAAACAGGCAAGCAAAAACTATGTTCTTCCTTACTTTTAGTAATTGTAAACATTGACTAACACATTGATTGACTAACACATTGATTGACTAACACATTGATTGACTAACACATTGATTGACTAACGCATTGATTGACTAACGCATTGATTGACTAACACATTGATTGACTAACGCATTGATTGACTAACGCATTGATTGACTAACACATTGATTGACTAACACATTGATTGACTAACGCATTGATTGACTAACGCATTGATTGACTAACGCATTGATTGACTAACGCATATCTAAATGTTTTATTTTTATAAAGTCCTGATCGACACAATAATAGTGCGACTAAAATTAGATTTTTCGTACCTGTCCCGATCTTATTGAGAAGGGAGCCATTGTCTAGGCCATCCGTGATAAAAGATTCCATGCTTGCATGTTCATATGTGTTTAGTCGTGTTCAGAAATATAATTATACAGAACGGTGTGGTATTAAAGTGTTGTGGAACCTGTAATTTGCATATCAGCTACTGTGCGATGATGCCGCAATGCTAATGGATATTACATTACGATAAAATATTGAAATAGAACAAGAACACATATTTAATTACTGTGTGTTGCTACCACAGTGCAATCCTTGTGAACATTGTATTACGATAAAAATATTGAAATGAAACAAGTACACATATTTAATTACTGTACGCCCTAGAAATAATGACGTCACGATCGATACCTTCCACCAAGGGAGATAAGTCTTTAATATGTAAAAGTGGAATTTAAGCACAGACCACGATGCCATGATCGACGTCACTGGCCTTTTGTTTCCGCGTAATCAATGATATCGTATATAAATATATCATAAGTATCCAACAATCAGAAATAAGCCTAATGCAGATATTATTAAAGGGAAAGTGTTCGCTACCCACAGTTAGTAAAATACACTGTTACTGACTTACAGTAATGTTCACCAATCTACTCTCCAAAAATACATTTGAAAGTTTCCATGTTTAGACGTAAATTGTTCATGATGAATAAAAATTTATTTGTATTTTTAAAAGTTGCTTTAGTCACCGACTGGTACAGAGGTGTAGGGTATAATGTACTTACCTCTGTATGTCGTGTTTTATCTGTAACGTTGCATTATCTGCGCTGATTCACTGTGTCAACGGACTAATGTAACGAAGGGTTGTAGAGGGTGGCTTCACATAGGGGAAATAGACATTACCCAACAAGTGACTATTGTTTATCATGTTTATCAAACTCTCGTTAGTTAATGTTCAAATTTTGAAAAGACACGATTGATTTTATAGTCCATTTCCATATCTAAAACAATAAATCGGTGGTGTGATTGATTTAGAACTATTATGAATCAAAGTATTATTTGACAGTACATGTGAATTTGCATACGACAAACTAAAGCAATGTTTTGCAAATTCTAAAAGCTTGCAAAGTTTACAACACCGATGTTTTCTCCCAGAAAAGGTTAATACATGTACTACCCAGTGAACACATTAATTTTGCACATAATAGCTTTATAAATTATGTAATCCATACCGCCTAAATGTTGAAGATTAAATACAACGTTTCCTTTACAATTTTTGAGAGATTCAAGATTTCATCAAAAAATCTGATGGCTACCTTTTTCTAGAATTTCGCAATTTTAATGAAAAAAGTTGCTTTTTGTAAAACCATTATAAAAATAGGGGGTAAATGTGTTTGGTTTTTTTTTTGTCCCGTTACAAAATTTGTTTTTAAAACTACAAATGACTTTAAAGGCCCACTACCTTTCCGAAACGGTTTTTGATTTTTAAAATGGGAATGTAAAACGAGATTGATAATTTTGTAGAGTTGCAAAAGTTATTAACTTAACGTTAATACTACACTTATTATCACCTCCTAAACAATTTAATTAAAATAAATAAAATGTTAATTTTCATAACGCGGGACGTCTTATGTTATGTAAAACAGCGAAATAACTCTCCATTGTTATCATATATTACGCAGGAAATCTTGCATCTGTTTGGTGTTGTAACCTCATTTTAGGCCATCTGAGGTTATTAAACGTTTTTAAGAAATCTTTATATTTTGCTCCGGAAAGGTAGTGGGCCTTTAGCTTATCTAAAATATAAAAAAAAATGAAAACCAAAAGGTTATAAGTTCACACTTTAATGCTTAATTACAGTTAATCTTAGCAAGATTTGCAACAACATGAACCAATGACTGGACGCAATTAATTCGTTATGATATTTCTATATTGAATTCAAATATGAAACGCAAAAATTCTCTATGGTTAAAATGGGGTAAAGCAAGTAACTCTGCTCTTGTTAATGATAGAGGAAAAATCGTCGGCGGAGGGCAAATGTCAATATTTTCACTTAAATCGCCCGTGTGACGACAGTCTTAGGATGGGAATCTACCGAATACCAGATACCTTAAATATATTTATTTATTTTTCATATTTGTATACAACACTTACAACTCTTTACAACAAATCGTGATAGGTTATTTTGTTATATAATTTTTCTATCATAGTTTAATTTCTAAATAAAACTGTTTTCAATATATTCTATAATATTCAGTGAATGGAACATTTTTAACCTACAGATATGGCATTTAATAAGTGAAGTATGTAACTAAAGGACGTCGAATACCGGGATTATAGGTTTTTTTATACTATTTAGAACAACCAGTTTTTTAGGTAGGAAATTGCGGAAAAGTCACTAATATAAGCAATGGAAAACTCATTGACAAACAGACATTGATTATGATTTTTATATAAGGCACCTGAATGTATATAGTACACTAGAGTGGACCATGTACAAATCCCAATAGATAACAGCGCTCATCTCAATCAGGAAGTGGAGCTATGATAACAGTTATTATCTGAAGACCTTTTAACATCAATTCCGTTTATGTCAAACCGTGTGTAATCGTCCGAATATAGGGATATTTATGTGACGTTATCATTCCGGCAGTAGACACCCGCCATAGGGTTGCTTGTTGGAAACCCTCGTGTATGGTGTCTGGAAGAGCAAATACATCCGTAAAGAGCAGTAGTTTATGAGGTTTCATCAGGTTTATAAATACACGAATTAGAAGTTAATCCGATGCACCTCGGTATTAAGAATACCCCGCCATTAAGACCACTTTCACTCAGACCCTCAAGTGGTCTTAATAGAGAGGTGTTACTGTAGTGATAAAGTCGTGTTTTTGTTTGGCGCCAGGAACATTTCTTTTTATCTCAGTTAATACAGCGGCGGACCAGTAAGTCCGGGGTAAGTCGAGCCCACCGCATGGCGTCCAGGTAACTTACTCGGTACAAAACCCATATATATATAGTGTTTGGGAGGTTCCTGGTTCGAAAAATGGTCTGGCTGTGTATTACCCTGGTCCTATTACAGCTGTACGGATATTCTGGCGTTCTGCTTCCTCTAATGGTCTGGCTGTGTATTACCCTGATCCTATTACAGCTGTAAATACGGAGAGTCTGGCGTTCTGCTACCTCTAAAAACTGACAATTTTGAAAACGTGTCCTGATTGTTATTAGGACAATCTATCAAATTATAAAAAATGCATTTGTAATTTTAGACTGCTATAAAATGTGTTTATGTTCTTTTACAGATCCAACTGTCTCGATGTTGATTTCTGTTCTGTGAAATGAAAGATCTGATCCAACCTAAATCCTTGGATACTCCTGAGGAGATGGGCGGCGAATGGTACCTGATAGGTATACTAGCTACTCTAGCTTTCCTCTGTTTTCTTGTTGTGACAGCCCTCTGTATCATGATATGCAAACGACTTGGAGGATCACGTCGTCGCGATGACGAGGAGTATGTGAGTCGTAGACATCATTATCCATATTGTTATCCACCTTGGGAGCCAGATCATACATTCGGGCAAGCGCACGGACCATGGCAACGCGGCCACAGATTATCGACCCACATCAATCCTGTTTTTAACCCTGACGATCACATTCGTCCGCAAGGGGGAGCTTACGATCGTCAGTTACATGTTGGCAGACGGGAGGGCAGACGATCAGAGGATTGGCACCAAGCACAGATTCCTGGAAGAGAAATTGAAAGGACTACCGATAGATGTATTACTAAAACAGTCGGAAACAAGTTAGTGGTATATGTCACCAAGTGTATTGATGACTATGGTGGACTCCTCGTTCTGGACAACATGGGCATCTCATTAGAAGTACCGAGAGGAGCGGTCAGTGTCGGAGAAACAAAAATTATCACGTTACTGTTAAATTGGGATTTAGGAGACAATCCCGAAATGCAAAACAGCCAAGCTCTAGTCAGCCCCGTTGTATTTGTGGGGCCGCATGGGATTAAACTAAACAAGCCATGTGTTCTTAGCTTCATGCATTGTTCGTTTGACGCTCGCCATGTACAGGTAATGAAGAGCGAGACAGACCTATACTCCGCCAAGAATTGGCAAGTGATGTGTAAACCTAACGATAAGAAAGGGCCATGTGTGTTAACGTCCGACACGTGTAAGTTAAATATAAACACATTCACGTTGTACACGTGTCTCACGTGCCCCCCACGCGGAGAACTAGGTCAGAAGTGGCTCCAGGTGGCCGTATTCTCAGAAGGTATAAAACCTGGGATCGAACATCAGCAGGTTAGTAATCACCATAAATGGACATAAGGTACCACGGTGTGGGTGTACAAAAGACACATTAAAAGACTAATTTTGGGATATAGTTGTCATTCGAATGGATCAGCATTCTGTGACTACACATTATCCCAAATGAAACAAAATAAAGCAAATGGTAAAAGTAGTAGTCATGATATAATTTTGAAACAGGGATATTTACATTACCTTAATTGTAAAATAAAACATGCTTAATGATGTCGGTAAAACCAGGTAGATTGCCAGAGTTACCTCCCCTGAAGTGTGCTTTAAGTTGATATACTTCTACTAGCGTTACTGTACATCTACTACTAGTATTGTTTTGAACGTATACATATACCTTGTTAAGTCAAACCTATATGTTTAGATTAGAATATTGTGTTTCTTTCGAAATATACTTTGGTACTGATTATATGGATTCGTATAACATAACTCGAATATGTTTTAGCCAGCTTTGAATATCAACGATGTTTGTCTGTCTATACCAAGCATCTAACCAAAGGCAGTGTTTCTTCACGTGAATTTCAATAGAATTTCACGTGAAATTCACGTGCAGAAATATTGTCTGTGTATATATACGTGCTACTTTATGTTATTTTTTTCAGATGTTGTGATTCTTCTTTCACTTGCTGTTACTACCTTTGCAGATCAGAGTGTACTTCCTCAACAAAACAAACTGTGCACTGCAGTGGGCCATCCATAACGAGGCTCAATATGGCGGCAAACTTATGTGTCCCGAGAAACTCTTTCTGCTGTCTGGAACAGAAAAAGATGTCTTCGTAGTCCTAACGTGAGTGTGCCTTGAAAAAACATTCAGCTAAAAACCACAGAGTACCATTGGCCTAACATAGCGTTATTTAATACATTCTCCACTTTCTTAATATCAGAACATTTGAAGGTTTTATTTTGTTGACGATTCAACACAAAAGAATATTTCTATTTGAAACGTAATCTAAAATGTTTTTAAAAAGCATTTAAAATTTTCTTTCACACCAGTATCTGATTACAATTATTTTTAGTCAAAAGTTTAATTGTGGTAGAAATTAAAGCTCAGTCAAAGGAGATGTAAAGTCTTACTTACGTTTGGATATGTCTTAGAAATGTATATTTGCTGTTGGAATAGGTTTGATTTCTACGTCATCAGATTGCGCGCGAAATATTTCTATAAGTATGATATAACAAACGGTTTGTACATTATGTATTTATTGGCCTGGCGGTAGGGAGACATGACGATTTGTTAACGCAAAGCATATCATAATAAATATCGAAATATGGCTTGCCGTTCGTAAACAATTGTCATACATCCGTACTTCCAGGGCAATACATTTTTTATTATACTGATTCTTTTTGCCCAAACAGTAACACTGTTGCGACGTTAAAGTCGTTGTAATTTCAGTTAAACCTGGCGTATGTTTCAGAGTAATCAACTGTCTGTTACCTCATATCTATAGTATATTACACCGCGTGTAATTGTGTTATATTTGTCTTTTTTCCATAAGACTATTACTAATTCCCTTAGCCACAATAGTAGGATACGTCTTCTGTCATCGTTTTAGTTTGTTTATCGCAATACCACTTTGAGTTCCGTTACACGAACGACAAAGCTTGCTCAACGTAAGAGGGCTACATGAAGTTTGAAATGACTTCCCGAGGGAGACACGATGTTTTGACGTGAAGTCTTACCAATAACAAATGTGATTTGTTGGTAAGGGGCAAAAATGTAACATGTATGCTACTTCTCCTGTCTGACGGAGCATGCCTCTTTGGTAGAGTTCTTGGTATATCACTCTGGCGACCCGAGATTGATTCTCGGTTATGGAACTCTGCTCGATAGAATGTGGTTTTTTTCTGGTTCCATTACTGACAAAAAGCTCATGTTGCATTGTTGTTGTAGGTACGTGTCGCGAGGATGGACCATTGTGGACGACTCCAGACAAGAGCGTATCCAGTACCTCAGTATTTGGCATGGACAATGTCCTCACGTTAGTGTAGCATTCAGGCGGGAAAATCCCGACATGCACGAATTCAACCTAAACCTGGAGGTAAGCCAGGACGGTCGAGAAAATGAACGAGAACGTATAATTGCACAGATTGTTCAACCCGTAGTTAGGCATGAGGAATTGCTAACTCAGTTACCTCTTCCAAGAAATAGAACATTTCCGCAATGTCTCCGAACAAGACTGAAGGTTATGCTTGATGTCTCAAGTCCAGTAGCTAAAAACTGGAAGAGCCTCGCGGAGATAATAGGCTGTGATTATATGATACCATTATTGGAGAACAGACGGGAATCTAGTCCAACAGAGGAAGTATTAACTATGATGGAACATAAGGCGTATACGCTACAGAATCTAAAGGTATGGTTAACACTTATTGAAAGGCCTTATTTCCTTATCAAATTGCTTTTTGGTGGTCGTAACATGAGAGGAAATATCAATTACTCTTTAGTATTTAACATATATGTAATTATTTATCTAATTTTTTAGAATTATACAGATGCTCCACCGCTAATGAATGTTATTTTTTTCGCTATCAAAAACACAAGCTGAAGAATTAGTATTTTTCTTCAGTTACAAAAGTTACTTACTTTATACCGTTACACAATTTCACTGGTTGTCATATAATATTATTCTAAAAATCCAACTTTCCAACCAAAAAAAGAATATATTGAGAAACAGCGTTGTGTTTAGTAAAAATACCTGTTTAATTCTCCGTCACAGAAACTGCTGATATATTGTTGTATATTATTATTTTGAGAAGAAATATCTGTTTAAATCTCTGTTACAGACACTGCTGAGTGAAATGGGACGAAATGATGCCGTTTATGCCATACAAGAGTTCCTGGACTCAGCGGAGGAAGAACCTGATACTATGCAGCTAAAACCTTATCGAGAAGCTGTCGAAAACGAAAATATAGGCCATTCATCAAACAGTGCTCAGTTGAATGATTTATAGGATATGTAGTTTAAAGGTGATCATATTACAATAGCAATGCAATGGCTTGCTGAGAAGAAAAATTACTGAGGAGACTTAAAGAAGTCGTAATTTTGAGTGGATCATAGGGTATATTATCAAAATGGAAACTAATACAATGAATCAAAATAGTTATTTAGAAAAAATATTCGACATCAATGTTGGTTGTATCCCTTTTTTATATTCATGTAAGTAATTGTTAAGACAGCGAAATGTTGAATATTACCAAATGTCTCATTAATCTAGCGTGCCATTCCATGTTCGTCATTGCCTGTGTGCCATATGAATAATCTATCCTCGGGATCATAAAATGCTTTGTGACCCTCGGTAAGCATTTTAATACCCTTCCTCTTCAAATATGAAAGAGTCTAATAGTATTATTTTCATGTGCGACTTAATTGAATATCTACATTATTATTTTATAATTAGTTTATTATGATTTATGACTGAACATGTTACATCATTATACGTTTTGGCATTCATTATTTGATTTTAGTGCTTAGATACTATCATACACGCACATGTATATCTTGGCTCTGCGTAAAGATCTAAGAAGCCTTCCTTTCAGCATTATTTGTTTTAAATAAACATGTATGTTTAAAATATAATGACATGTAAAACCGTTTAATTTAGGAATGATAACACTTTACTCGACATAGATGTACAGTCTTAACATAATCTTAGAATAAGCAAATCCACCTTTATTTATCCTAATTATCATAATTATCATAATTGCTGTTTTTTATTTTATGTTTTCGAGCCTAAAAAATTCCTCGATTTAAGTTCGTGATTTAAATTCGCTTTGTTACTAACCTAGGCTTACAACAATTTAAAAAAAAAATCCGCATGAGATTATAACTCGAGGAGAGCTTGAACTCATGCTATAAGTAAACAAATTTAATGAACATTTGCCACAGAAACGCTGCCACCAACCAACGAATTAAATCATTACTAAATTATTTTTCACACAATCGTTGCTTTACATATGAGTTTTGATAGGTTTAATGCAATTCGTAAAACTTTTTATAAAAAGGTTTTTTTTACCTCGTGTGATGACCTAATTTGGATTGTGCCGTGGTTACCAACGCACTTTTTTGTCAAACATTGAACAGCGAATAATACCATGTGAATAGTTTAGCTAGCAACATATTGTAGAGTAATGTTCAATATTCATTTTTACTGCAAAACGTAAACAATCAACAAATTTATATCGTAATGGTGTTGATTTGTAGTACTGTATGGTATCGCTAGTGTCTCCATGGGTGATACTAGCTGCAATACACATCACGGCTAGAGAGAACTTCTCTTTAGCTCGATCGGTTGAGTCACCTACTAGTAACTAAGAGGTCCTGTGCCCGATTCCTGGCAGAGGCAGTGATGATATCCTATATCATTATACACTCTGTTACACTAGTAATGTTATGAGTTGGGTGATGACGTCACAGGCAGACTTACTGATGTAAATTGTGTACATAATGATCTGATGCTTATAATGGAAACTTGAAGATAATTTTTAAACTATTCCCTCAGAGATACTGCAGAGCCGGCCTTGAAAGTATCGTCTGATGCGACGGTCACACGCACAAATACATATTTACAGACGAAATATGTAGATGAAATATTGTTATTTGTCTTGTTATGAATAAAGTTTGCATTGTAATTGAGGTCGTTTGTTTTCATAAACAAAAGTAGTGATTTAAAGTGAATAGTCGGGCAAAGGAAACCAGTCTAAATGCGTTCTTTGGCCTTCCAAAAGTCATTGTATACCATAATGATGGTCAAGTTCTGCTTACGGTGTCCAGTTTTGTTTTAGGGAAGCCCTGTGTAAATTTAGCACAGTTCTAAATATAAATTCTCCAAACTCTTTGAAAACGAGGCTGCGTGGAAATGTCAACATGGACATGTGTTTCTCAGTCGTGTCGGTTTCGTTTCGTGTGATAAACCACTAATGCGGTATGTAAATTGTTGTTTTGAGATGATACATTTGATGCAAATGAAGTATTCTTACATTAATGACAATGTTTTGTAATATTTTTTCGATAAAAGCATCTTTATACATGGAAATCGACACAAATATTCGGCCGATGCAGAGATGGGGCCCCGGCAAGGGGCAATTATTGCAGCATCGCATTCGTCGTATTTTACATCAACCGAATCATGAAGGTTAAATACAAATAATCGTAACATAATTTCCCATTTAAAACCACACGAAAACGTTCCATAGAACGTCCATGCATGTAGCTGTCAAAGATGTGAAAATAAATTAGCTCATACATAGATATTTTACAAGTACAATATATGTGTTCAATTATTCGTGTAGTTTTTTGCAGAGATTTAATTAAATTATCTATGTCTCTGGTTTTTTTTTTTTTTTTTTTTTTTTTGTAAACAATATTTGAGTTCTGGAGAGAGATGACATGAATGTCCAGCTGGAAGGAAAGAAACTTTTATGATGTATATGTATCGTACAATGTATATATGTAAACGTACATTCCATGTAGCTGCTATAGAATTACAACTAGGAAATTCTCTCAAACATTGATAATATTTAATTCTTCACATTCATGTAGGCCTATGCTGTGAGAATTAACACATCATATCTATTTCCAGAAAACATATAGGCCTACATGTATGTTACTTTCCTTTTCTGTTGTTTCCTGTTCTTTTTTGTGCTCTGGAGAAAAAGATGATTGAGTTGAAGAAAAGTAATTAATTAAGAGAAATGTGTACCACAGTACTTTGTCTGTAGCCGAGGGGTTCTATACTGTTTTAATAGTCCAGTAGTAATTAATAATTAAATTGAAAATTTCAAAATTAAGATGAAATTGTAAATTCCATTTTTGAATGAAGTGGTTCCCCTCCTTTGAGAGTACACAGTGTGTATACCCTTTTTGGTTTTTAGGAATAATACCTGAATAGGAACCTGAAATAACATGACAATCAATCAGGTATGTGTGTGGTGGGGGGTGGGGGTGGGGTGGAGGGGGGGGGCTAAAAGACAGAAGAATCATGAGGTTGGGAAGTTGTAACTTGAGTGGGGGGTTGAAATATAGAAGAAATAGCTACAGATAACTGGAAGTGGAAGGGTGCTTTATCATTGATCTGGTCATTGCATATTTGGGGTTTACATGGCTTTTTTTGGTTATTTAGTCTCATTGATTTTGGAGCAACTTTGAATCCATATGGTACTGTATATCTTTCTTTTTCCATGTGTAGCTATTTCTTCTGTATTTCACCCTCCGCCCAAGTCACAACTTCCCAATAGGTACCACTTTTTTGTTTAGAACTCAAATCAAAGACAGATGTACATAGTACTATACATACTACATTTTAGTCTATGTGTTTGTAATCACTGTTACTACAGTATTAATACATAAATGGTCTATGTACAAGTTACACATAGACAATAAATGTGAAATTTTTGTGAAGACCATTTATGGTCTATGTACAAGTTACACATAGACAATAAATGTGAAATTTGGTTCAGACAAAAAGATTTTTAACATTTCAGATAACTTGCAAGTTTTATGGTTTTATTTATATGTTGAGTCTACTCTCTTGTAAAGTAGAATTTAGAAATCCTAAGACAATGGTATCTATATTGCTATATGTAAAAAAAAATCCTTATATTTTAAAAGTAATTGAAAAGCTATCTCACAAGCCCTGACAAACAAATGGGCCGGCATATGGATGCAAGAATTATAATCACTGGATCTAGAGGACTAATATAAACAAATATTTCTACAAAGTTAAACAATGAAAAAGTATTGCATCATAATTTTATTTAATGATTACAGTTGAAAGGAACATTTAATAAATTAATACTGTTTAAATGTTCTGTTCATGATCTTCTAGGTCCATATTGGAAAAGTTTACTTTCAAGAGCACTCATATCAACATTCTTCAGTCTTCATATGATGCTAATTGTATGTATATGTATACATACACTTGTATACAGGTCCAAGGGATGAACTTTCTGTATTCATGTCACTATGCATGCATGGTGCCTGAAAAAAAGAACCAACAATTTTTTATATCTGTTGAATATGACAAAAATTGAAATGATCAATTTCAAATATATATAAATGAATAAATGTAGGTTCATTCTACAGGGTTTTTTTTTATTTTAGAGAAAACATTTTATAAGTTGTGAATGTGTCACTGATGCATTTGATAGAATCAAATATTGTTTCAAAAAAGATACAAAATTCATTATCTATAGTTCCAACAAAAATTCAGAATAATTATAAATGATACATGGCTGCAGTACATTTCAACTCTGTAAAGTTTGTCATATACACATGAACCAGGTACAGTTGTAATAAATATACAAACACTATTTATTATTATGACCAGAAATAATACTGTATGTGTCCTCCAAATATATCTAAAGAACAAGCTAAAACCTACATGTACATATGTATATATCAGAACATATACAATTTTACCAATAAACCTACAATGTAAATCCTAT
The DNA here is from genome assembly GCF_041381155.1 of Argopecten irradians. Taxonomy (NCBI): domain Eukaryota; kingdom Metazoa; phylum Mollusca; class Bivalvia; order Pectinida; family Pectinidae; genus Argopecten; species Argopecten irradians. Next base: position 28,616,970 of record NC_091148.1, read on the forward strand.
ATACAATGTATGTGTATATATTTACATTTCCGTTTTCTCTTTGCTATATAACCTTACCAACTGCGAAATCGTTTACACTTGCGTAAACGCAGTGGTTGCCGCGCAAGAATACACACACCGGAACACTGACTTCCGCAAGTAGTGTGAATGCGCATCCGGTTAGGCCTATTGTTTCTGTATGAAACATCTTCAATAGATTGCATGTATGAATGTTATGTAAATCTTAAATTATATGTCAGCAAATAAAAAAAATAACAAATATTGTGTAAATGGGATAAAAAAAGATAAAGTCAATGTGGAACTATATTTTGTGTACTCTCTAAATTTGACAACATTTCCCGCCAAATTGAAGCCAGCTGTTCCGGGATTCCATCAATGGACCGGCTGTTCCAACGATCGTATAACATTGGAAAAACAGAGTTTTATTTTATTTAAACACTTGATTTGAATGAAATGGTCAATCGAAATGTAAATATAAGAAATAATTTTTATTGTTTGTTGTTTACTGGTGTGTAAACTGCATTTTTTGTACATATATTTAACATGACGCGCTGACGCGCGTCATTTAAAATATCTGTACAAAAAATGCAGTTTACACACCAGTAAACAACAAACAATAAAAATCATTCCTTAAAACACTACCAGAACATGTACAGAACAAAAATTTACAAATTAAAAATCTATAAATATATACATCAGAACTGTATGAATTGACCGGTAGCATAATATTATAGATTAATTGAAAAAAAACTTAGCTTGATAATGCACTAGCGGTTACATTCTAACTGTACATGCATTACAACGGTACATTTTATAAATATACAGGGCATTCATTACCCCTAAAGAGGCCCCACGAAAGAACCGCTATTTACCCCAGGGTTACGTTTTACGCGATTGGGGAACAGGTATGAAACATGTGACCACACATGTTAGGGACTATTTACATAATGATCAAAATACGAAGACTCACTCACTATCAGCTGAGCAGGGAGTACCGGGTAGTAGGCCTAGGTACGTACAGTACAGTAGCGGTCCGGAGCCGCGTGCTCGTTTGAACTGTTCTCTTCACTATAACAAGTTGTATTAACACTCTCCATGCGTCGTAATGTTTACCGAGTCAGTTGTTGGGATTGTCGCTGCTCCATTGCCTTTCCTTTCGCATTTTAGGTGAGTCAGTTGGTTGTTTTGGCGGAAACCTTTTGGTTCAAAACTACGGTAGCCATGTTTTGTTTACTACGGAGAGTGGTGGATGTTGCGCATGCGTTAAGATTGAACTGCACTCATAGCCGGTCGGGAGGACTTTTAGGATTCCCATAGATATTATTATTTTCTTCGCATGTACAGCGATTTTGACGGAAAGTTTTATTTTTTCTAATTCATTTAAGCAATAAACAGTTACCAAATTGTAGTATATAGTCAATATGAATACAATTTGGGTGACAGATAAATTGAATGTCGCCCGTTAGGGCGACATGATTATTTATCTGTCACCCAAATTGTATTCATATTGACTATATACTACAATTTGGTAACTGTTTATTGCCTATATTTACATTCAACTATTTTTTTAAAGAAACGTGCCGCTCGTCACACCGCTGACGTCAGCAGATACAAATACCGGAACAGCGGATATTTTCCAGATATAATATAGTTCCCCATGGTATCATAAATAAAAAAATAAAAAATGCATTTTATACAACATCAAACTTTATTTTAGCAATAATACCTAAAAATCTACAAAATAACATACACTTTTAAAATATCTAAACATTATATCTCTTGATGTGACAGTTAATATCGCGCAATATAGGCTAGATACCCTTCTATAGTAGTGATGTGGTTCCGAATCAGCGCTTGGGGAAGGACGCTGCTGAGGTGATTTATCTGATGATGGAATTCTATTCCGCGAGAGACAAAGTGATTTATTTAAACCACATATTTTGACGTAGGATAACGGGATTTTTGTGCCACCAGAAAGGTAAGATGCAATTTTATTTAAATCTGACTTTTCTATGATAGTTTTGTAGGATATATTGAGTGTGCCTGGTTTCGCTTTTATATAAACTCTTTATGTTTCTATCAGTCTGTCAGATATCTGTCGATATTAATCGATAAGTTCTTGTGATAAAGTTGGTTCTCGTTAGCACTGTTGTCGTTTTTCTTCGGTCTAGCCTAGCTTCGGCATAATACCATGCCGAGCGCCTCCCCCAAGACGTTCGCAGTGATGTAGAGTCTACTGTACTCAGTAAGGGTTATCCCCCTTTAATCATCAAATTCACAACACTACAATTTAATTTCTGTTCTCGGAAGGCACATGTATTACAGTCACTCCGGAGTCACTATTGCTGAGTACACTTTTATGCTGTGTAAAGCTCAAACGATGTGATTGTTCTTAAATTAAGTTGAACATTCCATCAGTTTAAGCTGAGTTTCTCTCGAAATTACACGGTGTAATTCTACTTCAAACAGTCAAAAGCTTACCAGGTATCTTGAAAAACTCTCAACTCAAGCCCCATGCTGTATTTTTCCTTGTGTTTTCCAATCAAAGTAGGCTAGTTTTTAATTTCCTCCAGTGTTCCGGACACAGTAGCAGACGACGTTCTAAGACGCTGGACGATGTTTCAAGTTATGAGGTTTTAATTAATTTGGTATTTGGAAAGCGTCCAAATATTAATTACTGCAATTTCAAATGTTTTCGTCTTGATTTTCATTTTAATTTCATTAAAGCCAACATTTTTAATTTAAAGTTTAATTATTTCGAATACAAATCCTATGTGATGATAGGCTACTAGCTTTGTTTATTGTTTACTGGCGTCCATGTTTGTTTACATTGTTTGTATTCCTACACAGAGACCTCATCACTGTAAATTGCAGACATACTTTCATATACTACAATTTGGTATACTAGTGGTATATAGGCGAATGCAACATGGAATGTAAATATAAGAAATTATACCGGATATATTAATACCATTTTTACCGATTTTACAGTCACTTGCCCGACTATTCGCTTTAAGGCCTTACCCCACTTCGTTAAAATAGTTTTATAGAAAATAGACCTAAATGTCACATGTAAGAAATCAAGGATACGTGGGATCAAACTTTAAGATACAAACATGTTTTCAGTTTACAAAAATAGACTGTCATACATGGTTCAGTGTAGGTTTGATACTAATGTCTGACAATAGTTTGGAATTCGTGTGATCAGTGTGATATTCATTTTGAAATATTTATCAAAAAGTCATATTATACGTTCATATTATACATGTACATACTATACTTTCCATATTTTCACATATTTTGATTTTTGTTTTGTTACATTTTTATATGTTATAATGAAATTAATCTGGGACATAGAAAAGAGATTACGGAGAGAGAAAGAGACGCCCACTAAATAATGATCTATGTCTGACAATTGAAAGAGCTATCTTTTCTCTGCTTTTTAATCTTCAACTATCAAAAGCCAAGATGGTGGGCTGTAGGTCATTTTGATCGGCCCCAAAATATAATATGAAAACCGAGGGCCGATCAGGACCCTAGCGTACTTACTAAATACGAGACAGATCACTTCAGTACTTTCCGCGAAATAGCAGTAACGATCTTCAACTATCAAAATCCAAGATGGCTGTCTGTAGGCCATCATATTTACCGATTTTTTTCATAACGCAGTAGACCCAACTAAGGCACTACGGAAACATACATTTTGAAATTGAGAAAAATCTCTGTAGTACTTTCTAAGAAATAGCTGTAACAAGCTACAACTACCAAAATCTAAGGCGGTGGTCTACGATATCTAGGCTAATAACTCCGCATTCGAGGTCACCTCAGCTTGCCCCCCTGGCCTACTGGGAATTGTTAGATATTGTATTCGAGAGTGTCGTGTTGCAGTTACAACTCTAATTCTCACGTATTATTTCAATACATTATCATCAAGGCTGCAACTCAATTATTACTCAAACACTTTTTTTCCAACGGATACTGTGAAGAGGCTTATCTGTAGGAAACCTCGTTGACATGCAGAGTGTTACATGTAATACATAATTAAAAAACACACTCACGTCAGTTCACAGTCAGCACACATTTTAATGGGCAAACTTACTGAAAAAGAATCTACATTTCAGTGAAGTCCTACTCGCAGTGTGGACAGCAGTCCCCTTCCGCTATCGTTTGGTTAGGACAGAGAAGTGGAAGGCACTCCGGGGGATTACACCACGTGGCTCCTAACCATTGACACCGATTAGGACAGGCTGTAGAAGAGAAGATGTTTTATTTTATCTACTTTCTATTACACATCGTGGCTCCTAACCACTGACACATATTAGGACAGTCTGTAGAGGAGAAGATGTGGTTTTTTTTAAATCAACATTTTCCTCTTTTTTCCAGGGGTTATTATCACTGCTGCAAAATCTAAACCTTACCCATAGTACCCCTGAAAGCTATGTTTACGCCAACAAAATAATGGTAACTGTATGGATCTAAAGTAAGGGGTCGCTCCCTGTAATCTTCAAAGAAATGTGTGTGATTGGTTAGGAGATTTACTCCTTACATTCCTCTGTTTTGCTAGGTTACGACAATGGTGGTCGCCCATGGGGTATCGAAAATGATCTACTTCATTTAAGATGTAAATGGTCGGTTGGTCGATTAGTCCTCACGTCCTATAAACACCTAAAATCGTTAAAGGTTGGCCTCCCTTGCGTGCAGTATGTGGATGTTTGCATTTGTTTCTGGAGGTTGTGGTATAATCGTTCCGTGTCTCTTTGTTGTATAGTAATGAGACTCTTGCCTTTTTTCCTGGGGTGCAGCAAATCCCAAAGAATTGGGATATGTCCAAAAACAAAAGTTACGACCCTCCTATGGAATTAGGCATTCATGGTCCATGTTGCAGATATGACAGTATATTTATCTGAATGTGGCAAACCCTTATGAAATATAAAACATCATAAATGCCATACCGCCACTGTGATGTTTATTATACCGATACTAATGGGCGACACAATGTTGTTCGGAAAATATTACTTTAATTTGATGTATATGGCACACTGAGAACCTACCCGAAAGGAAGATAACTCTGAATATGTAAAAATGGGACGCAAGACGTAGATCTTTGATCACGTTGATGAAATACCAACTGGCACTGTTTTAGACCTCTGTATATACATAATGGAGCAATAATTCGCATCAATAAAGGTGTTACGATGACGGAAGTAATTTTTTTCTTCGGGTTCAACAAATAACCTGTTGCCCTCTACCCCAGTCAACAAGTGTATAATATTACAGAATGTATCTACAATAGATTATGATATATACTTCGTTGTTTTCTTTTGAACAGTACATGTATGTGAAGATATTGCATTATCCTAGTCAGATCAATTAGATTTTCAGTCAGGAAATCCGAATATCTAAACACAATAAACCCTCGATAATCCGGACACCTTCGCACCGTCCGGAATTTTCAGAACTTCCAAATTATCTGTTCCTTGTCAATTTGAAACGTTATGGTATTCCGTTCCCTGATATTTCTGTCCGGATTGCGATGTTCAGATTATCGAGGTTAACTGCTTTTTGATATTGATCATCTGAAGTACTCATTGGAAACGGTCTTCCCTGAACACCAACTCAAGGCAGGGTGGCGTGTTTTCACAGGACTTCCCTGAACACCAACTCCGGGCAGGGTAGGTTTTTTAGGAGATTAAGGCGGGTTGATAGGGAGTTACAGTATGTATAAGAATTGTTCTCAGTGAAAGATCACAGGTAACTATCTGGTAAATCAACTCACCTGGTAGGTGAGAACACATCATTCAGGTTAACGATTGTACAAATAGTTACTAAGTTACAAGCAAAACAATTGACTTACCTGTTTCACATACTTCACAGCACAGATCGTATGGCGCTATGACTGTGGCGTTGCAGTAGGGCGGGGGAGGGGGTGGGGGACATGGGGGAGGAGGGTAACATCTGTAAGGGTCGGGCCAATCACGTGACTTCTTAACAGCTGATTTCTGAATCACCACATCGTCTATAAAGAACACAATATTATAATTATAATTTATCAAAAGTAAAACGTCCCCATCCAAAAACCAAAAATATCATAATTGACGATGCAAGGTAACCTATTTATAGACCCACTGTAGTGTCGATGGATACTATTCCTTGTTAACGTCTAACGTCACGTTAAGTATTTACAATTATTTCTTTTTCTTTGATGTTAAACTGTGCTGTTATGGCGTCATAATTTAAAATTTACTCATATTAATCCTTATAACACAATTTAGAACACATAGACTTTTGAAAATCAGATTTTTGTATCAGCTAACCTTACTCCTACAATAGCAGTTCAATGTTTATATCTATAAGCATTTGATAACAATTTATTAATAAAATCGCGAGAGATTTTCATACTTAATCATAAAATTTATTATCGTAAAGGACGGAGCCATTTCAACAGCCACCGTCTGTGATCTGGAACGACGATTGTGCATCACTATGATGATGCTGTCAATAGTAGCGGATGACATTTCATGAGCAGAACAACGCCGAATGCATTTGGTAATTTACATAATATATGATAAACAACAATTTGATTTGATATCGCGTTGTTATGCCAAAAGCATAACTTCTATATGTTTACTTGCATTTGAAGTTTTTAAACTATTTTTTGCAAATGCTTACTTCTCTGAGAACTTAATTCTCACGTGAACATTTGTTAAGGCCCGGTCCCACTGGCGTTTATGAAGATTTGCGAATGTATTGCGCACAAAATTGGCTGATATTCGCTGAACATACGCAATATTCGTAAATCGTACTTGTATTTGTCGCCCAACATCCGCACACGTCCGCAATTATCCGTTCTGGCATGTTTTTTCCGTTCCCAGGATTTTTGAACTGCACAAAATTTTGATTGCGGAAATCATTCGCATTAGATACGCTATTCGTAGGCAATGCATACTCAATACATGCTTACTATATGCGCTGTATATCCGCTGTTATTCGTTGATATCCGCAACTGACCGGGATTTGCGGCTTTATAGCGAACTGTGACAATGTGTAAAACGGATGTATAGCGTACCTATCACGTTGACATCACGAGTTAAAATAATTTGAAGCGAATGGATATTGAGTTCAGCGTTTGTATTGCGTCTGTTTGCATTTGATTTGAGAATAATTTGCGAATGTATAACAAACGTGTTGCGTAAACCAAAACTACTGTATAAATATGGCAAAAATCGACATATTTAGTTTGTCTATTATTTCTTGTTCGTCGAGAAGTACATGCAGGTGTAATACTGGGTCATCGACAATAATACCAATGCAGCGTAACAATGGTATCCAACAACATATTAATCTACTTGTTCAAGTAATGAAATTGTTTCAAAGACAGAAAAGCTTTGATTTGAATTTGAAACAGACTGGACCTTATTTGTATCTGGAGGAGGTAGGATGAAAGTTGCAGCTTGCTTATCTTTGTTACAGTCGTGTTGTTGTGAAAAGCGATACCGAAAGGCCCGAGCGCGCTTCTTTTACCTTCGTAATTCAGATGCCCTACATGCGCAATACAACCGTTCTTTCCACTACATCTGCGCAATGCATTATTAATAGATTCGTTATATTTCCGTAACAATCGCAATACTTCCGATCTGTTTCCTCAATATATGCGTTATATATTCGTAATTGTTTGTTACGTATCCGCATTGTTGGATAATCTTACCGATTGTACACCTCACGGGAGAGCGTCCGTTATCGTATTCGCTTGTATTCGTGAACTATCCGCATTTGTTCGTAATAAATTCGCAGAATGTTATTAATATATCCGTAATTTATACTTGAAAATTTGTTATTTTAAGCCAATTTTGTTGCGGATGACACCGAACGGCCAACATTTATAAACTTATTCATCGGTAATTAATCCGCCCTCCAGTGTGTTACCTTTTGGACAGGTCTGACAGCACTGGCCAGGGAGTGTGACAGGGTTGGTACACGGAGGTAATGGACAAGGGGGTTGGAAACAAAAGTGATGTCCATTTACTTCACATGGGTGGGGACAGTCCTTCTCGGCTGTCTCAGGTATATCTACCATAGTAAACGGCGTTGGTGAGATCAGTATATCACACGATATAAGTCACATGATTCAAAATGGATAAATCTGATAAGATAACGGTATTTTACCGTGCGTGAACTCGTCAGTGAAAGTCAGGATTTAGGTTGTGTCAATTTCAAGTAATTTATTCATATATTATAATAAATTATATAGATCTTCAGTCAAAAGGATTAGACAGAAGGCAAAAACTATCTTAGTCTAATGGATTTGATAACACGAGGCTAGCAAGCATCAAAGTCAAACGAAAAGTGGGCAAAGCGGAAAAGCACAATTTACAATTAATTAAATGCAGGAATTCAGTATTTTCTTTTTTTTTTAGTTTTAGCTCAAGAAATGTTCTGAGACACTAAAACCAACCCTACAAAACCAGCTAATGTTTGAAAACATTGAGGGCAAAAGACTAACCCTCTCCTTCACAGTGGTAACAACAATCTCCCGGAGTCTTCACCCATTTAGGACAAGGTTCTGGTGGGGGACAGGCAGGAGAATGACAGTGGAGTATACCGTCCACTTTACACGCGTGCGGACACTCTGTAACACGTCAATAACCTTCGATTAGAAATACTATTACACAGTAGCCCATGATAAGTTTAAACGGTATCTTTTCATGTATTGATACATGCACATATAAAGAAAGCAAATATCAAAACATTTGTTCTATTCTTTCAGAGAGAATGGCTCATGCAAATGTCCGAGGTCAAAGGCAAATTGACAAAAAAATTAAACAACTATTGTTTAGTTTGTAAAATTGTGTAGGAAACATTTCTATTGAAAATGCTCTTAACTGTATTTTTCATGTTTATCTTTTAAAGATGCTCCACCGCCGACAGAGCATAAATGACATTCATTCGTTGAACAATAATTGGTGTTTAATCGTGTATATATACGCCTAATTAACACAAAAAATAACATAAAATAATTGTTTCCGCCTTTGGTGCATGCGCAATCATTACTTCATTCCATATAAGATATAGTGCCACGAGGGATGATTAATTTTTTTTCATTTTTTTTAACTTTAAGTAAAATTAAAAGCTAAAATTTTCAATGGTGGTAATGGTTAAAGTAAGTAACTTTTGTAACTGAAGAAAATACTAAATCGTCTGCTCCTGTTTTTGATAGTGAAAAAATGCCATTTGTCAGCGATGGAGCATCTTTAAATATTGAAAACATATGGTGTAATCGCTAGCTGTCCGTGTAAAACATTTTGCCGACTCATTCGTATAACAAAGTTAATCTAGGGAATATTTTCACGACACTAGACACCGACCTGTCCGATTCGGGCAGTGTGGACAACATTCCCCGGGGGTGGTGACAGGGTTATCACACGGGGGTAAGGGACAGGGGATAGGTTCACAGTACTTATTTCCGCCTTGTGTACATGGGTGAGGGCAATCATGGTCATCATCACGCTTGCCTACAACGGCACTATCTGAAACAAAATATCAGCATAGCTTTCTATAGTGCTTGCAGTATCTATCAATCAATTACTTGTATTTCTAATTTTTTAATAACTTAAACGAAAAGTACAGCGGAACAGGGATGGCACGAATTTAATATTGAAAAATATTTTGCAGATAGACATGTTTTACTTCATTTGCACATAATTGTTTACGTATAATATTTTGTATAGAAGACTTTTGTTTGTTTGTTTGATTTATTAACGTCCTATTAACAACTATGGTCATGTAAGGGCGGCCTCCCATGTATGTGATGTGTTGCGTGTATGTTGTGCGAGGTGAGTGTACTGGGAGACTGCGGTATGTTCGTGTTGTGTCTTCTTGTATAGTGGAACTGTTGCCCTTTTTATAGTGCTATATCACTGAAGCATGCCGCCGAAGACACCCCACCCGGTCACATTATACTGACACAGATTTATTAAGTAGATTGAATTTGTGTAGGAATAACAATATGTTTATGTAGGATAAAGAAATAGTTTCGCTTTGTGTGATTAATGTACTTACCACAGTGGGGGCAGCATTCCCCTGGGGTGGTGACGGGATCGGAACAGGGAGGGAATGGACATGGTATTGGATGGCAGTACTGATGGCCGCCCTGTGTGCACGGGCTTGGACAATGGTCAGTAGCATTACCTATATAATACATTGCCAAGTATTATATTTCTGAAATTAGCATTAGTGACATGATTCCTAAACTAATTGGTAAGCAAGATTATCTTCTCTTATTTAACATCCGGTCACCACATGTGTGGAACACGGTTCCGTAATAAGTTAAAGAAATGTACCTTACCTGTCGGGCAGTGTGGACAACAGTCCCCGGGGGTGGTGACAGGGTCCGGACATGGGGGTCGGGGACATGGCAGATGTCCGCAGTACTTTACTCCGTCATGGATACACGGAGAGGGACAATCGTGTATGTTTCCTCCTGAGACAATAGCCCCTCGGACCCCCGCGGACACCGTGACCAGGAGAAACACTCCAAACAACACACGTAACATCATTACGCTGTCTGTTATCTGTAGGCAATTTATATCTACACTGAATTACCGTATCTATTCTGTTAGGTTTTGTTTTTGGGGCGGGAGCGGCGGACATTTTTTCTTAATTCTTTGTGATATTTACACAAATCACGTGATCATTCATGACGATGATAAGTTTGATGACGTCATTGAGATGTTTTCTTTCTGATCATCATATCCTTTCTGTTGATTATGAATAATGATGTCATTAATATATATTTTTTTATTTAATGATATGTCACACCAAAATATCGCATATACCTGCAGGTTAACGTTGGCAAAATTTAGAGTAACATCGAGACGTTCGTTTTAGAAGCACCGCGAGAAACGTTTCCTATATTTCTACTACTGAGCAACTTTGGTTTGTTTCCCATTCCTTGAATGGTTTGTTTGTTTGATTGATTAATTGTCGAAGACACCAAGCATCACAACCCACCCAGTCACATTATACTGACAACGGGCGAACTAGTCACACTCCCTGTATGCACAGCGCTATAAGCAGAAGCAGAAACTACCACTTTTATAGACTTTGGTGTGTCTCGGCCAGGGGACAGAACCCAGAGCCTACCTCATAGGGTCGAGTGCTCAACAGAAGGTCATAAGTACGGTGGTGTCAAGGAAGACGTTAGGAGGAATACTGTCAGTTAGGAAAAAGAGAAAAGATAAGATCCTAAATGCAGGTGCCTTTTACGATCATGCAAAAGGGGCAAGAGGTATAATTCTAACGCCCACAGGGCAGTGCTTGAATGGTAATTGTACGTGTTCCTGTTTTATTCGCTCTAATGGCGATTTGTAATGTCTTGAAATCGAAAATTTTACAGCTTTTTTGCCAGATGTCCCACAAAGAGCAGTATTTCATTGCCTCTCTGGAGGCTAGTGACACAAATACGTTTTCACAACATTAACAAGTACTAGGGACGAGTTAGAGAAAGTATTCCGCTATTGGTACCTAAGATCTATTTTGTGATCGAATCAATCAAGCACGCTTTGAGAAATGAACTAAACAATAATAACTAGGTGGTATCAATTATAGAGAGCAAACTCACTCTCTCGGGGTTTATATGATACGGGACGGTATAGTTTAAGGTCGTTGTCTTGTCCTTATCTATTGTGTTGGCTTGAACAATAGGACTGTTTCTATTTAGCTATTTAGACATTTAAGACATTTAGACATTTTAAAGATGTACAACTCTGTGAAGTCAAAATGTTCAGGTATTAAACTGATTTTCTCCTATATTTTTTTAGAAAGAGGAGTTCATATGATAGATAAAAATGGAAGAAACAACATATGTCTATGAGACCATCTGACTATTGGCACAAAACAACATACATGTATCTCAGTATACAATAATGGCTAACAATAAAGACAATAAAAGGAAGTCTTTATTTGGAGCTGTATTTTTCTGAAATATTTATTGTCTTTACCTTAAAAATAGGTAAAGGTCGTTTACTTGAACAAACTTATTAGTCCTTCATATCATGTTGCATGTTAAATATTAGGTGTCAATACGCCTCTAAGTTATTAACAAGAAGTCCATTTTATTATTTTTGATTCTGATACCTTAACTGGCGATCAAGATCATTCATTTGAACTCACTTAGATATATCAATTAATGACAAGATTTGTTATCAGTTGTGATTTACATTACAAACAAGGATGTGAATAGTTTCGATAATTTAAATATTTCAAATAAACAAAACGCGCAAGTACAAAAAAAACCAATTGATACGCAGTTTTATAAAATGACTTATTCTGCCCTCAAGTTAAATCATTGGCCCTCTGACTGGTATCTGAACTATCGGACTGATTAGGGATGTGATATCAAAATGTTATGTAATGATCTCTAAAATATCATAGGAAACTGTGATAACAATAGTTGCGCAATATACATGTAATTAGATCAACTGATTATTTAAATACTGTTTATATATTTAGTTGATCAAATGTCTGATAATCTGCGTCAGTATTCATTCTGTCGAGCTCGGAAAAGCTGTGTACCTTTTGTATTGCGCTTCAACAGCTTGAAAATACTTCCATGAAGAACACCAGTACCTAGGGTATCTACCATGACTGTATGTAACTTTGTTTTGTTACTTAAATATGTTTAGATTTTATACTTTATATACGTTTCTACATTATATAGGTTTATAACCGTAAAATAATGTGCTCTTTTAGACAAAAAGTTGTTAAGTGTAATAATAGTCATATCGATTACATACATTATATTTTGAACTGTTCCATAAAATTAAAACCAATTTTCAATATTTATTTTCTATAAACACCAAACAACTGCATTAGTGCACAACATAAAGGCACATATTGTTACGTCTTTATACTGAGCCGGTAAGGCAGGGGGTTTCTGTAGGTTTGACAGTTTATTCAGTTCTTAACAACATATCTTTCAGCCCGTGAATCCCATAGCGAGGCTTAGACATAGCCTGTATCAAAATATGTGCATAAGACATATTAATAGTCCGTATCAAATAAATGAATGATAATATTGATATATGACACCAAACGTAATACAAACAACACGTTTTCTGTATTTTTTTATCTTTCAGGGAGATGTGCCTACGTCAGAGTCTTATAGAGCGAAGGAAGAAAGAGACAAATTCAAAAGAACTGGATAATGTGTTAAACGACATAGAAGGTGGTGCAAATGAACGAGTAAAACATGTTGTTGTGGAGTCCGGTACCGCCGGGAACTGTATTGAATGTTACTACAAATCTGGTGATGAAATATGTTGGATACACACAAGAAATGTTTGCGCTCGCGACTGGTTTTCGCCTTGAAGTCGACTGTGGAGGAACTAGACTTGTTATCCTTTATTCGAGGCCTGTGGAGGAACTAGACTAAACGAATTAATTGTGTTTTATTAGAAATCAATCAAGGAATTTTGTGTATTTGGACGGATTTATTGATTAATATCAGTGATTATCTGTGTAACCGTGAGCTACCTCTAAACTAACTAAACCATATACATAGCCAAGCAATAACGTCAGTTATGTAAGTGTATGTAACACTGAGCTACCACTAAACTAACTATACCATATACATAGCCACGTAATAACGTCAATTATGTAAGTGTATGTATTTACATTTGCTATATAACCTTACCAACTGCGAAATCGTTTACACATGCGTAAACGCAATGGTTGCTACATAAGAATACACACACCGGAACATGCGCATCAGATTATGTCTATTTTATCTGCGTTGACTAATCTTCAATGTAATGCATGTATGAATGTAATGTAAATCTTAAATTTCATTTCAGAAAATGAAATATTTCACAGATATTTTATAAATGAGATGAAAAAATGATCAAGTTAATGTGGAACTATTTTTTGTTTATTCTCTGAATTTGACAACATTTCCCGTCAAATTGAGCCAGCTGTTCTGGGATTCCATTAATGGACCGGCTGTTCCAACAATCGTAAAACGTTGAAAAAAACAGAGTTTTATTTTATTTGAACATTGAATTTAAATGAAATGGTTGGTCGAAATGTAAATATAAAGAATTATTTTTATTTTTTGTTGTTTACTGGTGTGTAAACTGTATTTTTGTACAGATATTTCAACATGACGCGCTAACGCGCGTCATTCAAAATATCTGTACAATAAGAGCAGTTTACACACCAGTAAACAACAAAAAATAAAAATCATTCCTTAAGTAACCATGAGCTACCACTAAACTAACTAAACCATATACATAGCCAAGTAATAACATCAGTTATGTAAGTGTATGTAACCTTGAGCTACCACTAAACTAACTAAACCATATACATGTAAGTTATGTAACCTTGTGTAAATAGCAGATAAGACTTTTTACAACTTATTAAATGATATCTACGCCAGTACATATTTCAACATTTGTGTATTCCTTGAGTGCAATCTATCGACAATTAGAAATGCGGCCTTTCCAACGTTTACGTAACCAGTATGTCTGTATGTATAAAGCATTTATTATATGTTTACTATGATTGATGTAGGTTTATTTCAGTAGCTTTAAAACAATAACGTTATATATAGTCTATGTTGACAATGAATAGACGATGTATCTCTGTGTACTGATAAGGGTACTTTGTATCTTGATGTAGGTTATTTTTACTGGGTATATGTTAGGTTTAATCTTAGATGAAGCCATTTAAAAACAGTGCAATTACAGTTTTGTGTGCGATTATAACGTCATTTCGTTATTTATATTACATATTAGGTACAATTACCGTCGGTCCGAACACATTTTTCAATGTGTATTCTGTACTTCTAATGTTACTACCGGAGTTGTCATCTACTTATATTCTGATTCGTGTTGTTCGTGTAATGTTTGGCTACGTCAACTTTCAAACTGTTTGTTGTGTGATACTTTTAGCGTTAAACCACTAATTAACAAATAATTATATGTCAAATGGTGTGTTCTCCTTTCTTCCATTTTTTAACTTAACATAGGAATAGTTATTTTGTGATAGCAGCTATAGTCTGTTTCATATATCCCTTACCTGGAATTTACCTGTGTTTCCCACATTGCATGGATTTTACCTATGTTTCCTCTATCAAGTTTCTTTATTACGCGGGCCTTCTGGCCCATAGGCAAAACTTACATACATGGTACATGTACATGATAAAGAGAGTCAGTGTTACACTCTGAATGATGAAAACATATCTCTAATTATAATTTTGACAACAACAAAGTGTGAACGTATATGTATATCAAATAGTAGTGATAATTCAAGCTTGATTTACTTTCCATTTCAAACAGTTATATTATTACAGATATTACAAATTTAAATTTAAATGAACATGAAAGATATTTTTACTTATACACTAATATAACTAAACCAACAAAAAGATCTAACCATACGCTCGTCTATGTGCGTTCAAAGTATGTATGACATTCTTGTTAAACAGCTGAAATAGCAATTCCTTTTTGACCATTATGTTAAAATATAATCGACACTAAAATATGCACAACACAATTCATGTTTGGTATATGTACAGTACATTCTAAAATACTTAATTAGGATTATTTCTTTTCTTTTATGCATGATATATGTATTTTCCAAGATTGTTTAATTCATTAACATTATTTACGCTTAATAATTGCACAAGTTTGAAAACACCGGGAGATTTGAAATGATATTTATATATATAATATATTTGTCTGATTTTTACATAAAATGAACATAGTAATTTAAAACGATATTCATCTTTGATTTAATTACATTTACAATATTTACATTTTCCTGTCGCCTTTCTATATAACTATATCATAAATTTTCAATTTTTAAATTATATGATGACAATCTGATATCGCTATAGATTTTTATATCAAATATCAATTGGTTTAAAAGAGATAGTATTGCATACAGGAATTGTCTATGTCATGTTTGTATAAAAACAATTTGCTGAATTTATAATTTTTGATCTCATTTCTTGTGAATAACAATCTTTAAAACGATATTCTATAATGTTTTATTCATTACCATTAAAAATATTGGTATTAAAACTGTAGGTAGGACCAAGTAATCCAGTTTAGTTTTGATATTGTTAGTCCAGTCGTCATTCATAGCTAATCGTTTTTCAAAGCGTGTAAAAATTAAAAGGTATGAAACACTGCTTAAAATTAGAGCAATCTAGTTTAACTCCAAGTCAGCGTATGCACAAATTTGAGTGATGTTTTTCAATATCTGGTGACGTGTGAAAACACCATATCCAGTATATACATGTAGTATTTAAGTATGCCGTTGACATATGTATCAAATACAGAACATTGTGTGCTTATATTAAAATTATTTTCCTTAAACAGTGAATATCGCCTTTCTCTCATGATTAGCTATGTTGTTCTGTGTGATATTGAAGTTGGCATCAGCTGTGGATAAACCTGGTTTAAATCCAAATTGTGCATCAGTTATTTTATCGTATTCGTTATTCCATTTCAGTAACCTTTGATTCAATACCTCCGTAAACAATTTCCCTAGACAACTTAACAATGGCATTGTTATAACTATTTATTAGTCATTAATGTTTAATTTTTGAAAATTGGTACAACGAACGCTGTAGACCAGGCTTCAGGGAAATATCGAGATTTGAAGATATTGTTAAATATTTTAGTGATAAAAAACAAGAGTTCATCTCTACAATCTAGAATGAGCTCGTTAAGGATTTTGTCTTCACCACATGATTTATTTCTCTTAAGATCTTTTTATTGAAGCTAATACTTCACCTTCACTTTTTGTTTTATCACGTTCTTCATAAACTGGATGAAATTTTAATAGTTCTCAAGTGCCCAGACTTAACATTTTTAAAATGAGAGTAGATATCATTCATATTTACATTAAATGATAGTATGGTCGTATTTTCCCTTTTTCCACAACACTTGTAGAATT
This sequence comes from Argopecten irradians, assembly GCF_041381155.1. NCBI lineage: Eukaryota > Metazoa > Mollusca > Bivalvia > Pectinida > Pectinidae > Argopecten > Argopecten irradians. Next base: position 28,633,929 of record NC_091148.1, read on the forward strand.
GTTTGGGGTAATTAGGTCTGATAAATTCCAACATATTACCTTCAAATCTCTTATAATTTCTCTTAAGCCTGTTCTCTAATATTTATGTGTCTTTTATTTTATCAATCAGGACTCTATGGTTGACTGATGTCTGTTCACTGTTAAAAGATGAAAGTATTTATTATTGCATTCAACTGTAAACTGTAATGTGCTGGTTTTTTCAAAAGTGTTGCGTGTCTGTGCACAATTAACATTACAAAAAGGCGTAACTGGGCGATAATTTTGACATGCTATTTTTTCATCATTAATTTATCAAAAACCATAAGGTTTGATGAATAAAGCTGTAAAAACCATTCAAATGGCTTCAGATGACTTATAAACGTTAGTTATAACACAGAAATTTTGTACTAAAAAAATGTTGTTTTTATGCCTTAAATATGTTTTAATGAAAACATACCTGCACTTTACAATTACTAAAAACATTGTAAAAATGTGTAATGAAATTGTAGACCACAATTTGGCTTCATGGTCTCACCGTATGTACTCATTTCATTTCACTATTGATGTAAACAAATGATTTTTGGCAGTACTGCCAAAAATCATTTTCAGCTCTTATTTGTACATGTGAAATTAAAACCAATGCATTGAAAGCACTGTAATTTTCAAAAAGTTGGTAATTTTTGGTGATGAATAACATATTAAAAGCTCATCTTGATTCGTGAGTATGAAAGTGTTGCGTGTCTGTGCACAATTAACATTACAAAAAGGCATCAATGTATTATTTAAGACAGAGCAAAAACTATTGACCAAATAGTGATGTCACATTGCGACTCTGCATTCACTTCACACATTTGTTCCAACGTAGCGCAGCTACATGTCCTAATAACTTTGCTCTAATGAGTTGGATATTTTTATCATTCCATTTCACTGAATCATCTCTAACTCGTATAGAATTTCGCTCTTTAATTGCGTTTTTCACTTGGATTTTAAGTGAATACAAAAGCACAATCGGGTATGGTCAAATATTGTCGTGAATTGGCCTACATTAAAGTCATAAAGACATTTGAACTTATGCTGTTCTACAAGTAGATAATCAATGGTACTCATTTCATTATGATTCCAAAAAGTAATATCACCATTTTCATCACCAGAGTGCCACCCATTTACAACTCGAAATCCAGAGGGAATATATATTGATATCAATTCCATGTGTGGATCGCTGTCATTGCGTTTATTATTTCTATGTAAATTGTATAATTTAACATTTCTACTTTGTTCAAAACAGAAGAAAATAAGCCATCATTTATTGTCAAGTCATTTCTAAAACCAATGCGAGAGTTGTCTCCGCTCACAATAACAACAGAAACAAATCTACATCATTTTCGTTTTGATACAAAACACTATTTTCTGGTGGAAAATAACATAATAGGAAATTGTTTTTACCATTTTCTTTTGCAAATCTTAGCATTTTAATACTATAATGTGCATGATATTCCAGAGAATTATGGTTATTTAAAAAATGTTTGAAGAAAACCACCATACCACCACCTTTGGTTTTCCTCAGAAAAGAAAATTCATTATTACACAGAATGTCGAAAACGTCTTTACCTGTGATCCAACATTCAGACAGGCATATGCTATCTTTGTCACTAATCAATAATAAAAATTCAGTTTCGTCAGGTTTATTCCACATACCTTTGCCAATATTCCATGAGACAATCCTGAGGAAATATATCTCGTCGTCTTCTTTATCAATTAATAATTGGATTATTTGAGGATTGCCTATGTTTGTTGTCCAGTATTGTGATTAGATTGGGAAATATATGTTCATATCGATTGTAAGTGAACCTGACTTGCTACAGTTGAATTTGATCTGGTGAACTGACCCCGTGGACTATTTCTCTGTACAGCATCTGGATTTGTGACGTTTGAGGCAAGGCCTTCAATAGGCGGATGTGGAGCTGGTAAGGTTGATGGTGCTCTATCCGTGGCAAGGTCACCAACATTAGTTGTCTCATCGTTGAGGTACAACTGGCTGTTTACGTATAGCCTATCTCTGACGAGAAGAACATGGTGTCGCTCTTGTCTGCACCTCCTCATTACTGGATACAGCTGCTTTTTGTTTTTTTCGACCGATTATTGTTCCTTCACAATGAAAGGGGTCCCCTTGACTCTGAATGAGTTGCGCTTGACCATCTGTAGGTCTTGGTAGTATAAAAATCTCGTCACAAGTATAAAATCTCGCCACAATAAGGCGTGTAAGGCCTCTCATTTCCACACTTCATACATGCTACACTCCGCATGCATGGAAGACTGTCCTTGTATGACCCTGGGTGTTAATAGTACGTTAATTAATCAAACAAACAAAAACTTCTCTATACTGGTTCCTGTCTCTACGGATTTCCGTCATCTCCTGCTTCATCGAATCAATGAATTGCGCACTAATCACGATTAGGAGCTAGTGTTGTAACTTTGGTATCATCTAGCTTACTCGATACGAGTTTGACTTGATTTTCTAATTCAGAAGACTTTTTCTCAATTTCAGATATTTTTCGTGAGATCGTGACCCTGTCTGCAAGGCCAGTAATTTGGTGTTCAATATTGTCTAATCTGTCAAGTTTTCTAAATGTAAAAGTATTGGATTATCCGTGCTTACGCTCGGTGTTTTTGTTATTTCCTGCATGTGTTGTGATCGAGACTCCAATTGTTATGCGTTTTCCCCAGTTGGGAATCCCGTTTCCGGTTCATACTTATGTACATTTTGATTTACTGTTATTTTTGATACCTAGTCTGCTATAATAATAATTATATAATGATAACACAGTCTATACTCTTTCTATATAACACTTAGTGTAGAAGCTAATCGTGCGTAACAAGTCATCGATGGAGTGTGTAAGGTATGTGTCACTGAGTGCATAACTACTGTTCACCGCTATAAAATACCTCTCGTATCTATACATAACGTCTACAATAGTCTGATGTCACCATTATCTAACCAATACGTACATATACCATTTTCACCAGCTTGGTCTATGACAGCTATGATATTTATTTAAATAATGATTGTTTTTGTTCGAATTACGTAAAATTTGAACATTTTTTACATTAAATTTTGAACATTTTTACATCACATTATGGTCAAAATGAAACCGTGAATCTTCCGTGAAATGCCAGAATGATTCTTTATGCACAAACATGTATTCTCTACTACAGATACTTATTCTTTTTATTATTTTAACAAACTGATTTCATTCCAATTCTTTTCAAAATTATCTCCATGTTGCGCATACAGATACATATACTCCTCCTTTTATCAAAACATTCAATTCAACATAAACAATACATTCAAGAAGAAAATTGAAAGAATACAGAAGTGGGTCCAGTGGTAAAATTCCCAAAAATCAATACACATGAAATGTATTGGCAAAACTGCATCACCTTGTGGCACCCCGAATTGACACAAGTTGTTGACACTATATGAGTAAATAATGATATCATATATATATTTTCTTTCTTGTTGTAATACATTTATTTTTTTTATTTATTAATAAAAATAAGCAACCGTAACTAAATTAAAATTGTACAATTATTATATGTTTATACTTGTACAATATTGAACGTACAATATGCAATGTGTTTGCATATCAAAAAGAAAAATATAGCATATTTCATGTAAAATAGATTATGTAATATGAGTGTAATTGACTGTACATTCCCTACCTTTTCCATGCGGATGTTTATGAATATGAATAACCTTATTGGCCCTGCAGGTAGGGCGTTAGAATTGTACCTGCTGCCCCTATTGCATGATCGTAAGATGCGACTAAATTTAGGATCTTATCTTTTCTTTCTTCCTAAATTAATTAATTCTTCCTAACGTCTTCCTTGACACCACCTCACTTTTGGCCTTTAGTTGAGCGCTCGCCCCTGTGAGGAAGGTTCTGGGTTCTGTCCCCTGGGCGAGACACACCAAAGTCTATAAAAGTGGTAGTTTCTGCTCCTGCTTAGCGCTCAGCATAACGGGAGTGGGACGACTGGTTCACCCGTTGTCAGTATAATGTGACCGGGTGGGGTGTGTTGCTTGGTGTCTTCGGCGGCATGCTTCAGTGATATAGCACTATAAAAAGGGCAATAGTTCCACTATACAAGAAGACACAACATGAATATACTGCAGTCTCCCAAAACACACACCTCGCACAACATACACGCAACACACCGCATACATGGGAGGCCGTCCTTACATGACCATAGATGTTAATAGGACGTTAATAAATCAAACAAACAAACAAAAAGAATAACCTTATATAATCAAAAGGTTATACATGTTGATGTGTCAAAAAATTTTTAATCAACATTTTCTCATCAATGTCCAGTGGGCTAATTATGATAATTTGTATGTATATCCATGAATGTAAGCAATATTTCATGTCAATGTGTCTTTACTTTAGATCACATTATTAGATATCCATTTCACATTTTTATCGTGAATGAGAAAATAAAATAAAATTTTGGACTGGTATTCCAATTAGATTATAAAAATCAGATAGATGTATAACAAAAATATAAAATAAATACTTCTGTGCTCATATAAATAGATACTGTAAAAGTACAGGTAACCATCTACCTATAAATAGGTACTTTATTAGAACAGACTATAACTGGTGTGTCATTATATACGTCGACTTTAACAGTGTTCAAAACGTCAGCCACGATTTAATTTGACATATAACCTAATTTCAGAGAGAGGTACCTAAAGATACCTATAAAGTCGAAGAGGAGATTGACTCCGAGGAAGTGGATCGTATTTTAAACCATTCGGAGTTTTTGACACACGACTATAGCGATAACGCTGATCCCATGAAAAAAGTGGATGAACGTAGTCGACAGGTTGTGCGAGCAGCTGGGGAGAAGATCAATTCTGAGTATCGCTTTGTCAGGAGAAATCTGAAACTGACAATAAAATTGTATAATTTAGAAGGTGGTGAAAGTAATCGGGTTAGATACATTGTCATCCAATCCGGACAGGGAAAGAACTGCATTGAGTGCTACGTCAACAGCGAGGGCAATTTAGTCTGGGAGCGCACTCGGACATGTATACGTTTGAAAGCCCTTCAGATCTTGCAGTCCATATGGCCTTTTATCCGAGATGCTGTATCGAAAATCGTGTCACTAATCTTTGAAGATGGAATCCTCAAAGTTCTTATCAGAGTATTGGAACACCTCGTCATTAGACTCGCTGCAAAAATAAAAAGTAGATATTTTTCTAGTAAGGATACTAGTGAAAAGTAGCCATCATCAAATGAAGTGTCGGCCATTGGGTTGGATACACATTTGTTACTAGGGTAATACCAGGTTAAGGACATTGACTGGAGGACGGAGTTTCCGTAAATCCCACCACCAATGATGAGTACTGTACAACTGTAAAATTCATAAACGAATCCAATATGTGGAGGGCTAGTGGCAATACGTCATTTGTTAGGGATCTGCTCTGGTGAGGTTTCAGTCTTGTTGATGTCTCGTTTCAATATTAATCATAGGGTTTCTGTGATTTTCAAAAAAATGTTATTATCGTAGCAAGTTGTCACGTGGAAAATATGTCAAAACAGAGACTACTATTGTTTGTAAAATGTATACAAATGACCAATTTGACGGCCTTTTTCAAAAGGTGCATTTCTTACACTTTCTAGAGAGGTGAAATTTCACACTTTTTATTCTTCAATGCTTATACTTAACTCACCGGTGCTACAACATTTTAAGCTATATCAAGTTATTTTTTTCCTTTTTTAAATCTTTCTTAGGTTTACTGAGATGAAATGTAATATGCATTTCAGGTTGGAATCATAACATATTGGTTTTATTTTTTACGTTTTAATCAAGATAAGTGATTTTATTTTTTAGCAAACAAATGCTTAAAAATAGCTAATTTTGTATCGGGACAAAAACTAAAGCACACTGACCCCCTATTTTTCTGATAGCTGTAGAAACACCAACGATTTTCTTTTGTACAGCAAAAATTTTAGAAAAAGTTGGTCATAAAAACTTTTTCTGTGAAGCATATAAACTGCTAAAAATTATAACAAACAAGGTATTTTCATCTTCAAAATTAAGGGTATGGGGTAACATATACAGCTGTTCTGAACAAAACGAATGGGATTAATGCGTGTTGTTATTATTTTCTGAAAAGACATTGGGGTGGGGTGTGTTGCTTGGTGTCTTCGACGGCATGCTTAAGTGATATAGCACTATAAAAAGGGCAAAAGTTCCACTATACAAGAAGACACAACATGAATATACTGCAGTCTCCCAAAACATACACCTCGCACAACATACACGCAACACACCACATACATGGGAGGCCGTCCTTACATGACCATAGCTGTTAATAGGATGCTAATTAATCAAACAAACAAACAAACAAAAGTTTTGTCAAATTTGTTAAAATTCAGACAACTGATTTGTACACTATTGTTTTCGTTTGGCGCGTGTACCTCAAAATAGCGAATTTCAATCACAATCACCGTCAAATAGCCATCTTTGATTCATAATGTATTCTTGTATAATCCTTAATTCTTCCACTTTACCATATTAATAATGTTCACAAATCCACAAGAAATATGATTGTCCACAGATAGTTCCAGGCAATATGAATAAATCCACACATTATGTTGCAACAACCTACAGATAATGTCACAATAGCTCCCAGAATAAAATCTAATATGGCTGTGTACAATTCTTCATAGCTCTAATGGCTGTGTACAATTCTTCATAGCTCTAATGACAGGTCTCATTACAGTTCTGATTAGCCTTGGACAGCTGGAGTAATATAACTAAACCCTAAATCAAGAATATTTGAGAACCTTCTACTTCTAGAAATATCTTACTAAAATAGCAAACAAATAAATATACTTTCTATTAATTGACCATTCTATATTCCTACTTATAATTAAACTGTTTACAAAACATGTATGTTTATACATGATGATATTCCAGAAAGTTATCTAACCTTAATTAATTGTATGACCATATGGTTTATTGATTATATAGCTACAGGAGTTGTCTCTCCTATTTAAAAACGACATTATTAAGTGTCATACATTACACTATATAGAGTGATATATTGATTTTAAAGATATTAAAAGCAAATGCATTATTCAATATTATTTTTGTGCGCGTCCCTCCATTTACTTCGTTGGCGTTTTAGGTATAGGTATTTAGTCACCATTTTCCATAATATCGGTAAAATAATTAAAAACCCATGATTGAATAGAATATGTTCTTTTGTGAAAAGAAACTAAATTGTGTCGTCCACAATCCAAAATTAACGTCTAATTTAAAGGTCACGATTGATGTGATTCATTTTGTCAGCGAGTAGAACATCCAGAATTTAACAGAAATTGATACTAATGAAATTGATATAATCTCACATGGGACCCCGTCAATAATATTTCGTTCGAACGCAATAATTTGTTTCCAGGTTCGTTGCCAGACACTGTACTTTCCCTTATTTTCAATGAGATTTAAAGATTCTTTATTGTATTAAACCATGATACATATTAAAAAAATGAAAGCATCTGCTGTATTTTTATATATCATATATATGGATTAAATACTTTGAGATATCATGCTTCAGTGTTTTCATTAGATTGTGTGCATTTATATTACAAACGAAGCTATCTACTACTTCTAATATGAGAAATTTGGAACCCAAGTCGATTCTGGAAAAGCCAAATGGATATTATTTCAGTTTTGGGTGCATACTTATAAAAGAGCAGGCCGAATTGTTCAGGAGTGGAGTAGCACGATATGATGTATATCGGGATCTAATCCCATTTCTGTAATGTCCTAGGGAAGAATGGCTGTTTTCTAACTAGGGCTGTAGGTGCCAGTTGGAATGATTGTTGATGAGCATGTCTTAATTGCCTGTTTGCGGAGTCTATTTTACAGATGACGATTTGATTATAATGTTGTATACTATGCGTGTATGTTATGCAAGGTGTGTGTTTTGGGAGACTGCGGTATATTCATGTTATGTCTTCTTGTATAGTGGAACTGTTGCCCTTTTCATAGTGCTATATCACTGATGCATACCGCCGAAGACACCAAGCAACATACCTTATCCGGTCACATTATACTGACAACGAGAGAACCAGTCGTCCCACTTCCTGTATGCTGAGCGCCAAGCAGGAGCAGAAACTACCACTTTTATAGACTTTGGTGTGTGTGTCTCGGCTAGGGGACAGAACCCAGAGCCTTCCTCACAGGGGCGAACGCTCAACTCAGGGCCAAAAGTGAGGCGGTGCCAAGGGAGGCATTAGGAAAGATAAAGTCAGTAAGGAAGAAGAGAAAAGATAAGGTCCTAAATTTAGTCGCCTTTTACGATCATGCAATAAGGGAAGCAGGTACAACTCTAACGCCCTACCTGCAGGGCCAACTCTTGTTTAGTACATAAGATGTTGCCTTACTTTGTACATTTTCAATATTTTTTTGGGTTTTCCAGGATATAACGGTCACACACTGTACGTGCATATTCTAGAGATTGACGGACTAGTGTTTTCTAATCCTAGACCTTAGCTGATGCTGATCCTATTTTGATGGTCCTTCGTAAGAAACGCAGTGTGGAATTAGCTATTGTAGTGATGTTATATATGTGTGAGTCCGATTGTATTTCTGTACCCAGTTACTTGGTGTGGTCTATGTGTTTTAGTGTGTATCCAGGGCGGGTGTACTTGTGGATGGTTTGAGGTGTCCCTCTGTGTACAGACGATACATTATACTTACTCAGGTGGAAGGACATATTCCGTGTTTTTCCCATAGCGAGAGTTTGTCGAAGGCTTGCTGTAGGCTTCAGCATCAGACTAGACAACTAAGTAGGTAAAGGTAGAGTCAGACCCACAATGATAAAGAAATAAGCAAGGTTCAAGGTCCGTTCTCTGGGGCACGTAGGAATGGATGACAAAATCAGACACTCTCCTTCAACCATAACCAGCTTCTTTCTATCAAGAAAGAAATTGTAAATCCAGGTGGCAACTTATCCACCGACCCCATAGTGCCTTAGATGCTGGATTAGGAGGGAGTGACCTTGTCGAATGGCTTGTGGAAGTCCAAAATGAGTACCATTTTGGCTTTCTTTCTCAAGTTTTCTTGATTAACCGAGATTTGCGAAAATCATTTTGAAACGGATACATGGTATTATTTATGTCAGCATGTGTCATAATCTTGGAGACTACAATGTGTTCGATTATTTTACTGTAGATGCAGGTCAGTGATGGGTCTGTAATTTTCAGGATGGATTTCTTTCCTGTTTTGTAGATTGGGGATGCCAATCCAACAACCTCATGGATTCATTAATTTAGCTTTTTAAAATAAGTTGACTAATTATTTATCAAAAACCTATTACAACAAGTCTAGTCGAACATTAATGAATTCACGAGGTTGACCTACCGTTACTGCAAAATATTGAATGCAGATATTGAAATTTAGATTACGATCATGTTATGTTTGGCACTATACACACGTACTTTAGCTTTAAATAAGGGAGATAACCCCAACAGCCATATAGTCAGTTTATGCCAAAGCTTGTATACATGTATACTCTGCAGACTTTAAATTATTGATTATAAATGTAAAACATACCATTTTCATTTAAATACAAAACCACTTATAATGACTGATTACAAAGAATATTTATATGAAATAATTGCATAATGTAACATTTAACATAGGCTAGACTTAATTTTGCAAAAAACAAGTTCGGCATCAATTGTACATTCCAGGTATCTTTTTTTATTCCCTTCTGATATTTCACTCCATGTTTAGTATGCATTGTTGATTGCAGATGCTAGTTTTCATTGTCCTTGCATTTGTTTTTAAAAAGCAGACCTAGTATTCAAAAGTCAAGTTTATCCAATGTTCATCTCCGAAGTCAATGTTCATGGTTCTGTAACGTTACAACGACCTATCATTACCCATCAACATCTATGGTAAAAGGACTAGGAAATATATCTAATAATTTCATTTGTGTAACAAAAAGCCTTCTATGGGAATTATCCTTGTTTTGTTGGTGACAATTCTTATTACTTTCTCTACTCAGGTTATTAATAGCTATTTAAGTATTTCTTATATTTTAGCTAGTCATTCAATGCAAATTCAATCCCTCTCTGTTGAAAACAGTTGACGAACTATGGGCGACGACCGATGCTGCCCGAAGCTACAATACTCATCAATTGCCTAGGTATAAAAGATATTAACTACATAATTTGTTTGATTTGAATATCAGAAACGAACTGACAATGCAGATGAATGAATTGAACGTACTTTTACATACATAATATATGTAATCGTCGTAAGAAGTTTCCTGAAGCTCATGAAAACCCCTGTTTGTGTTTCTGTTTCGCCTAAAATATTTACGGTTCATTGGATTCCTAGCCAAAATGGTATAAATGGGACTTAAAATGCTTACAAAGCGGCCAAGACTGCACTCAACCTGATACAAACAGATTTGAAAATACCATACACTTAATTCATCAGCCATTGGCAACAAAGGTCGTCTACCGAAACAAACATGAAACTGTTTGAAAATACAACCTACACTTAAGCCCCATGTCCAGTCACAGAATCGCAGAGAGGAAGTTTCTGGGCTTCCAACTGGTCATACATATCATTACTCATGTCAATCTGCTGAAAGGGGATGATGCATTTAATTACACTATACAGATATACAGAATTCATTAAAGATAAATACTTGGACGTCTCGGACATATTTAGTCTTTGTCATGTTGTGAGAATCGATGTTATTTTTATATAACTACACGAAATAGATTTATGCCATAACATTATCATTTTTTATCGATTTATCCTATTTATCATTTTATTAAGTTATTTACACTCATATGATTCTTTTGTTTTAACTGGGAAAACATTTTATCATTTGAAACTTCCTAACGCCTTTCAAACCATGGCGAGTATTTTACGTTTTAAAATTGGTACAAATGTTGATATTCTTTTTGCCCTAAATGAGTCGTTTATAATAGGCCGTTTATTAAAATCAAACAAACTAACAAACAGCACCTTTAATGCCGGTGATTAATATTGGTGTATGCTACCTATAAACCTAAGTCATGTAGGGTTACCTACTTTGGCATTTCTTTTTTTAATGTAAGTTCAAAAAGTGCAAAACTGTGGATAGACAAGTAATAAGTGTAAACGTATATTTGGTACTGTTGATATTGCAGAACAGAACTGGTAATTTAGTCCTTTGATGTACATAAAAAGAGCCGTAAATGGTACACTGTGGTTGGCTGTGTGGCTTTGAAGTTGGGTATCGCTCTCTCTATCTGTAGACTTCAAAGGAAACCTTTGCAGGCCTGTGATTGGTTCAGAGTTTTTCCTCTAAGCTTACTTCGGTTTTATTATGAGACAATCCAGGTGTGTAGAGATCGTAAGTGATCGGAACCCCTGGAGTATCGAGGATAGTGTTAAGGCAACTCAGTGTAACGTTTCCCTCTGTTAAGAAAAAATCTTTTGAAAAAAGGATGTGTACAACATAAACAGTTGCTATTCCGGGACCGTAAAATGTAACATTGGTCAACTCGGCCCGATCAGTTTACCATCACCACAGTACAATGGAGACCTTTAGATATACATTATGACGTCTCATTCGGTTTTATGAAAAATGAATGATACATTATGAAATCAGTTAACTTCTTATTTCAATACTATAATAGAAATATGATTTTCCCACATTATCGCTACATTTTGCGGTTTTTATTAGTTGTTTGCATATTTGCAGGAAATATGGCATTTGAGATAATAAACGAAATGAATACAAACAGGAAATTACTAAATAAAGATAACTTTATTATGCTGTTATTATCGAAGGTCGAATCATATGACTCTGATAAACCTCACAGTAGTGTGTCCGGTTCAGTTCCGTGTCAATATGGGTTTCCACTTCTATCCTCTTTACAAATTTCATCTTCCTCCGCATTTTGATATAATAGCCTTTTAGGGAGCAACCAACTAGATGAAAACAAAACCTAGAATTGGCCCCTGTGCATAGTGTATACAAGATTGAGCTCAGGATAGAATCTTAACCCGGTCTCTGATTGGCTGGCTAATTATGAATTTCAAAAGTAAAAATGTTTTCTGAAAGGTAATTATTCCTAGATAACCATGATATGAAATTGGGAATTCAGATTGAGATTTAGGTTCAAAAATATCAATTTAGATAATGAATAGGTAAAATATTAGAATTTTACGATTTCTTAGTTAAAAATGCGCTTGAATTTAATATAGCTATTCTGGTTGGAGTTTGAGCTGGAACCCAAACTTTGTTTTCTATCTAGTGTTATATGAGAACATAGACTTTAATTATAAATACAATAGCTAACTAATATTCCTTCGTTTTAATAATACAATAAAAAACTTTTACAAACTTTAATACTGTGGTCTATTTAAAATTATTTAGTTGGTTGTTCTCTATAACATTGGGTATTATCACACTTCCGCGTTCGCAGTTCCCTCAGACCTAGCCTCATGCCGGCTGACTATTTGTAAGATACCAGCCACACTGTACATTGCCAGACCAACCACTGGCAATGCGAAACCCCACGATGGGCTGCCCGAAGGAACCAGGCTGTCGTAGTTAGAGGCGAAACCGATAATGCAGTTCTTCATACATTCCACTGTAAATAAATTGAAAGGAAAAATAATGTATTAATTATATTGTATAACAATGTAAGATCCTATATGATCTATTTTAAAAGTTAATATTTTTATTGTTTTATTTACGATATAAGCTCTAATAGAATGTTTGCTTTCTAAATATTGTTATTATTTTATATAGGGAGACACAGAACGTAGTTTATTGTGGAAGAATCACAGTAGGACTGGACATTATACCGGCTTTTACATAAACACACTTTCCAAAATATGAAACAAAATATAAAAGTAAGTATATATGCAGTTTATATGTACATGTACTATGTAGATGCAATTTTATATTGCATATTAATACATAATTTATAATGTGTTTTGGCACACATTCAAATATTTGATAATCGATCTGAGCGAACTCTAAACAAACATTATGAAATCATTACGTTGTTATCTCAGCCAATCAGAAGCGACGTTACAAATGGCGACACCATTTTTCTCTTTATGGGCTGATAATGTATTTTAAAGCCAATTGAAACGGTTGTTGATTATGTTTGAATTATTTGAAGAGGTCAATTTCCTAATTTATCATTTCAAGATATATAAGTATTTGATAAAGATTTTTGTTAATTGTATTCATGTTTTGTACATGATTATTTCAGTTTGATTTTCGGGAAATCAATTTTCTCTATTAGATTACTTTCGACACTCCCTAATAGCCGGAAATGAACTGGAAGGAATAACAAGATAACTGGTATGAACTGTGATACAATAATTATTTCTAAAGCTATGATTTCAGCACCATAACATACACTCATCAGTGGCTGCTTACCCGACACAAATGTGAGAACAATGGAAGCGATGTATATAGCATCCTTTTTCATGCGCGTGACAGTCACGTGTCCTATGGCTAGACCTATGGCAGTTGCTCCTGACAACATACTGAGTACTGCGGTAACTCTGCAAACATTCAGCCAGCCTACAAAATATTTTTAAAACGTCATCGTATTCGTATTTCCTTATACCATTGAGTATCTAATGTTATGTATGACATTAATAATGTAGTTACTAAATAAGGGAGATAACTCCTGCAGCTATATAATCAATAAATGATATGTACCTAGGATTATTTTAGGTTATAGAACTTTCTGGAATATTATCATGTATAAGCATACTTGTTTGTAAACATGTTGATTATAAGTAGAAATCCAAAATAATTTATTTCTACAAAGTTCTGTGTGTTTATTTGTTTACTGTTTTTAGTTACATATTTCTAGAAGTAGAAGGTTCTCAAATATTCTTGATTTAGGGTTTAGCTTTATATTCTCCAGCAGCGCAAGGCTAATCAGAACTGTTATGAGACCTGTAATTACAGCTGTAATGAGACCTGTAATTAGAGCTGTAATGACACCTGTAATTAGAGCTTTGAAGAATAAGTTTATACATCATCAAGAAATGTCCAGAGCCATATCATATTATATTGTGAGAGCTATTTTGACTTTATCTGTGGGTTGTTACAACGCATTGTGTGGATTTATTCACATTGCCTGGAACTTTACAAACAAATAGTGGATTTGTAAACATTATTAATTTGTAACCTGGAAGGATTAAGGATTATATCAGGACATTCGCATGCTGATATGTTACACTTTAAATTCCCGTAATACTTTAGCTTGTACCACCACCAGTTACTTCAGATATTGTAAACCATCTCTGTATTATATTGTATATATAGTTATGCAATATTTAGTTCCTCAGAAATGTTATAAAATGCGGTACGACTCAAGATCTGGAAATTCTTTACTCTCTTTATCATCAATAACAGAACTATAAATTCCACGCTATCAATATTTACCGAAAAGCTTTAGATGGTACAGTATAATTCAAATAATTTAATCAAAAGTTTCAAATAGTTATGGGTTATGGGTTATTTTGCTATTCGTTAACATCTTAAACTGTAAAGTGTCCTGCAGTTATTGTAGCGATCAGCTATTTCGTATTTACCATGGACCAGTATAAAACGCACATAACTACATGTACAAAACACAGACTGGACTGCTTGCCATTCAATACAAATTCTCTCGCTCATAACTCAATAACGGAACAGCTCTAGTTGTACTGAGTTAAGTAAGAAAAGGTTTCACACACCCATTAATAACACTACAGTCATGTGATATGCGGTATAGTGATATGATATGATTGTAAAATAATAATTCAGAGAAAAAATATAAGACTCTTTCATATGTGAATATGAGGGATTGTGATATTCTACCCGATCGCGAGGGTCACAAAATGTTTTAAAACACGAGGGAGGCTTACGGAGGCTTTTACAACATTTTGTGACCCTTGGCTAGAATATCCCTGTCCTTGATATCCACATAAGAAAGGGTATTTTTCTCTCATACCTCGACGTTTTATTGCAGTTTTACTATTGCGATTCTCCGCCACTTTGCAAGTCAATTCTCTATGTATACAAATTGCATGATATTTTCAACTTAGATCCCATTGTATGTAAACCCAGACTTGTTTAAGAAAAAGAGGCCTATGGTTAGTTATGTCACTTACTAGCCAACAAATGTCTTTTGTACACGAATTAGGAACATAGATCAATATAAGTCTACATACATGCACAAAGTTTCATTAAGCTTGGTGTAATAACTGAGAATCAAACTGATGTTCAAACTCGTCCTAGATCTTTCCAATGTTGGTTTACATACCAAATTTCGTTAAGCCCGGTGCATATTTACTAAAGTTCACAAGGTCCAATAATAATTATTAGTGCAAAGGGCAGTAAATTAACGTCGAATCACGCTGATTTTCAAATTCGTTCGCGCTCTTTTTAATGTTAGTCAACAAAAAAAGATTCATTAAGCTTGGTTTATATTTACTCAAGTCATCGTGTTCACAAGATCCAATAATAATTATTAGTGCAAAGGGCAATTACTCCATCAATTCACGTCGAATCACGCTGATGTTCAAACTCGTCCAAGGTAAGTCTACATACAAAGTTTCATTAAGCTCGGTTAATATTTACTCTTAAGTTATCCCGTTCACAAGGAAATGTGAACTCACGACGCACGACGGACATAAGACTATCGCAATAGGTCATCGTGACCTATGGTCAGTCAATAATGTTAAAACTTTACCGAGAAAATAATTTTGTTGGCGCTGTGACGAGGCTTTTATACACTCATGTCGGCTTAGACTGTATTACATGAACCAACCAGACGTTTAGGTATAAGAGAAAAGACTAACATGTGATAAACTCGATATTAAAAACATATTTTTATTAGAATATACAAAAAAAAAGTTTAAAAAGGAGGGGGGGAGAAAAACAAAAAAGTACAATGTTATATTTATAAATACAACCCAGAAAAAAATCAGTAGATGCATTTTTGTGGCGAAAGAAAATTGATCATATAATCTTTAAACATATAGGAACTTACCAGTGTGATGGTATCCGCAGATGGGTACCGATAAATACTGCACACATTTGAACCATAGCCCTTCATAGCGGATTGTAATACCGGGTGCCGCATCAAAATTGAGGTTTACGGACACTCCCACGACCCACTGGTCGCTAGCAATACCACTGATATACATTATAAGTCCGGTGGACATGAAGGCAAGGGATAGTTTTACTTTTAGTGTGGCATTCTTCAGAGAATCCATGGTCAGCGATAGACAATCACCTTCCCTGGCTTATGGTTACGTCGAAATGATTATCAACTGTGTTGATTTTGCATACTCGCAGCAACGAACGGAAACGCCCGCTTTGCGCTCTCGACTTCAGTTACAAGGAACGAAATTGTAATTTCACTGTGATCAATTTCCTTTGCAGGGCAAGAGTCGCTTGCAGTTAATAGTACGGTAATGCAATAAGAGTCGCTTGCAGTTGGATAGTACTTAGTTAATAACCCCAATAAAAAACACAAGCATTGTATTGTTGTAACCCAGTGAGACCTGTCTAAGTTCCTCCTGTCTAATGTATTGTATGGTAACCCCAGTGAGACCTGTCTTAGTGTCCACCTCCTGTCTAATGTATTGTATGGTAACCCCAGTGAGACCTGACTCTTAGTGTCCACCTCCTGTCTAATGTATTGTATGGTAACCCCAGTGTGACCTGTCTTAGTGTCCACCTCCTGTCTAATGTATTGTATGGTAACCCCAGTGAGACCTGTCTTAGTGTCCACCTCCTGTCTAATGTATTGTATGGTAACCCCAGTGAGACCTGTCTTAGTGTCCACCTCCTGTGTAATGTATTGTATGGTAACCCCAGTGAGACCTGTCTTAGTGTCCACCTCCTGTGTAATGTATTGTATGGTAACCCCAGTGAGACCTGTCTTAGTGTCCACCTCCTGTGTAATGTATTGTATGGTAACCCCAGTGTGACCTGTCTTAGTGTCCACCTCCTGTGTAATGTATTGTATGGTAACCCCAGTGAGACCTGCCTTAGTGTCCACCTCCTGTCTAATGTATTGTATGGTAACCCCAGTGAGACCTGTCTTAGTGTCCACCTCCTGTGTAATGTATTGTATGGTAACCCCAGTGAGACCTGTCTTAGTGTCCACCTCCTGTGTAATGTATTGTATGGTAACCCCAGTGTGACCTGTCTTAGTGTCCACCTCCTGTGTAATGTATTGTATGGTAACCCCAGTGAGACCTGTCTTAGTGTCCACCTCCTGTGTAATGTATTGTATGGTAACCCCAGTGAGACCTGCCTTAGTGTCCGCCTCCTGTGTAATGTATTGTATGGTAACCCCAGTGGACTGCTTAGTGTCCACCTCCTGTAATGTATTGTATGTAACCAGTGGACTGTCTTAGTGTCCACCTCCTGTGTAATGTATTGTATGGTAACCCCAGTGAGACCTGTCTTAGTGTCCGCCTCCTGTGTAATGTATTGTATGGTAACCCCAGTGAGACATGTCTTAGTGTCCGCCTCCTGTGTAATGTATTGTATGGTAACCCCAGTGAGACCTGTCTTAGTGTCCACCTCCTGTGTAATGTATTGTATGGTAACCCCAGTGAGACCTGTCTTAGTGTCCACCTCCTGTGTAATGTATTGTATGGTAACCCCAGTGAGACCTGTCTTAGTGTCCACCTCCTGTGTAATGTATTGTATGGTAACCCCAGTGAGACCTGCCTTAGTGTCCGCCTCCTGTCTAATGTATTGTATGGTAACCCCAGTGAGACCTGTCTTAGTGTCCACCTCCTGTCTAATGTATTGTATGGTAACCCCAGTGTGACCTGTCTTAGTGTCCACCTCCTGTGTAATGTATTGTATGGTAACCCCAGTGAGACCTGTCTTAGTGTCCACCTCCTGTCTAATGTATTGTATGGTAACCCCAGTGAGACCTGTCTTAGTGTCCACCTCCTGTCTAATGTATTGTATGGTAACCCCAGTGAGACCTGTCTTAGTGTCCGCCTCCTGTGTAATGTATTGTATGGTAACCCCAGTGTGACCTGTCTTAGTGTCCACCTCCTGTGTAATGTATTGTATGGTAACCCCAGTGAGACCTGCCTTAGTGTCCACCTCCTGTGTAATGTATTGTATGGTAACCCCAGTGAGACCTGCCTTAGTGTCCACCTCCTGTGTAATGTATTGTATGGTAACCCCAGTGTGACCTGTCTTAGTGTCCACCTCCTGTGTAATGTATTGTATGGTAACCCCAGTGAGACCTGTCTTAGTGTCCACCTCCTGTCTAATGTATTGTATGGTAACCCCAGTGAGACCTGTCTTAGTGTCCACCTCCTGTGTAATGTATTGTATGGTAACCCCAGTGAGACCTGTCTTAGTGTCCACCTCCTGTGTAATGTATTGTATGGTAACCCCCAGTGAGACCTGTCTTAGTGTCCACCTCCTGTGTAATGTATTGTATGGTAACCCCAGTGAGACCTGTCTTAGTGTCCACCTCCTGTGTAATGTATTGTATGGTAACCCCAGTGAGACCTGTCTTAGTGTCCGCCTCCTGTCTAATGTATTGTATGGTAACCCCAGTGAGACCTGTCTTAGTGTCCACCTCCTGTGTAATGTATTGTATGGTAACCCCAGTGAGACCTGTCTTAGTGTCCACCTCCTGTGTAATGTATTGTATGGTAACCCCAGTGAGACCTGCCTTAGTGTCCCCTCCTGTGTAATGTATTGTATGGTAACCCAGTGAGACCTGTCTTAGTGTCCACCTCCTGTGTAATGTATTGTATGGTAACCCCAGTGAGACCTGTCTTAGTGTCCACCTCCTGTGTAATGTATTGTATGGTAACCCCAGTGAGACCTGCCTTAGTGTCCACCTCCTGTAATGTATTGTATGGTAACCCCAGTGAGACCTGCCTTAGTGTCCACCTCCTGTCTAATGTATTGTATGGTAACCCCAGTGTGACCTGTCTTAGTGTCCACCTCCTGTGTAATGTATTGTATGGTAACCCCAGTGTGACCTGTCTTAGTGTCCACCTCCTGTGTAATGTATTGTATGGTAACCCCAGTGTGACCTGCCTTAGTGTCCGCCTCCTGTGTAATGTATTGTATGGTAACCCCAGTGAGACCTGTCTTAGTGTCCACCTCCTGTGTAATGTATTGTATGGTAACCCCAGTGTGACCTGTCTTAGTGTCCACCTCCTGTGTAATGTATTGTATGGTAACCCCAGTGAGACCTGTCTTAGTGTCCACCTCCTGTGTAATGTATTGTATGGTAACCCCAGTGAGACCTGTCTTAGTGTCCACCTCCTGTGTAATGTATTGTATGGTAACCCAGTGAGACCTGTCTTAGTGTCCACCTCCTGTGTAATGTATTGTATGGTAACCCCAGTGAGACCTGTCTTAGTGTCCACCTCCTGTGTAATGTATTGTATGGTAACCCCAGTGAGACCTGTCTTAGTGTCCACCTCCTGTCTAATGTATTGTATGGTAACCCCAGTGAGACTGTCTTAGTGTCCACCTCCTGTGTAATGTATTGTATGGTAACCCCAGTGAGACCTGTCTTAGTGTCCACCTCCTGTGTAATGTATTGTATGGTAACCCCAGTGTGACCTGTCTTAGTGTCCACCTCCTGTGTAATGTATTGTATGGTAACCCCAGTGAGACCTGTCTTAGTGTCCACCTCCTGTGTAATGTATTGTATGGTAACCCCAGTGAGACCTGTCTTAGTGTCCACCTCCTGTCTAATGTATTGTATGGTAACCCCAGTGAGACCTGTCTTAGTGTCCACCTCCTGTCTAATGTATTGTATGGTAACCCCAGTGAGACCTGCCTTAGTGTCCACCTCCTCCTGTGTAATGTATTGTATGGTAACCCCAGTGAGACCTGTCTTAGTGTCCACCTCCTGTGTAATGTATTGTATGGTAACCCCAGTGAGACCTGTCTTAGTGTCCACCTCCTGTGTAATGTATTGTATGGTAACCCCAGTGAGACCTGTCTTAGTGTCCACCTCCTGTGTAATGTATTGTATGGTAACCCCAGTGAGACCTGTCTTAGTGTCCACCTCCTGTCTAATGTATTGTATGGTAACCCCAGTGTGACCTGTCTTAGTGTCCACCTCCTGTGTAATGTATTGTATGGTAACCCCAGTGAGACCTGTCTTAGTGTCCACCTCCTGTGTAATGTATTGTATGGTAACCCCAGTGAGACCTGTCTTAGTGTCCACCTCCTGTGTAATGTATTGTATGGTAACCCCAGTGAGACCTGTCTTAGTGTCCACCTCCTGTGTAATGTATTGTATGGTAACCCCAGTGAGACCTGTCTTAGTGTCCACCTCCTGTGTAATGTATTGTATGGTAACCCCAGTGAGACCTGTCTTAGTGTCCACCTCCTGTCTAATGTATTGTATGGTAACCCCAGTGAGACCTGTCTTAGTGTCCACCTCCTGTGTAATGTATTGTATGGTAACCCCAGTGAGACCTGTCTTAGTGTCCACCTCCTGTGTAATGTATTGTATGGTAACCCCAGTGAGACCTGTCTTAGTGTCCACCTCCTGTGTAATGTATTGTATGGTAACCCCAGTGAGACCTGTCTTAGTGTCCGCCTCCTGTGTAATGTATTGTATGGTAACCCCAGTGAGACCTGTCTTAGTGTCCACTCCGTGTCTAATGTATTGTATGGTAACCCCAGTGAGACCTGTCTTAGTGTCCACCTCCTGTGTAATGTATTGTATGGTAACCCCAGTGAGACCTGTCTTAGTGTCCACCTCCTGTCTAATGTATTGTATGGTAACCCCAGTGAGACCTGTCTTAGTGTCCACCTCCTGTGTAATGTATTGTATGGTAACCCCAGTGTGACCTGTCTTAGTGTCCACCTCCTGTGTAATGTATTGTATGGTAACCCCAGTGAGACCTGTCTTAGTGTCCACCTCCTGTCTAATGTATTGTATGGTAACCCCAGTGAGACCTGCCTTAGTGTCCACCTCCTGTCTAATGTATTGTATGGTAACCCCAGTGAGACCTGCCTTAGTGTCCACCTCCTGTCTAATGTATTGTATGGTAACCCCAGTGTGACCTGTCTTAGTGTCCACCTCCTGTGTAATGTATTGTATGGTAACCCCAGTGAGACCTGTCTTAGTGTCCATCTCCTGTGTAATGTATTGTATGGTAACCCCAGTGAGACCTGTCTTAGTGTCCACCTCCTGTGTAATGTATTGTATGGTAACCCCAGTGAGACCTGTCTTAGTGTCCACCTCCTGTGTAATGTATTGTATGGTAACCCCAGTGAGACCTGTCTTAGTGTCCGCCTCCTGTGTAATGTATTGTATGGTAACCCCAGTGAGACCTGTCTTAGTGTCCACCTCCTGTGTAATGTATTGTATGGTAACCCCAGTGAGACCTGTCTTAGTGTCCACCTCCTGTGTAATGTATTGTATGGTAACCCCAGTGAGACCTGTCTTAGTGTCCACCTCCTGTGTAATGTATTGTATGGTAACCCAGTGAGACCTGTCTTAGTGTCCCCTCCTGTTAATGTATTGTATGGTAACCCCAGTGAGACCTGTCTTAGTGTCCACCTCCTGTCTAATGTATTGTATGGTAACCCCAGTGAGACCTGTCTTAGTGTCCACCTCCTGTCTAATGTATTGTATGGTAACCCCAGTGAGACCTGTCTTAGTGTCCACCTCCTGTCTAATGTATTGTATGGTAACCCCAGTGAGACCTGTCTTAGTGTCCACCTCCTGTCTAATGTATTGTATGGTAACCCCAGGAGACCTGTCTTAGTGTCCACCTCCTGTGTAATGTATTGTATGGTAACCCCAGTGAGACCTGTCTTGTCCTCCTGTCTAATGTATTGTATGGTAACCCCAGTGAGACCTGTCTTAGTGTCCACTCCTGTTAATGTATTGTATGGTAACCCCAGTGAGACCTGTCTTAGTGTCCACCTCCTGTGTAATGTATTGTATGGTAACCCCAGTGAGACCTGTCTTAGTGTCCACCTCCTGTGTAATGTATTGTATGGTAACCCCAGTGAGACCTGTCTTAGTGTCCACCTCCTGTGTAATGTATTGTATGGTAACCCCAGTGAGACCTGTCTTAGTGTCCACCTCCTGTGTAATGTATTGTATGGTAACCCCAGTGAGACCTGTCTTAGTGTCCACCTCCTGTGTAATGTATTGTATGGTAACCCCAGTGAGACCTGTCTTAGTGTCCACCTCCTGTGTAATGTATTGTATGGTAACCCCAGTGAGACCTGTCTTAGTGTCCACCTCCTGTGTAATGTATTGTATGGTAACCCCAGTGAGACCTGTCTTAGTGTCCACCTCCTGTGTAATGTATTGTATGGTAACCCCAGTGAGACCTGTCTTAGTGTCCACCTCCTGTGTAATGTATTGTATGGTAACCCCAGTGAGACCTGTCTTAGTGTCCGCCTCCTGTCTAATGTATTGTATGGTAACCCCAGTGTGTGACCTGTCTTAGTGTCCACCTCCTGTGTAATGTATTGTATGGTAACCCCAGTGAGACCTGTCTTAGTGTCCACCTCCTGTGTAATGTATTGTATGGTAACCCCAGTGAGACCTGTCTTAGTGTCCGCCTCCTGTGTAATGTATTGTATGGTAACCCAGTGAGACCTGTCTTAGTGTCCACCTCCTGTGTAATGTATTGTATGGTAACCCCAGTGAGACCTGTCTTAGTGTCCACCTCCTGTCTAATGTATTGTATGGTAACCCCAGTGAGACCTGTCTTAGTGTCCACCTCCTGTGTAATGTATTGTATGGTAACCCCAGTGAGACCTGTCTTAGTGTCCACCTCCTGTGTAATGTATTGTATGGTAACCCCAGTGAGACCTGTCTTAGTGTCCACCTCCTGTGTAATGTATTGTATGGTAACCCCAGTGAGACCTGTCTTAGTGTCCACCTCCTGTGTAATGTATTGTATGGTAACCCCAGTGAGACCTGTCTTAGTGTCCACCTCCTGTGTAATGTATTGTATGGTAACCCCAGTGAGACCTGTCTTAGTGTCCACCTCCTGTCTAATGTATTGTATGGTAACCCCAGTGTGACCTGTCTTAGTGTCCACCTCCTGTTAATGTATTGTATGGTAACCCCAGTGAGACCTGTCTTAGTGTCCACCTCCTGTGTAATGTATTGTATGGTAACCCAGTGTGACCTGTCTTAGTGTCCACCTCCTGTGTAATGTATTGTATGGTAACCCCAGTGAGACCTGTCTTAGTGTCCACCTCCTGTGTAATGTATTGTATGGTAACCCCAGTGAGACCTGTCTTAGTGTCCACCTCCTGTGTAATGTATTGTATGGTAACCCCAGTGAGACCTGTCTTAGTGTCCACCTCCTGTGTAATGTATTGTATGGTAACCCCAGTGAGACCTGTCTTAGTGTCCACCTCCTGTGTAATGTATTGTATGGTAACCCCAGTGAGACCTGTCTTAGTGTCCACCTCCTGTGTAATGTATTGTATGGTAACCCCAGTGTGACCTGTCTTAGTGTCCACCTCCTGTGTAATGTATTGTATGGTAACCCCAGTGAGACCTGCCTTAGTGTCCGCCTCCTGTCTAATGTATTGTATGGTAACCCAGTGTGACATGCCTTAGTGTCCACCTCCTGTGTAATGTATAACTTGTATGGTAAACCCCAGTGAGACCTGTCTTAGTGTCCATCCTCCTGTGTAATGTATTGTATGGTAACCCCAGTGAGACCTGATATGTCCACCTCCTGTTGTATAGGTATTGTTATGGTAACCCCACTGAGACCTGGAACTGTCCAATACTGTTCTAATGTATTGTATGGAAAACCCAATAGATTGTCCTTAGTGTCAACAATTGTCAAGGTATTGTATGGTAATCCCCAGTGGGGTTTGTAGTTGGTGTGTTACACGAATCAAAATGGCGGCCGCCAGCAGTTTTGGCAGAAAAGGAGGTAAGTCACTGAAAATACCCTTTGTATCGGCATTTTATAGTGACGAGCATATGCTATACATAATTCTAGACAAACCGATACCTTAGTTGTGTTGCAACGCTCTGTACTTTTCTGTAATATTCGGACCAAAGTTTTGAATTGGAGCGATTTTGTTCGTAGTAGAATTGGTAGTATACACGAACTTACATGCTTTTCGTACGTTTTCTGTGTTTAGACGGGGCCATTCGCTGTAAATGTGATATTGTCTAAATGTTATAGTCTACATTCAATTGCACATCTAACCTTTCTGGCCGAAAACATCATGTTCATTGTTAATTCTCTGGTTTTGTAAAAGGATGAGTAAACACGTTCCGTTTTGGACTGATGAGTTGACACGAACTGCTACATATTTCCGTCAATTTGACTAATCTGGCAAACATTGATAGTGTGTGTTCAAGTATGTAAGATTAACTTATACCAGTTAGAATTAAGAATAGTATACTTATTTAACTGATTAAACTTTAACACATAACATTGGAAGGTGAGAGGATATACCCATTTGAAGTTCCGCAAGTGACCGGAAGTGGACGTCGTTTGCAGCTTCAGTCAAAATGGCAAATATGTACGTTGCTTTTTTAACGACAAATATGCCATACAAAACAACAGGAATTTGTAAAATATGCCGTACAGTCATTATTGGCTTACATCATGTTGATCTCCAGTGACTGCAGTCCAAGGGAATTTAAGCACTGTCGTTGGTAAATATATTGATGAATTACTTTTACTTTTTAGAGTGTTGAATATAACAAATTAGTGATTAATTTCTTAATTGTCTTTGAAATACAAGGGATCCCTGGTGTTATTCCACATGTATGTATATGTGTTTGACTATACAACTTCGGAATTTTTAGTGAGAGATTTTTAAGTCTTATTTCTGAAGGAAACAGTCATGACAATCTTTATTTCTTTATGCAAAATGACGAGACTAGTTCCCTTTGTTATAACCGTAATTCTAATAAAAAAAAACTAGACACGGTGCTCACAAGCGTTCCCATGTTCCAAAGAAAGACGTTCCCTACAAGTTTCGCGAATTTGAAATACACTGTGTGTGGTGTAGCCCATATTCCCTTTTAAAAGCCATTTTACAATTTTTGTATATTATCTGGAGCATATCAACATAACGATATGATACAAAGAATCACTACGGAACCGACTCTAATTAATGTTTGGAAGATCTTATGATTGATAACTAGTATAATTTACGTATATTGTACTTGTTTATTTTTACATTTGTATTTTTAATGTTAAGACTACTGTTTTTAAAATACTCAATAAATACATATTGAAGCATGGGTTTTGTTCATTAGTTTTATTTATACTCTTCTGTACAGTCCTATTTTAATCCGGTAGCATTCTTGATTCATTGCAAGGAGACTTGACCCATCTGACACACAGGAATCTTTTTGTATGGCAACACATTAAACGTTCCTTCTTTCCGTCGTTCTGACTGGCGTTTTTCTTCCGGTCTCTGAAAAATACCAAATGTGTGTTATTGATGTTGTACAAATTACTTGTTTGGTGTTTATACACTTGTTTTTTATTTTCCCTTTGGATGAATAAAGTTATGGTAAGTATTATGTCAGCCTAAATTGGTTACGAGAAACCATCAATGTCTTTCTTTGACTAAGTTGTAAGCTCATTCACTATAACATATTCATCTATAAAACTGATTAACAAACAAATCTCAACATTACCAACACTTAAAAACATTAAACGTGTGTGTTAGATACCGTATATATATATATATTGATCGTCTAGAAATGGACGGACACAGACAAAAAGTGTTATGACATTCTCCAATCTTCCCGTTTGTTTCCTTAACATGATGATATGCAGTCATGGCTTTGATGCAGTAGGTTGTGAATGTCCTGGATATTATAACAGTTGTCATATATATTGAACGATATTCCATTGAACGATAGCTTGTTAACATATTCCGTTAAATTTTAACCGCCCACATACTACATCATGCGGTTGATTCTAACTGGTTTAAGTTAATCATGTAAGCATACTTGAACATAATCATTACAATATCATTGTTTGACAGCTTAGTTAAAGTAACGGACATATGTAGCAGTTCGTGTCAACTCATCAATCCAAAACGGTACGTGTTCACTCATCCTTTCGTAAAACCAAAGAATTAACAATGAACATAATGTTTTCTGCCAGAAAGGTTAGATGTGCAATTGAACGTAGCTATAATATTTGGGCAATATCACATTTACAGCGAATGGCCCCGTCTAAACACAGAAAACGTACGAAAAGTGTATGTTCGTGTATACTACCAATTCTACTACAAGCAAAATCGCTCCGATTCAAAACTTTGGTCAGCATGTTACAGAAAAGAACAGAGCGTTGCAACACAACTAAGGTATCGGTTTGTCTAGAATTATGTATAGCATATGCTCGTCACTATAAAATGCCGATACAAAAGGGTATTTTCAGTGACTTACCTCCTTTTCTGGCAAAACTGCTGGCGGCCGCCATTTTGATTCGTGTAACACACCAACTACAGACCACGTGATTCCCCACCGTGTAATCGTTTGGTAACATCTCTAAAGTCGTTTGATGTAATTTTCAGTTCATCTGACTTAAGGATGTATTCTTCTGAGGTTTCAGTCCCGTTGAAGTCTCGTTTCGACAAAGATCAAAGAGGTTATGAGATTTTCAAATACAATTTATCAATATCTGTAGCAAGTTGTCAGATGCAAATGTTATCAAAAAATTACATTTCAATTTTTAGTAGATTTTTTTTACACAGGAATTTTAAAAAATGGCCCATTTGGTGGCTACTATGAAATTGTGTCTGTTTTCGCTTTGAGTAGAGCCACAGTTTTACCTTTCTTTACTGATTTTTTTACTTAAATTATCACTGCGCCAGCATTTTTAGCTGTCTTAAATTATCACTGCGCCAGCATTTTTAGCTGTATCGAGCTAATTTTTGCTGTAAATCTTTACTAGGTTCGTGGTAATTAAAATATTTGGCATTAATGCGTGAAATGATACACTTTTGTTACTTTATTTATACATTTAATGGTAATTTGAGCACTTTTATTTTTTACTCTAAAATACTGAAAAATAACAAATATTCAAATGGGGCAAAAAAGTAAGCACACGGACTCCCCATTTTTCTGCCTGATTTAGAAAGAACAACGCATTCCCTATTGATGTGCAAAATATTAACAAAAGTTTAATACCAGAACTTTTTCTATAGAGGGTTAAATTTGGCAAAAATGGCTGAATATGGTGTATTTTGTAGCTCAAAATTAAGGGGTAGGGGTAGCATATGTTGTTATTCTGAGAAAAATTATTAGTTTTATTAATCAAAACTGGTATATTTTTAAAGAAGACTACAGAAAAATAAATTCTACAAACATCCATACATATCAAACATCTCATTAGGAAATTATTGCTTTAAACTTGCGTATATGGTCAAAACGGCCAAATTCCCATAAAATCCATTATTTTGTCAACTTGGTATCTTTGAATGACAATAGCTCAAAAACGACAACACGGACATATGTTTTTTCTTCCATTTTCTTTTTTAGTATGAACTCCTATTTCCAAAAATCTATATGAGAAAAAAAGTTAAATACAAGAAAAGTTTGACTTCTCAGAGGAGTACATCCTTAAGTCATAGTTACATATTTATAAAGGATAGTCTTTCATTCTTTGTCGTGTGCTGTAAGTTTTAATGTGCCGTAACTGGGCGAAAATTTTGGCATGATATTTTTTCTTCATTAGTCTGTTGAGAACCATAAGGCTTGATGAATTAAACTGTAAAACCATTCGAATGACTTCGGATGCCTTATAAACGCTAGTTACAACACAGAAATTATGTACTGTAAAATTGTTGGTTTTATGCCTTATGTATGTTTAGAAGGAAACTTTCCTGCAGAAATCACTTTACAATTACTAAAATCACTGTAAAAAAGTGAAATGAAATTGTAGATCACAATTTGGGTTCGTGGTCTGACCGTAGGTACACATTTCGCTCCGCTATATAGATGTACATGTAATGATTTTTAGCAATACTGCTACAAATAATTTTCTTCTCTTATTTGTATTTATAAAATAGTACTGTAATTCTCAAAATGTAACTTTTGATGATGAATAACATATCAAAAGCTTATCTTGATTCATGAGTATGAAAAATACGGCAGATATAATTTTAAACCTTTACACGTGTACTTTATAGAACACAATAACAAATTAAATGTTAATATTAATTGATACATTAAACTTTGTAGCGTCATCATCAGTTAGATTTAAGTAAGAATTATTCGACTGTCCCTCTAATGGCGAAAAATCACTTTCTGGCCTCCTAGTTTCAGAAAAAAAAATCGCATTAAGCGAACAGATATTTCATATTTACACTTGAGATATTGTTAGATATTTTGTATGGTTTTAACATCCCAATCAGTATTCTGACACTAAATATAGCATTCTGTATACTTTATATATCGCTTAATCGTGTAGCTTGTTTGATGTATATTACTAATTATAACCCGTGTTATATATATATATATATATATATATTTCCCCTGTTGTATGTTTACTGCGTTGGTTCAGTAATACATTCAGGTAATACATCCCCATATGCCTTTGTCACCGATATGTAATTGTTTTAGAACTTTAAATACCTAATATGTTACATATGAAAATTTAGATAATGTATATATTAATATCTGACACTCTATTGGCATCCCAGCGATCAGTAAGCTTAATTAAGTGTTGAAATAGTATGGTCATGATTTAGGGTGATGGATTATTTATTCATTACGAATCCTCTAGAGATTGTATTTAAGACATGGTGTTGTCTTTAAACATAAGCCTTGAACAACATTAAGTTGACAACTGTGAGAGTATAAAATTAAAGTCAATTAATAAATGTCAATAAATGTAAGCATTCATACTTCCATTTACGGAAAAGTATTAGGCTCACATAGGGAAATATTTTTCAGGGGATTGTTTAATTTGGCGACCGCGTTATAAATATTTCCCGGAAATTTAAGAAAAATGAAGTGGCGGCCACCAGATAAAACATTTTCGTTATCCTGAAAAAACATTTTCCTATTTTAGCCTAATACGCTTCCGTACCCATTACTGCTAACTGAACACATAAGTGAATGTCCAACTACTCCAGATAATGTTGTGTTACACATATCTCTACTCTGCATAGTATACATGAAATAGAATACGAGCTAATTTCGTTTGGTTCATTTGGTTGTGTTAAATTAGCAAGATGTTGATACATTACAAAATAATAAAAAACAAAAGCGTAGCAAAAAGATTTAGATTCGTTTTTAATTGTAGTAAAAGAATAAATAAAATATACAAACAAATTTATTCAATAGGTGACTGTCATTGTATGAGATGTATAAAACGCTATATAGCATACGACTAAGCGACTAAACAAACTCTCCTTCTTCACATGTACACTCCTCCACTCCACATGTACACTCCTCCACTCCACATGTACAATCCTCCACTCCACATGTACAATCCTCCACTCCACACGTACACTCCTCCACTCCACATGTACACTCCTCCACTCCACATGTACACTCCTCCACTCCACATGTACACTCCTCCACTCCACATGTACACTCCTCCACTCCACATGTACACTCCTCCACTCCACATGTACACTCCTCCACTCCACATGTACACTCCTCCACTCCACATGTACAATCCTCCACTCCACATGTCACACTCCTCCACACTCACACATGTACTCCACATGTCCTCCTCCACATCCACATGTACACTCCTCCACTCCACATGTACACTCCTCCACTCCACATGTACACTCCTCCACTCCACATGTACAATCCTCCACTCCACATGTACACTCCTCCACTCCACATGTACACTCCTCCACTCCACATGTACACTCCTCCACTCCACATGCACACTCCTCCACTCCACATGTACATACTCCACTCCACATGTACACTCCTCCACTCCATATATACATTTTCCCACAACTTCCTACACACTCCTCCTCCCGTCACACAAGCTCTTCTACTTTACATGCACACTTTCCCACTTCACAACTCCACATACTCTCTTTCGCTCCATATATACAATTCCCCGCTCAACATACAATCTTCCACTCCATACATACACTCTCCCACTCCACAACTGCACACACACTCGCCTGCTTCAAATACACACTTTCCCCTCCTTACACACACACTCTTTCACTCCATATACAAATGTTTATACTTTCCTCACTCAACATACATGTATAATTTTCACTCCACAACTGCACACACACTCGCCTACTACAGATATACTTTTCCCCACTTCCTTCACACACACTTTTCCGTTCCATATGTATACTTTCTCTACTCAACATACACTTTCCCACTTCATACATACACATTACTACTCAACATACACTTTCCCACTTACACCACACCCATACATACACATTACTACTCCATACATACATTTTCCCTAATCAACATACACCACACCACATATGCACTTTCCCACTCCATACATACATTTTCTACCTCGACAATTCCACACTCACTCGTCCGCTTCAAATAGACACTTTTCCATTCCCTTCACACACACTTGCCCAACTCAACATACACTCTGTCGTGCCATGTAGACGTATACTCTTTCCCTACTCAACACACACTTTCCCTACTCAACACACACACTTTCCCTAATGAATATTTCCCGCTCCACAACACCACCTACACTCTCCTCACACTATTTTATCGCTATTCGATGTCTTACATATTGAGTTATACCCATATAATATACTATACATTAGGTTTAGCTTAATTTGTCTGGCCATGCATCAGTTCAGGGAGGTACCCGGGAGAGAAGCCAGAGTATCCGAAGACAATTTCCGACCTTTGTTGAGTAAGTACCCGACATGATGTATGGGACCAAAGTCTTATCTGAGTTCAACAGTAAGACAATGGGTTGACTCCAAATCGCCTAAATTATCTTACTGTGTTAATAGGACAGTTAACGAACAGACATTGGATATCAAATCATCAATACACATATTGTTAGTTCGGATTTTCTTAAACTCTACTTTGGTGTTAGCTCTAAGTGCTTTGCATAGAATGAAAATTCATGCATTTGGATTAAACATACACACAAATAGTTTGGATAGTTCATAATAGATTATCAATATATGTGTAAGTTCTTAATATCAAAGTATTTCATTGTTCTTTATATGAACATGGTCTTTCATGGAGGACATTTTGTTTTAGTTCTAATCATTATTTCGTCTCATTTTCTAGGTTCACCTGTATCAAATCGCTCAAAAAATGAAAAAGGAAATTTATTCATAAAAACGGGAATGAAACCTATGGCAAGATAAATATATGATTTGAAATGGTTTCAATCCCTCACAAATCGCAAAAGAAAATAAAAAAATCATCAAATATGATAAAATGTTCTTATATACAAAATGGCCAAAAAGGCTGGAAGGAGAGAAAATTGACTAAGCCAAGTGATAAATTACAATCCGTCGTTGATATTCCAGTGATTAATATATAACATTGCTAATCCTGGATTATTTCATAGCAAAACTGAATTTCTGTATGTAACAAAGGTAATTCGATGCATTGATGTACATCAATGGACTCGAGTAAAGGTATGTTGTAGCTGACTTTGTGGCTTTGAAACTGGGCGACGATCTTTGTAATCTTCAAAGATAGTTTCTACTGGCCTGTGATTGGTCAGATTCGTTCTCCTGACCTGTCGTCAACGTTACGTTGCTATGAGATAGACCAGGAGTGGATATTAGGGTAGGTATATAGCAACCCGCGGACTATCGAGAAAGATTGTAAGTTACACTGGCACGCATGCTAATAACATTACATACATACCTTCAACTGGCTTTCATACAAAATCATCGCCATCCGTACACCCAACATTTCATTAATCAACAGAGACAGTCATCGCTGTTAATCTAACACAAGTGTGCTAACATATATACATTGAAATGAGGCAACCACGATACATAGATTAACAAAACATGCATAAAAGGTAGGTTACATGTCATTTTTATAATTGCATATAACATAGTACGAGTTCATATTTACTTGGGAACTATCCATGGGAACCAATTCATTTTCGGGCCGACTTGATTTAGAGTTTCCATACTCAACCGTTATGGTTCACGTCGACTTGATTTAGAGTTTCCATACCCAACCGTTATGGTTCACGTCGACTTGATTTAGAGTTTCCATACCCAACCGTTATGGTTCACGTCGACTTGATTTTGAGTTTCCATACCCAACCGTTATGGTTCACGTCGACTTTTTGAGTTTCCATGAGTGTTCACGTCGACTTGATTGAGTTTCCATACCCAACCGTTATGGTTCGTCGACTTGATTTCGACTTGATTGAGTTTCCATACCCA
Organism: Argopecten irradians; assembly: GCF_041381155.1. NCBI lineage: Eukaryota > Metazoa > Mollusca > Bivalvia > Pectinida > Pectinidae > Argopecten > Argopecten irradians. Next base: position 28,666,345 of record NC_091148.1, read on the forward strand.
ACCGTTATGGTTCAGTCGACTTGATTTGAGTTTCCATACCCAACCGTTATGGTTCACGTCGACTTGATTTAGAGTTTCCATACCCAACCGTTATGGTTCACGTCGACTTGATTTAGAGTTTCCATACCCAACCGTTATGGTTCACGTCGACTTGATTTAGAGTTTCCATACCCAACCGTTATGGTTCACGTCGACTTGATTTAGAGTTTCCATACCCAACCGTTATGGTTCACGTCGACTTGATTTAGAGTTTCCATACCCAACCGTTATGGTTCACGTCGACTTGATTTAGAGTTTCCATACCCAACCGTTATGGTTCACGTCGACTTGATTTAGAGTTTCCATACCCAACCGTTATGGTTCACGTCGACTTGATTTAGAGTTTCCATACCCAACCGTTATGGTTCACGTCGACTTGATTTAGAGTTTCCATATCCAACCGTTATGTTTGATTTTGATTTTGCGATTTAAAACCATCTGGTTCTGATGTACCAGTATTACATAGTAATACCACGATTTCTATCCGCCGGAATGAAAGTGAGTTGGTTCACGATAGGCTAAATACATAATTGTGTATTATTTAAGTCACAACAGAGACGGATATCGTTGGAAATGAACAAATAAAAATGTAATGAAATTTCGTAAATTTTCACTGTTAATGCACTTTGATTCGTGGCGACTGGGGCAACTTATGTTCTTAAAATTGTAAAGTAAATGGTTAGTTTGTTATACCCCATACTATAAACTCTCTTTACCTCATTTATAATTATTAGAAATGAACTAAGAAAATAACAGAAGGTAATTCAATACGATATCGATAGTAATATGACCCAGATATTTTAGGGAAGGAGAGAAATACAGTCATTTCACTCATACGTTCCTATAGAGTAGGAATAAAGCTGCATCAGGACGATTTTAAGGAATGGAAATGGAATGTAGTTAATATAGTCAGTATTCATCATGCTGTATTCCAAATATTAACAATAAATTATACACACAATTAAAAAAACGAGTGTGGTTAAAAACTATAAAAAAATGTTATTGACGTTCAGTTAGTGAATATATCTTGTTGTATTCAATTAAAAGGTAAAGAAACAGTTTATGAAATTTTATTTCCAAGACTCTGTTTCAATCAAAAGATGACAATAACCATATTTTCTTAAATGTTTCAATGTACCCAATAACTCAGTAACCAATAACATCCACCGGTTATTTCATTATCTGTCGCAATTATCGGGATAATCTTACTATAACATATCTTTCCATAATAATCTAAATATCTTTTTATTGCTCATGCGTGTTTATAACTCTACATCCAACATCAGGATCTAGTAAACAAATTTTGATACTTTTACGAAAACTGTTTTTTTACACATTTAAGTTTGTTTTGTATTCTCTGTTCCATTTATATTGTCCGAGTTATCTCCCTTGTAACATCAGTAAAATGTTAAAAAATAATGTAAATCGGTTTCCATACCCAAACTCAAAATGAATGTAATATATACTCGTCATTTGAATATCAGCTTACTATGAAAAAAAAACCGTATGGTATATACTTTTTATAAACCAAAATCTGAAGTTTTCTTTTTCTCATACAGTATGTAATCTACCAATAGAATTGAAACCTTAGCCCGTTGACAGCGATAAACGTTAGGCATTACACAAACTGGCACACACTAGGTACAAATCAAAATAAATTTAGACATATTAATGTCTAAAAAATTAAACAAAACAATAATAATACAAAGCTACATATCACAATTATCATATCATCAATTACAACCTTCTTCACATATACCATAAACAATAATGAAATGAAAATAAATAAAAACGGAATTAGATCAAATATAAATGGAATTTAAGTACCAATCAAATGTCTAAACCACGGTTTGTATACGTCACCGTTGCATTTTACGTCGTATAATCTTGTGTAAGGAGCACGTACACACAAGGTTTATCGATATGAATACTCCATAATTCTTCAGGAAGGCATTCATATTAAACGGAGGATGCATCCAGGCACCGTCCTAGTCACATGACGCCAAGGGCGTGCTCGTGCGCGGATGAATATTTGTAGCACGGGGTCTACACATAGCGTGACATGGGGATAGTCATGTCTGAAAGACAAGAAAAGGGCAATCAAAGTTGTATGCAGATACTGAACTGAATCGAGATTCAGTTCTATATTGTTAAATACTATAATAGTCATGAATCGACCTTTAATCATATGAGGTAAAATAGTCCTGATCGGGTTTAGTTTCATGATGTTAATAAAGGATTAACCTCTTACTTTGTTTAGTTTATGAGATGATAAACCCAATGGATCACGAGGTAAATTGCGTAAACGCTAAACGTACAATTTACCGACTGTTCCATTGGGTTTATCATTTATTATTCATTATGATGTCATGACCATTCCATTATTTTGTATGTATTGATTTGATAACTTTCATGTTATTCTATATATAACATGGTTTAGTTTTAATAAACCGTCATCTTATATAAGACGTAATCATCTTTATAAGATAACCATTTTCAATTCACATATCTGTGTAGAGTTTTATGTGGAGCATTCATAAAATTATTTGTTAAATTTTCATCTCAAATGGCGTACAAATATGTTTCATGTGAAATAGTGTAAATTGTATGTTCTTAACCTTCATACAGAAGTAGACGTCTGTCATGTGTCTGTACAATAGATTTAGTTATGCGTGCATACTAGTGATAGGCCTTACACATTATAGATATACATTATGTAGCTATTTTTCATGTCATTGCACTAGCATATGCATGTATTTTTGACACCGGATGTAGATACTTACGCTAGACTTGTACGCTTGGCTCACTAGGCGTCAGCACTGTCGTTGTACTAAAATCGTCCTCTAATGGCGGATCGCCCACTGTAAATAAACGACATATGTTAAAATTGGGTGTGAGGACAAAACACATATAGTAGGATGCATATTGAATTAATAGTTACCACAAACATATATAGGGTGTTTCAGAAAACATGTCCGGATTATCCTGTAAGGATTTTAACTTGGGCAGTACTATCACTATTCTGTCAGGAGAATTGTAACTGGGGCAGTGCTGTCATTATCCTGTAAGGACTACCTTATCCAAATGGCTTAATAGCTGTCCACTTGGCTCCCTGACTTTGCCCGAGACGGCTTCCTCTTATTTCATTAATGAGGACGATGTCTAGGGTAATATGATTACAGGAAGATAAGTATGTTGATCTCAGTCCTGGCCAAAGGGTATTTAAAGTTTAGACTAAAGACAAAATAACAAACATGATACGTCATCAGTACTTCCCTCGCGAAAAGTCCATGGTTTTCAAGGATTTTTAGAAATAGTGTTTAAAAATCGGCAATGTTTCCGTGCTATGTATTGAACATTTCATGTTTGTTGAATAAAACATTAAGATGACGCATGTCACTCTGGCTGGCTTCGATGTCTTATATAGATATACATATACATGTATGCTTCACAGCGTATGCGAGTCTTGCAGTTGTAATAGAATATCCTACATAGATTTGTTTCCTACAACTTCGTACAATGTACATATCAAAGCATGTGAAATATGTTGTCAGAACACAAACCCTTGAGTCTCAACTACTCTAGTTCTAGGCCGTACGTTAGTATATCGATTTGAACATAATATATTGCGCCGTGTTCCGAGCTTCCTGGATGGCGTAGCTTCTTGGTAAAAGAAAATTTCTTAAATATCCATAATCCTACAGTTTAAAGGATACATACAATCCTCAGTTGTCCTCCTTGCGACTATGTGACGTCACACGGGTAGATATGTTTTAAAGATTTATCGCTGTAATATAAACGTCAGCTTATAACTAACTACAAAAAGTTAAAATCTACCCCTGATATTAAAGTACTTAATAGAGGTTGTTCAAATTAAGCTGTAACAAGGCCATTTATGATTTATTAAGAAGCTTTGATACAGCAGTATTTGAATCTCGACGGTGGTACACATCCATTCATTTTCAATTCGGTGCCATAGAAGTTACGATTGTTGCCGAGCGGTAGTCGGTAAAGCCATGATCTGTTCTCGTGTGACATCGGAAAGACGTGAAGTAATCACGTGGTGTTCTCGGCAACGACGTTACAATGTCATCTAAATTTGAATCGTCTAAAAAGTGGGACCCACTATGTACATGTTCTTACATGAATGGAGGCTATATTCCCAATATATATGGTTTTTTTTAAATCAAAGTTTCCTAATCGTTACTGACCATCTTCATATCGATTTCGTCATATTTCTTCGTGATTTACAACATTATTTATATTCAGACCGTTTTGAATCAAGACACAATCCTTGCAGATGTGTAACATTAACTATAGAGGTGTGATGTGGATTGTTGTATTGTTAAAGCTCGATTTCACTTCTACCAGTATTAATATGATGGATAGGATCCTCTATCAGAAAATCAGTTTAGATCTGCACAAATATACACCGTTGTGTTTTTCTTTGTCTGCCTAGTGACAATGCACGTTTTTGTAATGGAACACTGATGTGATTAACCCCATTCAAGTTGATTATAGGTTATAGTCTTTAGTCATCTCCATCCTTTCCTGATTCTGCAAGACTACAAAATTAGGGACTTTGAGGTGGATATCTAGCACACTTTCTTTTTATATTGCATTTATAGCAGGCTGAATATAATATCTAAATTCAAACAACAGAATATTGGCTCTCCATTTTGATAATAAAATTTGATGGCAGATTTAGATTTTTTTAGATTCCCTGAATATTGACGAGAAACAAATGACTACCATAATGCAAAGATAGTCAAAGTTATAGGAAAAACATGTTCTGCTTAACCCGTTACTACATTTTATCATGTCTGTTCCAATATTACAAATTATTTCAGTTTAGTTTGATACCCATGATGCATTGCGTTCACTTGTTGAAGAACCTCCATTTAACAGCCATGTGTGTTGGCCGCTAGAACCTTTACATACGTGTAGCATGGGAAAGGGATATAAATAGTACAATCTGGTACAGAACATTAACCAAGTAACAGACTAATAAATATCTGTGTGTTTTCAAAGCAGGGATAAATCGATTAGATTTGCCTTACTTCCTACAGAGCCACGGTGTGTTATAGCTGGGGTTGTTGTGCATTTAGAGAACATTGAATATTATGTTATTTTAATATTGCAATGCGATGGTTCTGTCAGAACATAAGACTCGCGGGTGGTAGACCTTATTTTATGGCCAGATATATTTCCGGGGACCTTAACCAGATTGGAAGGAGACCAACCTACAGTATAGTTGTTTCAGTTTTCAAAGAAACTAAAATCGCGATATCCTCATTGAAAGTAATTTGCAAGAAAAAATGTTAAAACTTTTGTTGATTCCTGGCCGTAATAAGCTATACATGCCACCTTACTTGTCCTTCTTCTATTTATTCATTTTATTCGCAGAATATAATTTGCCTTACCGAAAAAATAGCGAGATTGAATCTCTCGCGAATCAGAACAAATAGTCAATACCGGAAGCCGGATTGTCTAAGAATCCAAAATGGTGGTTTGCAATTGTCTCTTTCCTGACAATCTGAAAGGCATATTAATAACTGCTGCTTTATAGACACAAGTAAATAGCGAAGCCGTCAGAAAAGGCATCACTGAGGCAGGCTGTTATATAACCGTAGGTCAGCATGCCACATGCTCACAGCCTGGGGAAGTAGAGATCGATACGGCAATGAACCACTCTCACTGCCTTTAGACATGGCATCACGGAGACTTGGGTTTATTAACGAAGTTCTGTCATATGTATATGATATACATATATCTCGTAGAGAACTAATATAGGCACTACAAGCTCTACAATCCATAGCGTTCGTTCAAATGAAACTCGTTGAAATGTTACTGTATAAGGAAATGGATTGGTATATATGTCAGAGACAACAAATATTTCCTCTGCCAATTCTACTGTACATGATATTTGTTGAAATAAAACTTGATGAAATGTTACCTATAATAGCATAGTTAGACCTTTTTCATTCCTTTATGGAATGGCATGCAATGGGAAAAAGTATATATATCAGAGATAACTAATATTGGCAGTTCTACAATCCTCATTCTTTTAAATAAACCTTTGATCAAATGTTATTGTATCAGAGTATAATGTTACTGTATCAGTATAAAGCTAGACCTATCATTCCTTAAAAGGAATGGAATGGACTGTTATAGGTAGTACCAGTTGTATAGTCCATATTCGCAGAAATGAAACTTGTTCAAATGTTACTGTATAAGATTAATGCTAGACCTTTCATTCTTTAAGGCAATGGATTGTAACTGAGACACCAATTCCTATGTATCCTGTACGACCTGATGAGGTGTTGTCATAACTATATCAAATGACCCAGTCATATAGAAAATATCATGATAATGTATCAAAACTGTTATAAGAAATTCCAATCAGCTTTAGTTTGTTAAGGTAGAGCTTTCAATAATCTGGAAATTGGCATTTAACAAAAATGATACTAAGCAATTCGCTTCATAAATAAACATGTATGTTCACTTTCCTTAACATAAATGTCTACAGATAGCAGGGCATTAAGTCAAAATCCCACAAGCCTGTATTTTTATGATAAAGTAGAATGGAAACATAATTGTTTGATATGAAGTAGGATTCCCTTGTATTCTGTGGACATAGAATAATATTGGTTTTTGTTCCACAATTCATACAAGCATTCAATTATGACTTCTGCTATGAAAAAATGTTATTATTTCAGTAAAATTATAAATGAAAATTAACAATGGCACCCTATAAGAATCTGTAGTCAGTTTGTATAGCATTAATTTCCCCATATATAGCATAAGCTATTAATATTAGACATTGGGTGTCTGTCACGACTTCGTCTCAGGATGATGGCACTAAGTGATTGGCCTTGACCTGAAATTAATGGCGGCAGCTGTCGTAACTGATCGATATCAGATACATGTAAATAACGTTGCGTTTATGTACTCTTACATGAATGAACAATTGGTATAAGACAATGTGTATGTCTTTATTCCACGTGCATCTTTACATGTATATCGATTTTCATACACATGTGGTTGACAACATCACTTTCCCGAATTCCCTCTACACGCTGAAACACAGCGTTATGGTATGTCAAACCATGTTGGGTCACTAACAGATCTGTATTATGGTTCTTTTGTCATTAATTCAGCTACACACTATATCTTAATAGAGGACTGTAAATACATTTCATTACATTTTACCATCAATAACTCTACAGTTTTAAGTGATACTGTATGCACAGTAAAATTACCCTGTGAACTTTAAATAGCCTTCGTACTTTATTTATATTACTGCAAGTGACATACGCCTAATGTAAACATCGACATCAATATGTATTATTTGTTGTTCCACAAAATAATCAGTAATACTTCCCATGCAGTATTAGAATAAACGTACATTTGCAGTGAGGAGGAAAACTTTAGGTCATTAGCTTTCGTTAAAACCTTTCAATCTAATTACACAGTATATCTCGGCGCTCATCACGGCGCTCATACCACGGCGCTCGTACAACCGCTTTTAGTGACCAGATCTCCAATTTAGCAAAATCCGTGTAGTCAGACATTGGAGTTATACTTTCCTAGAATGGCCTCGCTCCATGGCTGGCTCAGTGTAATCAGACAATGGAGTTATACTTTCCTAAAATGGCCTCGCACCTTGGCTGGCTCAGTATAATCAGACATTAGAGTTATACTTTCCTAGAATGGCCTCGCCCCTTGGCTGGCTCAGTATAATCAGACATTAGAGTTATACTTTCCTAGAATGGCCTCGCCCCTTGGCTGGCTCAGTATAATCATACATTTGAGTTATACTTTCCTAGAATGGCCTCGCCCCTTGGCTGGCTCAGTATAATCAGACAATGGGTTTATACTTTTTTTAGAAAGGCCTCGCCCCTTGGCTGGCTCAGTATAATCAGACAATGGAGTAATACTTTCCTAGAAAGGCCTCGCCCCTTGGCTGGCTCAGTATAATCAGACAATGGGTTTATACTTTCCTAGAATGGCCTCGCCCCTTGGCTGGCTCAGTATATTCACACAATGGAGTTATACTTTCCTATAATGGCCTCGCCTCTTGGCTGATTCAATGTTATCAGACAATATTTACAGTTTGCACTGACATTGACTCAATAACCATGCTTTCTAGTATTATCATTATCAGCGTATAATAATAGTACAACACGTTCGGCGATACCATTGTTACGGTAATATAAAGTTGCTGGCGTAGCAACGTAGGGTGATGACCTCACATTTGATCAGTGGTACCGAAACATTTTATAATAAGCTCCCTGCGTGCAGTTTTACATAATACGCCTAGAAAAATGCTTTGACTGAATCGATGGAATATGATACCGACTAGTATACATGTATCTCAGCAAATCCATAGTTACCTCCGTTACCATGGTGTTTTTATCATATTTACGAAAACAAAACTTTATTCGCGACACATAATTCGCGTTCGAGCTTTCACGTGAAAATTTGCACCTCGTGAATATAAAGTGGTGTATCGTAAGAAAATGTTTTTGTTAACGGCATCCGCGAGATTTAATACTGCATCCGCGAGATTTAATACTGCATCCGCGAGATTTAATACTGTATCCGCGAGATTTAATACTGCATCCGCGAGATTTAATACTGCATCCGCGAGATTTAATACTGTATCCGCGAGATTTAATACTGTATCCGCGAGAGTTTTTATACTGCATCCGCGAGATTTAATACTGTATCCGCGAGATTTAATACTGCATCCGCGAGATTTAATACTGCATCCGCGAGATTTAATACTGTATCCGCGAGATTTAATACCGTATCCGCGAAACTTAATATCCGTATCCGCGAGATTTTTTACCCGTATCCGCGAGAATAAATACCCGAAACGCGAGATTTAAAACCCGTATCCTCGAGGTTTATTACCCGAGACGCGAGATTTAATACCCGTATCCGCGAGATTTATTACCCGAGACGCGAGATTTAATACCCGTATCCGCGAGATTTATTACCCGAGACGCGAGATTTATTTCCCGAGACGCGAGATTTAATACCCGTATCCGCGAGTTTTAATATCAGTATCCGCGAGAATCAATACCCGTATCCGGAAAAATCAATACCCGTATCCGAAGAATCAATACCCGTATCCAAGAATCAATACCCGTATCCAGAAGAATCAATACCCGTATCCAGAAGAATCAATACCCGTATCCGGAAGAATCAATACCCGTATCCAGAAGAATCAATACCCGTATCCGGAAGAATCAATACATGTACCCGAATCCGGAAGAATCAAAACCCGTATCCAGAAGTATAATTTACACAGCGCATCATCACAGTAACCTTGGCAATCTCGATGGTAACAAACAACTAACTCAGCCATCATCACCCTTGCTACCTGCGAATCTGTCGGTAACAAACAATAATAACTCAGCCACATCATTACCTCTGGCCAATCTGTGGTAACAAATCAATTTTACTCAGGCCATCAAGACCTGTTACCTGGTAATCTGTGGTAAGAAACGAAAACTCCAGCCATTTTTACCTTCTTACTCTGGCAATCTGTGGTAACAAACAAACTAACTCACATTTCGTAAAAGTATGTTACCATAAGACTAGATACGGTGGTAACAAACTATACACAGTTATCATCGGTTTGTTGACTTCTTGCAATCTGTGGTAACAAACAATAACTCAGACAATCAAACCTTGTTCACATGGCAACTGAATCCTAACAACACAGTAACTCCAGCATCACCACCTTGTTAACTCTATAAATTCTGTGGCTAACACACAATAACACAGGCCATCATCACCTTGTTACCTAGTTCATCTGTTGTGCCAAACAATAAACTCGTCATCATCAGTTGTTACCTGGCAATCTGTGCGTACCAAAGGATTTCTCAGCCATGTTCACCTTAGTTACCTGTTGTTGCGTGTAGCAGACAATAAAAACTCAGCCATCATCACCTTGTTACCTGGCAAACGTGGGTAACAAACAATGACTCAGCATCATCCACATGTTACCTGGCTGTCTTGCGCTAAACAAACAATAACACAGCCCAACACCTCTTACCTGGGGATCTGTGGTACAATCCTAATAACTAGCAGCCATCATCCACATTGTTATCTGCAATCTGTGGTAACAAACAATAACTCAGCCATCTTCACCTTGTATCATCTGCAATCTGTGGTACACAAACAATAACTCCTGCCATCAGCAACCTTGTTACATGGCAATCTGTGGTAACAAGACGATTAACTCAGCCACATCACCTTGTTCACCTGGCAATCTGTGGTACAACACAATAACTCAAGGGCCATCATCACCTTGTTATCTGGCAATCCGTGGTAACAACAATGTGGTAGCAAAAAAAAATAATAACTCAGCCCATCATCACCCTTGTTACATGGCTATCTGTTGTCCCAAACAATGATAACTCAGGCCATCACATCACCTTGTAAACACTGGCAATCTGTGGTAAACAAACAATAACTCATGGCCTCATCACATTGGCCAATCTTGGTAACAAACATAACCCAGCCATCATTCACTTGTTACCCTGGCATCTGAGGTAACAAACCATAAAACCCAGCCAATCATCACCTGCACCTGGCAATCTGTGGTAACAAACAATATACTCAGCCATATCACCTGTTACCTGGCAATCTGTGGTAACAAACAATAACTTCAGCCCATCATACATTGGTACATGGGCAATCTGTAGGTAACAAACAATATCCTCAGGTCCATCGATCATCATTGTTACCTGGCAATCCTGTGTTAAGCTAACAATAAACTCAGATCATCACATTGTTACCTCAATCTGTGTTACAACTCGTTGCATTATCTTTTCGTGAGATTTCGTAACAAACAATCAACTCATCTTCATTCACATTGAATACCTTGCAATCTGTTGGTAACAAACAAAACAATCATCACATGTTACTTTGGCAAACTGTGGTAACAAACAAAAACACTCATCACATCACATTGTTACCCTGGCAATCTGTGCCTAACAAAACAATATCTCAGCCATCATCACCATTGTTACCTGGACAATCTGTGGTCAACAAAAACTAAAGCCTAATGTAACTCAGCCATTCCCACCTTGTTACCTGGCAATGTGTGTGAACAAACATAACTCAGCCAATACACTGGGCAATTGTGGTAACAAACAATAACTCAGCCATCATCACATTGTTACCTTGGCAATCTTGTGGTAACAAAACAATAACTCAGCATCATCACCTTGTTATCCTGGCAATCTGTTGTAACAAATAGATAATAACTCAGCCATCATCACCTTGTTACCTGGCAATCTGTGGGTAACAAACATAATAACTCAGCCATCATCACCTTGTTACCTGGCAATCCTGTGGTAACAAACAATAACTCAGCATCATCACCATTGTTACAAAAAAAATAAGGAAAAAGGTCTGAGGATATAACATCAATAATATTATATATAAAATTGGTTAAATATATCTTGATATAGATAATCGATTAATTCGGGGGTAAAAAAAAGTATAAAACTCGGCCATCATCACCTCTGGTTACCTTGCAATCTTGGAAACAAACAATAAAAACAGCTTATCACCTTGTTACTGGGCCAATATGTGCGTATCACCTTGCCATTCATCTACCTTGGTACCTTGCAATCTGTGGTAACAAACAATAACTCAGCCATCAGATCCTTGGTACTAATCGCATCATCAGAAACAAAACTCAGTACCTTGTGACCTGGCAATCTGTGGTAACAAACAATAATCATACTATCAGCCATCATCACCTTGTTACCTGGCAAATCTGTGGTAAACAAACAATAACTCAGCCATCATCACCTTGTATACCTGGCATCTGTGGTAACAAACAATAACTCAGACCATAATCTACCATGGCAATAACACAAACCATTGTTACTCTGGCATCATCACCTTGTATACTGCAATCTGTAAACTGGTAACATAACAAATCACCACCATCATCACACTTGTTATCTGGCGCAATCTGTGGTAACAAATCAAATCACTCAGCCATCACTGGTGACCTGGCAATCGGTAGTAACCAAACAATAACTCCAGAAATCATCACATCTTGTTACCTGGCAATCTGTAAGGTAACAAACAATAACTCAGCCATCATCACCTAGTTACCTGGCAATCTGTGGTAACAAACAATAACTCAGTCATCATCACCTTGTTACCTGGCAATCTGTGGTAACAAACAATAATAACTCAGCCATCATCACCTTGTTACCTGGCAATCTGTGGTAACAAACAATAACTCAGCCATCATCACCTTGTTACCTGGCAATCTGTGGTAACAAACAATAACTCAGCCATCATCACCTTGTTACCTGGCAATCTGTGGTAACAAACAATAACTCAGCCATCATCACCTTGTTACCTGGCAATCTGTGGTAACAAACAATAATAACTCAGCCATCATCACATTGTTACCTGGCAATCTGTGGTAACAAACAATAACTCAGCCATCATCACCTTGTTACCTGGCAATCTGTGGTAACAAACAATAACTCAGCCATCATCACCTTGTTACCTGGCAATCTGTGGTAACAAACAATAACTCAGCCATCATCACATTGTTACCTGGCAATCTGTGGTAACAAACAATAACTCAGCCATCATCACCTTGTTACCTGGCAATCTGTGGTAACAAACAATAACTCAGCCATCATCACCTTGTTACCTGGCAATCTGTGGTAACAAACAATAATAACTCAGCCATCATCACCTTGTTACCTGGCAATCTGTGGTAACAAACAATAACCCAGCCATCATCACCTTGTTACCTGGCAATCTGTGGTAACAAACAATAACTCAGTCATCATCACATTGTTACCTGGCAATCTGTGGTAACAAACAATAACTCAGTCATCATCACCTTGTTACCTGGCAATCTGTGGTAACAAACAATAATAACTCAGCCATCATCACCTTGTTACCTGGCAATCTGTGGTAACAAACAATAACTCAGCCATCATCACCTTGTTACCTGGCAATCTGTGGTAACAAACAATAACAGCCTCTCACTTGTTACCTGCATAACAAACATCAGCATCATCACTTGTTACCTGGCAATCTGTGGTAACAAACAATAACTCAGCCATCATCACATTGTTACCTGGCAATCTGTGGTAACAAACAATAACTCAGCCATCATCACATTGTTACCTGGCAATCTGTGGTAACAAACAAAATAACTCAGCCATCATCACCTTGTTACCTGGCAATCTGTGGTAACAAACAATAACTCAGCCATCATCACATTGTTACCTGGCAATCTGTGGTAACAAACAATAACTCAGCCATCATCACCTTGTTACCTGGCAATCTGTGGTAACAAACAAAAACTCAGCCATCATCACCTTGTTACCTGGCAATCTGTGGTAACAAACAATAATAACTCAGCCATCATCATATTGTTACCCGGCAATCTGTGGTAACAAACAATAATAACTCAGCCATCATCACCTTGTTACCTGGCAATCTGTGGTAACAAACAATAACTCAGCCATCATCACATTGTTACCTGGCAATCTGTGGTAACAAACAATAACTCAGTCATCATCACCTTGTTACCTGGCAATCTGTGGTAACAAACAATAATAACTCAGCCATCATCACCTTGTTACCTGGCAATCTGTGGTAACAAACAAAAAACTCAGCCATCATCACCTTGTTACCTGGCAATCTGTGGTAACAAACAATAACTCAGCCATCATCACATTGTTACCTGGCAATCTGTGGTAACAAACAATAACTCAGCCATCATCACCTTGTTACCTGGCAATCTGTGGTAACAAACAATAACTCAGCCATCATCACCTTGTTACCTGGCAATCTGTGGTAACAAACAATAACTCAGCCATCATCACCTTGTTACCTGGCAATCTGTGGTAACAAACAATAACTCAGCCATCATCACCTTGTTACCTGGCAATCTGTGGTAACAAACAATAACTCAGCCATCATCACATTGTTACCTGGCAATCTGTGGTAACAAACAATAATAACTCAGCCATCATCACATTGTTACCTGGCAATCTGTGGTAACAAACAATAACTCAGTCATCATCACCTTGTTACCTGGCAATCTGTGGTAACAAACAATAACTCAGCCATCATCACCTTGTTACCTGGCAATCTGTGGTAACAAACAATAACTCAGCCATCATCACCTTGTTACCTGGCAATCTGTGGTAACAAACAATAACTCAGCCATCATCACCTTGTTACCTGGCAATCTGTGGTAACAAACAATAACTCAGCCATCATCACCTTGTTACCTGGCAATCTGTGGTAACAAACAATAATAACTCAGCCATCATCACATTGTTACCCGGCAATCTGTGGTAACAAACAATAACTCAGCCATCATCACCTTGTTACCTGGCAATCTGTGGTAACAAACAATAACTCAGCCATCATCACCTTGTTACCTGGCAATCTGTGGTAACAAACAATAACTCAGCCATCATCACCTTGTTACCTGGCAATCTGTGGTAACAAACAATAATAACTCAGCCATCATCACCTTGTTACCTGGCAATCTGTGGTAACAAACAATAATAACTCAGCCATCATCATATTGTTACCTGGCAATCTGTGGTAACAAACAATAACTCAGTCATCATCACCTTGTTACCTGGCAATCTGTGGTAACAAACAATAATAACTCAGCCATCATCACCTTGTTACCTGGCAATCTGTGGTAACAAACAATAACTCAGTCATCATCACCTTGTTACCTGGCAATCTGTGGTAACAAACAATAACTCAGCCATCTCAGCCATCATCACCTTGTTACCTGGCAATCTGTGGTAACAAACAATAACCCAGCCATCATCACCTTGTTACCTGGCAATCTGTGGTAACAAACAAAACTCAGCCATCATCACCTTGTACCTGGCAATCTGTGGTAACAAACAATAACTCAGCCATCATCACCTTGTTACCTGGCAATCTGTGGTAACAAACAATAACTCAGCCATCATCACCTTGTTACCTGGCAATCTGTGGTAACAAACTCAGCCATCATCACCTTGTTACCTGGCAATCTGTGGTAACAAACAATAACCCAGCCATCATCACCTTGTTACCTGGCAATCTGTGGTAACAAACAATAAACTCAGCCATCATCACTGTTACCTGGCAATCTGTGGTAACAAACAAACAATAACTCAGCCATCATCACCTTGTTACCTGGCAATCTGTGGTAACAAACAATAACTCAGCCATCATCACCTTGTTACCTGGCAATCTGTGGTAACAAACAATAACTCAGCCATCATCACCTTGTTACCTGGCAATCTGTGGTAAAAAACCAGCATACTGTACCTGGCAATCTGTGTAACTCAGCCATCATCACCTTGTTACCTGGCAATCTGTGGTAACAAACAATAATAACTCAGCCATCATCACCTTGTTACCTGGCAATCTGTGGTAACAAACAATAACCCAGCCATCATCACCTTGTTACCTGGCAATCTGTGGTAACAAACAATAACTCAGCCATCATCACCTTGTTACCTGGCAATCTGTGGTAACAAACAATAATAACTCAGCCATCATCACCTTGTTACCTGGCAATCTGTGGTAACAAACAAACAATAACTCAGCCATCATCACCTTGTTACCTGGCAATCTGTGGTAACAAACAATAACTCAGCCATCATCACATTGTTACCTGGCAATCTGTGGTAACAAACAATAACTCAGCCATCATCACCATTGTTACCTGGCAATCTGTGGTAACAAACAATAATAACTCAGCCATCATCACATTGTTACCTGGCAATCTGTGGTAACAAACAATAATAACTCAGCCATCATCACCTTGTTACCTGGCAATCTGTGGTAACAAACAATAACTCAGCCATCATCACCTTGTTACCTGGCAATCTGTGGTAACAAACAATAACTCAGCCATCATCACCTTGTTACCTGGCAATCTGTGGTAACAAACAATAACTCAGCCATCATCACATTGTTACCTGGCAATCTGTGGTAACAAACAATAACTCAGCCATCATCACATTGTTACCTGGCAATCTGTGGTAACAAACAAAAACTCAGCCATCATCACCTTGTTACCTGGCAATCTGTGGTAACAAACAATAACTCAGCCATCATCACATTGTTACCTGGCAATCTGTGGTAACAAACAATAACCCAGCCATCAACACCTTTTTACCTGGCAATCTGTAGTAACAAACACATGACGTTTTCTCTAAAACCACTTTTACAAATTTTGGAGACTAAGCAGTTTTGTTTAGCACAAGTAGCAAGAAGATTTGATTTCGTCCGAAAGATAACAATCTCAAACAAACCATGGACTATCTCAACCATTTTACAGATGTTAATTGTTATCTTGATCTGATAGCCGATAGAAAGATACACCGAATCTGTCAGAATTGGCGTCCGCTTATCCCATCACCAGCGTTTGTTAAACGAAATCCAGTGCCTAATGTGTCTACGCCAGAACGTCCTTTCTGAATTTGACACCATATCAGGTGGTGGTGAGTTTCTAGATAAGAAAAGGCAGCCAACAGTTGTTGTTGTTATTATATTCACAGCAATCAAAAAGGAATACCGCACCCACCCGCTTACAAGAGTGACGGTTCTGACCAATCTTTTGACGGGTGTCCAAGTTGAACCACTGTTCCGTAAACACATTTGTCAGGTTTATTTTGTATTTAAGAGCCACCATTACATTTACTTACCCCTTCGGGCAAATGTCTACTGAATTACTATCGATTTGCGGCAACGGGTTTTCGGTCTATCGTCTATTTTCGCCTGCTGATGATGGTGATACCAGAATGTAGCAGTGTTTTTGACCAAAGCGCCGACGGCACCGCGATTAATGTAAGCGTTTTTACGACATTGATGTTGATGAATCTGTGTTGTTCTTGACCTAGAGCAACTGTGCCTTCTTTAGTTAACTCATTTATCCCTGAAATTTCATAATGGACTGGTCTAGCCTTTGATTTAGAAGAGACTAATTGTGTCTTCAGGGGTGAATGATGCTTGATATAAGCTAGATATTAATATTTTGAACATCATTTGCCTAAATATCTGAATAACAGATATGATTATATTTGGCAAGTATACAGGACACTATACTACTACTATAGTACTTTAAATCACATGCGATATTTACTCATCAGATTAACCTCCTTTATATTTGTAGTTCTTAAAGGTGCTCCACCGCAGACATAGCATTGTACCCATCGTTTTAACAATAATTGGTGTTTAATTGTGTATTTATTTATATGTCTAATTAACAAGCAAAAATAATTAAAAATAATTTATTTTGCTTTCGCTGCATGCGCAATCAGTACTGCATTCAATATAGGACATAGTGTTACGGATTTTTTTCGGGATGCAATTAATTATTTATGATATTTTTATCTTGAAGTAAAATTGTTGGCTCAAACTTATCTATGGTGGTAATGGTGTATAATAGGTAACATTTGTAACTAAAGAAAAATACTAAATCATATGCTCCTGTTTTTGACAAAGCAAAAATTCCATTTGTCAGCGGTGGAGCATCTTTACAAATTTGATTAATTTAAATACGAATGTTTCATTTCAATATCATCCCTTTATAAATTCCTTTCTAATATCTTGGTAAATTGGTAATATTATAGATATCCGTTGATCAATACCACTTGACATTTAGTTTCTGTGTGACCTTCAACACTACTGTGGAATCGATCCATGGATGGATCAACGGATGCTTGCTAAACACTCTAGTGAATCTAAAGCCTTCAAATTGTTCATGGAGATTCATAATATTTATTTTTTGTCAGCCATTTTTTTTTGTCAAAATTTGACAGCATATTTCATGTAAATAACATATGCAATATACAAGGGAGTTTTTCAGGGTCAATAATATAAGATCATCATACTGTGGGAGGGTTCGCCTCTGGAAGAAGGTCCTGTCACAATACACAAACACACGCCCAATATATGAGGCACCACATATTGCATTTTTCTGCAGGTATTTTAGTGCTATGAGAACTCAATCTCTATCGAGCAACCTCCCCCCACCATCCTGTCATAGACTGACAGTGTCAGTGGTCCCAAGGGACACACGCCTGATCCCCTCCTGCCTGTGATATGGGATATGTAGCTATTGGAACTATTAGAATAATGACCATCGCCATTGAGTGAGTGTGATCGTCCGTTAAAGCATTACCGTATTTATACAGGCGTTCACACAAATGACGTGAGGTCTGATCTACATGTTTGTAGAACACTGTCGCTGTCTGTCTGTAAACTATTAGACACACAGTCATAAATCACACGTGAAATGCAGTGAAATGATCCCCACAAATCGATTTGTGTTCTATATCACTGGCAAAAGTCACATAATCCTACAATGGTTTGTAATAAAGAATCTCAATGTCAAATTACATTACAAAAATACGCAATGTATCAATTATCAGTTTGTATCAATTAAATATGATTGAGAATATTTACGTCGATTACCTGTACGCATCAATATTTATAAACATGTAATATACTGTTAAGATATATACATATACCACTCTATATGTGTACAAAGAACACAACTCATGAACAATCTAAGCCAAACGCACATGGGATAGGAAAAGACATGGACATTGCAGTTTACATCAGGGCCGATATCTGTTTGAGCGATGGCCGAATATCTGCTAAGTCGACTAGGCTCATTAACATACAGAATTGTTTAAAGATGCTCCACCGCCGACAAAGCATAAATGATATTCATCATTTGAACAATAATTGGTGTTTAATCGTGTATGTATATGTCTAATTAACAAAAAAAATAATATATTATAATTTATTTCCCCATTGGTGCATACGCCATTAGTACTTCATTCCATATAGGATATAGTGACACGGAATTTTTTCGGGATGCAATTAATTCTTTTTCATATTTATCCCCCGCCCAACGAAGTTGTTCGTTGTACCAGGTTCTTTTCCGCAGCATAACGTTGGAAAACCGGTTGAGATATATGCACGGAACTCCATAGGCACATTAGTCTTATGGTCTAGTAGTGCCTTTTGCTATTTTAAGGTTTTCACTTTTTGTACTTTTTTTCTGTAACCATGGAAACATTGCTGAAAATGGCAGATTTTTGTGTAAGAATCGTTTCCGGAGCACAACTCTAAAACCAGCAGAGATATTTCCATGAAACTTCATAGACACATTGTTCTTATGGTCTAGTAGTGCCTTTTGCTATTTTTAGGTTTTCATTTTTTGCACTTTTTCCGTAACCATGGAAACATTTGAAAATATTACATTTTTTTGTACCAGGTTCGTTTCCGCAGCATAACTGGAAAACCGGTTGAGATATATGCACAGAACTCCATAGGCACATTAGTCTTATGGTCTAGTAGTGCCTTTTGCTATTTTAAGGTTTTCACTTTTTGTACTTTTTTCTGTAACCATGGAAACATTGCTGAAAATGGCAGATTTTTGTGTAAGAATTGTTTCCGGAGCACAACTCTAAAACCAGCAGAGATATTTCCATGAAACTTCATAGACACATTGTTCTTATGGTCTAGTAGTGCCTTTTGCTATTTTTAGGTTTTCACTTTTTGTGCTTTTTTCTGTAACCATAGAAACGTTGCTGAAAATATCATATTTTGTAGCAGGTTCATTTCAGGGACATAACTCTAAAACCAGCAGAGATATTTCCACGAAACTTCATAGACACATTCTTTTTATGGTCTAGTAGTACCTTTTGCTATTTTTAGGTTTTCATTTTTTGCACTTATTCCATTACCATGGAAACATTGCTGAAAATATCATGGTAAATGGTAAATGTTACTTTGCAAAACTCCACCCATCTTTGTGTATATAGTCTAATATAAATGTCAAGGCTGTATACCTGATTCAACAATTGCAGCCCCGCACTACTTGAATTATACTCCATATTCTTTTAGCTCAATTTCCTTTTTCCTGTTTTTTTCCATACACATAAGTCTCGACAATCAAACTTACTTCAGCTTTGATATCTCCATTGGCTGGGGATCTGAATGACTATGTCCTTGTTTTAACTTAAAAATTAGAAGTTCAAACTTTTCAATGGTGGCAATGGTGTATAGAAAGTAACTTTTGTAACTGAATATTAAAATACTAAATCGTCTGCTCCAGTTTTTGATAGTGAAAAATACCATTTTGTCAGCGATGGAGCATCTTTAACTTAAAATAATCCATAGAAAAACAAATTAAAGACATATGGGGGCAATATTGAATTAAAGAAAGCTATGGATAATGTTACGAGATACCATATAGGTATAATGTCTTAATAAAACTAGGGTTTTAAAAATCTATTCTGATATCAAATAATGCATCATGCGTGTACGAAATCAATACTATTTATCAACAACATATGTTCTAATAAGAACGACCGCCTGATGAATTCATTTCCGCTTAGAAGTAGCACACTCATAGAAAGCAATCATGGCGAACAGTATGCAAGCCTCACTCATGGCGTGGGGGAAGCAACAATATCACAGAAAATAAATTTTCGTGTATTAACTTCCGGTAATTACTCCGGGGACGTCGAAAAGCGTCCTTGTATATCAATAAACTTAGATTGTACGTAGATACCTCTTAGCATCGCTTCACGTTTATCGATAAAAACAGAACTTAACTAGCTGAGGTATATAGGACATTTTCGATTTCCAGTTATGGAAAAACTGTCGCGACCAATATTACACGATGATTGCCATGACAACGCCAATAAAAGTCATTTCGCGAGTGTCTCATACCGCTTCCGATTCACCGGGGATAGGTCACGTGATACCAATCATGGTTTCGGTTCTAGCTTCATAACAACACAGGGTGAAATCGTCCGGTGAAGTGTGTCCGATTGTGATTGTTTATTGTCTGTTGTTACTACATGGTGATACGGTCGGCTTTTTGGGGTTTACTGGCTCAGCCTTGTCACTGGTGTCACTCTCGCATAATATATCTTAACACAGGGGAGTACAGGAATTGTTTACAGAATGAAGGATTGCACAAATAGCATGTTTGGTGCATCATTCCTGATGAGCCCCTGACTACTGACCATAACTATTACACTAAGGGTTTTATCCCACTATTGTCTTATAAAACAAACACTGACAACGCAGCTTCTTGGCATAGCATCAAAAACATATATGGAACAGTTGTTATTAAAGACTTAACCAACACATTTGTGTACTACACGAGTTTTGGGTTATAACATATATAAAATATATTCAAATCAATTCCTATGATTCAATTTACTAAAGATTATCTTTTATAAATTCAAAATTAATTTTGTGACTTTTTTTAGCCAATGACATGTCTGTTAACCCCCAATACATACTATAGAAAAGTTTATAATCTTAACGACACAAATCAATGCCGAATTTGGAAGGGAGACAGTCTTGTTATTGAAATCATACAATATGGCCAATACGAAACAGAAACAGTAAGTTACAATGGTAAAAATCTCGACTCCGCATCTCCAACCCCCAGAACGGTATACGTATATTATATAGAACACATCTACTAAAAGGAATAGTAATAACAATGCAATCATAAGCTCTTATCTCTGTTCATTCTGTAGACCGAATATACGTACCCGGCCTACTATACCTTTCGGCCGGGTACGAATTGGTGGCTATGTGTAGTAATGGAGCACTGTCTCAGAAAATCACTCGAGCACAATTTTCTGTACTTTTTCGTAGGTTTCAAATTATTTGAGGTTATACATGCATTTATGTGTTATTTTTATCCAAAGCAAAAATTACGACCATTCTTTATATCTACTTAACTATCATAAAAACGTCAAACTCATAATTTGTAGACTTGCCGTATAAATTTCTTTTGAAAACGCCATCATATTTATATGTGAAAAAATAATGTCTCGCTGTGAATTTGATATTGTATACTGTTCAGTTTTATTGCGTATTAGGTAAGTGATATAAAACAAGTACGATTATAAGCATACATACGTTTTAATAATGATTTTCAACAATCATTTCTTTGCTCCATTAGCAGTAATAGGCACCAATTGTAGCTCTAAAGACGACACCATCATCTGTCTGAAAATCTCTTTCGCTAAAATATTGCAGCTATTCACTCTGTAGTATAAATTCTTAAACTTTAATTTGTTTTTTACTGGGAATACCAGATGGAGGTTATGTTACGGAGAAACCAAGTCGGGCATGACCTTTATGCTCACTGACATTGGGGACATATCGGATTTCACAAACACTTACGTACACCCTGTTATAAAATAGGCGAATAAATATTTTCTTTTCTCTTTGTTGAATATCTAATCAATGTTAGATCTTGCCGAAATTCATACGATTATAATCCTTTTAATGTTATTAGTATGTTTTTTTTTTTATTTTTATGACAAAATAAAGGCAATTCTTTTAATTTGAAAATGGATATTCCAGGAGAATTAAATATGTAGGTTAGTAGGTTTATTGTAGTCGTAGAAGTAGGATTAATCTACCACAGTCGTAGTGTAGTATAGGAATCACATACAGTTTTATAGAAATGTCTTTTCTCGTCAAAGCAAAACAATTAATTGAGATTATTTCGGACGGACCGCCTGTTGCCATAGTAACAGTTATTTTAATTAAATGATATTGCGAAATGGGGGTAGACAGTATCCATTGTAAACGAGATTTCAGCTTCGATCTTGTAAGTAAAATTGAATGTTTCGTTCTGATTTAATTAATATCCGTCTGACTTTATTCACGTGGGCTTGGAAGTAAATTAAATATATTGTACTGACTGTAGGATCTCTGCCTATCCGATCGTTACATGTTTATGTTGTTGTGCAGCTCTAGAGGAAACTCTTCACTGCTAATACCTTGCAGATTAAGACATGAGATTTCAGAGAACTTTCAGACACAGAGGGAAAAATGCATCGCTATCTCGATAGTATGGTGTCAATCGATCTATTTCTTACTATACCACTCTCCAGCAGACTACCTATTCCTAGAATTGATGTCTTTGCTATAAGTTATCTCTCTGTCACAGCCACTTCACTATCGTGTGGTTTGGTTCGATTAGTTTAACATCGCATCAACAGCCAGATTCATTAACGGATGTACCTGGTGTATATAGTGGAAGAAATCCGGAGTAACTGGATAAAATGCACCGTCCACCGCCGAGTACCTGTCAAGTGCCCTACACGGGAGTCTAACACCCAGAGGTGTCACCCATGTCTGAAAGTTAATGGAAGGTGACATAATACTTTGATGGTTCAATACCAGAAATACCCTTTTACAATTACCGCCAAAATAGAACTACCGTTAAAATAAAACTACCACTAAAAAGAAACTATCTACCGTTTAAATAAAACTACCACTAAAGTAAAACTACCGTTAAAGTAAAACTACCGCTAAAATAAAACTACCAGTTAAGTAAAACTACCGTTAAAGTAAAACTACCGCTAAAATAAAACTACCAGTTAAGTAAAACTACCGCTAAAGTAAGTAAGTTTACAGTATATTTATCATTTGTTAGGTTCCATTTCAGTCCGAATTGTGTCTACCACTTTACAAACCAACATGTCGACATCGTAATGTACCTTAATAGCTATCTATATTCTTTTATTGGAATGACACAGAGGGAATAGTAAAATATCAAGTTACGTCTGAAATTTCTTTGATACTCTACCACATCTCATAAAGTAAGAGAACAAACATATCTGTCTTCGACAAAATCCCACAATTATGGTTTTCTTTCAGGGAATCATATCTACATACCAATAAGCGTATCAATGAAATAAAGGAAACATCACGCGGTATTCTACCAATATGAAATACAGCTGTTGCTGTTTACCTGTTATATCATTAAAACCATTAAAAATAGACTACTAGGGGAAGTAGTTATTTTAGATGTATTTAAATACCAAGTATTTAGTTCTAAATTTGTACTTTGTTACGTGATCTAGCTAGAAAATGCCACTAGACCTAGACACACCAGTGGTCCTAAACTCTAGGAGTTGTAGTGAGCGTGCCTGCCGCCAGACCTGGACGCTGTCGCTCAACAGACAACGCAGTAAATCGTTTTATGCAAAACAATAGATTCGTAGTCAAGTATGAAAACGATTGTTATTTATGTGAATACGTTACAAACCTATAAAGCAACTACAGAAAAAATAAACGACCAGATTACCATATAAGTACTGGTGGTGCGGTACCGCTGTAGACAGCCCCACGCTAGCCATGAGTATCTGAACGATTCTAGACAATTATGGGATGTCTGGTGTATACCAATACGTCACATTCACTTTAGTTAACAATTCCCACTAGGTGTTATATACATGCGATTGGAATACATTCTAATATACATCTATTCTCATTTACAGCAAACCCATTCGGATTTATCATGGTAACTTCCCGAAGTTTTACTCCGTCTAACGGAGTTTAACGAAAGGAATTCATTCCTAATCCGGTGGCTTATGTAATTCTTGTCGACTTTCATACATCAGAATACAGTCTGCACTGTTTGGTGTTTGGTGTCATTGTAATATGTTACTCTTGATGAAAGATTTTGTTTGTTTTGATGAAAACCTTTTTATTGAGTTTATTTATTTCTTTGATGAAACAGTATCGTTTGCTTAGTTTATTGTATGAAGCCCTAAAATAACAATGAATCTAATATACAAAATATGCTATGAAAAGTTTAAAGTGATTATGAAACAGCTTAATACAACATGACCATTGATGTTCTCTGCTGTATATATATCTAAAACCTCCATTATGTACATGTTAGTTATACTTTTCAGTCTACACCGACACCGTACCATGGACACAGAGACACATCAGCTGGCAATGGTTCGATAAGTGGCAGTTACGCTGTAAACATTACGGTGCCAGTCAGTAGGCGACAGCTGGCCAAAACAAAACTTAGAGGAGAGACCCTACATACATTGATTTTGTCGTGGAAATTTACATTTTGTATTAAAACACAACAATCTGTTGTATGTGATATCGGTATTTACCTTTATAATAGAAAGATTCAACTGTCATTCTCACCACAATACAGTGTATCGATACGATAGCTTGATATTTAGGATCAACTGTATAATTTCAGCTCTTATCATATTTACATAAATCATAATGCAAATTTACCAAAACCGACACTTTAAGCCAAATTTAACAAAAAAAAAACCTTGAAATTACAAAATAATGTCTGTATTAAAAAACACCTTTATCAAAATCCAGTAGGTTTAATAAAGGCCAATTAAACTGTTTTTTTAATGTGACGATCACTGTGTATCATGTACAGTAACTAGGCGATGTAAGATGTCCAGTGCTTTGTCATAAAATTAAGTGATGAAACATATATGTAAAGAATAGATCAATAATAAAAACAAACTGTTCTTAACTGAAACAAAAGACCAACAAAGCATAATGTTTAAAACATAAATATTGACTACATTTCAGGACAAAACGGAAATCAGATTTTATTTCCTAATTTGACTCGTTGCATTTCCGAGGAATACAAAAACCTTAAGATATGGCAGGAGACTTTTCACCACTAACGTAAGCAAAGTGAAACCACAGTCTAAAAATGAATGCAATAGGTACAAATGCTCAATTTGTTTGTTTGTTTGATTAATTAACGTCCTATTAACAGCTATGGTCATGTAAGGACGGCCTCCAATGTATGTGGTGTGTTGCGTGTATGTTGTGCGAGGTGCGTGTGTTGGGAGACTGCGGTATATTCATGTTGTGTCTTCTTGTTTAGTGGAACTGTTGCCCTTTTTAAAGTGCTATAACACTGAAGAATGCCGCCGAAGACACCAAGCAACACATCCCACCCGGTCACTTTATACTGACAACGGGCGAACCAGTCGTCCCACTCCCTGTATGCTGAGCGCTAAGCAGGAGCAGAAACTACCACTTTTATAGACTTTGGTGTGTCTCGGCCAGGGGACAGAACCCAGAGCCTTCCTCACATGGGCGAACGCTCAACTCAAGGCCAAAAGTGAGGCGGTGCCAAGGGAGGCATTCGGAAAGATTAAGTCAGTTAGGAAGAAGAGAAAAGATAAGATCCTAAATTTAGTCGCCTTTTACGATCATGCAATAGGGCAGCAGGTACAATTCTACAAACATACAGAAATTGCTGGAATAGAAATTCCGAAACACATCTTGACTGACCTGTCTAGTTTTCGTGAACAGGGCATGAACTAGTTCTACACGCGGGTTCTAACCTACGTTTTATGACGAGTAACATTCACCATACCTCTGCCGAGATAATTCATAGTTGTGAAATGCGTTTACATTTTATATCTTATTATTACATTGAAACGACCACCCATTCCAGCACTATTATTAGACTTTCGTTTTGATATATGTCGTTGTCTCCTAAGTAGGAAGTTCCGAGTCTCGAGACAGCTAATCTCCCTGGGAAGACAGCTTTCTTGGTAATAAAATGACTTCAGTCTCAGATAATCCGATTTTCACTGGAGCCTGGAACATCCTTGGTTATTCCTTCACAGTCAAATCATCGCGAGGTAGCATGCCAACATGTGGAGCAAGGTTCTCCACTCTTAATGGTAGTTTCGTAATTACTATTTACTGATTTAGCCTCAGACATGGACAGTCTGCTGTCGAAATCGAACGAGGGAGACAAGCTAAACAGACTCCCGGATAATAAAGCAACATATCTTCCCCTCAATGTTGTGTGTGTAGTGCCTGGTTCTCGGTAATAAGTCGTTAATGGAGGGTGGGATCGATGTGCCGAATCACCCTAATAAATATATCTTAAAATCACAATTTGACGAAGCAGATGGTACATTATTATTGTGTTCAGTTCCTCTAAGAATCACAAATTAGGTTTTATATCTCTTTGTGCATTCACGATCGAGGAGGCATTATATCCATAACACTATAGAAATATTGCAGATCAAAGCCCTGCAACCGCGAACGTCCCTCCGGGTTATTCATCCAGCAATCAAGATAATGCATTAGAAGCATCATCACTACTAGAACTGAAACTGTTGGAAAAGTCTGGCAGGAGATGATTTCCCATCGCTTTGAATGGATGAAGCTTGCACAATTCAGAACCTTCTCAACGATTTAAAACTAATAACTGTATTTTTGCAGGGATTTTTTTTTTGCCAAATTCGTGGATTCATCAAAATTTGTGAAATCACATACCTCGCGATATATTTTCCGGAAATCATGGTTTTACAAATCACACCGTGTCACGTGATTAACACTTTCGAATGCTACAAAGATGCTACACGAAAATAAAACTCCGTGAATAATTTCAAAACATGAAAGTCCCGATTTCGTCATTATCCTCTACACTTTCAAACGAATCCATGGGTAACATACCTCACTGATGCCTGGCACCAATTATCGTGATTTTAATTAGGTATCGACTCGTGTAGAAACAGGTTCCCTGTTATCGATCTAGTCCGTTGTGGCTCTTAATGAACATTATGTGTCGTTGAACCGCTCACACATAATCAAATTTTATCACTCATATGTGATGGGGACCCGCTGTCATTTAAGATAAATTGAATTATTTGGATGTCGTACATTCATATGGCGTAAAGTAAATACCATATAAATTCCACGTCAGAGACCTTCTTTATTTTGGATGTTGCAAGAAAACCGCCGAATATCCTAATCTAACCCCCTCCCCATTAAAATAGAGCCTGTTTATTGTCATTCTCATACAATATAATATTCCGTGTTATAATCTATTCACAATACACCGCTAAATTCGACTATTTAGCCTGGTAAGGTATCAATGCACTAAGTAACTCTTCCCCGACAAACGATAGGAAATCCTTTTTTAACTTTTTTTTCGCTCCGGGAGATCCATATGGTGTGTCCTATTCACAAACTAAGGATATAGACTATACATTTAGTTGGGTTTTCAATACATGCACGTATCGTTTGCCCTTCTGCATCCTCAGAGTACTAGTCGATGACGCCAATTTGCATAATTAACGTGAGCACTCCAATTATATACAACCAACTGTAGCATTGGAAGTCAACCTGGTATCGACCTGGGAGAGCGACTACTGCTTCTATAGACTGAAAGTATCTACGGCGAACATTGACTGATACAACACCGGAAGTATCTACGGCGAACATTGACTGATACAACATCGGAAGTATCTACGGCGAACATTGACTGATAAAACATCGGAAGTATCTACGGCGAACATTGACTGATAAAACACCGGAAGTATCTACGGCGAACATTGACTGATAAAACACCGGAAGTATCTATGGCTAACATTGCCTGATAAAACACCGGAAGTATCTATGGCTAACATTGCCTGATAAAACACCGGAAGTATCTATGGCTAACATTGCCTGATAAAACACCGGAAGTATCTATGGCTAACATTGCCTGATAAAACACCGGAAGTATCTACGGCGAACATTGACTGATAAAACATCGGAAGTATCTATGGCTAACATTGCCTGATAAAACACCGGAAGTATCTACGGCGAACATTGACTGATAAAACATCGGAAGTATCTATGGCTAACATTGCCTGATAAAACACCGGAAGTATCTACGGCGAACATTGACTGATAAAACACCGGAAGTATCTATGGCGAACATTGCCTGATAAAACACCGGAAGTATCTACGACGAACATTGACTGATACAACACCGGAAGTATCTATAGCGCAGAACATGGGTTTCCGTCACAGCGGAAGTATTTTTCACAGTTCACACAGACTGATGCAATACCGGAAGTATCTACAGCGCAGACCCTGTACTTCCGATACACCGGAAATATTGTCTGCAGGTTTCATAGATTTATTATAAGGACACCAAAAGCAAATACTTCGCTGTGCAAGACCTGCCTTAATAACCATCGATAATATATATATACTGTTCCTAGACACATATAGACATATATCGGAAATAGCTATATTTGACAGGGGGATATTCATGACACCAAAAATTAAAAAAAGAAATTAAAAAAAAATACTGAAGTCTAATACAGGCAGTAAACAGCCCTCGTGTATACACCACTGCAAATCGGGAGTATCCATCACATAGCTTGTTATGTACGGTGGTTCCAGGTCCCTGCATGTAGTTTATCTGTATGTTCTATATGTGTTCATCGTTTAGGTTTTTTGTGACATTCGTTACCGTCCTTAATATGTAATTCTATTTGTTCTTTTTGTGTCTTGAAAAAAGGGCAGATCATCTGGAAAATTCGACAATACTTTGTCCACACTGATTCGTATTCAACAGAAATATGTCTATACTGACCCAGTATGATATTTAATACAACCGTTTATATTACTCCCTTAACCAATATCTAATGGTTTGATATAATTATCAATATATTAAAAGTGATACTACTATCACATTAGAATTGCCTCTCATTCTATTATTGATCTAACTGTTTAGACACCATATACTTAAAATGACATTGTTTTCTCTGTCGGTATAAAACAATGAAATTAGCTTAATGCGTCAAAACATGTCGAATTTCAGAACGTGTGAAAACGTGAATTAAATTTTACCAGATTGTACCTGGTTTAATGCGTTGCTGTAGAAAACGTGAATAGAATTTTACCACATTGTATCTGGTTTATTGCGTCGGTGTAGAAAACGTAAATAGATTTTACCAGATCATACCTGGTTTTATGCTTTGGTGTAGAAAACGTGAAAAGAATTTTACCAGATCATACCTGGTTTAATGCTTTGGTGTAGAAAACGTGAATAGAATTTTACCAGATCATACCTGGTCTATTGCGTTGGTGTAGAAAACGTAAATATAATTTTACCAGATCATACCTGGTTTTATGCTTTGGTGTAGAAAACGTGAAAAGAATTTTACCAGATCATACCTGGTCTATTGCGTTGGTGTAGAAAACGTAAATATAATTTTACCAGATCATACCTGGTTTTATGCTTTGGTGTAGAAAACGTGAAAATAATTTTACCAGATCATACCTGGTTTAATGCTTTGGTGTAGAAAACGTGAATAGCATTTTACCAGATCATACATGGTTATTGCGTTGGTGTAGAAAACGTGAATAGCATTTTACCAGATCATACCTGGTTTAATGCTTTGGTGTAGAAAACGTGAATAGCATTTTACCAGATCATACCTGGTTTAATGCTTTGGTGTAGAAAACGTGAATAGCATTTTACCAGATCATACCTGGTTTAATGCTTTGGTGTAGAAAACGTGAAAAGAATTTTACCAGATCATACCTGTTTTAATGCTTTGGTGTAGAAAACGTGAATAGCATTTTACCAGATCATACATGGTTTATTGCGTTGGTGTAGAAAACGTGAATAGCATTTTACCAGATCAAACCTGGTTTAATGCTTTGGTGTAGAAAACGTGAATAGCATTTTACCAGATCATACCTGGTTTAATGCTTTGGTGTAGAAAACGTGAATAGAATTTTACCAGATCATACCTGGTTTAATGCTTTGGTGTAGAAAACGTGAATAGAATTTTACCAGATCATACCTGGTTTATTGCGTTGGTGTAGAAAACGTGAATATAATTTTACCAGATCATACTTGGTTTAATGCTTTGGTGTAGAAACGTAAATAGAATTTTACCAGATCATACCTGTTTTAATGCTTTGGTGTAGAAAACGTGAGTATAATTTTACCAGATAAATTAGAAAATTGGTTTGGCATTGTTCACGTTAGACGCGTAATGTAAACCAACCGACATTTGCGATCCAAGTAAATTCGCGAAGTTTATCTCCGCTCATTGACATATTAATTAATATTTTGATATTTTCTTTTGATTTTTCAATCCGCGATTTTTTTTTCTTCTAATTTTTGCAAATTTGTTGAAATGAAAATCGCTTCTCGATAAAGTTGAAAGTTACAATTGATATAAATTGAGTGCTAAATGAAAGCGAAAATTTGTCTGATGAATTTAATGCAAATTTATTTATTTAATTTCAAAATTACATCGAGTCCAATAGCAGGTTTAAGAGAGAAAATGATTCATTTATTTTTCACTCTAAGCCACACGTATATATGTTTGTACTCACTTTGTTGTATTTTGGAAAATGGTCTGTGTTAAGTTGAGGGAAAGGGTCTGTGTTAAGTTGAGGGAAAGGGTCTGTATTAAGTTGAGGGAAAGGGTCTGTGTTAAGTTGAAATCACTTGTACCCAATCTCTTGTCATATGGTTTTGACAATAAATACTTTTAAACTTAAAAACAGAGATTTGGAAAGCACAACGACAACACACTTATGATACATAATGCTATAAATACGAGTATTAGACCAAGAAGAAGCTGTGATGCTACCATACCGAAGACTTGGCTGTAATTACGTTATTACTATCAATGTAAGAATAATCAGCTAATGCATTGTTTATTTTTATGATACTCAAGAGAGTTATGATATAGCCATAATACTGTTACAATCATGGATTTTATTCTGAATCCTAATGACATTGTTTGGCTTGTGTAAATACGCTAAACATATGTGTCAATCGTCCTTAAAGGCACACTATCTTTCCGAAACAAACATTCTCAAGACTCTTAAAAAGTAATAATTACAAAATACATTACAAAATTTATGTCGCTGGCCTAACATGAGGTTACAACAACAAATAACACAAAGACTTCTTGCTAACCCATATTAACTGTGAAGCTTCACTTGCTGTTTTGTCGTATGTCGCAGGTTGGCGGAGAACCGTCACGTAATGACCCCCTAACACTTATAAATCTTACTGACCCTCTATTCCTTCATAGAGATCAGTTACGGACTATAAAAGTAATAGTATTCCCATTGTGAACATTAAAAGTAGCTTCGGAAAAGTAGGGTGTCTTTTATAGATAACCAACGTTTGATACTATACAGTGTATATAGAGGTCATGAGGAATAGGTTATCATACGGTTACATATATCAGACACGACTTACGGTTAATCCGTTAGACGTTCATACAAAGTTTAAGTTTGACTTTTGAACATAAAACACAATGTAGATCCGTAAGACGTGTTTAACACAAACTGTCGGTTAGGTGATGGCAACAGCTGAACTTACCACAATAACGTATAGCTATATAACATAAACATTATACACCGCCATATACGATAATCGCTGTAGGCACAGCTTCAGAGAACTATATATGTGTAAAGTATGTCATTGCTACTATATTTGAAGCCGAAATTGCCACCATGGACAGCGACACACGCTGCACATTAAAGTGTACCTTCAAAAACCGGATACCTGAAGTTTGTCTGTGTGTTGTGTTATTGCTTAATATTTTACAGTAAATACTATTTAAGACGACTTATCCAGAATGTTCTTGTTGTGCCGGTTTAACAATCTTGTTCATTAGGTAAATATATATACTATATATATCTACATACTGTCTTATATACCGAACAGCTCATCTCACCACATGTTTGGAAATGCATCACATTTTCATTTATAAATAAATTGATCTATGAAATGCGATGAGTAAAAAAAATTCTCGACAGCTGTGAATCTCTCCGGATTTTAGATAAGAATCACTTCGAATCCAAACGTCCTTTCATACGGCGTGCAATGAGGTTACTGCATACCCGATGTAAATGCTGGTTTTGCCCACAATAGGTTAGTGGACAATGTATTATTCTGAAATAACGTAGAGAGTATTGAAACATTTCATTACTTAAAACCACTTTATTTCTGCGTCTTTTACATTTTCAGCAATATTACTAAAACTCTTGCATATCTGTCTGAGGTTTGATTAGTATAATTGCAATAAGTCTCTATGCGACGGTCGGAATGGTACCATTGAGTACCTCGGTAGAATAGTTGGCATAATTCTAATAAACCCGAGTGTACCTCGAAGGCATATTTAAATTTAAATATAGAACCTCGCATACATTTCAACATATCCCTGTTGTGCATCGGATGATATCAAAATTTACCTATAGAGCCTCGCATACATTTCAACATATCCCTGTTGTGCATCGGATGATATCAAAATTTACCTATAGAGCCTCGCATACATTTCAACATATCCCTGTTGTGCATCGGATGATATCAAAATTTACCTATAGAACCTCGCATACATTTCAAAATATCCCTGTTGTACCTCGGATGAATAAATATTTTTTATATACCACCAGCTGTCAAACACTTAAATTATAATCAACTTGTGTGTCTATATTTAGGTATTTTGCTGCTCGGTAAACAAACTAATTATAAAGGTCAAGATCATGGCAAACAAAATCAGAACGATGGAGACCAGCGGTGAGAACACTGAACATATCCGCTATGTTAACCAGTAAATCGATAGAAAAAATAACCATTCTACACTTACCTGCAAATGCGTAGATGACAACCACTATTACTGCAAGAAATAGCACTACACCTATGGTGAGAAATAGAATGTTCAACACTTTTTTAAGAATACGATAATCCTCGGGATGATCGGCATTTAAAATTCGGTCACTATCCGGATTTCCCTTCATTCGGTTATCCTGTAAAAACCTATTAATCTTCTTCCAGATAGTATTTTTGTTTTTAGCTTCCGATGCAATAGGTCTAGAACTATTCTCCGGATCCGTTAGAATTATTTCTATTCCACGTGCATCCATGGTAACAGAGCTCGCATCCATCTCCATGTTTCTCCTGTTGCCGGGTTTCCTTTGAATGTCAGACGACATTTCGCGGCTGTGCTTCCCAGCTCCCGAATTAAATGAAGTCTCTTTATTTAATCCAGTCCCATCCACACGCTGTGATGAATTTGAAACATGGTCACGTGATGCACTCCTTTTAGTGTTGTGAGCGGGATTGCCAGTATACCCGTCACTGACTCCGCCTGCGTCGGGGGCCTCTAGAACAATGAATCGATTTTGATAGTACACGGCACTGCGGAGTGTGCTCCGCGGTGGAGAGGAGAGTTGTGCTCCGCTAGCTTCCGAGCCGCTGACTTTTGTCGTCTGTCCGGTCCGTTTCCGCCGTTCTGATTGCTCCGGAGCTGTCGTTTTAACGGCGGAACTAATGTCATCGTTTGATTTGACACCGGTTCCTGAAGATCGTTTTTTTCGTGGTCGGTCAGCTGCATCAGCCCCAGACCTATGGTGTTCGCGCTTGTCTGTGTCCTGCCTATGGCGCTCGCGCCTATCGGTGTCCGACCTATGGCGCTCGCGCCTATCTGTGTCCGGCGCCTGACCACTGACCGGTGCTGATCTATCCCCACTTCTCCTGCCGGACGACATAGACCCGTTCTTACTGTTTTTACCTGAGAAAGCCGAGTCATACGCCTCGATGTCGCTCCCTATAACTACAATGTCCTCCTCATCACAGTCCCCCGGGAGTATTCTCTCACATAACAAACCCTCGGGTGTAATACCCTGCTCAGCTCCTCGTGGACGATGGAAGTTTGACTCTGACCCGTGTTCATGAAGAAATAGTTCAAACTCATCCCTCGGATCGTCACTGTAGTGGTTACCGTTGTAGTATGTGTTATCAGAATACCCAGAACTGTTGTCACCCTCAGTAAAGTCGCTGTCGTCACTTCCCCGCTCAAACGCTTTGTTCGTAAAATGTATCTGGAAGAAAGCATAAAATATTCAAATTATTTATAAACGTATGTTTATAACAACCTTTAACATGGCGACTAAAGGAGGATTGTCAATTTGGGCCCTTTGGTGGCCACGACCGATCAGCAATATTTTTTGTTTACAGATAACCGGGGGTTAGGACATCATGATATGACATATTATTAAGGTCAGATCGGACTCCCTTGTGAGTTATGGGGGGTTAAACAGGAGGGGCAATTTTCTGTTTTGTCCAGTTTTGTTGGAACCAAATTATATTGTTGAATGATTTTTATGAGTTATAAAGCATTTAAGTTAAAAATAAAATATTTTGGAAAATATAACTTAGTGTTAAAAATAGGTCAGGGTGACTTTATTTTGTTTAATGTCAATTATTCAAGAATAAAGTCCATCTGGTGCCATTGTTAGGCAAAGAATATTGTGGAATGGAAAGGATTGGGAAGAGGGAGCAGGGGGAGAGGTGAGGGTGATTTTTATTTTTAAAACACCAATAAATGTTTTTGCTTGTGTTCAGAGGGTCATATACTTGCTCAAATACTTTGTTATAAAAATTTGAAATGCAATAATGATTTTGTAAATGTTTTAAATATGCATTGTATTATATATAATTAAATTCTCCTAAATGCGATTTATTACAGAAAAATAATACTATTGGAGTCAGTTTATATCATTTCTGAACATAGCAATACATTTATTGGTGATTTAAAGAAAATAACAAAAAATTCTCCCTCCCTCCCCTCTTGCTCCCCCTCCCCAATCCCATCTAATCCATAATATTTTTGCCTAAGTTTATAATATGAAAATGTATTGCTCAATGCAATTAAATTTGATATACAACATTTTTTTTCTTTTATTATGGCACCGGATAAACTTTTTTCTAACTTAATTGACATTTTACAAAATTAGGTCACTGTGACCTATTTTTAGACAATAAGTTATATTTTCCAAAATGTTTTTATTTTTTACATATAATTGCCTTATAATTCATAAAAAATCTTTCAAAGTTATAATTTGGTTCCAACAAAACTTGACAAAACAGAAAACTGTCCCTCCTGTTTAACCCGTATAACTCACAAGGGACGCCGATCTGACCTTAATCATATGTCATATCATGATGTCCTATCTTCTGGGTATCTGTAAACAAAAAGTAATGCTTATCGGTAATGGCCACCAGAGGACCCAAATTGACACTCCTCCTTTTCAGGGCCCAGTTTCTTCAACATACTTTGACTTAACATACAATTCTCCATAGGATAGCATTGCAGACAATAAAGAAAATCTTAAGTTAAGAAACTGTCCTCAGCTTTTGTCATCCTTTCCAATGGAAAATTTTAAATTAAGAAAATCCTTCAGATTAAGGACTGATGATAAAACGGGAACAAGAACATTCCTACTAAAAAGTGTTTACTAAGATACACTTGAAATCTTGGTCGTTTTGAAACCTTATACATGTATTATATGTTGATGGTTAAAGTGAGATATAAAACAACATCAAAGCTGTTGAATACACAGATCGGATCATTGTATCAAAATAATTAAAAATTTCCAAAAAGTAGAGAATGTACCCACGGATAGTTCAATAATAAAGTTAAGTATGTAGATTTACAGCCCAGAAACCTTATTTCATTCAATGCACTCTCAATGTATCTGCAGTATTACACAGATGTTTCTTCACACAGTATATTTCTTTTTGAGCTTATCAAACCGACTGTTGTTAGTTTTACTTTGTAAGTGACAGCCGCAGATATGTAACGAATACAAATGAGTGAATTAGTGCTGGATGTTGGTATCTCATGTAACCTTTACAATATCAGAATTATCAGTTTATTGTAGCGTATATTCTTCAGTGTAATGACTTTTAATGCGTTATTAATTTTCTGAGAAAAACGTCGTTCCTGCCATTTAAAGTACCTTTGAAAATAATTGTTGTCGTATAAAACATTTTTTCGGTTTATTAAAATATTTATCTTCACCGTTGTCTTCATCAAAACATTATATCATTATCTTCTAAACGTCATCGTGGCGAAATATCGTCATCCGTCGGTGATTTTGATTAATATCAAGTAGAATTCATATAGCCAAATATTGGTTTCTTGGTCGTGGAATGTCGACGGAGCTATCAATCCTGATCGTCGTTGGCTTATAGTCAGACATTTACACGTATAACACGTTTCATACACCAGAGGTCATCCTCAAATAACCTTAGCTATTTATATAGCATCAAGCTTTATCACCGATAACCAATAAATAAGTAAATAAAGTTATCCTTGGTTTATAAAATTGTGATCAGTGTAAAATGTTAACATTCCATCGGCTACTAATATCATGTTGATAATGTTCGACGACTGAATGAACTTCCTTTAGCAATATGCGATTAAACTTCCAGAAAGACATACTAAAATGTAAAGTTCATATCTACACACAATATAATGTTCCTATCTAAACATCAATGCAATGTTCCTATCTACACACGCTTCCCTGCTGGAGTACCTTTCCGTTGTGTATGTGTTGGGATCGTCCGCCAGGCCCATGTGTGTGAGACAAAATTAATAATGATTACATCTCCTGTCACAATTCCCTTGCTGGGTTACCAAGAAAACTGATGACACGTTGTTTCTGTATATTTCGTCCGTCAGGGCAATGTGTGACAATGCTAATAATTATGAACTTTCGTAAATATATACCAAAATATTGATTGTTATGTAGAAAACTCTCCGTGAAGAACATGACGTCTTGTGGCTGAGTTTCTGTGTATGTCGTCCGTCAGGATGATTGAGACAGTATCTGGTAACCCGGAGGAGAACAGGACAGCTACCGTGTATCAGTCCACGGATCAGAAATCGTCATAGAAATCTGTGTCTAATTGTTGTCTCCACATGTACTGTAAAACAGACTGTAAAAACATCGATATCTCTCGCACAATACAGGATCCCATCATCGGGCGCGCGCGGGCTCCAGTTCCCACGAGGCCAGGAAACTAACGACATTCTCGTCCGTTCGTTGTTGAAATAATGCAGGCAGTGTTGTCTTAGTAACAAAAGTAAATTCCAAAATTATGTGGCTTATTGTCTTAGTAACACAGTCAAACTGTGTGGTTTATTGTCTTAGTAACACAGGCAAATTGTTTGGCTTATTGCCTTCGTAACAGGCAAATTGTGTGGCTTACTGCCTTAGTTACAGACAAACTGTCTGGCTTATTGCCTTGGTAACAGGCAAATTGTGTGGCTTATTGCCTTATTTACAGACAAACTGTGCGGCTTATTGCCTTGGTAATATAGATGAACTATCTAACAGAGTGGTTTATTAACTTGATAACAGAGATAATTCATTTTATATAGATGTTTATTGTCTTACTAATACAAGCATATTCCTTACAACACGGTAGTTTTTTTAAAAGCAGGTGATATGCTGATATGATGCATTATTTTCTTGGCAAAATACACAGCATGACTATGGGTTATTATCATAACTTTATTCAGAAACTGGGTTTCATTTTTTCAGGAAGTCAAGCAGATGTCATACCAGGCTCCGATTTCTCGAAATAAAAGTACAGACTTAAGTCAAAACTTAAGTTTTTCTTCTTATGTAACTTATGTTGATAAAATTGACTTAAGTCAAATTTTGACTTAGGTTTGTTTCGAGAAATCGGGGCCAGGATATTTAAAACACAGCACACAACAGATACATTTGAATGAGTCAAAAACATAAAATGTTTGGTATCAAACAAGACCAACTCGGTGTCAAGATTTACGTTAGTGTATTTACAATGTCAAACACATGAATACTCATCACGAAATCACAACCCATTTGATCTGTTAATAACACATGCATATTCCGTTTTTTGTGTCCAAACACGTGTTTAGTGAAAATTAGTTTTACTTTAATTTGAGACACATATATTATAACGTAACATGCCGTCGCTCAGATGTACAAGGAATATCCAGAGACAAACACATTAACACAGTCACAACGGAACCTAATTACCTTAACAATTTATTAGATTCTTTAAAACTTTTGTCTATTTAGATAAACCGTGGATGTACTTTTGTTGCATCGGTGTCAAACACACCAGAGACAATTGTTTGTTGGTCACGTGGTACCAGCCACCAAGCTGTCACTGTGTGTTCTACAACATGCCCTGTCCGTGTATAAACTGCAGCTGGTACCTAAACTTACATACTAATATATCAAGTCATGTCTACAATTTCTTCAAACAGATATTAGTCCTTTTAAAATGTAAAATGACTTTTTGTATCTGAGCTTAGGAGAAGAAAATGATACATTTGTATGAAGCAGTAGGGAAAATACCAGCCATAGCCTACAATAACATACCTACAAACATGTACTTACTATTGATATCGAAGTAGGAATGTTATTGTTAGAGTTGTAGTTCTTATCACACTATTGGTTGATGATTATCAGAATAGCTCCCTACTCTACCACCCACTAATCATACTCCTACATTACACACACTAATCATCTACTAATCCTACTCCTACATTACACACACTAATCATACTCCTACATTACACACACTAATCACTCCTACATTACCACCTACATTACTTAAACACACTAATACACTCCTACATTACACACACTAATCCTACCTACATACATTACACACACAAATCAATACTCCTACATTACACACACTAATCATACTCCTACATTACACACACTAATCATACTCCTACATTACACACACTAAATCATACCCTACATGACACACACTAATCATACTCCTACATTACACACACTAATCATACTCCTACATTACACACACTAATCATACTCCTACATTCACACACACTAATCATACTCCTACATTACACACACTAATCATACTCCTACATTACACACACACTAATCATACTCCTACATTACACACATAATCATACTCCTACATTACACACACTAATCATACTCCTACATTACACACACTAATCATACTCCTACATTACACACACTAAATCATACTCCTACATTACCACACTAATCACATACTCCTACATTACACACACTAATCATACTCCTACATTACACACACTAATCATACTCCTACATTACACACACTAATCATACTCCTACATTACATTACACAACACTAATCATACTCCTACAAATACACACACTAATCATACTCCTACATTACACACACTAATCATACTCCTACATTACACACACTAATCATACTCCTACATTACACACACTAATCATACTCCTACATTACACACACTAATCATAACTCCTACATTACACACACTACTAATCATACTCCTACATTACACACACTAATCATACTCCTACATTACACTACACTAACATTCTCATAGTACACACACTACAAACTCCTACATCTTACACACACTAATCATATCTCCTACATTACACACACTAATCATACTCCTACATTACACACACTAATACACTCCTACATTACACACACTAATCATACTCCTACATTACACACACTAATCATACTCCTACATTACACACACTAATCATACTCCCTACATTACACACACTAAATCATACTCCTACATTACACACACTAATCTTATCACATCTACATTACACACACTAATCACACTCCTACATTACACACACTAATCATACTCCTACATTACACACACTAATCATACTCCTACATTACACACACTAATCATACTCCTACATTACACACACTATCATCCTACATTACACACACTAATCAAACTCCTACATTACACACACTAACTACATACACTCCTACATTACACACACTAACTCATACTCCTACATTACACACACTAATCATACTCCTACAATACACACACTAATCATACTCCTACATTACACACACTAATCATACTCCTACATACACACACTAATCAATACTCCTACATTACACACACTAATCATACTCCTACTACCACACTTTACTCCTACACACACACTAATCATACTCCCTACATTACACACACTAATCATACTCCTACATTACACACACTAATCATACTCCTACATTACACACACACTAATCATACTCTACATTACACACACTAATCATACTCCTACATTACACACACTAATCATAATTATACTACTACATTACACACACACTAATCATACTCCTACATTACACACACTAATCATACCACACTCCTACATTACACACACTAATCATACTCCTACATTACACACACTAATCATACTCCTACATTACACACACTAATCATCATACTCCTACATTACACACACACTAATCATCACTAACTCCTACATTACACACACTAAATCATACTCCTACATTACACACACTAATCACAATCCTACATTACACACACTAATCATACTCCTACATTACACACCACTAATCATACTCTCCCACATACACACACTAATCATACTCCCATACTCCTACATTAACACACTAATACTCCTACATTACACACACTAATCACTACATGACACACACTAATATCTCCTACACACACACTAATCATACTCCTACACACAACTCATACCATACCTACACACTAATACTCCTACATACACACACTATTCATAACTCCTACATTACACACACTAAATCATACTCCTACATTACACAAACACTAATCATACTCCTACATTACACACACTTATCATACTCCTACATTACACACTAATCATAATCCTACATGACACACACTAATCATACTCCTACATTACACACATAATCATAATCCTACATTACACACACTAATCATACACTACATTACACACACTATCATACACTACATTACCCACCTACATTACACACACACTAATCATACTCCTACATTACACACACTAATCATACTCCTACATTACACACACTAATCATACTCCTACATTACACACACTAATCATACTCCTACTACATTACACACACTCCTACAATACACACACTAAATAATCATACTACTACATTACACACACTAATAAATCATACTCCTACAACACACACTACTCATCATACTCCTACATTACACACACTAATACACTACTCCTACATCACATTACACACACACTAATCATACTCCTACATTACACACACTAATCATACTCCTACATTACACACACTAATCATACTCCTACATTACACACACTAATCATACTCCTACACATTACTCTACATTACACACACTAATCATACTCCTACATTACATTAACACACTAATCATACTCCTACATTACACACACTAATCATACTCCTACATTACACACTAACACTCCTACATTACACACACTAATCATTACTCCTACATTACACACACTAATCATACTCCTACATTACACACACTAATCATACTCCTACATTACACACACTAATCATACTCCTACATTACACACACTAATCATACTCCTACATTACACACACTAATCATACTCCTACATTACACACACTAATCATACTCCTACATTACACACACTATCATCATACTCCTACATTACACACACTAATCATACTCCTACATTACACACACTAATCATACTCCTACATTACACACACTAATCATACTCCTACATTACACACACTAATCACTTACTCCTACATTACACACACTAATCATAATCCTACATTACACACACTAATCATACTCTACATTACACACACTAATCATAACTCCTACATTACACACACTAATCATACTCCTACATTACACACACTAATCATACTCCTACATTACACACACTAATCATACTCCTACATTACACACACTAATCATACTCCTACATTACACACACAATCATACTCCTACATTACACACACTAATCATACTCCTACATTACACACACTAATCATACTCCTACATTACACACACTAATCATACTCCTACATTACACACACTAATCATACTCCTACATTACACACACTAATCATACTCCTACATTACACACACTAATCATACTCCTACATTACACACACTAATCATACTCCTACATTACACACACTAATCAGACTCCTACATTACACACACTAATCATACTCCTACATTACACACACTAATCATACTCCTACATTACATACACTAATTCATACTCCTACATTTACACACACTATACTTTTACATCACACACATATTACACAACACTAATACACACTACTAATCATCACCTACTAATTACACACACTCCTACATTACACACACTAATCATACTCCTAGCATTACACTACACACACTTATCACAACTCCTACATTACACACACTAAGAATCATACTCCTACATTACACACACTAATCATACTCCTACATTACACACACTAATCATCCTACTCTACATTACACACACTAATCATACTCCTACATTACACACACTAATCATACTCCTACATTACACACACTAATCATACTCCTACATTACACACACTAATCATACTCCTACATTACACACACTAATCATACTCCTACATTACACACACTAATCATACTCCTACATTACACACACTAATCATACTCCTACATTACACACACTAATCATACTCCTACATTACACACACTAATCATACTCCTACATTACACACTAATCATACTCCTACATTACACACACTAATCATACTCCTACATTACACACACTAATCATACTCCTACATTACACACACTAATCATACTCCTACATTACACACACTAATCATACTCCTACATTACACACACTAATCATACTCCTACATTACACACACTAATCATACTCCTACATTACACACACTAATCATACTCCTACATTACACACACTAATCATACTCCTACATTACACACACTAATCATACTCCTACATTACACACACTACTCCTACACTACACACACTAATCATACTCCTACATTACACACACTAATCATACTCCTACATTACACACACTAATCATACTCCTACATTACACACACTAATCATACTCCTACACTACACACACTAATCATACTCCTACATTACACACACTAATCATACTCCTACATTACACACACTAATCATACTCCTACATTACACACACTAATCATACTCCTACACTACACACACTAATCACATACTTTACTACATTACACACACTAATCATACTCCTACATACACACACTAATCATACATTCTACATTACACACACTAATCATACTCCTACATTACACACACTAATCATACTCCTACATTACACACACTAATCATACTCCTACATTACACACACTAATCATACTCCTACATT
The DNA here is from genome assembly GCF_041381155.1 of Argopecten irradians. NCBI lineage: Eukaryota > Metazoa > Mollusca > Bivalvia > Pectinida > Pectinidae > Argopecten > Argopecten irradians. Next base: position 28,710,131 of record NC_091148.1, read on the forward strand.
ACACACACTAATATACTCCTACATTACACACACTAATCATACTCCTACATTACACACACTAATCATACTCCTACATTACACACACTAATCACACTCCTACATTACACACACTAATCATACTCCTACATTACACACACTATCATCACACAAACTCCTACATTACACACACTAATCATACTCCTACATTACACACACTAATCATACTCCTACATTACACACACTAATCATACTCCTACATTACACACACTAATCTACTCCTACATTACAACACACTAATCATACACATTACACACACTAATCCTACTCCTACATTACACACACTAATACATCATACTCCTACATTACACACTAGTCAAATACTCCTACATTACACACACTAATCATACTCCTACATTACACACACTAATCATACTCCTACATTACACACACTAATCATACTCCTACATTACACACACTAATCATACTCCTACATTACACACACTAATCATACTCCTACATTACACACACTAATCATACTCCTACATTACACACACTAATCATACTCCTACATTACACACACACTAATCATACTCCTACATTACACACACTAATCATACTCCTACATTACACACACTAATCATACTCCTACATTACACACACTAATCATACTCCTACATTACACACACTAATCATACTCCTACATTACACACACTAATCATACTCCTACATTACACACACTAATCATACTCCTACATTACACACACTAATCATACTCCTACATTACACACACTAATCATACTCCTACATTACACACACTAATCATACTCCTACATTACACACACTAATCATACTCCTACATTACACACACTAATCATACTCCTACATTACACACACTAATCATACTCCTACATTACACACACTAATCATACTCCTACATTACACACACTAATCATACTCCTACATTACACACACTAATCATACTCCTACATTACACACACTAATCACACTCCTACATTACACACACTAATCATACTCCTACATTACACACACTAATCATACTCCTACATTACACACACTAATCACACTCCTACATTACACACACTAATCATACTCCTACATTACACACACTAATCATACTCATACATTACTCACTACTAATCATACTCTACATTACACACACTAATCATACTCCTACATTACACACACTAATCATACTCCTACATTACACACACTAATCACACTCCTATATTACACACACTACTCCTACTCCTACATTACACACACTAATCATACTCCTACATTACACACACTAATCATACTCCTACATTACACACACTAATCACATACTCCTACATTACACACACTAATCATACTCCTACATTACACACACTAATCATACTCCTACATTACACACACTAATCACACTCCTACATTACACACACTAATCATACTCCTACATTACACACACTAATCATACTCCTACATTACACACACTAATCATACTCCTACATTACACACACTAATCATACTCCTACATTACACACACACTAATCATATACTCCTACATTACACACACTAATCATACTCCTACATTACACACACTAATCATACTCCTACATTACACACACTAATCATACTCCTACATTACACACACTAATCATACTCCTACATTACACACACTAATCACTCTACATTACACACAACTAATCATACTCCTACATTACACACACTAATCATACTCCTACAATACACACACTAATCATACTCCTACATTACACACACTAATCATACTCCTACATTACACACACTAATCATACACCTACATTACACACACTAATCATACTCCTACATTACACACACTAATCACTCCTACATTACACACACTAATCATACTCCTACATTACACACACTAATCATACTCCTACATTACACACACTAATCATACTCCTACATTACACACACTAATCATACTCCTACATTACACACACACTAATCATACTACTCCTACATTACACACACTAATCATACTCCTACATTACACACACACACTAATCATACTCCTACATTACACACACTAATCATCATACACTATCTACACACTACACACACTAATCATACTCCTACATTACACACACTAATCATAATCCTACAATACACACACTAATCATACACCTACATTACGCACATTAATCATACACCTATATTACGCACACTAATCATACTCCTACATTACGCACAGTTATTCCACGCACAGATCGTGCGCTTTCACCAGGTACAAAACACAAAAAATCGTTATTGCTAAGACCAATGAGTAGTAACCGTAAATAGAGGATCGAAATATAAACCAAACATATATATATAATCTTAAATAAGTTTTTATTACATACATGTATGGAGGTTTAGAACGGCCTCCCATGTATATTGGAGACTGTGGTTTATTTGTGTGATTAGTTTAACGTCCTATTAACAGCCAGGGTCATGTAAGGATGGCCTCTAATGTATAACATCCTATTAACAGCCAGGGTCATGTAAGGATGGCCTCTAATGTATAACGTCCTATTAACAGCCAGGTCATGTAAGGATGGCCTCTAATGTATAACGTCCTATTAACAGCAAGGGTCATGTAAGGATGGCCTCTAATGTATATTCCCTGTATGCTGAGCGCTAAGCAGGAGCAGAAAATACCACTTCTATATACTATGGTGTGTCTCGGCCAGGGAACAGAACCCCAGAGCATATCTCACAGGGCGAACGCTGAACCAAAGGCCAAATATTGGCGATTAGAAGGGAGGGGGGCATTAGAAAGAAGACAGCTTTCACTTTGAAACAAAAAGAAAGAGAAAAAATAATTAAGAATACCATGCCGTACGGGCACAAAAACAGTATATCCCATCCGGTCACCACAAGCTTAAAAGGGGCAAATCAGGCGTGGTGTTTCCTAGCGTGATAATCGCTAATCAGGGATGGTAACTATCAGTGTAAGAGATGTGATATGTAAGGGACATACCTCGTTTGTTAATTAAAAATAATCTTTCTCACGGCGCGAACGATCTTTCTTTCAAGTATTGTATGTTCCTTTAATAGTGCCAGAACTTGGAAATACCAATTCAAAAAGCTGTAATAAATAATATTTTAAAGTATAATGCTTTTAATTTGAAACATTATTTTTTATTTACGTTTTACAGTACAAAGGCATATTACAAAAGACATCATTTTCTCACCTGGGAGATATACTTGTTATGTTAATTTGACTTCTTTTATGTTATTTACATACAAGGATATATAATAAGTCATAATAATATAAACATTCTTCGGTATTAAATACACAACTGTGCTTATACATGCCACACCGCTGGCGAATGGTATTTTTATCTATAAAAGACAGGAGCAGACGAAGTAGTTTTTCAGTTACAAAACTAACATACTTTACACCATTATCACCATTGAAAAGTTTGAAATTCTTATCTTACTTCAAGATAAAAATGTCAAGAAAAATTAATTGCGTCCCGGAAAAAAGTCCATTGCACTATGCTGTATATGCAATGAAGTACTGATTGCGCATACAAGTTGTTGTATATTATTTTTTAGGCATCATTTTACACATTTACCAAGTACCAATTATTGTTCAAACTAAGAGTATCATTTATGCCCTGTTAGCGATGGAGCATCTGTAATGTTTACACTGAATCTACATGTACTATTTCGAAGTAACTCTATCTAAGTAATGCGTACCAATAAATATATCTGCTAGTTTTGCTGCATTCATAATTGATCTTCAAGTAAATCTAATAATAGTTATCCACTTAAAATTTAACACATTCAGTTTACATTCTAAAGAAAGAATTTCAGAATAGAATTCTTAATTCTGATAATTCTTAATATCTTTCTTAACACTTTCTATTTGTTACATGTTGCTTTTCAAACGCTGTCCGTAGATAGAGTATAACAGTAAAGAATCAGCATCAGAATGGTTTATGCTAGATATTATTTACCATGTATACCAAATAAAATTTCTGTTTTGAGAAATTAATATATATATTCGCTTTGAAAAATATCTCATTTCCAATTTTGCTTCACAATCTTACAACATGCTCGCAATCACATATATGTACAATATAGTTTTTTTTCTCTCTGCTTACAAAATGTACAAAATTAAAAAATACCCATAAGTTTCCAATATTCTATGAGTGATTCTATATCGAAACAATCTGAGAATAACATCTTTTGCTGTATTATTCACAACCTTTTGAAACTTTTTCTACTTCGATTCCATTTACATAAAGAATATTTGATCTTTTTCAATATCGATGTAGTTGAATGATTAATTCCTGAAATAAAAATATCGTACATATCATATTCCCACTCCGTATTTGTTTTTATGCATTAGTTTAAATGTAAATAGTATGAATGGCTGAAGGGTATAAATACAAATCCACAATGGCACCACACAGGTTCTCAGACCATAATGAAGTGTATAAGGTTGGAAATTTTCAAGTATATTGGTTACAGCCCGCGAAATAAATTGAAATGAGACAAAATGTACTTGTTGATTTTTTTCTTTGCTCACTTAAATGACATGTTTTATTGGGTCACCATACCACAGATATTGATGTGAAATGATACTCTTGCCTTTACATTGATTTTGGTTACAACCTCCTATTTGTAACCCAGATAGCCGTGTAATAGCCGAACCAATGTATGTATGAGGAAATATAATATTTTCAACTATTATCCTGACTGTTCAATAAAACCTTGTTATATTGCATAGTTCGAAGTTATTTTGCATGCTTCCATGGAAACGTTGTATTGCACAGTTCGAAATGTTATATTGCACGGCTTTAGGAACACCTCGCTGTTGTTGTCTAGTTTTGTAGGAAACTTCCGAGGAATCGCGCGTAACAGTGAGTTACGTTATTATGACGTCACAAAGGTCCATGATCAATTTTGCGCTAGCTTTATAAATCTCGAACCAGGCACGTCATGTAGACGTTTATCGAGTAGAGGACGGCGAATGTACTAGATAAAAGGTTGCATGTAGGTCTAATAACATTAGAGAAGACAATAAGACATACAACGTGACACGTGACATACGTGTGTAATACGTCAATCTTCCATAGGACTTGAAGCTTCTCCGTACGGTACGGTGCTGATTTTGTCAGGTGATTGTCGTATTCGTTTTATAATATATTCAACTGAAAAACTGGTGATTATGTAATAAAACAAATATTTCATGGGCTACTGTGCTCTAGTTCATAATATTTAGCCCTTGGTGGTGGTAATCAACAAATATTTGTTTGTTTGTTTGTTTGTTCAACCCGTATTCATAAATTCAATAACAAAGTTAGCTTATTAGACAAGACCAATAACATTGTATGTTTGTTTGTTTGTTTGCTTGCTTAACTTACGTCCTATTAAAGGTTATGGTCATGTAAGGACGGCCTCCCATGTATGCAGTGTTTTGTGTGTATGTTGTGAGAGGTGCGTGTTCTGGGAGACTGTGGTATGTTCGTTTTGTGTCTTCTTGTATAGTGGAACTGTTGCCCTTTATATAGTGCTATATCACTGAAGCATGCCGCCAAAGACACCAAGCAACACACCCCACCCGGTCACATTATACTGACAACGGGCGAACCAGTAGTCCTACTCCTTGTATGCTGAACGCTAAGTAGGAGCAGAAACTACAAAAATGTACCACTCATATTGACTTTGGTGTGTCTCGGCTAGGGGACAGAACAGAAAGCCTTCATCACAGAGGCGAACGCTCAACTCAAGGCCAAAAGACCCTAAATTTAGTCGCCTTTTACGATCATGCAATAGGGGCAGCAGGTAAAGTTCTAACGCCCTACCAGCAGGGCCTTGGATGTACGTCTGTCTACTTTGTGAGCATTTTGCGGTTCCGTTACATTTTGTTTGTTTGTTTGTTTGAATTAACGTCCTATAAACAGTCAGGATCATGTAAGGACGGCCTCTTATGTATAAGGTGTGTAGCGTGTATGTAGTGTGTGGTGAGGGTTTTGGGATACTGCGGCGTGTTCGTGTGTACTTTTGTATTATTAAATGCATGCTATTTTTATAGTACTATATTACTGAAGATACCAAGCAACACATATCAGCTGGTCACATTATACTGACAACGGGCGAACCAGTCGTCCTACTCCCTGTTTGCTGAGCGCTAAGCAGGAGCAGAAACTACCACTTTTATAGACTTTGGTGTGTCTCGTCCAGGGGACAGATTCCTTAAGGGGCGAACGCTTAACTGAAGGTCAAAAGTGAGGTAGTATCAAAGGCGGCATTGGAAAGAAGAACGTAAGCTAGAAAGTAAGAAAAGATAAGACCCTAAATTTAGTCGCCTTTTACGATCATGCAATAGAGGCAGCAGATATACAACAAGACTCTATCGTTATGAACTTGTTACGATTTTTTTCCGTTGTCGGTTGTGACAGGGTAGGGTGTGCACTTCTGCTCATCACTACACAACGTTTATGAGAATCCGCTACACAGGATAAAAAAGCCGGGATTATTTGTCCATACCCCTAACAAATTGCGAATTTTCGAAACACACTTATGTCAAAAATTGAATTATGTCACAATTGTTCACATAGCTACATATTTGCATTTGCCATTGCGACTTCCATTACTCTAATGATAATCGTGATGTCATCTGCATTATGAGCCAATAAATGCAGCCGAGATGGTTATAGTTGAATGAACCATTTTGGTTATGAAACTTATGAAAAATTTTAAAATGTCTGGATAATTGAAATTAAAAACTGAAGAACTATTGAAAAACATTGATATTTTTGTTATTTTTTCAATTTTTCATAGGGGCTATTTTTTATCACATTGAACGTAGCTGTTGAGGTTAAATGGCTGAAGCGGGAAATTCAAAGGTTCACTCGCATCTTAATTATGTTTTACTTTGAACTAGAAAGTAAAATGTAAATACATTGTATAACAATTAAAGGATTGTTAGATTGCATTTATTGGAATTAGAAATGCAATCTAACAATCCTTTAATTGTAAATAAGGAGAAAAAACTGACTCTACACTTTTCTTTCGTGAAATCGGAGCCAGTATTTGTGAGGATGTCTTATAAAAGGTCAATAATTCCACTATTACTAGAGGGCACAAGACGGATATACCGCAGCTTCCCAAAACATTTGGTGTGTTGGGCGGCATGTTTCAGTGGTATAGCACTATAAAAAGGCCAACTGTTCCACTATACAAGAAGACCCATCATGAATACACCGCAGTCTCCCAAGACCGCACCTCGCACAACATACATGACCATATCTGTTAATAGGACGTTAATTAATCAAACAAACAAACAAATTCCAAAACATACAGCTTCCTAAAATATACAGATTCCCAAAACATTCATCTTCCAAAAAATACAGATATCCTCTGAAATCATAATCCAGATAATTTCTATTTTACTACAGTATTATCATCGTAAATGTATTTTCGATTTATCTACAATGCACACAAGTAAATAAATCAAACAAAGAGGCGCCATGTTTACGCTAGTTTGTTTCAGAAAGAACAAATTAATCGGTTTTCTTTTTCTCTTTAAACTGTGAGATTAAATATTGAGATCTGTCAGTATTAGTGAAATGTTGACTATTTTGATCTTTACAATTGAGGAGTAAGGATAATATACGTTAGGCTGTATATAGCTACTAGCACTGATATTATAGTAAAATGGAAGATAGTTGCATCCCACTATCTGATTACGTTTTAAAGATATGACCCTAAGTATACAAGTTTCTTTAATGAATTAATATTCTAGCTTAATTAGCAATACCGGTAACTCACTAGACTAAGTGCTGTTTACTAATATCATTTTGACTAGTGTAAGAGTTGGATATTTCTCCGCTCCGCACCCGACTGTAATAAATCAGTATATAGAACAATTCTATCCATTACTAAGAGACTTGATAAGTGCAAGGAACATATAATTTTTACAAATGGAGAACTGGATATTTCACCAGGGTAAACATGCACATATTAAACACTTGCCATTGGACTTTGCCAAGCGTTTTTGGACACTACCTCCGCCTTGGACATTTCTCAAGAATGTGCTTCAAAAAAAGTGATACGAGAAAAGTCAACCGCCTCGGAAAATGTCCGGCCAGTGAAAAGTCAGCAATTAAAACGAAGTCTCCGCGCTAAGAAGATTAAGAGGATCAACAGAGAATTAAAACTTTCAGATTAAAAAGGGAATCTTTCGCCATTTTTCTCGAAAACAAAGTGTGAACTCCAGGGACATACCAGGACTGGTAGGAACATGTTCCTATTCGGACATTTGTGATGTTAATTTGAATATTGAACCATACTTAATATTCTATGTTTAGAAGTAAAATACCCTCGTTTCGATGTATTGCTTTAACGTATTTAACTGTTTTTCGCTACCACAAAAAGTAAGAAACGACTATTGCATTCGCAGTGCTGTTTAACAAGTTCCTGTATAATTTTGATCATTTTGTAAGTATATTCACTTTACAGTGATATTCTCTCCGCTCCGCAGACTGTAATAACATTAATAGGAAAATTCTGTGGAGTATCCTTTTTCACAGACCATTAGAGCTATTTTTTAGCTGTAGCTCTTGAAAACCACCTAATGGCAAGAAAATATGTTTAAGGCAATCCGTTTGTAAAACATGTTTAACACACATAACGGTTGAACCATACGCAATATGTTTGCGTACGCAATACGTTTGCGAATATACGCAATACGTTTTTCAAATAAATTCAGTGCATTCGCGAATAAATGCAATACTTTTGCGATTAAAAGCATTTTTTGTGTAAATAAATACAATACTTTTGCAAATAAAAGCATTTTGTTTTTAATAAACGCAATACAAATGCAGTTTGCAAATAAACACAATACAAAATTCGTGTCGATGCTGCCTATACAACAGTTTAAAGACGTTTTTTGTCACACGGCTGACTTAACATGGTTCTTTGACTGAGTCGGTGGAGCCGATGTTTTATATCGCCGGAGACCCTAGTTCGATTTCTGTCGGGCACCCGACACAGATGTGTCCCTGTTATATTACACAAAGCTACTGGTACGGTAAACACAGTAAATCTAATTGAAGTGCACATCCAGGGCGATGTGATCTGATTATTACGGCGATAGTATATAGGTGTTATTAGCCTTGGCTAATAAATCGATCTCACCTGGCCCCACTGGAGGTTACACCGCTGTATATACGTTATAGTCAACACGGCATCAGATGTAACTAATACTACAAACACCGTATATAGCTCGGTAAAACGTCGCGTGTGTGATATATATAGAGTAAAATTAGACAAAAGCACGTGTGACGTTCACAAATACCAATCATTGTAAAACGCTAGCTAGTCAATTTCATCCCCGACCATGGTGTAGAGGTGGCAGGTTGTACGGTTTACGGGGTGTTTATAGAGCTCAGTAACAGAGCTATCCTGTGTCACTCTAACATTATTATCAGGGAGATGTTCACAGCTTGTAAACACTCAATCTTCTATAGTGGTTTATTTTAGTTCGAAAATGACGAGTTAAAACTGTGGAAAAGATGTTAGAGACATGTTAGTTTACACAACAACACCTGGAGCTTTATAAGAACGTATGGTGAAAGGGGACACAAACTGAAAGGTCATGACCTTGTCAACCGTATACAGATAACTATATATGTATATGTTAAGCTTAATTTTGATGTATTTTTAAATTCTCGGATATTAGAAGGTGCGGCTCGGTAATATATCGTGTAATGTTTGTACTTACCGAGGTAAGGCTACTCCATCCCTCAGCCTCTGTAGCCAGTCAGCGCGCCATAGTCTAACGCTACTGCCGAACGCTTTAAATTAGAATGGCCCTGCATTATTAATCGAGCCCACAGAATTATATGGAGAAAACTGCACGCTTCGATGGCCAGACAAACAGACGAATGACTGCATCACCAATAATAAATACGGTTATAAATACCATCTACCATAATTGATCTTTATGTCACAGCATGTCAAAGAGACTTTTACCAACATTATCCTATTGAATGCTTCTTAACTTATTAAACTACCGTATTAATTCTGTCACACCAGTAACAAATACGGTTCATAAATACCATTCACCATCGTGGATTTTAATACCATGACATAGTTTACCAATATGACCCTATACAATACGTCTTGTAAGGAACTACCGTATTTATACTTTTAACGCCAATTAAAAAATACCTTTCTTGGAAAGTGTTTACAACAGTACTCTTAAATGTCACGACATGTTTACAATATACTTCATAATATAAGGCGCCTTGACTTAAACAATTACTGTTTTCTTAAGGTTTTCAAATCTGTATTTCTGACCATTGCATTATCTTTGGAAGGTATGTCAGGACTTGTATCATAAAAACGTTCAAACGAAAAGCATTTCCAGGATTTACCATACCGGTGCTCCGAAACAACAAGCTTAAATCTTTTTGTAGACAGTATGAATATGATTCTTTTACATTGTAAATATATACTTCAATTTTCGCAGTATTTTTTCGAAAAATAATGCAGCTAAAATTAACAGATGCATAATACGGTTATCTGAATTCGAAATCTAATACCTTGGCTGTATGCATATTACATTTCACATTTTTTTTTTTTTTTTTTTTTTTTTTTCTGTGGACTTTTTTTGGAGGAGGTTTGTGAAGAAACTGTAACATTTGAAGATAGCTTGGTTAGAGTGTCCTACCTTCGACTTCTATACGCTCGAAATGCTCACAATTTCCCTGGGACGTGATTTCATTCTGTCGCGAAATTAAGGGGTCTCGATTTCTATAAGGAAACGATTTCAGCGAACCCCGACTAGATAGTTGGTCCCGCAGGTAGGGCGTTATGCTAGGTTTACACTATGTTCCCGGCGGCCACGGCAGCCCCGTTTCAGACCACCGTGGACAAAACGTGGTGACCGCGAGACAACGTGAGAACAGCGCAGAAGGACGTGATAGAAAAACGTAAGCGCGGCCCGATGAATACCGTAAGATGTCCGTGCCAGATTTTTAAACTGTCAAAAAATTTGCCACGGTAGTCATGGTACTGATGATGAACGACACATGACGTAATAAAACGGGATTGACGTAACAAAACCTAACAGTGCGTACGAGGCCGTAACAAAACGTCCAGACGGTCCGTGGTGGAACGGGCAGCAAGCACGTTCCCCGGAATTTCACGGTGATTTCAAAGTTTTTTGGCGTTCTGTTGAGTTCTTTCTTCCACGTATTTTAATCACGGTTGATGCAAGATTGGGCTGCACGTATTTGTGCTGTTTTTGTCCAGGTTTTCAAGGCTTTGACGGCAAGCCAAGGTGGAAGATAGCCATTTCGATGCGTTCTGTCAAGGCACATCACGGCTTGTAGCGGTTGAAAGCCCGACGTGATACTGCGTTTTGCGTGTATTAGCGTCTCTTATTACAGGTCGTTGCGTTGCAAGCAATATTATAATTGCCTGGCCCGGTACAAATTTTCTACTTCATGGAGTAAATTTGTATTAATAAATAGAAATAGTCATTATCAAACACATTTAAATCATCATATTTATACCAAAGCTATTATTTCAAAAGGCAGATTAAGTGAGAACCATTTCAGAAAAAAAATATTTAGCGAAAATAGAAACACTTGGCTATGATAATTATAATTTTGTAATCAAAACGTGTTTTGAAATGACATTTTCGGCAATAAGTATTGTTTCATTTGCTCCAAAAAAGCCCGGCATCAGACTTTCATCCCTAGTAAGCCTTCGCGGACCGTGGAAAAACGTATCGGAGTTTGATCAAAACGTGTAAAACGTAGCAGACCTCTTCAGATCGTAACAGGCCTAGAGAGAACGTAGTGGTATCCTTGATAGACCGTGCTAAAGCCGTGGTGTACCTTTAAACCTCCGGGAACATGCACTTTCCCCTATATCCACGGTCTACCACGTAATCCGTAAAATGACCGTGGCAAAACGTTACAAGACCTAGCTCAACTTGAAAATACAGAGACAAAAATAGCCAAAATTTCCACGGCGCACCACGTTCCGGCGCAAACGGGCTACCGTGGTCGCCGGGAACATAGTGTGTAAACCTAGCATAAGAATTGTCCCTGTTGCATGATAGTAAAAGGCGACTAAATTTACGATATTATCTTTATTTCTTCCTAACTGACTGCATTCTTCTTAACTTCTCCCTTGACACCAGTCCACCTCACTTTTGGCCTGGTTGAGCGCTTGCCCCTGTCAGGAAGGCTCTGGGTTCTGTCGTCCCCTGGCCGAGACACACCAAAGTCTATAAAAGTGGTAGTTTCTGTTCCTGCTTAGCGCTCAGCAAAAAGGGAGTGGGACGACTGGTTCGCCCGTTGTCAGTAGAGTGTGATCGAGTGGGGTGTGTTGCTTGGTGTCTTCGGCGGCATGCTTCAGTGATATAGCACTATAAAATGGGTAACAGTTCCACTATACAAGAAGGCACAACATATACCGGAGTCTCCCGAAACATGCACCTCGCACAACATACACGCAACACACTGCATACATGGGAGGCCATCATATTACATAACCATAGCACTCGCCCCTGTGAGAAAGGCTCTAACCTTGATTCTGTCCCATGGTTGAGACACATCGTAGTCTATAAAAGTGGTAGTTGCAGCAATTGCATAACAGTTAGCATTTAGGGAATGGGACGAATTCCAAATAGTCAATAGAATAAGATAGCAGGTGTTGCCTAAATAGATATTCTCCCATTGCCTGCATATGTATATATATTAAGTTCTTTATCCTATGTCAGTACTATGACCGGGTAGAATGTGTTGTCTGGTGTCTTTGGCGGTACACTTCAGTGAAATAGCACTATAAATTGGAGAAGATTTTTTCTATTACATACAGACTTAACACGAACATATCGCAGCTTCCCAAAATCCACATACATTAAAACATCCATACAAAAATATACAAACATTCAAACATACATACACACTACATAAATACACAGACATTTAAACATACATATCTACATAATGGCCTTGACTGTGTAGGGTGTAAATAAAATAAGAAAGGGTTGGAAGTTATACTCTGTCTGTTGTGGATTTGTTCAACACCATGCTTTTCTTTCTATTTTCCCAGCCATCTAGATTTTTCTCCTTTTTCAACTTAGATTAATTATGATAGATAATTGTTGTGTCTTTAGTAATGAATTCAGTTGGAAGATCATAGTTTAAGATTATTCTATAAAAATAACTGTATTGCTATTTTATAAAAAGGGTTAGCTTCTTCTGCTAGAGTTAGGATTATTTAGGTAAAAATCATACTCTATATTGTACTACATACCTATATAGACGTATATAGTACTATGTAGATTATTATTTCTTATCTAGACGCTTAACACGTCTAAAAATGATCTTAGAACACTCTGGTTGGGCCATTATTATATCGAATGTAATAATTCTCAGATCCTTAATGAAATACACTGACCAAAAAGAAATACTCGATATACTCCGACAAGGCCGTAGAGGTAGCTGATCAGTCCTTGATTGTGATGAGCATCTTTAACGTGGTAACACTGAGTAATAGTTGAGGATGCTGGTCGTTAACTGCCGTGTGTTTCTGGACAAGGGATTCATTTAATGGCGGAATTGCCCTGTTTATGTATGGATTGGTTAGTGTCGGACCTCGGGACTACAGAGGAGAACAACTCGTCTGTTTGTGGAAGGTCGGGATAATTATAGAGGAGGTAAAGCAGCTGGTCCAAATCAGCCGTCTCGTACATCATAATGCATGGATAGAATAGCCTGTCAATCCAGTGTAAATCGCGCGCAAGTTATAGCCATAGGATACGATTCCTAAAGAAATAAAGAGGAATATGCAACGAAATGACATATATAAGGACACGATACATAAAACGATATACACAGGGACATGACACCATAAAACGATATACACAGGGACATGACACCATAAAACGATATACACAGGGACATGACACCATAAAACGAAATACACAGGGACATGACACCATAAAACGATATACACATGGCCATGACACCATAAAACGATATACACAGGGACATGACACCATAAAACGATATACACAGGGACATGACACCATAAAACGATATACACAGGGACATTACACCACAAAACGAAATACACAGGGACATTACACCACAAAACGAAATACACAGGGACATTACACCACAAAACGAAATACACAGGGACATTACACCACAAAACGAAATACCTCCTTGTAACGATACCAAAGAATGAAATAACTAAGACAATGATACGCTGGTGGAAAACAACGATAGAAACAGAACCATAAATACAAGTGTGCGTTACAGATTAAATACTCAGGGGCACGACACATTGTACGAAGACGACACACTCGCGCGTTTAATAAGATATTAAGGATATTCCCAATTCACGACTGGAGGAAAGTCAGTGTTCCGGGAAAAAATAACCGAAATACGGTCAGTGGATGGCAACAACCACACGTGAATGTCGAGCTTTCGAAAATGAGGGGCTATTTTTTTATTATCATTTTTTTCGATAATGCAAGTATGTCAGTGTATCTTAGCCTTTCGAACATCGTGGTGGTGCAATTCTGCAGTTGCATATACATGTAACAAAGTTATCTGCCCGTGAGGGTAGGTACACGTACCGATTGTGACGCCATGTGCATGAGAGTGAAACGTTATTTTTTCACAGAAAACGACGCGAGTGTCACTCCCAAATTAATGACGTCAGAATGGAGATGACTCTAGATCTGTGACGGATTACATACGTCCTATTTACATTGGTGCTCGTTTTAGTTCCAGACCCATGCGGACAATGGTATTTGATAAAGCTACTCCTCCAAAATATCGATCGATACGAGACGTCACTTGAAGACTTAAACCACAGAGTAATATGAGAAAAGTGATTAAGCGAAAATTGTGACAATTCCATTTGTATTTGTTGGGATACAATCGTGTATGGCTATTACATCATGTCCTGTTTATTGAAGTGTGTTATGCCGGTGATGAGAGAGAAGCCATTTATAAGTTATTCACAGGAGCTTCTCGTCTTCGTGTTCAATGAAGGGTTTTCATGATGTCATAGGGTCACATTATGAATACAGTTCGTGTGATATGTTTACCTGTGTTTCTATTTATAGTACGTGTCCATGTGAGTCCAGTATTTATGTAATGTTATTTTTTCATGACAAGCGTTTATATAACGATTTAAGGTCGAGGAATTAGGTTTGTTCCTTCGTGACAAGCATTTTATAGTGATGACGAATTTGTTTTTGCCTTCATGACAAGTGTTGATACATGTATAACGATTTAAGGTCAAAGACTTTGGTTTATCCCTCCATGACAAGCGTTTAATAACGATATTTAATGTCGAAGAATTTGATTTGTCCCTTCATGACAAGCGTTTTATAACGATCTATGCTCTCTGTGAGTTCCTTTTTCCTTTTCGACAAGCGTTTCATTTCTGTTCAAATAGAAAATCAAGGTCACTGATATATTCCTGGAACGATTTTGACAGTGTAGTGGAGGACGCTGTCATTTCTGAATTCAATCCACTCATTCTATAGCTGAAATTAAACGGGCTTCATCAAAACACTGTTGTTAAAGATCAGCTAGATTTACAGTTAAGGGCTCTTTATCAGTCCACAGATTATGAATTACTGACACTTTGTTTCATAAGCACAAATGTAAGATAATGTCGAAGCCATTAACTTTATTTGTGAAAACAGAATGATCTCCAATTGATTTCGGACAAATCCTGGTCATAAGGTCGGAGTACCTCGGTTAGTATCTCCGGTTTAGTGAGGGAACAGTAATGCGGTTAATTACAAGGAAACAAAGACAGATATATGACAACTATCTTAAATCACGCACGGCTATATAATTAGCTCCGCTGAAGTTGTTATTCCTGTGTGGCAGACCACTGATCATAATGCATATGTCTGCAGTAAGCGCAGGAATATGATCGGTCGGGGTGTCCAGCTCGGTATCTTGGACTAATTGATCCAGTGATGTAGCAAAGTCGGCAAGGATCCAACGCGATATCACAAGCGGTTCCAAATATACTGGAGTTTTCTCGGACCGGATGATTTATTTTTTTCCGTGATGTGATTTGCAAATTAGTTCACTTTGCAACTCGAAATTTATTCTTTTGCCAGTCGCAACGTTAACACAATACAAAAATACACAACATGGAATATCACATAATTATCAGTCGTGTTGCCGTTCCTACATTTTATGCTTCTGAACTGGAGCCGTGGTTCTGACGACGAGCACTCTGTATGCTACAGTTAGGTCTTCCATAGTCGAGGTTATTGATTACGTGAATAATTAATAAAGCATGGTGAAGCAATTTACAAAAATCTGTTGATCTGCAGTGCATGCCTAATACATATTTGTATTTGTGGTCGACCCTTGCTAGTCATTGCTCTATCAACACAAGGCCGCAGTGTATGGCAGCCAAGTATCCTTAGGATTAATATGGCGTCTTTGTTTTAGTACAGAAACTACAGGGGGTCTTGTATCATTGTTACTTAACAGTATACCATTACTATTGTCTGAGGAGATATGTTAACCCTCTGTACTTTACAGTATACCATTACTATTGTCTGAGGAGATATGTTAACCCTCTGTACTTTACAGTATACCATTACTATTGTCTGAGGAGATATGTTAACCCTCTGTACCATTGTTACTTTACAGTATACCATTACTATTGTCTGAGGAGATATGTTAACCCCCTGTACCATTGTTACTTTACAGTATATCATTACTATTGTCTGAGGAGATATGTTAACCCTCTGTACCATTGTTACTTTACAGTATACCATTACTATTGTCTGAGGAGATATGTTTACCCTCTGTACTTTACAGTATACTATTACTATTGTCTGAGGAGATATGTTAACCCTCTGTACTTTACAGTATACCATTACTATTGTCTGAGGAGATATGTTAACCCTCTGTACTTTACAGTATACCATTACTATTGTCTGAGGAGATATGTTAACCCTCTGTACTTTACAGTATACCATTACTATTGTCTGAGGAGATATGTTAACCCTCTGTACTTTACAGTATACCATTACTATTGTCTGAGGAGATATGTTAACCCTCTGTACTTTACAGTATACCATTACTATTGTCTGAGGAGATATGTTAACCCTCTGTACCATTGTTACTTTACAGTATACCATTACTATTGTCTGAGGAGATATGTTAACCCTCTGTACCATTGTTACTTTACAGTATACCATTACTATTGTCTGAGGAGATATGTTAACCCTCTGTACCATTGTTACTTTACAGTATACCATTACTATTGTCTGAGGAGATATGTTAACCCTCTGTACCATTGTTACTTTACAGTATACCATTACTATTGTCTGAGGAGATATGTTAACCCTCTGTACTTTACAGTATACCATTACTATTGTCTGAGGAGATATGTTAACCCTCTGTACTTTACAGTATACCATTACTATTGTCTGAGGAGATATGTTAACCCTCTGTACCATTGTTACTTTACAGTATACCATTACTATTGTCTGAGGAGATATGTTAACTTAACCCTCTGTACTTTACAGTATACCATTACTATTGTCTGAGGAGATATGTTAACCCTCTGTACCATTGTTACTTTACAGTATACCATTACTATTGTCTGAGGAGATATGTTAACCCTCTGTACCATTGTTACTTTACAGTATACCATTACTATTGTCTGAGGAGATATGTTAACCCTCTGTATCATTGTTACTTTACAGTATACCATTACTATTGTCTGAGGAGATATGTTAACCCTCTGTACCATTGTTACTTTACAGTATACCATTATTATTGTCTGAGGAGATATGTTAACCCTCTGTATCATTGTTACTTTACAGTATACCATTACTATTGTCTGAGGAGATATGTTAACCCTCTGTACCATTGTTACTTTACAGTATACCATTACTATTGTCTGAGGAGATATATTAACCCTCTGTACCATTGTTACTTTACAGTATACCATGACTATTGTCTGAGGAGATATGTTAACCCTCTGTACCATTGTTACTTTACAATATACCATTATTATTGTCTGAGGAGATATGTTAACCCTCTGTACTATTGTTACTTTACAGTATGCCCTACTATTGTCTGAGGAGATATGTTAACCCTCTGTACCATTGT
Organism: Argopecten irradians; assembly: GCF_041381155.1. NCBI lineage: Eukaryota > Metazoa > Mollusca > Bivalvia > Pectinida > Pectinidae > Argopecten > Argopecten irradians. Next base: position 28,728,292 of record NC_091148.1, read on the forward strand.
TACTTTACAGTATGCCCTACTATTGTCTGAGGAGATATGTTAACCCTCTGTATCATTGTTACTTTACAGAATACCATTATTATTGTCTGAGGAGATATGTTAACCCTCTGTACCATTGTTACTTTACAGTATACCATTACTATTGTCTGAGGAGATATGTTAACCCTCTGTACCATTGTTACTTTACAGTATACCATTACTATTGTCTGAGGAGATATGTTAACCCTCTGTACCATTGTTACTTTACAGTATACCATTACTATTGTCTGAGGAGATATGTTAACCCTCTGTACCATTGTTACTTTACAGTATACCATTACTATTGTCTGAGGAGATATGTTAACCCTCTGTACTTTACAGTATACCATTACTATTGTCTGAGGAGATATGTTAACCCTCTGTACTTTACAGTATACCATTACTATTGTCTGAGGAGATATGTTAACCCTCTGTACTTTACAGTATACCATTACTATTGTCTGAGGAGATATGTTAACCCTCTGTATCATTGTTACTTTACAGTATACCATTACTATTGTCTGAGGAGATATGTTAACCCTCTGTACTTTACAGTATACCATTACTATTGTCTGAGGAGATATGTTAACCCTCTGTACTTTACAGTATACCATTACTATTGTCTGAGGAGATATGTTAACCCTCTGTACTTTACAGTATACCATTACTATTGTCTGAGGAGATATGTTAACCCTCTGTACTTTACAGTATATACCATGACTATTGTCTGAGGAGATATGTTAACCCTCTGTACTTTACAGTATGCCCTACTATTGTCTGAGGAGATATGTTAACCCTCTGTACCATTGTTACTTTACAGCATACCATGACTATTGTCTGAGGAGATATGTTAACCCTCTGTACTTTACAGTATGCCCTACTATTGTCTGAGGAGATATGTTAACCCTCTGTACCATTGTTACTTTACAGTATACCATTACTTTTGTCTGAGGAGATATGTTAACTCTCTGTACTTTACAGTATGCCCTACTATTGTCTGAGGAGATATGTTAACCCTCTGTACCATTGTTACTTTACAGTATACCATTACTATTGTCTGAGGAGATATGTTAACCCTCTGTACCATTGTTACTTTACAGTATACCATTACTTTTGTCTGAGGAGATATGTTAACCCTCTGTACTTTACAGTATGCCCTACTATTGTCTGAGGAGATATGTTAACCCTCTGTACCATTGTTACTTTACAGTATACCATTACTATTGTCTGAGGAGATATGTTAACCCTCTGTACCATTGTTACTTTACAGTATACCATTACTATTGTCTGAGGAGATATGTTAACCCTCTGTACCATTGTTACTTTACAGTATACCATTACTATTGTCTGAGGAGATATGTTAACCCTCTGTACTTTACAGTATACCATTACTATTGTCTGAGGAGATATGTTAACCCTCTGTACCATTGTTACTTTACAGTATACCATTACTATTGTCTGAGGAGATATGTTAACCCTCTGTACCATTGTTACTTTACAGTATACCATTACTATTGTCTGAGGAGATATGTTAACCCTCTGTACTTTACAGTATACCATTACTATTGTCTGAGGAGATATGTTAACCCTCTGTACCATTGTTACTTTACAGTATACCATTACTATTGTCTGAGGAGATATGTTAACCCTCTGTACTTTACAGTATACCATTACTATTGTCTGAGGAGATATGTTAACCCTCTGTACCATTGTTACTTTACAGTATACCATTACTATTGTCTGAGGAGATATGTTAACCCTCTGTACCATTGTTACTTTACAGTATACCATTACTATTGTCTGAGGAGATATGTTAACCCCTCTGTACTTTACAGTATACCATTACTATTGTCTGAGGAGATATGTTAACCCTCTGTACTTTACAGTATACCATGACTATTGTCTGAGGAGATATGTTAACCCTCTGTACCATTGTTACTTTACAGTATACCATTACTATTGTCTGAGGAGATATGTTAACCCTCTGTACTTTACAGTATACCATTACTATTGTCTGAGGAGATATGTTAACCCTCTGTACCATTGTTACTTTACAGTATACCATGACTATTGTCTGAGGAGATATGTTAACCCTCTGTACTTTACAGTATACCATTACTATTGTCTGAGGAGATATGTTAACCCTCTGTACCATTGTTACTTTACAGTATACCATGACTATTGTCTGAGGAGATATGTTAACCCTCTGTACTTTACAGTATACCATTACTATTGTCTGAGGAGATATGTTAACCCTCTGTACTTTACAGTATACCATTACTATTGTCTGAGGAGATATGTTAACCCTCTGTACTTTACAGTATACCACGACTATTGTCTGAGGAGATATGTTAACCCTCTGTACCATTGTTACTTTACAGTATACCATGACTATTGTCTGAGGAGATATGTTAACCCTCTGTACCATTGTTACTTTACAGAATACCATTACTATTGTCTGAGGAGATATGTTAACCCTCTGTACTTTACAGTATACCATTACTATTGTCTGAGGAGATATGTTAACCCTCTGTACTTTACAGTATACCATTACTATTGTCTGAGGAGATATGTTAACCCTCTGTACTTTACAGTATACCATTACTATTGTCTGAGGAGATATGTTAACCCTCTGTACCATTGTTACTTTACAGTTTATCATTACTATTGTCTGTGGAGATATGTTAACCCTCTGTATCATTGTTACTTTACAGTATACCATTACTATTGTCTGAGGAGATATGTTAACCCTCTGTATCATTGTTACTTTACAGTATACCATTACTATTGTCTGAGGAGATATGTTGACCCTCTGTACTTTACAGTATACCATTACTATTGTCTGAGGAGATATGTTAACCCTCTGTACCATTGTTACTTTACAGTATACCATTACTATTGTCTGAGGAGATATGTTAACCCTCTTTACTTTACAGTATACCATTACTATTGTCTGAGGAGATATGTTAACCCTCTGTACTTTACAGTATACCATTACTATTGTCTGAGGAGATATGTTAACCCTCTGTACCATTGTTACTTTACAGTATACCATTACTATTGTCTGAGGAGATATGTTAACCCTCTGTACCATTGTTACTTTACAGTATACCATTACTATTGTCTGAGGAGATATGTTAACCCTCTGTACCATTGTTACTTTACAGTATACCATTACTATTGTCTGAGGAGATATGTTAACCCTCTGTACTTTACAGTATACCATTACTATTGTCTGAGGAGATATGTTAACCCTCTGTACCATTGTTACTTTACAGTATACCATTACTATTGTCTGAGGAGATATGTTAACCCTCTGTACTTTACAGTATACCATTACTATTGTCTGAGGAGATATGTTAACCCTCTGTACTTTACAGTATACCATTGATATTGTCTGAGGAGATATGTTAACTCTCTGTACTTTACAGTATACCATTACTATTGTCTGAGGAGATATGTTAACCCTCTGTACTTTACAGTATACCATTACTATTGTCTGAGGAGATATGTTAACCCTCTGTACTTTACAGTATACCATTACTATTGTCTGAGGAGATATGTTAACCCTCTGTACCATTGTTACTTTACAGTATACCATTACTATTGTCATGAGGAGATATGTTAACCCTCTGTACCATTGTTATTTTATAGTTTATCATTACTATTGTCTGAGGAGATATGTTAACCCCCTGTATCATTGTTACTTAACAGTATACCATTACTATTGTCTGAGGAGATATGTTAACCCTCTGTACTTTACAGTATACCATTACTATTGTCTGAGGAGATATGTTAACCATGTGCCATTGTTACTTTACAGTATATCATTACTACCCGCGTTCTGAAAATTTACATTAATTTATTTGAATCCTTTTGAAGGTGATAATAAGTTTAGTATTAACGGTAAGTTAATAACTTTTGCGACTCTACAAAATTATCAATCTCATTTTACATTCCCGTTTTGAATATCAAAAGCCGTTTGGGAAAGATAGTGGGCCTTTAAAGCTATAACATGTGGATAGTTACGAGAGTGGGAAATGGTATACACGCACGTGTTCCCTGTACAGTTCACACGAGAGTCAGCATTCACACACATCACCATTTATCGATTAACGTTCTAAGGTTACGGCAGTTCTAGACTGTGTGTGACATTGTTTTATAACTGCTGATTACTCTTTCATTTTTTAAAGTTTCATTTTACGCTGCCTTACAAAGTCAATATGTTGGGAGTTTGTTTTGAAAATTAATTTCGAGTCCGATATAGATCGCGTGTTCTCCTGACGCAGTGCTGAACCAGAAACTGACAATTTTATTTTGATGCGAGTTTTTTTCCGTTTATTGCTAGTGTTGTTTTTTTCCGTTTATTGCTAGTGTGTTTTTTTAAATGAGCTTCTTCGAGAGTATAAAATTGTCTTCGGGAATTAACCCAGTTAACCAATTGCCCTTCCGAAGCACTGTTTCGATTTTACATTTTCTGTGTCCCTCTGTAATCTATATAGATATCATTCCTCAGAAGTGTGGGCCAGCACTTCCGACCTTTTGTTGGTTTGGCCACATACAAAATGTTACCATACACTGCCGTACAGACATTAGTGGTTAATTACTGCCTAACTATACAGAGGAGTTTGGCCACATACAAAATGATACCATACACTGCCGTACAGACATTAGTGGTTAATTACTGCCTAACTATACAGAGGAGTTTGGCCACATACAAAATGATACCATACACTGCCGTACAGACATTAGTGGTTAATTACTGCCTAACTATACAGAGGAGTTTGGCCACATACAAATGATACCATACACTGCCGTACAGACATTAGTGGTTAATTACTGCCTAACTATACAGAGGAGTTTGGCCACATACAAATGTTACCATACACTGCCGTACAGACATTAGTGGTTAATTACTGCCTAACTATACAGAGGAGTTTGGCCACATACAAAATGATACCATACACTGCCGTACAGACATTAGTGGTTAATTACTGCCTAACTATACAGAGGAGTTTGGCCACATACAAAATGATACCATACACTGCCGTACAGACATTAGTGGTTAATTACTGCCTTACTATACAGAGGAGTTTGGCCACATACAAAATGATACCATACACAGCCGTACAGACATTAGTGGTTAATTACTGCCTAACTATACAGAGGAGTTTGGCCACATACAAAATGTTACCATACACTGCCGTACAGACATTAGTGGTTAATTACTGCCTAACTATACAGAGGAGTTTGGCCACATACAAAATGATACCATACACTGCCGTACAGACATTAGTGGTTAATTACTGCCTAACTATACAGAGGAGTTTGGCCACATACAAATGTTACCATACACTGCCGTACAGACATTAGTGGTTAATTACTGCCTAACTATACAGAGGAGTTTGGCCACATACAAATGTTACCATACACTGCCGTACAGACATTAGTGGTTAATTAATGCCTAACTATACAGAGGAGTTTGGCCACATACAAAATGATACCATACACTGCCGTACAGACATTAGTGGTTAATTACATATATACCAACACTGCCGTACAGACATTATGGTTAATTACTGCCTAACTATACAGAGGAGTTTGGCCACATACAAAATGATACCATACACTGCCGTACAGACAACAGTGGTTAATTACTGCCTTATATATATAACTATACAAAGGAGTTTGGCCACATACAAAATGATACCATACACTGCCGTACAGACATTAGTGGTTAATCACTGCCTAACTATACAGAGGAGTTTGGCCACATACAAAATGATACCATACACTGCCGTACAGACATTAGTGGTTAATTACTGCCTAACTATACAGAGGAGTTTGGCCACATACAAATGTTACCATACACTGCCGTACAGACATTAGTGGTTAATTACTGCCTAACTATACAGAGGAGTTTGGCCACATACAAAATGATACCATACACTGCCGTACAGACATTAGTGGTTAATTACTGCCTAACTATACAGAGGAGTTTGGCCACATACAAATGTTACCATACACTGCCGTACAGACATTAGTGGTTAATTACTGCCTAACTATACAGAGGAGTTTGGCCACACACAAAATGTTACCATACACTGCCGTACAGACATTAGTGGTTAATTACTGCCTTACTATACAGAGGAGTTTGGCCACATACAAATGTTACCATACACTGCCGTACAGACATTAGTGGTTAATTACTGCCTAACTATACAGAGGAGTTTGGCCACACACAAATGTTACCATACACTGCCGTACAGACATTAGTGGTTAATTACTGCCTAACTATACAGAGGAGTTTGGCCACATACAAAATGATACCATACACTGCCGTACAGACATTAGTGGTTAATTACTGCCTAACTATACAGAGGAGTTTGGCCACATACAAAATGATACCATACACAGCCGTACAGACATTAGTGGTTAATTACTGCCTAACTATACAGAGGAGTTTGGCCACATACAAATGATACCATACACTGCCGTACAGACATTAGTGGTTAATTACTGCCTAACTATACAGAGGAGTTTGGCCACATACAAAATGATACCATACACTGCCGTACAGACATTAGTGGTTAATTACTGCCTAACTATACAGAGGAGTTTGGCCACACAAAATGTTACCATACACTGCCGTACAGACATTAGTGGTTAATTACTGCCTTACTATACAGAGGAGTTTGGCCACATACAAAATGTTACCATACACTGCCGTACAGACATTAGTGGTTAATTACTGCCTAACTATACAGAGGAGTTTGGCCACATACAAAATGATACCATACACTGCCGTACAGACATTAGTGGTTAATTACTGCCTAACTATACAGAGGAGTTTGGCCACATACACAAATGTTACCATACACTGCCGTACAGACATTAGTGGTTAATTACTGCCTAACTATACAGAGGAGTTTGGCCACACACAAATGTTACCATACACTGCCGTACAGACATTAGTGGTTAATTACTGCCTAACTATACAGAGGAGTTTGGCCACATACAAAATGATACCATACACTGCCGTACAGACATTAGTGGTTAATTACTGCCTAACTATACAGAGGAGTTTGGCCACATACAAAATGATACCATACACTGCCGTACAGACATTAGTGGTTAATTACTGCCTAACTTATACAGAGGAGTTTGGCCACATACAAAATGACTGCCTAACTATACAGAGGAGTTTACCACTGCCTAACTATACAGAGGAGTTTGGCCACACATGATACCATACACAGCCATACAAAATGATACCACTTCCGCCACATACAAATGTTACCATACACTTCCGTACAGACATTAGTGGTTAATTACTGGCCTAACTATACAGTTTGGCCACATACAAATGTTACCATACACTGCCGTACAGACATTAGTGGTTAATTACTGCCTAAATATACAGAGGAGTTTGGCCACATACAAATGTTACCATACACTGCCGTACAGACATTAGTGGTTAATTATGCCTAACTATACAGAGGAGTTTGGCCACATACAAAATGATACCATACACTGCCGTACAGACATTAGTGGTTAATTACTGCCTAACTATACAGAGGAGTTAGGGCCACATACAAAATGATACCATACACTGCCCGGAACAGACAACAGTGGTTAATTACTTGCCTTATATATATAACTATACAGAGGAGTTTGGCCACATACAAATGATACCATACACTGCCGTACACGACATTAGTGGTTAATTTACTGCCTTACTATACAGAGGAGTTTGGTCACAATACAAATGTTACCATACACTGCCGTACAGACATTGGTTTAATTAACTGCCTTACTATACAGAGGAGTTTGGCCACATACAAAATGATTACCATAAACAGCCGTACAAGACATTATGGTTAATTACTGCCTTAACTATACAGAGGAGTTTGGCCACATACAAAATGTTACCATACACTGCCGTACAGACATTTGGTTAATTAATGCCTAACTATAACAGAGGAGTTTGGCCACATATACAAAATGATACCATACACTGCCGTACAGACATTAGTGGGTTAATTACTGCCTAACTATACAGAGGAGTTTGGCCACATACAAAATGATACCATACACTGCCGTACAGACATTAGTGGTTAATCACTGCCCTAACTATACAGAGGAGTTTGGCCACATACAAAATGATACCATACACATCTCTGCCGTACAGACATTAGTGGGTTAATTACTGCCTAACTATACAGAGGAGTTTGGCCACATACAAAATGACATCATCATACACTGCCGTACAGACATTAGTGGTTAATTACTGCCTAAATATACAGAGGAGTTTGGCCACATACAAATGTTACCATACACTGCCGTACAGACATTAGTGGTTAATTACTGCTAAACTATACAGAGGAGTTTGGCCACATACAAAATGATACCATACACTGCCGTACAGACATTAGTGGTTAATTACTGCCTAACTATACAGAGGAGTTTGGCCACATACAAAATGATACCATACACTGCCGTACAGACATTAGTGGTTAATTACTGGCCTAACTATACAGAGGAGTTTGGCCACATACAAATGTTACCATACACTGCCGTACAGACATTAGTGGTTAATTACATGCCTAACTATACAGAGGAGTTTTTGGCCACATACAAATGATACCATACACAGCCGTACAGACATTTAGTGGTTAATTACTGCCTAAATATACAGAGGAGTTTGGCCACATACAAATGTTACCATACACTGCCGTACAGACATTTAGTGGTTAATTAATGCCTAACTATACAGAGGAGTTTGGCCACATACAAAATGATACCATACACTGCCGTACAGACAACAGTGGTTAATTACTGCCTAACTATACAGAGGAGTTTGGCCACATACGAAATGATACCTTACACTGCCGTACAGACATTAGTGGTTAATTACTGCGCCCTTACTATACAGAGGAGTTTTGGCCACATACAAAATGATACCATACACTGCCGTACAGACATTAGTGGTTAATTACTGCCTAACTATACAGAGGAGTTTGGCCACATACAAAATGATACCATACACTGCCGTACAGACATTAGTGGTTAATTACTGCCTAACTATACAGAGGAGTTTGGCCACATACAAAATGATACCATACACTGCCGTACAGACATTAGTGGTTAATTAATGCCTAACTATACAGAGGATGTTTGGCCACATACAAAATGACTTACCATACACTGCCGTACAGACACTAGTGGTTAATTACTATATATAACTATACAAAGGAGTTTGGCCACTATACAAAATGATTACATACACTTAACAACATTAGTGGTAATCACTGCCTATATACAGAGGAGTTTGGCCACATACAAAATGATATCATACACTGCCGTACAGACATTAGTGGTTAATTACTGCCTTAACTATACAGAGGAGTTTGGCCACTTACAAAATGACATCATACACTGCCGTACAGACATTAGTGGTTAATTACTGCCTAACTATACAGAGGAGTTTGGCCACTTACAAAATGATACCATACACTGCCGTACAGACATTAGTGGTTAATTACTGCCTAACTATACAGAGGAGTTTGGCCACATACAAAATGACATACACTGCCGTACAGACATTAGTGGTTAATTACTGCCTAACTATACAGAGGTGTTTGGCCACTTACAAAATGATACCATACACTGCCGTACAGACATTAGTGGTTAATTACTGCCTAACTATACAGAGGAGTTTGGCCACATACAAAATGATACCATACACTGCCGTACAGACATTAGTGGTTAATTACTGCCTTACTATACAGAGGAGTTTGGCCACATACAAAATGATACCATACACTGCCGTACAGACATTAGTGGTTAATTACTGCCTAAACTATACAGAGGAGTTTGGCCACATACAAATGTTACCATACACTGCCGTACAGACATTAGTGGTTAATTAATGCCTAACTATACAGAGGAGTTTGGCCACATACAAATGATACCATACACTGCCGTACAGACATTAGTGGTTAATTACTGCCTTACTATACAGAGGAGTTTGGCCACATACAAAATGATACCATACACTGCCGTACAGACATTAGTGGTTAATTACTGCCTAACTATACAGAGGAGTTTGGCCACATACAAAATGATACCATACACTGCCGTACAGACAACAGTGGTTAATTACTGCTTATATATATATAACTATACAGAGGAGTTTTGGCCACATACAAAATGATACCATACACTGCCGTACAGACATTAGTGGTTAATCACTGCCTAACTATACAGAGGAGTTTGGCCACATACAAAATGATACCATACACTGCCGTACAGACATTAGTGGTTAATTACTGCCTTACTATACAGAGGAGTTTGGCCACATACAAATGTTACCATACACTTTCGTACAGACATTGGTTAATTACTGCCTTACTATACAGAGGAGTTTGGCCACATACAAATGATACCATACACTGCCGTACAGACATTAGTGGTTAATTACTGCCTTACTATACAGAGGAGTTTGGCCACATACAAATGTTACCATACACTGCCGTACAGACATTAGTGGTTAATTACTGCCTAACTATACAGAGGAGTTTGGCCACATACAAATGTTACCATACACTGCCGTACAGACATTAGTGGTTAATTACTGCCTAACTATACAGAGGAGTTTGGCCACATACAAAATGATACCATACACTGCCGTACAGACATTAGTGGTTAATTACTGCCTAACTATACAGAGGAGTTTGGCCACATACAAATGTTACCATACACTGCCGTACAGACATTAGTGGTTAATTACTGCCTTATAACTATACAGAGGAGTTTGGCCACATACAAAATGATACCATACACTGCCGTACAGACATTAGTGGTTAATTACTGCCTAACTATACAGAGGAGTTTGGCCACATACAAAATGATACCATACACTGCCGTACAGACATTAGTGGTTAATTACTGCCTTACTATACAGAGGAGTTTGGCCACATACAAATGTTACCATACACTTTCGTACAGACATTAGTGTTAATTACTGCCTTACTATACAGAGGAGTTTGGCCACATACAAATGTTACCATACACTGCCGTACAGACATTAGTGGTTAATTACTGCCTTACTATACAGAGGAGTTTGGCCACATACAAATGTTACCATACACATCGTACAGACATTGTGGTTAATTACTGATTACTATGTTTGGCCACATACAAATGTTACCATACACTGCCGTACAGACATTAGTGGTTAATTACTGCCTAAATATACTGTACTATTTCAGAGGAAGGATGTTTTTTTAATAACTTGGGTGTCCTTAATTGGTCACATATTCGATGGATCTATACGGCAGAACTACATATGTAAATGTACAGGGGCGTAGCCAGGCTAAAACAATGTGGATGAAATGGTATATTACGGACACCCCTCTCCACTATAACGATTTTCTGGTAATCTGGGATCAAAATTACTTCCATTTGTTTTGAAAATACACTTAGAACGCCCCATTTGTTGCTATATCTGGATATAAATCATGTACAATATTAATTTTGTGTATAAACTTCATCATAGATATTGATTATGCTAAAACGATCAGGAAAAAAATGATGCGGATGCACATGTAACTAATGATGCAGACAGGAACATACCGAACATCCATATCTCTGAAGGAGCTTTGATTTCCGGACTCAGACGAGGACTGTTTTAGCCAATATGTCTTGTATCTACACAATCATATGTGTTTACTTGTTATATGTTTTACAGCCTATTAAATGTAACAACCAGGGTCGTTAAAGAAATCGGGAAAACCGGAGTTCCATGAGAAAACGCTATCCAACGTCTATATATTACCACAGGAGTTTGACGTTCTGTCAGTAATATATAGTATAAATATATATTAAAATACTCCTATATACTATAAAAACACCTTTATTTAAATATATATATATATATATATATGCTATATATTATTGACAGACCGTCAAACTCCTGTGATACTACATTTGCACCTTGAGACTGCCAAACTTACACGAGAGGTGGCTATATGGGGCCTGCGGTAAAGTGTCATTTGGTCATCCCTAAAACTATCGGGGATCGAATTACATATATGTATATTCCTCAGCTTCAATATCTTAGAGTATTATTCCAGACTACAACTTAATACATTATAACCAGCTAAATTTGATACTGTAACACAAACCTCTGAACATCAAATGACCAAAGGGGGATTACTCTAAGAATATGGTGCTCGATGTGGTATTTTACAGTTGGGTATACACATACGTGAATGTTTCCACACGAGCTATATCAAGAACACATTGCGTATAAAAAAAACCGAAATACATATTACATTACTTTTATCAAATCTTATTGAATCGTTAACGTGAAAATCAATTAAGTGGATTTCTATTTAGGCATTTTTACACAAGTTTCAATTATTTTACATCATTTTTTGGTATTAAAACATCTTAAATTCGTCGATTATTGTTCTATTGCATTATAACATGCTAAACGATCTAGACCAGCTATATAGAACTTAGGTGTTATATATACGGTAAGTGTGTGATCGAATGCTCAGAAATTCTCTCAAAATCATTATTTGGTAATGAAGAGGTTTTCATTCAATCATAGAACGTAAAATAAAGCTAGCCCCGAAGAAGTCAAATGGGAAATCGCCGCATTTATACGCTCATAATTATAACAAAATATAATAGACTCCCCCTACTAATATACAAAGTAGAGGAAGGTTAATGTATTGTTTCCAATACAGAAGCATGTGTAATGTAAAGCTCGGTTTATATATAATATGCGTTATATGTTGTATGTAGAAAAGGGTAGCACGAGACTCTATTGGGATACAGGCACGGGACTTTCCCTAGGACCTGGACTATATATACTGACATTATATTAAATAAGAGAGGAAAACTCGAGACTTCGTACGTAGCAAGGCCTTTCTGCCTTAACAGGCGACTTCAGACGGATGTCATATATATAGAGTGTATTCATAGTGAACTAACATCAGAATATAAAACAATGAGCTACTCACTGGTTTCCTTGACGAATCCATTACGTCCCTATGTGCTGTCTATACGGGTGCCATCTTACGTTCGTATACCCCTAATATAGAGTACACTATTACTTCCGATATTTACCCACTGAGCGACCGTTTGTATGTGCCCGGGACAATAACATTGACACTATTTTGGTTAAGCCTTTCAATACACTTCTCATTCAGTGTCCTCTTTACATGTATGGTATCAATTCACCACGGCCTGGGGGTATATAAAATACGAAGTCACGTACGTTTATTTCTCCAAAGTTGTACATTCAACTATTTTCTCTTATGGCAACGCATATGTTAGGGAATTGGTATATGTATGGCGTTTGTCTGTCTATCAAACATAAAAATATCTTAAAATTTCTCTCTATAATTGCCGCATGATGACAATGCTAGTTCTACTGGAGACACTCGATCATTGAAAAACTATTCACTTGTAATTTAAAGGGAAAGTTTTTGAATGTCGTCAATGTAGCGTAACTGGTATAAGGTCCTAACCCCGCTATACGCCATTGTAATCTATACAGTATTTATAAACATTATAAATAACTCGTGACATTACAGTCTTGTATGATTAACTAACAACACTGCGACATTTACTAAATATCAGCCAAATCTAGAGTTATGGTTCCTTGTTTGTTAGGAGAGTCGGTTGAAACGATAAGCCTACTCATTATTTGAACAACAGTGTAATTAACACAAGAAATGATATAAAATATTAAATTTTATTTGCGCAATCAGTACATTTCATGTTAGATGTTTATATATTCTATTACCAAATATTTTTTTATGATGCAATTAATTATTTTTAATATTTTCAACTTGGGGTAAAATTAGAAGCTCAAACTTTTCAGTGGTTGTAATGGTGTCAAGTAAGTACCTTATGTAACCGAATGATAATACGATTTTGCCTTCACCTATTTTTCATAGAGAAAAAAAAGTATCATTTATGCTGTTTTTGATAGAGAAAATAATATCATTTGTCAGCGGTGTTGCATTTTTAACAAGACTGGCTAATTGCATGTAGTTAATTAAGTTTAGCAGAAAAAGTTCGTTATCAAATATTTTAGCTTTGTATTTCAATAAAGTGGTCAAACGTTAATTTTTTTTGTTATTATTTTAAGGTGCATTACAGTACAGGAAATACATATAATCTTTCGCACGGCGGGTCAAAATAACGATAATCAGCGGGGCGAAAAACGACAAACAGCGGGCGAAAAACAACGAACAGTGGGACAAAAAACGAAAAACAGCGGGGAGAAAAACGACAACAGCGGGGCGAAAAACAACAAACAGCGGGGCGAAAAACAACAATCAGTTGGACGAAAAACGACAAACAGCGGGGCGAAAAACGAAAACCAGCAGAGCGGAAAACGACAAACAATAGGGCGAAAAACGACAAACAGCGGGACGAAAAACGACAAACAGTGTGGCGAAAAACGACACACAGAAGGACTGACGAAAAACGGCAAACAAGAGGACGAAAAACGACAAACAGCGGGACGAAAAATGATATTTCGAAAAGGTATGACGGGCCTTTAATCATTGATGTAAAATATTTTTTTTTGCTTTAACTATCTAACTATATCGCATTTTGACAATCATATGTGTTATAATTTTAAATGCACCTGGATTTATTCTGTTCTGTTTTGTTCCTGTCCATAAAATGTATCTCCTTTCTACAAATAATCAAGGATTTATATATGTATGTATACAGTACAGTACTTCTGTACAAATCCTTGATGTGTAACACACATATACAGTATAGATATATTTGTAGTAGATCTTTCCCTTTTGTAACACATTGAATACATTATTTTAAGATGCTCCACCGCTGATAAATGGTATTTTTTCACTATCAAAAATATGAACAGACGATTTAGTATTTTTCTTCAGTTAAAAAAGTTACTTACTTTACACCATTACCACCATTGAAAAGTTTAAGCTTCTAATCTTACTTTAAGTTAAAAATATAAAAAATAATTAATTGCATCCCGAAAAAATTCCATGTCACTATATCCTATATGGAATGAAATACTGATTGCTTATGCACCCAAAGGCAAAATAAATTATTTTATTACATTTTTTTGTGCTAATTAGACATACATACACACGATTAAACACCAATTACTGTTCAAGTGATGAATATCATTTATGCTCTGTCGGCGGTGGAGCATCTTTAAAAAAATGTTTAAATTATCGCTTTTCAAGCTTTCCATGGAATCCATTTTAATTCGTGTCCGAAATATATATATATATATGTGTTTTATAAATCCGGATTCGGATGCGGGTCGATTCAGCCACACGTACCTAAATTTATATTATCGAGACTGGGGTTAAAGTTCATATTTACGCTTCGAGTCACCACGGACAATGCTGTAGAATCATTAGAGCGTGTAAGCGGTTCAGGTAAAGGTATATTATTTACACACATATAAACACTTATGAGCATGTCAGAAGTTTGGTGAGCGGGAAGCTAAAACATTTATCTCCAGTTTCGTGTCCCACATGTACAGTTTGCATGGGAGTTAATTCGCTGGTACCCACCATCGTCAGGTGCCCGTTTAATAGTGTCTGGTGCGGATCGCGGAGTTCTGGGATCTGTACGTAACTGACATAAAAATGTAAACTATTTACAATTTGCGAATTAATGAGATATAACTGTTTAGTATAAACAAGTTAATCCAGTTTATATCCATGAAATCAATTCTATATAACAAATAGTCCCACACAGTACATTTATTTAATTTAAAATAATTGCATTTAAAAACATAATATTTCAACATCAAGGACTTATCATGTATGTTTGTAATCAAATTACACTGATATATTTTTTTTTATTTTATATGTGCTGTTAAATATAACTTTTGAATAATTTGCAGAACTTACCTGCATTTATCATCAATATTTTTCACTTGCATTCATCTGATGCCATCAAGGATTTATAAGTCTCCTTGCATGCATGCATATTAAAAGACGTTCAATTGAAGTGTATAGTATAATCATTAGTTGCTTTTTGTATCGTCACTTTTGAGTATCGAAGCGGGATGAATGAAAACAGGCATGGTATACAGGTCGGTAAAACACCAAATATCGGCATTATTCGTAACTACAAATATGTTTACATTATAGACTTCCTCATAGCATGTATTCGGAGGAATTGGGTTTTCCCCCCATATTCTCCTGAAATATATGTTATAATTGTAACTTATATATGAGTAATTTGATTATTTATTTTTTCACAGTTTGTTTATTCTACATCATTCGTGATTAGAAAGCAGCTAAAACATATCTTAGATATGCATTCACGTAATAGTTTTGTATAGTTGCTTGATATTTTACTGTACATGTATATACATGTATAGTCACTTGATTTAATTAAAAAAATTACTGTATAGTGACTTGTGTAAAACTCTCATTACAAATTGCTAATATTTCTAATTTCAACAATTTTCAAGCAAAATGAACTTACATATGATATTGTTTAGGCCACAGGGTGTGTTTGCATTGAGAAACATATAAAAAAAAAAGGTGGAAAGTTGCGTAAATCTAGTTTTTAGGTCATCTGTCCCGAAGGGTCAGGATGACCTATAGTCGTCATGTTTCGTCCGTTGTCGTGCGCCGTGCGCCGTGCATTAACTTTTCACATTTTGAACTTCTTCTCAAGTTCTACCAGTGCAATTTAGCTAAAACTTGCATGAAATGATCCTGACATGGTCCCGACAAAGTGTTGTTATTTTTCGGGTCGATCCGAAATCCAAGATGGCCGCCACAGCCGCCATCTTGAAAACACATTTTGAACTTCTTCTCAAGTTCTACCGGTGCGATTTGGCTGAAACTTGCATGAAATGATCCTGACATGGTCCCGACAAAGTGTTGTTATTTTGCGGGTCAATCCGAAATCCAAGATGGCCGCCACAGCCGCCATTTTGAAAACACATTTTGAACTTCTTCTCAAGTTCTACCGGTGCGATTTGGCTGAAACTTGCATGAAATGATCCTGACATGGTCCAGACAAAGTATTGTTACATCTCTGGTTGATCCTAAATCAAAGATGGCTACCACGACACTATATCTAATTAATTTTCTATATGTTAAAGCCCTTGGGCCTCTTGTTTGAAATAAAATTTGTTGAAAGAAATTGAAAATGATCCTGACAAGGTCCTTACAAAGTGACACCATATATACATGTAATTAATTTTACTATTGCCAAGGTAGTCAGATGACCGTTAAGGTCCTTTGGGCATCTTGTATTCATAGATACCATTTGGTGGAAAGGAAACAATTTGATACATTATTAGTTATTTTAGTTTTGTAACCCATTTGGTGGAAAGGAAACAATTTGATACATTATTAGTTATTTTAGTTTTGTAACCTAAAAGAAGAGAAGAACAAAAACAGTTGTGTTTTAAGAAAACAATTTCCACTTATTTTATGCTTTCTGTTATTACAATCAAGAGACATTAATGCAATCATGATACATAAGTTGGCTCTCATATGGTGTTTGACTTATACCTTCATTTTAGACAGAAAAATCCAAGGGAACATTCATATACAAGTTTTGATGGTAAATCTATTTCAAGC
The DNA here is from genome assembly GCF_041381155.1 of Argopecten irradians. Classification (NCBI taxonomy): domain Eukaryota; kingdom Metazoa; phylum Mollusca; class Bivalvia; order Pectinida; family Pectinidae; genus Argopecten; species Argopecten irradians. The sequence goes on from NC_091148.1 coordinate 28,745,940, forward strand.
CATTGGAACTCTAATGGGTTTTCCCTTATGCAGTTTTCCACCAGATTTCTGTAACACTATCTAGGAAACACTTTAGATTCTAGATTTAAACATTGTTTGAAGAGAAAAACACACCTATTAATTAATTGTCATCATGCACTGTCCGTCATGCACCATGTGATGTTTGCAGCGCCATACATAAACTTTTCATTCAAAGGACTTTTTCTCTAGCTATAATGGAAAGGCCAGTGTACTCATATTGGGCCTACAGCATGCTGGGATGAAGTTTTTGCAAATGAATGACCTTAACCTTCATTCAAGGTCGCAGGGGTCAAAAAGGCTAAAATCTTTAAACAACTTCTTCTCAAGAACTTAAAGGCCCAGGGTACTCATATTAGGCTTGCAACATGATGGGAATTGATGGGCTATCAAGTTTGTTGATATAAATGACTTTGACCTCCTTCAAGGTCACAGTGGTCAAATAGACTAAAATCTTTAAAACTTCTTGTGAAAAAATAACTAAAATACCTAGAGACCTGGTATTGGGCCTGTGACATGCTGGGATAAAGAGCTACCAAGTTTGTTCAAACAAATCACCTTGACCTTCATTTGTATGCAAAATTTTTCAAGTAATGATCTTGAAAAAAAAATTTAATGAGAAATAAAAAAACCTAGAAAATGGCGTACTGAATCTTTCCTCAATTTGTAAAATTTGTAGGGATCTTTGTGGTCACCTTGAATTTTTGGGAAGGTACAGGATGCAAAATTGAAATCAGAAATTATAGGGGAAATAAGTTGTGCATATTTTCAAAATTTTTGGTCTAGGGTCGAAATTTAGTTGTAAAATAGAATTGTAAAGTCACCTGTGAAAAATTGCATGGATTTTCCGGCCAAAAAGGGCCAAACCATGCTTGACCTAACATCTTGTCCATTTTGATCTTTCCACTCACAGATGGTTTAAGTTTTATTTATAAAAATAAAAGGTGAAAGGTCCAGCCCTTTAAAAAATTGTGAATTATATGACCCTGGGGTCTCATCGTTTTTCCCCTTAATCAAAGGGGTTAAAGTCAGTAATCTACCCGAAAACCAATAATATGTACCCCAGAAAGTACTGAAGGAATCTTTCTCAAATTTCATCTGTAGGTTCCCCTAGGACCCTAGTTGTGCATATTGCATTTTGGGACAGATCGGTCAACAAGATGGCCGAAGGGCAGCCATCTTGGATTTTGATAGTTAAAGTTTCGCTATTTCTCAGAAAGTACTGAAGGGATCTTTCTCAAATTTCATGTGCAGGTTCCTGAAGGGGTCTAGTGCATTTTCGGACTTATCGGTCAGCAAGATGATCAACAGGTAGCCATCTTTGATTTTGATAATCAAAGTTTGTTACTGCTACATATCTCAGAAAGTACTGAAAGGATCTTTCTCAAGTTTCATATATAGTATGTAGTAAAAGTTTGAAAAGCAGGGAAAAGATCCCTCTTTCTGTTATCAGACATAGATCATTCTTTGGTGGGCGCCAAGATCCCTCTGGTTTAAGTCATCTGACCCGAAGTCATCATGCACCGTTCCATCGGCGTCCGCCGTGCGTAAACTTTTCATTCAAACGACTTCTTCTCAACAACCATAAGGCCCAGAGTATTCATATTTGGCCTGTAGCATGCTGGGATAAGGGCTACCAAATTTAAAATTGTAAAAATAAATGACCTTGACCAACTTTCAAGGTCACAGGGGTTAAATAGGCTAAAATCTTTGAACAACTACTTCTCAATAACCATAAGGCTCAGAGTACTCATATTTGGCCTGTAGTACATGTATGCGGGGATGAAGGGCTACCAAAGTTGTGAAAATTAAAGACCTTAACCTACTTTCAAGGTCACAGGGGTCAAATAGGCTAAAATCTTTGAACAACATTTCTCAATTACTGTAAGGCCCAGAGTACTTATGTTTTTTTTGCCTGTAGCATACTTTGATGAAGGAGCTACCAAAGTTGTGAAAATGAATGACCTTGACCTGCTGCATTGTAAAGGTCACAAGGGTCAAATAAACTAGAATCTTTGAAGGACTTCTTCTCAATAACCATGAGGCACAAAAAACTCATATATGGCCTGTAACATGCTGGGATGAAGGGCTACCACAGTTGTGAAAGGGAATGACCTTGATCTACTTTCAAGGTCACAGGGGTCAAATAGGCCTAACTAAAAGCTCCAGGGTGCTTATATTTTGCCTGTGGTATGCTGTGATAAGGGGCGGCCAAAGTTGTGAAAATGAATGACCTTGACCTATTTTCAAGGTCACAGGGGTCAAATAGGCTTAAATCTTTGAACGACTTCTTCTCAATAACCATAAGGCCCAGATTACTCATATTTGGCCTCTTGCATGCTGGGATGAAGGCCTACTAAAATGTGAAAATCTGACTGACTAAAATACAGATCCTTATTATCACTACGATACAAAAACTGTTTTATTGTTCTGTTTTTTAATATTTGGAAACCATCAAATGGACATGTTACTTTTGTATTTATATATATATTACATATTATATTATTATATTTCAATTCCATCACAAGGATATTCAACATTTATTTATTACCAGGTATATTTAAATACATGTATAAAAAAGAAGAAACACTAGACTTCGTCGCTTGGCCTTACTGTCTGCACAGGACACCTGTGAAGGCAGTAAGACGTAGCGACAAATTCTAGTGTTTCATCTTTTTTTGTATACATCTTCGCATGGTACATTGGTTTTTTGCTATATATCTATTCAAAACTGTCTATAGAGACAAACCAAGTGTAAAAGGCTCGTAATTATACATTCCGTAAGCCTTAAAAACATATCTGGTGACATGAAACATTACCTGTTGCCCAGGAAACTGTCGAATGTACATGCAAAATGATTGGAAGGTATATATATATAATGTAATTTATATTTTTGTAGAAAATTTTTTCTAGACAGCAATGAGTGGTCTGGTCAATTCATTCATGTGCTAGTAAATCCTTTGAAATGATATAAGGTCAACCTTGTCAACGGTGGGACCCCCCAACTCTACTGTGAATCTTTGTAACAGAATGATACGATCAAGCCTGTCGACCATGGGACTCCTCAGATCTACCAGGAAACTTTGTAATGACGTCACCAAAAGGTGGCTAGGAAATGGTAAGTGTAAATCAGAATTTGTAATGACGTCACCAAAAGGTGGCTAGGAAATGGTAAGTGTAAATCAGACTTTGTAATGACGTCACCAAAAGGTGGCTAGGAAATGGTAAGTGTAAATCAGAATTTGTAATGACGTCACCAAAAGGTGGCTAGGAAATGGTAAGTGTAAATCAGACTTTGTAATGACTTCACCAAAAGGTGGCTAGGAAATGGTAAGTGTAAATCAGACTTTGTAATGACGTCACCAAAAGGTGGCTAGGAAATGGTAAGTGTAAATCAGACTTTGTAATGACTTCACCAAAAGGTGGCTAGGAAATGGTAAGTGTAAATCAGACTTTGTAATGACGTCACCAAAAGGTGGCTAGGAAATGGTAAGTGTAAATCAGACTTTGTAATGACGTCACCAAAAGGTGGCTAGGAAATGGTAAGTGTAAATCAGACTTTGTAATGACGTCACCAAAAGGTGGCTAGGAAATGGTAAGTGTAAATCAGACTTTGTAATGACGTCACCAAAAGGTGGCTAGGAAATGGTAAGTGTAAATCAGAATTTGTAATGACGTCACCAAAAGGTGGCTAGGAAATGGTAAGTGTAAATCAGACTTTGTAATGACGTCACCAAAAGGTGGCTAGGAAATGGTAAGTGTAAATCAGACTTTGTAATGACGTCACCAAAAGGTGGCTAGGAAATGGTAAGTGTAAATCAGACTTTGTAATGACGTCACCAAAAGGTGGCTAGGAAATGGTAAGTGTAAATCAGCCTTTGTAATGACGTCACCAAAAGGTGGCTAGGAAATGGTAAGTGTAAATCAGACTTTGTAATGACGTCACCAAAAGGTGGCTAGGAAACGGTAAGTGTAAATCAGACTTTGTAATGACGTCACCAAAAGGTGGCTAGGAAATGGTAAGTGTAAATCAGACTTTGTAATGACGTCACCAAAAGGTGGCTAGGAAATGGTAAGTGTAAATCAGACTTTGTAATGACGTCACCAAAAGGTGGCTAGGAAATGGTAAGTGTCAAATCAGACTTTGTAATGACGTCACCAAAAGGTGGCTAGGAAATGGTAAGTGTAAATCAGACTTTGTAATGACGTCACCAAAAGGTGGCTAGGAAATGGTAAGTGTAAATCAGACTTTGTAATGACGTCACCAAAAGGTGGCTAGGAAATGGTAAGTGTAAATCAGACTTTGTAATGACGTCACCAAAAGGTGGCTAGGAAATGGTAAGTGTAAATCAGACTTTGTAATGACGTCACCAAAAGGTGGCTAGGAAATGGTAAGTGTAAATCAGACTTTGTAATGACGTCACCAAAAGGTGGCTAGGAAATGGTAAGTGTAAATCAGACTTTGTAATGACTTCACCAAAAGGTGGCTAGGAAATGGTAAGTGTAAATCAGACTTTGTAATGACGTCACCAAAAGGTGGCTAGGAAATGGTAAGTGTAAATCAGACTTTGTAATGACGTCACCAAAAGGTGGCTAGGAAATGGTAAGTGTAAATCAGACTTTGTAATGACGTCACCAAAAGGTGGCTAGGAAATGGTAAGTGTAAATCAGACTTTGTAATGACGTCACCAAAAGGTGGCTAGGAAATGGTAAGTGTAAATCAGACTTTGTAATGACGTCACCAAAAGGTGGCTAGGAAATGGTAAGTGTAAATCAGACTTTGTAATGACGTCACCAAAAGGTGGCTAGGAAATGGTAAGTGTAAATCAGACTTTGTAATGACGTCACCAAAAGGTGGCTAGGAAATGGTAAGTGTAAATCAGACTTTGTAATGACGTCACCAAAAGGTGGCTAGGAAATGGTAAGTGTAAATCAGACTTTGTAATGACTTCACCAAAAGGTGGCTAGGAAATGGTAAGTGTAAATCAGACTTTGTAATGACGTCACCAAAAGGTGGCTAGGAAATGGTAAGTGTAAATCAGACTTTGTAATGACGTCACCAAAAGGTGGCTAGGAAATGGTAAGTGTAATCAGACTTTGTAATGACGTCACCAAAAGGTGGCTTAGGAAATGGTAAGTGTAAATCAGACTTTGTAATGACGTCACCAAAAGGTGGCTAGGAAATGGTAAGTGTAAATCAGACTTTGTAATGACGTCACCAAAAGGTGGCTAGGAAATGGTAAGTGTAAATCAGACTTTGTAATGACGTCACCAAAAGGTGGCTAGGAAATGGTAAGTGTAATCAGACTTTGTAATGACGTCACCAAAAGGTGGCTAGGAAATGGTAAGTGTAAATCAGACTTTGTAATGACGTCACCAAAAGGTGGCTAGGAAATGGTAAGTGTAAATCAGACTTTGTAATGACGTCACCAAAAGGTGGCTAGGAAATGGTAAGTGTAAATCAGACTTTGTAATGACGTCACCAAAAGGTGGCTAGGAAATGGTAAGTGTAAATCAGACTTTGTAATGACGTCACCAAAAGGTGGCTAGGAAATGGTAAGTGTAAATCAGACTTTGTAATGACTTCACCAAAAGGTGGCTAGGAAATGGTAAGTGTAAATCAGACTTTGTAATGACGTCACCAAAAGGTGGCTAGGAAATGGTAAGTGTAAATCAGACTTTGTAATGACGTCACCAAAAGGTGGCTAGGAAATGGTAATGTAAATCAGACTTTGTAATGACGTCACCAAAAGGTGGCTAGGAAATGGTAAGTGTAAATCAGACTTTGTAATGACTTCACCAAAAGGTGGCTAGGAAATGGTAAGTGTAAATCAGACTTTGTAATGACGTCACCAAAAGGTGGCTAGGAAATGGTAAGTGTAAATCAGACTTTGTAATGACGTCACCAAAAGGTGGCTAGGAAATGGTAAGTGTAAATCAGACTTTGTAATGACGTCACCAAAAGGTGGCTAGGAAATGGTAAGTGTAAATCAGACTTTGTAATGACGTCACCAAAAGGTGGCTAGGAAATGGTAAGTGTAAATCAGCCTTTGTAATGACGTCACCAAAAGGTGGCTAGGAAATGGTAAGTGTAAATCAGACTTTGTAATGACGTCACCAAAAGGTGGCTAGGAAATGGTAAGTGTAAATCAGACTTTGTAATGACGTCACCAAAAGGTGGCTAGGAAATGGTAAGTGTAAATCAGACTTTGTAATGACGTCACCAAAAGGTGGCTAGGAAATGGTAAGTGTAAATCAGACTTTGTAATGACGTCACCAAAAGGTGGCTAGGAAATGGTAAGTGTAAATCAGACTTTGTAATGACGTCACCAAAAGGTGGCTAGGAAATGGTAAGTGTAAATCAGACTTTGTAATGACGTCACCAAAAGGTGGCTAGGAAATGGTAAGTGTAAATCAGACTTTGTAATGACGTCACCAAAAGGTGGCTAGGAAATGGTAAGTGTAAATCAGACTTTGTAATGACGTCACCAAAAGGTGGCTAGGAAATGGTAAGTGTAAATCAGACTTTGTAATGACGTCACCAAAAGGTGGCTAGGAAATGGTAAGTGTAAATCAGACTTTGTAATGACTTCACCAAAAGGTGGCTAGGAAATGGTAAGTGTAAATCAGACTTTGTAATGACGTCACCAAAAGGTGGCTAGGAAATGGTAAGTGTAAATCAGACTTTGTAATGACGTCACCAAAAGGTGGCTAGGAAATGGTAAGTGTAAATCAGACTTTGTAATGACGTCACCAAAAGGTGGCTAGGAAATGGTAAGTGTAAATCAGACTTTGTAATGACGTCACCAAAAGGTGGCTAGGAAATGGTAAGTGTAAATCAGACTTTGTAATGACGTCACCAAAAGGTGGCTAGGAAATGGTAAGTGTAAATCAGACTTTGTAATGACGTCACCAAAAGGTGGCTAGGAAATGGTAAGTGTAAATCAGACTTTGTAATGACGTCACCAAAAGGTGGCTAGGAAATGGTAAGTGTAAATCAGACTTTGTAATGACTGGTCACCAAAAGGTGGCTAGGAAAATGGTAAGTGTAAATCAGTACTATTGTAATGACTTCACCAAAAGGTGGCTAGGAAATGGTAAGTGTAAATCAAGACTTTGTAATGACGTCACCAAAAGGTGGCTAAGGAAATGGTAAGTGTAAATCAGACTTTGTAATGACGTCACCAAAAGGTGGCTAGGAAATGGTAAGTGTAAATCAGACTTTTAATGACGTCACCAAAAGGTGGCTAGGAAATGGTAAGTATGTAAATCAGACTTTGTGTAATGACGTGGAAAGAAAAACCAAAAGGTGGCTAGGAAATGGTGAAGAGTAAAGTCAGATATATGGCAAAATTGTTATAAAAAGTAACTTTAATATGGAAAGAAAATTCTTTTAAACCAAATTGATTGAAATTCTGCCAAATTTCTATGGCTAAAGGTCAATTCTACTAATGACCCATGGTTTTGAAGATCATGATGATGTACATGGGATACCATACCCATGGTAAGGGGAAATGTAAACAGGTAACGTTTAATTGTAGATCTACGCATGACAGGAGGATAAGTATATGGGAGGATACCATACCCAGAAAATGTCAGGTAACGTTTATTTTACATAGGTTTAATGTGTATAATTTACACTGGGATACCATACCAGAAAATGTCAGGTAACATTTAATTGTACATGGGATACCATACCCAGAAAATGTCAGGTAACGTTTAATTGTACATTGGGATACCATACCCAGAAAATGTCAGGTAACGTTTAATTGTACATGGGATACCATACCCAGAAAATGTCAGGTAACGTTTAATTGTACATGGGAATACCATACCCAGAAAATGTCAGGTAACGTTTAATTGTACATGGGATTACCATACCCAGAAAATGTCAGGTAACGTTTAATTGTACATGGGATACCATGTCAGGTAACTGTTTAATTGTACATGGAGATACCATACCCAGAAAATGTCAGGTAATGGTAATGGGTTACCCAGAAAAATGTCAGGTTTGTAATTGTACATGGGATACCATACCCAGAAAATGTCAGGTAACGTTTAATTGTACATGGGATACCATACTCAGAAAATGTCAGGGTAACGTTTTAATAGTACATTACCATACTAGAAAAAACAGGTAAATGTTTAATTTAACATTACCATACCCAGAAAATGTCAGGTAACGTTTAATTGTACATGGGATACCATACCCAGAAAATGTCAGGTAACGGTTTAATTGTACATGGGATTCCATACCCAGAAAATGTCAGGTAACGTTTAATTGTACATGGGATACCATACCCAGAAAATGTCAGGTAACGTTTAATTGTACATGGGGATACCATTCCCAGAAAATGTCAGGTAACGTTTTAATTGTACATGGGATACCATACCCAGAAAATGTTCAGGTAACGTTTAATTGTACATGGGATACCATACCCAGAAAATGTCAGGTAACGTTTAATTGTACATGGGATACCATACCCAGAAAATGTCCAGGTAATGTGTTTAATTGTACATGGGATACCATACCCAGAAAATGTCAGGTAACGTTGTAATGTCAGGTAACATTGGATACCATACCCAGAAAATGTCGTTTAATTGTACATGGGATACCATTACCCAGAAAATGTCAGGTAACGTTTAATTGTACATGGGATACCATTCCCAGAAAATGTCAGGTAACGTTTAATTGTACATGAGATACCATAACCCAGAAAATGTCAGGTAACGTTTAATTGTACATGGGATACCATACCCAGAAAATGTCAGGTAACGTTTAATTGTACATGAGATACCATACCCAGAAAATGTCAGGTAACGTTTAATTGTACATGGGATACCATACCCAGAAAATGTCAGGTAACGTTTAATTGTACATGGGATACCATACCCAGAAAATGTCAGGTAAACGTTTAATTGTTACATGGGATACCATTACCAGAAAATGTCAGGTAACGTTTAATTGTACATGGGATACCATACCCAGAAAATGTCAGGTAACGTTTAATTGTACATGGGATACCATACCCAGAAAATGTCAGGTAACGTTTAATTGTACATGGGATACCATACCCAGAAAATGTCAGGTAACGTTTAATTGTACATGGGATACCATACCCAGAAATGTCTGGTAACGTGTCATTGTACATGGATACCATACCCAAAAAATGTCACGGTAATGTTTTATTGTACATGGGATACCATACCCAGAAAAATGTCAGGTAATGTTTAATTGTACATGGGATACCATACCCAGAAAATGTCAGGTAATGTTTAATTGTACATGGGATACCATACCCAGAAAATGTCAGGTAACGTTTAATTGTACATGGGATACCATACCCAGGAAAATGTCAGGTAATGTTTAATTGTACATGGATACCATACCCAGAAAAATGTCAGGTAAATGTTTAATGTACATGGGATACCATAACCCTCGAAAAAATGTACAGGTAACGTTTAATTGTACATGGGATACCATACCCAGGAAAATGTCAGGTAACATTTTAATTGTTACATACCCAGAAAATGTCAGGTAACGGTTTAATTGTACATGGGATACCATACCCAGAAAATGTCAGGTAACGTTTAATTGTACATGGGATACCATACCCAGAAAATGTCAGGTAACGTTTAATTGTACATGGGATACCATACCCAGAAAATGTCAGGTAATGTTTAATTGTACATGGGATACCATACCCAGAAAATGTCAGGTAACGTTTAATTGTACATGGGATACCATACCCAGAAAATGTCAGGTAATGTTTAATTGTACATGGGATACCATACCCAGAAAATGTCAGGTAACGTTTAATTGTACATGGGAAACCATACCCAGAAAATGTCAGGTAACGTTTAATTGTACATGGGATACCATACCCAGAAAATGTCAGGTAACGTTTAATTGTACATGGGATACCATACCCAGAAAATGTCAGGTAACGTTTAATTGTACATGGGATACCATACCCAGAAAATGTCAGGTAACGTTTTAATTGTACATGGGATACCATACCCAGAAATGTCAGGTAAACGTTTAATTGTACATGGGATAATACCATACCCAGAAAATGTCAGGTAACGTTTAATTGTACATGGGATACCATACCCAGAAAATGTCAGGTAACGTTTAATTGTACATGGGATACCATACCCAGAAAATGTCAGGTAACGTTTAATTGTACATGGGATACCATACCCAGAAAATGTCAGGTAACGTTTAATTGTACATGGGATACCATACCCAGAAAATGTCAGGTAACCGTGTTTAATTGTACATGGGATACCATACCCAGAAAATGTCAGGTAACGTTTAATTGTATATGGATACCATACCCAGAAAATGTCAGGTAATGTTTAATTGTACATGGGGATATACCATACCCAGAAAATGTCAGGTAATGTTTTAATTGTACATGGGATACCATACCCAGAAAATGTCAGGTAATGTTTAATTGTACATGGGGATACCATACCCAGAAAATGTCAGGTAACGTTTAATTGTACATGGGATACCATACCCAGAAAAATGTCAGGTAACGTTTAATTGTACATGGGATACCATACCCAGAAAATGTCAGGTAACGTTTAATTGTACATGGGGATACCATACCAGAAAAATGTCAGGTAACGTTTAATTGTACATGGGATACCATAACCCAGAAAATGTCAGGTAACGTTTAATTGTACATGGGATACCATACCCAGAAAATGTCAGGTAACGTTTAATTGTACATGGGATACCATACCCAGAAAATGTCAGGTAACGTTTTAATTGTACATGGGATACCATACCCAGAAAATGTCAGGTAACATTTAATTGTACATGGGATACCATACCCAGAAAATGTCAGGTAACGTTTAATTGTACATGGGATACCATACCCAGAAAATGTCAGGTAACGTTTAATTGTACATGGATACCATACCCAGAAAATGTCAGGTAACTTTAATTGTACATGGGATACCATACCCAGAAAAATGTCAGGTAACGTTTAATTGTACATGGGATACCATACCCAGAAAATGTCAGGTAACGTTTTAATTGTACATGGGATACCATACCCAGAAAATGTCAGGTAACGTTTAATTGTACATGGGATACCATACCCAGAAAATGTCAGGTAACGTTTAATTGTACATGGGATACCATACCCAGAAAATGTCAGGTAACGTTTAATTGTACATGGGATACCATACCCAGAAAATGTCAGGTAACGTTTAATTGTACATGGGATACCATACCCAGAAAATGTCAGGTAACGTTTAATTGTACATGGGATACCATACCCAGAAAATGTCAGGTAACGTTTAATTGTACATGGGATATACCATACCCAGAAAATGTCAGGTAACGTTTAATTGTACATGGGATACCATACCCAGAAAAAAATGTCAGGTAACGTTTAATTGTACATGGGATACCATACCCAGAAAATGTCAGGTAACGTTTAATTGTACGAATGGGATACCATACCCAGAAAATGTCAGGTAACGTTTAATTGTACATGGGATACCATACCCAGAAAATGTCAGGTAACGTTTAATTGTACATGGGATACCATACCCAGAAAATGTCAGGTAATGTTTAATTGTACATGGGATACCATACCCAGAAAATGTCAGGTAACGTTTAATTGTACATGGGATACCATACCCAGAAAATGTCAGGTAACGTTTAATTGTACATGGGATACCATACCCAGAAAATGTCAGGTAACGTTTAATTGTACATGGGATAACCATACCCAGAAAATGTCAGGTAATTGTTTAATTGTACATGGGATACCATACCCAGAAAATGTCAGGTAACGTTTAATTGTACATGGGATACCATACCCAGAAAATGTCAGGTAACGTTTAATTGTACATGGGATACCATACCCAGAAAATGTCAGGTAACGTTTAATTGTACATGGGATACCATACCCAGAAAATGTCAGGTAACGTTTAATTGTACATGGGATACCATACCCAGAAAATGTCAGGTAACGTTTAATTGTACATGGGATACCATACCCAGAAAATGTCAGGTAAACGTTTAATTGTACATGGGATACCATACCCAGAAAATGTCAGGTAACGTTTAATTGTACATGGATACCATACCCAGAAAATGTTCAGGTAACGTTTAATTGTACATGGGATACCATACCCAGAAAATGTCAGGTAACGTTTAATTGTACATGGGATACCATACCCAGAAAATGTCAGGTAACGTTTAATTGTACATGGGATACCATACCCAGAAAATGTCAGGTAACGTTTAATTGTACATGGGATACCATACCCAGAAAATGTCAGGTAATGTTTAATTGTACATGGATATACCATACCCAGAAAATGTCAGGTAACGATTTAATTGTACATGGGATACCATACCCAGAAAATGTCAGGTAACGTTTAATTGTACATGGGATACCATTTCCTGAAAATGTCAGGTAATTTTTAACTACTATATATTTTTGTAACAGGAGAAGAGAAAATGTAACGCCCCGGACTGGGATTTCAAACTGGAACCATTTGAACATTAGCAGATGGCTCTACCGACTGAGCTACCTGGTCACTGATGATCGACCGAGTGCAATCCCGCTACATTTATTTTTAAAAATAAAAAATAAAGAAAAAAAATCCTTCAATTAGATTTAAGATGTAAAAGGAATGAGTTGGTGCGGCTTTAACATTTTATATAAGGTACAGTTTATTAGTGATTATATTGTGCAGGACGGCGTGTGACGTTGAGACCATTGTGCGACAACATGGATCAGTTCCAGCTACCATTGGAATCCTGGCAGGAAAAATCAAAGTTGGTAGGTAATATAGTAGAAGTTGGATAAATTAAACATCAATGACTCAAACTTTTGAGGTGTTGAACACATCATGTGATCATTCGGTCCAGGCTTTTTAAGTCATCTGAATCTTAGTTTGTAGTTTAACAAGAGCCAGTCTCTACAAAAATCTTCAGAGGAAGTCTCTGTTATCTTCAGAGTACAGGTCTATTTATTTCAGTTCAGGAGTGGATATCAATATAGTGATATCGTAATTCGTGGAATATTGAGGATGGTAACAATTTCGTCTAGGGTGGGTTTTTTTTGGTGAGTTTTTCATTCTGATGAAGTTTGCGTGTGTAGTTAGTGTGTTGTAATCTAAACTGACACTGTGTTACAGGTCTGAGCACTGAAGAGTTAGAGTATCTAGCTAAGCCGTCTAGGACAGTGGTGAAAACATCCAGACGTGATCTCCCTGTGGTTATAGCAGAGGTGAGTCTCCTTATTTACTTAGCTAAGTCGTCTAAGACAGTGGTAAAAACATCCAGACATGATCTCCCTGTGGTAATAGCAGAGGTGAGTCTCCTTATTTACTTAGCTTAGCCGTCTAGGACAGTGGTAAAAACATCCAGACGTGATCTCCCGGGGTTATAGCAGAGGTGAGTCTCCTGTAGCTAAGTCCTCTAAGACAGTGGTAAAACATCCAGACATGATCTCCCTGTGGTAATAGCAGAGGTGAGTCTCCTTATTTACTTAGCTTAGCCGTCTAGGACAGTGGTAAAAACATCTAGACGTGATCTCCCAGTGATTATAGCAGAGGTGAGTCTCCTTATTTACTAAGCTAAGTCCTCTAAGACAGTGGTAAAAAACATCCAGACGTGATCTCCCCGTGGTTTATATCAGAGGTGAGTCTCCTTCCTACTAGCTAAGTCCGTCTAAGACAGTGGTAAAAAACATCCAGACGTGATCTCCCTGTGGTTATAGCAGAGGTGAGTCTCCTTATTTACTTAGCTAAGCCGTCTAAGACAGTGGTAAAAACATCCAGACATGATCTCCCTGTGGTTATATCAGAGGTGAGTCTCCTTATTTACTTAGCTAAGCCGTCTAAGACAGTGGTAAAAACATCCAGACGTGATCTCCCTGTGGTTATAGCAGAGGTGAGTCTCCTTATTTACTTAGCTAAGCCGTCTAAGACAGTGGTAAAAACATCCAGACGTGATCTCCCTGTGGTTATAGCAGAGGTGAGTCTCCTTATTTACTTAGCTAAGCCGTCTAAGACAGTGGTAAAAACATCCAGACGTGATCTCCCTGTGGTTATAGCAGAGGTGAGTCTCCTTATTTACTTAGCTAAGCCGTCTAAGACAGTGGTAAAAACATCCAGACGTGATCTCCCTGTGGTAAGTTGTTTATAGCAGAGGTGAGTCTCCTTATTTACTAAGCTAAGCCGTCTAAGACAGTGGTAAAAACATCCAGACGTGATCTCCCTGTGGTTATATCAGAGGTGAGTCTCCTTATTTACTAAGCTAAGTCGTCTAAGACAGTGGTAAAAACATCCAGACGTGATCTCCCTGTGGTTATAGCAGAGGTGAGTCTCCTTATTTACTTAGCTAAGCCGTCTAAGACAGTGGTAAAAACATCCAGACGTGATCTCCCTGTGGTTATAGCAGAGGTGAGTCTCCTTATTTACTTAGCTAAGCCGTCTAAGACAGTGGTAAAAACATCCAGACGTGATCTCCCTGTGTTTATATCAGAGGTGAGTCTCCTTATTTACTAAGCTTAAGCCGTCTAAGACAGTGGTAAAAACATCCAGACGTGATCTCCCTGTGGTTATAGCAGAGGTGAGTCTCCTTATTTACTTAGCTAAGCCGTCTAAGACAGTGGTAAAAAACATCCAGACGTGATCTCCCGGTGGTTATATCAGAGGTGAGTCTCCTTATTTACTTAGCTAAGCTGTCTAAGACAGTGGTAAAAACATCCAGACATGATCTCCCTGTGGTTTATATCAGAGGTGAGTCTCTCCTTATTTACTTAGCTTAGCCGTCTAAGACAGTGGTAAAAACATCCAGACGTGATCTCCCTGTGGTTATAGCAGAGATGAGTCTCCTTATTTACTTAGCTTAGCCGTCTAAGACAGTGGTAAAAACATCCAGACGTGATCTCCCTGTGGTTATAGCAGAGGTGAGTCTCCTTATTTACTTAGCTAAGCCGTCTAAGACAGTGGTAAAAACATCCAGACGTGATCTCCCTGTGGTTATAGCAGAGGTGAGTCTCCTTATTTACTAAGCTAAGTCGTCTAAGACAGTGGTAAAAACATCTAGACGTGATCTCCCTGTGGTTATAGCAGAGGTGAGTCTCCTTATTTACTAAGCTAATTCGTCTTAAGTATAGGAGAAACACCGAAAATTAGATAAGTCAAGATAATGGACAATGCGAGGCCTGAAGGGCGGAGCATTGTTTATTATATTGTACATTATTATGGAGGGATACATCTAGAATTGTCTCTGGAAAGAGTGTTTCTGAGGCGCGAAGCTCTTTCTTAAAACTTTTCCAGGGAGGCTAGATGTATCTTGACCATGATTATACCGAACAATGAAAAAAAAATCTCTGTACATCTGGCTATTTGTGTTTAACTAATCTACAACGTTGCCATTGTTGGTTGGTGCACGAGGCCTTCAACAAGGGGTTATTTCAATGGGGGTTATTTCCCTCGGGGTGGTATTTTCCCTGGGGTTACAATTGAAAATCTAACTTATTCAATGTCATGTGATCAGGTAATATGTGACTTACTCTGAGGTTGTTTCTCTTACTATGCACTCTGATTGCAGAATCATTGTGTACTCCTTCAACCAAGTTTGTACTGAACATGTCAGCACAGTAAATGTTGTAATATGTCTTTGGTCGTGCATGCATTGCATGAATCTTTCATGAAATTACCATGACCAATGTTATTACCAGAGATTTTTTTGTGAGCTCGAGTTCTCATCACTCTATGAGTGGAGCACTATAAGAGGAAACATGTCAGACAGTGCAGATCAGATCTTTACGAAGACAAACTATCTAAAATGATTATCAAACTTCCAATAAAAACTTCCATAAGAGAGTTTATTTTGTGATGAATTGTTAAATTTAACTGCTCTTTATGTCAGAGGTCCATACCATTCATTTGGATATAACTTGTCAGAAATTCACAAGATATGGATGATTTCCATTGAAACGTATTAATTTTGAATATACCGCTCTACGTTATGAAATGAAGAATATGATTGGTCCTAAAACATAATATCAAGATTTAGTGGATCCTAAAGGAAACTACATTGAAATTCAGTGAAAACAACAAAGTGATGAAAAAAAAAGCTTAAAATTTCAAATTTGTTCAGTAAGCTTTGTGTGATTCTTGGATAAGGAATTATACCAAAATTATTCAATTTGGGAAACATGGATTTATGTGTTACGTGTATGTATTCAAGAAATTAATCAATTAACAGAGAAATTATTGGGAAATATACCGAAAGCATTCATTCAATTTTCAAAGAAAGAAAGTACACATATCTATCTAAAATTAAAACTTCATTGTAGGAATTCCTGTGCTGTCGAAATACTAAAGAGTCTTGATTTTCAACACAAGGAGTAATTTTATGCGTTGTGGTTGATGTGATTGGATTTATGCTGATGTCCACGAATCAATATATAAAACAGAAAATATGTAATAATATGTATTATTGAAGTTTTCTATTACATTTAATATGTGGCATTTGATTACATTTATTTGTTATTAATCGGTCCAATTTTACAATGCTGCATGTAGTGTCACTCTCTACCTTTCATTGTACATTAGTTTACCTGGAACTGTAGATTAGTTGAAACTAATGAGTCTCCTTATTTACTAAGCTAAGTTATCTAAGATAGTGGTAAAAATATCTAGTGTTAAGTTTAACATTTGTCAACAGAAGTTAAAGATGCTTCACCGCCGACACTGCATAAATGATACATGTACCCATTATTTGAACATTAATTGGTGTTAAACATGTATAGACATGTCTTATTAACAAAAAAAATGATATCATTATATAAATAGTTTATTACTTTTAGTGCATTTAACTTAAGCTACCTTAAAAGAATGCATGTAAGTATGTAGGTATAGACATGGATCTGCATTAAACAAGGGCTGCATGGTCTTGACAAGTAATATTGTACTCGTACATATGTTCTATATGACAGCGGCGAGACGGAGGGACCACTGTCTCCGGTACCATGGTGATAGCCAACATGGCCGGGATCTCCATATTTGTGACGGGCGGGATTGGTGGTGTTCATCGCGGAGTGGAAGACAGTATGTAAATACACTAATGAACTCAAGTTTCAAATTTTTAGCTCGCCTATTCGAAGAATAGGGGGAGCTAATGTTGTCACCCTGGCGTCGGCGTCAGTGTCGGTGTCAGCGTTGGCGTCCCATTTCATGTTAAAGTTTTTGAGCAAGTTTCTGTTTTGTCAATTGTTTAAGCATACATGTAAGTCATCATAAATGTTTATGATTTTATTTTCCTAATGTGTATGGATGCTGAACGTGATAATACAACCAATTTGGGGCCCTTTAGGGGGTTTTTGAGTCTGTTAATTTGTCATATATTTCCATGTTAAAGTTTTTGAGCTAGTTTCTATTTTGTCAATTGTTTAAGCATAAGTCATCATAAATATTTATGATTTTATTTTCCTAATGTGTATGGATGCTGAACGTGATAATACAACCAATTGCGGGCCCTTTAAGGGGTTTTTGAGTCTGTTAATTTGTCATATTTCCATGTTTAAATAGTAAATACTTGAACATCAACTTCTTCTGAATAGGCGAGCTTTGCTGGTCGCCAACAGCTCTTGTTAAAGTTGCTTATGGCTGAACTAAAAGCCTTTATTAAGATAGGTATGTGTTGGACCCATCTCCTGTTGATGCGTGCGCATCTGCTGACTTTTGGTATTGACAGTTCGCCAGATAAACAAACGATAGCTATGTCATCATTCTGTTTATATTGTTATAATGTCATATTGACATAATTCTAGTTTCCTTAACTTCTGTAATGAAGTAAGAAATTGAAGTTAAGGAATTCTGTCAAGGTAAGGAATGTCAATGAAACTGAGCTCTAACAATACAACTATTATGAAAGTTGTTAAAGATGCTCCACTGCCAACAAACATAAGTGATATTCATCATTTGAACAATAATTGGTGTTTAATCGTGTATATATATGCCTAATTAACACGAAAAAATTAATATAGAATAATTTGTTTCCCCTTTGATGTATGCACAATCAGTACTTCATTTCATATAGAATATAGTGCCATGGAATTTTTTCGGGATACAATTAATTATTTTTCATATTTTTAATTTGAAGTAAAATTAGAAACTCAAACTTTTCAATTGTGATTATGGTGTAAAGAAAGTAACTTTTGTAACTGAAGACAAATAATAAACTGTATGCTCCTGTTTTTGATAATGAAAAAAAACCCCATTTGTCAGCGGTGAATCATCTTTTGAAAAGAAAACAAAGATCTCCTAAAAGTGTAAGGTACTGCCATTCATTTCTACAATCGTTTGAACAGCACAGATACATGTACAACAAGCAGTTACCAATCCATAGCTAAAGTGTACAGTTAGGTATATTGATGTGTTTCTATCCAGCTATGGACGTTAGTGCTGACCTCACCGAGCTGGGACGGACACCGGTCACTGTCATCTCATCTGGTGTCAAATCTATACTGGACATCGCTAGGACACTCGAGTTTCTGGTGAGTTCTTAAGTTCTGTGTGACTCTGAAGAGTGAGTTTTGATTAATATCATAAA
Organism: Argopecten irradians; assembly: GCF_041381155.1. Lineage (NCBI taxonomy): Eukaryota > Metazoa > Mollusca > Bivalvia > Pectinida > Pectinidae > Argopecten > Argopecten irradians. Next base: position 28,764,565 of record NC_091148.1, read on the forward strand.
ATTTCTATACCATGTGAGTTTGTCAGTCCTTGGTGAGATAGTTAATTCTTTGTGAGTTTGAGAGCCATGGTGAGATCTATAAGTTCTTTGTGAGTTTGAGAGTCCATGGTGAGATTGTATTTCTTTGTGCATTTGAGAGTCGTTGGTGAGATTCTGAAATCTTTGTGAGTTTGAGAGTCCTTAGTGAGATTGTAAGTTCTGTGTGAGTTTAGGAGTTGGTGACATTGTAAGTTCTATTTGAGTGTGAGAGTGAGTTTAGGAGTATTTAGAGTTCTTGGTGACATTGTTAAGTCCTATGAGTTTGGCCGTACATGGTGGACATTGTAAGTCCTATGTAAGTTTGGCAGTACCTGGTGGCATTGTAAGTTCTATGTAAGTTTGGCAGAGTACTGATGACATGGTAAGTTCTTATGTAAGTTTGGAAGTACATGGTGACATTTATTGTAAGATGTAAGTTTGACAGTACATGGTGTCATTGTACGATCCCCCCAATGTAAGTTTGGACAGTACTTGGTGATATTGTAAGTCCTATGTAAGTTTGACAGTTCGAGTACATGGTGACATTGTAAGTTCTATGTAAGTTTGGCAGTACATGGTGACATTGTAAGTTCTATGTAAGTTTGGCAGTACATGGTGACATTGTAAGTTCTATGTAAGTTTGGCAGTACATGGTGACATTGTAAGTTCTATGTAAGTTTGGCAGTACATGGTGACATTGTAAGTTCTATGTAAGTTTGGCAGTATATGGTGACATTGTAAGTTCTATGTAAGTTTGGCAGTACCTGGTGACAGTTCTATGTAAGTTTCTATGACACTTGTAAGTGCTAATGACAGTGACACTTGGTGAACATTGTAAGTCCTATGTAAGTTTGACAGTACTTGGTGACATTGTAAGTTCTATGTAAGTTTGGCAGTACATGGTGACATTGTAAGTTCTATGTAAGTTTGGCAGTACATGGTGACATTGTAAGTTCTATGTAAGTTTGGCAGTACATGGTGACATTGTAAGTTCTATGTAAGTTTGGGAGTACATGGTGACATTGTAAGTTCTATGTAAGTTTGGCAGTACATGGTGACATTGTAAGTTCTATGTAAGTTTGGGAGTACATGGTGACATTGTAAGTTCTATGTAAGTTTGGGAGTACATGGTGACATTGTAAGTTCTATGTAAGTTTGGGAGTACATGGTGACATTGTAAGTTCTATGTAAGTTTGTACCCATACATGGTGACATTGTAAGTTCTATGTAAGTTTGGCAGTACATTGGTGACATTGTAAGTTTCTAATGTAAGTTTGGCAGTACATGGTGACATTGTAAGTTCTATGTAAGTTTGGCAGTACATGGTGACATTGTAAGTTTCTATGTAAGTTTGGCAGTGACATTGTGACATCTATGTAAGTTTGGCAGTAATATGTAACTTTGTATTCATGTAGTTTGGCAGTACATAGTGACATTGCAAGTTCTATGTAAGTTTGGCAGTACATGGTGACATTGTAAGTTCTATGTAAGTTTGGCAGTACATGGTGACATTGTAAGTCCTATGTAAGTTTGGGAGTACCTGGTGACATTGTAAGTTCTATGTAAGTTTGGCAGTACATGGTGACATTGTAAATTCTGTTTGAGTGTGAGAGTCCTTGGTGAGATTCTAAGTTGTGTGAGTTTGAGATGTTGTGATCATAAGTTCTTGGGTGGTTACTGTTTCAGATTTTTTTTGAGATCACAGAAATTTTTATGAATATGATATTGCAAATTTTATGAGTAAAATAATAATATAAAAAAAAAACCTGCCAGGAATTTGAATGCAAATAAAAACAATTAATATTCAATATTTCTCATTGAGTTAGAACTCAGGAAATTAATTAAAATAAAATAATTGCTGATTTGTTGGATGGACATAGTGAAAGTGCAAAATGAAAACGCCACAAAAACAAAGTTTAACTAAAATGAAGTAAAATTTGACTTTATTTGTAGGAGACACAAGGGGTATGTGTAGCTAGTTATGGACCAGGTCAGGACTTCCCAGCCTTCTTCACGCCGAGGAGTGGACTTAAGGCACCATACAATGTCGAGGACCCAGGAAACGCAGCGAGATTGATAGGTGAATATGGGTTCATTTTTGGAAGTGGAAATAATTTGTTTGTGCCCATATTGGAATAATATGGGATTTTAGCTCACCTGGCCCAAAGGGCCGGTGAGCTTATGTCATGGCGCGGGGTCTGTCGTCCGTTGTCCATCCGGCCATCAACATTTCCTTTAAATCGCTGCTAGTCATAGAGTTCTGCATTGATTGTAACCAAATATGGCCACAAACATCCTTGGGTGAAGGGAAACAGAACTTGTATAAATTTTGGCTCTGACATCCTGGGGGCAGGAGGGACGGGGTCCAATGGGGGAATTAGAGGTAAATATTCAAATTCCTTCAGAAAAGACACAATGAACCTGTATTTAGCACATTACTTGGCATTACAAACCAGGTGAGCAATACAGGCCCTCTGGGCCTAGTGTTTGTTTCATTTTTGTTTGATGATTTGTGAGAGTGTTTAATTAGTATGCATTTTTATTAGTGACAAGGATTAATAATCTGATACATTATATTTGCCTTTATTGTGTATAGACACCCATCACAGACTCGGCCTAGACAGTGGTATATTGTTAGCTGTACCCATACCAGAGGAACAATCTGGGCAGGGCCAGATCATAGAGGAAGCCATTCAGGTCGCTGTGTCAAAAGCAAGGTAAGACTTTATTGACATCTCACGAAGTCAAAGGTAAGGAACTTTACTGACATCTCACCAAGTCAAAGGTAAGGAACTTAACTGACATCTCACCAAGTCAAAGGTAAGGAACTTTACTATCATCTCACAGCAAAGGTAAGGAACTTTACTGACATCTCACCAAGTCAAAGGTAAGGAACTTTACTGACATCTCACCAAGTCAAAGGTAAGGAACTTTACTGACATCTCACCAAGTCAAAGGTAAGGAACTTTACTGACATCTCACCAAGTCAAAGGTAAGGAACTTTACTGACATCTCACAGAGTCAAACTTAAGGAACTCTACCGACATCTCACAGAGTCAAACGTAAGGAACTTTACTGACATCTCATAGAGTGAGAAGTAAGGGACTTTACTGACATCTCACCGAGTCAAAGGTAAGAAACTTTATTGACATCTCACCAAGTCAAAGGTAAGGAAATTTACTGACATCTCACAGAGTTTAAGGTAAGGAACTTTACTGACATCTCACCAAGTCAAAGGTAAGAATTTTACTGACATCTCACAAAGTCAAAGGTAAGAATTTTACCGACATCTCACAAAGTCAAAGGTAAGAATTTTACCGACATCTCACAGAGTCAAACGTAAGGAACTTTACTGGCATCTTATAGAGTGAAAAGTAAGGAACTTTACTGACATCTCACCGAGTCAAAGGTAAGAAACTTTATTGACATCTCACCAAGTCAAAGATAAGGAAATTTACCGACATATCACAGAGTCAAAGGTAAGAAACTTTACTGACATCTCACAGAGTTTAAGGTAAGGAACTTTACTGACATCTCACCAAGTCAAAGGTAAGAATTTTACTGACATCTCACAAAGTCAAAGGTAAGGAACTTTACTGACATCTCACCAAGTCAAAGGTAAGGAACTTTACTGACATCTCACCAAGTCAAAGGTAAGGAACTTTACTGACATCTCACTAAGTCAAAGGAAAGGAACTTTACTGACATCTGAGTAAGGCAGACGATTATGATTTTCAAAGACAGCTTTTCAGATTTTTAGCTCACCTGGCCCAAAGGGTTGGTGAGCTTATGTCATGGCGCGGCGTCCATCGTCCGTCCATCCATCATTATTTCCTTTAAATCGCTACTTGTCATAGAGTTCTGCATGGAATGTAACCAAATTTGGCCAGAAACATCCTTGGGGGAGGGGAACAGAGCTGGTATAAATTTTGGCTCTGACCCCCCCGGGGGCAGGAGAGGCGGGGCCCAATAGGGGAAATAGATGTTAATCCTATAAATCGCTACTAGTCAGAGAGTTCTGCATGGATTGTAACCAAATTTGGCCAAAAAATATCCTTGAGGGAAGGGGAACAGCTCTGACCCCTCCGGAGGCAGGAGGGGCGGGGCCATTTAAAGGAAACAGAGGTAAATCCTTTAAATCGCTACTAGTCATAGAGTTCTGCAAACAATGTAACCTAATTTGGCCAGAAACATCCGTGGGGGAGGGGAACAAAATTTATATAAATTTGGCTTTAACCCCCCAGGGGCAGGAGGGACGGGGCCCAATATGGGGACATAGATATTAACCCTATAAATTGCTACTAGTCATAGAGTTCTGCATGGGATGTAACCAATTTTTGGCCAGAAACAATTTGTATAAATTTTGGCTCTAACCCCCCAGGGCAGGAGGAGCGGGGCCCAATAGGGGAAATAGATGTTAAATCCTATAAATTGCTACTTGTCCTAGAGTTCTGCATGGAATGTAACCAAATTTGACCAGAATCATCTTATTAGGGAAAGGGGAACAGATCTAGAGTTCATATAAATTTTGGCTCTGACCCTCAGGGTGCAGGAGGGGAGGGTTCCAATAGGGGAAATAGAGGTAAAAAGTAGGTGAGTGATACAGGCCCTCTGGGCCTCTTATTTACCAATAGGCAAATCACAGATTTTCACAACAACTTGTTTAATATACAGTAAATTAGGGAAACATATATATATATAGATATATATTATTGATTAAAGATCTTTACAATTTTCATTGGCATTATCTGCATTAGCCATACTTTTGAAAACTAATGAAGATGGTAGTATTAGTGAGTGATGAAATGATGTAATGAAATGACGTGATGTCATATGATGTGAAGTCAATATTTATTTCAATAAATCGCGGTGCATTGCATCAGAATACCTTGGCCCCTATAACAGACTAATAAATCAATAACAAAATGTCACAAAATCTTAACCCAAGACCTAGATACCTGATCTCAATCACTTACAAATATTTGATTTTTTTTTCGCACACCTGTAAGATATAGAAAAAACCATCTATATATATATATATATGTGTGTGTGTTCAGAGTACAAAATTATGCTGTCTTGGGCCTCCTGGTTCAACCATCTCATCTGCGCTTCGAATTCAATCATTGCACGTAAAACTATAGTTCGAAGAAAAACGATGATCAATCAGTACACAATGATTTAATAATTAAAAACCACAACCAACAATTAACAAATATTGATTTTTTGTAGGTTAATTCGAGGAATTGTTAAACGTAAGAAAGGTGATATTCCCCGAGGCTGAAGACTGAGGGAAATATCACCTTCAAGAGTGTGACATCACCGATTCAAGTGTATGATGTCACATGCTAGGAAGGATGTATGAATGGGCTAAAATTCCGCTGGAAATTGTATAAAGGTGCCAGACAGATAGGATGAGATAGAAAAATCTAGCACTGGCTATCATGTGAGATTTTCCTGTCCCAGGTACAAGATAATGAGTTCTGATCGGACAAGCTGTTTGTATGTACAAAGGTGACACTTGTATTTAGAAATTAAAGAATTTTCTGACAAAGGAAATACATTGTAGTCTTAAATTACAAAGAAAAATATGAATATAAGGAATAAAGTTTGATTTTGTTTAAGTTATGTTAAGCTTAAATTACAAAGAAAAATATGAATATAAGTCATCTAATAAGAATAAACTTTGATTTTGTTTAAGATATAGTTATTATAAGCCCTGTCTATTCTAATATAAGGAATAAACTTTGATTTTGTTTAAGTTATGTTATAAGCCCTGTCTATTCTAAGCTTCTGGCTTTGGCAGGATAACATGATTTAGTGGTAAATAATCATTATACCAAAGCTATTCCTTAACAGAACATCAACACCTTATACATTATACAGCCATGGATGGAATGGATGTGAGCTATATAATTAGGTACTAGACAGTAATATTAGTTTTTGTTGTTGTTTACAGTGAGGCTGGTGTATCTGGTATGAGCTTTATATTCCGTTATTAGACAGTAACATTAGTTTCTGTTGTTTTTATTTTCAGTGTGATGGGTGTATCTGGTAAGGAAGTAACCCCTTTTATACTACAGCAGGTAAATGAGATCACTCAGGGAGCATCTCTGGAGGCTAGTATCCTTTATACATTATTGTTGCAATATCTATTGTGTAGTGGACGTCCTTGCCATGAAATAGTGGGGCACATGGTGTTGTCAGGTCCCACTCCCACTTTAATATAGGGATGCTATAGATTATTACATGAGTGGCTATCTGATATGGTATATATCAAATTATTCAACGAGTTTGATAAATTTAATAAACATGAGTGTAAGATTCTATTTATCACATTACTTTTGTTAATAGAAATATAAGCAAAACTTTAAATTTCGTCTCTATATAAAACACTAGAAATCCGGATTAGATGTGACATTTTGTTTGCAGAAACAATCATGCGACGTCATATATATATTTTTAATATGACATCAAAACATTACATCATAATAGTGTTATTACACATGTGTCTTCAATGTTTATGATGTGGCTAGACGGGCCAGTTATGTGATAAATTAATTTCTGCATATTCTTATGTTGTTTTTTTTTTTTCATTTCAGAATATTTTATTGTCAAATGTTAAAGATAATCGGAATTGGGCAACAGGCAACATGCCTATATATATATACATGCCCTCTCCCTACATATTAACAGTACATACAAATCAATATAAACATGTATATATACATAAATAATCTCAAATGTTATTTTTAGCCCACCATCATCTTCCATCCGTTAACAATTCTTGTTACTGCTATTTCTCAGAAAGTACTAGAGGGATCTTTCTCAAATTTCATATGAAGGTTCCCCTAGGGCCCTAGTTGTGCATATTGCATTTTGGGACTAATCAGTCAACAAAATGGCCGCCAGGCAGCCATCTTGGATTTTGATGGTTAAAGTTTGTTTCCGCTATTTCTCAGAAAGTACTAAAGGGATCTCTCTCAAATTTTACATGTATGTTCCCCTAGGGATCTAGTTGTGCATGCATTTTGGTACAAATCGGTCAACAAGATGGCCGACAGGATGCCATCTTGGATTTTGACAATTGAACTTTGTTACCACTATTTCTCAAAAAGTACTGAAGTGATCTGTCTCAAATTTCATGTGCATGGTCCCCTAGGTCCTTGGTTATGCATATTGCATTTTTGGTACAGATCGGTTAACAAGATGGCCGAGAGGAAGCCATCTTCGATTTTGACAATGAAGTTTGTTAACGCTATTTCTCAGAAAGTACTGAAAGGATCTGTCTCAAATTGCATGTACAGGTTCCCCTTGGGGTCTAGTTGTGCATATCACATTTTCGGACTGATCGATGAACAAGATGGCCGACAGGCCGCCATCTTGGATTTTGATAGTTGAAGCTTGTTACCACTAATATCTCAGAAAGTACTGAAGGGATATGTCTCAAATTCCATGTGCTGTTTCCCCTAGGTACTTGGTCCCTGGTTATGCATCTTGACCCCATCTTTGATTTTGACAATTGAAGTTTGTTAACGCTATTTCTTAGAAAGTACTAAAGGGATCTGTCTCAAATTGCATTAGCAGGTTCCCCTAGGGGTCTAGTTGTGCATATTTTATTTTGGGACTGATTGATGAACAAGATGGCCGATAGGCCGCCATTTTAGATTTTGATAGTTGAAGATTGTTACCACTATTGCTAAGAAAGTACTGAAGTGATCTGTCTCAAATTTTATATGTAAGTTCCCCTATGACCTTATTTGTGCATATTGCATTTTGGGACTGATCAGTCAAAAAGATGGCCGACAGGTAGCCATCTTGGATTTTGATAATTGAAGTTTGTTACTCAGAAAGTACTCAAAGGATCTTTCTCAAATTGCATATGTAGTAATATGTACAGCTTTAGGAAAAGTTTGAAAAGCAGAGAAAAGATCCCTCTTTTGTTTGTCAGACATAGATAATTCTTTGGTAGGTGCCAAGATCCCTCTGGGATCTCTTGTTATCTAATGATGATAATATCCTAAAACATCAAGCAAGATATTGATAAACATCATATACAAAATGTCTCTTAGTTTATCTTCTTATGTTTCCCGGCGTTGTCATCATTACTGCACAGATATTGACTATTACTGGTAGCACATATGGCAAACAAGCAAATCAAACTTTAATTGTTAAACATGGAATCTTTGATAGTGATGAAACTTCTTCATAGGCAATGTTTTTACAGTATTATTCTTCTTCTTTATAGTAGCAATTTTTGTTACTAATATAAATATACATGTAAATTGCCTTTGCATGAAAGCCTTTTTGTTCATTTGAAGAATAAAGATGACAAATAGTTATGCACCGTCTGCCATTCATCGTGCTTAAACTTTTGCATTTAAAATGCTAATCCTCCTTAACCGCAAAGCAGATTTCAACCATATTTGGTCTGAAACATCGTTGGCACAGAACTATCATATTTCATATCAATGACTTTGGTCCGGCCCCTAGGGGCAGAGGAACAGGACCAATTAAAGAAAAGAATTCTTAATTTTAGCTTTAAAACAATACTCCTCTTTAACATTTGGATGGATGGCAACCATATTTGGTTTGAAACATTGTTTGAAAAGGACTATCATATTTCATATCAATGAGTTTGGTCCGACTCCTTGGGGCAGAGGGACGGAGCTTTAAAAGGCAAAATTTTCTTAATATGAGCTTTAAAATTAACCAACTTTGGTTTGAAACATTGTTTGAAAAGGACAACCATATTTTATAAATAAAATATTAGGTCTGACCCCAGGGGACAGAGGGGCGGGGCTCAGAAGGGGGACCTTTAATACAATTTGGCTTTGAAATACCTTAACACTTCAGTGGATTACATTCATATTTGGTATGAAACATCATTCGGGAAGGACAATTTTAATTGTAATAACGAGTTAGATTCAACCACTAGAGACAAAAGGGCGGGGCTCAAGATGGGGAACTTTGATGAAATTTGGCTTTTAAACTCTACAGTACTAACCTAAAGCCTCAAGTGGATTACATCCGTTTTTTGGTGTGAAACATCATTAGGGGAAGGCAGTTATTACTTTTTGGGTTGATCTGAAATCTCAGATGGTTGCCACTGCTGCCATCTTGAAAACACATTTTGAACTTCTTTTCAAGTTCTACATGTGTGCTTTGGCTGAAACTTGCCTGAAATGATCCTTACATGGTCCCACCAAGTGTTTTTATTTTTCAGTCGTTACTAAATCAAAGGTGGCCACCAGGAAATCATACCTATGCTAATGGAATTCTTATACCACTGTTGCCATGGTTGTCAGATGACCATTAAGGCCCTTGGGCCTCTTGTTATGATTATAATCAATTTTCATGACTTCAAATTGCCGATAAAATTACATTAAAATTTGATCACACACAAAAAGTAAGTTGGTTTATAAAACAAAGCCTATATTTGATGTTTAGGAACATAGATATGTTACAAAATGTGTACAATATCTTATCCTTTACATCAGTAAAGATGTAGCTCTGATCAGAAACAACGCCAAGGTCGGTAGTCAGATAGCACATCAGTTGTCTGCCCTTAGAAAAGCTTCACCAGATGGCAACAGCAAAACAGGAAGTGAGGATATCACCATGGTAACAGCACCACGTATCAAGTCAAGGTCAAAATCTCAACAGTCAAGTTCAAAATCTCTACAGCCAAGCAAAGGCAAGGGAAGAGTGGTATGAACTTTGGATTAATTACCAACACATTTCTATATAAACAGTTGCTTTGATAGTATTGGAAGTTTTAAGTTTCCTTCCTCTCAGGAAGACAAACAAAATATGTTTAGTGCATAATTATATACAATGATAATTATTTGAAACATTGTGTTATTGTTATTGCAATCTATCAAAAAGTCCTTGAAAATACTAATTTTGTCATATGTTGTTCATATTCTTGATTTTAGGAACCATTTTTTTTCATTCAACTAACAACCATTTTTCAGGAAACCTTAATTAACAAATTTTATATTAAAATTAATTAATGTATCATGTGCTTGTTAAATATGATAAGATCATTTTGATTTCCACCACAGGTTGTGATAGGAGGAACCAATGTAGACTTTTATGCGATGGTAAACAAAGAACAGTTGAAGGTAAACACTCAGACACAATCTTTGTCGTTGATGCTCAATCCTTCTTCATACTTGTACTTCTACACCGTCTTTGGAGCGCTGTTAAAATACTCTGGTTTACACCTTTGATCCCTCTGCCGATACATTTTACGATTATGAAACACCTACAGGAGGTTGGAAACCTGCACCTTCTATTTAATTTTAATTTTTCTTAAACAAATTTTAGGGTGATTGGGTGGTGTAGTGGTTAAGCCACTCGCCTTTCACCTAGCCGGCCGGGGTTCGATCCCTGGCACGGACGTGAAAAGGTCAGGGGTCACCTGCCCGATCACGTGGGTTTACTCGGGGCACTCCGGTTTCCTCCCACACTAAGATCCCTCGCGCGCTAACATCCGGGCCATCGAGAGTGATATGCATAAGTTGTATAACTTGTTTCGTAATCGATGTTAAATAGATAAAGTTTATATTTATTTAATTTTACATTCAAACATAAAGAAAATACCAGGTAGTGTAAGGTGGGTTAGTTGACCCTATTGTAGAGAGCAATCAAACCATAGCTAAAACACAGGACCTTATGTGAGTGACTATGTGATGAGATATTTATTCAACAAGTTTAATTACGGATTAACCTCTTACTTTGCTTAGTTTATGAGATGATAAACCTAATGGAGCATGAGATAAACTGTGTAAATGGTTGAACGTCAAATGAAGTCTGCCAATGTTTACATGTATTCATACGCACCGAATTGGGTCACGTTCTGCACTCAAGTTTTTTTGGAAATAAACAGATCTCACCCAACATAATCCATTGATACAGAAAAAGTGGCAATTGTAAATATTATGCTACAAACCTTTAATTAAATGCTTCATCATCTTAGAAGACATTTACGTACATGATAATTTTGACAGTATATTAAGTTAATGGTTGACTGGAGCTTGTTTTACTGTAGGCTGACGGGGGGACTTATCCTGGAGGTGTACGACAATCCTTTGGCGGTGTGGGCAGAAACCTCGCCGATGGTCTGAGTCGTGTCGGAGTCGACCCACTATTTATTTCTGCTGTTGGGGACGATTCTCACAGACCAGGATTCCAGCTCTACTGTAGTCACATGGTGAGTTCTTATCTAGTTTATTTAGGCTTTGAAAGTCTTTCAGTTGGCATTCAAAATGTGTTATATTTACATTTGATAACAATTGTATTATGAAATCCGAAGAAATTTTGTATCTAAAGAATAAACAATTTATTATCGTCAAACACAGAACAGGCCATTTGAGTAGCCATCTTCTGTGAATATGCAGGCACATCATTTATGATGTCACAATAATTATGACGCCATAATAGACAGATGGCAGTTCATAGACTAATGAATGCCAACTGCATTTGGTAAGGTTAATGTGGGACTGCAGTTAAAATGTAAATATACATTTGTATAACGATGATGCTGTTTTTCATGTATTATACAGACAAAACAAGCTCAGTTGGAGGTACCTGATAACAATGTACTTAATATGAGGACTTAAATGGTAACATGAAAGGTTTTTGGGTTTGATTATTAAACAGTGGTGGTAGATAATTAGTGGTGGTAGATAATTATGAAAGGGCAAGAGTTGTTAAAATACACATCTTACACACACATGACACCACAAGTGAAGGGATCATTAAGTGACTGACTGTTAACAGGACATAAGTATGATAAACCAAACCAACTTACCAAGTACATTATTAATCTTTGTACGGATGGCACAGAAAGGCCTTAAAGTTCACATGGCACAGAAAGGCCTTAAAGTTCACATGGCACAGAAAGGCCTTAAAGTTCACATGGCACAGAAAGGCCTTAAAGTTCACATGGCACAGAAAGGCCTTAAAGTTCACATGGCACAGAAAGGCCTTAAAGTTCACATGGCACAGAAAGGCCTTAAAGTTCACATTAACTGACAAAATCAAAGTCAAAAGTATGGCATACAAAAACACCACTGAAATTCTGTTATAATTAGTACATACAATGTGGTTGTGTCATCTCAAAGTGTCACATTTAACCTTGACAGGACCTGAACGGTGTAGCTGTCCGACCAGACCAGGCCACAGCTACCTACTGTGCTGTACTGAAGAGTACCGGAGAACTGATATTTGGTATTGGTGATATGGACATTCATAAAACAGTCACACCAGACATGGTGAGTAGACTCCTGTTGTTTGATTTCTAAATTCTCTTTGGTCTTTATGGGAAATTCACATCAATATAGAAATAACTTTGAGCTTTAAAAGTTCTTGTGATTGCCACTTATTTCCCCTTTTTCAAACACTATGTCTGGATGATCATAATTATATCCCTTTTATCTTCCTTTTAACACTATAATAGTTATCAGGATTACCTCCCTTTTAACACAATAATAGTTATCATGATTATCTCCCTTTTAACACTATAATAGTTATCAGGATTATCTCCCTTTTAACACTTTGAAAATTATCAGGATTATCTCCCTTTTAACACTTTGAAAATTATCAGGATTATCTCGCTTTTAGCACTTTAACAGTTATCTGGATTATCTCGCTTTTAACACTATAACATATATCAGGATTATCTCCCTTTTAGCACTGTAACGGTTATAAGGATTATCCCCCTTTTGACATTATAATATTTATCAGGATTACCCTCCCTTTATTACAGGTATCGGAGTTTGAGGAGGAACTAACCAGTGCCCCAATTGTATGTGTAGACGGTAATATCCCTGCCGAGACGATACAACACGTGTGTAAAGTGTGTAGCCAGGCCTCGGTTCCAGGTATAAACACTTATAAAACATGAGTGAAATAGTGCCCAGACAGACTGGGATTCAGACTCAGAACTTCGATTTAGCAATGAGGTCGCCAGCAATCGACTTGATTCAAAACATTTTAAAATAATAATGACAAATGGTCCCAGTATTTTATGGAGAATAATTTGATGGGAAATTTCATGGATTGTGATAAATTGTGTGAAAATGTAATATTAGCATTCTTGATATTCCTTCTCAGAAGAAAGGCAAAATAACAAAGTGTTAATACCCAGTCACTCTAATAAAAACCATTTATCAAAAGCTTAATGATTGGAGACATACACAAAGAAATCTGTGCATGTTTACTTGATCAATGTATGTAATAAAGGGAACAATTGGTGGACCATGCATTGAGGTCACTAATATAACACCACAGAAGGCTGGAGAGAGTCTTCATTATATTAGCAGTTTATATTATTCCTTCTATGCATATTACACTGTTTCCTCCCTCGTGGGTTGGTATCAGTTGGTACGTCGATTTTGTGAGTAAAATTCACCTCCTTTTCTCTGAAACATATGACATTACACTAAGTCTTGCTACTACATGACATCACATAGAATACAAGAGCAGATAACTCTGTAATATATAAATTCTGTATTGGCATATTACAGAGTTATTTGCACTTGCGGCTAGGTAAAGATTATGACATCATGTGTTTTTGTGCTTAATGTCATACTTTTCGGAGAAAACAAAATAATGACGTAACAATCGATACTAGTACCTGCAAGATAGGACACTCTGTGCAAAGACAGAATATTTATATTTAGACTGAATATGGCCAATATGGACCACATGCCTCTTTTTAATGTTTTATGTTTTATTTTTTTAGTGTGGTTTGAACCAACAGATATACATGCTATAGAAAAGCCTTTTGGTGCTGGAGTCCAACATCTACCTACATATATATCACCTAACCTTAACGAACTCCGACGTTTATTCCTGGTGCTAACAGGCCAATCACAGCTACCAACAGGTAAAATCACATAGAAAATCTAACAGGCCAATCACAGCTACCAACAGGTAAAATTACAAAGGAAATCTAACAGGCCAATTACTGCTCCCAACAGGTAAAATCACGAAGACAGTCTAAAAGGCCAATTACTGCTCCCAACAGGTAAAATCACATAGAGAAACTAACAGGCCAATCACAGCTACCAACAGGTAAAATCACAAAGGAAATCTAACAGGCCAATCACAGCTACCAACAGGTAAAATCACATAGAGAAACTAACAGGCCAATCACAGCTACCAACATGTAAAATCACGAAGGAAATCTAACAGGCCAATCACAGCTACCAACAGGTAAAATCACAAAGGAAATCTAACAGGCCAATCACAGCTACCAACAGGTAAAATCACAAAGGAAATCTAACAGGCCAATCACAGCTACCAACAGGTAAAATCACGAAGGAAATCTAACAGGCCAATCACAGCTCCCAACAGGTAAAATCACGAAGGAAATCTAACAGGCCAATCACAGCTACCAACAGGTAAAATCACAAAGGAAATCTAACAGGCCAATCACAGCTACCAACAGGTAAAATCACAAAGGAAATCTAACAGGCCAATCACAGCTACCAACAGGTAAAATCACAAAGGAAATCTAACAGGCCAATCACAGCTACCAACAGGTAAAATCACAAAGAAAATCTAACAGGCCAATCACAGCTACCAACAGGTAAAATCACAAAGGAAATCTAACAGGCCAATCACAGCTACCAACAGGTAAAATCACAAAGGAAATCTAACAGGCCAATCACAGCTACCAACAGGTAAAATCACAAAGGAAATCTAACAGGCCAATCACAGCTACCAACAGGTAAAATCACAAAGGAAATCTAACAGGCCAATCACAGCTACCAACAGGTAAAACCACAAAGGAAATCTAACAGGCCAATCACAGCTACCAACAGGTAAAATCACAAAGGAAATCTAACAGGCCAATCACAGCTACCAACAGGTAAAATCACAAAGGAAAATCTAACAGGCCAATCACAGCTACCAACAGGTAAAATCACAAAGGAAATCTAACAGGCCAATCACAGCTACCAACAGGTAAAATCACAAAGGAAATCTAACAGGCCAATCACAGCTACCAACAGGTAAAATCACAAAGGAAATCTAACAGGCCAATCACAGCTACCAACAGGTAAAATCACAAAGGAAATCTAACAGGCCAATCACAGCTACCAACAGGTAAAATCACAAAGGAAATATAACAGGCCAATCACAGCTCGCAACAGGTAAAATCACAAAGGAAATCAAACAGGCCAATCACAGCTGCCAACAGGTAAAATCACAAAGGAAATCTAACAGGCCAATCACAGCTACCAACAGGTAAAATCACAAAGGAAATCTAACAGGCCAATCACAGCTACCAACAGGTAAAATCACACAGGAAATCTAACAGGCCAATCACAGCTACCAACAGGTAAAATCACACAGGAAATCTAACAGGCCAATCACAGCTACCAACAGGTAAAATCACACAGGAAATCTAACAGGCCAATCACAGCTACCAACAGGTAAAATCACACAGGAAATCTAACAGGCCAATCACAGCTACCAACAGGTAAAATCACAAAGGAAATCTAACAGGCTAAATCACAGCTACCAACAGGTAAAATCACACATGAAATCTAACAGGCCAATCACAGCTACCAACAGGTAAAATCACACAGGAAATCTAACAGGCCAATCACAGCTGCCAACAGGTAAAATCACACAGGAAATCTAACAGGCCAATCACAGCTATCAACAGGTAAAATCACAAAGAAAATCTAACAGGCCAATCACAGCTACCAACAGGTAAAATCACAAAGGAAATCTAACAGGCCAATCACAGCTACCAACAGGTAAAATCACACAAAGGAAAATCTAACAGGCCAATCACAGCTACCAACAGGTAAAATCACACAGGAAATCTAACAGGCCAATCACAGCTACCAACAGGTAAAATCACAAAGGAAATCTAACAGGCCAATCACAGCTACCAACAGGTAAAATCACAAAGGAAATCTAACAGGCCAATCACAGCTACCAACAGGTAAAATCACAAAGGAAATCTAACAGGCCAATCACAGCTACCAACAGGTAAAATCACAAAGGAAATCTAACAGGCCAATCACAGCTACCAACAGGTAAAATCACAAAGGAAATCTAACAGGCCAATCACAGCTACCAACAGGTAAAATCACAAAGGAAATCTAACAGGCCAATCACAGCTACCAACAGGTAAAATCACAAAGGAAATCTAACAGGCCAATCACAGCTCCCAACAGGTAAAATCACGAAGAAAATCTAACAGGCCAATCACAGCTCCCAACAGGTAAAATCACAAAGGAAATCTAACAGGCCAATCACAGCTACCAACAGGTAAAATCACAAAGGAAATCTAACAGGCCTATCACAGCTACCAACAGGTAAAATCACAAAGAAAATCTAACAGGCCAATCACAGCTACCAACAGGTAAAATCACAAAGGAAAATCTAACAGGCCAATCACAGCTACCAACAGGTAAAATCACGAAGGAAATCTAACAGGCCAATCACAGCTACCAACAGGTAAAATCACAAAGGAAATCTAACAGGCCAATCACAGCTACCAACAGGTAAAATCACAAAGGAAATCTAACAGGCCAATCACAGCTACCAACAGGTAAAATCACAAAGGAAATCTAACAGGCCAATCACAGCTACCAACAGGTAAAATCACAAAGGAAATCTAACAGGCCAATCACAGCTACCAACAGGTAAAATCACAAAGAAAATCCTAACAGGCCAATCACATCTACCAACAGGTAAAATCACAAAGGAAATCTAACAGGCCAATCACAGCTACCAACAGGTAAAATCACAAAGGAAATCTAACAGGCCAATCACAGCTACCAACAGGTAAAATCACAAAGGAAATCTAACAGGCCAATCACAGCTACCAACAGGTAAAATCACAAAGAAAATCTAACAGGCCAATCACAGCTACCAACAGGTAAAATCACAAAGAAATCTAACAGGCCAATCACAGCTACCAACAGGTAAAATCACAAAGAAATCTAACAGGCCAATCACAGCTACCAACAGGTAAAATAAAATCACAGGCCAATCACAGCTACACAGTAAATCATCACAAAGAAAATCTAACAGGCCAATCACAGCTACCAACAGGTAAAATCACAAAGGAAATCTAACAGGCCAATCACAGCTACCAACAGGTAAAATCACAAGGAAATCTAACAGGCCAATCACAGCTACCAACAGGTAAAATCACAAAGGAAATCTAACAGGCCAATCACAGCTACCAACATGTAAAATCACAAAGAAATCTAACAGGCCAATCACAGCTATCAACAGGTAAAATCACAAAGGAAATCTAACAGGCCAATCACAATCAGTAAAATCACAAAGCTAGCCAACAGCTGCCAACAGGTAAAATCACAAAGGAAATCTAACAGGCCAATCACAGCTACCAACAGGTAAAATCACAAAGGAAATCTAACAGGCCAATAACAGCTACCAACAGGTAAAATCACACAGGAAATCTAACAGGCCAATCACAGCTGTACAAGGTAAAATCACAAGGAAATCTAACAGGCCAATCACAGCTACCAACAGGTAAAATCACAAAGGAAATCTAACAGGCCTAAATCACAGCTACCAACAGGTAAAAATCACAAAGGAAATCAAACAGGCCAATCACAGCTACCAACAGGTAAAATCACAAGGAAATCTAACAGGCCAATCACAGCTATCCAACAGGTAAAATCACACAGGAAATCTAAACAGGCCAATCACAGCTGCCAACAGGTAAAATCACAAAGGAAATCTAACAGGCCAATCACAGCTACCAACAGGTAAAATCACACAAGGAAATCTAACAGCCAAATCACAGCTATCAACAGTAAAATCACAAAGGAAATCTAAACAGGCCAATCACAGCTACCAACAGGTAAAATCACAAAGGAAATCTAGGCCAAACACCAACAGGTAAAAATCACAGGAAATCTAACAGGCCAATCACAGCTAACCAACAGGTAAAATCACACAGGACAATCTAACAGGCCAATCACAGCTACCAACAGGTAAAATCACAATAGAAAATCTAACAGGCCAATCACAGCTACCAACAGGTAAAATCACAAAGGAAATCTAACAGGCCAATCACAGCTATCCAACAGGTAAAATCACAAAGGAAATCTAACAGGCCAATCACAGCTGCCAACAGGTAAAATCACAAAGAAATCTAACAGGCCAATCACAGCTATTCTACAGGTAAAATCACAAAGGAAATCTAACAGGCCAATCA
Organism: Argopecten irradians; assembly: GCF_041381155.1. Lineage (NCBI taxonomy): Eukaryota > Metazoa > Mollusca > Bivalvia > Pectinida > Pectinidae > Argopecten > Argopecten irradians. The sequence continues at coordinate 28,782,806 of NC_091148.1, forward strand.
CAGCTACCAACAGGTAAAATCACAAAGGAAATCTAACAGGCCAATCACAGCTGCCAACAGGTAAAATCACACAGGAAATCTAACAGGCCAATCACAGCTGGCCAACAGGTAAAATCACACAGGAAATCTAACAGGCCAATCACAGCTAACCAACAGGTAAAATCACAAAGGAAATCTAACAGGCCAAATCACAGCTACCTACAGGTAAAATCACAAAGGAAATCTAACAGGCCAAATCACAGCTACCAACAGGTAAAATCACACAGGAAATCTAACAGGCCAATCACAGCTGCCAACAGGTAAAATCACACAGGAAATCTAACAGTGGCCAATCACAGCTACCAACAGGTAAAATCACATAGGAAATCTAACTGAGGCCAATCACAACACCAACAGGTAAAATCACAAAGGAAATCTAACAGGCCAATCACAGCTACCAACAGGTAAAATCACAAAGAAAAAAAAAAATCAACAGGCCAATCACAGCTACCAACAGGTAAAATCACAAAGGAAATCTAACAGGCCAAATCACAGCTAACCAACAGGTAAAATCACACAGGAAATCTAACAGGCCAATCACAGCTACCAACAGGTAAAATCATGAAAGAAAAACTCAACAGGCCAATCACAGCTACAACAGGTAAAAATCACACAGGAAATCTAACAGGCCAATCACAGCAGCCAACAGGTAAAATCACACTAGAAAATCTAACAGAACCCAATCACAGCTACTAACAGGTAAAAACACGAAGCTCATCTAATGGGCCAAACATGCTACCAACAAAGGTCAAATCACATAGATAGGCGCTAACAGTTGCCAATCACAGCGGCCAACATAAAATCACATAGAAAACTAACAGGCCAATCACAGCTGCCAACAGGTAAAATCACATAGAAAAACTAACAGGCCAATCACTGCTGCCCAACAGGTAAAATCACAAAGGAAATCTTACAGGCCAATCCACGCTACAAACAGGTAAAGATCACATAGAGAAAACTAACAGGCCAATCACAGCTGCCAACAGGTAAAATCACAAAGGAAATCTAACAGGCCAATCACAGCTACCAACAGGTAAAATCACACAGAAGGGAAATCTAACAGGCGCCATCACAGCTCGCAACAGGTAAAAATCACAAGGAAATCTAACAGGCCAATCACAGCTGCCAACAGGTAAAATCACACAGGAAATCTAACAGGCCAATCACAGTGCTACTAACAGGAAAAATTCTAACAGGCCAATCACAGCTAACCAACAGTGTTAAAATCACACTAGAAAATCTAACAGGCCAAATCACAGCTACCAACAGGTATAATCACAAAGGAACTCTAACAGGCCAATCACAGCTATCTCACACAAAGGAAATCTAACAGGCCAAATCACAGCAGGTAAAATACTAACAGGCCAATCACAGGTAAAATCACAACAGGAAATCTAACAGGCCAAATCACAGCTACCAACAAGGTAAAATCACAACAGGAAATCTAAACAGGGCCATCACAGCTGCCAACATGTAAAAATCAACAAAGGAAATCTAACAGGCCAAATCACAGCTACCAACAGGTAAAATCACAAAGGGAAATCTAACAGGCCAATCACAGCTACCAACAGGTAAAATCACAAAGGAAATCTAACAGGCCAATCACAGCTACAATACAGGTAAAATCACAAAGGAAATCTAACAGGCCAATCACAGCTACCAACAGGTAAAATCACAAAGGAAAATCTAAACAGGCCAATCACAGCTACCAACAGGTAAAATCACAAAGGAAATCTACACAGTGCCAAATCAACAGCTAGCGCTACAAGTAAAAATCACAAAGGAAATTGCTAACAGGCCAATCACAGCTTAAACCAACAGGTAAAATCACAAAGGAAATCTAACAGGCCAATCACAGCTATCCAACAGGTAAAATCACAAAGGAAATCTAACAGGCCAATCACAGCTACCCAACAGGTAAAATCACAAAGGAAAATCTAACAGGGCCAAATCACAGCTACCAACAGGTAAAATCACAAAGGAAATCTAACAGGCCAATCACAGCTACCAACAGGTAAAATCACAAAGGAAATCTAACAGGCCAATCACAGCTACCAACAGGTAAAATCACAAAGGAAATCTAACAGGCCAATCACAGCTACCAACAGGTAAAATCACAAAGGAAATCTAACAGGCCAATCACAGCTACCAACAGGAAAAATCACACAGGAAAATCTAACAGGCCAATCACAGCTACCAACAGGTAAAAGGGAAATCTAACAGGCTAATCACAGCTACCAACAGGTAAAATCACACAAGGAAATCTAGAGAAACACCGCCAATCACAGCTAGCCAACAGGTAAAATCACAAAGGAAATCTAACAGGCCAATCACAGCTATCGGCAACAGGTAAAATCACAAAGGAAATCTAACAGGCCAATCACATGCTACCCAACAGGTAAAATCACACAGGAAATCTAACAGGCCAAATCACAGCTATCTACAGGTAAAATCACAAAGGAAATCTAACAGGCCAATCACAGCTCCCAACAGGTAAAATCACACAGGAAATCTAACAGGCTAAATCACAGCTATCTACAAGTAAAATCACAAAGGAAATCAAACCGGCCAATCACAGCTCGCATCAGGTAAAATCACAAAGGAAATCTAATAGGCCAATCACAGCTACCAACAGGTAAAGTCACAAAGAAAATCTAACAGGCCAATCGACAGCTGCCAACAGGTAAAATCACAAAGGAAATCTAACCTGTGCCAATCACAGCTACCAACAGGTAAAAACACACCGGAAATCTAACAGGCAATCACAGCTACCAACATGTAAAATCACAAAGGCAATCTAACAAGGCCATTCAACAGCAATGCAACAGGGTAAAATCACAAAGGAAATCTAACAGGCCAATCACAGCGTACCAACAGGTAAAATCACAAATGGAAATCTAAACAGGCCAATCACACGCTATCTACAGGTAAAATCACAAAGGTAAATCTAACAGGTCCAATCACAGCTACCACACCGGTAAAATCACAAAGAAATCTAAACAGGCCAATCACAGCTGCCAACAGCTAAAATCACAACAGTGGAAATCTAACAGGCCAATCACAGCTACCAACAGGTAAAATCACAAAGGAAATCTAACAGCTCCCAATCACAGCTGGCCAACAGGTAAAATCACAAAGGACAACGAACAGGTAATCAGTCGTAACAAGGCAAAATCACACAGAAATCTACGTACGTACACAGGTACAAAAATCACACAATGGGGAAAATCAAACCGGGCCAATACACACACTCGCAACAGGTAAAATCACAAAGGAAATCTAATAGGCCAATCACCAGCAATACCAACAGGTAAAATCACAACAGGAAATAACTAAACAGCGCCAATCACAGCTCGGCAACAGGTAAAAAAGTCACAAAGGAAATCAAACAGGCCAATCACACAGGCTACCAACAGGTATAAATCACACAGGAAATCCTAACAGGCCAATCACAGTTCACACTACCAACAGGTAGAAATCACACAGGAAATCTATACAGGCCAATCACAGCTACCAACAGGTAAAAATCACAAAGGAAATCTACAACAGGCCCAAGTCACAGCTGTCCCAACAGGTAAAAATCACACCGGAAAATCTAACAAGGAGTCCAATCACAGCTACCGTAACAAGTAAAATCACGACGAGGAAATCTAACAGCCAATCACAGCTGTCAACCAGGTAAAATCACACAGGAAAACAAATCTAGCACAGGCCAAATCGACATCTAATCTACAAGTAAAATCACAAAGGAAATCTAACAGCCAATCACAGCTCGCATCATGTAAAATCACAAAGGAAATCTAACTGTAGGTCCAAATCACAGCTATCTACAAAGGAAAAAACACATAGAAATCAAACAGGCCGAATCACAGAGCTAACCAACAGGTAAAATCACAAAGAAAATCTAACAGGCCAAATCACAGCTACCAACAGGTATAAATCACATAGAAAATCTAAACAGTGGCCAATCACAGCTACCCAACAGGCAAAATCACAAAGAAAATATTTAACAGGCCAATCACAGCTAACCAACAGGTAAAATCACACAGGAAACTAACAGGCCAATCACAGCTCAGTCAACAGGTTAAAATCACAAAGGAAATCTAACAGAGGCCAATCACAGCTACCAACAGGTAGAAGTCAACAAAAAGAAAAATAGATACAGCACCAATCACAGCTCGATCCAACACCGGTAAAAATCACCACACGGCGAAATTGCGAAATCATAACAGGCCCAACACAGCTGCCAACAGGTAAAATCACACAGGAAATCTAAACAGGCCAAACTGCACAGCGAGACTAACAGTGTGTAAAATTCACCACAGGAAAATTCTAATGGGACCGAATAGGCCACAAGCTACCAAAACCGACCAAGAAGCGAGAAAACATGTCACACCAGCATAGAAGAAAACATCTCAAACAGGCCAATCACAGCTCGCAACCAGGGCTAAAATCACAAAGGAAACTAACAGCCAAATACACAGCACGCAAAGGTAAAATCTAACAGGGGCTACCACATGTAAAGTCATAAAGGAAAATCTAACAGGCCCAAATCACAGCTTACGCAAAACAGGTAAAGTCACGAAGTAAAAATCTAAACAGGCCTCATCACAGCTACCAACAGGTAAAATCACAAAGAAAAAATCTAAACAGGCCAATCACAGCTCCAAAACAGGTAAAACCACAAAGAAAATTTAAAAAAAACTGTGATGTTTACGAATCAATTCCCATGACATGATTTTTACAACCTTTACATTGTACATAAAACATGTAGCTGTGGACAGGACAGGACGAACAAGCTTAAATACTGAACATATCCTTTTACACATGCATAGGGTCAAAAGTCAAATCCAATACATGCCTCACATTTTGGCCTTTTGTTGAGAGCTCCCCCTGTTAGGAAGGCTCTGGGTTCTGTCCCCTGGCACCCGAGACACCCGTTGTCTTTAAAAGTGGTAGTTTCTCTGCTCCTGCTTAACGCTCAGCATATATACAGGGAGTGGGACGACTGGTTCGCCCATTGTCAGTATAAATGTGACGGGATGGGAAGGGTTGCTTGGTGTCTGTCGTCAGTGTATGCTTCAATGATATAGCACTATAAAAAGGGCATGGAGTATCACTATACAAGAATAAACAACACAAGTATATCACAAACTTCCAAAACAAAACAACTGAGGAGATTTCCTTGTCAACCCCTAGGTTATGACAGATTGGCATGTGCTAACCTTTTGAACCTGAAAAAAATTACATGAAGTCATGACTTCATGTGGTGTAACTGCGCTGTTTATTGTCGATAATGTCATCAGTATCATTGATGTCCAGAGTCAACAGAAGCATGTTCATAGTCGCAGTGAAAATGCTTCTTTTAGGTTTACCTCATCATTTTTCTTTGGTAATATGGGAGAAAAATGATCATTTGCAACCTATGAGGGGTGTGACAACGAAATCACAACCCTCGGGGATGAATGTCCAACCCTCAGCAAGCCTCGGGTCTTGAACGTTCATGAATTATCACTCTGGTTGTGATTTCGTTGTCTCGCGCGGCCTTCGCAGATAGAGGAAAGTATTCTTTTACTTCATCAAGCCAAATGAAAACAATATCTATTTGCCGTGACACACAAGACTGACAATTACTAGTGGGTCAAAGGCTTGCTTGCAGAATTTCCAAAAGTCCTCCCACATGACATGAATACTAGTTACTCCTAGTTATATTTCCTTCTGGAAAATAGTCAAGTATTGCAAAATAATTGGCAATAATCTATACAGACAAAAATGTTGAAGCAATGTTAGTCTTTCCTTCATCGTTAATTCTGTCCCTTATGCCCCACAGAACTGAGTATCCAAGACAATCTTGAGGTGGTTTTGGAGGAGTGTATACGCCTGTGTAAGCCGGTCCTGGAGAAAGTCCCAGTTCTGATAGCTACACTAGGACAGCATGGCATGTTGTTATGTCAGAACGCCAACACATCAAAATTTCCCATCAGAGGAGATCATGTTAAGGTATACTTTTTTCATTCTTAAAACAACTCATATTCAATAAATCAATGTGAAATATCATGTTTCGTAGAAGGGCTGTCACTTCATTTCCTATATTTAATGTATATCTTGAAACATTTACTTGCATCACTCTCATTTTATTAAAAATATGTTCAGCATTTGTGCCACGTTTTCATTACCAATTTATTCAGTTTTAGTTCAAAATAAATAATCATATTCTCAAGTTTCAGTAAATGTTCATTTATTTATATGGAAAAAATATATCGCAGGGGAGGCAACTCTTGTGTGAGTATAATAATTCCAGCTTGTTTATTGTGTGGTGTGTGTGGTTCACTTTTATAATTTCCTCCTTTGTTATTAAAATCTAAGAGGCTAATGACATTTGTTGATATAATCTAAAAGAAAAGTCTGTATCTATAGCAATCACATGTGACAAATAAGGTATTATATTGTCCAAACTATCGTCAATTCTTGTAACGTATGGATGTCTAAAATTTGACACCTAACATCCGTCAATAACACTTACCTTAGATATATTGAGTTTGTTTTATTAGTTTAATGTCCTACAAACATCCAGAGTCAGGTAAGGACCGTCCAGGTGTGCTGGTGGAGGAAAATCAGTGTAATCAGTAGAAAAATCACTGACCTGGCAACTATGTATATATATACAATACCCCACACTGGATTCAAAACTCTCGACCAAGAGGTGGAGGGCTTGTGGCAATATGTCGAGACATCTTAAAACCACTCGACCATCGTGGCCCCTCCATGGAAATATAATTGAGGAATATGTGGTTGTGTCATGTCATCATAAACCGGGTAGTGAAAGAGAAAGCGATGATTAAATATTTACTGGCTTTGAGAAAATTAATACAAATCAATATGATTTTTTACATGTAACTAGACTTACACAAATATGTATGGCCGCTGAAGTTTTTAAGATTTGAAATAGCATATCTCCATCTATTTCAAATGATCTGATTGAAAAGAAGGAAGTATTCTCTATATTATCTGGGTATGTGAGTTGTCCCCCCTTTGACATATTTCCCTTTAAGTCCATTGTAGATATCAAATAGTCACATAGTTCAAAACATTAATCAATTATCTTTATAGCTTTACAATTTTGTTTCTTTTTTTAAAGTCTCTTTTTTTAATTTACACTTTGTTTTTAGTGTTTACTCTTTCATTTTTTTTTTCTTTTTGCCATATTTCCATATATTAATTATATTTATTATTTTACATTTAAAGTTATATGTGCCGTAACTTGGTGAAAATTTTGACATTCTATTTTTTTCATCGTTAATCTATTAAAAAACCATAAGGTTTGATGAATAAATCTGTTAAAATCATTCAAATGGCTTCAGATGACTTGTAACACGTACGTTAAAACACAGAAATTTTGTACTGTAAAATTGTTCTTTTTTATACCTTAAATGTGTTTACATGGAAACATATCCGCAGAAATCACTTTACAATTACTAATAACACTGTAAAAATGGTGTAATGAAATTGTAGACCAAAATTTGGCTTCATATGTCATCTGTCCGAATGTACTCATTTCACTTCTCTATTGATGTAAATATATGATTTTTGGCAGTACTGCCAAAAATCATATTTTCAACTCTTATTTGTACATGTAGAATTAAAACCTATGCATTGAAAGTACTGTAATTTTCAAAAAAGTTAGTAATTTTTGGTGATGAATAACATATTAAAAGCTCATCTTGATTCGTGAGTATGAAAAATACGGCACATATAACTTTAAGTGTTCAATAATAATTTACTGTTTTATTCCCTTTGACAATACTTTCATCACACATGATAACATTTTTAGCTCACCTGGCCCGAAGGGCCAGTGAGCTTATGTCATGGTGCGGCGTCTGTCGTCCGTCGTCTGTCAATCCGTCCGTCTGTCCGTCAATATTTCCTTTAAAATCGCTATTAGTCATAGAGTTCTGCATGGATTGTAACCAAATTTGGCCACAAATATCCTTGGGGGAAGGGAAACAGAACTTGTATAAATTTTAGCTCTGACCCCCCGGGGGCAGGAGGGGCGGGGCCCAAACAGGGGAAATAGAGGTAAATCCTATAAAGCGCTACTTGTCCTAGAGTTCTGCTTGGATTGTAATGAAATTTGGCCACAAACATCCTTGGGAGAAGGGGAACAGAACTTGTGTAAATTTTGGCTCTGACCCCCGGGAGCAGGAGGGGCAGGCCCAAATAGGGGAAATAGAGGTTAATCCTATAAATTGCTACTTGTCCTAGAGTTCTGCATGGATTATGATCAAATTTGGCCACAAACATCCTTGGAGGAAGGGGAACAGAACTTGTATAAATTTTGGCTCTTACCCCGGGGGCAGGAGGGACAGGCCAATAGGGTAATTTGAGGTAAATCCTATAAATCGCTACTTCTCTTAGAGTTCTGCATGATTTGTAACCAATTTTGGCAACAAACATCCTTGAGGGGAAGGAGAACAGAACTTTTTGGCTCTGACCCCCTGGGGGCACTTGTTTAGAAAAGCTTCTGCTTCATTGTAAAGTCTATCGGTGACTGCTGATGTTTGATATTAAATTACAGTAAAACTCCTATAACTTGAACAGCAGGGGACCAGGTCAATAGTTCGAGGAATACGGGGTATTTGACTCATCCGAGGTTGGTCACGAACGACAGTCAAAATGTCCGGTTTCAAACTATGACTAACAATGCACGGCAATGACATTTTGATTACCCTATCTTTCAGCATTTTGGATTTCTTTATTTAATTGTTTTATTGATAGCAATATCAAGTTGAAAAAAATAACATGGTTTGGTTTGTTTAGTTTTACGTCCTATTAACAGCCAGGGTCATGTAAGGACATACCAGGTTTGTTGGTGGAGGAAAGCCGGAGTACCTGGAGAAAAACCACCGGCCAGTGGTCAGTACCTGGCAACTGCCCCACATGGGATTCGAACCCGCATCCCAGAGGTGGAGGACTTGTGGTAATATGTCGGGACATCTTAACCACTCGGCCACCGCGGCCCCATAAATGTAAAATGTCATTCACATCAGAGTAAGCGATCGTCATTTATCCATATTGGTCAACAAGGAGTACATTTTCTATTATTTAATTATCACAAATCATTTAAAACATTTACAAAATACATACTCACAATAGGGTTATTAACCAGCATATTTACGGACATAAGAAATTATATTTTATAGATGTCTATTTAGTAAATTTACGAGTAAAGTTACAAAATACAATTTACGGGAAAAGATACGGAACGCACTGATAAAATGTACTTTGCATATGTCGTTTAATATTGTTTTTCGGCAAACAACATTATTGTTAGCCTGTCGAATGAAACTAACAAAGAAATTTAAAAAAATAAACTTTTATAATTAGGCGGACGTCAGCAATATCTTTTCTGAAGTATTTAAATAAAGTTAGCATCAAACAACGACTTGCGATCGTGTAGGTAGGTAATAATGACACCGTTAATCTCTTAATTACCTAAAGGCTTGACACGCCAACTGTATAAACACAAGATCGTTAACAATTATCCATGTCTGTCGGTGCAGTCAGGTGTGACACAGGTAAAATAATCTCAATGGCTGAACACTTGTTCGACAAATACATGGGTAAATACTATTTATTTGATGAAACGGGGACATATTTCTGTTCGAGGAATAAGGGGTATTCGACGAATAGCTGTTCAAGCTATCCGGGGTTTTGTTACATACTATATATAGAGAGACGGTCAGGACCGTAGGACCAGTTCGATGAATAGGGGGTATTCGAGGAATCCGGGTTCGAGTTAGAGGGGTTTTACTGTAGTTATTTTTTTCCCTCAAGAGTATCACTTCAGTGCTAATGTTGTACCTTGCTCTAATAAAATAGCACTTGAGTGCTAATGTTGTACTTTGTTCCGATAAAACAGTACTACAGTGGTAATGATGTACTTTGTTCTGATAAAATAGCACTTCAGTGCTAATGTTTTACTTTGTTCTGATAAAAAAGCACTTCAGTGCTAATGTTGTACTTTGTTCTGATAAAATAGCTCTACAGTGCTAATGTTGTACTTTGTTTTGATAAAATAGCACTTCAGCGCTAATGTTGTACTTTGTTCTGATAAAATAGCACTACAGTGCTAATGTTTTACTTTGTTATGAGACAAGAATATCACTACAGTGCTAATGTTGTGCCATGTTCTGATACAAGAAAAGCAGTACTGTGTTAATGTTGTACTTTGTTCTGATATGGGTGTTAAATAAAATTACTCCAATCTTGAATATGCTCACAGGCCTTGTGATATATACTTTGCTTGATGCCGTAAATTCCTGTATGATGCTGAAATAAATGTATTAAATGCAAGTCTTAATTTAAACTAAGGCACTCCGGTGTCCAGGGGTCTGACATTTGGCCTTCAGAAAGGAAGGAGGAATGGTAACAAAGAGTCTGCCCATTATACCAGGCTAACAGATATCAAAATGGCTAAATTATGTAAATATCCATATTTATTTTAGCAAACTTGATATATATGTAAATGTGTAAACTTGATAATTGGGTTAAGCAATGCATGACTATTTCCTCTTTGTCATCTGTTTCAATTTTAGTACCCTGTTACAGATAAATCATCTTTTCTTTGTCCACCCCTTTAGATAAAGGATCTTTATACATGTACAGCGAGTTCAATAATTTGATTTTAGGGCTGGTGGCATATAAACATGACTGCATGACCGCCGTATGACATGGCCGTAAAACATGGCCATATGACATGACAGTCGTTATAATGATGACATATGACCGCCATAAGATATAACATCCTCCGTTTAACATGAGAATGATTGAATTATTCAGTTTTTGTGATAAATCTACTTTTTTTCGCAGCTGTTAAAATTTCACAATTTCAGTTTTTAAACAGATTCACAAAGTTTAACATTTGCATATTTTAAACTTTAAAAAAATTAAAATTGATATTGAATATGAATAGATAGACAAATTTATTTTGATCACAAAATTCTCATCAGTAAATCACACACAAAATGTTTACAGTATTTGTTTGTTTATTGTAGATGGGTGACCATTCCTTCGTCCACTACCCTGCGGCCAGTCCAGACAAGATGCCTAAACAGCTGGTCAGTGTATCTGGGGCCGGAGACTGGTCAGTAGGACTTGAACTTATAACATTTATGAGTCACTATGTAATATTAAATTTAGTAACACATTCAATAATTAGATAAGGAAATATTTGGTTGATTAGTTGGTTAATCATAAAGTTATATTGGTGGGTCGAATAGGGTATGATTGCTATTTCTCATGCTAAGTCTCTCAGAGGAAGTCGTTTATATGGAAAGAGCCAACTTGACCTCTTTTGTCCCATATCTCTTATTGAGGCACCGTGAGGGTAAGCAGAATCACATGTACAATTTTGAATCCCCAACCCATAGAGGTGCAACTATTGCAATATCAGGGCTGTGTTTCAGAGAGTAAGTCCCTTTTTATGGAATTTAACCAATGTCCCCCTTTGACACTACACCAGAGGCCCCATTAGGGTCAACCCAACTATTTGTACAATTTGAGTCCCCATCCCATAGGGATACTACCATTGCAATATACGGCCATGCTTAGATGTTTATATGAAAATCATCAAATTGATGCCTTTTGGCCCCACCCTTCAGACCCTGCATTTTATAATCTGGACACTGGGATAAACCATATCTGTTTACAGTCTGAATGCTGGTATAATTATCCCAGGCGAAACTCATTCGCCGGGGATATTGTTTTGGGATCCATCATTTCCATCTGAGATCCTTTTTCGGGCTATAACTCCAAAACCGTTCAAAACAGCTCCTGTAAACTTTCTTTATACAACAGACAAGAGCCCTAGTTGTGGATTTTGCTTTTTCCATTTCAGGAATGTTTTACGTTACCATGAAAACACTTAGTCAACAATACTAAATTACTGTTTCCTTTTGTTTCTGGACAATAATTCTAAAACCGTTCATCGCAGCTCCATGAAACTTTTTTAATATATCAGACACCATGCAACACACCCCACCCCGTCACTTTATTCTGACAACAGGCGAACCAGTTGTTCACGTATTGTATTAATCCCTGTATGCTAAGCGCTAAGCAGGAGCACAAAACTACCACTTTTAATACAACGCGACTAGCGTTTGTATTAATACTATCCGGTTTACTATTGATGCCTTTTAGGACTGAGTAGGACTTGGCCTACAATGATTGATGAAACTTTGTATGTAGCTTAATATTAACAAGATCTCGGACGAGTTGAGTGTTTCAGGGTATGCTAGGGGTACAAGATCCGGAGGTCACTGCTACAATTTTTGAGAAAATCCCTATCAGCACTCTAGCGGCTTTCATTCCTTGAGTGATTTTGATCACACTTCACACATAGACAAAGGATCATAAAATATCTCAGACAAGTTTTGAGTGTGGAAGATTGCCAGACTAAGGTCCAAGGTCCACTGTGTTACTATTTTTAAGATAATTTCTTTGTCAGCACTTATAGGGGCTTCATTCTTTGAGTGATTTTGGATCAAACTGCACACAAATGCAAAGGACTGAAAAAGTTTGAGTTTCAAGGTTGGCAGGGGTCAAGGTCACCGTTACTATTTTTAGAAACATCCTATTCAGTGCTCTAGCCGCTTCATTCCTTGAGTTGATTTTGATCAAACTTCACACAAATTTTAAAGTACCATAATATTTTCGACGCAATTACAGTTTCAGGATTGCCAGGTCAAGGTCAAGGTCACTGGTTATACTATTTTTAGGTCACCTGACCATATTTCATAGTGGACCTACTGCAAATAGAGCCTATTGTCCATCGTGTGTTAACTTTAACTTGTTTGTGAACTTTACATGAACATGATCGACTTGAGTAACATGTTAACTCGAGGATGATGAAACTTTGTATGTAGCCTTATATCAACAAGATTCGTACGAGTTTCAAAAATTGGGAATTTTTCGACGGTAACTATATTATATAGTTCAGTCCTTTGTAATAATGCTATCATTGGAGAACCTGTGTTCTAAAGATATTGTCGGTTGCTTTATCAGAATTGTGAATTTATCTAAAACCCTAGCGCCTCTTTTGGTTTGCCCCTTGGGGAGGAGGCTAAGTTTTGCTATAATGATTTATATTGAATACTTCTTGGGTATATTTTTGTTTATTTTCTACTGGAAATTTGTTCAAACTTTTAGATTCCCATATAACCACTAGAGGACATTTTGCCTAATATGTCATTTTGACTCCTGAGTCCTCATCCCCAAAGGCTGAGGGGTGGGAGCCCAGTTGGGGTCCAAATGGCTTAAATGTTTAGGTCACCTGACAATAGGATGATAAAATTAGAAAGAAAAATAACAACCATATTGTCAGTTTTATGAATAAATTTGTTCCAGTATGCAAATTCATCCAAGACCTCATTGCATACAGAGTTTCAACAACATCAGTTCATATTTACATCAGCTTCTGTGTTTGAATACAGGAGGGAAAAAATTAACACACCATGTATTAAAGTCCCTCATTAGCTATTAAGTTGGCCGCTTAAATTGACAAATTACTATATATTGTATGTCCTAGGTGACCGTTAAGAGGCCCATGGGCCTCTCTTGTTCTGTTTCTTGCTGCATTGTATTTGCAGTACTTTGAGAACTTTGATTATAGACTTTGATTTGTCTCGCCAGGGTACAGGAACCCAGGAGCCCTTTTAAGATTTACAATACACACATACACTTAAAGTTTATGAATAATTGTTTCTTTTCACCCTTGATCGTGTTTAGGGTTTTATTCCAACTAGCAGTCCTGAACGCTGGTATAATACTGGGATGATACAAGGACTGGATGTGGACCTCTGTGTTAAGACTGGACTTTTGGCGGCCCAACTTTCCTTACAGTCTATTGATGCTGTTCCTAACACAGTTAACAGTGACAACCTAATACTGTCTAAAGTACTTGACTGGGCCCCATGGGATCCAACCAGGTTGTAGATCTCGGATCAAACAAGTTGTAGGTCAAGAACCAAAACGGACGTGTGTAGTAACATGTTGTATGAGCTGTTGCAAACCAATTAGCATGTGTGAGCTGTTGTCATTCAATCATGTTATATGAGCTGTTGTAAACAAATCAGGTTGTATGATGTTGTCAACCAATCAGATTGTATGAGCTGTTGTCAACCAATCAGTTGTATGAGTGTTTTTGTCAACCAATCAGATTGTATGAGCCTGTGAACCAATCAGGGTGTCAACCAATCAATCAAGATGACATGAGTTGTCAACCAATCAGGGTTGTGTATGAGTTGTTGTCAACCAATCAGATTGTATGAGTTGTCAACCAATCAGATTGTATGAGTTGTCAACCAATCAGATTGTATGAGTTGTCAACCAATCAGGATGTATGAGTTGTCAACCAATCAGGGTGTATGAGTTGTCAACCAATCAGGATGTATGAGTTGTCAACCAATCAGGTTGTATGAGTTGTCAACCAATCAGATTGTATGAGTTGTCAACCAATCAGATTGTATGAGTTGTCAACCAATCAGGGTGTATGAGCCGTTGTCAACCAATCAGGGTGTATGAGCCGTTGTCAACCAATCAGGGTGTATGAGCCGTTGTCAACCAATCAGATTGTATGAGCCGTTGTCAACCAATCAGATTGTATGAGTTGTCAACCAATCAGATTGTATGAGCCGTTGTCAACCAATCAGATTGTATGAGCTGTTGTCAACCAATCAGGTTGTATGAGTTGTCAACCAATCAGTGTTGTATGAGCCGTGTTGTTGTCAATCAATCAGAGGTTGTATCAGGTGTGTATGAGTTGTCAACCAATCAGATTGTATGAGTTGTCTAAGTCAATCAGGATGTATGAGCTGTTGTCAACCAATCAGATTGTATGAGTTGTCAACCAATCAGATTGTATGAGTTGTCAACCAATCAGATTGTATGAGTTGTCAACCAATCAGATTGTATGAGTTGTCAACCAATCAGATTGTATGAGTTGTCAACCAATCAGGGTGTATGAGTTGTTGTCAACCAATCAGGGTGTATGAGCCGTTGTCAACCAATCAGGATGTATGAGCCGTTGTCAACCAATCAGATTGTATGAGTTGTCAACCAATCAGGGTGTATGAGCTGTTGTCAACCAATCAGGATGTATGAGTTGTCAACCAATCAGATTGTATGAGCTGTTGTCAACCAATCAGGATGTATGAGCTGTTGTCAACCAATCAGATTGTATGAGTTGTCAACCAATCAGGTTGTATGAGTTGTCAACCAATCAGATTGTATGAGCTGTTTGTCAACCAATCAGATGTATGATTGTCAAACCATCAGAATGTTGTCAACCAATCAGGGTGTATGAGCTGTTGTCAGACGCAACCAGGAATGTCAGTGAGTTGTATCAGAGTATGAGTTGTCAACCAATCAGGGTGTATGAGTGTTTGTCAACCAAATCAGGAGGTGTATGAGTTGTCAACCAATCAGATTGTATGAGCTTTGTCAACCAATCAGATTGTAATGAGTAGTCAACCAATCAGGATTGTAATGAGTTGTCAACCAATCAGGATGTATGTATGAGCTTTGTCAACCAATCAGTTTGTATGAGTATGTCAACATATCAGGATGTAAGATCTTGTCAACAGGAATCACTGGTGTATGAGCTGTTGTCAACCAATCAGATTGTATGAGTTGTCAACCAATCAGATTGTATGAGTTGTCAACCAATCAGGATGTATGAGCTGTTGTCAACCAATCAGATTGTATGAGTTGTCAACCAATCAGATTGTATGAGTTGTCAACCAATCAGATTGTATGAGTTGTCAACCAATCAGATTGTATGAGTTGTCAACCAATCATGGTATTGTATGAGCTGTTGTCAACCAATCAGATTGTATGAGTTGTCAACCAATCAGGATTGTATGAGTTTGTCTAACCCAATCAGGATTTGTAATAGTTGTCAACCAATCAGTTTTGTATGAGTTGTCAAACCAATCAGGGTGTATGAAGTTGTCAACCAATCAGATTGTATGAGTTGTCAACCAATCAGGATGTATGAGTTGTCAACCAATCAGATTGTATGAGTTGTCAACCAATCAGGATGTATGAGTTGTCAACCAATCAGGATGTATGAGTTGTCAACCAATCAGATTGTATGAGTTGTCAACCAATCAGATTGTATGAGTTGTCAACCAATCAGGGTGTATGAGCCGTTGTCAACCAATCAGGGTGTATGAGCCGTTGTCAACCAATCAGATTGTATGAGCCGTTGTCAACCAATCAGGGTGTATGAGCCGTTGTCAACCAATCAGATTGTATGAGCCGTTGTCAACCAATCAGATTGTATGAGTTGTCAACCAATCAGATTGTATGAGCCGTTGTCAACCAATCAGATTGTATGAGTTGTCAACCAATCAGGTTGTATGAGTTGTCAACCAATCAGATTGTATGAGCCGTTGTCAACCAATCAGATTGTATGAGTTGTCAACCAATCAGGATGTATGAGTTGTCAACCAATCAGATTGTATGAGTTGTCAACCAATCAGGATGTATGAGCTGTTGTCAACCAATCAGGGTGTATGAGTTGTCAACCAATCAGATTGTATGAGTTGTCAACCAATCAGGGTGTATGAGTTGTCAACCAATCAGATTGTATGAGTCAACCTGTTGTGAACCAATCAGGATGTATGAGTTGTCAACCAATCAGGTTGTATGAGTTTGTCAACCAATCAGGATGTATGAGCTGTTGTGTATGAGTTGTCCCAATCAGATTCTTGTATGACGTGTTGTCAACCAATCAGGGAGTATGAGTTGTCAACCAATCAGATTGTATCTGAGTTGTCAACCAATCAGGGTTTGTATGAGCTGTTGTCAACCAATCAGGATTTGTATGAGTTTTGTCAACCAATCAGGATGTTGTATGAGTTGTCAACCAATCAGATTGTATGAGTTGTCAACCAATCAGGATGTATGAGTTGTCAACCAATCAGGGTGTATGAGCTGTTGTCAACCAATCAGGATGTATGAGTTGTCAACCAATCAGATTGTATGAGCTGTTGTCAACCAATCAGGGTGTATGAGTTGTCAACCAATCAGATTGTATGAGTTGTCAACCAATCAGGATGTATGAGCTGTTGTCAACCAATCAGATTGTATGAGTTGTCAACCAATCAGATTGTATGAGTTGTCAACCAATCAGATTGTATGAGTTGTCAACCAATCAGATTGTATGAGTTGTCAACCAATCAGGATGTATGAGCTGTTGTCAACCAATCAGGTTGTATGAGTTGTCAACCAATCAGATTGTATGAGTTGTCAACCAATCAGGGTGTATGAGCTGTTGTCAACCAATCAGATTGTATGAGTTGTCAACCAATCAGATTGTATGAGTTGTCAACCAATCAGGATGTATGAGCTGTTGTCAACCAATCAGATTGTATGAGTTGTCAACCAATCAGATTGTATGAGTTGTCAACCAATCAGATTGTATGTATGAGCTGTTGTCAACCAATCAGATTGTATGAGTTGTCAACCAATCAGGATTGTATGAGTTGTCAACCAATCAGGATTGTATGAGTTGTGTCAACCAATCATTTGTATGAGCTGTTGTCAACCAATCATTTGTATGAGTTTGTCAACACAATCAGATTGTATGAGTTGTCAACCAATCAGGTTGTATGAGCTGTTGTCAACCAATCAGGATGTATGAGCTGTTGTCAACCAATCAGGTTGTATGAGCTGTTGTCAACCAATCAGGTTGTATGAGTTGTCAACCAATCAGGTTGTATGAGTTGTCAACCAATCAGGATGTATGAGCTGTTGTCAACCAATCAGGTTGTATGAGTTGTCAACCAATCAGATTGTATGAGTTGTCAACCAATCAGGATGTATGAGCTGTTGTCAACCAATCAGGTTGTATGAGCTGTTGTCAACCAATCAGGATGTATGAGCTGTTGTCAACCAATCAGGTTGTATGAGCTGTTGTCAACCAATCAGGTTGTATGAGCTGTTGTCAACCAATCAGGTTGTATGAGTTGTCAACCAATCAGGTATGAGCTGTTGTCAACCAATCAGGTTGTATGAGCTGTTGTCAACCAATCAGGTTTGTATGAGTTGTCAACCAATCAGTTTGTATGAGTTGTCAACCAATCAGATTGTATGAGTTGTCAACCAATCAGATTGTATGAGTTGTCAACCAATCAGATTGTATGAGTTGTCAACCAATCAGGATGTATGATGTTGTCAACCAATCAGGATGTATGAGCTGTTGTCAACCAATCAGATTGTATGAGTTGTCAACCAATCAGATTGTATGAGTTGTCAACCAATCAGATTGTATGAGTTGTCAACCAATCAGGATGTATGAGTTGTCAACCAATCAGATTGTATGAGTTGTCAACCAATCAGGATGTATGAGTTG
This sequence comes from Argopecten irradians, assembly GCF_041381155.1. Classification (NCBI taxonomy): domain Eukaryota; kingdom Metazoa; phylum Mollusca; class Bivalvia; order Pectinida; family Pectinidae; genus Argopecten; species Argopecten irradians. Next base: position 28,801,260 of record NC_091148.1, read on the forward strand.
TCAACCAATCAGATTGTATGAGCTGTTGTCAACCAATCAGGTTGTATGAGTTGTCAACCAATCAGGTTGTATGAGTTGTCAACCAATCAGGTTGTATGAGTTGTCAACCAATCAGGTTGTATGAGCTGTTTGTCAACCAATCAGGTTGTATGAGTTGTCAACCAATCAGGATTGTATGAGTTGTCAACCAATCAGGTTGTATGAGTTGTCAACCAATCAGGTTGTATGAGCTGTTGTCAACCAATCAGTTGTATGAGTGTTGTCAACCAATCAGGTTGTATGAGTTGTCAACAACCAATCAGATGTATGAGTTGTCAACCAATCAGGATGTATGAGAGTTGTCAACCAATCAGGTGTATGAGTTGTCAACCAATCAGGTGTATGAGTTGTAACCAATCAGGGTGTATGAGTGTTGTCAACCAATCAGGTTGTATGAGCTGTTGTCAACCAATCAGGATGTATGAGTTGTCAACCAATCAGTTGTATGAGTTGTCAACCAATCAGGTTGTATGAGTGTGTTGATTGTCAACCAATCAGGTTGTATGAGCTGTTGTCAACCAATCAGGTTGTATGAGTTGTCAACCAATCAGGAGTATGAGTTGTCAACCAATCAGGTTGTATGAGTTGTCAACCAATCAGGTTGTATGAGCTGTTGTCAACCAATCAGTTGTATGAGCTGTTGTCAACCAATCAGGATTGTATGAGTTGTTGTCAACCAATCAGGTTGTATGAGTTGTCAACCAATCAGGTTGTATGAGTGTTGTCAACCAATCAGTTGTATGAGTGTTGTCAACCAATCATTTGTATGATTGTCAACCAATCAGGATGTATGAGTTGTCAACCAATCAGTTGTATGTATGAGTTGTCAACCAATCAGTTTGTATGAGTTGTCAACCAATCAGTTTGTATGAGTTGTCAACCAATCAGTTGTATGAGTTGTCAACCAATAGTTTTGTGTATGAGTTGTCAACCAATCAGATTGTATGAGCTGTTGTCAACCAATCAGGATTGTATGAGTTGTCAACCAATCAGGATGTATGAGCTGTTGTCAACCAATCAGATTGTATGAGCTGTTGTCAACCAATCAGATTGTATGAGTTGTCAACCAATCAGGATGTATGAGCTGTTGTCAACCAATCAGTTTGTATGAGTTGTCAACCAATCAGGATGTATGAGTTGTCAACCAATCAGGGTGTATGAGCTGTTGTCAACCAATCAGGATGTATGAGTTGTCAACCAATCAGATTGTATGAGTTGTCAACCAATCAGGATGTATGAGCTGTCGTCAACCAATCAGGTTGTATGAGCCATTGTCAACCAAATATGATTTCTACAATGATGTATAAATTTATCTTTAACATTTTACTTACAACAAAATCTAGTGCAAAGTATTATTTTTCCACTGACCAATGTTTAAATAAGGAAGTTTCTATGTTTTGTCAAGTTGATTATATTTGGTTATACATTACCATATTTTACAGACGGTTGTATAGACAATTACTATCTTTGTATGTTTGTTCTTCCCAAGCAGTGTGGCAGAATGTGCTAGTTATGAATTAAAGTTGTCTTTGGGTGTGTTGATGCTAGTGCTGTATATGTACGTACTATGTTTATGATTATACAGATGTTATCAATTCCATTTCAATTCAAAATAGTTGATTGTATACATAAATTATACACTATGGGATTGGGTAACAGGCAGTGCCTGTATCAACCTTTCCACCCTTCCAATAATGTACAACATGTTATAAATACAAATTAAACATAAAATTACAAATAACAGATGTTATATATTCTCACTGATTATATGTTACATATTAAAAAAACCCAATCAAAATCAGAATTATGCACGTACAATATTCTTGTACGAGCAAAATAGTAATTTTCTATAAACAACAATCAATATAAGAATAGTGTGTGTGCATTATTTGTTTTATGAGCAAAATTATATATATTCATATACAACAGGTAAATAAGAATTCTGTATGCACAATATTCTTGTACGAGCAAAAGTATATATTTTTATATAAACAACAATCAAAATAAGAATTTTGTACGCACGATATTCTTGTACGAGAAAAAGTATATATTTTTATATAAAAAACAATTGAAATAAGAATTTTGCATGCACAATATTCTTGTACGAGCAAAAGTATATATTTTTATATAAACAACAATTAAAATAAGAATTTTGTATGCGCAATATTCTTGTACAACAAGCAAAAGTACATATTCTTATATAAACAACAATTAAAATAAGAATTTTGTAAGCATAATATTCTTGTACAAGAAAAAGTATATATTTTTATATAAACAACAATTAAAATAAGAATTTTGTATGCACAATATTCTTATCCAAGCAAAATTTTATATTTCTATATAAACAAGAATCAAAATAATAATTTTGTATTTTGTGTTATTATACTTTGTTGATTTTATATAAGATTGTACGGTGCTAGTATATTTGAAAAGTTGTTATTCTGACTAATTTGAGAATATGTTTGCTTTCAATGACATGGTGCTAAAATACCCAGGGCCTTTCATAAATGTCACACTTGCCTAACTAATAATTCAATCAACATTATTTATTACATATATTATTCAACAAATTTTTAGGTGCTATTAGACATCTCCCAATTTGCCGACACGGAGTATGGTAACCGACACGGATATTTGGGGGCCGCCTCGAAATGTAAAATAGGCAAAATAGTAACAAATACGTTATAAATAGAATAGACTTGTCGTGTCGTATCTTTTACAGGTAGGTATTATGACCTAATAGGATGGCATATACAGATCGTTTTCGCGGGAAATTTAAAAAAAAAGCAGCGCAGTCAATGGTCAAACTGAATTATTGGATAAGATATCAATGCGCCATATACATGTACATGATTCGACTGTTTTATTGTAAAAGCAAGTAAAATCACGGAAATTTATGCCTAATTAGTACCTGATTGAGTTATCCGAATTAAATTATAATCATTATTCTATTATTCTATATGCATATATGTTCGGATAAACATGGAATGAACATGAAAAAGTAAGGTGAGTTTAATTTGTTGAATTAGATGTTTGATAACCCCCGAATTTCGGAAGACTGTGTCGGTGTCAGTGTCCGTACTCCGTGTTGGGGAAAATGGGAGATGTCTATTTGTATGTAGTGTAAGTGTTTGTCTCGCAAATCCTGCTTTGCATATAACATTAAAGTTATTTTGACAAAAGAAAAAAAAACCAGGGCAGATATGTATTAATTAAGAAGATACCTTGTCTCTGTCAGATCTGCTTTGAATAATTTAGTCAAATTCTATTTTTTTTAAAGATGCTCCACCTATAACAAATGATATTTTTTCACTATTAAAAACAGGACCAGGCGATTTAGTATTTTTCTTGAGTTACAAAAGTTACTTACTTTACACCATTACCACCATTGAAAACTTCAAGTGAAAAAATATAAAAAATAATTGCATCCCGAAAAAAATTTGTGGCTCTATATCTCATATGGAATGAAGTACTGATTGCGCATGCACCAAAGGCAAAAGAAATTATCTTATACTATTAGACATATATATACAAGATCAAACACCAATTGTTGTTCTAATGATGAATGCCATTTACATGTATGCTCTGTCGGCGGTGGAGCATCTTTAATGATTTTGAATTTTAAGCTAAAAGAACTACATTTTATGTAGATCTTTATGAATCTTTGTCCATATGTTTTTGCAATTGACCGATGTAAGAAGTACGTAATTTGACCAAATTGCATGTCAATGAAATGTGATTAACTTTGTCAAAAGTGGACTTTTGGAGTTCTCAAAGGTTATCTCGTTTAACTTTATCCAATACAGTTAGTCAGCTTGACTGTATTCAATAAGGTTAGTCATTTTAACTGTATTTAATAAGGTTAGCTTGCTTGACTTAATTCAATAAGGTTAATCCGTTTGACTACATTTAAATGCCAAAGTTTATGTACATGATTACAATTCTAATTAAATCTTTTATGAATGCTTGTTATCATTTACCTTGAATTGTTTACCATATATGTATCCTATACATGTTTAAATCATATAATATTGCTTATCCTTCTTTGTATGGTGCCAAACGTTTTCTACACAAGACTTATAGCATTAATGTTTGTTTTTTTCTGATAATGTTAACTCTTAAAGATGCTCCATCGCCGACGAGTGGAATTGTTTGGACTATATTAGAATAATTTGTTACATAATTTGTTAATTATTGATATGTTTTTGAATTCAGAAATAGGACCATTATCTTAAATCATTAATTTTAATATATTTATTCTTATCTAATCTAATATGTCATATTGATTCTTTATAATCAGAACGTGCCAAACTTGTTCCAAACATATAATGTCATACCTTGTCTAAGTTTAAGTTTTAACATTAATTGATTTTGTATTCAGATGTTGAAATTTCTTCTTGTTTTTACATTCGTCAAACAACAGGATGATTTTGATTTGGTATTGATATCCTGTATTAGCTATTTAACATTTTGCGCATTTATTTACATTTGAATCGCTACCTCGATAGATAATTAAAATATGTCAAGAAACAATGATTCATTTGTTTTTAATAAATAGTAAGATGGAAATAGTGTTTCAATGAGAAGAAGAAATCATGATTTAATATAGAAGTTAAATAGGAAAGTTTGTATGAATGTATTTTTTTATACAGAATTTTGTAATAAATTATGTATGAGCAAGTGTCTGTTTCTGTTATAACTTATAAGAGTTATGTCCAATCCACAATCTGTCACCTACAATATTGTATGTTATTGTAGCAGGTTTTAGTTGTAAATAGTAATACGGTCGCCTTCTAGCTTCATGCTAGTGGGAATTTCTCTTTAGCTTAGTCGGTAGAGCAGCAGAACAGTAAGTCCAGGGTCGCGGGTTCGCGGCCAGCTGGCAGCACACTACTGTCGCCTTGTTACATTTGGTGCCGTAGACCACTCCAAGCGAAAGCTATACCAGATTGAGAGGCTTCGTTGGAGACAGAACCTGGGTTGGTCGGTTTGGGGGGCAAACACTTTGAAAGTGGGAGTAGTGTAGCATGGTTTAATTGCACATAGTAATATGGTCACCTGCTAGTGTGTGGGAGGGATGTCCCTTTAGCTCAGTCGGCAGAGCGGCGGACCAGTAAGTCCGGTGTTGCGGGTTTGAGCCCGGCTGGCGGCACACTATACTCTCGCCCTGTGACATTATGTGTATTTGTACTATGCCCACTGCTTGTGTATGCATTCTATCGCGATGTGTTGTCTCCCTTTGCCCATTGATCAGAGTTTAGTATATATGTTCTCTTCAATTTTGTGGAACTCAATCTGCTGAAAATACACATCCTTATAAGCTCTTCGTTCAAAAGAGGATCTGACAACATCCTATAAGGGGTCATGTTTGAATGACCTTTATATCACTTGTACATGTCATCAGATCAAATGCAATTTCTATACCTTGCGACATCAATTGAAAATGTCATTTCCTCCCAGTATAATATAGAATTAGCTTTGTTGTGTTCCTCGAGCGTACATGAAAATAATTCTGACAGCTTTTTAACTGTTTCGTATCATCCCCACAGAGGATTCTGACACCAGCAACTTGATTGGCTATTTCTAAAGGTCACCTGGACGTGACCCCAAATGGGATGTTGTCAAATAACCTAGTGATAATAAGAATCAGTATTTTAATCACATTGTGTGGAACTGTCCTGTGCATAACTCAAAGTTCCGGAATGAAAGAAGATGAATGTATTAGTTCTTTCTCCTACCTACAATCAACTACAAGGATATTCCCCGAATAATCCTAAATTAAATTACTACATGTGATTTTGTTTGTTTGATTAATTTACGTCCTTTTAACAGCTACGGTCATGTAAGGACGGTCTCCCATGTATGGGGTATGTTACTACATGTGTATCAAATCTGTACCTTATATATCTAATTGGTTACAATCGGCGACATGCTTCAGAAGGATAGTAAAATAAAAAGGGGCAGCAGTTTCTCTATTAGAAGAATGCACGTTTTGATGTACAAGTCTCCCGCAAACATCGGGACGTTGGTTTAATCAAAGAAACAAAAGTTATCATTAACCATGCAATAAAATCTCGGGACATCAACAACTTGAATGATGTTTCCAGAACCAAGACCAGGTTTACTATAGGAGAGGCAAACAGCGGAGTTGATATTATGTTTTATAATGTATGGAGAATTGACTTCTCACAACCAAGTACCACAGAGTTTTCAAAATAGCAGGATAACGGGATAAAACCGTAGAAAAAATGTTGAGGTATTAGAGCAAAATACTCTTTCATTCCTGTCAATGAGTTTGACTTTACTGTGTGATCCTCGGGAATGATAACACATCCTTCATATCCACCTAGCAACGAGTCATTAACTGATTCACTCCAGAAAATGATAAAATATCGAGCGTAATAATGTTACTCTTTAATATTTAATTGTGTTATATATAAAGGGTCTATATCGTCCAGGCATATCAGGCGCTTACAGAGTAGTGGAACACTTCAGTCAACTTCACCTATCAACCGCTGTTTTCACTCTTTAATATTTAATTGTATTATATATAAAGGGTCTATATCGTACAGGCATATCAGGCGCTTACAGAGTAGTGGAACACTTCAGTCAACTTCACCTATCAACCGCTGTTTTTACTCTTTAATATTTAATTGTGTTATATATATAAAGGGTCTATATCGTACAGGCATATCAGGCGCTTACAGAGTAGTGGAACACTTCAGTCAACTTCACCTATCAACCGCTGTTTTTACTCTTTAATATTTAATTGTGTTATATATAAAGGGTCTATATCGTACAGGCATATCAGGCGCTTACAGAGTAGTGGAACACTTCAGTCAACTTCACCTATCAACCGCTGTTTTTACTCTTTAATATTTAATTGTATTATATATAAAGGGTCTATATCGTACAGGCATATCAGGCGCTTACAGAGTAGTGGAACACTTCAGTCAACTTCACCTATCAACCGCTGTTTTTACTCTTTAATATTTAATTGTTATATATAGGGTCTATATCGTACAGGCATATCAGGCGCTTACAGAGTAGTGGAACACTTCAGTCAACTTCACCTATCAACCGCTGTTTTTACTCTTTATATTATTTTATTTATTATATATAAAGGGTCTATATCGTACAGGCATATCAGGCGCTTACAGAGTAGTGGAACACTTCAGTCAACTTCACCTATCAACCGCTGTTTTTACTCTTTAATATTTAATTGTATTATATATAAAGGGTCTATATCGTACAGGCATATCAGGCGCTTACAGAGTAGTGGAACACTTCAGTCAACTTCACCTATCAACCGCTGTTTTTACTCTTTAATATTTAATTTGTATATATATAAAGGGTCTATATCGTACAGGCATATCAGGCGCTTACAGAGTAGTGGAACACTTCAGTCAACTTCACCTATCAACCGCTGTTTTTACTCTTTAATATTTAATTGTATTATATATAAAGGGTCTATATCGTACAGGCATATCAGGCGCTTACAGAGTAGTGGAACACTTCAGTCAACTTCACCTATCAACCGCTGTTTTTACTCTTTAATATTTAATTTTATTATATATAAAGGGTCTATATTGTACAGGCATATCAGGCGCTTACAGAGTAGTGGAACACTTCAGTCAACTTCACCTATCAACCGCTGTTTTCACTCTTTAATATTTAATTGTATTATATATAAAGGGTCTATATCGTACAGGCATATCAGGCGCTTACAGAGTAGTGGAACACTTCAGTCAACTTCACCTATCAACCGCTGTTTTCACTCTTTAATATTTAATTGTATTATATATAAAGGGTCTATATCGTACAGGCATATCAGGCGCTTACAGAGTAGTGGAACACTTCAGTCAACTTCACCTAGGATAAGGTTACAAAGTAGTGGAACACTTCAGTCAACTTCACCTACACTGTAGGATAAGGTTACAGAACTCAAAATACGTCTTTCAACAGTAGCAGTATATATTATATGATTTGGCTAGCGCAAACGGACATTTTTACCGTATTACTCTATCATCGTTTCTGATAAAGTGATTGTACAACCAGAACCGTCTTTACTTCAACACCAAAGTGATAATAAACAAGGATTTTCCAAAAGCTTAGAGAAGTAAAAAAAAAAACATGTTTTCTGGACTCCGGACCACATCAAGATACCGTTGTGCCAGCATAATTAATCAATTAAGATACAAGAAAATGTCAAGGTTGGGGACATTTCTTCGGTTTGTGACCGCCCTCATGCTGTTGACCTGCCAAGCCAGCACCATCGTCATGACCACCAGTACGGCACGACTTTCTACAGAATACGAACCAATGTGGTGTACTCAGCGATGTCCATGTCTTTCCGGTCGTGTGTAAAGGCCTGCCAAGCGAGGAAGAGTTGTGAAGTGATGGCATACAATGAGAATCACAGGTACTGTGAACTCGGTCCTAACAGAGATGACGTCATATATGACCCTTCCGGTCAGGTGAGCTAGAAACAGATCTGTAATGCCGACCGCCTGCGTGTTAGCGACGATGTGACATACAAGGTCTTGTTGGGATGAAATGTGGTGCGATAAAGTACTTGACACAATAGATAAAGTTAACATTTTTATTGATCCACAGCAATTTCAAAACACATTTAACGATTCACTGTTCCATGATCGTACATTCACATATAACAAAGTCCTTTTACAACATTTTCACATAATTAATTACAAGTTTGTTTGTTTGATTAATTAGCAACCTATTAACAGCTATGGTCATGTCAGGACGGCCTTCCATGTATGCGGTGTGACACGTGTATATTATGCGAGGTGCGTGTTTTGGGAGACTGCGGTATGTTCGTGTTGTGTCTTCTTATATAGTGGAACTGTTGCCCTTTTATAGTGCTATATCACTGAAGCATGCCGACGAAGACACCAAGCAACACACCCCACCCGGTCACATTATACTAGTAAACTACAGGAAAAACTCTCTTAATATGTAAAGCGCGCATCTCTTTTTATATGGCTTCAATAACAATTAGTATTCAATAACTCCCAAATTATTCTACTGACCAATCCAAACCTTTACCTTACGCAGCATGTGTTTAGCACCATGCCTAATATGGACCAAGGCCTTGTCCGCAATGCAACACTGACCGAAATTGTCCATACGTCTCTACCTAAAGTCCACTACCTGTAAACAAACTATAGAGTTTAAATGGCAGAGCGCTATCAACGAAACCTGAGCGAGATGCGTAAACCTATATCAGACGTCCTAGCAACTATACACAGCACTAGCTAAGCCTTCACAATATACGTACTACACCTAAAGGGAGGCAACTCAGAAGAATTAACTTAACAATAACTAATATATGTTCCCACATTGTACCGATATATACACTATCTCTACCAAACATATAACCATTCCAATAAAACAATCTGTATCTCCAAAATCACTACAGATCCTTATTATCACTAGTTTGATAAGATGATCAAACAACATCCCATTAGGAGTCACGTTCCGGTGACAATCAAATTGCTACCTTCAAACTCTTGCAAATGAATTTCAGGAGATGGAATAGTTTAAAGAAGCTGCCAGAATTAATTTCGTGTACATAGTCATCTCGCCCAAAGAGCACAACAAAGCAAATAACATACGTACTATGTGATGAAATGACGATTTTCATTAATTAATCCAGGTGTAGAAAATGCATTTCAGCCGAACATGACCCCCTTATGGGATGTTGTCAGGTCCTATTGAATGCAGTGGTTATAAGTATCCGTATTTTTAGGTCTGTCACTTGACCATAGGTCATGGTGAGCTATTGTGATAATCTTTTGTCCGTCGTCGTGCGTCGTCCTTAACATTTCCTTGTGAACACGATAACTTGAGTAAATATAAACCGATCTTAATGATACTTTGTATGTTGACTAACATTGGAAAGATCTCGGACAAGCTCGGATATCAGCGTGATTTGACAGTCATTTACGGAGTTATTGCCCTTGACCTTAATTATTATTGGACCTTGTGAACGCCATAACTTGAGTAAATAGAAACCGATCTTCATGAAACTTTGTATGTTGACTAATATTGGAAAGATCTTGGGTGAGTTTGGTAATCAGCATGATTCGAGTGTAGTTTACGGAGTTATTGCCCTTTGCACAAATAATTGTTATTGGACCTTGTAAACACGATAACTTGAGTAGATATAAACCGAGCTTAATGAAACTTTGAATATAGACGAACATTGGGAAGATCTTCGAAAATAAGCTTGATTCAACCGTAATTTACAGAGTTATTGCCCTTTGCACTAGTCATTATGATTGGACATTGTGAATGCGATAACTTGTGTAAATATGCACCAAGCTTAATTGAAACTTTGTATGTAGACTAATATTGGAAAGATCTCGTACGAGTTCGAAAATCAGATTGATTCGACTTTTAACTCAATTACAGAGTAATTGCCCTCACATGAACCAATAACTTATAAATCCTTAAATGAACACGTATTATATTCTTTATTTAGTTGCCGAATATGTTCTCTAGAGGGATGCCGAGGTATTTTCTTCTTTTTTAATGACTTCGTCTCAGGTGACCTAAAACCTACGAGCACAGAACACGAGTTCCTGCAGTGTGACACAGCACATACACATGGTATTTAGTTAAAAGTTATTTTAAAGAGATAATTCACTCAGGCTAATTATTTTATATAACCAAGAAGCCAAATATAGCATAAATGAATTGTTCTACATTTCTTATGAAACATATAACGTAAAACATTGACAAATTCCTCAACATTGTTAAGTATTTTAATTAATATCGTTTAAATATCAAATCGTTGATCAATACGATTAAGCAGGTACAATATGGACACTGTACCCATACCCAAGCCAAAGTCACGCACGTTAAACAAATGAACTACATAACCACTAAGATGGTGATAAAATGATTTTTTGGCAAGACAATTCACCTAATAAGGTAAACACACTACTGTCAGAGCTATTTGAGCAGCTCTAGACAGAAGTTGCATTACTCTACGAGCACGGGACAGGGTTCCACATACAAGAAGTTTGACCACAGTGTGTAATGGTGGACAGCGAGAGAGTTTGAACATTTCACACACATGTCACCACCATGGGCTTTTCAGGCATATCACAGTTAAACCGACTGATCTAATTTCCATTAGAACTGTTTTTTTCCCGATATATGTACAAATTCTAATGTTCTCTTTGACTGAATTGCCCCTTTAATAGTACTTCACGTTATGTTTTCGATATCCCTTACATGCTTCAGTTCCTAACCCCTGAGACCCCCGTCCGGGGGATGTTGCCTTGTGGCCTACATCTTGAAGTCTCTCTCGTCCCACTCCCTGTATGCTGAGCGCTAAGCAGGAGCAGTAACTACCACTTTTATAGACTTTGGTTTGTCTCGGCCAGGGGACAGAACCCAGAGCCTTCCTCACAGGGGCGAACGCTCAACTCAAGGCCAAAAGGGAGGCCTTAGGAAAGATTAGGAAAAAAAGAAAAGATAAAATCCTAAATTTAGTCGCCTTTTATGATCATGCAATATTGGTAGCAGGTACAATTTTAACGCCCTACCTGCAGGGCACATAACACCTACTCCGCCCCGCCCATTTTGTACATGTATATAACTATTTAAATTCCAACATCCAACATACCCTTTCAACATCGTTGCGTTATCATGTTCGCTCTCCCTCATCTGACAGCCAGGCCTCACACTGACCACACCCCCAATCACTGCTATCATCTACAGGCTGTCAGTGTCTAGTGGCTACAGGACCAAAAACTACTTACCACAACAGATACTATGTCCATCACCTCTATTGTTCCATCTGTGATGCATTTTTCCTATAATTCCTAACCCATCGTGCTTTAAACTCATCATTTCAATTATCTTCAGTTTCCCTTAAATTTCACTAATTATCAGCCCATTTTGTTACAGCAGACGATATGTGACAGAATTGAAAGTAAGACTGTGTGTTTGAGTCCTGGCGCTAGGTATGGATTATGTTTGATACATATATATATGAACAGATATGGGTGCATGGTGTATGATAGATATATATATATGGATGCATGGTGTATGATAGATATACATTGTATATATATGAAAGGCATGGATGCATGGCTTATGATAGATATATTAATGAACAGGTAGATATCGGTAATGGTAACGGGATTGGACTGGATCAATCATCGGTGAGCTCAGTTGGTACAACACTCGGGCTAGTGTTAGGAGGGTACCAGATTATGTGTTCTAAACAGAACTCAATTGGTAGGCTTCCTTGAAAATCTGCAGATTAATTTGCAGATTAATTTTAGTCAAGTCCTGGAAAATCACTTACCCTGTGTTCTTCAGCTTTCTGCGTTTATGAAGAATGCCATGTTTGATCCTTCTCCTTGTGAGTTTTTACGATCACATTCCTAGGTTTGTTTCTCCGGAATTTCCCTAGTCTATGTGCAATATTAATAGCATCCTTACACAATCCCACATCCAGCTTGTCGTTCAGGAGGTCCACCACTTTCTGCACACTCTCCTCTACAAATTCCCTCTCTGAAGTATCCTCCATTCCCACGATCCAGATGGAATCCTTCCGCCCATGCTGTTCAAGGTTCTGATAAATCCAAGTATTCGAAAGATATCGGAATTTTTAACAACATTTGAACGTTTTCTCATCTTACATGTACCATCGTATCAACTCAACATTTCATCAACATTTTTCATGTGTTTTCTCATGGCCCTGCAGGTAGGGCGTTAGAATTGTACCTGCTGCCCCTATTGAATGATGGTAAAAAGGCGACTAAATTTAGGATATTATCTTTTCTCTTCTTCCTAATTGACTTTATCTTTCCTAATGCCTCCCTTGGCACCGCCTCACTTTTGGCCTTGAGTTGAGCGTTCGCCCCTGTGAAGAAGGCTCTGGGTTCTGTCCCCTGGCCGAGACACACCAAAGTCTATAAAAGTGGTAGTTTCTGCTCCTGCTTAGCGTTCAGCATACAGGGAGTGGGACGACTGGCTCGCCCGTTGTCAGTATAATGTGACCGGGTGGGGTGTGTTGCTTGGGGCCTTCGGCGGCATGCTTCAGTGATATAGCACTATAAAAAGGGCAACAGTTCCACTATACAAGACGAAACATGAACATACCGCAGTCTCCCATTACACTCACCTCGCACAACACGCAACACACCACATACATGGGAGGCCGTCCTTACATGGTCATAGCTGTTAAAAGAACGTTAATAAATCAAACAAACAAAAAACAAACAAAGTGTTTTCTCATGTGTTTTATCTAAAACCATCTATACCATGCAACTCTTTTTCATATAATCAGCATTGTATAAATTTGACCCTGGCAAATCGCCTAATTTTCCACGATACTATCTGGATGCCTTTTGAGTACTTCTTCTCTCTGGGTATGTATGTGTTAGGAAATTCTCACCTGTGTCAAAACGTGACCTTCCTCGCGATTGGTCAAGTTTGACCATCTGGTGATGGTGGGCTATAAATATGAAATCCTCGTGTCCGACGGCCTGAAAACATCTCGGGTCATACATCAGAAGTGCAACATTTCAGGTGTAAGCACTACTATAGTCAGGATTCTAAACAGGGATATCAGTCCGAGTGAGTGTGATGGCGTCCAGTAATAAATCGGGCGTGGAAACGAGGAAACTACCTCCGAAAGATTATAAGGCTATGCATCGGGGCACAGACGAGGGCCAAGCGGTAATGTGGAGTGTGATTCTGATGAGGCTTCGGATCGGGACGATCCGGAGAATAGGCCTTGCCAATTTCAAGCGTCTCAAGGAGAGGACTTTGGTGGCGACGGGAACTTCCGGTTACAGGCAGCAATATCCGCAGCGGATATCTGAGGAGGAGAAGTTTGGGAGTACCTCACTCTTGAAAAAGATCACATATTACAGTAATGTTAACGAATGGAAGGCATTGTTGTCATGGTATGCAGTCTGGTTGCGTAGAATTGAATTGGGAAAGAGAAGGGATGACCCCGATTCTATTGAGGTTCCCATTTTGGCAAAGCACGTGTTGACGTCAAAAAAGCAGGAAAAAATCAAGTCAGGGGCAAATAATTCGGCTCATGACTCTCCTCGTGTTGATTGGTTTCTCCCTAGTTTTATTGATTTCTCAGAACCAAGCTCAGAAGGTGAGTTGCTGGAATGTAAAAATAGTAGTAAAGTGGATAGTGGAGGCCAAGGTTCAGCCCCCAGAGATAGTATTTTTTTATGGTGCTAGGATTCCAGTCTAATCTAAGTTTAATCTAGAGTTTTCTTAGGGAGGGATTGAGAGAATAGAAAGATCAGGAGGTCTGTGACCTTATCAGATTTGGGTTTCCTGTAGGTATTATTAGGGAATTGAACGTGTTGGCTGAATCAGGTGATGTGGTTTTTTTTCACAGAAATCATAAGGGGACTAGGGATTTCCCGAAAGACATACATCAGTATCTAGGGGAAGAAGTAGCCAAGGGTACAGTTTTAGGCCCTTTCAAGAGTAACCCCTTTGACTCCCACATTGTTTATCTCTCCGCTGAACACGGTTGCCAAAAGGGACTTGGATAAGAGGCGAGTTATACTTTATCTTAGTTGGCCAGAGGGCACCTCAGTTAATAGTGTTATTCCTAAGGACAGGTAAGCCAGTTACTCTCTTATCCTAGGGTAGATGATTTGGTGGACATAATTAAGGAGACAGGGAGAGGATGTCTTCTTTTTAAAAAGGACCTGGAAAAAAACATACGGACAAATACCTGTAGATCCTTGTGATATCCCTTTACTTAGGTTATGTTTGGCAAGGCTCTATTTATTTCGACAGAGTGTTGTCAATGGGCCTTAGGTCAGCCGCTCAGATCTGTCAAAGGGGTAACTAGTATTGTGTCTTACTTAGCCCTTGAGGCGGGATACCAATAGAACGAATAATCATACCCTGCCTCCACTCCGGTTCCCGGCAGGGTATGAATTCCACCCCGTTGCCGCTAGTGTTGCAAGCCCCGATGTGATCCACATCGGGCACTTTGAGACTGATAAAAATATTTTTTTCGGGTATTATCTTATGTAACTGTATTGTTCTGACAACTATGATCAATATTCAATTTACAAACCTTTCGATTATAATCTTTCATCAACTATTAGTGGTAAAATCCAAGGCAAACACAACACATGTATAATTCTGTTCAAATACGCCGCCATGTTTGATTTACCGGAAACCGTGACGAAAATGAAACACTCAACAGGTAAAATATGTTTAAAAGTTTTAAAAAGCCAACAAACTAAGAACAAATATTGTGAAACTGAACAAATGTAAGTATTATTAAGAATTAAGCAAAAAAGAATTTTTTAAAGTTCATGTTAAAAACTTTGTAACATTTATTTCTTTCGTAGTGAAAATTTGTAGGTCATTCCATATATGGTACTAGGTGCCATATTTGGAGCGCGAGACTTTCTAACGAGAAGCATCATGGCGGCCAAGTGAGCCGTGTCGGAGATGTGAGCCATTCAAAAGTGCTTCAAAACATAATTTAGACATGAAGGTGGGTAAATAAATAATCATTTTATGTTAAAAATGTTTGATATTGTTGACTTTAATTAAAAAATTACATGACACACATGAAATGCAACATTTTCACCGCTGGATGTTTTGCAACACTACGGGCAATGGGACGGAATCGTAGCTCTGACGACGACCATCTGTCAGAAATCTTCCGTCCGTCGTTCAGAGCTACGTCATCGCAGCTAGGATACCAAGTGTTGCATTATTTTGATTATTTTGCTGGGGCAGAGGTTCCACAGAAGGCTTTTGAGACCCTGGGGTCCATTCTGCAAGGTTGTGGGTTAGACAATCTGATTAAAATACAGATCTTTATAACCACTCCGTTATATAAAGGATCTGACAATATTCCATAGGGGGTCACGTTCAGATGACCTTTATACCACGTGGTCTTCATATCAGATACATTTTCTACACTTGTCAAATCCATTGAAAACGATATTTCGTCCCAGTATACATACAGTATACAACTAGCTTTATTGTGCATTTTGGGCGAGATGACTACGTAAACCAAAATAATTCTGACAGTTTTTTCAAACTATTTCGTCCCTGAAATTCTCTGTCAAAGTGATAATTTTTGTAATTAAAATTAAGTTTTGTATGATGGCCATAAATGCATGTATAGCGCATATATCCTACATGCTATTGTAGGACAGGGGTTATTTCCCCTTGCATAGCTCTCCTCTGTTAGGAGTTAATTAATTGCAGTGATAGGCAAGTTGCAATGCCGGTGTGACATTTTCATTTGTGACCGTTTTCAAGTGTGACCTGTGACGTATTGCGCATGCGCGAGGCAAAAAATAATGGCATAGTTTAATACATGGACTGGCAAAGCTCTAGCAGACGAAATTGGGTATTACCACAACGTCAAAAGGGAAATGTTGACATTCTAGTCAATATATGTAAAAACACATGGTGCTTAAATGATGTCAGACTTATATTTCCTAAAAAAAATACAAGGAATAACATATAAAACATTAATACTAGGCGTATAGGCCTACACTCGTGCAGTATAATAGAATGTGATAACGATACCACATCGGAGTGCCGTTTATGATACTTTGAGGATCATTGATTAAAATACATAGAAGAAATATTAAGATATGTGACCCTCTCATTTTCAAGTGTGTCCCTCCACAATATACAGACTACTCCCGTTTTCAAATGTGACCTCCACAATATACAAACTACCCCCTTTTTGAAATGTGACCCTCACAATATACAGTCTCCACCCGTTTTCAATTGTGACCCTCCACAATATACAGACTCCTCCTGTTTTCAAGTGTGACCTCAACAATATACAGACTACCCCCGTTTTCAATTGTGACCCCCACAATATGACCATAGCTGTTAATAGGACGTAAATTAATCAAACAAACAAACAAACTCCCGTTTTCAAATGTGACCCTAATAATATATAGACTCCTCTCGTTTTTAATTGTGACTCCCGCAATATACAGACGCCTCTCGTTTTCAAATGTGACCCTAGTAATATACAGACTCCTCCCGTTTTCAAATGTGACCCTAGTAATATATAGACTCCTCCCGTTTTCAAATGTGACCCTCACAATATACAGAATCCTCCCGTTTTCAAGTGTGACCTCCACAATACACAGACTCCACCCGTGTACAAATGTGACCTCCACCATATACAGACTCCTCCCGTTTTCAAATGTGACCTCCACAATATACAGACTACCCCCTTTTTGAAATGTGACCCTCACAATATACAGACTACCCCCGTTTTCAATTGTGACCCCCACAATATAGACTACTCCCGTTTTCAAATGTGACCCTAATAATATATAGACTCCTCTCGTTTTTAATTGTGACTCCCACAATATACAGACGCCTCTCGTTTTCAAATGTGACCCTCACATTATACAGAATCCTCCCGTTTTCAAGCGTGACCTCCACAATACAAAGACTCCACCCGTGTTCAAATGTGACCTCCACCAAATACAGACTCCTCCCGTTTTCAAGTGTGACCTTCACAATATACAGACTACTCCCGTTTTCAAATGTGACCCTTATAATATACAGACTCCACTCGTTTTCAAATGTGACCCCCACAATATACAGACACTCCCGTTTTCAAGTTTGACCTCCACAATATACAGACTCCTCTCGTGTTCAATTGTGACCCCCACAATATACAGACTACTCCCGTTTTCAAGTTTGACCTCCACAATATACAGACTCCTCTCGTGTTCAATTGTGACCCCCACAATATACAGACTCCTCCCGTTTTCAAGTATGACCCTCACAATATACAGACTACTCCCGTTTTCAAATGTGATCCTAGTAATATATAGACTCCTCTCGTTTTCAATTGTGACCCTCACAATATTCAGACTCCAACCGTTTTCAAGTTTGACCCCCACAATATACAGACTCCTACCGTTTTCAAGTGTGACCCTCACAATATACAGACTACTCCCGTTTTCAAGTGTGACCCTCACAATATACAGACTACTCCCGTTTTCAAATGTGACCATATTAATATATAGACTCCTCTCGTTTTCAATTGTGACCCTCACAATATTCAGACTCCAACCGTTTTCAAGTGTGACCCCAGCAAAATTTCAGACTCCTCCCGTTTTCAAATGTGACCCTAGTAATATATAGAATCCTCCCGTGTTCAAATGAGACCTCTAAAGTATCCAGATTCACCTTGTTTTCAAATGTGACCCTAGTAATATATAGACTCCTCCCATTTGCAAATGTGACCCTCACATTATACAGAATCCTCCCGTTTTCAAGTGTGACCTCCACAATACAAAGACTCCACCCGTGTTCAGATGTGACCTCCACCATATACAGACTCCTCCAGTTTTCAAGTGTGACCTCCACAATATACAGACTACTCCCGTTTTTAAATGTGACCTCCACAATATACAGACTACCCCCGTTTTCAAATGTGACCCTAGTAATATATAGACTCCTCTCGTTTTCAATTGTGACCCCACACAATATACACACTCCTCCCGTTTTCAAGTGTGACCCCCCACAATATACAGACTCCACCCGTTTTCAAATGTGACCCTCACAATATACAGAATTCACCCGTGTTCAAATGTGACCCTAACAATAACCAGACTCCACTCGTTTTGAAATGTGATCCTCACAATATACAGACTCCTGTCGTTTTTATGTGTGATCATTACACTATACAAATTTTACCCCTGTTGACTCTTTCGTGTGGAAGTGTGACCTAATAGTATTTGAAACTTCTTGTTAATAACTAAAACGTCTGTAGAGCTATATTGGTCTATATTACGATTGCGCGAATGGCAAATAAGTTCGTTTAGATAAATGACATTGACCTTTAATTTTATAAAGGTCATATGTAGTATGCTAAAATCTTGTTGCATTACAACATTACGTGTAGTGTGGCGTAGTACAATTAATGTTGTATGACAGAAACAAACGACATTAAAGATTCAAAGACCTTAAAACTCAAGGAGATATTTAGCCTGCACGATGTTAAAAATAATACTTATAACTTTGTGTATTTGAATGACCTTGACTTACTTTCAAGTTGCCATTGGTCAATCAATCAATGGATTCAGACACAATAAGTTTGCGTTCAATTACTGTTGCGTTCACGCGCAATACTTTTACTTTCGCAATACCACTGTGTTCAAGCGCAATAGTATTGCGTTCGCACGCAATAACTTATTATTGTGCATGTCCTTCCCAAGCTACTGTTTCATACAAGTTAATATAGTTGTAGCGAACTATATGCCGACATTGTAAACCAAAGTTGTAATAACTCTGTCAAATTTCCTATATTGTTTCTCTCTCTTTTGACAATGAACTATGTTTTACCGTGGACGCAGAAGTTTTCATTTATCAGAAAAAGGAGGTGTAGTAAAGAGCCTTAGATCATTAATTTTAAAAATTGAACTTTTTGAACTACATGTATATTACGTTATATGTAACTGTATTGCACATGGGATGGACATACCTTACGCTTTATGAGAATAATATTTAATGAAATGTTGTATACAATTTTGTAAGATCTTTGAATCTTGAATAACTTAACATAATATTTTATTTATGAATGCTGATTCATCTAACTTATCTCTTTGTACGCATATTGACAATAGATTAAAGGAAGAGTGTATAATATTGCCCGTTTTTCTTATTTGCGCATGTGTAATAAGTCGAATTCATGCATGTGCAGAGTTTCGAATCACGCATGTGCAAGATTTCTGATCCACGTATGCAAGATTTTGCAATCGACGGAAGCGTCTAAGAACATCAATTTTGTTGTTATTTGTATCAAAGGTAAGCTTTTTTTCAATTTTAACTTTAATTATTTAGATTGTTTGTAAATCAATTGTGTTGCTTGCATATTATACCGATTAAGAAAATTAATCTCCTGGAAATGAAGTTAACATGAGCTTGGATTTGAAAGATGAGATCTATGCAAATGTTGTATTAGGCTAAACGCGCTATAAGAATACAGTAGTTTGCATTGCGTAAAACTATGAACAGCCATAACTGCCTTATGTTATTAAAGTTCATATTAATGATAAGAGTTCGTCATTATATGATGTGATATTGTAGTTATTTGACGGGATATTATCATCATCAATGATACGACGCCATCATTATATATGACGTGAATTGGTGATTTTGATATCTATAATATCGTTGGTGAAAAATAAAAACCTCGGTACATGCTTTTCAGAGTTTCTGCTGTAATAACACAAATATTCCACAAATAGATGCCTTAAGTTTTCAATTCAATGATTTGTTTTCTTGTCAGCAGTGCATATATTTATAAATAGAGAACTTTGAAGCATGTACGGTCCATCTTTGTTTTTCATATACATTTACAGATCAATGTCTGGTTTTATATGATATATGATAAAAACACTGAAGACATATGTTATATACATGTAAACACATTTTTTTATAAATTAAAACAGACATTGATTCTACAGGTGTTAAACATTTATTAGCAGTTCTTGGCTGGCATGTCACTCCAGAAACCTCCGATAAGTAGTTCCGACATCTACAAAGAAATCAAATTTATTATAGCTCAATTATATACAGTGTAGAAAAAACATGACTATAATCCTGAGAGTAACTGTCAGCTCTTGTTTTTCATGAATAACAATATCTAGTATGACACTCGTTCTACATGTGGTGACACATATGATGACATACAATTGTCATGAACACGATACAGTACCTACTAGACTTTGCTTCATATTTTTTGTCTTTATAACATGTTTCAAACTAGGGGAGATAATCTAGTATTATAATTCTGCTGCAAAAATTCTTATCAATGGTGGTAATTGAATTTCCTTCAATTTCTGCTAATCACAGTAATGAAACACTATTATTTTTACATAAACTTTAAGAGCGGTAATATGGCATTTGCATTGGAACCTTAAAACACTTTTTTATGGTTACGGCTGAGAAAGAATGCAAGCAAAAATATTGTATCTGCCATGCCGTAGGCGGCAAAAAAGTTCACGGACAAAGGCCATGAATGGGAGGTGGGATATAAATATCCACACACTCCATGCTAATCCACTCCTCCATAGCCTCGCTCACCAACCAGAGTACTTCATCCAGGAGAACGTCCATGTCTGAACTGCAGACAATTTTGGTCATCTGAAATTGAAATACATGAAAATAATAATGATTAATAGAATGCACAAGAATTCCACGAAAGTGGTGTGTCGCCTGCACATCATCACAAAAAATAGTTATTTACAGATGAAAATATTGTTAATAATTAAGTGAAGGTATCAAGTTTCCGTAACTCTTTGCAATTATTGATGGATTTTGACCAGTATCGAAGTCATCTAAGATCTCATTGAATAAAAGCAACACACCAAATGTGGCTGAAATCGGACAATAAACACCAATGTTATATCTAGCGGAAACTATGTTTTTGACGATTTTAAACCATGGATTTATCTGTTTTGAAGTCCCGTAACTCTTGCAAATATTGACGGATTTTGACAATTATCGAACTCATTAAAGATCTTATTGATATAAAGCATTATACCAAATTCGGTTGAAATCGGTAAATAAATAATTAAGTTATGGCACGGAAACCGTTTCCCGGACGCCGACGACGCCGACGCCGACATAGTGATACCTAAGTATCGCCCTTGCGTTGCAGGCGACACAAAAAAAATGTAATATATGTTTTTCTTACCAATGCTTTCTAATTATTTTTAAGTTTTCCATTCTAGTGATTTGTCCTAGGGTTTCTTTCCGAATCAATACGCAGCGGCAATGTTTCTATCGTGACGTCACGATAACTTTGGGGTTTCGCGCCATTCTCGTAATTTTTTTTTTTATTTATATATATTTTTTTTTTGTATTTTTCATTTAGGCCAAATTTTTTTTTTATGTTTTCATGCTAAATCAGACTTTTTCGACTTGATTGGCATATTCTTATTCTTCATATCATATCGCGTAGCGGATTCTCACAAAAGTTTGTAAACAAAATTTATTTCATAATCCCATGAAGTTAAAAAAAAATAGTTACATCAATGCTTGTAATTAATTTGCCAGACTACTTGATAACGTAAAAAAGTTACGTGTAAACGTACGATTTCATTGCTTTTCCAATGGATTATTTTTTCTAAATCAATACGCAATGTCGACGTCTCTATTGTGATGTTATGTTAACGTCCGTGCCATTCTCGGATTTTTTCTTCGTAGTAAAAGATTCGTCCAATCAAAATGTCGGATTTAGTATGAAAACAAATTAAAATTAATTATAGTGGTATGCAAAATAGTATTGGCCAATCAGAAAGCCAGATTTGATATGAAAATAAAGAAAAAAATAATTATTTAAGCATCGATGTCACTAATTTTCTGTTCTTCGGGTTATGAAAAACATTTTGTTTGCAAACTGCGTCAATGTAGCGGTTCTCACAAAAGTTTGCAAATAAAATTTATTTCATAACACGATGAAATTTAGAAGAAGAAAAAATAGTGACATCAATGCTTATAATTATTTTGCCAGACTACTTTATAAAAGTAAAAAAAATACACGTACGATTCTTTTGATTTTCCAAGGGATTATTTTTTTTAATTAAAACGCAGCGTCAATTTTTGTATTGTGAAGTAACGATAACGTCGGGATTTTGTTACATTCCATGATTTTTTTTCATCATGGTATTCGTCCAAGTTCCCCTGTCAAATATCCGCTGCACATATGTGCAATATGTGAATAATCGATTCGTTGCCCATTTAATCAGAATTAAGGGGCCTCATATATTCTGGAATTCACATACAAATGAATATGGCATTATGCATACTAAATCACTGTAAAAACAAGAGGCCCAGAGGGCCTGTATCGCTCACCTGGTTTGTAATGCCAAGTAATGATCTGAATACAGGTTCATCGTTTCTTTTCTGAAGGAATTTTAATATTAACCTCTAAATCCCCTATTGGGCCCCACCCCTCCCGCCCCCAGGGGGTCAGAGCCAAAATTTATACAAGTTCTGTTCCCCTTCTTCCAAGGATGTTTATGGCCAAATTTGGTCACAATCCAAACAAAACTCTAGGACAAGAAGTGATTTATAGGATTTACCTGTATTTCCCCTATTGGGCCCCACCCGTCCTGCCCTCGGGGGGCCAGAGTCAAAATTTATACAAGTTCTGTTCCCCTTCCCCAAAGGATGTCTGTGGCCAAATTTGGTTACATTCCATTCAGAAATCTATGACAAGTAGTGATTTAAAGGATTTACCTCTATTCCCCTATTGGGCCCCGCCCCTCCTGCCCCTGGGGGATCAGAGCCAAAATTTATACAAGTTCTGTTCCCCTTCCCCCAAGGATGTTTGTGGCCAAATTTGGTTACAATTCATGTAGAGCTCTAGGACAAGTAGAGATTTAAAGGATTTACCTCTATTTCCCCTATTGGGCCCCGCCCCTCCTGCCCCCAGGGGGTCAGAGCCAAAATTTATACAAGTTCTGTTCCCCTTCCCCCAAGGATGTTTGTGGCCAAATTTGGTTACATTCCATTCAGAACTCTATGACTAGTAGCGATTTAAAGGATTTACCTCTATTTCCCCTATTGGGCCCCGCCCCTCCTGCCCCTGGGGGACCAGAGCCAAAATTTATACAAGTTCTGTTCCCCCTCCCCCAAGGATGTTTGTGGTCAAATTTGGTTACATTCCATTCAGAACTCTATGACTAGTAGCGATTTAAAGGATTTACCTCTATTTCCCCTATTGGGCCCCGCCCCTCCTGCCCCCAGGGGACCAGAGTCAAAATTTATACAAGTTCTGTTCCCCTTCCCCACAGGATGTTTGTGGCTAAATTTGGTTACATTCCATTCAGAGCTCTATGACAAGTAGCGATTTAAAGGATTTACCTCTATTACCCCTATTGGGCCCCGCCCCTCCTGCCCCCGGGGGTTCAGAGCCAAAATTTATACAAGTTCTGTTCCCCCTCCCCCAAGGATGTTTGTGGTCAAATTTGGTTACAATCCATGCAGAACTCTAGGACAAGTAGCGATTTATAGGATTTACCTCTATTTCCCCTATTGGGCCCCGCCCCTCCTGCCCCGGGGGGGACAGAGCCAAAATTTATACAAGTTCTGTTTCCCCTCCCCCAAGGATGTCTGTGGCCAAATTTGGTTACAATCCATGCAGAACTCTATGACTAGTAGCGATTTAAAGGAAATGTTGACGGACGGACGGACGGACGGACGACGGAAGGACGGACGGACGGACGACGGACGCCGCGCCATGACATAAGCTCACACCGGCCCTTCGGGCCAGGTGAGCTAAAAAGGGCGTGCCACCAGAATGTCAAAATTAAGGCAGGAATGGTTTGATCCTTTGATATACATCAAAAGAATTGAATAACGATACAGCCAGGACAATATAGTATATGTAGTCATGCATAGCTTTCTCTGTAATCTTCAAAGAAGGTATCTGGAGACCTGTGATTGGGTAGTGGTTTTTTTTCCTGATCTGGCTTCAGATTTGCCAGTTTTGAATATCCATGAGTGTAATTCCTGAATATAACGTTAGCGATAATAATTGACTATCCAGTACGTTTTTTTCGTAGTTTTTATCTCACTCAGTGTTTCATTCTGCCTATGATATACATGTAGTCAGTTAATGAACATTAAGACAGTGATAGTAACCCAGGAAATATGGAGAATGAGAGCTTGTGTAAATAGTAATTTCTCTGTTGAAATGAGAAATGATTTGCTTTTCAAAACATAGTCTAATACAATATGCGTATGAAAGATTTTTAATTATGACGTTGTTCATTTGGTACGGTTACGGAAAAGGGCATTATTTCACTTTTCATGATTTCTGTTTTCATAATGCGTTATAACCACTTTTCAAAATGCATTATCACGACTTAATGAAAGGCGATATTCCATAACTGAATATTCGAGAGTTATCTGCCCTTACTGATATGTATTAATTGTGGTGTTATGTGTTCGTACTTTACAAAGAGTTTCATCAAAGAATAATATCACAATTGATATCTTTCTGTAAGTAATTACAACTGTTGGTATATAACGACGTGTTTATGAAGGCATTAATCCGCATTTAAAAATGCACTTTTCGCGTAATGATGCGATTCCCTTATTGTTCGTTTCAATTTTTTTATTTAGAATTTTAGTCTTGGTCTTACAGGCTTTCTAACATCTGTGAAAGTTTGGAAAAAATCCCTGCAAAATATGTTTCCAATGTTATTTTTCTGGGTGGTTTTCGATTAACGATTTTCTACGGCTGTAAATAAACATTTGTATCTTCTAAATATCGGGTTTATCTGTTAAGTGCTTGAACGATTATGAAAATGCTCAACTTCTCCGTGTTTCATGCGAATTTTCGACGTTGATGGTATAATATTGTGCTATTAAATCAATCAACTGTTGTATCTACTCCTATATGCCGTTTCGACATGACTATTACTTAGCATAGTATTACTTATTATCATGTGTACCTTTTTCACCAATTCGCAAGCAAAATGGCAGCTGTAGTTTACGCATAGAACTTGTATATGAGTTCTGCAGCTCTCCATTTTTCTTTTGTATGAGTCAGTTCCTTCACATTTCAAGGATTCCATCCATCTGATACAAAGCTGTATAATCGAAGGTATTTTCTTCTCTCCCATCTCCCTGTTGCGAATTTCTTTCACTAACGACATTTTGTGTGTATTCGCCGAAGTAACGCTCTCTAGCGTAGCTTGATTCGTCAAAAGCACGCGCGCCGATGACACGCAGTTGTTGACGCAGCTATTCGGTGTTAACGCAGCTATCTTTAAAAACAAACCTTACTCAGCGTAGACATGGATACTCTTGATTTTCTAGTTATATTCATTAACCTTAAAACGCAAACATTGAAATACATAATGTGAGGGATATACAACTGGTCCAAAACGACATCAATATAGTTCTAATATAAATAAATAACATTTTTAAAGACTTTTTTTCCAGAGTGTATGATCAGTCACCGACAGGCCAAGATTATTTGCTTGTAATAATAATAATTAATTTTTATTTGTTTTCATAGTAAATCCGACTTTCTGATTGGCAGATACTTAAAGATCAGAGAATGGCGCGAAAACCCGTCGTTATCATGACGTCACAATAGAGACGTCGATGTTGCGTATTGATTAAGAAAAAAAAATCCATTGAAAAGTCAATGGAATCGTACGTTTAAACGTATTTTATGTCATCAAGTAGTCTGAAAAATTAATTACAAGCATAGGTATCACTATTTTTTTTAACTATATCGGGTTATGAAAGAAATTTTGTTTACAATCTTTTGTGTGAATCCGTATAGATTGTAGTAAATTTGATAATATCTTATTTTATTGGATCAATATACAAAGCAATTCTAACTATAATGTATATGTAGCTTACATCAACTACGGGTAAAGGATCACTTATCACTATGATGTTTAACTGCAAAATACCGGACATATACATGATCAAGGAAAGATTTATAAATAAATCAATCAGTAACAAGTAGAAAACTATACAAAATTACTTGTAAAATAGATACAACAGTAACACAGTTACTAATTTCATACTGGATCTAGAGATATGACAAATGTAAGTTACAATCTAATTCAAATTGTACTCTATTCAAAAATGTATGTACTTTCTCAATAATTAGTTGAATCAATTTTCATTTTTAATTACGATACTTTAGATACCAAACTAGTATGTAAAAAGATATTATAAACAAGAGGCCCATGGGCCTTTACGGTCATCTGACTCATGGCACAAAACAACAAAGTCACAGTATAAAGTAGTGGTTAAAGATGCTCCACCGCTGACAAATGGTATTTTTTCTCTATCAAAAACAGAAGCAGACGATTAAGCATTTTTCTTCAGTTACAAAAGTAACTTACTTTACATCATAACCACCATTGAAAAATTTGAGCTTCTAATTTTACTTCAAGTTAAAAATATGAAAAATAATTAATTGCATCCCGAAAAAAATTCCGTGGCACTATTTCTTATATGGAATGAAGTAATGATTACGCGTGCACCAAAGGCAAACTAAATTATTTTATGTTATTTTTTGTGTTAATTAGACATATATATACAAAATCAAACACCTATTATTGTTCAAATGATGAATATCAGTTATGCTCTGTCGGCGGTGGAGCATCTTTAACAATTAATATAAATAGTACAAGGAACTCCTTAGTTGAATATGTAAGTTTCTGAAATAGGTAAATGTCATTTGTTGAACAAACTCGGTTGCCCTTCATCCATATATGGTTGTAACCCATTCAAGGATTAATATAAGGAGTCAGATTTTAAAGCCAAATTTCAGCTATGCTCCCAGTTTGGACCTCCGCCGTACTATCCCCATGGGTCTTAGCCTGGTCCTTTATAAAATATGATTGTCCTCACCTAAAGTTCCCCCTTCTGAATCAATTAAAACCCCTTTAGACCAATTTTTCATTGAGATCTGAAATGAACCCAAACACAGGAAGTGGGCCAGCAGCCATCTTGAAATACCAAATTTTTTACGAAAATGTTTGCATGTTGTTCGGCATCAATTAAAACCCCTATAGACCAATTTTCATTAAGATCAGAGACTGAAACCTTAAAACAGGAAGTGTGGGCCAGCGGCCATCTTGGAATACAATAATCTTTACGAAAATGTTTGCACGTTGTTCGGCATCAATTAAAACCCCTATAGACCAATTTTCATTGAGATCAGAGAGTGAAACCTGAAAACAGGAAGTGGGCCAGCTAAAAGTAAGAAAATTTGCCCTTTTGGTGCCCCACCTCTCAGCCCCTAGGGGTCGGACCAGGCTCATTTATATAAAATATGATTGTCCTTCCCTAATGAAGTTTCATACCAAATATGGCTGAAATCCATCCAAGGAGGAAGGAAGAGTAGGAATTTAAAGCTAAAATTAAGAAAATTTGCCCTTTTGGTGCCCCACCCCTCAGCCCCTAGGGGTCGGACCAGGCTCATTTATATAGAATATGATTGTCCTTCCCTAATGAAGTTTCACACCAAATATGGATGAAATCCATCCAAGGATGAAGGAGGAGTAGGATTTTAAAGCTTAAAATAAAAAAATTTGCCCTTTTGGTGCCCCCCACCTCTCAGCCCCTAGGGGTCGGACCAGGCTCATTTATATAAAATATGATTGTCCTTCCCCAATGATGTTTCAAACCAAATATGGATGAAATCCATCCAAGGATAAAGGAGGAGTAGGATTTTAAAGCTAAAATTAAGAAAATTTGCCCTTTTGAGGCCCTGCCCCTCTGACCCTAGGGGTCGGACCAAGCTCATTTATATAAAATATGATTGTCCTTCCCTAATGAAGTTTCACACCAAATATGGATGAAAATCATCCAAGGATGAAGGAGGAGTAGGATTTTAAAGCTAAAATTAAGAAAATTTGCCCTTTTGAGGCCCTGCCCCTCTGACCCTAGGGGTCGGACCAAGCTCATTTATATAAAATATGATTGTCCTTCCCTAATGAAGTTTCACACCAAATATGGATGAAATCAATCAAAGGATGAAGGAGGAGTAGGATTTTAAAGCTTGAAATAAGAAAATTTGCCCTTTTGGTGCCCCACCTCTCAGCCCCTAGGGGTCGGACCAGGCTCATTTATATAAAATATGATTGTACTTCCCCAATGATGTTTCAAACCAAATATGGATGAAATCCATCAAAGAATGAAGGAGGAGTAGGCTTTTGTATAAATAGTCTTACGCACGACGCACGGCGGACGGCGCACGGCGGACGGCGCACGACGACGGACGAAACACGATGACAATAGGTCATCCTGACCTAAAAAGATATTATAAAAAAGTATTAGGCTTACGCTTGGGTTTGTAGGTTATAGGCATAAATCAGGATATCATATATCTCCAAAAAGGGGAGATGTTGCTCCTTCTTTTAATTACACAAAGACTTTCCCTCCAGTAATATATCAACCAATAAAACAACAGGTCAGATAGGTCAAATACTGGACTTTACTCACTCTATATACATGCGCATAGGTCATGGACAGTACATGTAATAGTGGACATTCACAAAGGTAGAAACCACCTGACCATACTCGTACATACTTCATACATACACAGGTAAAATATATTTAAAGCTCATCTTACAGCATATACATAACTGTATATCTCAGAACACTTACCAAACTCTTTGATACATAAATCAACATTACCTTGACCTGAAACAAATTACTTTAAAACAAATGAAATATACAATCCAGGTATGAATATACAATGTAATCAAATTAATAAAATACAAATTAACTAATTAATAGTGGAATAGTCCACTTGGCCACATATAGCTAAGAGTCCTAGAGACCTCATATTGGACTTCTTGGCAAGATGTTATGAAGGTAAATTAAAATTATTGACCTTGACCTTCATTTAATGCCAAATTCATCAAATATCATAAACTGAACTTCTTCTAATAAAGAATTCTTTGCATTTCAATAATGGTTTGCCACCACTTCGATGTGTTGTATTCTGCCAATAATCAGATAATCGTTATGGCCAATGGGCCTCTTGTTCATATGCTCATAATTTGTACAGCCCATGGAAAAGACAACTAATAAAATGTGTAATTATTAAAACTAAAGTTTTTAATAGAAGAGGCCCATAAACCTAAAGTTACATACATAAAGCAAACAGTGTTTTATGTTTTCAAATGTAAATGTACATTGTAAAGCAAGTTCGATAAATTTGTAGAGTCGTAAAAATTATCACCTTATTGCATATGAAGTTAATAAACGTTTCATTTGGTTTTATGAATAAGTACTGATATTATTGTGTCAATGTGTTAATAATCTAATAAAACTTTCATTAGAAGGGGCAATATCTCACTAAGTTACTGTCCTTAAATTTCCATGATAAAGGTCGTCCAAAAATTGTTAAAATAAAGTGAATTTATAGGTTTTGTTTTGTTTTGTCCACAAGGTAAACTGCTAAGGGAAATAACTCCAATAAGTCGAATAGTTCATATTATCGTTATCATCGTTATCATAGATCTTACTGAAGCTGTTCTGCACACCGATACCTAATTGACATAATATTGGATTTTGTCGAAATTTTGCCATTTCAACCATATACACCCGCGATTAAAGCAAACATATGCTATTCCTATCCCTTAATTCTGAGCTAAAAAATGCACCATTTTAAACATTTTTTGCGAAAATTATGTTCTTTATTTCAATTAGTGCATTTGTGTCTGCACGCAGAACAAAAAATCCTTCGCTAGCGGGCAAGTGATTTGATCCTATGACCTGACTTACCATAATAGGAAAAGTTTTCGTGTTTGTTTGTAGAACTTGAAGGCAAGCGTTACAACATTATCTTAACGCAAACCTTTTGTCCGAAGCTATCAAATACGACGATTTCCTGAGGGTTGAAATCTTCTTTCTCACCCCTAAGAGGTGATTCTCTTACCATGCTCACCACTTTGTATTTCTGATAAACAGGTCACTGATGTAAGGAAGGATGACATGACCTCAATGACTTGTCGTCGACGCCATCGTTGTAAATTCATTTCATTATTGTCGTGACAATATTCCGTCTTACCATATTACAGAGCTCGATCGTGACGGAATTACTTTATGAGCACACTTCACATCGGGTTTTTTTCTCAATCTCTCACAGAGTGCATTTCAGTCCCCACATTTCATCTCTGTAAACGGTTCACAGAAATTTCAAGCATTTCGTATTTCGGCCGCATACTACATTCTTTAATATACATTGTAAGTTTCCTTTTGTACCATTTTCCTGTAATTGATCGTCAGTTTTTACAGAATGTAATTCTACCATTCAATAGCAAACCGAACAATAATGGATTCTTTTGCGGATACACTAGATTTACTTGTATGTAAAAAGTCACGATTTGCATACGACGTCCGCCGTTTCAAAGACAATCACTTTGACGTCATATATAAAGGGGCGCTATGTATTTTAACAATCGTCATGATGTCATCTTCTGTGACCCGAGGTCAACAGACGGCCAGTTCGTGAACCGTTGACAGAGGTGAATGTGGGGACCGCAATGAACTGTGGGAGAGATTGGTCGTTTTCTCAAAAATATATGACGTTACGCTCGCAAACACATGACGTCAAAATCAATACCTACCCGCAAGGACAGATTACTCTGTGGTTATGCAGATACAGAATATAATTTTTATCGCGATGTCATGAACATAGGTGGAAATCTTTCAAAAGTGTTGAGATATCACTGTTTATCTGATAGACCTATGTTTGAGTTTTTTCTGTCATACTTTAACTAAACCTAATGGGGAAAATACAGTCATTAGGAAACATTTCCATAGTGCCGTCATCATAAAAACGTCACAATGCGTCAAAAATTGAAAACGCCGTAGACAATAATCGCTGCATGTAATGATGACTTCACGTCATTGTCTAGCGCGTGTGAGCAGTCTTTTCCCTATCCATGTACAAAAACAGTAATCTTTTCCCTTGCAACCGCGGGATAACCCTGTCACGTATTGGAGACAGACTAATCTAGCACTGGGTACAAGTGAGATTTCCCTGTCCGAGGTGTGAAAAACCATATCAGGTATAGAAGAATAATGGGATCGTTCCCTACCTTGAGGGAAAAGGAAATCTCTACCTGAGGAGGACGTTCACCTGTGAAACCCGAGGCCTGCTGATGATTGCAATGCAAGCCTCGGGTAAGACTGTCGTGAATCTCCTCGAAGAGACGCGATTTCAAAAAGGCAAATATTTATTTACTCACTGTATCAGCTTGGAAATCTTTATTTGACTTTGTCAATAACTTTAATTAAACTTGTTGCACTGTGAAAAACAATAAATTAAATCGTTTTGAAATATCGAAAGTCACATAAATATTAATGCATGTTTATCAAAACCATTTAAATAGTCATTTTACCAGGTAAACGTCAACGAAATATGTGAATGCATGTGGACTTCCGATTGCGATGATCATTAGCGTAACGTTCAGCGCGTGACGTACGAAAACAATAGTGTAAGAGTACGCTCGCACTAAAAAGAAAGCAAAAAACAAAACAATTCACATACGCCGGTTTCTTTCTCCCATGATATCCATGCGCGGTATACTTTAGGCTATTTATGGTGAAAATTCTGCTTGTTTTCCTTGAGTACTATTTGATCGTAAAAATAGCCGCAAAGCGAAAGCTATATACAGACAATTATCATGATTTGCATTTATAATAACATACTATCCAATGATAGTGGGTGTGAATATTGCGGCAGTGGAACGGATATGTAATCTTTCTCATTAGTGTATGTAAAAGTTTCAACTGATTCTAGATGTATATACTTAATTTTTGAGTGAAAAGAAAACAAAATGCAGAACTATATCCATTTGAATTTTTCACGAAATGTGTTCGAATATAAGATTATAGTCAATAGGATAGTTTAGGTGATTTTAGCAAGGATTTCAAGATAAAAGCTTGGAAAATATTCATCTTTCATTGTATCAATGACGATCTATCAATGGTCGGCGTCTACATCCCTCTCTCATATCTTACAACTAATTCCTTATTGTGGCATTTTCATAGATGGGAAAACATCACGATTTGGAAGATGTCCGACGTTATATTGAAGATGGACGCTATCCAGCAGACCTTGAAACTAAGTCGCAGAAATACTCTTTTAAACGATTTTCACAAAGGTTTTCGATGGTTGGTGGCATTTGCATGTATGAAAGTGGCACAAAATCGCTCAAAGTTGTATTTAGCGAAGAGGGAAAAGAGCGTATTTTCCATGAAATACATTCATCTCCGCATGGTGCCCACATGGGGATGAATAAAACGAGACAAAAACTTTGTCAGTGGTATTTCTGGAGAAATATGGAGGACTTTGTGTCCAAGAAAATAAAGTCTTGCGATAAATGTCAGCGTTTCGAGAAAATTAAAACAGTGGCTCCGCAACTTAACCCTATATACTCTTCCGAACCTTGGGAAATATTGGGGATGGATTTGATCGGCCCATTTCCTACGACACAGCAAGGAAATAAGTATTGCTTGACAGTTACGGACTTATTCAGTAAATGGGTTGAATGCTTCCCAATTGCATCAAAGCACGCAGTCCATATTGCTTCTCATTTGAAGGATCTTTTTTTCCCCGATTTGGTCCCCAAAAAGGGTGATTACCGACCAGGGGCGAGAATTTGTTAACAATCTAAATGAGGAACTTTTCAAAATATTCAACATCAAACACATCGTTACCGCCGCCTACCACCCACAATCAAACGGACAAGACGAGCGGACAAACCAGACGGTCAAACGGACGCTCTCAAAACAGATAAACCAAAACCAGAACGATTGGGACGTGTCTCTCCTCTTGTAGATTTGGAATAAACACAAGTCAATCGGCATCTACAAAGGTATCGCCATTTGAGGTCATGTTTGGCAGGAGGCCACGCCAATTCTGTCAGCTCCTTGATATGGACGATGAAGATGATGAACAGCCATTGACCCTATTTAAAACGCCAACTGACGCTGAACTAGACAAAAGGCAGGAACTGTTTCGGAACATTTCTCAACGGGTACGCGAAAACATTCTCTGTTCGCAAGAAAAACAGAAAAAAGGAGTATGATAGCAGGAAGAAAAAGGGATGCAAATCGTTTGAGTTCCATGTAGGGGACGAGGTGCTAAAGCGTGATGCACGGAAGGACGGGAGAAAAGGGGACTCCTTAAAACCTACCTGGACGGGACCTTACACAATTGAATCGTTAACTCAAGGCCAAGCAAAGCTTTCGAGGCATGGAAAGTCTTTGAAACAGGGTGTAGCAATCGTACATTTGAATCCATTCATTGTAAATGAAAGCGGTAAAAAGACAAAAGAAGCAGAGATGGACGTTGACCAGATGGATTCTAACATGGCATCCAGTGTGCAGTTATTGACAACAAGTAAGAGTGATGGTTTGAAAAGAAAAAAAAAACCAAACACAGCTGGGTGTCGAGCGGGCGGCTCCTGAAGAATTAAATCTGGGTCCTGGCATTTGGCTCGATGATCGAGCCATTGACAGGGCACAAAACCTCATTGCCAAAACTTTGGCCTTGAGTTGAGCGTTCCCCCTGTGAGGAAGGCTCTGGGTTCTGTCCCCTGGCAGAGACACACCAAAGTCTATAAAAGTGGTAGTTTCTGCTCCTGCTTAGCGTTCAGCATACAGGGAGTGGAACGACTGGTTCGCCCGTTGTCAGTATAATGTGACCGGGTGGGGTGTGTTGCTTGGTGTCTTCGGCGGCATGCTTCAGTGATATAGCACTATAAAAAGGGCAACAGTTCCACTATACAAGAAGATACAACACGAACATACCGCAGTCTCCCAGTACACTCACCTCGCACAACATACACGCAACACACCGC
This sequence comes from Argopecten irradians, assembly GCF_041381155.1. Taxonomy (NCBI): domain Eukaryota; kingdom Metazoa; phylum Mollusca; class Bivalvia; order Pectinida; family Pectinidae; genus Argopecten; species Argopecten irradians. The sequence goes on from NC_091148.1 coordinate 28,835,708, forward strand.
ATACATGGGAGGCCGTCCTTACATGACCCTGGCTGTTAATAGGACGTTAATAAATCAAACAAACAAAAACATCATTGCCAAAACCACATGCTACGCGGGGTTACAAAGCAGTGTTATTTTTCAAGCAGCAGGTACCGGTTTTCCGATTGAAAAGCCTAATTCACCTTTTGTCCAAATTTTAAATGTCAATAACAATCATTGGGTTACTGTGACAAACTCAAGTGAGGAAAACACTATATTAGTTTAAGACAGCATGGGTTTTAATATATCTGATGATTTCAAAAAATGTTGTGCAGAACTTATCAAATCTACTCGTGCGGAAATGTCCATTGCATATATGTCATGCCACCAGCAAAGGGACAGTGCCAATTGCGGTTTATTTGCTATTGCAAATACAACTGCAATTGCCATGGGTCATGACCCCTCCAAGTTTTTATGGGATCAAGCTCATATGAGGAACCATCTTCTGGATTGTTTCGAAAGGAACACTATCAGTATGTTCCCCTTTGTACGCAAAGGGAGAAGTGGCAAGATTAAACATACCATTAGCGTAGCCTTGCATTGTCTATGTAGGCAACCGGAAGGTGAGCGGATGGTACAGTGCGGCACTTGTTTGGTGTGGTACCACTCAAGGTACCATCCCACTGAGAAAGCTGTGTGGACGCACAAAAACGTGAAATTTATGTGCAGGTTTTGTACCATGTTGACACTGTCGTTCCTACATACCGTGAATTGATATATTTTTGCTCAACCTAATTGGAATTCTACTTTTACTTCCGTTTCATTACAATGCTCTACGTAACGCTCCATTTCAAGATCGAAAAACACCCCGTTCGGGATCACCTCAGCCTGGCCCCTATGATTAGCCAATCAGCGTAAATCTGATACCAGACCAGGGGTAATGCTGAGGTGACCCCAAACGGGGAGTTGTTACATCTTGCATTGAAGCGTTACGTCGTGTTACGGCGGAGTTAGCAGTCAAAATTCAATTAGATTGAATTGGGGTTAAGATGGTGTTTGGCATGAATGCGCCAAAATCTAACAAACCAAAAGGACTTGCATGTTTCAGGTCCTTTTTGAACCAAACATCCATCGTCATTTTTAGATTTTAAAATGAACTATCGAGAGTTTGATAAACATGATAATCAAGATTTGCGCTTTAGGGAACTTGTGTATCCCATAATTCAACTCCATTTCTCATTTACATTCAGGTAAACTTCCCACCATACACTGCGTCAAATCTTTCCACCATATATTACATTGTCGAAATAGGAAGCCAGTATTCTGATGTTTTATGTTTTCAATAACCTGCTACCTGTTATATAGTGAATACAAATGATATTTACAAGAAAATGCGTTACGATGTGCCTATGTTAAATCGAATCCGGTCAAACTAGCGCCCCTACTATATGCTATAAACACAGGTCAACATAATGTCATGTTTTTTTTTAAAATATCGGTTAAATTTCATGTTGTTACCTTTATATTTTTTACTCCAATCGATGCAATAAAACGGTTATTCATAAAAAATATACATCTTTCTACGAAACCTCCAAAGTTTCCCGACGCCAATATATCCCAATTTACGGTATTTTGAATTCATATATATAATGACTGGGGTCAGCATTTGTCATCTACTCTTAATAATGATTTCTACATTTGTATAGTGAGTTGCATTGTCTGTTCACAATATGCACAACAACGTTCTTTGTCATGAACTCATGTGGCCAGTATTGCCTGTTCACAGCATGTAGAATATCATTATATATCCTTGATCTTATATTGCCAGTATTGCCTGTTCACAGCATGTAGTACATCACTCTTTGTCATGAACTTATGTGGCCAGTATTGCCTGTTCACAGCATGTAGTACATCACTTTTTGTCATGAACTTATGTGGCCAGTATTGCCTGTTCACAGCATGTAGAATATCATTATATATCCTTGATCTTATGTGGCCAGTATTGACTGTTCACAACATTCTATATCCTTGAACCTATGTGCCCAGTATTGTCTGTTAGCAACATACAAGTATAGTATATCATTATATGTCATATTCTTATGTTGCCGATATTGCCTGTTCAGAACTATATCCATGTATTTGTTGGGTCAGCATTGCATACTCAAAATATATTGTTATCAATTTGTTGTATAAACACATATACCCTCCCTAATCTAGTAAACATACCCGATCAATAGCACATGGATAACCCTCTGTACAATATTCATTCCAGTAGGCTTTATTGCATTTTCATTGTAATTTTCAACTATTGCCGATATAATCACACATAAACATGTGACAAATACATTTGGCAGTGTGTTATAAGCAATAGTAATTGTAATTATTTCATTCACTCGAATATATAAGGCCAAATACATTAAACATTGTTTATTCCATGTGGCGTCGAAGGACTTTTTTTATGATAGAACTAAACAGCATTGCAATTCAATTAGTAGAATTTTTGATAGCAAATTATCAAATTTTGTGTCTTTCTACGCGTCATTTTTTCATATTATTTTCTTGGTAGTTAAAGCAGTTTGACACTTTGAAGTTTTAAATCTCATGGCTAGATATTCAAACTTGATTCACTGCTTTTTAAGTTGTTCCGTTGTTCTACTATATAATCTTAGTGTCCGGTTATTCAAAATGTGATCAGTTTTAATATGCTCCACTGCTGATGAATGGTGTTTTTTCTCTTACAAAATCAGGAGCAGAGGAATTCGTTTCTTTCTTCAGTTACATAAGTAACTTAATTAATACAATTACCACCATTAAAAAGTTTAAATGATCAAGATGGCGGCAACCTGTCCAGACGCTTCAGGTATGGCTCCGTAGTTTTTTGAAGATTTCAACGTTAAAAAACCCTCAGAAACAAAATATCTTTGTAATTTTTGGAGGATAAACATATTCTATCACCTCAAGAATTCTCAGAAAGATATATTTGTTCATATTGAAGAAACTGTCGCTTATCGAAATTTGGAGTAACACATTATATAATGAACCGGTTCCACCTGGTTGGACACGAGCTATTTCGACACTTATACCTGTAAGCCGAATTACGTGATTTGATAGACAATATTCCATCTACGATCTGATATTCCAATATTACTCTCATCGCTAAAAACAGTTTTGTGAGTGGCCAAGATTATGACATTGAACAATGAACTGTGAAAAGTGAATTATTTTTCTGACGGTTCCACTTGATTAAACAAGAGTTATTGTTCACGGGCAAGCTTACACTACCGAAAAACCGTGCACGTGTGTGTGTTGTGTGTTCGTATATGTAGCACTGTCTTTGAACCAGTGTGTGGACGACGTATAATCTACCATGGATAGTCAACAGGAAACACCCAAAAGACCAAGAGAATCATTTTCAGAGAGTCATGAAGAAAGTCCAGAAATGTCTAGGGCATCTAAAGGTAACAAGAAAAACAAACATAAAAAAAAGAACAAACAAGAAAATAAAAAGCAAAAAACATTAGAATTCTTTACAAACAAAGCAGCAGAAGAAAGCTGTGAATCGCCGAATAGTTGTGAAGAATACGTGAGTTTGGACAAAAGACTTGAACGCATAGAAACTATATTGTCAAGCCTACCTTCGAAATCTGACTTACAAAACCTTCTCACCAGAGAACAACATGAAAAGTCGATGAGACATCTGGAAGCAAAGTTTAACACTCAAATCGACACACTAAAACACGCTCAATCAACTGAAATAGAAAAACTTGATAGTAAACTCCTTGAACTTGAGCATCAAAATAGAAATCTTGAACACCAAGTCAAGAAATTGACAACTGACAACGAAAATTTTAAAAATCAGCTTGAGTGTCTATTTTATAACAATGAAGAAACTCTACATTCCATCAATGATCTAGAACAACATGGACGCGCAAATTCGATACGGATTTCTGGTGTAGATGACAGGAAAAATGACGAGACGGTAGAAGAAACTGTACAGGCTATTATTACAATGTGTAAAGGAACCCTCAACCTAGATATCGATTCCAAAGAGATTGACGTCGCACATAGACTAGGATCTTACACAGAGAAACGCTCGAGAAATATCATCTGTAAATTCGTTCAACGGCGGACAAAATTCAAAATCATGGACCAACTACGCTCTGTAGATAAAAGAAACGTGCTTAAAAATAAAGGAATAACAATTCGGGACGACACAACTAGTTATAATCAGTCGATTATCGAGCGCGCCCGCCAGTGCCCCTTTATTCTACGCGCTTGGTGCAGCAACGGAAAAATAAAAGTTAAGACAAACTGTGGTGATACGGTACAAATTATATCGGAAGAAGACCTCGACTATCTATGGGGATCGCTTGCATAAAGGATCAGTGACAATAAAATGTGACAAAGTTCTAACCGTAGAAACCTACATGTATAAAGAAAATTAATGCTTGACTTTGAGTTATTGTATCTACTACCCTTCAATCCGTTTCCTATACTTATATATAAGTACATATAAATATGTTTACCATAGTTTATAAACCGGACACCGATGAATTTTTGATAAATGTATATTTGTATTATTGTAATTACAATCACATGCACGTACATGTGTATATGGGCAGATATCAATATATATACAAAATGTATGTGATTTTTCAGCTCACTGAACTACATGTAAAATAATTTCAAACTTTATGACCTGATATTTTAACTAAATTCCTACAAATAAGTACTCCAAAATCTGTACTCTTAATTAGTCTTATTTCTTTTTTCTTTTTTTTTTTCTGAATAATACTTTTTAATATTTTTCCCTATGGGAGTGGGAGAGCCAAATACACTACTTTCAAAAATCCTAAATATTTATATATATAATATATATATCAATTCCTTAAATACAGCACAAAGTGCATAGCTAGCCAAATAAGTTTTTTTTTTCTGCTATGCGCTTTCTACTTTAACGATGGGAAATCTATTTTTTATTCTATTTTTTGTTTATAATATTTCTAAATTCCGGATTCCTAGTACGGCAGAGGAACCAATTTAACTATTAGTCGCTGAAACACAACTTCCTGTTATTAGTCCCATGTGCTCACTCCCAATTCTGTAGAGGAATTATTAAGGAAATATCAGCCAATTATGACTAGGCGGATCTGTCCCTTGTAAGTATTTGCGACATATTCTAATGTATGATATATTTATATTTGTGTTTCATTTTGCTCGATGATAGTTCTTAAACATATTCGTAACTACATACAGCAGAAAGCATTTTCCCGGTACGCACATGTGTGTGTTTTAATTATACCTGTTACAATTCTACAAGGTGCTCATATGTATGGTCCATATCTATGGCAGATGAACCTTTTTTTAACATGTATTAAAATACCATTACCCCTAAAGCGAAACATGAACGTCTTTTTAATAAACGCCATGACTTCTGTGTTTTTTTACAGCAGCGGTTATCCCCCTTAGATAAATCTAAATTAATATCTAAGCTCAAATGCTTTCTTACTTACCTATATCTTTAGAAGTATAAGACAGTCTCCAAATAATTGACCATGATAATTTATCTTTTTAAGTAATAATGGTCAAACATAACAGACAAGCGAATTCATTGCTATTGAGAACTCAAATCATATATCCACAATATATCAGAAATTACTTTGGATAACAGAAAACTGATCTGTCAAATTTATATGGTCAAGTGGAACATCTTTTGTTGTTTTTTTTTTCTTGCCCCCTTTCTTCATCTTAATGTACTTTAATATGTTGTTTTTCATGTTGATGTTGATGTTTTGTTTTGTGTGTGTTAATGTATGTATGGACATCTTAGATGCAGAAACTTTTCCAGTCTGTTCACTCATTAGCCTGTTCATTAAGAAAAATGTTGCCTTTTTTATTCAATGCTTAACTAAGTGGAAAATAGTGGACCAATATCAATTTAGGATATCTTTATTCATTAAATGTCAAATAGTATAAGAATATTGTCTGCGAACTGCCAGGGTTTAGGTCAGTTAGAAAAACGTTATGACTTCTTTAATTTCTTAAAATCAAACTACAGTAACTGTGGTATTTTTTGTCTGCAAGACACTCACTTTACTGCAGATCAAGAGAAGAAAATATCAGATCAATGGGGCTTTAAATGTTTATTCAGTTCCTATAGGACAAATGCTAGGGGTGTATGCATTTTATTTCAAAATAATTTTGAATTCAATATACATGATACACATTGTGATAACCAAGGAAACTTTTTAGCAGTAGATCTAACAATGGAAAAAAATAGATATACTCTCTTAAACATATATGGTCCTAATAACGACGAACCAACATTCTTTGACTCAGTACAAAACATAATAGACAAATTTAATAACCCACGTACCATCATTTGTGGTGACTTTAATCTAGTCCTAAACCCTGATACTGATACATCAAATTATAAACATACAAACAACCCTAGAGCACGTAACAGAATAATTAAACTGATAGAAGACTATAATTTGATTGATATTTATCGTAACCTCCATCCTACACAAAAAAGATATACATGGCGAAGGAAAAACCCAATAAAACAGGCTAGACTAGACTTCTTTCTTATTTCAGAAAATCTTTTAAATCAATCAGAAAAAGCAAATATACACTCTAGTTACAGAAGTGATCATTCAATTATATCTCTAGATTTAAAAACTTCAAATTTTGTTAAAGGTAAAGGTCTTTGGAAATTTAACAACAGTCTGCTTTATGACAAAGAATATATTAACAAAATAAAAAATACTATTGCTAGAGTTAAACAACAATATGCTTCACCAATTAATAACAACATCACTGATATATTAGATAAAGATTTATTATTTGACATTAATGATCAATTGTTTTTAGAAACACTTTTAATGGAAATTAGAGGTGCTACAATAACATATTCTTCACACCTTAAAAAAGAAAAAGACAAGAAAGAAAAACAACTTCTGTTAGATATAGAAAATATGGAGAAAAATGACGCATGGAAACTAAATGTACAAGATTACGAAACTAAAAAAAATGAACTCACAAATATCAGAAAATTAAAAATGAGTGGGGAAATGATAAGATCAAAAGCACAACTATTAGACGAGGGTGAAAAACCAACAAGATACTTTTGTAATCTAGAATCACAAAATTTCATAAATAAAACTATTAACAGAATAGAAAGAGAAAATGGAGAACTCATCATTGAACAGGAAAGCATTCTAACAGAGGTTGAAAATTTTTACAAAAATCTATACAAAGACCGTTCTGACTCTCTCCAAAATGTAAATTTAGATGAACTTCTTCAAGGATGTAATATTGATAGACTTTCAGACCAACAAAGTAAACAACTTGATGGAAAAATAACAGAACAAGAACTTTTAATTGCACTTAAAAAAATGAAAAACTTCAAATCTCCTGGATCAGATGGCTTCACTTGTGAATTTTTTAAATTTTTTTGGATAGACATAAAAGCATTTTTAGTTCGATCTTTAAATTATGGATATGAAATTGGACAGATGTCAATTACACAGCGACAAGGTATCATTACATGCATCCCAAAAGGTGATAAACCACGACAATATTTAAAAAATTGGCGACCTATAACTTTATTGAATGTTACATACAAACTAGCCTCAGCATGCATAGCAAACAGACTAAAACAAGTTCTAGACACAATTATTTCAAAAACACAAACAGGTTTTATTAAAGGTAGATATATTGGAGAAAATACTAGATTAATTTATGACTTAATGAATTTTACAGAAATTAATAATATACCAGGGCTACTCATATTTATAGATTTCGAAAAAGCTTTTGACTCGGTATCTTGGAATTTTCTCGAAAAAGTCATGGATTTTTTTAACTTTGGAGATAGTTTTAAAAAATGGGTACAGACATTTAATAAAAACACATTTTCTGCCATAACTCAAAATTGTATTCTATCCAAACCTTTTAATATTGGCCGAGGCTGCCGCCAAGGCGACCCCATATCACCATATTTATTTCTCCTAGTCGCAGAAATCCTAGCTATTATGATTAAAAATAACAAAAACATAAGCGGTATAGGTATTGGAGAGAAAAACCATAAACTTTCGCAGTTCGCAGACGACACATCTCTCATCTTAGATGGATCAGAGAAATCATTTAATGAAGCATTGCAGGTTTTAGACACTTTTTGGACAAATATCAGGCCTGAAAATAAATAATGATAAAACAAATGTCATATGGATTGGAAGTAAGAAATTCAGTAAAGATGTCTACCACCATAGATGGAAACTAGTGTGGGGGAAAACAAAATTCACCTTATTAGGTATTGACTTTTCTATAAATTTAGATGAAATTAGTAATATGAATTATGATAAGGCAATTAATACAATAGATAAAAATATTGTGCAATGGTCAAAAAGGGTGCTCACACCCATAGGAAGAATTGTAGTAATAAAATCCATTTTATTACCTAAATTAAATCACCTATTTATGTCTATTCCTAACCCAAATATAGATAAAATCAATACGCTGAATAAAAACTTCTTTCACTTTGTTTGGCAATCATCAATTGATCGAATAAAACGGGATACATTGATTAAAAATTATGAGGACGGGGGTTTAAAAATGATTGACCTCCAGAAATTTATAATAAGTTTAAAATCAACTTGGCTACGAAGACTAATAGTGGCTGAAGAAAAAGAATGGATAAGTATATTTGAAACAGAACATTTTAAAATTTCAAAGTTTATAGATATGGGATCAGATTTTTTGAAAAAAGTTAAAACTAATAATAAATTTTGGGAAAATGTTTTCCAAGCATGGTCAAACATATCTGATTCTGACTTCATCACAACACTTGAAGAATTTATAAAATCTCCTGTATGGTATAATCCCCTTCTTAAAATAGATAATGTATCCTTTTTCAATAAAGAATGGTACGAAAAAGGTATAAAATTTATATCAGACTTTATGGATTCAAATCAAATGTTTTTGAATTTTGAAAGCTTCAAACAAAAATTTAATTTAGAATCTTCCAATTTTTTGTTCTATAGAGGAATTTGCGAATCAATCAAAACTGCGCTAAGATCGAACCAAATAGAAAAGGGAAAAAATTTTGATATAACTAGACCTTTTATTCCAAATCATATAAATATTCTGATAAAAAATAAGAAAGGATGTAAAGACATGTACAATTCACTTATAAATTCCGTACAAAATACAAATACAGCTGAATTGAAATGGACTTCAAACTTAAATATTGATATTGAAAATTGGAAGCAAGTTTATGAAAATACCTTTAAACTGTCAAAAGACACTACAATACAATGGTTCCAATACAGACTACAACATAGAATTTTGCCTGTAAACACTTATCTAAAAAAACATAGGAATAAAAAACTGTAATAAATGTAATATATGCAAAACTGAAATTGAAAGTATTCAACATCTATTTTGGGAGTGTGATGAAATTAAAAGGATTTGGCAGATGCTTATAGAGTGGATACAAAAATAAAATAAATAAAACTATTCAATTAAATTTAACTTCTATTCTTTTTGGTAAAAGTGAAAATTTGCAAACTTCTTATCCTCTCAATTTCATAATCCTCCACACAAAGTACTCTATTTATTCTCATCCAGGAAAAATGATAAAATAACGTTAAATGAAATAAAAAAAACTTCCTTTTGTATAGATTTAATATTGAAAAAACATTAGCCCAGAAAAACATGACTATTGACAAATTTAACAAACTGTGGGAAAATTGGCAAAATATTTTCAGCTAATGATTTCTCTGAAATAAAATCATCATCACTTATGCTGGTCCAACCATTCAATTTTTTTTTATTTTATTAAGAAACCAACTACAATACTCTGTATTACTCAATCATAGTTTCTTATCCATAACTTAGTCCTGTATTATTTAAAAAAATAAATGGCAACAAAAATGTTTATGTTTTTTCGCGTATCATGTAAATGTAATATATCATTATGCACGTGATTACTGTGTGTGGGTGTATGCGCTTGAGGCAGAGAATATGTGTGAGAGTACAATGATACATGTACATTTGATATTAGAAATGTGTTTTTCATTAGATATTTACCAAGTCATTTGAGTAAAATATAATAAGATATTTCAAGATAAATCATTATAATCTTTTTATTACTGGATAACTGATTTTGTAAGTTGTGATTGAAAATACATCGCCTGTTCAAATACGTATTTTAAACTAGTATAACAATACACTTGATATATTAATATTGTGCTATTTATAACAATTATAAAATTCAATTCTAAAATTTTCCCTTAAAATGAAATATTTGTGTGTACATTCTTGCACGAATGTAGGTGTGTGTAAGGGTGAGTGTGTGGGTGGGGAGTGTGTGGGTGTGAGGATGTGTGGGTGTGTGTATGTGTGTTTTTGTGTGTGCTCGCGAGTGATATGTGATTGTGAATACATATATATGTGTACCTGTATATTGTTTTATGTGACTGTGTACATTGTGTTGAAAAAAAAAATAAAAAAAAAAAAAAAAAAAAAACTATATAATGTATATAATTTGCATCACGGAAATGTTTGAAATAGTGCACATCCTCAATCTAAAGGAAAATCTGTGTGTTATGATTGGGGTGAAAATACCTTAAGATTGACCCCAGATGCCTCCAGAATAGGGTTGAATTGGAATAACAATCCCTGATCCAGTTGCAACTTCAGCTCCAACCAGAATTCCAATACAGACTAAAGAGTCATCGTCCCTTATTTGGAAAACACCTGCGCCGGAATCGCCTGGAGAGGAAAACGGTGATGCAAAACAGCCTCTTTCTGAACATTGGCGGCTGTCGATGAAGTAAACACCTTTCCAGCGGTTGATATTGGAGGTTGTTCCGTAAAGTTTGGAACTGAACTCAAAGGTTCCGGTGCCTCTGTATGTTCCATAGGTCACTCCAGAAGCACTACCAAATTTTATGATATCTTTCCCGCTGTTGGTTCGCCATATCCACCATGATCGAAAACTGCGGTTCCTGAAATGAAATGGATTCATGTAGTATACGTTAGAGTTGTTACATATAAAACTCACTTCATTTGTCAAAGTTTACTGTATCACACAAATGGTTCGTCCTGTCATGTGTGTCTTTGTAATAACACTATTGGTGACGTCACGTATATGACGTTTCTGTCTAACAAAACAAGTACTTAGTCATATTTTGATTATGACGTCATAAATACCCGTGGCGTTATAAAACAGTATCATAAACGAATGGGTAAATTTGTGACGTGGTCTTATGACATAATTAAACGGGTTTGTTTTAAAGATAGTCCCTTAAGTTATGGGATATAAAACACGGATAATGGACCGATTGATCGAATACATCCATGCCTCGTTTTCGTAAACGCAAGTGTTTCTATTCAATGTCGGAGAAAAACATCGTAGCACACACATTACAAAATGCAAAGTCACGTGCGGTTTGATTGACAGCTGACAATCCGTCAATACGCAAATATAATTACGTTTCAAAAAGAGGCGTATGAAGTTGCAATACAATAAACAGGGTGTGACTCGGTCGGGGGACACAATCTAGGCGTTTATCACAAATCTGATAGATAAAATCGAATTACAAAAAGTGAGATATTATAGTAGGAAGCAAATTAAATAAGGTTAAGTAAGGAAGAAATTTATATAAAGCAGTAATACCTATTCCTTTTAGTTCTTTTTGACTGTATGCAGCGAACACTGGTGATTGTGGTACCCTTTTAGGAGCTGTGATCTTTACGACAGCGACATCTATCGACGTGTCCTCGTCGAGGCTGTACCTCAGATAAACCACTTTACCGCACATGCGGTCCTCCTCTGGGTGCACTGGGTGCATAGTGGTGCCGCTCCCCGGTTGCAGAATACATATATCCGGTACACCACTATCTACATATGTTACGCTGCCGTTAACAACGTGGGCACATGTGATGAAGCCGATTGAGTCATCAGCTAGTTGTACAAACGGTCCGATACTACCATACCTATCACAAAAGGCACATTTGGTTATCATTGAGTTTAAATCACTAAGTTTCAATTCATTTTAATAGGAATTTCAACATAAATGAATTATTTATCAACATAACTAGTTATTATTAACACAATTAAGCTATTATATTAAAATATGATATTATGTTGCCATTTCCCTTAAATATGTTGTAATGGAAGTAAGTAACAGGTTTCAAAATGAAGAAAAAAATATGTAGTGGTGTAGCATTACCAGGGTCACATAAAAAATTACACCATCATGGCATACATAATTATCGAATATTTTTTATCCTGAAATCAGCCTTGGTGTAGTCGTTAATACACCACATATATTTTGCGGTATTCATCACTGGCGGAAATACAGCTGTATTTTAGAATTTCAGCACGTGTGTCGATCCACTGACCTACTTTCGATGCGAAACGTTGTTCGAAAACCACGAACATATTTGCAAAAGTGTGGATATCTTTCAGCTTAAATGTGTGTTTTTTAATAAATGTAGTAGACATGGTCAGTGTCATAAAACATAAGGTGTGTTTTCAGCTCGAGTCAGAAAAATTGTATTAGAGAGTAAATACTCGCCTGATTGTTTGTTTGTTTGCTTAATTAATTAACGTCATTTTAAACAGCCAGGACGGCCTCCCATGTATGCGGTGTGTTGCGTGTATGTGGTGCGAGGTGCGTGTGTGGGGAGACTGCGTTATATTAAACACTCGCCTGAAACGATGGGTCGTCAGTGGTTCCTATGTTGCATCCAAAACTAAGAGGAGCATGCAGAGCGTCGGGACATTGCACGTAGTGAAGCTTGAAATGACCTTCCCTGACATCTACCGGAAGTATGTCATCACCCACCTTAACTTCCTCTGGAAACACCGGTTCTTTATCTGGAACGAAGCCCTTGAAGTGACATAAAATCAAGAGACATGTTTTCCTCAGGAATTTTCCTCCTGAAGACTTCACCGGTGAAGACATGATTCCTCTGATGTTCGAGTGTTCTTTCAGAGAGTTTATCGCTGTACTGTTTCACGGCATTTGTTACAAGTATTCCCTCCTTTTCTGACAATTTGTAATTGTGTTGTTGACAGTAGTACAGGGCTTTTCGACCCCGTCACTGCAGACTGACGGGTTTCGAAACTGTACCGGATATCCGGCTTCGCTTGTCTCACTACCATGCGCAATCGTTTCGGTGTATATAGCAAACATTTTCTGTTTTTTCGGCTTCAACTCTCCAAACACGACTTCGATAAATTTACCTTTGTATTTTTTTTCCAATATACCTTTAACTATGTAAGGTTTTAATCCAAAGTATTTATTCACACTCATGTCAAGACATTTCTGAACGATATCATCACCGGTATAACCTGACCAGAAGTGTCACCATCTCGCAGTTTTTCGAAAAGAAAGCCACTTCCAACGGCGTAAGCATCTGTTTGCGTTCCAACTTTAGATGGGGGAAAAATGCGCTGCTTATTTTCTTCATAACGTCTGCGCCATTTTCCATCAAACGCAACACATCGTTTGTATTTCCTTCTGATGCAGATCGGTGCAGGCTGATCCATTTCCGGAAGGCATCTTCCGGAGAATCGTGGATGACGTTATCATATGTGTCCGCGCTAGACGTAGCCACGTCGTTTTCAGATATGGGCTGCTCGCTTTGAGCACCAGCTTCAAAATTTGTCAATTTGATATTCACTTTGTTGAGTTGCAACTTCAGGCACCATTATCAGATTTTCACTTGTAGTTTCTTTTGGAGCTGCTGGAGCTGTATCCATCTTGTTGTCATTGTTTTCATTATACACATGAGTGAATGATTCGCCTAACACGGAATCCTTCAAAGACTCGCCGCCTGCAAAAATAGCATAATGATATGTCTTAATCGTTAGGTACTTGAACAATACACTAATCCTTGGTAAACTGTATACTAGTCTGCTTACAGCGATGATATTTATTTCCCGGCAAATAATCATCAAACAAAGTGGTAACCGAGTAAATCTACCAAAGTTACCTGAAACCATTGATTTTGAGTCGATAATTTATGCTATGTTTAAATGGAAACCCGTGAAGGATTCCGATTACGTGAAACATCAAAATTCAATAGCGGTTTGTTTTGCCTGCATCGGTGTACAGGAGTACGCCGCCATTGGGTTATTTAATACGGTAATCTTTTTTTATTATATAACACTAACAAAAAGGTATTACCGGTATTGTTTGTCAAAGTACATTTTGACCTATCAAAAGAAAAAAAAAGAAAATGACACGGCGTATTGTGGAAAATGTATATTACAATTACTGTATTTTGACATCTTGTTATTTGGTTCATAGGTTTTAGATTGAAAATAAAAAGAGATTACAACGTAGTTGAACCAACATAATGCTATGGGTTGTTGATTAAAGAGAATGTGCTCTTGTTGTTATTTGTGACATGTTATGTAATATTAACGTCGGTACTCTGGTTTATGTTTGAACAAAACGCATTGAGATATGTATGTGAGCGGTCACTAAGAACTACGCACCATACACGTGCCATGGTATTTGATTAGAGAAAACGTACATATCGATGAGAGTAGTATGTTCCAAACAATGGCGTATTGATAAAAAGAGGGGAGGGATTGAATATATTGAAGTAAGCCAGGACCGAAGTCAAAATCTCAGCGCTATTGGATTTGATAACGAAAGTGTGTTGTTGATTTAGTGTATTATACGCATAACTATTGGACAGGAGTCACCGATAATTTATATCGCCTTATCTCTCAGTGTTGGTTGTCGTTAGAAACGGGGACAGTGTTATAAATACAGCGTTTGTGGTTACCAATCGTTCATTAGACATTTTTTTCCCAACACCGCAAATCATGTCTCGATCTTTATTCTCGATGCTAGGCTGATGAGTTAAACCTTTGTTATCACGAGGTATCTTGGAACGTGAAAATGAGAGTTAAAGGTTTAAGAAACTTGCCTGCAGATAATGGTTGGAAATGAATAAGATGATTCGGGTACGAAAAGTTATATCGATGTGGAGGAGCTGAGGAGACTGGGAAAAGACGTCATGCTCCAGTTTCAGCGGAGTGAGATTGACGAAGTTATAGCTTAATTTAAAACCACTGAACGAGGAAATAGATAACGATCTGATGCAGTCTGGCGGGTAGTAACAGATTGGTGTTAGCGTGTCGAGGCATCGTCCCTCACGAAGTAGCACCTCCAGTTAATATGACTCTGGTGGTCTATAGTTTGTATACTAACAAAGACAAGAAAGCACGAGATCATCCTATCGCACATCCAACCCGATATGATAGAATTTCGCAGAAGGTTGAAAGATCATGGTTTTCGACTGTTAGACTTTGTGGCTGGTATATAAAAAACGAAAAGATTGCGGAGTTTGGATGTCAAAGTCGCGACCACAAGCACGAATCGTGAAGCATCATGGTGGAGACAACAGACGGATCGGAAAAACGCGCGAAACTGTTAAACCAAACTGTTCTGAGTGAGAACTGTTATGAGGTGTAGCTAAACAATCATACCAGTACACCTACAGCAACTATGAACGAAGGTTGATTGTAAGAGCTGGGATGAGTGCCGACAAGATTGCTCGAGTCACAGATTCGACAAGGGCGAAAAGTAAATCTGGACTATACTCAGGACGTTTTCTAGTGCCTTTGTTTAAAAGGACAATTACATAACTCAGAGAAAGATGAAGTGTGTTCTGTAAAATGCCGTATCTTCCATTTGCGTTGTACGGATGAAGGGCTTGTGGAAAAGGAAAGCGGACAAATAACGGAGCAATAATGGGGAGTACCGGAAGTAGGAATTATAAATACGTGAAGTGTTGAGTGATATCCGAGATATGTGACTTTGTTATGATTCATTGAAAAGAAGTGTTGGATCATGTTATCTGTTTAATAAACAAATAAAACATATATTGCCTTTAGATTTTAGTTAGTTTTGAATTATATCCCAATTATATAACTCGAAACATGGTCCCATATACGTACAAATCATTCGTCATATGTAAGTCATCGACAAAAAAATTGTGACAAAGTCTTTGAAAGAACGCCCATAATCTAATCCTCAGATATCAGAATACAGCACACAGTAACGCCCGCAAATGAGTCGATTGTGTAACTTAGAATGCGGCTGATAATATTCTTTGTATAAATGACTCAATAAGAACATGTTTTCAATCTCGATGGGTATTTTCGATAGCTTAAGGAGTCAAAAGACTTCAGGCAACTGTGCTGAAAATTCTGTCCAAAATGTATTGACGGATCCAAATGGCCGTGCTGTAATTGTGGGGGAATTTAAGTTTTGGACAACGAGACATGCAGGGAATAACGAGCAACATTTTAACCAGACAAAAGTGTATCAATCGATAAACACACCGTGACAAAAAGCCCGTCCTAAGAGCGGTCACTATGTTGAAACGATATCGTGTAACTGAATTCTGTTCATATTATCATTCAACTTAAGAGGATGACACTGCGAGAATGGTCTATTTCAGGAAACATGTCATTGAATACAGAAATACACGATGCACGAAAACTGTCTCTTTCAGAGCGAGTCCAAAATTAAATCTCCATAGGACGAACGTTGGCTTAGATGGGACAGAGGACAAGTATACTGCTCGGTGATCACGAATTGGGGTCTGTATCTCGGAAGCTGACCAAGGCGTTAATCCTTCTGGCCTGTCGTCACGATGCGATACCGTTATTAGCGTCCAGGTCGGCTTTACCTGCGATCTTCGTATAAGCTTCTATAAGCAGTGACGTAACACTGTCCGGATCTCCGGTCAGGTCGAGTTTGTGTGAGGGTTCGAGAAGATGGAACACTGACATTGTTGTTGACGTAAACGCCCGATAGTGGATGCATTAAAAGGTTGAAAGTTGAATGGATCCTTTGTCGTAGGAGCCCGGTCAGTGCTGCAAGGCCGAGTACAAATCCGACCACTATCTTAGTAGGGTAGTTTATGACTGATACAAATTATCCCAAATAAAACTAGTTTGCCCTGTTCGGTACAGAAGCCGTTCTTAAATCTCCGTCTTGATCCAAAAGGGATACTTAGCCGGGCGATATCTCCAGTGCTTTTATTATGGACCCGACTAACACGCCGCGGAGTTGACCTGTACCCGACATGCGCGAAATATCACTTCCTGTAGCTCTACTTAGCTAGTAACGTATGGATTGCTCAGATTCGCCCCCGACATCAGAGAACAAAGGGCCGTTCCTGTTTCTAGCTAGAGGTTTTATCTCCTCGTTGACTCCATTTTAAGATGATATCGGTCGAGGCGTACACAGGTCCTACGGCAAAGCGGACCAATTTAGATCAAAGGATAAGCTGCCTTTAGTGAATTCCTTACTGCCTGAAACAAGCCGCTGTTGTTACCGTACGGGGTTCGGTTCCGTCCATGCTTGCCGGGCGTGTCCTGTTTATACATGTTTGAGGGGAGAAGTTGCGTTGCCTGTTACACGCTAGATGTACCATAAGTAGTTCAACGCAAACTCTGTATGTAGGCCTTATTACGCGTAAATTTGCCCGAGTTTCCTGATAAGAACCTTTCCCTGTAGCGACACGTCCACTTGACCCCAGAGACTGTGTAGAGGTATATTTACGAATGCCGGCGGCGCTTTCGTTTGGCAACCAACGGCGATCCATCCTATGTTTGAGTATACGAGTCTTGACGAAATAGTATGGCTTCTTCGTAGGTCCAGGTAATCGCTGGACTGTCCCCGATATATGGAATTCGATCGTTTCCACTGCCCGAGGAGTTTGAGAGACTGGACGACAGTCGACTAAAATACATGCTTCTCTACACTTTTGTTTGTTTGTTTGTTTGAATTTATTTAACGTCCTATTAACGAGCTCAGGGTCAATGTAAGGAATCGGACCTCCCATTGTATGTGGTGTGTGTTTTTATTAACGTGTATGTTTGTGCGAGGTGAGTGTACTGGGAGACTCGACTGCGTATGTTCGTGTTGTGGTCTTCTTGTTTAGTGGAAACTGTATTCCCTTTGTTTATAGTGCTATAATCACTGAAGCATGCAGCCGAAGACACCATGCAACACACCACACCCGTTCTCAATAAACCAGACACGGGGGGCAAAAAATCCTCAGTCCGTCCCAATCCCTGTATGCTGTACGCTTATGCAGGAGCAGATAAATAACAGACTTTTATTGAAATTTGGTGAGTCCTCGGCCCAGCGGACAGTAACGCACAGAGCCTTCCTCACAAGGAGTTTTCTTCTACCACCCACCGCACCTTCTCTACAACAGTCTGGGTGGGTGGAAGACGAAAAACAGCATGAAGTTTTTTTTTTCTTTTGTATATCCTTCGTTATTCCTGCTCGGCCTTCATAGTGAAGTAAAGTTACTTCTCCGTGGCTATTCTTTTTCTTGTTGTGCGTAGATTTCGTAGGACTCTTTTCGTTTTTCTCCCTTTTCTCGACGCAATTCCGAAAACGAGCCTGTTCCACTAACTTGCTGAGTGGGCGAGACGATCTGCACAGAGGAGGGTTGATCTTGTTTCTGTTGTTGATGATGCTCGTCTCGTCCTACAGGTACAATGTAAGATGGAATGGATGAAGACCCGACATTTTGTCCGAGACTTCCACCAATTTCGTATCCTATTGTCGTGTCGGGGCAGAGTAGTTTTAGCTGAGCGAATGAAAAATCTCGTCCACTTATCCACGTCCGACAGGTAAACTGTTTTTTTTTTTTTTTTTTTATAGTAGGAATGGATAGGTTTTAAAATGCTCTGCGTTAAAGTGGTGGGTTTTGTTAGTACCACTGCGTCCGCGTTTTCTTCAGTTTTAAATCCCAGATTTCTAAAGAAACGCGCTTTCATTGTAAGATTAATCCAGGTAAAGTTCTACAGTTAGGACTGCTATGAACTATCGACAGTGCCTTTGTTCGTTCCGGTTGGATAGCGTTTCCGGTTGTGATGCGATCTCAGTAAACGGTCTGCGATTGCCCGACCACAAAGGTCGTACCGATAAGGTCACAGTAAACGAACAGATCAGGTGTCTGATCCAAATCAAATTGTTTATTATCCGTTCTCGGTCACACTATCCATTATTTCCAGGTGTTGGGTGAAATATTAGCGGCGTTATTTTTTAAATTCGCAGATTATTATATAAAGTGCCACGGTGTATTGGGTCGGGGTGTCGTATTCGAATACTATCCGTATGCACGAGGCTACAACGTAAAAGTCCATCACAAATTAACGACTGTACCCTCATCTATCCACATGAGTTATACTACGCTGCGGGCTCCAGTTTAAGCCATTTATAACCAACAAATTCGCTTGTGGTCCTCTTACGAGAAGTCCCCCTCGTTTTAATCACGTCGCTCTATCCGATACTTGTTATGTCTTCCGGATTAAACAACATTATGCCATACTCGTTCTTTCGGCATAAAAGGTACCCTAAAAGACCCTCAGTCCGCGTAATCCCTTTGTTTTGTATAGCGGAGAATGTCTCTGTTTATGCATCCGCTCGACCGCCACCGATATTAACTTCACCGGTATATAGTCACGTGGTAGCCTTCGTCGATCGATAAAACGTGCGCTCCTGTCAGATGCTGTTAAATCGCGCAACTTATCTCCGAAGCATAAATTCTGGAACACACTTTTCAGTTTTTCGGGTATTCAAATACGCACACTCTTAGGCTTCCTCGCTTTCTTTTTCCGGAAAAAATACTGGTGGTATCAACACGAATGTACCACCCTCATGTGTTTCGGAGATATGTAGTGAACGTCCTGAAGGAGCTATCCCCAATGCACAGAGTGTTGTGTGGTGAGATTGTAATTTATTTCACCGAAAATCGTCGAGTTATGATGTAAAATGTACACGTACGTGTTTTGTTTGGCGTTGAAGTAACGATACATGATGTTGCGTAATGACCTTATGAACCTCTCACAAAGGGAAGCTTTCGGTTCGTTGTTGCTAAGGAAATGCACAATGCCACGGTCTCTAAAGAACTTTTCAATTTTATTGGAAGTAAATTCTTTTCCCCGGTCCGTGTGTAGCTTTTGTGCCTGTCTGATCTCGAATATTTTCGTAAACCCCTTCATGGTTTCCCCGGCAGTCTTATCTTTCAATGGCGCCACCATCACGTAACGAGAGAATACGTCTATGCATATTAATATGTACCTGATATTTTCGTTATACTTGGCCAGATTCTGTACATCCATGAGATCAGCTTCGAATTGTTGATTGAGCCCTCCTGTCAATACTTTTCGGCGGCGGAAACGTCTGCGCACGGGTCGATTGAGGCTGTAGGGGTCCTGCGTTTGGAGCCAATTTCTGATCTTAGTCAGTCCGATGTCGTATTGTCCTTTCTCGCGAACTATCCTATACAGCTGTTTCGGACTGCGAAACGAACCGGGCTGCTTTAAATTGAAGTAAATACTACTGAGATAAGTGTTCAGATCGTCCGGCATCCGGCGGCGGCGGCGGCGGCCCGGGGGTTGCGCCATCACCTACGAATGCACACGCTAGCAGTACAGATTCTTTAAGGTCGCATAGCAGAGCGAAAACATCGGGTGACAGCGCCAGATCTCGCGTACCCTTTTTAACTTTTATCCAGCAGTGACCTTTACGTCTCGATATCGACAAGCTGTGATTGTCGTCTATTCTACAGAGAACCTTGTTACGCCCGCCCCATTCCACTTCCATCATGTCAGAACGTTGCACACTTCCTTTCGTGGTCCCGTGTTCCATCTACGTGGGCGGCCCGTCTCAGAGTGGTAAGACTACTTTCGTGAAACGTATGATTATGAACGTAGACGGGGGGTATTTTTACTCGTCGACCCGGTAAGATAGTGTACGCTTACGCTAGGTGGCAACCGGCACTGTCCGAATTAAAACAGAAATGCCCGGATGTCGAGTTCTTTCAGGGTTTACCTACGAAGCAGGAGTTAGAGAAGTGGGCCGGGGACGGAGACATGGACATGCTGTTGGTACTGGACGATTTAATATTTCGTATCGTGCAGGACTTGGACTACCTAGAGCTGTTTACCGTGGGTATACACCACCTTAAAATCACCACGGTGTATCTGTCCCAGAACATATTTGCACAGGGAAAGTACGCCAGAAGTATAAGCCTTAACGCCCACTACATAGTGTTGTTTAAAAACCAGAGGGATAAGATGCAGTTATCTGTCCTTGCCCGTCAGATTTTCCCTGGGAATACGTCGTATTTCATGGACAGTTATAAGAGAGCGACAGAGCCCGAGTACGGTTATCTAGTGATTGACCTGTCGCCTAGGACCCCGACAAATCTACGCACACGTATATTCCCCGGGGAGGTACCTATTGTGTATTCCCCCAAGCATTTACAGCCCCCGTCGGATTTGACGAGATGAGCGTGAACTTTAAATCTAACCCGCGCAAAGACGCCTGTTGACAGTGTCACCCGTCAAACATGCGTCGGGTCCAGGCCTTGGTTGACAAGCCTAACTGGGACACATGATGTCCCAGATATGGCTGATGCGAAAAGGCCTGTAAAGAAATCATTGGGGACCTCTAGCCGAACAGGTTCAAGACCGGGTTTCCATCTATGGCCACAACACAAACCACAACAAAATCCACTGGAGATAAAACGCCAATCCCCACCGGCGTCTCCAGGACTGTACACAACACCAAATTCAAACACCGTGAACATCAGAAAAAAAGTGTACCACAGCCGCTCGTCATAGACGTGCTACATCTCTACACCGTCTATTGAACGTTAAAAAAACTCCCCGAGCAAAAGCAAATCGTCGTTCCAAATGCCCCCCAAAAAAATACACCACGCGCAAGAGGAGCAACGCCAGACCAAAACGCACCTAAGGATAAAGCTTGGCGAGGCTCCCTGCACTAAAACAACAAACGCCAGTAAGGGAACCGAGATGACCCTATACCATGGACGGAACATCTAAGGATGTTCTAAGTCCGTACGTACATGCGAGTTGGTGGACATCACATTTATTGCCACCAAAACAACCGTGCCCTTCAATGATAGTCCTGTCTGTCCGCACAAACTATCCTCGAAGGATCAATATAGAGACAAACACTATCATACAATGGAACATACGCGGATTTATAAAGCGAACATAGAGAGAATTAAAACATCCTTATACAAACTAAAAAACCCATCCATATTCTGCCTTCAAGAAATAATGCTGAAAGACACCATCAATCTCCGACAATTTACACTATACACCAAAACTCCAACAACAGGTGGCCGCCCATCAGGTGGTGTGGCGGTGGCGGTGGTGCATAAAAACGTTCCTCACAGACACATTCAGCTAGATACTACCTTGCAAGCTGTTGCTATAAGCGCAACTCTTCACCGAAAAATAACAGTCTGTTCTATATATTTACCTCCAAATAGCACTCCATTTAGTTGTGATGAACTGAGTAACATCGTATCACAACTACCAGTGCCATATATTTATCATGGGTGACTTTAACGGTCATAATAGCCTCTGGGCTATCCCCAGGCACTGACGATAGAGGTAGACGTATCGAAGATTTTATTAATAAAAAACAGCTTATGTCTTTATAACACCAATGCCCCAACATATTATACACCCTGCCTCTGGCTCGCTTACCCACATTGATCTATCGTTGTGCCATCCATCAATTCTTCTGGATTATGTATTGGATTGGTCAACGGTGATCTCTGTGGGAGCGATCACTTTCCAATTATACTTAGGGGCATGGGGTCACCAAAGCTTGAGGAGCCTTATTCCTCGTTGGAATCTACATAAGGCGGTCTGGGTTCAATTTAAAAATTTGTGCGCAGAGGAGCTCATTGAGGATAAATTTTTTTGAACCTCGATGACCCCATTAAAATTTTCACAGAAGCACTCACTTCTATCGCTACAAAAACCATACCAAAATCCGTGCCAAAACCTACAAAGTTTCGTCTCTCAAATGATTCATTTATCAATTAGATCTGGTAGAAATTCCGCTCTGAGGCGGTACTTGGCTTCGCCAACCGTCTCAAACTATAACAATTTTAAAATTTGGAGAGCAAAAGCTCGAAGGTCTATCAAATCCGACACAGAAAAGTACTTGGAAAGAGTACGTCTCAAAAATTAATTCCAATACATCTTCGAAGAAAGTTTGGGGAAATGATTGGTAAAATCAGTGGGAAAAGAAAAGCAACATCATCCTCCCACCTCATTAACAACAATAAAATATTTTCTTCAAAATCCGAAATAGCTGACGCCATTTGCCAAAAATTTTTGCTAAAAATTCATCCATCAAAAATCATTCCAAAAAATTTCAAAAATTTAAAAAGGAAAAGGAAAAGAGACGTCTTAATTTTAAATCCTCCAATAGTGAAAGTTACAATAGCCTTTCGAGATACCAGAAATTGCTCGAGTCCCTTGAAGAAATCAAAGGACTCGGCAGTCAGGACCAGACTAAATTTTCGCCATATATGATATTTAAAAACAATTACCAGAATCTTCACTAAAAAGTCCTTTTAACTATATTTAAATCAAGTATTTTAACTCTTCCTGGGCAAAATTTACCGAGTCTTGGGTAAGGAATCTACTATTATACCCCTTCCGAAGCCCCGGGAAAGATGCCTACTGAGATGCCAAAAAACTATCGTACCTATTTTCATTGTGAACGAGTTGTATTTGGTAAAACTCTTAGAACGTATGAAAAAAAAAAAAATACTAGATTTAGTTTGGGTTCCTCGGAATCAAACAATATTTTAAGTCCTTTGGCAAAGACGGCTTTAGAAAACCGCAGGGGAACTGGTAAGACCACTTAGATAGACTAGTAAACAATTGTATACGAGAAGCAATTAGCCAAGAAATGAACATCTTGTCCCCCCCCCGCCGTATAACTTTAGACCTTGAAAAGGCATTACGACACAACTTGGCAATATGGAATCATGAACGATCTCCATGACATCGGTATACGTGGTAATTTGCCAAAGTTTATATCAAATTTTATATCTGACTACAACAATGTGTTGTTAACAAATTACAATTTCATTGAAAAGACTGTTATGATGATTCAAGATCAAAAACTGTCGCTATTGCACATATGTCAAAAACGAAAAAAAAAAAGGATCATTGATGACTGTAATGGATGATAAACATTCGCTATCTGTTGAAGTCTTATTACTACATTGTCGTTGGAAAAATATTTGATTCGAAACTGTCCTTTGTACACATTTATTGACAAAAGGATAATTTCTCTTTTCATTGTTTCTATCTTGTTTCTTACACCATTACTGACATGGGGCAAAAGTTCGCATTAGCTTTTCTGAACGAAACTTGACTAGCTCTACCTAATGTTGGAAGGAAAGTGGCAGAAAATATCTAGCGATCGGAGAACAATAGGAAATATTACTTTCGATAATATTTTCACAATTCCGAGACTACGAGTGGATGCAGCTTTTTTAGGCCTGGTGGATTTACGCTGCCCCTGAAAAATAGCATTCATTTTGGGAAGCTCAGAAATATATTCAGACAAAATCAAAAGACCAGAAACAATTTGGCATCAGGATGTTTCAAATTTTTTGCAGGAACTAAATATAAATTTCGACGCCATTGACGAGTACAACCATATCAGGATTGTGTACCACCATGGCTCATTCAAACACCTGATATCAATTTTATCTTTGCATGAGAGGGCAGCAAGTCAAACCGTGCATTATGAATTTACCCGAAGAGGAACATAAATCCTCCTTTCGGGAGTGCATATCAGAGCGAAGAACCTCTTGATCATGTTTCATAGATCAGACAACTGACGGTACGCTCTCAGGGGTTTAAAGATGACACTTCCGGTGATATAAAAGTTGCGGCATTTCCAATCCATTTTCCTCTAATGGCTCAAAATCGAAGAACACCGCATTGAAAAGGCAATCTTTTAATCCGAAACATTTCGATTATCTTCTAAAACTCAAATTACTTATCTCTGGATTCCCAGTCATGTGGGTATAAAGGGGAATGAACAGGCTGATAAAGCAGCTAAGACTGCTCTTCGCCTAGCACAAACAGATTTGAAACTACCATACACCGACATCAAACCTTCAATTCAGTCAGCCATCAAACACCATTGGCAACAAAGGTGGTCTACCGAAACAAACAATAAACTGTTTAAAATTCAACCTACACTCAATCCTAAACTGTCCAGTCGGAGAGACCGCAGAGAGGAAGTTGTTCTCTCTCGGCTCCGAACTGGACACACATATTTTACACATTCCTATCTATTGAGAGGGGAGGATCCTCCTACATGTCATGCATGTGATTCTCCTCTCACAGTGGAGCATATCTTAGTGCACTGTATTGATTTTAAGCACATACGAGATAAGCACTACGATGTCTCCGACATGTACACTTTGTTTCATGCCGTGAGACATAATAGTATTTTTAATTATCTCAAAGAAATTGGTATTTTAGATAAAATATGAACGTTTTTCTCATCATATCATCGTATCAACTCAACATTTCATCGTTTCATCAACATTTTGCATGAGTTTTCTCGTGTGTTTTAGCCAAAACTATTTTATCACATGCAAACCTTTTTTATCAAATAAACGTTTACAATCTGTGTTTTAATCCTTACTTGCCTTTTCTTACCCTGATCTTTTATCCTGATATTAATGCCTGACTTGTAGTTTGGCCCTAAATGACCTTAGTTGTCGATGGGCCGTAAAACTCAAACAAACAAACAAACAAACATAACTGGAATTACGTCACACTGTTAGCTCGGACTAATCCTACCCAGCGGAAGTGTTTGCTCGAGACGATAACCCTACCTCAGGTGAAAGCCCTGTGTGAAATCATCCGGAACGTGGTATACAACCCGGCCTTACCTTCTTCTACTTTATACCTGAAGAAGTTACGTAGATACAAGAAAGTACTGTTTCGTTTAGCAGACAGGGGTGTATCTCAAGAGGAAAAGAGACGGATACTACAAACAAGAGGCGTGTCGTTCTTGAGTTCACTACTCAAACCCGTTTTACCGAAATTGGAAATACTGGTGAAAAATGGCTAGCGAATACGTCGTATTACCGAGGGAAAAATACGAAAGTATGCTACGATTGAATGAAGAACAAAAACCGGAAGAGAAGAAGAAGAAGAAGAAAGAAGAACAACGGGCGGTAGTAGTAACTTATGCGGGAGACGGTCCACCCGGAGAACGTAACAAGTCATTTTTATCATGGATGAAATTATGAATAAAATTAAATAAAAGAGTTATCCGTTGTTCTTTCTTCTTTCTTACACTCCTTCAAAAAAAAATATCTGTCGACGATGTAGCATTTTTTTTTTTTTTTTAAAGTCTTAACCCTTCAGACTTATTTATAAGTCTTTACCCTTAAGACTTTGCCCTTAAGACAAACAAAAAACGAGATTTTTTTTTTTTCTTTTTCATTTAATATCGCAAATTGTTACAACAAAATAAAAAAAACACCACGCGCGGGCGGGTTTTCAACTCATCTTCTCGTGGGAAGGACGCCTCCTCAATGATTGCGAGAACACGACATCGGTTTCTGAATCCAGACTGGTCATAGAAATGGTCTCCGGAATGGTCGATGCTGTCCGTCTCCTGATACCATATATGATTGCTAGGCATAGCAAAACGACAACCAACACGACCAAGCACATCAACACGATGAAGAGGATACCTGTTTAAAAAAAAAAAAAAAAAAATAATATATATAACACCTGTGATATCTTCAAGTAGAAAAAATTACCAAAGTATTATCCATTTTTTATTTAAAGTTGAGCGATCGTTCTAACTCACCGTCGACAAACGGGTCGGCTAGGTCTTTGATGGTCGAGGCCTCTGTCGGCTTATCGGTGGACGTTTGGTTGGCGGCTACTTCAAACGGCAGTCCCGGCGGTAGGGGTGTCGTGTCGTACCGACTGTCATTTGCCTGTAAGAAAGTCAGTTTTTAAGTTTAGAAGTCGCTATTACTTACTAGACTCGTATATCACGTCTCTGTTATTAATATAACTTATTATTAAAAAAATAAAAAAAATAAAAACTAGACTCGTATATCACGTCTCTGTTATTACTATAACTTATTATTAAAACTTTAGTAAAGGAAAAAAAAACTTACCGTGGTGGTGGTGGTGGTGGTGGTAGTAGTAGGCAGGTAGGTTGTGGATCGTCTCCTCGTTGTAGAAACAGATGCACGGCGTGTTGTTGTTGTTGTTGTTGTTGTTGTTGTTGTTGTTGTTGTTGTTTTCATCATCATCTGTTAACTATTAAAAAAGATATAAATCGGTAAGAAAAAAAAAAAACTACCACATTTTCTCTCCTCTCCTTTAAGAATATTTCATCATGGTTAAAAAAAAGAAAAAAAAAAAAAAAAAAAACAAAAACAAAAACTTACGTTACACTCCGCTTTGTTTATAATGAGGGTGGCGTTGGTCCATCCTAAATCGTACATTGTCGAACAGTTGACGGTCTTAGTGCTGTCAATGCCGATGTGGGTCACACCAGGAGCGGACATTGCCCTCAGGCCGAAGCTCAACACTCTTTTGAAATTCAAACGGGTTATCCTGGAAGGGAGGGTGATGTCTGCTGGGACGACGAAAACGGAAGTCTTGCATTCAATTGAATGCTGCTTCTGAAGACAGTTTCCGGGGAATCTTCCAGCAGCCCTTGTCAGCGCTATCATCATCATCATCATCATCATCATCGTCGCCGCCATCTTGTCAACCAAGTGAGGGGGAAGAAGGGGACACCCGACCCCGCGCATGCGCCTATCGATACCTTATCGATACCATATCAACTCCCTTATCTATTCTACGTAACTTCCCCACCCCACCCCTGTTTTTAACTGTTCTATTCTACATTTTTAATATATATACATATCTTTGTATTTACATATGATTTTATATCAGATGCGGGTACGTTTTTTCTAAAAAAATCTATTTCTGAATTATACATTTTTAATATATATACATATCTTTGTATTTACATATGATTTTATATCAGATGCGGGTACGTTTTTTCTAAAAAATCTATTTCTGAATTATACCATTCAAAGTCATCGGAAAAATCTATTTCTGAAATATAGAAATCCCATACATTTTCATGGTCACCACCTATCCAACCTAACCTACTATCATATCGAGGTATTACACGTATAATAATCCTTTCTATACCCTTATCGCTGAGAGAACGTCCAAACTTTATTACAGATAATAGTTTCTCCAATATCTCATGACTAAAATTCCACGGGCAGCAACCGAATAACACCTTTCCTACATGTACAAGTTCGTAATATTTTGAGAATTTTACCCGGAATTTCTGGATAGCTTTCTCCATCACATATTTCTTGTAAGTTTCGGTAGAGTCTATCATGCTAGCGCTGTTTACTTGGTACACAGCTTCCAATACTTCCCTACTACATTCCGAGACCTCCTTTATTATAATACTTAAACAAAATGTTGATAAAGACTTAGGCTTGACCTAAAAAGACAGAAAAAAAAGGGTCAGTCGGAATTTGGGTCTATGGTTATGTCTAAGGGTTCCGTTCTTATACCGTCATCTAAAACCCTCCTTTTTACATAATACCCCGTAAACCCACAGCGGTTTTGTTCATAGGTGAAGACAGTGTTGTTGACTACTCTGAACCCTCTATTAATTCCCGACCTCGTTTCTTCTTTGAACAGTACGTCTTTATACATATTGATAGGGTGACGTAACTGACTCTTGTTTATACCTTTGCAACTGAATTTACTCTCTACCGTATCCCCAGCACTCTTCTGCACGGCATACGTCTTGGCACAAAGACAAACCATACTCTGTCCAGTCATTTCCACTTTGAAGAGTCCTGGGGTACGCTTTGTGTATGCCCTAGCCTCCGGAGTATCTGTGCGGGGAAACCAATGATTTTTCTCGCGCACAAATTCGTCCTTTAGCTCGGGACGGATTAGATCTTCGAGACATTCTCCCGACAGTGCCATGTAGTACGAATCCGTATCCATCGCCATAAGTTCGAAGTCTCTACGATCTACGTACTTATCTAAACAGTCATAGTAAAAACTTAACATCCTAAGTTTTGCATATTGAAGAATGAAAAATCCTATTTGTATGGGTATGTCTAGTTGGATTCGAGATTTGCTCGATTCGATTTCGTAGTAATTATCACCAAGTTCGGTCAATGTTTGAAAGTTTTTACTATTAACACGACAGTACGCTTCATCGTCCGAGGCGTAATAGTTCACGTTACTGTGCCTGTCTTTTCTCATGAGCATTGAACCGTACGAGGAATTACCGATTAACTTGTTTGTTTCGGCGATAATGGACAGTCTCGGATCCGCGTCACCGGCCCTTCTAGCGTCACTTATATCTTGCGTAAAACGTTTAAAGCAATATTTAGGGTCGTACTCGACCAACTTGTACACGCGTGTTACCTCCAATCCGTGAGAGACATACCATTTGATTAGCGGCGTGGCCAACAATATCTGACGTGCTCGCATCCCTCCAATTAACAACCTTCGCGGCTTTGTAGAAGTGCCTATCTTTCTGCCTAACTCCTGTGTGTACCTACCTATCGCTTCGTATGGTACGCTAGTATTGCCAAATATCGGAGACATTTCTCCGAACTTGTCTCTCAAGTGGTCAGGTACGCTGATGTCCACTTCAACGGCTCCAAATATTTTATCCGTCATAATAGCGTGCAGAATAGACTCGGGAGTCCTACAATCATGTTTGTCGCGAGTAGAGCGATTGCAGTATTCGCGCATTTCATCATTTTCGCGTAGCATGCAGTCGAACTCGCACTCCCAAATGTGGCAGACACGGTAGCCGCGTGAGCGTATGTAAGTTCGCCGCGATATCGTTCGCTCGCGTAATCGCCTCTGTTTAGCCGGGTCGACATTTTTCAGACAGTCGTGGCCGTGGAAATAGCAACCGTCAAACTCGTAAACGGTCTGAGTACGTGAATCGAAACCATCGACTCTGTACGGCCCAATTCGTATCTCTCTACCGCTATTCATACGGTGTTGTATCTCACAACCTGTATTCTCTGATACCCAGTCTAGCCACTTAAAGGCTTTTAAGTACTTATCCCGTTTCTCTAACTGGAAGCCAGTCTCCTCGCGCCTTACAGAATAAGGACCAGTAGGCATCGCCTCGGACAGACTGTGAAGATATAAAGCATTAGCATCTAGTCCTAGTATACTTTTACACGGTTTAGCGCCGTCACGGATCCTGGTGACGTCCTTCTCATGGAATCGCCTAAATACTATAGCTGGACCGCCGACAATGTTGCGCTGGAACATGCGATGAATACTTTCATCTCGTCTATCAAACAAAGAGAAGTGGGCCTTTCCCTGAATAGATCTAAACAAGAGTGTCCGGGCGACGCCCGGCACTGATATACATGTTTTGAATACGTCTACATTCTGCTGGTGGTAATACTCTAGCAGTTTCTGTACTGCGTCCCTGAATGGTTGTACGTCGAGATTGTTGTAATAAATGAGATAGTCTTTGAATGTGGACATGTTTTCATCTACCCATAACTTCTCTAGTTCTGAGTACTTATCTCGACCATTCTTAGGAGGGGTCTTCAACCCTAGTTTCTGCAGTGCCTCGCGCTCGGGTATTCCGTCCTTCATAAAGTTTTCGTACGCAATACGTTCCGCTTCCAACACGTTACACTGCTTTAGCTCGCTATAAAATGCATCATAGGCAGGCAAATGTGGCAATTCTAATTTATCGGGATTGTCAAAGAAATCGTAGCAAAAGTAACCTTTACGTACCGCACCCGGATGATACGCCTTAATAAACTGATCATAAGAGCTGCCGGCAGCAAGGAAGTTGCTAATATCTATAAACTTGAAACTTTCCGTGCTGATACACATGTATTGATTACATTTCTTCACTACGAAGCTCTGGTTATCAAGTTCATTGTCCATATGTAAGTGCTTGACCAGCACTGTTTTGATAAGGTTAAGATCATACTTTGAACAGTTAAATCCGATCACCGGTATTTGATCGAGATAGCGTAGCAGATTATCACGCGCTTTCCTCAGCTCTTTAAACCTGTAATCTATGAGATTGACCGTTTCGTCCTCAGACATATCCCCTTCCCTCCCGACTAACTCTTCGTCTAACTCCTCCAATATACCCCCAAACCGGCGCCTCATCTCTTCAGCTGCCGCGCACTGAATCATCTTTAGATAATCGACAAACTTCTTTACTAATACTTGCGCATCGCCAGCCTCCACTATGCAATAAGGTTCCTCGAAACCCGGGACATTCGAACATACACTGCATGATACTGGCACGTGCTCCTGTTCGTATCTATCGTCGGACGGAGAGCGGAGCATTGCCTCAAAATCATAGGTAATAAAGTACGGATAAAACCTGTCTTCCGCTGTCGTAATGTAGCCGTAATTCTCTAAGTTTTGAAATACGGATATTGGATTCGAGTGATAACCTCCTGGATATACCAGTTTTGTCGCGTTCTCACATTTTTGTTCGTGACGACGGAGATCACACGCAGTTTTGAACATTTTCTGACAACATCGACAAACGTATTTCTGACTGTAAGCCTGAAAAGATTTTATGTAGCTCAAGTGTTGACCATACATATTCAAATTTATGCTATGACTGTAACAACCAAAAGTTCTGTTTACAAAGCAAACACTTCCGTCCTCGTTTAAGCGGAAAACATTCAGATTGACCGAAAAATGTTTTTCTATCTTGGGCAAGTCCGACAAAGGCACGCCGGGAAACCGCTCTATGCTACACGTATTGTCTGTGAAGTCCCTAAACAACTGCGCGGCGGTGCGTTCTATGTTCTTAACATCTCTAACCCTATCATAGGCCAAACAACGAAACAAGCAGAGATTGTCGGTAAACGCCCTACCCGTGCGAGCATCGTTGGTGAGTGAAATTATTGACTTTTTAGATTTTACATAATCCGGAAGTACCGTTCCGGCCCCGAGAGGAAAACTAGTTCGTGTGACCGTCCAGCGAACATTAGTGATACGGTATACTGTCCACTTAGTTGACGGTCGTTGCTTGAAAATGGAATACAGAATATCTATGTTCCTCAGTGTATGTACTAGACTGTGCACACCCTGTACATTGTTCACTAAATGGGGAGACTCAAAAATTGTCTCATTGTTGTGAGGGTAGAAATATCTGAAGTTACCCTGAACGTCCCTTAGAACAAAACCGAAAGACCCGTTTATTTTAAAAGCCAAATTTTGCTCCGAAAATATCGTCATGAGCTGACTTTCAATGTCCTCAATGCTTAGTGCATCATCCCCAACACTGAAGTTATAGTAATCTTGAATCTTGCCTTTCTTATGGGGCATACTAATAACTTTTCTGTACTTTTGTAAGATAGCGCGATAAGCTTCGTTAGTTTTCTTCGTTAGTTTCATCATTTTTTTCTGACTGACTTTCACGCTGCTCTACACTAGCCCTTCTCTGTCGTTTCCTACCACGTTCACCATTGTGGTGGTCAGCATGTGTCGCGTGCTGTTCAAGCTCGTCACGCGTCTCAAACTGGCTACCACAATGGTTACAGTGATTCTCTGCCGTATCCGCATCTGATGATGTACCCGGTCTAACTAATCTATCACAATCGTTTCTACTCTGGGAGATACCCTGGCTATTCTCTTTTTCCCACCCTCTTTTCCTTTTCCTCCATTTTTCTAGTAAAGAAAAAAGAAAAGAAATACATAAGATTAATTACAAGAATATCGATAATGACACTTATAAACAGATCTATTTTTAAACAATGTACGCGAAATAGAAAGTTTTATAATTACCCTTCTCTTCATTTCCTCCTTCTCCTCCTGCACCTGTTCCCAGAGTTCGATTTTTCTCCGCTATTAAAACAATATATATACAATCTTTTACATGTATTCGTGCTTTCAATTTAACTGTTTAATCTAGGAAAAAACAATGAAAATAAAGCGGAAAATAAACGATTTGCCACAGAGACCAACAACTCACCATTATCATCTATATGATATCCGGCAGCTTCGTTTAGTTCCCGGATCATTTTCAACACTGAACTTACTCCACTGTCGATCTGTTGATTAATTAATTATAGATCATGAATTTAAGTTGAAAAAAAAAAAAAAAAAAAAAAAAAAAAAAACTTAACCGTTGGTTCAAATCATGAAATACTAATAATTTACATACATGTTCATCGTCAGCTTTTCTTTTCTCCTTATCCTCCTTAACCCACTTGTCAAACAATTCAAAGTCTGATGAATCTGGCTCCTGTTTTTCGTCCGACCATCTTTCGAAATGGGGATCCATGCTGAAGCTTTCGTTTGTTGAGAAATGGTAACGATTGTAACACAAACTCTGATTTATAACCCTGTCCCCGTTTCTAACGACAACCAAACACTGAGGATATGCTATATATTATCGTTACTCCTGTCAATAGTATGCTCCAGGTGTGTATAATACCTAATCAACAACAACACGTTTCGTTATCAAAACCAATAGCGATATTTTACTTCGGTTCCTGTATTCAAATATTCTCCCTCCCCTCTTTTTATTAATCCATGTTTGAACACATCATCGTTATGTACGTTCTCTAATCAAAACCATGGCACTTGTAGGTGCGAGTTCTTAGATACCGCTACAACAAATCTCCACGTTTGTCAAACATAACCCAGAGAACACGTTAATATTACATAAAATGTAAATAACAACAGCACATTCTCTTATCAAAACCCTTAGCAATATGTTGGTTCAACTACGTATAATCCTTTCAATTATATTAATCCGCTTTATCAATATTTGTCAAGGATTACTTCTAGGTCCCGTATTCTTACGTCACCCTAGTTACAACGTTGTTATTACGTCATTTGGGGAGCAACGGCATGCACTATACAGTACTTATAACATTTTTTCACAGTTGTTCATATGGGATCCAGCGAATATGATTTCGATACGAGTGTCCGACATTTGTTGTGATACAGGATTGTACGTATTTAAACGTGATTCTTGTTAAGAAGCGGAGGACTGTTCTCGCTCAGATGGTAGACTACCTTACGTTAACTATAATATGCGGTTTTCATGTTCGACAGCATGTTTGAAATCATAAATTTGTGTCTATCATTCAGAGTTTTATAATCATTTAGCGATTGTGTGTGCTGTTGTCAGAAAGTTAAAGAAACATGCAGGCTACAGTAAGGGACATAATAGCTGGTCTTTTTTGGACTTAGGCCTAACCGTGTTAGGGTTTACACAGGGGCACGTAACATATTCATTAATGATTACGCCTAGTAATATACATGTACGTCATATTCTAATAGGATATGATGCACAGTGCTGACACATGATCAAAATATATATGCTAACAGCATTTACGTGCCAATGTGCAACAGGTAGGCCTAGATGGCATATTTTAACAGTTGTCTCCATGTAACACAAACTAATCCGCGCACGTGAAATGCCATGTAAGATAGATTTATCATACATAGCTATCTTACATGGGCAAACTCTATATAACAGCGTGATATGAGAGAAAATGTTGTATTACATATTTTCTAAAATTACCCTGCCTGAAGCATGCATGTTTATACAGAATCCGTATCAAATGTAAATATATAGTTACAGGTCAAACATCTGACAAAATGAATCAAAAGTTCACCTAATATGATGTAATATTTAATTTAAGGTGTTTACGAGTTACGTCAAACTGAAATGTGTTAATTTATTTCACAATTTCCTTTAGCATGCATGCCTGCTAAAAGAAAAGTCCACTGTACGTAGTGCATGTAGCAGACTACACATATGACATAGTTATACAAAGTTTATTACACAATTTTCCTTTAGATGCATGCCTGATAACAAAAGTCCACTGCACATAGTGCATGTAGTAGGCTTCACATGCGACACACTTATTCAAATTTTCATTACTAGGGTATATTATCATATATTTGGGAAACAATATCAATAGTTACTATTGTTTTCTGTTTAGAATTGCAAAAAAAGCCATAACTCATTTTTAAGTTGCTTCCTCAATTGTATTTTTGAAAATTCTGTGTTTGGAAGTCTGTTGTTGTGTTTAATGTCATTTCTGCATTTCCATATTGTCCACTTCATGATACAAATAAAAGTGTTTATTAATAAAACAAGACTACTTTTACCAGGATATATTCAGGTACAACGTTTTTCATTATGGTATCTATATAATCCAAAATAAGTTTTGTATAAGCACACCTGAAGAATAAATGTTGTATATATTCATTTTCGACATTGCAGAAATGACATTTTCCATCTGAGTTACCGAATTAATTTATCTTCTTTTCTGTATATAAAAGTTGGTGGATACATTTTCATTGACATTCTTAAGACATGTTAATATATTAAAACAATCTAACCAGATATCTTTCCATTGAAATTGTATTTGATAAAGGTTCTCCCATTTTATTTCAACATCGGGTCTATTATTCCCGTTAAGTTTCATACTGACTGATTTGAGTTTTAGTTCTTGTATTCGATTATTTTATTATTTCGATCAATGATATTCAATTCCGAATCCACAAAAATATTAGATTTTTCTACATTTAATATATCTTCATCGCGTTATATTCGTTTATATTTCATTGGTATTGTAAACTTCTATCTTGATAACTCTGAAATGCAGTTTCTTTTATCTCTTAGTTTCCCATATATATCTTGATCACTATTGAACTGTTTCTGTGTGGAATCCCATACATCACCTTTTGTATGTATTCCACTGCTTGAAAAAGGAGTTAAAGAAAAGTGGTTTTCTGTTAATGACAATCATATGATTGCCAAATAATTCTTGATTTAAAAGTTACTGTATGTTTCTTCCATCATTAGCTCTTAAAAGTGTGGACCATGCTGATAACAAGTTTTTGTAAAATTTAGAAATACTGTGGCCAACTTTTTGAATTTTTCACCAGTTTTCTGAGCTGAACTTCACAAACCCAATATTTACAGGCAAAAAATGTTATATATTTTCTAATTTTTAATTAATTAGTTTGACCTCTGAAATTACCATGAGCGCAGAAAAAATAGGATATTCTGAATAGCATACAATATGCAGCTGATACTAATGTATCTTCATGCAACATATTTTGCTTATCACTGAGGGGCCGTAAAACCGCCCAAACTGATACCCCTCCTTTGAGACAGTTCTCTTCAGTACTTTTTGAGAAATAGCGGTAACAAACATCAAGTGCCAAAATCCAAGATGGCTGCCTTGCGGCTATATAAATTTCCCGATCAGTCTGAAAATCTGAGTGCCCTAGTGGAACCTACATGTGAAATTTGAGACGGATCCCTTCAGTACTTTCTGAGAAATAGTGGTAACAAGCATTGTTTACAGACAGACCACGGACGAAAGGCGATTTGAATAGCCCACCATCTGATAATGGTGGGCTGATAAACCATGTGACTATATAGGCTTTCTGAGAGTCTCTTGTTGGAATTGAAGAGGTGCACATACTCTTGTTGGAATTGAAGAGGTGCACAGACGGAAGAAGAACTATTTGAAGGCATGGAAACTAGATCATCTTCATCTATTTTGAAATTCTCCAAGCACAGGCCCAGTTAATGTGAAACTAGGAGTAGTGATATTGCCCAAAATATTTTATCTGATAAGGACCTGAAAGCGGCAATATAGAGTGCATTCTTAAATGAAATTGAGGACAGTACCAAGTATCTGATGCAAAGGCGCCTTAGTTATCTAGGGTACAATGTTTTGTGTTCATTCAACTGGGAAGCTGTTGTTGATAAATTGGTGAACGAAACTCCTCTTCTTGCTGATGTGTTCCTCACAGTTTCTACAAGAAGGAAAGATGTTGGCAAATAAGAGCATTTGAAAGAGTTACTCCAGAACTTGATCTGATATATGTGATTTTGATGAAAAGGCGTTTCAAAGATTTGTACAAAGAGTGGTCACGATGGCTTTAGCTGAAGAACAAGTTCACCAGAAGGTGATATACCTTATGTTAATCAGCAGTTTTCTTCAAGTTGTACATTGAAGCTTTTAATTACTAACAAATTTACATCAATTTATATAAGGATTAACTTGGATATAACACAAACATCAGGGTGTGCTTTAAAACAACTGTGAAGCAGTGAATGATGAGAATACAGCTTTTTTTGTTATAGCTCCATAATATTTTTTAAAAAAATCTACTCAAGTTAATCTGTATACAGTAACTATTCAATCTTAATTCTGAAATTGTTAGCATGTTGAAGGGCTCTATTTTTCTATGAAATCACTGTGCTGTTGTTTCAGCCAATAAAAGATGACGTTACAGATGACAACGTCTTTTTTAATGTTATAAGATTATAACGTAGTATTTAAGCAAATGAAAATGCTGCAAAACAAGCTTAAGGTAGATTGAATTATTGCCTAATGAAAGTTGTAGGTAAATCAAGGTAGAGTGTCCATTTTTGTATGGGAGATCCAGGCTCATATAAACAACTATCATGAGGGTCAATATGAAAATTTAGATTTCTATATAAAGAATTTTGATATAATTTTGTAACAAGCATTTTCATTGGCTTAAAAAATGTTTTATCTTTAATGTAAAAAATTGACTTTCTGTTTATAATGTTGCATTTGATTGGTTGATACGACAACGTAAAAAAGGGAAAGCATGTGTTTAAAAAAACTTTTTATTTAAGAATATATTAGCTGTCTAATGGGAAAACTTAAAACATCGCTTTTATAAGAAATTTGCTGCATACCGCCTGGTAGTTGTTTATTCTTTAGGTCTCGAGTAACCAGTAACTATTATAAATTCGTTGACCGAGTTTTCGTTTTTGTGTAGAGGTCCTTTACATAATGTCATTTAAGCAATGAACGTCTGTCAATTGACATTCAAAGCCTATATGAATGCCAACTCGACAGGCAAATTCCATGAACCACCCTAGCGCTTCATGTCGAATTTGCATCTGTTCATAAGGGCTATGAATGCCAACTGAAAGATGTTCAATGCTTATATTTACATTTGGTTACAATTTTAGGATGAAAGCCCAAAGGATTTTGCATCTATAATGAATAAATCTTTCGCTAGTATTGTCGAGGACAGAACAGCCATTTTCCGCTGGTACGACTATTTTGATGTCTTAATGTGGTTAGAGGACTAAATGAATGCAAACTGCGCTTGGTAAGGTTACATTGTGGGACTGCAGTGAAAATGTAAATATAGTTGATTATGACGTCACTTTTAGCAGTTGTGAAGCTGTAAAAACAAAATATCTGACTGATGGTTGTTTCCTTAATTGAATATAATCAAGGGGGGGTGTAACTACTTTAATTTGCAAAGTAAAAGTTAAGAAACTGAGTCTTTTATATACAAGTATTTAGTTGAAAAAAAGACTAAAACTCTTCCAGCAGGTTATACCAAAGAATCAATTTATATTAACACCCATCAAGTAATTAGGAGCTAACAGCTTAAGGAAGGTTTTGCTAGGTTTAGTGATATCATGCACTGTACAAAAGACAGACAAAAGAAATCTTAATAAATATTAACCAAGATATGCTATGTATATTATAATACAGACATAGTCTTCGTTACCTAATATAATGGCAGAGCATATCTAAACATAATACAATCCTTCTACATAACTGTGTTTAAATTTCATGTTATTTGGGTTTTTTTGTAATATCATTTGTTTTGTTTTTTCCATTTAACTTGTTTTTGTGTTTCAATTGTTATTCAAATTTTTCAGGTTTTTTGAAATGCTGACAGATTCCTGTCTAAATATTGTTGGGTTACAACGATGAGAAAAGTTTGTCATTCATATCTCATATATCTATATATTAATTGTAGTGTTAATTTCATTACTTGCTCCATGTACAACAAATATGTAATATAGACCAGTTACACATTTCATTTATATCAAATATTATGCAGATTTAACTCTATCTTTCTTAAAGATGCTCCACCGCCGACAGACCATAAATGGTACTCATCATTTGAACAACAATTGGTGTTTAATCGTGTATATATATATGTCTAATTAACACAAAAAAATAATATAAAAGAATTTATTTTGCTTTGGTGCATGCGCAGTCAGAACTTCATTCTATATAGAACATAGTGCCACGGAATTTTTTCGGGATGCAATTAATTATTTCTAATATTTTTATCTTGAAGTGAAATTAGAAGCTCAAACTTTTCAATGGTTGTAATGGTGTAAAAGTAAGTAACTTTTGTAACTGAAAAAAAATACCAAACCGGCTGATACTGTTTTTGATAGTGAAAAAATACCATTTATCAGCGGTGGAGCATCTTTAAATGAAGAAAAGTTTATATTTAAAGTAGTTATGTACGTACTGCAAGACATTCATGCATTGTGTGACCAAATGACCATTTCAAGCCATTATGAATAAGTTTTATTTTAGTTTATTAGGTGTATGACAGACTTCTAATCTATGGGGATTACAGATTCACATTATGTTGCAACTAAAAGCCAGAAACAGATTAGAGGACATTTCAATGCCAATCTCATAGATGTCGTGAATAATGGTAAGTAATAAATCAGTTGGACTTCCGGTTGGTCAAGCGAGTCGGACGGTCGGTGATTTTGAGCTCGCATATATATCCATTTATTAGTGTCTTTTTGAAGGATGTAGAATCTATTTTCTTGCTGACCATGTGTAGGAAACTTAAGTGAATCATCCTGAAAACGAATTTTGACCAAACTATATCCGGAATGTGAGATTTGAAGATTTTATTTTGGAACAATGGACTGAATCGACACAGTGACTACTGCTAACCAGTACATGCACGCGCTACAGGTGTGATATACGTACAGACAGGTGCCCGATTTATAGATTTCCATACAGAGAAAGTTACCCGTTTACTTAGGAATCATGAGCCAAAGGAGAACCCCATCGACAACTGCAACCAAAGGAAAGAAGAGTAGTAGAGAAAGTGGTGTTGGAGTGGACTTTGAGAACCTCGGTATGGACGATAAATTAGAGGAGATAAATAAGACACTCCGGACACTCATAACTAGAGATTATATGGACTCAGTGGTAGCAAAACTAAAGAACGATATCCGGAAAGAGAACAGAGAAATGATGGAAAAACTAGAGGGTAGGATATTTGATCTAGAGTCAGAAAATGAGAAACTTAGACAGGCAATATCCAATATGGCCGCGAGATCGGACGAACTTGAATTCGGCCAAAGGGAAATGGAAGCTAAGTACAATGATCTTGAGCAGCATGGCCGAAAAAATTCGATCAGGATTACGGGTTTGATTGACCCTTCGGAAAAAGAAACTGTGGAGGAGTGCATTGGGCAGGTGGTGAAACTTGTTAATGAAAAACTGAAAGTGCCTCTACGCAGCGACGATATAGACATTGCACATAGATTAGGACGATATTCCAAGGACAAACCTAGGAACATTATAGTTAAATTTACGCATCGACGAAAGAAACACGAGATTATCAAAGAACGCAAAAATCTGAGACAATCTGGGATCACGATCTTTGAGGACTTAACGCCATACAACCAAGGTAGACTTCGCGATGCCTTCAAACTTGATTGTGTGAAATCCTCCTACAGTCTGGACGGTAAACTATTTGCAGTTCTGCATAATGGTAAAAAGAGACAACTTCGTTTTGACACCCCTCTAGAGGAGAACTTTCTTCTGAATGACGCCAACTTCTTACGAAGGTCGACTTATAATTGACTACGATGATCGGTATGTGACACTAGGGCATGATCGGATGCCCATTTTACCGATCGGTGGTGTATAAATTATATAGTGTTGGTTGTGTGTTATTTTGTGAAAAAGATTTCTGTGAGGAAGTGTATAGTGTGGATTTATATTCCTTATGATGCAGGTAAGCCAATTAAACTGTTGTATGTAGTTGGTTGTAAATTAATTTTAATTAAAAAAAATCGTATGGTGTAATTAGTATATACATATTTATACGTATAAAATTCACATACATGCACTCTACATATAATAAAAATAAGATGTAACGTCATTTTTATACGTGCGGTGCAACACAGGTAGAGTTGTGTATATACATCTGTACAGTGTATAACAATGCAGTAATATATATACATGCATGTACATGTACATGTAACTTTTATATCTTGCATCATGTACCTATTCCTTATAAAATAACAAGTTTAAATTATTCACCAAAGAACTCAGCTTATGGGTTTTATATATATATATATGTATATACACTCAAGAGTATGTAGTACTTTGATTTTGAGATGGCCTTATGTATTATCATTTGATTGTGAGAAAGCCAATCCTTACTATGATGCGATAATAGAGTGAAATAAAAACACGATATGCATCCAAAATGACAATTTAGGATGTTAATATGATAAAAATCAACATATTAAGCTTAATTTGAGAGGCAAATAGAATATGAGAACTTGCATTTAAGTACGCAAGGTATTTGTTTCCATTTTGAGATGACCCCCCATATATATGATTTAGAACATAATGTATTGTATTCAAATCTATGTACACAAGTAAGCAAAAATAGAATTTATTAACAAAAATAGAGGTTAAACAAGAACTTTATGACAATAATTTTTATTCTCACATTTAGCGGCATATTTTAGTCAAATTATGCTCTCGAGACAACCCTTTCCGCTGATGTACGGATCGTTCATTTTTGAAAATTGCGTACATGGTAATAGTAATTCTGCAAGAAATCAGACTTACTCTACATTGACTATTTCCCTCTACTTACTTAATTTAAATATTTTGTACAGTGTATATGTATGATACATACAGTATCTGTGTACTCAACGATTTATACGTGAGAAGGACAATACGCCGTGAAATTTATATATATATATATATATATTTTTTTATATTTTTCTTATTTATTCTGAATTTTGGCTTTTCTTTTGACTCGTTATGACAAATATTTGTTCAGAAAAATGGTATTTATTGCCATTCCATAGGCGTCTCGTGTACGTGCTGTTTAGTAAGTAAAGGTACTGAAAGAGACTGACAAATCCTTCGCACATGTGGATCCTTGATATATCATACAGCATTGGAATGTTCAGTTTAATGTACAAAGTACGCTATTGAGTTGTAGACATTTATGGATACAGATTTTTAAATATGTTTACAGTGTATATCGAAAAATGCTACTCAAAACTATTAAAAAAAAAGTTTTGACATGGCCGGATGTATTCCTTTTTTAATTTTGAGAAAAACCCCTAACCAGTATATAATCAGACTATACAGTGTTTGTTAGTTTGGTTTTTTTTTCAATTTTTATTACTTGTAAAATCAATATTCGAGGTTCTTTTAGCACAAAAAATAATGATGGTTTTATTTATATTTTACTGGTTGGAAGCAGTGCGGAAAAAACAACAACACAAAAACGGTCCATATGAGAATGGTACGATACACAATATAACTGTGTATATTGAAGTTCGGTTTGTTAGAAGAAGAAAAAACGTACATTTTTTTTCCATGAAACTATTTAAAGCCATCTGCTAAAAGGGGTACAGTGTATTTCTTTTTATTTCTCAAAAATCCGGAAAAATAATTGTATGTTTCGTAGAATAGTATTAGACTTCCGGTAATTTTATTGGCTTCCTGTCTGGTACGGATGAAGAATGACAGTGAGTGCGAGTTAGCAGTAGTCCATTTCTTTGTAACCACCCATGTTTTGTTTTACGTTATGTTTCTTCTTTTATCTGTCTTTCTCCCTTTTCTCCTTTTCAGCTGTGAATCAGTACAGTCGTTATTTACTAGACTATTTTCGCCCCATTTCTACCTTATCTTTCCTGTTTCTGCTTTGTATATGTGAGATGTGTAAGACCATTTCATTTATCCTCGATAATGGATAGTGACATCACTATTTTTTCTGTCAACTGTCAGGGCTTAGGGGATTTTAGTAAAA
This sequence comes from Argopecten irradians, assembly GCF_041381155.1. Taxonomy (NCBI): domain Eukaryota; kingdom Metazoa; phylum Mollusca; class Bivalvia; order Pectinida; family Pectinidae; genus Argopecten; species Argopecten irradians. The sequence goes on from NC_091148.1 coordinate 28,878,504, forward strand.
GAAAAGATGTATTTTCATATTTAAAGAATAAGAAACACAACATATATTGTTTGCAAGACACACATTTTACTGTAGAATTAGAAAATCAAATAAGGACAGAATGGGGCTTTGAATGCTTTTTCAACTCGTACAAATCAAATGCTAGAGGAGTAGCAATCTTGTTCAATAACAATTTTGAGTTTAAATTTAAGAAGATTAAGAAAGATAATTCAGGCAATTTTTTAGCTTTAGAGATTGAAATTGAGTCTGTAAATTTGAATTTAATAACAATATATGGTCCCAATAAAGATGAGCCTGATTTCTTCAGTATTATATCTAAAACAATAGAGGAATTTGGAAATGAAAAGTCTATTATTTGTGGTGATTTTAACCTGGTTCTTAACCCACAAATTGATTATGATAGGTCTTACAAACACATAAATAATCCACATGCCAGGGAGAAGGTGCTTAACATGATAGATGAGTATAATCTGATAGACATTTTTAGAGAATACCATCCAAATCTTAAAAGATACTCGTGGAGAAAAATAAATCCTCTTAAGCAATCTAGGTTAGATTTTTTTCTAATAAGTGATTGTTTATTACCTAATGTTAGCTCTTCCAATATTGAACCGAGCTATAGGTCAGATCACTCTATCACTACACTAGTTTTAAAATTTAATACTTTTAAAAAAGGAAGGGGTCTATGGAAATTCAATAATTCTCTTCTTTATGATACAGAATATGCTAAATTAATTAAAGATGTCATTACAGACACAAAAAAAGAATACTGTCTACCTATATATAATCTTAACAATATAAATAACATTGACGAGATGGTTTTACAGTTTAACATTGATGATCAGTTATTCCTTGAAACTCTGTTAATGAACATTAGAGGTAAAACAATATCTTATGCCTCTTATAAGAAAAAACAAAGAAACTTGAAGGAAAACGAATTGATTAAGTCCATACACAATTTGGAAAACAGTGAAATTATTAATATTACAGAAATTGAGAGGAAAAAAAAAGAATTAGAAGCCATTCGATTACATAAATTACGAGGAAGTATAATAAGGTCTAGAGCGCAATGGGAAAAAGATGGAGAAAAACCTACCAGTTATTTTTTTGGTCTAGAGAATCGAAACTTTACCTCCAAAATTATTCCCAAAATTCAAAGAGACGATGGAACCATAATAGAGAAACAAGAAGATATTTTGGAAAACATCAGACATTTTTATGAAGACTTGTATAAAGAGAACATACATTTACATGACATCGATCTTAATACATACTTGAATTTTAACGATATACCCAAACTTACTGTTACAGAGTCTCAGTCTCTAGAAGGTGAAATTACTTATAAAGAAGCTAGTAGCTTCCTAAAAAGTATGAAAAATAACAAAAGCCCAGGGTCTGATGGCTTTACGGTTGAGTTTTTTAAATTTTTCTGGATGAATATTGGTAAATTTGTAGTACGTTCTTTGAATTTTGGTTTCTCAAAAGAAGAATTATCAGTTACCCAGCGTCAGGGTGTAATTACTTGTATACCAAAAGGTGATAAGCCTCGACATTTTTTGAAGAATTGGCGTCCAATCTCATTACTGAACATAACTTATAAAATTGCTTCTGGTGTAATATCATACAGAATGAAAAGTGTTTTAAATAAACTTATAAATCATGATCAGACAGGTTTTTTATCAGGGAGGTATATTGGCGAGAACACACGTTTACTTTATGATACTATGAAATTTACAGAAGATAATGATATTCCTGGGATGATCCTTATGGTAGACTTCGAAAAAGCCTTTGACTCTGTATCTTGGAATTATATTAGAAAAGTCTTGAATTTTTTTGGATTTGGCAATGACATTCTAAGATGGTTTAATACTTTACACAATAATGTCACATCTACAATTAATCAAGGTGGGAATTTATCTTCTTTTTTTGAAGTCAAAAGATCTTGTCGTCAAGGCGATCCAATAGCCCCATACATTTTTATACTATGTGCCGAAGTTTTGGCAATTCGTTTAAGGAAAAACATTAATATAAAAGGAATTAAAACAAATGACACTGATATTCTTACATCCCAATATGCAGATGATACATTTCTTACATTAGACGGATCAGAAAAGTCACTTAGTGAGAGTTTAACAGAATTAATTTCCTTCAAACATATATCAGGTTTAAAAATTAATGTAGATAAAACTGAAATAATATGGATAGGAAGTATGAAGTACAGTAACGAGACTATGCTCCCAGAGTTCCATCTCAATTGGGGAAACACTAAATTCACATTACTTGGGATTGACTTTGATGTAAATCTAGATAACATGCCTAAGATGAATTTTGATAAGAAAATTGTGAAATTAAAAAGTTTAATTAATATATGGAAGAAAAGGAAACTAACACCTTTTGGTAAGGTTCACATTATCAAATCATTAATGTTATCTCAATTTAACCATTTGTTTATATCTCTTCCAAATCCAAGTGAAAAGGTGATAAAGGAAATAAACACACTTCTATTTGAATTTCTATGGGATAGTAAAACTGACAAAGTAAAAAGAAATATTGTTGTCCAAGATTATTGTAACGGGGGGTTAAAAATGATTAATTTACATGCTTTCATAAATTCTTTAAAATTAGGATGGATTAGAAGACTGTACAAGAAGGAAGGGAAATGGAAATTGATTTTGAAAGAAAATATTGATATTGATATATTACTAAATATTGGTGGTGAATATATATTGCAGTGTAGTAATTTATGCAAGAACAGTTTTTGGAAAGATGTTTTGAATACCTGGTATAAATTTAATAATGCTAAGGAAATGCTAGAGTTGCAGAAAAATTCATTTTTAACTAAATGCATTTGGCATAATAAGGATATAACTATAGCAGGTAAGCCCATTTTTTACAAAACTTGGTATAAATCAGGAATTCATTCTGTCGCAGATCTTGTAAAGAATTCTGATATATTTTCCTTTTATACATTAGAAGAGCTTTCACAACTATATTCACTCCGTACAAACTTCCTCCAAGTTCAAGGATTAATATCAGCAGTTCGGAAATGTTTGCCAAATCCATTGCCCCTTAATACTCCATCAGTTGTTCGTCCATTTTTACCTCCAAACATAGTACCTGTACTCCAAAGTTTTAAGGACTCTAAACTCTTTTATAATGTTTTTAATAAAACAACCACTGTAGCCACAGGTAAACTCAAATGGCAAGAACAATTTGAATTTCCTGACGGAGAATGGAGCAAAATTTTCAATATTCCGTATAAAATAACTAAAAATACGAAACTTCAATGGCTCCAATATCGTCTATCCCACTATATTCTTACTACAAACTCTAGTTTATTTAAATATGGTGCTGTGCCCAGTCCTATGTGCACACTTTGTAACTCCGAAAGAGAAACAATAATACATTTAATGTGGGAGTGCCAAGAGGTGCAAAATATGTTACAAAAATTTGAGACTCTTTTAGATGTACTTTACATTCCGTTTGCAGTAAATAAGCCGTCTTTTATCTTTGGACTTACGAACAATGGTATAAATGCTGCTGTTGATAATGTTATAATTCTTATTATTAAACAATATATTTATAGGACCAGATGTTTTAATAAATCTTTAAATGTTCATGCATTGGTAAACAATATAAAAGAGTATTACAACATACTAAAATATATATCAAATGGACAGAATGACAGTTTAAAAACAAAATTCGCCAATACCTGGAGTAAGTGGATAAATCTTATCCACCTTGACATATGATTGTCAAAGCTATCTGACAGTTCCTTTATAATTTTATATCCGAAGCAACTGTGATGTTACTAGCCACATCTCAAACAAATACATTTCTAACCACTTTCCTCTGCACCTTTCCTCTATTTTCTCTACCTCTCATTTTCCTCATCCTTTTACTTTCTTATTTTCTTTTTTTTTCTTTTTCCTTCTTCTTCTTTTTCTAAATTTTCTAGAATTAAAAATTTATTTTCATTGTTTTGTCAAGAGAATTATTATAACTGTGAGTGTGCTAGGCTGTGTGTATGAGTATGTTTATGCATGGAAACACAAGTATTTACTCTAAAAGTTTTATGTGTGAGGGTGTTTGTGTGTGTATGTGTGTGTGTATGTGCCTATGGAGTGATGCCTCTTATAAATGTATGTAAAACTATATTAAAATGTAAATTATGCATTTACCTTGTACATATATGTTTGGGTATATATAATGTATGTAAGGGTGTGATTGATTGTGTGTTTATGTATGTTTGTATGTATACATGTGTGTATATATGTAGGTGTGTGTGTATGTATATGTATGTGTATCTGTGTGTGTATGTAAGGGTATATGTATATGTATGATCGTGTATGTGTAGATATACAAAGGTATGTGTGAAAAAGTGATCGCATAAAAAAACATATTGAATTAAATTATATTAAATATAGATGATTAATTGTAATACCAATATGATTTAAAAATAAAAGAATTATAAAAAAAAAAAAAAAACTGTTCCCTTTACAGAGGAAACGTTTACGAAGTGATGCTTTGACAAACAGAGAAAAAAATTATCATCTCTCCCCGATCACGTTTGATTTTTTTCACCTGCCATCTCTCTTTATTTATGTATAAGCTTTTATACAACAAAACAAGTATTGAGCTTGAAACACTCCATGGAGAGAAAGTCAGACTATCAAAGGTTGATGCTAATGGAGATGATGTGAAGAATCATTATGAACATTGCAAAGATCTCGCAGTTTCAGTTACTGATGCCCACATCATTGAAGCCGCATTGGAGTTTTTCGGAATGGAATCTGTCAAATCTTCACCAACTACAAACGTTCCTAGGCATTTCCATAAAATCACAGAAGAAGAACAATTTGAAGTGCAATGCACATCACTGGAAAAAATGGCGGACCAATTTGTTATTCAGGAGGCAGAACGAAATTATCTGATTGAAACCAGCAGCAAGAATGTGATGACTGTCCTGGTTACCATGCAAGATGGAACACCGCTTCAGTTGGTAGTGCCATTGTCAACACTCAATACAGTGTCAGATAAAAGTTCAACCAAGAATACAGATGGAGTCAACAGCTATGCAAAAAGGGTATTAGAGATTGGGTTATTATACAAACGCCTTCTAAATAACGTAAAAATTCCCAACAAAGACCGTGTGTTGCCACTTTTGTAGTATTTGATGTGTGTACTTAAATTCAACAATAACAAATCTAAGTATGCTTTGGAAATTTTGAGATTTTTATGTTATCAGACATGCATACTGGATGAAACAACAGCATATGACATATTTCATGGATTGTTCGTAAACTCACAGGGAAAGTTTGACACTCTCATCGGGGCAGATTTGCAAATGGAACATCTTGTTCGCATGATCAAAGGACACGTGAAGTCAGTACAGTCCAACAAATCCCAAAAGACACTAGCTAAAAGAACAGCTGCATTTGCAGACATGGACGTTATTTCCTCACAATTTGATTCAGTGATAAATGTCATAAGACGAGCTTAAAATCATAAAATTGAATCAGCAGTTCAAGACGAGGAAATGGTGATGGCAGGCTTAAAAAGAGTGCACCCTTCCAGATGCATGTAGGACGAGAATTACCATCATATTCATAGCCAGTTCAGAGTCCACTGAATCACATGAATGTTGCAAAACTTACTGAATGGATTCGAGAACACCAGTATACTTTCTTTCACGAAATTGGTAATTAAGTTGTGGCTGGACTTGCATACCAATCCTCGATATCAGGGGTTACTATGACTGTCGTTCTTTCCACCCTAGACTCGTTACTCCAGCGGTTACTATCAATAACATTACATCCACCCATGGACTATCTGGTAGTGAAACTGAAGACAACAGAAGACACAGGTAATTTGATTCTTTGATGTACATCAAAGGAATAGTAGTATAATGGTTCACTGTGGTTGACTGTTCATGTGTTGGTTTGAAATTGCTGTAGTCTTCAAAGGGAATATTCTGTAGGTTTGTGATATATATTGTCTTCAAAGGAAGATTCTGTTGGTTTGTGATATATATAGTCTTCAAAGGAAGATTCTGTAGGTTTGTGATATATATAGTCTTCAAAGGAAGATTCTGTAGGTTTGTGATATATATAGTCTTCAAAGGAAGATTCTGTAGGTTTGTGATATATATAGTCTTCAAAGGGAAGATTTTGTAGGTTTGTGATTGATCTGTTTGTTTCTCATGAACTGCCTCTAGTTTTACTATTAAATAGTTCAGGCCAATTACATTTGAAGTTTCAGAGCCTTATATAATACAGGAGATAAAGCTTAGAGAAGCTAAGGTAAAAGTTCAAAGTGTAGGTCACAGTGACCTAGTCATGGGAAATCTCAGGAGCAGTGACTTAATGACAAGTTATATGTGCTGTAATTTCATTTCATATTTTTACATTGAAATATGAAAATGTTAAGTGATTTCTGATGGTATGTTTTCATATATATATATAGTCTATAAATTCTGTGTTGTAACTAATTTTTATAAGGCATTATACATGACATTGTTTGTCTGACCATTTGAATGATTTTCATACCCCAATTCAACAAACCTTATGGTTTTTAATAGGTACATGAAATATGACTTTAAGGAAATAGTGCATAAGCAGTACCTCTTGTAAACAGTTACGCATGTATTATCATACAAAAATGTTGGATATGGTAGTGGAAAATCTTTTAATTATTTGCTATTTCACATACTTGTTGAATTATGTTTGACAACATTTTTGATACTTCTTCCGGAAGTTTGAAATTTTTCATAACATAACTAGAATTCATATATAAAACAGAGTTTCTCACTATGTGCTCCTTCGGAATTCAAGACAGCTAAATAAGCAATGCTGGCATATGTAGATATTGTGCTGCTTTTAATGCTGTTCTGTCTACAGTGTTTACAGTGTTGATTACCTTTAATTGTGTAAATGACATGTTTATAAGATTTACATCACAAAAATCACAGCAGTTCTCAAGATTTGGTATGCCAGAGAGTCCAAAGTATGAATTCAGCATCACCCGCCTACATTTGTCTTCATTTCGACAATATTCGCGTATATCCTTGGATATTGCTGGCCTTCCCAAGTCTGCATTGTTAAAATACATCTTTGTATAACATACGCTTCCAGTGGGTCCACCACGACCAATCTGCTGTTTGTAACTTTGGTACAAACTGATAAAAATAATTTCTAAAGATGACAGCAATTATGATGTGCACTCAATTAATTTAATGATGTATGTCCTTTAAGTTTGGATAGTCAAAGATTTCCAATAACTGGGATGATTGATTACAACATAATTTATACTACATGTTTATAGTTGTAACAATGTACTTAATTAGTTTAAAAGTTTAAATGGTGTCATTAGTGAAAGCTTAATTATTCATGTGCCAGATAGTTTATATTATGATTTGTCAATATTTTTGTCATGAGTCATACCTTCAATATTTTTTGGTGATCCAGCATGAATCACTTGTGTTACATACCTGAAATCCACTCCCATTCCTAAAGCAACTGTGGCGATGACTACCCGCAAGGGGCTATCCTCCCTGGCAAGGTTGGCAAAGATTATGTCCTTCAACTGTATCATATATACCAATACTTACAATGTTAAATTAACTCTGGCTTTGTTCATTTCAATAGAAAGTTCACACAAACTACAAATGTACTAAATGTAATGAGAACTAAATCAAATTGCAAATTGTATATTTTAAAGATGAAGAAAATCTCTCATTTAAAGTAAATAAATAATACATATTCATTGCTTGCAAAATACAATAAAACAATCAATTTCTTCATATAGATTTTTGTTTTCTACTCCTGGCATTCAGCCCTATAACTGCATTTCTTGAATCTTTCACGTAAATCCTAAGTGTCTTAGAAAATATGACAAAATCGTTTATCACATCAGATTTACAATCTACCTTAAATAAACTCTCTTTATTTTTCTGTTTGGTATCTTCTTTAATTAACTACATATCAAAAACAAACAAGAACATGAGCTCCTGTTTCAAGTGATGAATGAAACATTGCCACTCTCACGTTTTCTGGAGATTTCCGTCCACAGTAAAATCCTCACCTAGGATGCGTTTAGCCAGCTCAATCCCGTATCCAACCCAATCTATATTGTCGACACAGTATATCAATGTTAATGGGTAACATTGACCTTTATCTTTCACACCAAAGAACACAGGTTCAAACAAGTGACCATAAGAAGTTTTTTTTTATCTCAGATGGACGTCGACGTATTGTTTAAACTTGATTTGATTTTGTTGGTTTCTAAAGTTGGTTCTAAAGCAACAATGTGAGGATTCTTCATACGCCAGAGATAGTGTGGCACTCAAGGCAACAATGTGAGGATTCTTCATACGCCAGAGATAGTGTGGCACTCAAGGCAACAATGTGAAGATTCTTCATACGCCAGAGATAGTGTGGCACTCAAGGCAACAATGTGAGGATTCTTCATACGCCAGAGATAGTGTGGCACTCAAGGCAACAATGTGAGGATTCCTCATACGCCAGAGATAGTGTGGCACTCAAGGCAACAATGTGAGGATTCTTCATACGCCAGAGATAGTGTGGCACTCAAGGCAACAATGTGAGGATTCTTCATACGCCAGAGATAGTGTGGCACTCAAGGCAACAATGTGAGGATTCTAGGTCATACGCCAAGTGAGGATCTTATACCCAGAGTAGTGCACTCAAGCAACAATGTGAAGATTCTTCATACGCCAGAGATAGTGTGGCACTCAAGGCAACAATGTGAAGATTCTTCATACGCCAGAGATAGTGTGGCACTCAAGGCAACAATGTGAAGATTCTTCATACGCCAGAGATAGTGTGGCACTCAAGGCAACAATGTGAGGATTCTTCATACGCCAGAGATAGTGTGGCACTCAAGGCAACAATGTGAGGATTCTTCATACGCCAGAGATAGTGTGGCACTCAAGGCAACAATGTGAGGATTCTTCATACGCCAGAGATAGTGTGGCACTCAAGGCAACAATGGGAGGATTCTTCATACGCCAGAGATAGTGTGGCACTCAAGGCAACAATGTGAGGATTCTTCATACGCCAGAGATAGTGTGGCAACTTTAAGGCAACAATGTGAGGATTCTTTCATACGCAACAGAGATTCTTCATAGATTAGTGTGGCACTCAAGGCAACAGTGTGAGGATTCTTCATACGCCAGAGATAATGTGGCACTCAAGGCAACAATGTGAGGATTCTTCATACGCCAGAGATAATGTGGCACTCAAGGCAACAATGTGAGGATTTCTTCATACGACAGAGATAGTGTGGCACTCAAAGGCAACAATGTGAGGATTCTTCATACGCCAGAGATAGTGTGACACTCAAGGCAACAATGTGGGGATTCTTCATACGACAGAGATAGTGTGGCACTCAAGGCAACAATGTGAGGATTCTTCATACGCCAGAGATAGTGTGGCACTCAAGGCAACAATGTGGGATTCTTCAACGCCAGAGATAGTGTGGCACTCAAGGCAACAATGTGAGGATTCTTCATACGCCAGAGATAGTGTGGCACTCAAGGCAACAAATGTGAGGATTCTTCATACGCCAGAGATAGTGTGGCACTCAAGGCAACAATGTGAGGATTCTTCATACGCAGAGATAGTGTGGCACTCAGGGCAACAATGTGAGGCTTCTTCATACGCCAGAGATAGTGTGGCACTCAAGGCAACAATGTGAGGCATTAGTTCATAGGCCAGAGATAGTGTGGCACTCAAGGCAAACAATGTGAGGATTCTTCATACGCCAGAGATAGTGTGGCACTCAAGGCAACAATGTGAGGATTCTTCATACGCCAGAGATAGTGTGGCACTCAAGGCAACAATGTGAGGATTCTTCATACGCCAGAGATAGTGTGGCACTCAAGGCAACAATGTGAGGATTCTTCATACGCCAGAGATAGTGTGGCACTCAAGGCAACAATGTGAGGATTCTTCATACGCCAGAGATAGTGTGGCACTCAAGGCAACAATGTGAGGATTCTTCATACGCCAGAGATAGTGTGGCACTCAAGGCAACAATGTGAGGATTCTTCATACGCCAGAGATAGTGTGGCACTCAAGGCAACAATGTGAGATTCTTCATACGCCAGAGATAGTGTGGCACTCAAGGCAACAATGTGAGATTCTTCATACCAGAGATGGTGGCACTCAGCACAATGTGAGGATTCTTCATACGCAGAGATAGTGTGGCACTCAAGGCAACAATGTGAGATTCTCATACGCCAGAGATAGTGTGGCATGTGGCACTCAGGCAACAATGTGAGATTCTTCATACGCCAGAGATAGTGTGGCACTCAAGGCAACAATGTGAAGATTCTTCATACGCCAGAGATAGTGTGCATCAAGGCAACAATGTGAAGATTCAGGCCAATGTGAATTTCATACGCTAGAGATAGTGTGGCACTCAAGGCAACAATGTGAGGATTCTTCATACGCCAGAGATAGTGTGGCACTCAAGGCAACAATGTGAAGATTCTTCATACGCCAGAGATAGTGTGGTGGCACTCAAGGCAAACAATGTGAGGATTCTTCATACGTCAGAGATAGTGTGGCACTCAAGGCAACAATGTGAAGATTCTTCATCAACAAATGTTTTGATACAGTTTTTTGGCCTGCACTCAAGGTAACAATGCATGCGTTGGGTAACACTGATCGTAGTTGTTTAATGTCATGAAAAATAGGCCTAAAATCCTCACCCCAGTCTCAAATACAATGTGCCTCGTCTACAACAATTACAAATTATCTGTCTGGATTTTCCTGTAGAGCTTTGTACATTGGTTTGTTTCCATTTATGTTTTCAGGATGCGAAAAAAATGAAAGGCAATTTTCCATCACGTATTCTCTTTAGGCCCCCTTTCTGAGATATTTCTTTTGACACAAAAGCTTGATGATCCAAGGTTTGTCAATTGCTGTTCTATAATGACATTTAAAGGCTCAATAATAACTATTGTAACCTTAGGAGCAAGCATAGGCAAAATCTCGTAAACAAGGTTTTTTCCCGTGGCCAGTGGGAAGCATACAAATAGTGTCTGTTTTCCCCAAAATACATTGCACTGCTTCCCTTTGTTTCTCCTTCAAATTTTCTATGTTGCAGTTAAAAGCAGTATTATATCTTTCCAAGGCCTTCCTCTCACAGTGTTCGTCAATCTGGAAGAAGTATAAACTTCATTTGTAACTCGATAAAGTAAAGAATAGTCAGAGTTCTGGATAAAAAAGGAATAACTATTATGTTGGGCAGGTAAGCTAGTAAATATGCATTGCAGTGATTACTTCTATTTATTATTTATTAACTACAACTGCTGAGTAAAGTTTTGAATGATTTTTTTTTTTATTTTAATACAACATATTAACAACTCCAATAAAAACAGAATTCACAATAAATTAATGTCAATATGAGTTCATTTCAGGCAGCACTACTGATTACATGTTACAACACAGGCAACACTGTAAACTGAATCAAAATTTCCATAATTCTTAACGCTACTAAATGATCAGTTTTATTATATCAACTGTCAATCACAATTGCTACACATAATAAAGTTTGTTATGGCTCATCTTAATATCCCCCCTCAGACTCAATAATGTTGATCTTCCTTTTGTCTTATGAATCACAGTTCCTTAAAAAGTCCTATTGCTCTGGTCCTTGTGTAGATACAATCAGAGCCCTGCAGGTAGGGCGTTAGAATTGTACCTGCTGCCCCTATTGCATGATCGTAAAAGGCGACTAAATTTAGGATCTTATCTTCTCTTTTCTTCCTAACTGACTTTATCTTTCCGAATGCCTTCCTTGGCACCGCCTCACTTTTGGCCTTGCGTTGAGCGTTCGCCCCTGTGAGGAAGGCTCTGGGTTCTGTCCCGTGGCCGAGACACACCAAAGTCTTTAAAAGTGGTAGTTTCTGCTCCTGCTTAGCGCTCAGCAAACGGGGAGTGGGACGACTGGTTCGCCCGTTGTCAGTATAATGTGACCGGGTGGGATGTGTTGCTTGGTGTCTTCGGCGGCATACTTCAGTGATATAGCACTATAAAAAGGGCAATAGTTCCACTATACAAGAAGACATAACATGAATTTACCGCAGTCTCCCAAAACACGCACCTCGCACAACATACACGCAACACACCGCATACATGGGAGGCCGTCCTTACATGACCATAGCTTTTAATAGGACGTTAATTAATCAAACAAACAAACAAAAGATACAATCATCAAAGCATTCTGAGCATTCGTTAACAGTCCGTTTCTAAACTGTGTCTTGATCCTTTTTAGACTTGAAAAGCCCATCATCCACAACCTGAAATATGAAAATCAGAAGCTTTCTGAAGTCAATCATGTGCTAATAAAACCAAGTTGAAACATTTCTTACACGGATCATTATAAACATGAAATTTAAACAAATTACAAATAGAAGGATATTAGCTGGATCAAAGAAAACATCAAGTACTCAAAATCATGGACCTGAGAAAAACAAAAACTTCAGTACAACATACAATAAACAGAATTTGTCTAACAATTATTATTCAGATACATTGCAGATATATGAAAGTATGCGCTACAGCTCTCTGATGACTTTAGAATTACTCTTCTACGAACAACAACTCTTAAAAGGTGAATAACTAAGACATGCATGTAAATTTATGTTATTTTTATACCTTCAACTTGGTTTTCAAATTATGTTTGTCAGGAAACCCTTTCTTTGACATCTTGAAATGCTCCTTCTAGCTATTAATGACTGCAGGAGTTTGACTGTATAGTAGTGACCAAGGAAATTTAGTCTTGCATCCAGAAAGTATCGATTATGCTGACATTATCCTAAGCAGATGTGTATAAGTGCAAACCATTTTCCTGAAAAATGAAATAATTCAAATATACAATAGTGCAAACTGCAGATAAAATGATAAAGGGATGAAAAATAACAAGGAGCCGCGAAGCAAGGCTTTATCCCCTTCGCAACACAGTTGGTATAAAACCCCAAATACATCGAGGTCAGAGTAGCAATTATTCAAGTATAAATTTTAAATGTACATGCATGTGGGTATTGTAAAACTGAAAAAAAATATAGCAGGCAACACTAAGAAACTGTAATTTGTTAGCAGAAAAAATCCCCAAAATTGAAAGTGTGCAGCAACATAGGCACAGCTAGGGTACTTGTCTAATGTATGCTGAAAGTTTCAAGGAGCTGCGATAAATAGTTTTGGAGTAGTAGGCCGGAAAAGAATCTTGGGACGGACAGAGGGACAGACGTAGCCAAATTTAATACTATCCGAAAAGGTGTTTCGCGCGGGATAATAATCAAGATGTCAAATATATTTGAATAACATCATATTATGTATTTTAGTCACTACAATCATCTATTTACCTGAGAGAATGCAGCAGGATTTCACACATCATATGCAGAATGTACACACAGAAGTTGGTCTGCAGATTCCCGCTTAACCCATGTAAAGTTTAAATTCATGGCTAGGTCTACCAGGTCTCTGTCTCTCTCATCAATATCCAATGACATCAGGATGCTTGAGAAAGTTTATCGTATGCCTTGTCGTGATTGAGTCGTCTCATTGTCATCATCCCTGTTTATGAATATGTGCACTTGCAATAATGTAAAGTACATTTGTTTGTTATCATACAGTGAGGAAACAAAACCCGATTTAAAATCAAACCTTAATCATTTATTTAATAACCGATCCCATTCTGACTATGAAAGCATTTAAATGAAAAGCCTGTTGCATCTAGTTATAAAGTAAAGTAAGCTGTTCAAAAAATGTAAAAAAATATTAGGTCTAATTACAGGGCTTCGTTTCTAATGATGAGATGTATAAATCTTAAAGATATGCCATGTACATTCAAACAGTACATGACCCTGTGGCCCAGGCTATTATTGGTAGTGATCGCGAAGATATCAGTTTTTGCCTTGCTGTACAGTATCATTATCACAAATTTATGTTATTAAAGTCATCTTTTAATAGACGATCCTACCATGTCTGATATGTGTGTGTGATCATTATTCAAATAAGTATATAACGTATGCGATGACGATAACTGGTTACCACTTGTGAAGGGAGGGGTGTTGTTTACATTTATTTCGTGTGGCACTAAAAACTGTTCTTTGGAGAACTAAAGGTATAATTTTCACCCGTGACGTAATTTAGATTAAGTCAATTATCATGAAATGACACGGCCGCGATGGCCATGAAGCACGTTTTAAAAAGGTGTCGTCGATTGTTGTCATGTTCCTGCTGTCATGGCTGTGTACCTCACGCTTCGATCTATGATCTAAATTGTGATTCGTGGGGAAATAAGGCATTGAAATGTCATCATTGCTGCAAATTCAACCGGAAAATGCAAAGTGACACAGCAATCGAGTCTCCAAATCAGCCTTTTTAATAGCTGCCGTATACTAACCATTACCTCCGTCATGTTGCTTTCTGTGTATGGACGGTTCTATGCGGAGCATTATGGGTAGGTCAGGGCACAAGGGTTAAGATAAACTAGTTTTGGTCCAACAAACAATAAACCTAGCTGTAGCAGATACTTAGTATGTTCCATTTTCGGAATCATCCCCCGCACTTCATACACGCTACACACCAATACATGACCCTGGCTGTTACATTAATAAGCTACTTATTTAAACAAACAAACAAATGTAACCATCGATAAAATCGATGTCGTGTTATTATCGTTTTACATAATTGGTTAGTTTAATGTTCTGCTAATTCGATCATTCACCTTACTGAATATATTTTTTGATGATTTCTGTTTTATTAAATCATAAACGACGTTTGCGTGTGATGCATTAAGATAGAATTCCATACGCTGAATTCTTGAGCTACTAAGTTTGTTTATTATACATGTTTGATTTAATGTACCTGTTTCTCAGCTCAAAATAGTCATCTGCTACAGCACTGCCCCGTCTCTGTGCACATGAAGGCTGACTTATACCTTTGTCATGCTTGATTGCATATCCCGATCACAGGGCTTCGTTCCTAATTGAGGACATAAGGTATGTGGCGTCTATTTACATAACATTACATATATAATGTTATGAGGCCCTGTGTCTCGACCGAGATTGTTTAGTTTTTTGTTGGTTTCACTTCCACAAGGGTGCCGATAACTTGAACTTACCGCATAGCTCCTTTGTTTGATTGGGGTCATTATTGAATGTATTGCCGTTGCTACGCACGAGCACAAATAATTACAAGTATTTGAATACTAACCAGTTTCGAGCACGTGCGCGAGTAAATATTTGGTTATCAACCTGGGTCCGTACTTAGATGTAGGGTATGGAACCTGGCTAAGACCACATTGGTTTGTTACATAGAAGACTGCATGCGGCCTTGATCACAGGGGCGCACAAAATCAATAAAATAAAAACAAATCAATATTACTGTTTAAAATTGCGTGTTTAAAGTCGTCAGAATGGAGTATTTAACAATGTTCCCCTCCCTCCCACCTATACATACCAGGCATACTATTGTTCGTTCCTTCCCGTCCGCCGGATTTTTAAGTGTTCATTTTTTTTAAATTGTTTAATTGAAATATTTAATTCAGTTTCGTTGATCATGGAGCAATATGATGTGAACAGAAAATCATAATTTATGGTGTTACATTTGGCAAAGAACATATCTTTTGCGTTTCAAGCAATTTTACCATTTATTATGGATTTTTCTTGAGTATGCCTGACAAGAAAGGTTCACTAATAAATTTGATGTTTAGTCATTTATAGAATGTTTGACACTGCCATCAGGGAGCTTTCTGAATAATATGTAAATGTCTTTTTTCCTCTTTTTGAGGATATTGGATTGTCGTCATCGACAGATTTAATAAGGTAATTATGACTCTGGAAGAACTCGTCCAATAGTTCTATTCGAAGTTGAAGAATAAAACAAGTTTTCATACATCTTCTAATTAATATCTTACGGGAGGTACACAGCTCGCTGTAAAAAGTTAACCTACATGTATTAAATTAGGCGTCGATTCCATGACCAAAGCCCCCGTAGCACACCTTTATAGTGAACACAAGTTTCATCAACACATGAACCCCAGACACCTGTATTATTTACTTCCAAACAGATTTTATCTAAGTGAATCGACCAGGCGTCAATTTAGTACGTGACAAAAATAAAACTATGGTATAGTTTTATGGGCGATGTAATGCTATTTTTATTGATATGAAAGGTCACTTTCCTGAATAATATATAATAATGATAAGCCGTTATACTTATATCAGCAGGTAAATCTATATCTCTGAGCTCCAATGTGCAGTTTAATAATCCATTTCTGTACAACGTTCAATAATGAATTGTACTTTACGGCAGTATTCAGGATTATAATGAAATAATTTATTCTTACTGTCGTCTTTTATTATCATGATACCACAGTTATATATCTGATAAAGAATTATTTTCGTTATTTCAAAAATGAGAGTTTTTATTATCGTTCGATGAACCCATTAGACCCTTTCAAATCTATTTGTGGAAAGACATTGATTACATCTTTATACACACTTGGGAAGTCAGATATAATCTCGTTTTATCAATAAATCTTTCAGGAACAGTTTGGCGGTGTCGAGGCAGTCGCCTTTCCGTGTACAGTCGCCCAGAACGTAAATTACATCAGAAGATGCCAATGCGGGCTATCTTGGGAAACTAATACAAAATTTCAAAACAAAAAATGCGTAGTATACATTGTAAATAGCTCAAGTAACACTCTATGCTAAAGCATTTTCGTATGGGCTATGCATTTCTTACAATTAAAACCTATTTCCTAACAAAATATATGATATTTATAACTTTGCATGTCTTTAGATAAACATGAAATCACTATAACTTCATTTTCTCTGCAGAAGCATGTGCTATCGATCTGACACTTGACCACATTGAAAAGGCAATCACCTGTTCCGACTCTCTTTCGGTTCTTCTGGCTTTGAAATCAAGAAACCCTAGAAACACATTAATCCCAAATCGTTTGATAACCAACATTTCAATTATCTTCTAAAACTCAAATTACTTATCTCTGGATTCCCAGCCATGTGGGTATAAAGGGAAATGAAAAGGCCAATATAGCAGCGATAGGGCAGCTAAGACTGCTCTTCGCCTAGCACAAACAGATTTGAAACTACCTTACACCGACATCAAACTTTACATTCAGTCAGCCATTAAACACCATTGGCAACAAAGGTGGTATACCGAAACAAATAATAAACTGTTTAAAATACAACCTACACTTAATCCTAAACTTTCTAGTCGGAGAGACCACAGAGAGGAAGTTGTTCTCTCTCGGCTCCGAAATGGACACACATATTTTACACATTCCTATCTATTGAGAGGGGAGGATCCTCCTACATGCCATGCATGTGATTCTCCTCTCACAGTCGAGCATGCTTATTGAATTGTATTGATATTAAACACATACGAGATAAGTATTATGATGTCTCCGACATGTACACTTTGTTCCATGCCGTGAGACATAATCGTATTTTCAACTATCTCAAAGAGATCGGCATTTTTAACAAAATTTGAACGTTTTCTCATCTTATCTTATATACGCAACACTCATTGTTTCATCGACATTGTGCATGAGTTTTCTCATGTGTTTTTGCCAAAACTATTTTATCCTCTGCAACTTCTTTTATTATATCAACATATACAATTTTGTGTTAGTTTTACCTTTTTCTTATCCTGATCTTTTCGATACAGTCCTTGCTTATGCCCTAATACTAATGTCTGCCTTGTAGTTTGCCCCTAAATGACCTTAGTTGTCGATGGGCCGTAAAACAAACAAAGCGGGCAATCTGCTGGTGTCGGGTTATCTGGAATTTATTTTACAAGATTATAGACAGCAAATGCATGATTTTGCTTCACGCGTGTTATACGCTGGTGCGGGTAATATACGGGAAATTACGGTTTTTAAAAACTTAAACAACTTTGATCATATGATAACCTTTTGGATTGAAAGTTGTTGATTATTCTCTCAATGCTACAAAAATGTGTGCTAACCATTGTACTTATGTTGTACGTTTCGCGTATTAACACTTAAGTTTCGTGTAATAACGCAAAATTGATTTTTTTCTTCTGCCAAATGGAGCCCAATCGGCTTTCGTATATATGCTCTTCAAAATCTAGATGGTAAAATAATAATAAAAAAATCAAACAAATATTCGTTAAACTCTAGAAAGAGAATCTTTCAAATATACAGATGTTTATTGTTATTAAGTCTGGACTTTCACAGTAATCTGATAACAAACTAGTCTATAGTCTGAGTATTACTTACATGTGTATAAAGCGTAACAAAAACAATGTTTTATTTGTATAGCTATAACAAGTCTTATCTACCCTAGGGATCACAAAGTGTAATAAAGTCATCGATAAGCATCACACCAAAATATTATGTGATCCCAAAGGTAAACTGTTCGGAATCATGACTAAGTTCGGGCCCACTATCCAGTTAACAACCATTACATTAGCTGTTGCTGGAACGTTGAGCCTACTCAGGTAACCAACCTTAGGTCGACTGTATAACAGTACATAGACGTTCCTAGGCAACACTTCTGCCAAATATAGGGTCTACCTGTCACATGAATTATATTTTAGTCTTTAAAGATAAACTTAAATTTTACCAATAAAGCTTCATGAAATTATCAAATTATGTTTCGCTCACAAGAGTTGCCCATATCTATAACAAACTAGCGCCTCAATCTTAACCAACGCCGATATCTTCCCCATGTAGGCCTGTCATTGGTCAATTTCTCCCTTGCTTTAATATGACATATTAGTACAAGGGAATGTATTAAATGGAAGTGATAGTAGTCCCCGGAATATCGAGGATGTCCACTCTCCCTTACAAAAATCACTACTAATCACATTTAGATAAAAAAAAACATGGTCTTGTTTTATTTAATATATTAACGTCCTTTCATGCGATATCTTTATGAATGTTTATTACATTACATCAGTAATTATGAAACACACAATGTAATTACTATGATATTTTATAATCTATGGTGATCTCAGTCATTGGTAAGAACCCAGAGTCTTTCTCACAGGGGCGAAGGCTCAACATAATTCCCATAGTGCAGCGTGAGACGTTAGGAAGAAGAAAGTAAGTTAGTATTAAAGAAAAAATAAGATAATAAGTTGAATCGCCTTTTATGATCATGCAATAGGGGCAGGTGGTGAAATTATCATGCCCTACCTACAGGGCCGTCAAAATCATTGTCGAATGTATCCTACCGTTAAGAGCAAATATTTTGTCACTGCAAATAGTTTCTAATCGGTTACATGTATAAGAGGATATAGCAGTCGGATTCAGGCGCCGACATCTCGATACAACCTTAAACAAAAAAACTGACTGAAGTCAATATTTTCATATATAGGTTACATCAGGAGAAAAAGTTAAAACAAAACGGTTTCGAAAAATGGCACAACAGATGCATAAATAATGTTTTACAATACTACTCCAATGGGCACCTTTGTACTATAGCATCTATAATCTGCGGCCAACCGCTGTGGCGCTAGACAACAGCTGAACAGCCCCGCCCACACCCAATCGAGTAACACCTTTCGACATTAAACTATAACGTTATCGAACGACTTACTAAAAAGAAGCGACTATTTCATATATGACAATATCATAACCTTGCATTAATTGTTTTTTTTAACTTGGCAGCAGTTTACATGTTACATGCATTACGAGACGTGAACGGATAAAGACGATAGTTTTGTTTGTAGACAGTGCAGCCCAACAAACTGCAGACAAATGGGTATGTTTAAGAAACTACCTGCTCTGAGGAAGTGTTTAAGTTTACTGAGACTTGTGACGACACTGTTACTATTGACTTATCCTGTCAGCGCCATTGTAATGCCTTGTTTTACCACTAACTATGTGTACAGTTTGGAGAACATCCGTGTACCTAACGTGATATTCTCATCCCCGTCCATGTCCCTGCGGTCGTGTATTAACGCCTGTCTGGTGAGGACAAGTTGTGAGGTCATTTCCTACAGTAAAATCCACAGATACTGTGAGCTTGGGCCAAACAAACTACACATCTTCTTCGATGTTGGGAGAAGCTTCCAGACTCTGTTCAGGAGATCCATTTCTTCATCGGTAAGTAGTCTGCTTCCTTTATTATACCCGATAACAGTTTACTCCTTTGATAAAACCTGGTGAAAATGAACATTAGGCCCACGATTATCCAGGGGTTAATGCTGTAACTATATTTTCTCTCATTCGTACGGGATAAAGAGGTTCCCAAACAAGTGATTATTGCCATGTTTATTAAACTCAAGTAAGTTAATTTTCAAAATTTAAAAAGTCACGAAATTTAATATACAGGGCCCCAAACTATTCAGGCATTTGAATGACCATGATTTTATTAATATCCCTTTTTTGAGTTTGAAGTTCTGAATAAATCATGTTTTTAGTTTAAAAAAAAAACAACAATAATAACCCCACCAACCTTTAATTGCTATTTCATAATAAATATATATAGATTAAACTTTGTATTCATTATAATACTAAACGTATCGACATCTAGGCTATATAGTAACAGGAAATCGTACAGTGACTGCATAAAAAGTATATATAATAGAGGAGATAGCTATATTCTGATTAACGCCACTATCAGTGAAAAATATAAAAAAAAAAAGTATTGTGCTAAAATGCTTCATCTTGAAAACTTGTGGTTTTATTTTCTTGAAAATTGGCTGAATGAAAGCAACTATATCACTTTTATTCTCTTATGTTTTCTTACAACGTCACGATTTTTTATTGTCAATTGTGTGTGAATGTTTTAGGTAATGTACATCTGTTTTACTTAATTTCCACCAAAAATTAATTATGACGAGAGCTAAAGTATTGTTTCTTGAAAAAGCATTGATATATATCCCATCAATTAAGCAATACGTTTGTTTTCGAAACTTTGACAGAGGAGCAAAAAAATATTTTTTACTTTATACAAGATGCTCATGGGCCTTAACGATTCTCTGACTATTTGGCACAATACAACATCTCAAAGAATAAGGTAGTGGCAAATAATGAAGTCAATACAAAAGAACTGTTTGAATAGAAAAAGTTAAGGTTCTGATATACTTCATGAATTAGATCATGAATAACGGTTCCTTCATCCCCACCATGCTACAAATCCAATATCAAGTCTCTACACCTCTTATATATTTACAAGTCGTTTAAAGATTTTAGCCTATTTGGCCGCTATGACCTTGATTGAAGGTCAAGGTTATTCTCTCTAACAAACATGGTAGTCATTCGTCCAAGCATGTCACAGGCTCAATATCAGGTCTCTATGCCTCTTAGTTATTCATAAGAAGTCGTTTAAAGATTTTAGCCTATTTGACCCCTGCGACCTTGAATGAAGGTCAATGTAATTCATTTGACCAAACTTGGTAGCCCTTCATCTAAGCATGGCACATGCCAAATATGAGTACTCATTATCTTTTGGTTCGTGAGAAGAAGTCGTTTAAAGATTGTAGGCTTTTTTATCCCTGTGACCTTGAATGAAGGTCAATGTCATTCATTTGAACAGACTTTGTAGCCCTTCATCACAGCATGCAACAGGCCAAATATCAGTACCCGGGACCTTTCGGTTATTGATAATGAAAAGTACGCACGACGACGGACGATGTATGATTACATGACGGGTCGGATGACCATATAAAGAAGAATATTGAGCCACGGGAAAGTATGGGGAAAAGTGATACTAACCCCTTAAATAAGGGAAGTACGGGCACCACCAGCATGTTTAAACAAAATGTTATGGGATTTATGAGATGATTTTCCCAATGTGAACATGCATATCCCATTATGGCATCAACAGGGATGAAATACGACAACTTATGTGGTATATTTATTTCTACCACAACACGTCGTGTTATTCCACTCTCAGGCCATCGTATAAATAAGCTAGGTGTTGGATAAATGTATTGATATTCTACTACGGAATAACATCTTCCAATCTTTTGATTGGTCGAGATTTTAAACTTTAACCCGAGCTCCTTTTTTTTGTTCATTGTTACGTCACATATTGTTAACGTCATCAATCGGCGAATGACGTCATATTGATGTTTTGTTTGTTTGTTTGATTAATTAACAACCTTTTAACAGCTATGGTCATGTAAGGACGGCCTCCCATGTATGTGGTGTGTTGTGTGTATGTTGTGAGAGGTGCGTGTTTTGGGAGACTGCGGTATATTCATGTCGTGTCCTCTTTTATAGTGGAACTGTTGCCCTTTTTATAGTGCTATACACAGGCAATATGTCTTCAGGTAATTTCAGGTCAATTTCAGGTGAAATGTTTCAGGTCAAATTGACCTGAAAAGAGCAAAAAAGTCATTTCAGGTCAAAATCTTGACCTGAAATTCATATGAAATTGACCTGAATTTCACATGAAGAAATGTTCAGGTCAAATTCAGGTCAATTTCACCTGAAATTGACTTAAATTTGACCTGAATTCAGGTGAAGAATTTGACCTGAATTCGCATGAAGATTTTTTCAGGTCAATTTCACCTGAAATTGAGGTGAAATTGACCTGAATTTCACCTGAAATTGACCTGAAAAAATCTTCATGTGAATTTACGTCAAAATCTTCATATGCAAATTAGGTGGTATTCCTGTCAGTTTTCTCTGTAGATCGTTTACATGTATTGATTACATGTATCGGTACACTCTCCATGATAGAAAATGAATACACTAGTGCTGTCTGACACAATGAAGGATGCCTGCAGAATAAGAAAAAGAAAGATAACATAAAATTAGTGACAAATTTATTAATAAACATCAAATGCACTCCAATATCCTATATATACCAAAGTCATTCTGTGATGGTACATATTCAAATTACACTTATACCACTCACTATTAAAATATTACAGTATACTCTGTATGTACATGTACTATATTGTCAGGAGTCTGGACTAACAATTTTATATAATACAAGCCAAAGGAACACAGTCATCGCCATCACAAGTTTGATGATACCAGGCTAGGTATTGTTTTAAATTGCACACGGGAAATGGATGTTTTTGAACTGCATTCAGTATCCAATATCCTCGATTCTTTCAATTCCTGCATCTCTGGTTAGCATTTCTTCGCACCTGTAAAAAAGATGTGAAAATGCAGGGTAAAACGTAGCTGCATATAACAGTTACCTGTATGCTAAATTGGTAACTGATTCAGAAGTAGTTTAACAAGTTTATTTATTATGTAGTGATGTTTGTGTAAGACACATATATATGTATATAAATTATGATTGTACAATATGTTTATCACTTCCTTCACTAAATTTCACATCTTATATATATTTTACATGAACATACATTACCTTCTGGCTTCTTAGTATTCATATTGTCCTGTGGGACACATGTACAGTATAGTCGCCTGTGCAAAGTCTCCTGTAGTCCATGGCTTAGGTTCTGAAATTCACAAGCACCAGATCCAGATCCATCCTAGTGTAAACTGTTGAATATGAACAAAAAATATCAGTAAAAGCAGTGGATGTTGCCTCTAGTTTTACTAGGAGATATATAGGCCAGGGCTGGATATAATGTAACGCCACCGTGACAGTCATTGATAGTAACCCCTGCAGTTTTGAGGATGATTATAAGGTTACCTAGCCCGTGATACTCTGGCCACGACACCAGACTTAAAGGTGATAAAAACAGATTTTAAATATGCTATTTTTGTGTTGATATTTGTTTATTGTGGTGCACTTTATGATTTCCAACAAAAAATACAGGTTGTATTTGACGTAATTTCCATAAAATGTGCTTGAAACGAAGTCCACAACGACCCTTGTCTAGAACGATCGCATCGCTTATCGCCCCTGATATCACCAGGTGGCCGTAGATTCGTGACGTCATCTGAGACCAACAGCTGTGACAAGAGCCGGGAAACTCAATGGGGCAGTGTTGCGGTATTGGCGATTATAGATATTTAAAACAGTCGCGCTACGTGTAGTTGCTATATTGAATAGTGGAAATGAATCCGTATATAATATATAATCTATAACATACAATGATATAATAAAAACGATAGCTTACTCATTCTTATCGTCATATTCTGGGCTAATGGTAAATTTTAACTATCAAAAACAGGAGCAGACGATTTAGTATTTTTCTTCAGTTACAAAAGTTACTTACTTTACACCATTACCACCATTGAACAGTTTGTGAGCTTCTAATTTTACTTCAAGTTAAAAACATGAAATATAATTAATTGCATCCCGAAAAAAATCCGTGTTACTATATCCGATATGGAATAAAGTACTGATTGCGCATGCACCAAAGGCGAAATAAATTATTCTATATTATTGTTTAATTAGACATATATATACACGATTAAACACCAATTATTGTTCAAATGGTGAATATCATTTATGTTCT
Source organism: Argopecten irradians (assembly GCF_041381155.1). NCBI lineage: Eukaryota > Metazoa > Mollusca > Bivalvia > Pectinida > Pectinidae > Argopecten > Argopecten irradians. The sequence goes on from NC_091148.1 coordinate 28,902,929, forward strand.
GTCGGCGGTGGAGCATCTTTAAAAGCCATTTGACACCGTGCACGTGTGTGCCACTGACTCAGGTTCAAGGGGGTTGTGCTTGACTTTTGTCTGTAACTTAAAACTCAAAACATAGACTTTAAAGTTAAACCAACAAGAAGAAATATAACTTTACAAGAAAATGGTCCCAAATTACAATGAAACTACATGCTACATGCACATACATGTACATATAATGCATATTTAAAAAAAAAAAAAAAACCGCCATCCTTCATACCCTATCCAAAACCCTATCATACCGCGATAAACGTGCCCCTTTCCCGCCTTATGTACGTACTGCACACCTCTATATTTCCTATTTGAAGCTTAATCCTTCAGAACACCGCACAGAAAGGGCTAGACTTATTTATTTTCTTAAAGTTCTATAATGAGTTTTACGGATGTGTACGAAATAGAATAACATGTACAGTAGTAACAATACACGCACGGCCGATAAAAAAGACGGGACACAAAACACAGAAACTAGATACAATGACCTAATATGGATGACATGTACTCGTGGACAAGATACACATGTAATAGTTCAACTAACACAGGACCATGAAACAACATATATTTCTTATAAAACACAAATCATTTACAAGACCGCTTCATTATATTTTCTAACCGTGCGGAGTTTTGGAAATGAGAAACCTGTCGACCTTAGTAAATTTTAAAAGTATACGCACAGACCACAGCACACTCGATAGCCTATTGAACATTATGAGACGATCTAGGGGTCTAAATAAAAAAAATCGGTAAAAATTCGCATTCTACATATATATACGCAAGTGTACTATGTAGAATATAACAGGAAATTAATGAGTACTAAAATTGGCCAAATTTGCGAGCATTGTGGTGTTTTGGGGGTTCGGGGGAGACCCTGATAAAGACATTACAATTTAGAATGACTGAGATATGAGTTTTCACGATGTATTTTGATGATTTTGCGAGGGCTTAAGGCGAGAGATTTTGTTTTTTGGGGGTCCTAAGGTCTCCCCCGAGAAGGAAAAATATTACTAAATGTATTTACGATTGCTGAGATGAGTTTTACGATGTATTTTGATGACTTTAGAGCGTTCTTAACATGGTAATTTTTCGAATTTAAATTCCTGCAATTAAATAATGATAACTGTGAATGTCGTCATATCATTATGCAACCCTGCTCGATCTGAACTAGTCCGCTAAACCTGCCTATATTATTAGGCTTTTTTCCCCCTATATATTAGGCAAAAAAAAATTAATTAAAAAAGTCTAATAATATGAGCAGGTTTAGCGGACTAGATCTGAACATACCGGTTTCACACCACCGGCACATTGTTGTGTAACCCAAAATAAATATGAAAATCCCTAAAATGAAGTATGAAAAATGTGCAGAAGGACCTCTTTTATTTCTAATGCGCATTTTGAGAACATTTCAGTCGACGAAAATGGGGGGCAAAAAGACACAACTTATAAATTATTGATTTTTTTCTTTTAATCTGCATGTATTTTTCATGTCTCCGTATGTTTGTAACAAATGATTTTTCTATTAAAACGTAGGTCTAAAGAGGTGGGCCCCAATAATTGTCCATTTTCGCTACGATCTTATTTCGCACATAAAATTACCAGTAGATTCTATGTATATCAAAACTCCTCTGTTAATTTTATGTGTAAACTATAAATTACATACATGCACAGTCGTACTACTCCAGGGTGGACTGAATAGGAAAGAACTACTTATTCATTCGTGGTTTAACCCCTGGCACACCATAAGCCACATGACATATGTACCCGCGACATTAATGACATCATTATTTACATGTAGTGACGTCATTTCATAGGTTATGACGTCAATAATGTGTCAATATGTAGGGGATAAATCACGCTACCCAATAAGTCGAAATATAACATATTTTTCTCCGTGTGTATTTCCGTAAGTACTAAGACATGTGGCTAAAATACACATGCATGTTGACAGTTCCGCGATCGGCACACCGGCTTCCGGTAGTTGATTGTCTCAGATGACGTCACAACTCATCGGAACTCAAGGGAGGTAAGTCATAGAAAAAAATCTGTCGTCGAAATGATGTGAAGATTGCTTTCATTAATTTTACTATTTAGAGACAAAATATAAGTAAATATCAAACTGGTATATGTTTAGATAGGCATTACAAATGTTTCTAGCGTATTATCTCATTTTCCATGTCCGTTCTGTTTTTATCACCTTTAATTAACAGTTTAGACATTACATGGACGCACATGACGCTTATAAATCCTTGGGGATTATGACAGATAGGCCTACATGTTGTAGATGTCATAATGTCTTAGTCTGGTGTTACGGCTAGGGTATCCCGGGCTAAGGCTAGGGATGCCATATCAGTTAATCCTTTCAGACTCCATTCATTTCAAAATACATGTATAACTCACTATAAAACAGGCCTATAACTGGCTTTACATAAACACGTATACTCTATGTAAGACAGACCTAAACATTTAAGGTTACACTCACTGTATACACACTCGTAATGTAAAACACAGTTGAGTTACAGTAAAACATAACGAACCCCTGAGGACCAGCAGAATCACTTCGTTATTAGCAAAGTTCGTTATACAGATAATGCAGATGTATAGGCCTATCATGGGAACCTTTGTAACCGTGTTCGTTATAAACATGTTTTACTGATTACGTAATCAGTGTAACAGTGCACTCGTACTGTAAAACAGGTCTATACGTGTACTTAGATCCTAACATATTGTAAATGTACAAGTTTCTCAAGTGCTGTAAAAATCATGTATTCTCATTGTAAAGCAGGCCAAATCTTGAATCAATGTAGGTCTAAATGTATATGCTACTAGATAAATTGAAACACGGACCATTTCCATTTTTGGTTTTCGATGACTGATTAGACCTAACATGTACAGACTGTACGTGTACAGTAGCCTGGCTAGTTGTTCGTTTTTTTATATATATTCATTGTTTTCAGACTTGCATGCCTGTAGACCTGTATAAAAATGCAGGTCCGTCAGGATTTAAACTTTGGTCTAAATAACGACTTTCACAACCGGTCGAACCGGTTGTTCCGTATTTTATAATCGAAAACGGCCACGGTATCACCGCGAATGCGATATCAACACGAATGTCCGCGCTGATCAGTTCGGCATTTCATTTCAGTCTACACTGCAGTATGGCCATCGATATTTTACATAGATTTTTGAATAAGTGAAAAATGTATTATATTAACTATATAGTGTCTGTTATTTCACTCACAACTTACCGTGCATATTCCATGTACGTCAAATGCATCGATCGTCTGCCGAGCACAATATCGCCGTGCACTTCAGGTCACAGCATAATTGCCGAAACAACGAAATTCCGGAAAAGTAAAACGCCGATATGAATACGTTTTTATTCAAATTCAAATACATTATTCTCAAATCAATGCTACTAAAATATCAATATGAATAATCTGTATTTCTTGATATATTTTGAACATCCTCGTTATCTTTTTTAGGAACAAGTAATATAGCTTGGAGTGGGTAATATTTCCGGAATAAAATTATATTCTGTTTTATAATGTCTGTGACGTAAGCGAGTCGAGTTGTGACGTATGACAGTGTTATGTTTTGTAGTCTTACACAAGTCCCATTTTCTTTGTTACATGTAATATTATGGTTTACTTCTAAGGCCACAGTTTATTAGGTCATCTGACCCGAAGGTTCAGGATGACCTATAGTCATCATGTTTCGTCCGTCGTCGTCCGCCGTGCGCCGTCCGCCGTCCGCCGTGCGTTAACTTTTCACATTTTGAACTTCTTATCAAGTTCTACCAGTGCGATTTGACTGAAACTTGCATGAAATGATCCTGACATGGTCCCGACAAAGTGTTGTTATTTTTCGGGTCGATCCGAAATCCAAGATGGCCGCCACAGCCGCCATCTTGAAAACACATTTTGAACTTCTTCTCAAGTTCTACCGGTGCGATTTGACTGAAACTTGCATGAAATGATCCTGACATGGTCCCGACAAAGTGTTGTTATTTTTCGGGTCGATTTGAAATGCAAGATGGCCGCCACAGCCGCCATCTTGAAAACACATTTTGAACTTCTTCTCAAGTTCTACCAGTGCGATTTGACTGAAACTTGCATGAAATGATCCTGACATGGTCCCGACAAAGTGTTGTTATTTTTCGGGTCGATTTGAAATGCAATATGGCCGCCACAGCCGCCATCTTGAAAACACATTTTGAACTTCTTCTCAAGTTCTACTGGTGCGATTTGACTGAAACTTGCATGAAATGATCCTGACATGGTCCAAACAAAGTGTTGTTATTTTTCAGGTCGATCCGAAATCCAAGATGGCCGCCACAGCCGCCATCTTGAAAACACATTTTGAACTTCTTCTCAAGTTCTACTGGTGCGATTAGATTGAAACTTGCATGAAATGATCCTGACATGGTCCCGACAAAGTGTTGTTATTTTTCGGGTCGATTTGAAATGCAAGATGGCCGCCACAGCCGCCATCTTGAAAACACATTTTGAACTTCTTCTCAAGTTCTACTGGTGCGATTTGACTGAAACTTGCATGAAATGATCCTGACATGGTCCAAACAAAGTGTTGTTATTTTTCGGGTCGATCCGAAATCCAAGATGGCCGCCACAGCCGCCATCTTGAAAACACATTTTGAACTTCTTCTCAAGTTCTACCAGTGCGATTTGACTGAAATTTGCATGAAATGATCCTGACATGGTCCTAACAAAGTGTTGTTATTTTCCGGGTCGATCCGAAATCCAAGATGGCCGCCACAGCCGCCATCTTGAAAACACATTTTGAACTTCTTCTCAAGTTCTACCGTTGTGATTTGGCTGAAGCTTGCATGAAATGATCCTGATATGGTTCTAACAAAGTGTTGTTATTTTTCGGGTTGATGCGAAATCCAAGATGGCCACCACAGCCGCCATTTTGAAAACACATTTTGAACTTCTTCTCAAGTTCTACCGGTGCGATTTGGCTGAAATTTGCTTGAAATGATCCTGACATGGTCCCGACAAAGTATTGTTACATCTCTGGTTGATCACAAATCGAAGATGGCTACCATGACACTATATCTAATTAATTTCCTATATGTTAAGGCCCTTGGGCCTCTTGTTTGAAATAAAATTTGTTGAAAGAAATTGAAAATGATCCTGACAGGGTCCTGACAAAGTGACACCATATATAATTAGCTTTACTATTGCCAAGGTAGTCAGATGACCGTTAAGGCCCTTTGGGCCTCTTGTTATTATTGTACACATGTATAATGTATTATAAATGAAGTAGACACATGCTCATAATATACTGACATACCGTAGATGTAAAAAATCATGCATGTGTGTGATTAAAAAAAATCAGAAATTCCAGTATCTATGCAATATAGACCATGTTGAAAGACAAATTGATTAATAAATGATTATTTCTCCTTGTAATGACCTGACAGGTACATTTGTTTATTTATTTATTTAATACATGTATTTACCTCTCTTACATTGGATGAATATAATATAAAAATAATTAATGTAAGATCATGGAAATTTATACCCTATGTGTTTCACATATTGAGTTTTATACTAAATGTCTCTCTTTTACCTGTTGCATCATCTTAGTTTCCAGTATAATTCTCAATAGCTTGTAAGATACAAATTACATGTACATATTGTACAGGTTTCATGTGGATACCTAGTAAAAGCAACACTGGCATTTGTTTGATTAAAATTTATGATCACTGTTATATAGAGGAGTATTTCTAAGGTATAAGTCAATGTAAGGGTTCAGGTAATAAAAATCACTGACTAAACTTTTATTGTGATTATTTCAGATCATGTTCATCTTCAGATTTTTATTGTGTCAATTTTTAGAATTAAAATATGATCTCATTTCACATGGACAAAAATTCAGGTGAAATTGACCTGAAGCTATTTTCAGGTCAATTTCACATGAAATTGACTTGAATTTTACATGGAGAATTTTTCAGGTGAAATTGACCTGAAATTGACCTGAAATTCATATGGAGAATTTTTCAGGTGAAATTGACCTGAAGCATTTTTCAGGTGAAATTGACCTGAAATTGACCTGAATTTCACATGGAAAAAATTTCAGGTGAAATTGACCTGAAATTGACCTGAATTCACATGAAGATTTTGACCTGAATTCACATGAAGATTTTTTCAGGTCAATTTTGAAATTGACCTGAAATTGACCTGAAAAAATCTTCATGTGAAATTGACCTTAATTTCAGGTGAATTTCATGTGAATTTCAGGTCAATTCCAGGTCAAGATTTTTTCAGGTCAAATTTACCTGAAGACATATTGCCTGTGTATCACTAAGGCATGCCGCCGAAGACACCAAGCAACACACCCCACCCGGTCACATTATACTGACAACGAGCGAACCAGTGGTCCCACTCCCTGTATGCTGAGCGCTAAGCAGGATACTGATGTACTCCGATTGCTGTTTGCAGAACAAACCCCTTCTGAAATATATAAATATATTTAACCAAGTTTATCTACTATTATACCCCTTCCAAAGCCCGGGAAGGATGCTACTGATGTCAATAACTATTGTCCTATTTCATTGACGAGCTGCATTTGTAAAACTCTAAATCGTATGATAAATACTAGATAAGTTTGGTTCCTGGAATCAAACAATATTCTGAGTCCACTGTAAAGCGGCTGTAGAAACCGCAGGGGAACGGTAGATCACTTGGTTAGGATAGAAACATACGATCGAGAAGCCTTTGCCAAGAAAGAACATCTTGTGGCCGTATTCGTTGGCCTTGAAAAGGCATACGACACAACTTGGCAACATGGAATCATGAAAGACCGTATGATATCGGTATACGTGGTAATTTGCCAAAGTTAATCTGAAATTTTATATCTGACAGGCATTTCAAAGTTCGAACGGGTTCAACTTATTCAGAAACAAAAACAAAGGAGATGGGTGTCCCTTAGGGTGGTATCCTGTCTGTCACACTTTTTGGATTAAAAATTAACAGCATAACTGAATGTCTTGGCCAATCTACGGAAGGGTCTCTATTTGTGAATGATTTCTTGATCTGTTACAGATCAAAAAACATGCACACTATAGAACGGCAACTACAACAATGTTTAGGCAAATCACAAAATTGGGCTGACGAAAATGGCTTTAGATTTTCAAGATCAAAAACCGTATGCATGCATTTCTGTCAAAAACGAAAACCACACAACGATCCAGACCTCACACTCAATGGAATTAAAATTCCAGTAGTTGAACAAACCAAATTTCATGGACTAATATTTGATTCGAATCTGTCCTTTGTTCCACATATCAAACATCGAACAAGTGTTCGAAGGCGCTTATTAGATATAAACTTGACTATGGTTCAATTGCTAATGGATCATATGCTTGACTCTATCTTGAATCATGGACTGCGTCTCGAACTTGGAGCTTTTCGAACAACACCTGTGAAAAATTTTCATGTGGAAGCAAATGAGCCATATCTGGGCGATCGACGAGAGAAATTATCGTTACAGTATGCAGCTCAACTGAAATCCAATCCAAATACATCTAGAAATATTTACACAAAATCAAAAGCTCATACCAACATTTGGCATCAGAATTTCAAATTTGTTGTAAGAACTAAATATAAATTTGACACCAATGACGAGTACACCGTGTCAGAAGTACCACCGTGGCTCATTCAGACACCTGATATCAATTTATTTCTACATGAAAGTGCAAAGTCCAATGCATTACCCGAAGAACACAAATCCTGCTTTCGGGAGTGCATTAGGACTTTCCCTGACCATGTTCAGATCTACACTGACGGCCCAAAGATAGTGATAATATTGCGGCAGCATGCTGTACATCTAATCACTGCTCCTCTATCCGACTCCCGGATGTCGCCTCCATTTTCTCTGCGGAAGCATGTGCTATCAGTCTGGCGCTTGACCATATCGAAGAACACCGCATTGAAAAAGCAATCATCTGTTCCGACTCTCGGTTCTTCGGGCTTTGAAATCAAGAAACCCTAGAAACATATTAATCCAAAATCTTTTGATCCGAACATTTCGATTATCATCTAAAACTCAAATTACTTATCTATGGATTCCCAGCCATGTTGGTATAAAGGGGAATGAAAAGGCCGATAGGGCAGCTAAGACTGCTCTCCGCCTAGCACGAACAGACTTGAAACTACCATACACTGATTTCAAACCTTCTATTCAGTCAGCTATCAAACACCATTGGCAACAAATGTGGTCTACCGAAATACAACCTACGCTAAATCATGATCTGCCCAGTCGGAGAGACCGCAGAGAGGAAGTTGTTCTCTCTCGGCTCCGAACTGGACACACATATTTTACACATTCCTATCTATTGAGAGGGAAGGATCCTCCTTCATTCCATGCATGTGATTCTCCTCTCACACTGGAGCATATTTTAGTGCACTGTATTGATTTTAAACACATATGAGATAAGTACTACGATGTCTCCGACATGTACACATTGTTCAATGTCGTAAGACATAATCGTTGTTTTCTACTATTTCAAAGAGATCGGCATTTTTAACAAAATTTGAACGTTTTCTCATCCTATCATATCAACGCAGTACTCAACGTTTCATCAACATCGTGCATGAGTTTTCTCATGTGTTTTAGCCAAAACTATTTTTTCCTATGCAACTCTCTTTATCAAATCATCATTAACAATTGATGTTATAGTTTTTACTTGCCTTTTTCTTATCCTGGTCTTTTATATACAGTCCTTATTTATATCCTAATACTAATGCGTGCCTTGTAGTTTGCCCCTATATGACCTTAGTTGTCGATGGGCCGTGTAAAACTCAAACAAACAAACAAACAACAAACAAAGCTTTTGAAATAGGATGTTTGACGACGGCGTCAAAGTTATCTTTGATGTTTTCCCTTTAAACCTAGCCTATATTATCGACTCAATATTCATAATTTTCTTTTGATATTGGTACATCGATTTCGGTAGAAATTGCTAAAGCTAGTGTCTTTTGTAACTTTTCAAAAAATAATTCACTCGTGTGTGGAATAAATATCATATATCATAATGTAATTATTGTGACGTTTTATGCACTTACTGAAATAAAAAAAAACACTTGGATCTTAATAACATAGGAAGATGAAGGGTACTACATATTCACATACATCCGAACAAACTTAAAGGAGTATCAGAAAGCAAAACGATCATATGTTGCAAAATAATCTGGTGAGGTAAATTTTTATTGGCTTAACCGTTTGTGGATGTGTCAATCTTGTAGGAACAGTCTAAAAAGTTTACTTTCCTTTAGATCGTCTTACAAATCGGAAACGAAAACGTAAGCATTTTGAGACATAGTATTCACTACGAAAGGGTCTATCCTAGGTATCACGCTAGGGATCTCATCTTGACGCACGTATTCTTTTAACCACACTAAATATCTCCTCTTGACGCACGTATTCTTTTCTCCACACTAGATATCTCCTGTAGACGCACGCATTCTTCACACTAGATATCTCCTGTAGACGCACGCATTCTTCACACTAGATATCTCCTGTTGACGCACGCATTCTTTCTCCACCCAAGATATCTCCTGTTGAAGCACGTATTCTTTCTCCACATTAGATATCTCCAGTTGACGCACGCATTCTTTCTCCACATTAGATATCTCCTGTTGACGCACGTATTCTTTCTCCACACTAGATATCTCCTGTTGACGCACGCAATCTCTCTCCACACTATATATCTCCCGTTGACGCACGCATTCTTCACACTAGATATCTCCTGTTGGCGCACACATTCTTTCTCCACACTAGATATCTCCTGGTGACGCACGTATTCTTTCTCCACCCAAAATATCTCCTGTTGACGCATGCATTCTTTCTCCACACTAGATATCTCCTGTTGGCGCACGCATTCTTTCTCCACACTAGATATCTCCTGTTGACGCACGCATTCTTTCTCCACACTAGATATCTCCTGTTGACGCACGCATTCTTTCTCCACACTAGATATCTCCTGTTGACGCACGCATTCTTTCTCCACCCAAGATATCTCCTGTTATAGCACGTATTCTTTCTCCACATTAGATATCTCCAGTTGACGCACGTATTCTTTCTCTACACTAGATATCTCCTGTTGACGCACACATTCTTTCTCCACACTAGATATCTCCTGTTCACGCACGAATTCTTTCTCCACACTATATATCTCCTGTTGACGCACGCATTCTTTCTCCACACTATATATCTCCTGTTGACGCACGCTTTCTTTCTCTACACTATATATCTCCTGTTGACGCACGCATTCTTTCTCTACACTATATATCTCCTGTTGACGCACGCATTCTTTCTCCACACTATATATCTCCTGTTGACGCACGCATTCTTTCTCCACACTATATATCTCCTGTTGACGCACGCATTCTTTCTCCACACTATATATCTCCTGTTGACGCACGCATTCTTTCTCCACATTCCTGTTGACCATATCTCCTAGTTTCTTTGACGCACGCATTCTTTCTCCACACTAGGTATCTCCTGTTGACACACGCATTCTTTCTCCACCCAAGATATCTCCTGTTGACACATGCATTCTTTCTCCACCCAAGCTATCTCCTGTTGACGCACGCATTTTTCCCCACTCTAGATATCTCCTCTTGACGCACCATTCTTTTTCTATACTGGATATCTCCTCTTGACGCACGTATTATTTCTCTAAACCAGATATCTCTTTATGACGCACGCTTTCTTTCTCCTTCTTAGATATCTCCTATTGACGCACGTATTCTTTCTCTACACTAGATATCTCCTGTTGAAGCACGTATTCTTTCTCCACATTAGATATCTCCTGTTGACGCACGCATTCTTCACACTAGATATCTCCTGTTGACGCACGCATTCTTTCTCCACCCAAGATATCTCCTGTTGACGCACGCATTCTTTCTCCACCTTAGATATCTCCTGACGCACACATTCTTTCTCCACACTAGATATCACCTGTGACGCACGCATTCTTTCTCCACACTAGATATCTCCTGTTGACGCACGCATTCTGTCTCCACACTGAGATATCTCCTGTTGACGCACGCATTCTTTCTCCACACTAGATATCTCCTGTTGACGCACGCATTCTCACACTAGATATCTCCTGTTGACGCACGCATTCTTTCTCCACACTAGATATCTCCTGTTGACGCACACATTTTTTCTCCACACTAAATATCTCCTGTTGACGCAAGCATTCTTTCTCCACACTAGATATCTCCTGTTGACGCACGAATTCTTTCTCCACACTATATATCTCCTGTTGACGCACGCATTCTTTCTCCACACTATATATCTCCTGTTGACGCACGCATTCTTTCTCTGCACATAGATATCTCCTGTTGACGCACGACATTCTTTCTCGCACACTTCTTTCTTAGATATCTCCTGTTGACGCACACGCATTCTTTCTCACACTAATATCTCCTTTACGCACGATCTTTCTCCACTATATATCTCCTGTTGACGCACGCATTCTTTCTCCACACTAGATATCTCCTGTTGACGCACGCATTCTTTCTCCACACTAGATATCTCCTGTTGACGCACGCATTCTTTCTCCACCTTAGATATCTCCTGTTGACGCACACATTCTTTCTCCACACTAGATATCTCCTGTTGACGCACGCATTCTTTCTCCACACCACAATATCTCCTGTTGACGCACGCATTCTTTCTCCACACTAGATATCTCCTGTTGACGCACGCATTCTTTCTCCACACAGATATCTCCTGTTGACGCACGCATTCTTTCTCCACCTTAGATATCTCCTGTTGACGCACGCATTCTTTCTCCACACTAGATATCTCTCCTGTTGACGCACGCATTCTTTCTCCACACTAGATATGAGCAGCATCTCCACCTGATATCTCCTGTTGACGCACGCATTCTTTCTCCACACTAGATATCTCCTGTTGACGCACACGCATTCTTTCTCCACACAAGATATCTCCTGTTGACGCACGCATTCTTCTCCACACTAGATATCTCTTTGACGCACGCATTCTTTCTCCACACTAGATATCTCCTGTTGACGCACGCATTCTTTCTCCACACTATATATCTCCTGTTGACGCACGCTTTCTTTCTCCACACTATATATCTCCTGTTGACGCACGCATTCTTTCTCCACACTAGATATCTCCTGTTACGCACGATTCTTTCTCCACATAGATATCTCCTGTTGACGCACGCATTCTTTCTCTACACTATATATCTCCTGTTGACGCACGCATTCTTTCTCCACACTAGATATCTCCTGTTGACGCACGCATTCTTTCTCCACACTAGATATCTCTGTGTTGACGCACGCATTCTTTCTCCACACTATATATCTCCTGTTGACGCAGCATTCTTTCTCCACATATATCTCCTGTTGACGCACGCATTCTTTCTCCACACTAGATATCTCCTGTTGACCCCCACGCATCCTTTCTTCACCCTAGGTTTCTCCTGTTGGCGCACACATTCTTTCTCTACACTAGGTATCTCCTGTTGACACAGGCATTCTTTCTCCACCCAAGATATCTCCTGTTGACACATGCATTCTTTCTCCACCCAAGCTATCTCCTGTTGACGCACGCATTCTTTCCCCACCTTAGATATCTCCTATTGACGCACGTATTCTTTCTCTACACTAGATATCTCCTGTTGAAGCACGTATTCTTTCTCCACACTAGATATTTCCTGTTGACGCACGCATTCTCTCTCCACACTAGATATCTCCTGTTGACGCACGCATTCTTTCTCCACCCAAGATATCTCCTGTTGACGCACGCATTCTTTCTCCACCTTAGATATCTCCTATTGACGCACACATTCTTTCTCCACACTAGATATCTCCTGTTGACGCACGCATTCTTTCTCCACACTAGATATCTCCTGTTGACGCACGCATTCTTTCTCCACACTAGATATCTCCTGTTGACGCACGCATTCTTTCTCCACACTAGATATCTCCTGTTGACGCACGCATTCTTTCTCCACACTAGATATCTCCTGTTGAAGCACGTATTCTTTCTCCACATTAGATATCTCCTGTTGACGCACGCATTCTTTCTCCACACTAGATATCTCCTGTTGACGCACGCATTCTTTCTCCACACTAGATATCTCCTGTTGACGCACGCATTCTTTCTCCACACTAGATATCTCCTGTTGACGCACGCATTCTTTCTCCACACTAGATATCTCCTGTTGACGCACGCATTCTTTCTCCACACTAGATATCTCCTGTTGACGCACGCATTCTTTCTCCACACTAGATATCTCCTGTTGACGCACGCATTCTTTCTCCACACTAGATATCTCTTGTTGACGCACGCATTCTTTCTCCACACTAGATATCTCCTGTTGACGCAAGCATTCTTTCTCCACACTAGATATCTCCTGTTGACACACGAATTCTTTCTCCACACTAGATATCTCCTGTTGACGCACGCATTCTTTCTCCACACTATATATCTCCTGTTGACACACGCATTCTTTCTCCACACTAGATATCTCCTGTTGACCCATTCGTATCCTTTCTTCATTCCCTAGGTTTCCGATTCCTGTTGGCGCACACATCTTTCTTTTTCTACACTAGGTATCTCCTGTTGACACACGCATTCTTTCTCCACCAGTAGACGCATTCTCCTGTATTCTGTTGACGCACGCAGATTCTCCTTTGACGCACGCATTCTTTCTCCACTCTAGATATCTCCTCTTGACGCACGTATTCTTTTTCTATACTGGATATCTCCTCTTAACGCACGCATTCTTTCTCTACACCAGATATCTCTTTATGACGCACGCTTTCTTTCTCCTTAGATATCTCCTTTTGACGCACGTATTCTTTCTCTACACTAGATATCTCCTGTTGACGCACGCATTCTTTCTCCACCTAGATATCTCCTATTGACGCACGTATTCTTTCTCACACTAGATATCTCCTGTTGACGCACGCATTCTTTCTCCACATTAGATATCTCCTGTTGACGCACGCATTCTTTCTCCACCTTAGATATCTCCTGTTGACGCACGCATTCTTTCTCCACACTAGATATCTCCTGTTGACGCACGCATTCTTTCTCCACACTAGATATCTCCTGTTGACGCACGCATTCTTTCTCCACACTAGATATCTCCTGTTGACGCACGCATTCTTTCTCCACACTAGATATCTCCTGTTGACGCACGCATTCTTTCTCCACACTAGATATCTCCTGTTGACGCACGCATTCTTTCTCCACACTAGATATCTCCTGTTGACGCACGTATTCTTTCTCCACCCAAGATATCTCCTGTTGACGCACGCATTCGTTCTCCACACTAGATATCTCCTGTTGACCCACGTATCCTTTCTTCACCCTAGGTTTCTCCTGTTGGCGCACACATTCTTTCTCTACACTAGGTATCTCCTGTTGACACACGCATTCTTTCTCCACCCAAGATATCTCCTGTTGACACATGCATTCTTTCTCCGCCCAAGCTATCTCCTGTTGACGCACGCATTCTTTCCCCACTCTAGATATCTCCTCTTGACGCACGCATTCTTTTTCTATACTGGATATCTCCTCTTGACGCACGCATTCTTTTTCTACATCAGATATCTCTTTATGACGCACGCATTCTTTCTCCACCTTAGATATCTCCTATTGACGCACGTATTCTTTCTCTACACTAGATATCTCCTGTTGACGCACGCATTCTTTCTCCACCTGAGATATCTCCTATTGACGCACGTATTCTTTCTCTACACTATATATCTCCTGTTGACGCACGCATTCTTTCTCTACACTATATATCTCGTGTAGACGCACGCCTTCTTTCTCTACACAAGATATCAATATATCTCCTGTTGACGCACGCATTTTCCTCTTCTCTAGGTAACTCCTGGTGACGCATGCAGTTTTCACAACTGTGGAGAGTTGGAGATATGTGTGCCACTGAGTAGAGGCGGTCACACTTGTGTCACAGACGGTACGTATGTTTTTGTCACCCTTTACCATTTCAAACCTAACGACTTCCAGGAAGCAAAAAAAGTTGATAATGCTGAGGATTCTTGATATACCTTAAATTAACAGAGGAAATATTTTTTAAATGAAATGGTCGAAAAGATTAAAAATGTATTCAACGTCTTCTCTCAGTTAAAACCCTAGATATTGTTTGCAGACCATTGCAAACTAAAACCAATCGGCCCTGATTTACCATTCTGGTATTTCTGCGTGTATCAAATATTTTATGTGGAATACGATATCTACGGTATTCAGTATTTTGTATGAATATGTAATGATGATATTTATGCATGTAATAATTATTTGTATGTAATTATGATCTTTCTGTGTGTATTAAGTATTGTGTAAGTGTGGTATTTCTGCCTACATGTATGAAGTAATTTGTATGTATTTAAGTCTGGTGATTCTGCGTGTTTGTATGAGGTGATTTGTATGTATTTAAGTCTGGTATTTCTGCGTGCATGTATGAAGTTATTTGTATGTATGTAAGTCTGGTATTTCTGGGTGCATGTATGAAGTAATTTGTATGTATGTAAGTCTGGTATTTCTGCGTTCATGTATGATGTAATGTGTATGTATGTAAGTCTGGTATTTCTGCTTACAAGTATGAAGTCATTTGTATGTATGCAAGTCTGGAATTTCTGTGTTTGAAGCATTTTAGTATATGATTCTGATGTTTCAGCGACCATCTTTACGTCGGATAACAGATACAATGGCATGCTTCCCCTTGTTGTCAATATAACGAGTAGTAACACGACGTACGAATGGTGTCTCCACACCTGTCTTCTGGAGGATTGCCCAGCGTTTTTCTTTGGGAATAGTCAATGTTACGTTCGACGTGAGCGAATTTCAGTGCACTTTCGCTATGTACCAGGAATGAGTTACTACGAACGCACTGGTATGTATTCCGTCTTTACATTTCCAAGAGTTAGCTGCACTTTACACACGGCATACATGGGAGGCCGTCCTTACATGACCCTGGCTGTTAAAGGCGTTAAAATGAGCAAACAAATAATTAACTGTATATTTATTGTGATATCATTGGTTTGCGATGAAACGAAATGGTTTCCAGACAAAACAACTTTTCGATGACGAGAGTCACTCAGAAAGTAATTATGTCATAATCGATAACTTCCGACAAAGGTTATAACTCGTTCGTTTACAAAGACCGATATGTTGTTTCTAGTTTCTTAAAGATGTTCACCGCTGACGAATGGTATTTTTTCACTATCAAAAACAGAAGCAGACGATTTAGTATTTTTCTTCAGTTACAAAAGTTACTTACTTTACACCATTACCACCGTTGAAAAGTTTGATCTTCTAATTTTTCTTCAAGTTAACAATATGAAAAATAATCAATTGCATCCCGAAAAACAAATCCGTGGCACTATATCCTATATGGAATGATGTACTGATTGCGCATGCACCAAAGGAAAGTAAATTAAATTTTTTTGGTGTTAATTATATATAAACGCATATATATGTGACATTTATATACACAATTAATATAAACACTAATTATTGATGAAATGACGAATATCATTTATGCTCTGTCGGCGGTGGAGCATCTTTAAATGAGACTTATCCCGTTACATAACCACGAAGCAAAATATGGCATAATACATTTCTATTGAAACGCATAAAGTATTGAAAAAATCCACCAAATTCGTTGCATTTTAATTTAAACCGTTGAAATTCCAAATCGTATAGCAATACTATTCAGCACGTACAATATGTACGCTGTACTCATACCCGAGCCAATGTCACATAAATTAAATGCAATGCAGAACCACCGAGGATTTGATGGAATTGTGTTGGTTTTTTACAGGAACATGCACATTATACAGTAATTACACTACTGTAAAAGCGATTTGAGTAGTTTGAGATAAAAATTGTTTTCACTTCAACTAGCAAGGATCTGGGTTCGGCATACAAGATGTCCAACCCCAATGAAATGGCGGACAGCGAGTGAGTTTGAATATTTCAAACACATTTCACCACAGTGGGCTTTTCTGACATATCACAATAAAACCAACTAATCTCACTTTCATAACAACTGGTTTGTTTCCGATACATGTGCAAATTGTAATATACCCTTAGACTGAATTGTCCTTTTAACGTCATCTAAAGAATACATATTCTAATTCCGGTTTGTTAATTTTACACTTGTCCTTGTTGAGCCTTACCTCCTCACAGCTCGCAAGTATTTTTTCCAGTTTTTCCACATCTTCCTTCTCATCGTTGGCCCATATGAGAATATCATCAACGATTGCTGTGCAGGGCTGCTTCTTAAACACTTAAGAAATAGTTCTCTGAAAATATTTCTGAAGCACTAGCGATTCCAAATGGTATGCGTTAGAACTTGTAGCGACTGTAAGGAGTGTTTAATGTTGTGAGCCAGGTACTCTGTTCAGTCAACTTAATCTGATAAAATCCAGATGCTGCGTCCAATCTACTGAAAACTTTTGCTGTGCCAACAGGGATTTTCCTGGGTGGCAATACTACTGGTGTGACTGTTGGGGCCACCTTGATTTCATATTCACCAGGCATGCAGCCAATACCGCTGAACAAATGCTTGTTTTTTTCTCAATAATCTTCCACTTTTGTTTCTCCAGATTTCACAGTGCCATCAGTCCTTTGGTTTACACTGGCAGAGTGCACACGTTTCACTAGGTTTAATGCTAGACACGTTTCGAGTCTCAACACAGGTGTGACGTCATATTCACAACTTGTTGATCAATTAAATGATACCTGTCATTGTAGAGAACACTGGTGGTCAATCTTCCAACCGTTGGTTCTTAAATGTCTTTTGCTGTGTTTTTGTCCACAATAACCACATAAGCCTACCTGTGTTTCTCGAGTGTTCATCATACCAGCCCTGTTTCTGTTTTGTGGCCTCCGGCGTACTTGCCGCGCATCTCTAGCTTTCCCGCCATTTTTGTTGCCATGCTTGGTAACGTGAACATCAGCATTGTCACCTTGAATTTCTTTCATTTGTGTTTCACTAGCTTCGTCAGCTCTACACATGTCATAGCCTTCGGAAGGGTCAGATCTTTGTCCCTAGGTAGTCGTGCCCTCACTGAAACACTACGAATCCCGCACCTTATTCTGTCCCTAATGAGTGAATCCTATAATGTACCGAATTCGCACGAGGCAGCTTTATGCCGAAGGTCCGTAATAAAATTGTCGATGTTTTCCCCTTCCGTTTGACTTCGTGTATTAAATCCATCTCTCTCATAAGTAATGTTTTACGAGGGTTACAGTATCCTCAAATTTCGTGAAAACATCACAAACCTTTGTCCTATCTGTACCTTCTTCCCACGTGAAGGTATTATAGACCTCAATGGCTGCCGGCCCTAACACGTGTAGCAGGGTCATGCCTTTGACACCATCTCCTTTTCCTCTACTCCGCTGGCTACGGTATAGATTTCATACTGTTGTCGAAATCTTCTCCAATTTTCCGACAGGCTTCCTTGCAAGCTTAATACAGTTGGAGGGTGTAGGCGTTCCATGTTTTACTTCTGACACCATATAAACATGATTAACTCATTTCAATTGCGGATTGAGACTAACTTTATTACCAACAGTACCTAGAGAGGTTACATACAAGGGGAATAACTCTCGCAGCCTTGCGGACTTATCCAATACTGTTACAATGTGTAGATACCAACTATTCAGCATTTTCACCACAGTCGTCATTTTCTTCGAAGCCGGATCCCGGCTAAATCGAGCAACCAGATCACACTTTTACTGCACTTCTAGTATTGCACATCAATTTTTGTATTTGCAGTGACATAAGAACTTTTTATGGTAAATTTTAAGCCATTAATTTTCTTCGGGATCCCCCTTGCCTTATTCCCACCTTCTGAATGCGGGCTACTAGCCACTTCATGCTCAAGACCAACAATGAGGACAGAGTAGTAATCAACACATGTACTTACAGCATCAGACATAGATAGCCAGCGTACCTGTGTGGGCTTTTTAAACCTTTTTACCTTTTTGCCCATCAAAGAAGTCAGTTCTTTGAGTTTATTATATCTAGGAGCTGAAAAATGATAAAAATTAAAGATAGCTATCAACATTTCATTCACAGATTTAAGAAAAGGGATGTCTTTCGCTGCCCAATAAGACACTAGAGATAGTCTATGTGCAGAACACCAAATATGAACTATTCGTGGATTTTTTCTCTGAAGTCTCACACCAACACCGCTGATCTTTCCAAACATCACTGAAGCACCGTCGCTGCCAAAACCACTTACTTCGCAATATCATAACCTATTTCTTGCAACCAGTTAACAATACAGTTATATACAGTTTCTGCTTTCCCATCTTGAATAGGTATGTTGGCTACAAACTCTATTTTGACTTTTCCTCCATGAACAATTTTGCAGAACATCACTAACTTTTTGTTAGTTGCTATGTCCAAGCTTTCATCAACCATTATGCCAATAAAGGGACTTTGAATGATTCGTGTTATTGTCAATTCTCTTAAAACATTTGCACTATACTCTTGCATTTTTTGAGCTGCTTGATGGTTAGACAAAATACACGACCTATTGGCCTCAGTCAGGACAGATGATTGATTTGATATCTGAAAAAAAACATGAAAACGTTATAATAACTACATTTACAAGGAAAATCTGCACATAATACAAACAAAATTTATGAAAACAACATCCGACAAATATTTTTTTTTTCTTACTTCTTTACATACCGGTAAATCAATTAGGCCAATATATTACCGGTTTGGTATATTTCGTTCAACCATATGTGTTGCCGTTCGAATCTGGGCTTCTAAGACTGGCATGAATTTTCCTTTTACGCAACTTGTTGCCGCTTCAAAATAACGTTGTTGTGTTACAATTTTCTTTGCAAGTGTATGATCGTCCGATCTCATATGCCTGACAAGAGCAGAACGCTGATAATTCTTGGAGCCTGATACAAACGCATTGTTTTTTAAAGTTTTTCGAGTGCTTGAGGCACGTTCACATGTAATACAGTGCATGCGATCATTCTCGTTTCGCAGCCAGTCAAAATCTTGCAACCATTTTTCTTTGAAGTTTTTCTGTAGTTTACTGTTACTTTCAGTATCCTTTTTGGGCTTTTTTGTTGTTGAACTTGAACAATTTTCTGTGTCACCAGATCGTTTTTGCTGTGACGGTCCAGCGACGAAAAAATCGGCAATACTTTTCTGTGCCATGCTGATACAGTGATGAAAGAAGAACGCTGATTGGTCAGCCAATCAGAAGCATCAAACCATTTTCTACTTTCACTTTTGATATCTAATTCGAGCTTTGTATTGACCGTTCCCGTTTGCGTATCGACGATCGGATAAAAGCAAAGGCTATTGACAGTACGTTTTTTAAACGCATGGATTTTTAAATTCTACGTTTTTATTTCAAACTGTACTTAAAAAACGCACTGTAGTACGTGAATGGGCATGCTGTTAATTCTTGTACATAAAAACAATATTTTAAAATCGCTGTTTTTAATCGTGACAACGCACAAAGAATGACGCTATTTTCGGAACTATATTTTGTGTTGCCTCGGTGACGAGAAGAATTGACTGGCGGCTACTCCATGTCTGTACATACATATACGATAACTGGCACGATGTTGCAAATTTGTATAATAATGTGATACGAAATATATACAATTTGATTTTTTCAACAGCGGGAATTTCAAATTGGTCAACTTAAATGTATTGACTGATAAAGAGTCCATACCGCGCAAATGAAGTGAACTGCGAAGCAGTGCATGTAATATTTGCACGAGATAAACTTTCTTCATCAATCAATACAAGTAACAAGTCGACAATCCATCTTTAATTGATAACAATTTAATGATGGAATTTCAAGATATTTTGCATTTATTATCAATAAAAAGGTACTCAACAATAAAAGGAAGAGCATTTTGAATAGCCATCTTCCGTGATCGTTCACACAACAATATCTAATTATCATCAGAGTAATTGAATCATAATTATCACCACAGTAATGAGATCAGGAATACCATTGGAGTATTGAGATCAGGATTATCATTAGAGTAATGAGATCTTATCAGGTTATCTTTGGAGTAATGAGATCAGGATTATCATTAGAGTAATGAGATCAGGATTATCATTAGAGTAATGAGATCAGGATTATCATTAGAGTAATGAGATCAGGATTATCATTAGAGTAATGAGATCAGGATGATCATTAGAGTAATGAGATCAGGATGATCATTAGAGTAATGAGATCAGATTCATTGAGTATGAGATCAGGATTATCATTAGAGTAATGAGATCAGGATTATCATTAGAGTAATGAGATCAGGATTATCATTAGAGTAATGAGATCAGGATTATCATTAGAGTAATGAGATCAGGATGATCATTAGAGTAATGAGATCAGGATTATCATTAGAGTAATGAGATCAGGATGATCATTAGAGTAATGAGATCAGGATTAGATCATTAGAGTAATGAGATCAGGATTGATCATTAGAGTAATGAGATCAGGATTATCATTAGAGTAATGAGATCAGGATTATCATTAGAGTAATGAGATCAGGATTATCATTAGAGTAATGAGATCAGGATTATCATTAGAGTAATGAGATCAGGATTATCATTAGAGTAATGAGATCAGGATTATCATTAGAGTAATGAGATCAGGATTATCATTAGAGTAATGAGATCAGGATTATCATTAGAGTAATGAGATCAGGATTATCATTAGAGTAATGAGATCAGGATTATCATTAGAGTAATGAGATAAGGATGTAATCCAATCAGGATTATCAACAGAGTAATGAGATCAGGATTACCATTGGAGTATTGAGATCAGGATTATCAATAGAGTAATGAGATCAGGATTATCATTAGAGTAATGAGATCAGGATTATCATTAGAGTAATGAGATCAGGATTATCATTAGAGTAATGAGATCAGGATTATCATTAGAGTAATGAGATCAGGATTATCATTAGAGTAATGAGATCAGGATTATCATTAGAGTAATGAGATCAGGATTATCATTAGAGTAATGAGATCAGGATTATCATTAGAGTAATGAGATCAGGATTATCATTAGAGTAATGAGATCAGGATTATCATTAGAGTAATGAGATCAGGATTATCATTAGAGTAATGAGATCAGGATGATCATTAGAGTAATGAGATCAGGATGATCATTAGAGTAATGAGATCAGGATTATCATTGGAGTAATGAGATCAGGATTATCATTAGAGTAATGAGATCAGGATTATCATTAGAGTAATGAGATCAGGATTATCATTAGAGTAATGAGATCAGGATTATCATTAGAGTAATGAGATCAGGATTATCATTAGAGTAATGAGATCAGGATTATCATTAGAGTAATGAGATCAGGATTATCATTAGAGTAATGAGATCAGGATTATCATTAGAGTAATGAGATCAGGATTATCATTAGAGTAATGAGATCAGGATTATCATTAGAGTAATGAGATCAGGATTATCATTAGAGTAATGAGATCAGGATTATCATTAGAGTAATGAGATCAGGATTATCATTATTAGAGTGAAGAGATATAATCAGTAGAGTAATGAGATCAGGATTATCATTAGAGTAATGAGATCAGGATTATCATTAGAGTAATGAGATCAGGATTATCATCATTAGAGTAATGAGATCAGGATTATCATTAGAGTAATGAGATCAGGATTATCATTAGAGTAATGAGATCAGGATATCATTAGAGTAATGAGATCAGGATTATCATTAGAGTAATGAGATCAGGATTATCATTAGAGTAATGAGATCAGGATTATCATTAGAGTAATGAGATCAGGATTATCATTAGAGTAATGAGATCAGGATTATCATTAGAGTAATGAGATCAGGATTATCATTAGAGTAATGAGATCAGGATTATCATTAGAGTAATGAGATCAGGATTATCATTAGAGTAATGAGATCAGGATTATCATTAGAGTAATGAGATCAGGATTATCATTAGAGTAATGAGATCAGGATTATCATTAGAGTAATGAGATCAGGATTATCATTAGAGTAATGAGATCAGGATTATCATTAGAGTAATGAGATCAGGATTATCATTAGAGTAATGAGATCAGGATTATCATTAGAGTAATGAGATCAGGATTATCATTAGAGTAATGAGATCAGGATTATCATTAGAGTAATGAGATCAGGATTATCATTAGAGTAATGAGATCAGGATTATCATTAGGGTAACAATCAGGATTATCATTAGAGAAATGAGATCAGGATGATCATTAGAGTAATGAGATCAGGATGATCATTAGAGTAATGAGATCAGGATTATCATTAGAGTAATGAGATCAGGATTATCATTAGAGTAATGAGATCAGGATTATCATTAGAGTAATGAGATCAGGATTATCATTAGAGTAATGAGATCAGGATTATCATTATTAGAGTGAAGAGATATAATCAGTAGAGTAATGAGATCAGGATTATCATTAGAGTAATGAGATCAGGATTATCATTAGAGTAATGAGATCAGGATTATCATTAGAGTAATGAGATCAGGATTATCATTAGAGTAATGAGATCAGGATTATCATTAGAGTAATGAGATCAGGATTATCATTAGAGTAATGAGATCAGGATTATCATTAGAGTAATGAGATCAGGATTATCATTAGAGTAATGAGATCAGGATTATCATTAGAGTAATGAGATCAGGATTATCATTAGAGTAATGAGATCAGGATTATCATTAGAGTAATGAGATCAGGATTATCATTAGAGTAATGAGATCAGGATTATCATTAGAGTAATGAGATCAGGATTATCATTAGAGTAATGAGATCAGGATTATCATTAGAGTAATGAGATCAGGATTATCATTATTAGAGTGAAGAGATATAATCAGTAGAGTAATGAGATCAGGATTATCATTAGAGTAATGAGATCAGGATTATCATTAGAGTAATGAGATCAGGATTATCATTAGAGTAATGAGATCAGGATTATCATTAGAGTAATGAGATCAGGATTATCATTAGAGTAATGAGATCAGGATTATCATTAGAGTAATGAGATCAGGATGATCATTAGAGTAATGAGATCAGGATTATCATTAGAGTAATGAGATCAGGATTATCATTAGAGTAATGAGATCAGGATTATCATTAGAGTAATGAGATCAGGATTATCATTAGAGTAATGAGATCAGGATTATCATTAGAGTAATGAGATCAGGATTATCATTAGAGTAATGAGATCAGGATTATCATTAGAGTAATGAGATCAGGATTAGACATGAGAGGATTAATTGAGTAATGAGATCAGGATTATCATTAGAGTAATGAGATCAGGATTATCATTAGAGTAATGAGATCAGGATTATCATTAGAGTAATGAGATCAGATTATCATTAGAGTAATGAGATCAGGATTATCATTAGAGTAATGAGATCAGGATTATCATTAGAGTAATGAGATCAGGATTATCATTAGAGTAATGAGATCAGGATTATCATTAGAGTAATGAGATCAGGATTATCATTAGAGTAATGAGATCAGGATTATCATTAGAGTAATGAGATCAGGATTATCATTAGAGTAATGAGATCAGGATTATCATTAGAGTAATGAGATCAGGATTATCATTAGAGTAATGAGATCAGGATGATCATTAGAGTAATGAGATCAGGATTATCATTAGAGTAATGAGATCAGGATTATCATTAGAGTAATGAGATCAGGATTATCATTAGAGTAATGAGATCAGGATGATCATTAGAGTAATGAGATCAGGATTATCATTAGAGTAATGAGATCAGGATTATCATTAGAGTAATGAGATCAGGATTATCATTAGGGTAATGAGATCAGGATTATCATTAGAGTAATGAGATCAGGATTATCATTAGAGTAATGAGATCAGGATTATCATTAGAGTAATGAGATCAGGATTATCATTAGAGTAATGAGATCAGGATTATCATTAGAGTAATGAGATCAGGATTATCATTAGAGTAATGAGATCAGGATTATCATTAGAGTAATGAGATCAGGATTATCATTAGAGTAATGAGATCAGGATTATCATTAGAGTAATGAGATCAGGATTATCATTAGAGTAATGAGATCAGGATTATCATTAGAGTAATGAGATCAGGATTATCATTAGAGTAATGAGATCAGGATTATCATTATTAGAGTGAAGAGATCAGGATTATCATTAGAGTAATGAGATCAGGATTATCATTAGAGTAATGAGATCAGGATTATCATTAGAGTAATGAGATCAGGATTATCATTAGAGTAATGAGATCAGGATTATCATTAGAGTAATGAGATCAGGATTATCATTAGAGTAATGAGATAAGGATGTAATCCAATCAGGATTATCAACAGAGTAATGAGATCAGGATTATCATTAGAGTAATGAGATCAGGATTATCATTAGAGTAATGAGATCAGGATTATCATTAGAGTAATGAGATCAGGATTATCATTAGAGTAATGAGATCAGGATTATCATTAGAGTAATGAGATCAGGATTATCATTAGAGTAATGAGATCAGGATTATCATTAGAGTAATGAGATCAGGATTATCATTAGAGTAATGAGATCAGGATTATCATTAGAGTAATGAGATCAGGATTATCATTAGAGTAATGAGATCAGGATTATCATTAGAGTAATGAGATCAGGATTATCATTAGAGAAATGAGATCAGGATTATCATTAGAGTAATGAGATATCAGGATTATCATTAGAGAGCAATGAGATCAGGATTATCATTAGAGTAATGAGATCAGGATGATCATTAGAGTAATGAGATCAGGATTATCATTAGAGTAATGAGATCAGGATTATCATTAGAGTAATGAGATCAGGATGATCATTAGAGTAATGAGATCAGATTATCATTAGGATGTAATGAGATCAGGATTATCATTAGAGTAATGAGATCAGGATTATCATTAGAGTAATGAGATCAGGATTATCATTAGAGTAATGAGATCAGGATTATCATTAGAGTAATGAGATAGGATTATCATTAGAGTAATGAGATTAGGATTATCATTAGAGTAATGAGATTCAGGATTATCATTAGAGTAATGAGATCAGGATTATCATTAGAGTAATGAGATCAGGATTATCATTAGAGTAATGAGATCAGGATTATCATTAGAGTAATGAGATCAGGATTATCATTAGAGTAATGAGATCAGGATTATCATTAGAGTAATGAGATCAGGAATTATCATTAGAGTAATGAGATCAGGATTATCATTAGAGTAATGAGATCAGGATTATCATTAGAGTAATGAGATCAGGATTATCATTAGAGTAATGAGATCAGGATTATCATTAGAGTAATGAGATCAGGATTATCATTAGAGTAATGAGATCAGGATTATCATTAGAGTAATGAGATCAGGATTACCATTAGAGTAATGAGATCAGGATTATCATTAGAGTAATGAGATCAGGATTATCATTAGAGTAATGAGATCAGGATTATCATTAGAGTAATGTGAATCCTAGCAAAATGATGATATCCTGATGAATATTGGGTCATTTATGAATTTGTATAAACAGAGATTATTTCACCTTGATCTGAGAATTATCGTTTAATCGTAGCCTAATCACTTTTGGAACAACCGGGCGATTTTCAAATGAAAGTGAAAAAAAACTAACGTTAAAAATGTTGATCAGATTCTTAAGAAATACATTTTTACCTACTTACTGAATTTAGTGTATAATTCATAGTATTACGGGAAAAGAAGGATAAAATTTGAGTATTAAAGCTTTGTTACACGTTTGCAGGAGCACTTGGTAATGTCGCTATAAGAGGAAATACTGAAGCCAGCTTTACCCCTTGTGACTCATGTAAAGAGGCCACCAGCGGGGCTCGACTGACGACCACCTACCCTCCGATAGACAGGGATCCCTGCTTCACTACACCGATCACCTCTGATAATCCATATATCCTAATCACATTGTGGCGTAAGGTGTTTGTGGCCGAGGTGGCTATATTGACTAGAGAGGACGGGCCACCAGAGAGTAAGTAATTTTTTTTATTGATTTATCAACGTCCTATTAATGTTAGGACGGCATTCAATATATACGGTGTGTTGATGTATGAAGTGTGTGTTGCGTGTTTTGGGAGACTGGTATATTCGTGTTACGTCATATGTTATGAATGCTATGAATCGTTGAAATCTTGTCCTTTATAAAATGCTATATTACTGAAGCATACCGCTAAAGTTTAATGATATGATCATAGACATCGGCCGGTATCCGCGGATTATTCGGAGTACACCGCTAACACGTTGGTCGAACTCCACTGAATAAATTTCGGGACTTTATATACCGTGTTATATATCAAAATAGATTCAGCGAATAGATTTAGTACGGCACATGACATTCATTATGACGTCATATATTTGGTCGCGTGCTCATTCCCGGGAGACTATACTTTGGTATAGTTCCCGTAGTCAGGTATAGTCTCCCGTAGTCAAGAAGGACAGGGAACTGTCGCAAAAAAGACAATGGCTGTTATCCAATCGCATTCCTAGTAATTATCACGTGACGTACTAAATGTATATATTGATAACCACTTCATAATCGTAAATAATCAACCATTAATCAATAAAACCAGCATTCGAACCGACCAAATTTCTGCAATTTTAATAACAAACTTGATGAATTATGGAATGATTCATAATGGATGATGAACAAATTATGTATGAAGAGACAACCTAACAATCTTTGTGACACATTATTATTTGGAACTTCCACAATCACATCCTTTATCTGGGGGCTACTGTATGGTTTGTGGCTGATCATGACGGAATTGACTGTAGGTAAACATTATTGAGGTTAGGTTTAACCTTGGTTGAAACATGTCGTGGCGATGGAACATGGCCAAGCCCTTAAGGCATTTGACCCTGTACCAAGTTTGAAGAAAATCGGTTAATATTCATTAGAGTTATTGTACGGAAGTGGCAGAAAATGGCTTTATTTTTATTAAATCAAAGGGTTGATCATAACTAATTAAGATCTGCCAAAAGTGGCGATCAAACTTGGCTAAGCCCTTAAGGCATTTAACTTTGTTACCAAGTTTTAACAATATTAGTTTTAACATTTGTTAGTTATTACACAGAAAATGCAGAAAAACTTAGTGATATTTGTAGTAAATTAAAGGGTCATAACTCTGATAAATAACACTCGCTGAAAGAGTTGATCGAACCTGGCCAGGCACTTATGGCATTCAACCTTGTTACCAAGTTTGAAGAAAATCGGTTAATATTTATTGTACAGAAGTGGCAGAAACTGACTTTTTTCATTTAAGCAAAGGGCCATAACTTCGCCACATAATGTCTGTTGAAAGTCATTATGGAATTTGCCGAGTCCTTAAGGCATTTAACCTTGTAACTAACTTTGAAGAAAATCGGTCTAAATTTTTTACACTTATTGCACGGAAATGGCAGAAATGACGTTTTTAGTAATTCAAAGGGCATAATAAGGTCCATCGACAGTCGCGATCGAACTTGGCCGAGCCCTTAAGGCATTTAATCTTGTCACCAAGTTTGAAGAAAATCGGTTTACATTTGTTACAGTTATTGCACGGAAACGAAGTGTTACAGATAGATAGACGGACGGACAGACACACAGACAGACGGACAAACCCAAATTCATATCCCCCGTTTCGGAGAAAGCGGGGATAAAGAGAGGCCAAGAGGGCCTGTATCGCTCACCTAGTTTGTAATGCCAAGTTATGTTTTGAATACAGGTTCATGGTTTCGTTTCTAAAGGAACTTAAATATTTACCTCTATTTCCTCTATCAGTCCCAGCCCCTCCTGCCCTCGGGGGGGGGGGGGGGGTTAGAGTCAAAATTTATACAAACTCTATTCCCCTTCCCCCAAGGATGATTCTGGTCAAATTTGGTCACAATCCATGCAGAACTGTATGACTAGTAGCGATTTAAAGGATTTACCTTTATTTTCCCAATGGGGCCCCCTCCTGCCCCCTTCGTCAATATTGTCATAAGCATCAGTATTATTGTAAAAATGAACCGTCAGTAGAATATGGTTATTTATAATCCAATATTATGATATATCAAATTTTAAGTTATACTGCATTTAAATTCACATAATAAAAGCCTTTCTGCGGCTGAACATATTAAAAATAACTGAAGATAAAAGTCAGCAATTTGCATTGTTCATTATTTGGCATCGTCGGTCCACAAGTAATTAGCCTGGCCCTGCAGATAGGGTGTTAGAATTACCCTTGCTGTCCCTATTGCATAATCATAAAAGGCGACTAAATTAAGGATAGTTTCTTTCCACTTGTTCCTAATTAACTTTCTTCTTCCTAACGTCTAACACCGTGGGTTACTTGATACGATCTGCGTCGTTTTTTAAGTCTCTTCGGAAGTTCCGAACAATCAGAATAAAACTTTCATGTGAAATGTAGAAATTCTGTAGGTTTTGTACATCAATCATTTTTATAATAAGTAATCTGACCACTTCTTGTCACGAACACGCTTCTACTTAAGTAATAGTTTATATCGAAACCTGATGACTTGGTCATGATTCCTATAGCTACAAGGCATATATACAAAACTATCTGACCTGTTGAATAACCGTCTATAACCGTCTGGACACTGCGACCTAATGTCTAAGGCTACATGTATAACTATACTAGACTAAGTGTATTCATTGATATCCATTATCTAAATTGATACATAAAGCTAAATCTTGACATTTCCATCTTATGGTACATTCGTGTCTATGTTATAAATTATAACAATTTAGCTATAAATTGATATAACATATTATAAAATTTTCTAAATCTTGACATTTCCCTTCTAAATTTGACTATTTCTCAGTATTACATTTTGAAGTTTGATGGTTTATGGCTTGATGTTGGTTGTTGGTTCACCGTCTGTGAGGTTCACGTAGTTATTGACTTATTGTGTTGATGAAAGACGAAGGACTCCAATGTTGTGTCGACGTTTTATTTTAGCTTATATGCCTTTACAATATACATGTATAGTTTATGCCGTACCTGGCATCTTGAATCCCAAGTGGGTCCGTACTCCCGAGGGAGCGGTGCAGACCTGAGACTCTCTAAGACTCCCTCTGCCTATCTCTGTCAGGCCTTTAAATACCTTATGTGAATATTTGCCTACGTGTAAATGTTTGTCAGAATAGATACGACACGGAATATACTTGTCAATTCAACATATTAAGGGTATTGCATATTACATGTATATGTCACAACTGACCAGACACGAACGTGTTATCGGACATATAAAACTGACAAATCTGTCATGTTATGGCATGGGGACATATACACGACGTATCATATATATTTCTGAAATATGTGCCTGAAGAATATTCACACTGGTCAGTCATATTATCAAATTATATATAGCCTACTTTAACTTAAATCTTTAAATTAAATTTCCATATCAAGGCATCGTTATACTGCACATGGCGTTTTGGGAGAAGCAAAATCAAGTTGTACTTTCCATGATGGAATGAATTGTAGATATTTCTTTATTCATTGATATTTGAAAAATATGTAAATAAAATAATAATCGTTAACCCACTATGATGAAACGAGAATATTAAGTGAGCAAATTAAAAAAATCAATTGTATTTATACTATAAATGGTCTCTCTGGTGGGTCCATGATTATATAATCTGTAACTAATTCTCGGATCCCTGTGGGCCGAAACACACCAAAGTCTATAAAAGTGGTAGTTTCTTCTCCTGCTTAGAGCTCAGCATAACGGGAGTGGGACGACTAGTTCTCCCGTTGTCAGTATAATGTGACCGGGTGGGGTGTGTTGCTGGGTGTCTTCGGTGGCATGCTCCAGTGATATAGCACTAAAAAGGTCATCAGTTCCACTATACAAGAAGACACAATACGAATATACCGCAAACACGCACCTCGAACACATACAAACAACACATCGCATACATGGGAGGCCGTCCTTACATGACCCTGTTGATAGGACGTTAATTAATGAAACAAACAAAAATTGTGGGATGCCGAACTAGGTCTGTAAATGAATACCACAGTTTTTATCATACAAGATCTTTTCCTTCCCTGGAGGCTTATTTCCTCTGAAATTAGTTGAAAATTCTTTTTCATTGCTCTTCCTAAAGATGTTTTACAAATGTAATTTTCTGAACAGAGCTCTCGTACGCAGGGTAAATGATGTCAAAAAAATCTTCGCAACTCTCTGGGCAATAACTCCATTTTAATAGTTATCGAACTGTGGGCTTAATTCACTAGCAAACAAAATTGATTAATCTAACAATGCATACAGTCATATAAAACCAAAATCGCTATCAACATACAGTCTTCTCGCTACAAGCCATACATTACCGTGTCCATGGGTGCTGTTTATAATCGGTGTTTATTCTGTTTTCTAAAATTCGAATTCGTTCTCTGAGAAGTACATTGAATTAAAGCATAATCAAACGGAGGAAAAAATGTGTAACTTTAAGTGAAAGATGATCTACGAGTTAATTATACAAACAATTTTCGAGACTACCGGCCACAGGGAGTACTACTGGCACTGATTTGATCTATTATAGGTAATTATAAGTGCCATTGCCGAATAATGATAAGTTGGTTTCAAAGATTAATGTATATATATTATATATTTTGTGACAGCCTTCGTAATCGTGAGAAAATATCGAAAACTTGACCTTGATCACATACTGTGTTTTACAAATAAACCTCTCGCTTCGGCGATCGCTACTTCCGGAATTTATACCCAAATTTTAACTATTTTTTCGGCATCGGAATACACCGGTCAAAAATTGCCACACATCATTTATATAAATGCTACTGTCTTTGTTGATAAAGAGGAGATACTAACGATGTTGACCGTAGTTTATCTTTGTTGACCGAAGGGAAAATACATTACGATGTTGACCGTAGTTTATCTTTGTTGATCGAAGGGAAAATACATTACGATGTTGACCATAGTTTATCTTTGTTGACCGAAGGGAAAATACATTACGATGTTGACCGTAGTTTATCTTTGTTGACCGAAGGGAAAATACATTACGATGTTGACCATAGTTTATCTTTGTTGACCGAAGGGAAAATACATTACGATGTTGACCGTAGTTTATCTTTGTTGACCGAAGGGAAAATACATTACGATGTTGACCGTAGTTTGTCTTTGTTGACCGAAGGGAAAATACATTACGATGTTGACCATAGTTTATCTTTGTTGACCGAAGGGAAAATACATTACGATGTTGACCGTAATTTATTTTTATTAACCGAGGGAATATTATTTACACAGTTTGTTATTAATACGGAAAACATATGTATTTATAACCCCGTTGTTTGTGTAATAAACACGAGTTACAGTACATTATAACTACGACTTTGTTATCTTTTACAGGTGGAGACCAATTTTTTGGCATCATTATTGTGTATGTACAAGATGATGCCGGCGAATGGAAACTTTGTACATCATTATCTGGGTCAGGCGGATTCGGCAAAATGTTTAACCAGAAGTGTAGAGCCCCCTTGATAGCAGGCCAAGTGGTTAAAGTATATAAATATCATTTGGACTGCTTACTGTCTCTTTGTGAGGTAGAGATATACGGATATATCTGATACTTCCAGATAACCTTTATAGACAAACAGTGCTATTCACAATTGATGGACAAGCTTGGGCCTCGCTGTCCGAGTGGTTAACATATAACCACAAGCCCTCCACCTGTAGGATGCGAATTTGAATCCCATGTGGGAAGCAGTGTTATTTACTTTAAGTATTTGAGGAACAAGCAGTGCTATTAACTTTAAACGTTTGTAGATATTAAGGGATTAACTATTGAAGGCCATGAATATAAGCTCATGCAATTTGCTGATGATACCAGCCTCACTCTTGATGGAACAGAAAATTCTCTTAGATGTAATTTAAACCTTTTAGATCAGTTCGCTAAGTTTTCTGGTTTGAAACCAAATATTAAAAAAAACGCAAGCCATTTGGATTGGCTCAGAGACAAAAAGTAAAAAGAAAATATGCATAGAACGTGTTAACTTACAGTGGATTAATGACATATTTGTCGTTTTGGGTATCAAATTTAGTACTGAGCTTATAAATATGCCTGATGTGAACTTCAAAGAGAAAATACTTGAAATTGAACGTCTCCTAGCTCAATGGTCCAAACGAAAATTGACCGTTATTGGTAGAATAACAGTTGTCAAATCACTAGCTGTCTTTGAGATTGTACATTTGATCTTAAGCATTCCCAGCCCATCAGACATATTGATTAAAAAACTAAACAAAATCATCTACTCGTACATATAGAATGGGTCTATTGACAGAATAGCCAGAACTACTTTATCCCAGTCTTATGACATGGGAGGTCTAAAAATGATGAACTTAGAATAGTTTTGCAAGTCATTGAAACTCACATGGATTAAAAGGCTGTGTCTATCCGAATCCATATGGCGTCATTTGATTTTAAGAAATATACCGCATCCAAATTTAGGATTAGCAGGGGCTGGCAATGAATATTTTCAACTGTGCTCTAATAAGATATCCAATCCCTTTTGGAAAGAAGTTTTTAAAACTTTAAACATATTTTGTACTAAAATACCTTTGAATGACACTGTAAATTTTAATGAACATTTGTGGTATAACTCGTTGATAAAGGTTGGTAATAGTAGCATTTTATAAAAAAATGGACACAACATGGAGTTTATAGTATTCATGATTTTTTTTATTGTAGTACTGGTAAATTGTATACATATGAAAGATTCTGTGAAGACAACTTTTTTCATCCACCTTTTACAACTTTTAAGGGAATTAAAATGGCAGTTTTAAAAAGTTGGCCTAATTTAGGGAACCTACCTCTGCCTACAGTGCTTTCAGAATGGCTCATTTCTCATGCTCTAGAAATAATATTCCAAGATATTAAGGGATGTAGGAATATATACAATGTATTTGTAACTAGCCCGGCTAGAAAACCTACAGCTGTTCTGAAATGGAACACAATAGTACATGAAAAAAGTGAAGATTGGTGGAAAAGTATATTTGTATTACCTATGAAGGTAACCAAAGATACTAGCCTCCGGTGGTTTTAATATAGATAAGTTCACAGAGTCATACCCACAAACCACTTTTTACACAGGATTCCTAGAGCAGACTCTCCACTCTGTGGTTTCTGTGGTGCTCATAATGAAACATACAAACACTTATTCTCTGAATGTAATATTGTTAGCAAATTCTTAGAGGAAGTAAAGGAGTGGTTAACACCTTATTTTGTGGAAGATTTGGACTTTGAAAACCTTATATTTGGAAATATAAGGACAAACTCATATTCTAATATTATAATCCTTTTGCTAAAAAGATATATCTATACCTCAAAGTTCAAAAGCAGATATTTAAGTTTGAAAATGTTTAAAGAGGTAATTTTACAATACTATAAATCTGAAAAACTTAATTTTATCAATGAGCAAAGATTTTTAGATAGATGGGGTTCCATTCCAGCTATAGTTATGAGTAATCTCCCAGATGACAGTTCATAAATGATCCATAGTCTTCATTTTATATGCATGTATATATTGTATATATATATACAGGTATTATATGAATATCTAAAAGGAAAACTAAGGCATCATCTTGGTACTAATGTTTATTTCGCAACATATGTATATATTCATTTCTGACACCGCAAATGTGAAAGTTTGTATTGTCATGTTCATCTAGTCATATTTTATGTTTAGTGAAACATGTACAGTAGCCAATTGGAGTGGTAACTTACTCACCATGTGTATTCAATTTCAAAATGACAACTCATTATCTACACATTTTTGACATCACAAATGTTTGTAAATATAAGCCTCCATATAAATATATGAACATATATATACATACCCACGTGCACCTTGAGTTCGGGTTTCAAAATTAAACAATATTTATCTGTACATTTTTGGTGTCAAAATTGCTTATTTGCTTCTAGTTTTATGATTGGCTTAATCTTGTAATGTGGTATCTTCATCAAAAGGTGGTATAGTGATAAATGACAACATACCATGTATTCATAATTTAGAATAATACACCTTTTATAATTACATGCTTTTTAATACCACAGATGTTTCAAGCATCCATAGTAAAGATTGTCTTGTCATCTACATCATATCTTTAGTGAGTCAGTGTGCACTTTAAGTGGTAACACTAAATCATGCAACTATGAAATGATAAATTGTGTATTGTCTTTTATGTTTGTAATGTCATGTTTTGATAAAAATCAATAAATGTAAATGATAAAAAACTTTAAACGTTTGTTGGACAAGCAGTGTTATCTTCTTCAAACATTTGATGGACAGTATTATTTACTTAAAACGTTTGATGGACAAACAGTGCTATTTACTGTAAAGATTTGATGGAGAAGCAGTGCTATTTACTCAAAACGTCTGATGGACAAGCAATGGTACTTACTTAAAACGTTTAATGGTCAAATAGTGTTATTTACTTTAAACGTTTGTAGACAAACAGTGTTATTTACCTAAATCGTTTGATGGCAAACAGTGTTATTAACTTAAAACGTTTGATGGACAAACAGTGTTATTTATACGATTTGATGGACATGCAGTGCTATTTACATAAAACGTTTGATGGACAAAAAGTGGTACTTACTTAACACGTTTGATGAACAATGTTATTTACTTCTAACGTTTGATGGACATACAGTGTTATTAACATAAAACATTTGAGGATATACAGTGTTATTAACTTAAAACGTTTGATTGGCAAACAGTCTTATTAGCTCACCTGGTCCGAAGGACCGAGGTGAGCTTATGGGATACATCAGCGTTCGGCGTGTCATGCGTCAACAATCGACTTCTTCTCCATAACCGCTGGTCGGATTTCAACACAATTTGACTGGTAGCATCCTTATGGGCTACTAACTGAAAATTGTACAAATGATAGGGCTAACCTCCCAGGGGCCTGAGTGGCGGGGCCAAAATGGGGTCAATTTTGCTATTTCCATATAAACGACTTCTTCTCTGAAACCAAGCAATGGATAGCAACCATAATGAAATGGTAGCATCCTTAGAGGGTGGGGATTCAAAATTGTACAAATGATTGGGTTGACCCCCGGGGACCTGAGGGGCGGGGTGGGTCAAAAGGGGTCAATATGGCTTTTTCCATATAAACGACTTTTTCTCTGCAACTAAGCATGGGATAGCACCCATAATGCAAATGTAACATCCATGTAGGGTTGGGATTCAAAACTGTACAAATGATGGGGCTGACCCCCGGGGGCTTGAAGGGCGGGGTCAAAAGGGGTCAATTTGGCTATTTCCATATAAATGACTTCTTCTCTGCAACTAAGCATGACATAGCACCCATAATGCAATGGCAGCATCCTTATAGGGTGGTAATTCAAAACTGTACAAATGATGGGTCTAACACCCGGGGGCCTGAGAAGCGGGGTCAAAAGGGGTCAATTTGGCTATTTCCATATAAACGACTTCTTCTCTGCAACTAAGCATGACATAGCACCCATTATGCAATGGTAGCATCCTTATAGGGTGGGGATTCAAAACTGTACAAATGATGGGAGCTTACCCCCGGGGGCCTGAGAAGCGGGGTCAAAAGGGGTCAATTTAGCCGTTTCCATATAAACAACTTCATCTCTGCAACTGAGCATGGAAGAGCATTCATAATGCAATGGTAGCATCCTTATAGGGTGGGGATTCAAAATTGTGCAAATGCTAGAGCTGACCTCCCGTGGGCCTGAAGGTTGGGGTCAAAAGTGGTCAATTTGACTATTTCCATTTAAACGACATCTTCTCTGCAATAAAACATGGGATAACGCTAATAATACAAGGGTAAAATCCTTATAGGGTTTGGATTCAAAATTTTGCAAATGATGGGGCTTACCCCCGGGGGCCTGAAGGGTGGGGTCATAAGGGGTCAATTTAGCCGTTTCCATGTAAACGACTTCATCTTTGCAACTGAGCATGGAAGAGCATTCATAATGCAATGGTAGCATTCTTATAGGTTGGGGATTTGAAATTGTACAAATGATAGGGATGACCCCAGAGGCCTTAGACGGCAATAGAACCGGGGTCAAAATGGTCAATATGGTTTGTTTTTTGTTTGTCAGTCGTCCCACTCCCCTTATGCCGAGCGCTAAGCAGGAGAAGAAACTATCACTTTTAAAGATAGGATTCTAATTTAGTCGCCTTTACGATCATGCAGTAGGGGCAGCAGGTACAATTCTTATGCCCTACCTGCAGCAAACTTAATTGCAGAAAACAAAATCACTGAAAACAGCTATGTACTCAGAGGATTATTTTTACAAGATTTTTGTTAATGTCATCGCGAAATACCTCACCACTGAAAAATGTTTAGAACTATTAACAGATACTGATACATTGGAGGATTTCCTACTGGAAAAGGCAAGATTTAATTTCGAACATTCTCCAAATTAAACCACTATTTTAAAACTTGCGACTAAAATCTTATCAGACCTTGTATTATTGTCAATCTGGTTAAAATTAGACTTGTAAATCTGCTCACTACGATACGCTCCAATACAAGATCTAACAACTTCCCGTTCAGGGTCACCTCAGCATGACCCCAATGGGGAGCCAATCAGCTCATCGTCCATTGAATCTTTGCATTTATGTGACTTTATCGCACGAAAGAATATAGGATTCATTTCAGAGGCAGTGGGACTTAGGGATGCTGAACTATTTATAAGACCGGACTTAAAAGTTATATGTTTAGCTCTTTTTCTAAGAAGACACAAGAACATACCTCAGTCTCCCAAAATACGGACCTTGCACTTAATACACACTACACACCACATACATGGGAGACCGTCCTTACATGACCCTAGCTGTTAATGAAATGTTAATTAATCAAACAAACAAAAGTCACTCCAATCCTAACCAAACCAATATATCGACAAAGCAGTACGAGCATTACTTATAACTATGTGTAAGTTTTGTATAGATATGGCCTTTTACAAAACTTGTGAGTTGTATAACCTTAAGGTCCCATGTTTCCTTTGGAGAAGAAGGTCATATTTAAAAAAAAATACATTGTAAATGGAAAACAAGAGATCCCAGAGGGACCTTGGCGCCCACCAAAGAATTATCTTTGTCTGACAATGGAAAGAGGGATCTTTTCTCCGCTTTCCAATTTTTTTCAAACATACTTCATAAAATTATAAAATTTGAGACAGATCGCTTCAGTACTTTCTGAGAAATAGTGGTAACAATCTTTAACGATGAAATCCAAGATGGCCGCTGATTGGCTGTCTTGTTGACCGATCAGTCCCAAAATGCATTATGCACAGCTAGGGCACAAGGGGAACTTACTTATGGGATTTGAGAGAGATTCCTTCAGCAATTTCTCAGAAATAGCAGTAATTTTCAAAATCCAAGATGGCGGCCGGTCGGCAATCTTGTTGACTAATCATTTAAAAAATACAATATGCACAATTAGGCCATAGGGAAACATACATAAGACATTTGCAAAGACATTTGCAACAGATCCCACCAGTGCTTTTTGAGATAGCGGTAGTAAACTTATCTAAATCCAAGATAGCGAGCTGGCGGCCATATTGTTGACCGATCAGTCCCAAAAATGCAATATGCACTACAAGGGTCCTACAGGAACCTGCAGGTGAAATTTGAGACAGATTCCTTCAGTACTTTCTAAGAAACAGTGGTAAAAAACTTCAATTTTCAAAATTCTAGATGGCTGCCTTGCGACCATCTTTTTCACCGATTCGTCCCAATATGCAATATGCACAACTAGGGCCCTAGACGAACCTACATATGAAATTTGAGACAGATCTCTTCAGTACTTTCTTAGAAGTAGCGATAACAAACTTAAAACTCCAACAAACAAACCTAAGACGAACCTACGTATGAAATGAGATCAATGACCTTAGTTGTCGATGGGCTGTAAAACTCAAACAAACAAACCTTAGACGAACCTACATATGAAATTTGAGAATGATCCCTTTAGTATTTTCTTAGAAATAGCGATAACAAACTTTAACTATCAAATTCCACGATGGGTAATCTTGTTCACCGATTCGTCTCAATATGCAATATACACAACTAGGGCCCTAGAGGAACCTACATATGAAATTTGAGAATGACTCCTTCAGTATTTTCAGAGTAATAGCGATAACAAACTTTAACTATAAATTCCAATTGACCATCTCAATATGCAATATGCACAAATAGAGTCCTAGGGGAACATACATATGAAATGTGAGACAGATCTCTTCAGTACTTTCTGAGAAATAGCAGTAATAAACTATAACCATTACAAGAGATCCCAGAGGAATCTTGGCGCCCTCCATAGAATGGTCTACATCTGACAATGGAAAGAGGGATCTTTTCTCTGCTTTTCAAACTTTTACTACCTATTACTACATATGAAATTTGAGAAAGATCCTTTCAGTAATTTCTGAGATATATAACAAACTTTAACTATCAAAAGCCAAGATGGCTGCCTCGTGGCCATCTTGTTGACCGATCAGTCCAAAAATGCAATATACACAACTAAGGTCCTAGGGGAAGCTACATATAAGATTTGAGACAGATCGCTTCAGTACTTTTTGAGAATAGGCAGATTTGTAACCTGTCATCATTACTATGAAATAAGATGTCACGGAGACCAGCTTTTTGTACATGTTATCATTACTGTTGAAGATAAGATGTCACGGAGACCAGCAGATTTGTACATGTTATAATATCATTACAGTGAAGTAAGATGTCACGGAGACCAGCAGATTTGTACATGTTATCATTACAGTGAAGTAAGATGTCACGGAGACCAGCAGATTTGTACATGTTTTCATTACTGTGAATATACATCACGGGTGTCCCAGCAGATTTCGTACTTGTGAAGTAAGATGTCACGAGGAGACCAGCAGATTTGTACATGTTATCATTACTGTGAAGTAAGATGTCACGGAGACCAGCAGATTTGTACATGTTATCATTACAGTGAAGTAAGATGTCACGGAGACCAGCAGATTTGTACATGTTATCATTACTGTGAAGTAAGATGTCACGGAGACCAGCAGATTTGTACATGTTATCATTACTGTGAAGTAAGATGTCACGGAGACCAGCAGATTTAATTGTTACATGTTATATATCATTACAAGTGAAGTAAGATGTCACGGAGACCAGCAGATTTGTACATGTTATCATTACTGTGAAGTAAGATGTCACGGAGACCAGCAGATTTGTACATGTTATCATTACTGTGAAGTAAGATGTCACGGAGACCAGCAGATTTGTACATGTTATCATTACTATGAAGTAAGATGTCACACGGAGACCAGCAGATTTGTACATGTTATTATCATTACAGTGAAGTAAGATGTCACGGAGACCAGCAGATTTGTACCATGTTATATATCATTACAGTGAAGTAAGATGTCACGGAGACCAGCAGATTTGTACATGTTATCATTACAGTGAAGTAAGATGTCACGGAGACCAGCAGATTTGTACATGTTATACATCATTACAGTGAAGTAAGATGTCACGGAGACCAGCAGATTTGTACATGTTATATATCATTACAGTGAAGTAAGATGTCACGGAGACCAGCAGATTTGTACATGTTATTATCATTACTGTGAAGTAAGATGTCACGGAGACCAGCAGATTTGTACATGTTATACATCATTACAGTGAAGTAAGATGTCACGGAGACCAGCAGATTTGTACATGTTATACATCATTACAGTGAAGTAAGATGTCACGGAGACCAGCAGATTTGTACATGTTATATATCATTACAGTGAAGTAAGATGTCACGGAGACCAGCAGATTTGTACATGTTATCATTACTGTGAAGTAAGATGTCACGGAGACCAGCAGATTTGTACATGTTATCATTACAGTGAAGTAAGATGTCACGGAGACCAGCAGATTTGTACATGTTATCATTACTGTGAAGTAAGATGTCACGGAGACCAGCAGATTTGTACATGTTTATCATTACAGTGAAGTAAGATGTCACGGAGACCAGCAGATTTGTACATTTTATCATTACTGTGAAGTAAGATGTCACGGAGACCAGCAGATTTGTACATGTTATATATCATTACAGTGAAGTAAGATGTCACGGAGACCAGCAGATTTGTACATGTTATATGCATGTTATCATTACTGTGAAGTAAGATGTCACGGAGACCAGCAGATTTGTACATGTTATATATCATTACAGTGAAGTAAGATGTCACGGAGACCAGCAGATTTGTACATGTTATATACATATCATTACAGTGAAGTAAGATGTCACGGAGACCAGCAGATTTTGTACATGTTATATATCATTACAGTGAAGTAAGATGTCACGGAGACCAGCAGATTTGTACATGTTTATCATTACTGTGAAGTAAGATGTCACGGAGACCAGCAGATTTGTACATGTTATCATATATTACAGTGAAGTAAGATGTCACGGAGACCAGCAGATTTGTACATGTTATATATCATTACAGTGAAGTAAGATGTCACGGAGACCAGCAGATTTGTACATGTTATACATCATTACAGTGAAGTAAGATGTCACGGAGACCAGCAGATTTGTACATGTTATACATCATTACAGTGAAGTAAGATGTCACGGAGACCAGCAGATTTGTACATGTTATATATCATTACAGTGAAGTAAGATGTCACGGAGACCAGCAGATTTGTACATGTTATACATCATTACAGTGAAGTAAGATGTCACGGAGACCAGCAGATTTGTACATGTTATCATTACTGTGAAGTAAGATGTCACGGAGACCAGCAGATTTGTACATGTTATATATCATTACAGTGAAGTAAGATGTCACGGAGACCAGCAGATTTGTACATGTTATATATCATTACAGTGAAGTAAGATGTCACGGAGACCAGCAGATTTGTACATGTGTATAATACATCATTACAGTGAAGTAAGATGTCACGGAGACCAGCAGATTTGTACATGTTATATATCATTACAGTGAAGTAAGATGTCACGGAGACCAGCAGATTTGTACATGTTATACATCATTACAGTGAAGTAAGATGTCACGGAGACCAGCAGATGTTGTTATATACATGTCACGGAGACCAGCAGATTTGTACATGTTTATATCATTACAGTGAAGTAAGATGTCACGGAGACCAGCAGATTTGTACATGTTATATATCATTACAGTGAAGTAAGATGTCACGGAGACCAGCAGATTTGTACATGTTATACATCATTACAGTGAAGTAAGATGTCACGGAGACCAGCAGATTTGTACATGTTATACATCATTACAGTGAAGTAAGATGTCACGGAGACCAGCAGATTTGTACATGTTATCATTACAGTGAAGTAAGATGTCACGGAGACCAGCAGATTTGTACATGTTATACATCATTACAGTGAAGTAAGATGTCACGGAGACCAGCAGATTTGTACATGTTATACATCATTACAGTGAAGTAAGATGTCACGGAGACCAGCAGATTTGTACATGTTATATATCATTACAGTGAAGTAAGATGTCACGGAGACCAGCAGATTTGTACATGTTTTATATCATTACAGTGAAGTAAGATGTCACGGAGACCAGCAGATTTGTACATGTTATACATCATTACAGTGAAGTAAGATGTCACGGAGACCAGCAGATTTGTACATGTTATACATCATTACAGTGAAGTAAGATGTCACGGAGACCAGCAGATTTGTACATGTTATCATTACTGTGAAGTAAGATGTCACGGAGACCAGCAGATTTGTACATGTTATCATTACTAGTGAAATAAGATGTAGTCACGGGGACCAGCAGATTTGTACATATATCATTACAGTGAATAGATTACGGAGCCTCGTGAAGTAAGAGTAGATGTCACGGAGACCAGCAGATTTGTACATGTATATATATCATTACAGTGAAGTAAGATGTCACGGAGACCAGCAGATTTGTACATGTTATATATCATCAGTGAAGTAAGATCATATGTTTCATACAGTGAAGTAAGATGTCACGGAGACCAGCAGATTTGTACATGTTATACATCATTACAGTGAAGTAAGATGTCACGGAGACCAGCAGATTTGTACATGTTATATATCATTACAGTTAAGATGTCAAGATTTGTACATGTTATATCATCATTACAGTGAAGTAAGATGTCTGGAGACCAGCAGATTTTGTACATGTTATCATT
Source organism: Argopecten irradians (assembly GCF_041381155.1). Taxonomy (NCBI): domain Eukaryota; kingdom Metazoa; phylum Mollusca; class Bivalvia; order Pectinida; family Pectinidae; genus Argopecten; species Argopecten irradians. The sequence continues at coordinate 28,946,217 of NC_091148.1, forward strand.
ACATTACTGTGAAGTAAGATGTCACGGAGACCAGCAGATTTGTACATGTTATACATCATTACAGTGAAGTAAGATGTCACGGAGACCAGCAGATTTGTACATGTTATTATCATTACTGTGAAGTAAGATGTCACGGAGACCAGCAGATTTGTACATGTTATCATTACTATGAAGTAAGATGTCACGGAGACCAGCAGATTTGTACATGTTATCATTACAGTGAAGTAAGATGTCACGGAGACCAGCAGATTTGTACATGTTATCATTACAGTGAAGTAAGATGTCACGGAGACCAGCAGATTTGTACATGTTATCATTACTGTGAAGTAAGATGTCACGGAGACCAGCAGTTTTATACATGTTATATATCATTACAGTGAAGTAAGATGTCACGGAGACCAGCAGATTTGTACATGTTATTATCATTACAGTGAAGTAAGATGTCACGGAGACCAGCAGATTTGTACATGTTATCATTACAGTGAAGTAAGATGTCACGGAGACCAGCAGATTTGTACATGTTATATCATTACAGTGAAGTAAGATGTCACGGAGACCAGCAGATTTGTACATGTTATATCATTACAGTGAAGTAAGATGTCACGGAGACCAGGAGATTTGTACATGTTATCATTACTATGAAGTAAGATGTCACGGAGACCAGCAGATTTGTACATGTTATCATTAGAGTGACGTAAGATGGAAAATACCATAAAATTATGCTGGAATACAAAGGGATGCGGTTTAGAACAAGAGCCGGTTCAGACAGGTTAGGCCAAAAAAAATTATGTCTGTTTAGGGTTACAAAGGCAAAAAAAATTACGGTCGGCTCGGTTCGGCCAAAAAAATTACGGTCGGTCGGTCGGGAAGATTAAAAAAAAATTTTTTTTAGTGTCTTACACTCTAAAATGATGGCCGGAACCGGAGTCTAAGATCGAATTCCCGACTTTTTAATTTTTTTCGTAGAAAAATGGAAAAAAATTTAGATTGAGGGGTAAAAAATTAGGGTCGGTCGGGTAACCCTAAACAGACATATTTTTTTTTGGACTTACACTGTGTATAGTTTACTGTGGTTTGTAGAGATAACAATCAAAACCAATATTTCAAAACATGTTTATGTTCAAACAAGTAAAAGACATAATGTATATATTATCACACTCACTCATTAAATCCTTTTCCTGGCAATGCTTCTAAGATCTGTTTATTTCATCAAACATACAATTAGACCAGCAACAATAGTACACAAATATCTCCTTTTTTATCAAGATTTTCTTACCGTATATAAGATATTCTTGGCTAAGAAAATCTACCATGCATTTCCAAATAAAGCACTGTAGAATCATAATATACCTATAGTAATATAAACTGTACAACAAAACTTTGTAAAATACAGGAAGACAATTAGCCCTCATCAATGTTGGACAATGAAATCAAGTTACAGCTCAGATTTCTTAATTCAAAAAAAGTTACCTGATATATAAGAATATCATAGAGGCAGTTAGTTATTTCAGGTGAATCCACTAACAGAAATTTGTAGAATATTTCTTTTCATGTCCTAACACAGAACCAGAGATACATTTGTATATTGTATGCTCTATAGTCAACTTGAAATTTATGACCAACACCAAATTATAAGTTAAGTTGTTAAGGCTTACCATAACTACATGCAGGAGATATTTAAAATATACTTGGTATAACTAGGGGAGACAACAAGATTTCATCAGTTAACAAGAGGCCCAAGGACCTTAATGGTCATCTGACTACCTTGGCAATAATCATATAGGAAATTAATTAGATATAGTGTCATGGTAGCCAATTTCGATTTGGGATAACCAGAGATGTAACAACACTTTGTTGGAATAATGTCAGGATCATTTCATGCAAGTTTCAGACATATCGCACAGGTAGAACTTGAGAAGAAGTTCAAAATGTGTTTTCAAGATGGCTGCTGTGGCGGCCATCTTAGATTTTAGATCTACAAGAAAAATAACAACACTTTGTTGGGACCATGTCAGGATCATTTCATGCAAGTTTCAGCCAAATCACATCGGTAGAACTTGAGAAGAAGTTCAAAATGTGTTTTCAAGATGGTGGCTGTGGCGGCCATCTTGGATTTTAGATCTACTCGAAAAATAACAACACTTTGTTGGGAACATGTCAGGATCATTTCATGCAAGTTTCAGCCAAATCGCACCGGTAGAACTTGAGAAGTTGTTCAAAATGTGTTTTCAAGATGGCTGCTGTGGCGGCCATCTTTGATTTTAGATCTACCCGAAAAATAACAACACTTTGTCGGGACCATGTCAGGATCATTTTGTGAACTTGAACTTGAGAAGAAGTTCAAAATGTGAAAAGTTAACGCACGGTTCACGGCGGACGGCGGACGACAACATGACGACTACAGGTCATCCTGACCCTTCGGGTCAGATGGCCTAAAAGTGTATGTTTAACAGGAAAATTAAAGTAGAGTACTACAGTGGAACCTGACTTGTTTGGTGTTCCATGCCCACCTCTATATTGGTGGGTTGTGATACCTGTGCTGTAGGTAACACAGCCTCAAGTCACATTTACCAGTTTTTCTTTATCCACACATGTAATTGATAATATTCAAATCATGATTGTTCGTGTTTGTGTGTCCTGTTAACAGTCATTTAAGGACGAGCCAATAGATAGCTATATATAGTACCTTGTATAGTACTCCATATGTTTTCAGAATCATCACAGATCAGAAGTATTCACCACAATTTTACATATAGATTCTGTCATCACAGGATCAACTCACAGCACTTTCTTTCAGCACACACTTCTCTTGGAATCACTTTTTGGCGACTTTTTTACGTGAGGACTTTGTGTCTATAACGTTTGTTTCTATCCGTTTGGGGTCCTTTTCTGTACACAAGCGGTTTAATTTCAGTAAAATGTCCAACGTTGTTAAGTTTTTAGTTTTAAATAATACATTTTGGCCATCACCTGAAGAAAACAAAAAAGAAATTGTAATATAATAATAAAAGATATTTAAGATATTAATTCTGAAATTTCCACTAAAAAACATAACTACTTTCAAAGTCAGGGGTTATATTTAACTTGTTTTTTTTTTTTACATGATATGATATTGTACATTATTCAATTTAATTTTTCTAAATCATCTATGAATTAAAGCCATGACCAGATTGTGTTGCCTTCTTTTCCTCAACTGACACTTCAATATCCGGTATACTCAGGCCAAAACAAAATGTCTGTTTAGGGTTACATTGGCAAAAAAGAATAGGATAAGTAGGTCAGGATTTTTCTCTTTTTTTAGTGTCTTTCATTCATTCTCTTTAACATCTTTTTTCTTTCTTTTGTTCTGTGTAGATCATATACAGAGATCCTTTTATGAGTGGGTTTTGGGTGTGGATTTTATTAGTTTAACATCCTATTAACAGCAAGGGTCATGTAAGGATGTGCCAGGTTTGTTGGTGGCGAAAAACCACCGACCAGCAGTCAGCACCTGGCAACTGCCCCACATGGTTTGTTTGTTTGTTTGTTTGTTTGAGTTTTACGGCCCATCGACAACTAAGGTCATTTAGGGCCAAACTACAAGTCAGGCATTAATATCAGGATAAAAGATCAGGGTAAGAAAAGGCAAGTAAGGATTAAAACACAGATTGTAAACGTTTATTTGATAAAAAAAGGTTTGCATGTGATAAAATAGTTTTGGCTAAAACACACGAGAAAACTCATGCAAAATGTTGATGAAACGATGAAATGTTGAGTTGATACGATGATATGATGAGAAAAACGTTCATATTTTATCTAAAATACCAATTTCTTTGAGATAATTAAAAATACTATTATGTCTCACGGCATGAAACAAAGTGTACATGTCGGAGACATCGTAGTGCTTATCTCGTATGTGCTTAAAATCAATACAGTGCACTAAGATATGCTCCACTGTGAGAGGAGAATCACATGCATGACATGTTGGAGGATCCTCCCCTCTCAATAGATAGGAATGTGTAAAATATGTGTGTCCAGTTCGGAGCCGAGAGAGAACAAATTCCTCTCTGCGGTCTCTCCGACTGGACAGTTTAGGATTAAGTGTAGGTTGAATTTTAAACAGTTTATTGTTTGTTTCGGTAGACCACCTTTGTTGCCAATGGTGTTTGATGGCTGACTGAATTGAAGGTTTGATGTCGGTGTATGGTAGTTTCAAATCTGTTTGTGCTAGGCGAAGAGCAGTCTTAGCTGCTTTATCAGCCTGTTCATTCCCCTTTATACCCACATGACTGGGAATCCAGAGATAAGTAATTTGAGTTTTTGAAGATAATCGAAATGTTCGGATTAAAAGATTTTGGATTAGAGTATTTCTAGGACATCTTGATTTCAAAGCCTGAAGAACCGAAAGAGAGTCTGAACAGATGATTGCCTTTTCAATGCGGTGTTCTTCGATGTGGTCAAGAGCCAGACCGATAGCACAAGATTCCGCAGAGAAAATGGAGGCAACTTCTGGAAGTCGGATAGAGGAACAGTGATTAGATGTACAGCATGCTGCCGCAACTTTATCACCATCTTTTGAACCGTCAGTGTAGATCTTAACATGATCAGGGAAAGCTCTGATGCACTCCCGAAAGGAGGATTTATGTTCTTCGGGTAATGCACTGGACTTTGCCCTCACATGCAAAGATGAATTGATATCAGGTGTTTGAATGAGCCATGGTGGTACATCCGATATGGTGTACTCGTCAATGGCGTCGAAATTTATATTTAGTTCCTGCAAAAAATTTGAAATTCTGATGCCAAATGTTGGTATGAGCTTTTGATTTTGTCTGAATATGTCCTGGTGTTGTGGATTAAATACAAGATCGCATGCGGGGTTTTTGGGATTGGATTTCAGTTGGGCAGCATACTGTAAGGATAATTTCTTTCGTCGATCGTCTAGAGATGGCTCATTAGCTTCCACATGGAGACTCTTCACAGGTGTTGTTCGAAAAGCTCCAAGTGCCAGACGCAGTCCCTGATTCTGGATAGGGTCAAGCATCTGTAGATAGGAGCTGCGAGCCGATCCATAGACAATAGAGCCGTAGTCAAGTTTTGATCTAATAAGTGCCCGGTAGATACGCAGAAGCATTTCACGGTCTGCACCCCAATCAGAATGGGACAGAACACGTAGAATGTTCAGCGCCTTCGAGCACTTATCCTTCAGATGTTTGATATGTGGAACAAAGGACAGTTTCGAATCAAATATTAGTCCAAGAAATTTAGTTTGTTCAACTACTGGAATTTTAATTCCATTGAGTGTGAGGTCAGGATCATTGTGTGGTTTTCGTTTTTGACAGAAGTGCATACAGACAGTTTTTGATCTTGAAAATCTAAAGCCATTTTCGTCAGCCCAATTTTGTAATTTGCCTAAACATTGTTGTAGTTGTCGTTCTATAGTGTGCATGTTTTTTGATCTGTAACAGATCAAAAAATCATCCACAAATAGAGACCCTTCCGTAGATTGGCCAAGACATTTAGTTATGCTGTTAATTTTTAGTCCAAAAAGTGTGACGGACAGGATACCACCCTGAGGGACGCCCATCTCCTGTGTTTCTGTTTCTGAATAAGTTGAACCCGTTCGAACTTTGAAATGCCTGTCAGATATAAAATTTGATATAAACTTTGGCAAATTACCACATATACCGATGTCATGGAGATCGTTCATGATTCCATATTGCCAAGTTGTGTCGTATGCCTTTTCAAGGTCAAAGAATACGGCGACAAGATGTTCTTTCTTGGCAAATGCTTCTCGTATAAATGTTTCTAGTCTAACTAAGTGGTCTACCGTTCCCCTGCGGTTTCTAAAGCCGCTTTGCAAAGGACTTAAAATATTGTTTGATTCCAGGAACCAAACTAATCTAGTATTTATCATACGTTCTAGAGTTTTACAAATACAACTCGTCAATGAAATAGGACGATAGTTATTGGCATCAGTAGCATCTTTCCCGGGCTTCGGAAGGGGTATAATAGTAGATTCCTTCCAAGACTCGGGAATTTTGCCAGAAGAGTAAACTTGATTAAATATAGTTAAAAGACATTTTAGTGAAGATTCTGGTAATTGTTTTAAAAACATATATGGAATTTCGTCTGGTCCAGCTGCCGAGTCCTTTGATTTCTCAAGGGACTCGAGCAATTCTGGTATCTCGAAAGGCCTATTGTAACTTTCACTATTGGAGGATTTAAAATTAAGACGTCTCTTTTCCTTTTCCTTTTCAAATTTTTGAAATTTTTTGGAATGATTTTTTGATGGATGAATTTTTAGCAAAATTTTTGGCAAAGGCGTCAGCTATTTCGGATTTTGAAGAAAATATTTTATTGTTGTTAATGGGGTGGGAGGATGGTGTTGCTTTTCTTTTCCCACTGATTTTACCAATCATTTCCCAAACTTTCTTCGAAGATGTATTGGAATTAATTTTTGAGGCGTACTCTTTCCAAGTACTTTTCTTGTCGGATTTGATAGACCTTCGAGCTTTTGCTCTCCAAATTTTAAAATTGTTATAGTTTGAGACGGTTGGCGAAGCCAAGTACCGCCTCAGAGCGGAATTTCTACCAGATCTATTGATAAATGAATCATTTGAGAGACGAAACTTTGTAGGTTTTGGCACGGATTTTGGTATGGTTTTTGTAGCGATAGAAGTGAGCGCTTCTGTGAAAATTTTAATGGGGTCATCGAGGTTCAAAAATTTTTCCTCAATGAGCTCCTCTGCGCACAAATTTTTAAATTGAACCCAGTCCGCCTTATGTAGATTCCAACGAGGAATAGGCTCCTCAAGTTTTGGTGACCCTATGTTTTTTAAGTATAATTGGAAAGTGATCGCTCCCACAGAGATCACCGTTGACCATCCAATCATAATCCAGAAGAATTGATGGATGGCACAACGATAGATCAATGTGGGTAAGCGAGCCAGAGGCAGGGTGTAAATATGTTGGGGCATTGGTGTTATAAAGACATAAGCTGTTTTTATTAATAAACTCTTCGATACGTCTACCTCTATCGTCAGTGCCTGGGGAGCCCAAGAGGCTATTATGACCGTTAAAGTCACCCATGATAATATATGGCACTGGTAGTTGTGATACGATGTTACTCAGTTCATCACAACTAAATGGAGTATTTTGAGGTAAATATATAGAACAGACTGTTATTTTTCGGTGAAGAGTTGCGCTTATAGCAACAGCTTGCAAGGTGGTATCTAGCTGAATGTGTCTGTGAGGAACGTTTTTATGCACCGCCACCGCCACACCACCTGATGGGCGGCCACCTGTTGTTGGAGTTTTGGTGTATAGTGTAAATTGTCGGAGATTGATGGTGTCTTTCAGCATTATTTCTTGAAGGCAGAATATGGATGGGTTTTTTGTTTGTATAAGATGTTTTAATTCTTCTATGTTCGCTTTAAATCCGCGTATGTTCCATTGTATGATAGTGTTTGTCTCTATATTGATCCTTGAGGATAGTTTGTCGGACCGACAGGACTACTTGAAGCAGGTTGTTTGGTGGCAATAAATGTGTTGTCACCAAACTCGCTGTCGTCCGATAGAACATCATAGATGTTCCGTCCAAGGATAGGGTCATCTGATCCCTTACTGGGTTTGTTGTTTAGTGCAGGGAGCCTCGCCAGCTTTACCTTGGTGGTTTTGGTCTGGCGTTGCTCCTGCGGTGGTGTATTTGCTGGACGCTTTGCTTTATCGGGGAGTTTTTTAACGTCAATAGACGGTGAAGATGTAGCACGTCTATGACGAGCGGCGGTAACCTTTTTTCTGATGTTCGGTGTTTGAATTTGGTGTTGTGTAAGTCCTGGAGACGCCGGTGGGATTGGCGTTTTAGCTCCAGGTGGCCCAGCAGGTGGATTTTGTTGTGGTTTGTGTTGTGGCTTAGATGGACCAGACTTGAACCTGTTCGGGTCCCCAATGATTACTTTACAGGCCTTAGCATCAGCCATATCTGGGACATCATTGTCCCAGTTAGGCTTGTCAACCAAGGCCTGGACCGACGCATGTTTGACGGTGACACTGTCAACAGGCGTCTTTGCGCGGGTTATCTGAGCATAGGTTGCCACATTCAGGTCTGAACGCTCGACTATCCTCCGAGCCTCGGGGAAAGAGACACCTTGGGTATATTTGACCCGTAATATCTCCCTCTCCCGAGTCCAGGCAGGACAGGTGCGAGCAGACGCAGCATGGTCACCCCCGCAATTGACGCAGTGACGGTTGACAATGTCACATTCGTCTTTTTCGTCGTGACCTTCACGGCCACAGTACTGACATACCATTTTCCGTCTACAATTGCTCTCATGATGGCCGTACCTCTGGCAGTTACGGCACCTCAATGGATTAGGGATGTAGACAGTGACATTGTAACGTTGGTATCCAACAGTTACGCTCTGTGGTAATGTTGGTGTAGCGAATGTTAAGATAAAAGTGTGTGTTGGGACCAAGCTCCCACTTTTTCTCGTCATGATGCGTTTAACATGAGAGACCGGAATGTTCTCCTCTTGGAAGTATGACAGTATGTCAGCCTCATTGTCATTGCGCAAGGCTGGGCACCTGATTACCCCCTTGCTGCAATTCAATGATGAGTGTGGTTTTACACACACACTGAGGCCGGCAAAACTGTTGGTTCCAAGGAGGTTCTCCGCTTGTTGCTTGCGGAAAACCTCTATTAGGAGATCACCCGATCCCAAAGGCTTCACAGATTTGACATCTCCAGCAATGCCTTTGATGCCCTTTCGCAATATTAAGGGCGATAAACCTGCAGTGGTCTTGCCACTCTGTGTAGAGGACATGACCAGAAACTGTGGGAATGTGTTTGTTGTACCGCTTTTTGTTTGTTGATTTGTGGTTGATTCCTTTTGGGGAGATTTTGGTTGTAGTTCATTTTGTTTGTTTTTAGAAGCCATCTTTTAGAGTTTATTAAAATTCGCTAGCTGTGCCCCCACCCACCTCGGAGCCCAACAGGGGGACACTCATGATGACATGGATATCCAATGTCAAAGTGTCAGGGTTACACAGATAGTATACTCGGAAGAATATTTCGAACAAACATAATTCAAATCAAGCTTGCGACAGCACGCTCGCAAGATTGTACACCTGCAAGATCGATCAGAATCAAGACAATCAAAATTAAACTCACGATTGACCCTAAGCCACCGCCTTCTTGGAGATCTACGAACCAAGGGCTCGGCATGACCAGCCGATTGATAATACAGGGCCCATATTACCTCTCGTCTAACCGGAGTCTGAAGCCAAAGTAGTGTGTAGCAGTAAAAAAAGGAAGAAAAAAGAGCAAAACCTATTCAACCACCAGGACCTTCTTCCCCCGGATACGAGATGCAACCCACGGCAAACAGGTTGGCTCAAATTGGAGCTACTGTGAAAGCCTTCAGCTACACTGATATCAAGCAGACGCACATCACACCCCCAAAAGTGGTGTGCATCCGCATGAGAGCAGTGCACCCAGTCTCGGGACGTGGACCCAGCTTTCATGGAGCCCCACATGGAATTTGAACTTGCAACCCAGTGGTGGAGGGCTTATGGTAACATGGCGAGACATCTTAACCACTTGGCCACTGCGACCATCCTTTTATGACAAATCAAAGTGTCCATTTGCTTTACATAGTATAATTCTACTTTGAGTTGAGAAATAAGACTGATTTATCTATACAGGACATAACATCCTTATATACTTACTGAAGTCAACCTTCAGCTGGGGTTCCGACTGGTCCGACATGATCTCCACCTTAGGTACACAGTTAACGTTGGTGGACAAAATCTGGTCCTGATGCAGAGCAAACAACACTTCTCTGAAATTTACAAAGTTATATCTGTATAAACAGCATAAAGGAGGGGTATCACTTTGCGCCATTTTTGCAGCAAGTCAGTGGAAAGTGAAATATTTTACCGGAATACACAAATTTTTCATAAATGGAGCGGGTGTGTAAATATTTTTTATGTATATATATATGTACATGGCAAGCTAACTAGTTTCCCTATGTGTATTGTGTACCTGTATTGTGACCTTTATATGGCTCTATACTGTGGTAGTGTTGCTGTCATCTCGTGTGTTTTGCCCTACATGTGTGTCTCTGTTTCCTCTGTTGTGATTGGCTGTCTAAGTCTTGGGTATTTTGATAAATTCAGGGTAGGAATTGAATACTGGGCAGTCAGACAGATTGAGTTTATGTCAGCCCTGCAGGTAGGGCGTTATAATTGTACCTGCTGCCCCTATTGCATGATCGTAAAAGTTAAAAGATTTTAGCCTAATTGACATCTGTGACCTTAAAAGGAGGTCAAGGTCATTCATTTAACAACTTTGGAAGCCCTTCATCCCATCATACCACAGGCCAAATTTGAGTACCTAGGACATTTCAGTTAGTTAGAAGAAGTCGTACAAAGATTTTAGCCTATTTGACCCCTGTGACCTTGAAAGAAGGTCAAGGTCAATAATTTTCACAACTTTGGTAGCCTTTCATCCCAGCATGCTACAGGCCAAATATGAGTTCTTTGTTCCTTATGGTTAATGAGAAGAACTTGTTTGAATGAGAAATTTATGCACGGCGGATGACGACTGACGATGCATGATGACTTTAGGTCATCCTGACCCAGGGGTTTCAATATCAGGCGGTACCCGGTACTTTTTGGCGGTTGAACCTGGCTGTGGTACCGCCTGATTTGGGCTAAATTACATTAGATAGCATACAGATGGTATAGAAAAGTACGCCCTGAAATTGCAATTGTACCGCCTCTCCTTAAAGAAAATGAAATCCCTGAGTGACCTACCTAAAAAATTCCAAAATCAAATCGTCGCAAACAAATAATACCCAGAAATCTCTCCCCTCGTTGTTTAATCTAAAAACAAACTACTCTGAAGCTGTTGTGATGGTCATTACAATTTGTTAAAATGAAACAGTTTACTAATCACCTATAATACCATGTCCAGTAATGGTTAATTTTTTCCCTAAACTGCTCTGTTTGCAATTAAAAATTCCAAATTTGTTACAAAAAACACTTTTTGCCCAAAATACCCTAAAAAATCACTTACCACGCACAACATACACGCAACACACCGTATACATAAGAGGCCGTCCTTTCATGACCATAGCTGTTAATAGGACGTTTATTAATCAAACAAAAAAGCGTGCTGTCATCTCCTTTAGTTTTTGAAAATATTTACATTGGTAGTAGGTTAGGTTATTTAGGAAAAGTTAGGGATGGAATCTCTCATAGTTGATTTAGATACTGGAATAGGGGGGCTGGTCATAGCATTTGTAGGGTAGGGTTGACAACTAGGCCTATGCTAGTGTCGTTGTTCTTTATATCATAAATATGCCATGTTATAATATTTGTAATGATTAATATAAATATAAGGCCGAGATAAGTGTGTTTTTCATATATGAATGAAGTATATCTTTGTAATTATTGTTGCTAGAATTTCACACTTGGAACATGGTAATTCCAACACATGTTAATTTACAATTACATTACAAATTATCTTTAAAAATAATTTTTTTTTATAATTTACTTTTTATTCAGGTTTTTCATCAATACATGTACAATATACAATGTATGAAAATGCTTGCACTCATCTTTCATACATTTGCACCCACTTAAAGATATTGATTTTTTATATTCTTTCAAAAAGTATTTTACATGGTAATCAAATACATTACTAACACACATAAACACATATATATATATCTACTATTTATTCCTAACAGATTGCATATTGCGTTTAGTTTATATTAGCATATATTAGTTTAAAGTTATTGAAGATTATGTATTTTATTATGATTTCAAAGTGTGAAAACTATAATACATACAATTATTACAAATAATTTAAATAAAATACCAAATGCAAGCATTTATAAGTAAGTAGGGCTGCAACGATACACCAGTACTCCGATACGATACGTATCACGATACATGCCTCTCGATTCGATTATTTTTGATACAATACTTCTGTTTTATGCCATCTTGCGTTTTCAACAGTTTTTTTACTTCTGGATTTTAAAATGTACAAATAAATCATACCTAAAAGAGACATTTTTTATGTTTGATGTAAATATACATGAATTTCTCCAATTGTATTACAAAAAAGGTAAAAAAATTGATGACTTGAATATAAGTATATGTAGCCATCTAACTGTAACAAAAAATAATAATACTAAGTTCATATATTTGTATACTTGAAATATTTCTAAAGCAATAATATACTTATTTAAATGTTATATTTAAATATCTCTTTAAATTGATTGAACAGGGTTCAAAATTATAAATAATTATCATTTTATTGTGAGCTTGTTCTCAAAACAACTAGCTATATGCCTAAAATACTACTAATAAAAATCTTTTGACCTACTAATTAAATTATTACATTTAATAATGTTTAAGAGAAAAAAAATCTCTGTGTTCATGAAATTTCAATACAAATTGTTTTTATACCAGTAAAATTCATTGACATTTGAGTAGTAGGCCATATATCAGTAATAAAATTTAGTTTAAATCCGGTTTTGTTATACCTATCCGACTCCTTTATTACAATTACCAAATGCCAAAATGGCGGCCATTACGATTGCAAATTTCATGACTTCCATCAGACAATGTAGGCCTATTTAACACTGAAAACGTGAGTAAATCATTAACAAATGTGAAAAGTGTTTGCTATTGATGCGACTCTTACTAGCTGTAGTCATTACATTTATTGTAAGGGCTTTAAATATTGGTGGCTTGTTTCCAAATCGGCCGCAACCAGCTGGTCGACTTCTGCAACAGACACACGTTAGTAGGACTAGCTCACTACCAGGCTTAATAGGCTCAGGCTGTTAATCAAAACAGGCGGAGAGATGGTCAGAGAGTGTTTACACCTCTTTTGGGTCTGATCCCATGTCTGATAATCTTGATATGGCTAAGATTTATTGCTTCAAGTGTGAGTGTAAAGACTGCATCGTATCGAACCGAAACGACAAGCCTGTATCGTAAAATCGTATCGACATAGAAATATCGCGATTCAATGTGTATCGCGATGAATCGTTTCAGCCCTATAAGTAAGTAAATTTGATGTTACCAATATAATGTATTGACTTTATGGAAAGAAAGAGGTTGGTAGAAAGAGAAAAGGAAGACAGAAAAAGAGAGAGAGAGCAGCTGGTAGAAGAGAGACAGTAGATTAGTTAAGTATGTTTATTTGAAGTGCGATGGCAGAGCTATGAATACTTGCAAATATAAGTTTTTTTCTAATAGTATTTCAAAATATATATGGCTTTGTGAAGGGCTATCAGCTGTATCACAGAATTTAAGGGAGATAATTCTTCTGGAAAATATAATCCATGGTATCTCCAATGACACTAGATTAGTCAAATTTGTTTGCTCAACATGAGATTTTGCATGTCTACATACAATGTGTGCATAAATTGCCAATGTAATTATAATAATGATCCATAAAACACTTTTTTTTTAAATTAACTATAGCTGAATCAGCTTATCCCATTTCTTCCATTCAATTTCAAACTTCTTTATAGAATTTGCATCTCTACCATTAGATATGTATTTCTGTATCTTGTAGTTATCTTTTATTATGTTAATTAGAGAGTAAATATTCAGTGAACTATGTAAACATCTCATTCTATAGATGTATTGTTTGATAATGATAATAATTTCATTATCAAATCTATTACTTGGCAAACTATTCTGATGAACGAATCCAAAAAGAAATGTTTTTTGATTAATCGAGAATGGAAATAACGTTTCGAGACTATCTAGAAGTTTTTGAGTTTCTTGACAATCCCAAAAAATGTGGGTTATAGTTTCTGATTCAGAGTTACACAGAATGCATAAAGGGGAGGCAACTACTCCAATTTTGTATAAAAATGAGTTTGTAGTAAGAATATGATGAACCACTCTATACTGGAACCACTGAAGTTTTGTGTTTTTTGTTACATGGAAAGGAATGTTATAAATGTTGCTCCAAGTTGTTTTAAAAAATAATGATATAGACATATTCATGTCCACAAGTACCTGTGGCATTTGCGTGACAAAATTATCCCTCAAATACAAAACTGTTGGTCAAAAGCAGAAATATCGTGCATTGTCCCCAACCTGTTTAGGCCCAAAAAAAATATATGCATGTTTCAGGTTACATGACTGAAAAATATAGGGTAGGTCGGTCTGGATTTTTTTTTAATTTTGTTTTTTTATTTTATTGTTTAAAAGGGGTGGGGGAGGAGTTGAGTGGCTTTATTACTACATTACAAAGTAATTTAATAATATATGTAATTTGTCATTCAGGCTTTAGGCTAGCTAGAAGTCTTTTATTTCTCATTACCATATTTGAAATTGAACTTTATCTGATTAAACTTAAAGCATGCGAAAAAATCTTAGTTGACAACTTCACACACAACATTTTTGTTTTGAAAAAGTGTGATAAAATAGCTAGGGTCGGAAGTAAAAACTAGGGTAGGTAGGAAACATACTAGAACGAATATACGTACCCCGCCTACTATACCTTTTGGCATGGTACGAATTGGTCCCTATGTGTCGTAGTGGAGCACTGCCTCCGAAAATCACTCGGGCATAGTTTTCTATACTTTTTTGTAGGTTTCCAATTATTCACAATTTATGGACTTGCCGTATAAATTCTCTCCAGAAAGACCTTCATATATATATTATGTAAAAAAAATAATGCCTCGATGGGAATTCAATATTTTATGTGGTTCAGTTTTATTGCCTAGTAGGTAAGCGATGTCAAACAAGTACGATAAAAAGGCAAACAAACGTTTTATAATGGTTTGCATAATCATTACTTTGCTCCATTAGCAGTAATAGGCAACACCATTTTCTGTCAAAAAGTCTTTTCAGCTACAGTATTGCAGCTAGAAACATACATGTATATTTTTTAGGCCTTAGTTAGGCTATAGTATAATGGAACAATTTTACAGAAATAAAACAATTTACCACAAACCAAATAAATTCTAACCCGACATGCCAAACTGTCTTTGATCGTAGGATACATTGTTTTTGTAATATAGCCGCTAACAGGGATCATGAATGACAACATGAAAAACAAGCATGTTCCCCTGTTCCCTCGGACACCTTGACTGTTTATCAACACTTGGTCTGCAATGGCAGCATTATATGATCTGACCTAAATATTAAGTAAATTAATGACCTAAATTACCTTATTGCTCTCACATCTGTTGAATATGGATCGAATTTGAAGACCATTTTCTTAACAGGGCGGATTTGGAAGTTCTTTAAGATGCCGGTGATCGCTCTAACCTGCGACGCCATTTTGAACCGGAAGTGGTAAAGGATTAGGAACACGTGTGGCTAAATGCGACCCAGGAAGAAAATGCTGGTCTGGAAGCGTCTGGATGTGTATATTTAGGTATGAAAACAACAAAGTGTTCATAAATCTAAAGAAAGGAACGTTTTTTTATAGAGACCCGAGATTATTTTTGTCCACAAACTCATTTCTCCAATCAAAACCTTTTTTCCCATACCATCTCACCCTAAAGCACTGCCATGTCGCCCAATATCTCATCCTCGATACTCCAGGGGTTACTGTAACTGAGCTTATATCCACCCCTAGACCATCTCATAGTAAAACTGGAGGCAACAGAACAGAACAGGTAATTTAGTCCTTTGATGAGCATCAAAAGAGTCGTATAACGGTAGACTGTTATTGACTACAGTTGGGTGTCACTCTGTCTGTAGTCTTCAAATGAAGTCTTAGCAGGCCTGTGATTGGTCTGATTGTTCTCCTCCTGAGCTGCCTTCAGTTTTATTTTGAGATAGTCCAAGGGTGGATATACCGTCAATTATAGTAACCCCTGGAGTATCGAGGATGCCTATATCTCAACTCTTTGAACAGAGAAAAAATAGACTATATTTTCTTAACAGGCATTGTTCACAGGGATTGAGAATCAGTTACAGATTATATAATCATGGACCCACCAGAGTGCCCTAGAACCATTTTTAGACATTTTAGAGGTCTAGATAAAAAAAAAACGATAAAAATCATGTTCTACACAGTACTATATACGAGAAGGATAGAAAGCCATAGACTCCAAAAATTATAACTTTTCTGGACGTTGTACATCTATATATGGAATTCGCCGTTACTATTTAAAGGCCCATTACCTTTCCGGAGCAAAATATAAAGGTTTCTTAAAAAACATTAATAACACCAGAAAATGCATACCGATGATCTAAAATAAGGTTACGACACCAAACATATGCAAGATTGCCTGCGTAATATATGAACAGAGGAGAGTCAATTCGCTGTTTTGCCGTCTGGCGCAGTGATAGTCAACTACCGCGCGGTATTTAGGACGACGGCGGGAAAGATAATAATACGACCCGCGTTATGAAAATAAACATTTTATTTATTTTAAATAAAATCGTTCAGAAGGTGATGATAAATGTAGTATTAACGGTAAGTTACTAATTTTTTAGGACTCTACAAAATTATCGATCTTTTTTTACATTCCCATTTTAAAAATTAAAAGCCGTTTCGGAAAGGTAGTGGGCCTTTAAACATATACAATTTTGTGTGAACTTTTTATAGCCGGTCAAATGAGATTGCAGCCGAAGCCACGCTCATGCATATTATATCGGCCACTGCGACTACGGTTCAGAGATAATGAGCTAGGCGGTCATGTGGTCTTGTGATGTCAGAGTAGTCCGCGGCTACACAAGACCTCTGTTCGATTCGTCAAGAGCGGGGGCCGCCGGCAACCCGGCAAGGCGGCTAAGTCACTCGATTCAAAGAAAAAGTGCGCCGGTGGCGCGACCGGCGTACGCCGAACTACCGGCGCAAGATGGCGGAATAAAAGTTAGACATTTTTAACGAAACTTTCTTTAAGCAAAACTCATCCCGTTCAGACATAAATTCTCCAGACATTATGATTTTCTTGTTGTATTCATTAACGGACAAGAATTGAAACCTCTTTTGATACGCTAAGGTATGTAGATATCCTTTTATGAAGCGAATACATCGAAACGAGCGGTGATGTATAGACTTAGATGATGTATCCTAGGCGTTTGGCTCTATAGATATATTTTTATATATTTACACTTGCTAGGCTTGGTCACTATACGCTAATACTAGCGATTTTGTTTACCATAACTGCATGGTAACATTGAACTTTGAACTTGCGTATGAAAATGTTCTGTGCAACGTAAAAGGATCTACTTTTTTAAAAAAGAAACACATGGCTTTGTTTACATTTTGACGCAACATTACGTGTGTATTGTTGTTTTTCATAGAATTTTGGAAAAATGTAAACGATATATACATGTTTTATATTTGTATATGATTCAAACAATTTTTAAATTAACAATTGTATAAAGAAACGAAAAAATATCCCGACCGGGCGACGTGCTTTTCATTTTTGTTAAAAATGATGGTTGTCAAATGTAAACATTACCTCTGTGCCTATGTTCGTCCTACGATCGAGTCTTTGGGATGGACGGGCGTGAGACCCTCTGATAGAGGTCAGTTATAAACATATCCTCTTGTTTTTGTTCTTTGAGAATTTAATCGTGTGTATTATAAAACATGCACCGCTAATAATCCACGTGTTGACAGTTACGCGTCACCACAAATACATTGTACATATCCATCGAACACAAGTGAATTTGTTTCATCTATCGATGGCGATATGGATCTAAGCGTAGATTATATAATCACATGGCTCCCAAGGATGTAATATCGTCAAGTCAGACGACATCTCAAACACATTGAGCTACTTGAAAAATCGGTGTTTTTGCCAACTTCGGCAAACTCAAGTGTGTAAGCGTGCGTCAGCTTCGCCTCGCTGCACAATAACGGTCACCGAGTTCACACATGTGGCCGTGTACAAATTCTTTATGTTATTACGCTATATATTAACTTTTAGCAAAATAAAAAAATGAATATATATTTAAAGTTCTGATCTGATTAAATAAAATTATCTCTGAAATTTACTTTGTTTGTCATGTTTATTTTACACTAAAACAAGGATTTATAAGTCTCATATACGTCCTTGACTAAAATATTGAACTTTTTTGTCTTCGCGGATGAATAATTCTACCTTACGTGAAGCGTCATCATTCGCTGTTCAATTGAGTAAGCTCCTCCCACTTTTTACCGACTTTTATTGAATAATTACGTCACTTTCAAATGACGATTTTATTGCATAAAATATAAATATAAAGTCGTGTGAGTGTAAATATAGGGATTGGATTTCGTTTTTATGTTAACCATGCTTGTATGGAGTAATTCTATAAGAATATTATTCAATATGGGCGCTAAGCCCCATAGAATATATTCTTAGAGGAATTGCTCCATACAAGCATGGTTAACATAAAAACGAAATCCAATCCCTATATATAATGTAATACGTACGATGTCACAGCATTTTATAGAATCAAATGCCTGTCGTATACATTCTATTAGTCTGATAATAATAATATTTGTTAATGTAATGTATATAAGAATTGACTGTTTGATTCCAAGTATGTGAAATTTCAATGAATTCTCTTGGACTATTTATAAATAAGAACAAAGACAGATTTTGAAGGTTTATTCTGAGGTTTTAGACTTTCGAAAACAGCACATATAAAGTTTTAATGAGTTGTTTTCGTCAAACACATAAAATTCAAAGTGTAACATAAGAAAATAGATTTATATGTACAGTATTATACCTACATGTACATTTTAAATACTCAGAAAGAATGCTCAAAAGTGAATATGATTTTACGGGCATTCTGTTAATTCCTTTGTCAAGACACGAGAAAAAGAATTCTACTGGTGACACGTAGTAAGAAATAAATTAATAAAATAGTTTACTTAAAGTTACAACATTGCCACTCCAGGGTATAAATTTAAACTTAGTTTATTAAAGTGCTTGGAGCGACAAAAATACCCTACCGATATCACGCGACTGCGCGATATAACAAACATGTCGCTCTGTCACATAAGCGAGGAAATAAAATTTGTCGCACTAAATTCCAAGCTGTAACGTAAGAAAATTATCTCATATTATATGCATATATTTCTACAACACAAATTACAATGCACCATACATTACATCAAATGTGTATTACAACAGGAACGCGCAGAGCGATTTTGTGAGGCCACCATATATTTTTCCTATTTCATAAAAAAACTCAACACTAGAGATTAATGCAGTATGAGGCAATTTCTTATATTTGTTCTTTTGGAATAAAACAGCATACACGTACGTGTATATCATATAGAGAATGGGGAGGGTAGGGGGTGTGTTCATTTTCCAAAAGGCGAAACAACAAAATGACATTAGCCAGTCACGGTATCCTATTAATATTAAACTCTAATGATTGATGAATTTGAGCTAAATTTCTTATCGACAATATCGCTTTTTTTCCCCAAATACAAATTAAATAATGAACTCTGCCATTACTATCTGAATAACAATCACTCATTTATTACCAAACACAGACAACCACGCACATGTGTCGACTATTAAATTCATTCATGTCTTTATTCCTCCAAAATTTGAAGAGTTACAATGAACGTATTATATTATGATGAACAGGAAAACAACAGAAACTTTAGGTAAATAAGGAGAACATTGGTACAGTGCAGAACAATCAAAATAATAAGTGATAACTATAAAATATGACAAAAAAAAACACCCACAAAAAAGGGAAAAAATACAGAGTGTAGGATGCATTGAGACATACTCTTACTAGTTAAACGTTAGCTGTGAAGCTTTTTCAGAATAAATGCAGCATTCTTTAGCAAATGACGCAAAGCATCGGTCCTCGTCAATAAAAATATCTTTCAATGTGGCTGGTGGACTGCCGAGGAGCATTGAGATTTGAACTTCCCTTGAGGAGTTGGTTAAAAAGGTGTAAACTTGTACTGGGTAGTCATTGACTATCTTCGTGAAAAAAACGTCACGGAGAGATAGCAATGCGCGACTACGACAGTCTAGCAAAGAATGTGCCACTGCATCGTATACATAATCATTGCACTGGGCACAAGAGAGTTCGCAATTTGGTGAAATGCACCATAGCTTAGCAACATTTTTAAACGTTCTATCAAGATATGGGTAACATTTAGATAAGAACCATATCGGCGAAGGACGCATATCACACTGGAGGTTTTTAAACCTCTCAAACTCTTCACAGACAGTGAGGCGTTCACTCCACTGTGAGGTGTACTCGCCAAGAAGGACAGCCTTAATGAGATGTTTCCAATAATGCTTCACTGGGAAAATCCCATCTTGCAAGAATTGGTACAAGAAGTCTTGCAATTCATATTTGTGAAAAATGTTCCAAATGTCGACAGCAAAACCATTTTCGCTACAGTAGGTACCAAAATATACATGAAAGAGACGTAGTATGAAGAGTCTCTTCGCAGTAAAGCGTATATCTGCTCTGCATAATGCAGAAAAGAAAAGTATGTTTCCGAAGTTTCGAAAGTTCAACATTTAACCGTCATGGATGTTAACCCAAGCATACTTAGGACAATATCTGATCTGGTGCGCCTTGGGAAAACCTTGAATAAGCTTAGCACACAAATGGTGTGAACTGTTTCAAGGCGGTTCCATTCAGTTTCAGATAGTGATGAGAACCAGAGTTCACATCCAAAAAAGGCTACCTGGCATAACTGAGTAACTACCGTCTTGTACAACTTTAGCAGCGGTCAATGGATTACTTCCAATACCAAATAAATTACAGTTTAACAAAGCAAAAATTGACTACGAAGCTTGTTAACTGTCTCATTGACGTCTGGACAACCTGGTTTGAATTTATTTAGAAATATACCGACATGCTTGGTATTTATAGATTCTGAGACAGTATCATTGCCGAGTTTCCACAGACGTTTTGCTTTCGAAAATTAACTTTTGCTTTCGTTAAAAACAATCACAGAAGACTTAGATGCATTGTAACTAAATCTCCATTTACAACTGTAATTGTAACAGATATCCATAAGACAGTCCAAACCACGTTTACAAAAAGACAGAAGGGTAATATCATCAGCTTGCGTTGGACAAGTTACATTTATATCTTGTATGATAAGAGAGTACTGAGATGAACATAAATCATTAAGTAGGTCATTAATGAAAACTGTGTACAGCCACGGAGAAATAATACTTCCCTGGCGTGTACCTTGGTGTATCTTGAACCAATTTGATACCAAACCTTGGTGCAATACAGCACTATACATGTTCGAATATAGAGAAACAATAATATTGATATACTTTGATTTAAAACCTAAGTTTTGAAGTTTGTAAAAAAGACCATTGTGCCAAACACAATCAAACGCTTTAGCAGCATCGAGAAAACATGTAAAAAGTTTGCTGTTATTTTCTTTTGCAAATGTAATAGATTCATTAACCAGAAATGACGTCATTGTACTACTGACGTGCTTTTGAAAGCCATTCTGTAGAGGATTTGGAATAAACAAATTTGTTTCTTCAAGTCTACCAAGCAAAATTTTTTCAAAAACTTTCAAAATTACTGGTAAAAGAGATATGGCACGATAACTGTTAGGGTCAGTTTTTGGCTTGTTGTGACCTTTATACAGTATACAAATCAGCCCCTTTGTAAGTACAGGAGGGACATATTCTACTCTAACGAAAGCATTAAAAAGAGCATGAAGACAGTTGTACAAGTTATCGTTGGCAAAAATCAAATGTTCGTACACAATGTTATCGTATCCAGCTGTTTTACCACGTGGTAAACATCTACATACCCTTTTAACAACCTGCAGTGGAATTTCATCAAAATCTTGAGACTTTACCGAATGACTGGCTAAAGTATTGGTAACCGATTTATTGATTTCGGCTTCGAAATTTGAATCAAAATGATCACATGTTGACAGAGAGTAAATGTTCTCAAAATACTGACCCCAGCAGGTGGTTAAAAGAGCAGGGTCTCTTACGACTGACCCATTAAAGTTCATTTCTGCACCGACAGCACCCGATGATGATTTACAGCGACGTTTAACCAAAGACCAAAATGAACTTTGACTAACGTCCGCACATTTTTCTATTTCGTTATTCAGGTCTATAACATGATCTTCTGAAATATGGCGATGTATTTTTCTAAATAAACACTTTGCATTTTTTGTAGAGTCTAAATGTAGCAGAGGAAGGATCGCGGGGTCGTCCTGCAGCTATCCATTCCTTACGCAGACGCCACATATTCCGATGGAGGTCCTTAAGGTGCTCGTTCCAATACGGTTTTAGGAACTTGCAGAATTTCCGTTTCACCAGAGATCTTTCAGACGTACTCTGTATACAGGTAACGAGTTCGTCAGTAAACTTATCAATGTCATCCTCACACGTAAGTTCTCGCGTGTTTGCTAATGTTGATTGCTCGATGGCTTCTTCTAAGCTTTCCCGATAAGCGGATACGTTCTCAGAAGTTCCAGTAGTAATCCACTTGTAAGAAAATCGCATCATCTTACTACAATGATGATCCATACGTTCCGGAAGAGGAATGCGTAGCTCACATAACAAAGGTCTGTGGTTTGAGACATCGAGGAATCCGTGTTCTAGTACAGCGCAATCACAAACAAGATCAACCTTAGACGAGTTGATGATGATATGATCTATAAGGGACGACGATCCATTATCCGACTGGACATACGAGAATAATGGGCCTCTACATACATCAGAGGTTGACAAAGCGCAAAGCTGATGCCGGTCCATGAGTCTCTGGAGCAACTGGCCACGATGATTTACATAATTAGGTACGCGTGGGCCACTCAACCGAGCATTAAAATCTCCCATAAGGATTACGGATCCATTAAGAGAAAAGTTTGTACATATATCATCGAGTTTCGAAATGTAATCCGTGAAGATATCTGCACCGTACCGAGATGTAGGAAGGTAAACTTGGATAAAATACCAAATATCAGTCCCTGTAACAAGTTTAACAATGGCGATCCTGTCATCGTCTGAATCAACAACGGATATCATATCACTGAGTTTTCTGTGCCACATTATAGCAACACCACCTTTACGACAGCGTTGATCCGCAAGCGTATGGAGAGAAAAGTCTGAAATGACGACTGCCTCGTAATCTTTGTGAATGCTATAGAACAGATGCCTGTTCTCCTCATAGAGCCAGTGCTCAGATATTCCACAGATATCGATGTGCTCTCTGTTCAAAGCCTCGTGTAGATGAGATGCAGCCGACATAATACCGGTTACATTCCATGACATAAACCGGATGTTCATCAACATGGCTAAAATGAGGCACAACAGGTAAACTATGTAAATAACCTTATACATTATCATTATTGTCAGATCGCGAGTTGTCATTGTAACCATAGAACTGATTATTTGAAATCCACTTGCGACACCGAATGCCTTTTGGCCAGAACCCAGACTCCTTTATCTTTGACATGTCGGCCGATATTACGTTGACACGAGCAGACACGGTAAATTTTCGTTTGCTTTTGAGCAGCCGAACAAATGTAACGCTCACATTACGAGACTCGAGGTATGTTCTAATATCATCTACGGAACAAAAGGCGAGTCGTTTTTTCTTCCGAGTCACTGCCACAAACCCACTTGAATCGACACTGCTGACCTTGTCAAATGGTTGTTTTGCAGGAAGCGAGAATGACGATCCAGATTTAGCACCGTGATCTTTACAAACTATTCCACGTGATGCTTCAGCATCTACATTCTCGTGGATAGGCAGATGTGATTCGACAGGATGAATGTTTGCACAATTAGCACTAATGACCGAGCGCCGAGGAGCTAGCTTAGATGTATCATCGTGACGCGATGGGGTTCCACAATCGGGAATATCCTTCTGGGGTTCGATGTGATTAGCGATAGAAGGGATATCGCTACATGGGACAGAAGTATTGTCAGAGGTCACAGGTGGAACATTGACCATTGAAGAAGTTTGAGTATTAAGAATTACAAATTGTTCCATCTCAGATAACTGAGTGCTGAGTTCCTGCGCGAATGCTTTCACCGCTATATCTGTAGTTTCTTTGGTCTTGTTAGAGACAGCTTTAACATCAGACTCAACTTGTCGTATACGTGACTTCAGCGAAGAAACACTGTCAACTACCGAGGAAGTGTTGTGCTTAACATGACTAATGTCGTTTTCTAGCACTGTCATTTTCTCTTTAGTAGCCTTGATATCACCGTGGATGGCCAAAGAACTTCCAAAACTTTTATCATTCAAGCGTGATAACCCAAGACTATTGTCCTCCAATGACTTGGAAATATCGGAAATCTCCTTAGTAACCGAATTCCTCGATTTCTCTAGATTTGTGACTTTAGAGGCGATGACACCAAGCTTTCCAGGAAAATCTTCAGATGAGGATATACTAAAGTGATCTGTGCCAAAGACATTGGCAATAGCATCACATGCCTTGCGAAGATCAGATTTAATGCTGGATATATCATGAGTCAAGCCCTTCTGAGTTTCTAAAATAGAATCAATTCTGGTGTTTGAAGTTTCTCTACACTCATGCAGCGATGAACGAAGACTAGCTAATTCAGCCTTTAACGAGTCGATGTCACTACGATTCACTGGGAGACACTCCTCGGTGTTATTCATGGTAACATTCAAAACAGAGATGTCAGGTTGACTAACGGACTGACGATTCATTTTCTGAGATGAGGAGAATACATCAGATAATTCGGATGCTGAGTCTCCATCGAGAAATTGTTGAAGAACATAGCAGTCTTTCGCATCCTTCTCCTGGGCTTGTCCCTTGTTAGTAGTTTTGCGGGTGACCAGTTTAGACGACGATGGACATCCGTCAATATCCTTAGCACGGTCATAAAGAATGGCCCGATACCAGGAGATCTTGCTTTCAGAATAGGAGATTTCAGAAAAGATGGCGATGACGTCACACAAAGGTACATCCGGGCGCTCAAAGGTACAACTCCGTATAGCCACACATAAACATAGAGGGAAAACAGCCGCTTGCGATGATTGTTTACATTTTATTGTAATAAATTGTACGACAATCCGAGAACTATTGCGTTATTTTAATTATAAAAAGGGTAAATAAATATATTTAACAATAATATTTAGATATAAACATCTGGTATTTATATATTTTACTCTGTTTATACTCCATTTTCTACCGCCACGAGAAAAAAAACACGGTCGCCATTAGACCTACGTATAAACATTGACAGAAGTTACAAAATTGACAACTGCAAATTAAATTCCAAGTTTCCCCAAATATTATACTGATATTTCAATAAGCAATTACTGTTTTCTAAGTCTTACTTGGTAAAACACCTACGATGTGTGATTATGACCAAATTAAAATTTGCCTTCGTAGATACCCCAAGCGCACTGCAGCCATTACATACAGTACTGCCGAGATCCCGAATTTCGTCATTTTTCATAGTCACAAAATTATGTATTCTGGTTAACTTTTTCGTCAGAAATTTTGGAATTTAGTTTATAACATTCAAATGAGTCATTTTATAGTTACTTTTTATCATATTTTTAAACAAAACTTCGAGTATTTTAGGATTCTCGAAGCCGTGCGCAATGTGTCCTGGTCGGCATTTATAGTAATTACGATCTGCATTGTAGCTATATTCATAAATCTAAATGTAGTCTATCTAACATGTATTCAAATTATTTAAAAGTAATATCACCTCAATTTGGGACTTCACATAACGGCACATGGAATAAAAGTGATTAAAAATAAAAAAAAAAATAAACTCATGAAATTGAACGATTTCACTATTTTATTTTTCGAGATATCGGCAGCCATACTGTACGTCTACGTACACATACATGTATATCTTCATTTATGTGTAACGGTGGTTTATACCATTCATTTAAAATAATATATACATGGGAAATAACGAAATATATATATTTTACAAGTACTTATTGAGATATGTGTTGGTAATGACGTATAAATATTATTAATTTCCCAACTATCGGCTGTTGCCCGAGGTGATCTACCAGCGAAGCCATGCACGAGCGGCCGTGGTCTGGCCAGGTAGTTCACATTTCGTTATATTTATATTAAATAGTGTTATGAACAGATTTTTCGTGTATAACAAAAATATGATACATTGAAATCATTTATCTATTCATAACTTTTTCACAACATGGATTTCTACGTGTGAACAAAAAGCGGGTACGTGTGACGGCCCGGCACCGCTTCGCAAGCTAGCTTCAACACTAAATCTAAACAAATATATTTAGCAATAAACAATTGTAAATATAAATGTCTGTAACCTCTGAAACAATAAGAAACTATTTTGAAATCAAAATTTGCAAGTATGAAAGTGTATACTTTTGTCAAAGTATCGATTGTGTAGCAGGGATGTACGTATCTGTTATTGTTTTTGTTAGTCGCCATACCGTGTTTGTACCTTTGAGGACCCGGATGTAAACTTTCTGTGACGTCACGCCATCTTTTCTGAAATCTCCTATAAGCCGCAATCTCTATTAACTTCGAGATGTATTCACTTTTAGGGAGGTGGAGTAAAGCACTGTCAAAATACGTAGCGGATGGGACCAAGTCCCGATTGGGATCATTCAACGATGACATGATAGTGTAAATGTCAAAAATGAGGAACAAAGTTTGTCAAAGGTGCCAATTTCATCAATAATTTCATTGTCCAAAGAACAGTTCAATAATTAGATATAGATATTCTCCACCGTACGACAACACTATATATACAACCGCTATCAGAGCGACGAATTAGTAGAGCGTGACGAAAATTTGGCGATTACCGTAGTCTATTTATAGTGACGCGGTACACATCAATATACAACGCAGGTATATATATATATTATATCAGTATATAGAACGTCAGCAAACAGGTAGTCAAAAGTTCATATTGCAAACACCATATCACTAGATCAGTTCAATATTCTTACCGAATCAGAAGAGGTTCGAAAAATGAAAACATGTCTCTTACTGCTCCTGACTCTCACGAAGAAAATATTCTCGGAGGTGATCACTGGAATTCAAAAATCCGCCATTCCGTTTTTTTCCGTTAATTTCTTATCGACAATATCGCTTTTTTCCCCAAATACAAATTAAATAATGAACTCTGCCATTACTATCTGAATAACAATCACTCATTTATTACCAAACACAGACAACCACGCACATGTGTCGACTATTAAATTGCTTTTAATATGTCAAATATGAAAGTTGTAAACGTACAAGTAGAAGTATTTTACTTACTCGTGCTAACGGTAAGATTAGCGTAATTAATGTTTTTACCCAAATTAGAATATCATGCTATTTATTAGATCAACTTAAATTCAGTCTTTGATTTGTTTGATGCATAAATCAAAATGTTACTAAAGCTCTGAAGAAATGTCCGTCATGATGGAATACGCCGGTTATGCTTGTTTTGCCTGCAGGTCGCCCGGTCGTCGCCCGGTCACGTGAACGAATCGAGCAGGGGTCTAGGTAATCCTAGTACTATACATGTATACTACATATATACGTATTCGTAGATCTACAATTTGAGTATTAATTCGAGTAAATGGTTATTCTGGATTTATGATTAGACATTTTCAGTTTCAAAACATTCCATTTACACCATTTCAAACATTCAAACAAGCATATATCTAACTTTGGATTAGATCATCAGTCAAAATGTTCGGATCAGTCTGGATTGAGATTTAGATAGTATATCTGGTCTGAATAAGGACCGAACGCAGCTGATTTCTTTCACAGAAACACTATCTTTTTACGATTAAAATCACAAAATAAGCATGAATATATCTAGAATGCGGTTTTTTATTTCAAACTTCTGCCAGAACGACACAAACACGGCACAGTTTTTGAGTAAAAATAAAATGTGGACGGTTGTCAGTGAGTAAAAATAAAATATGGACGGTTGTCAGTTATGTGATAATGGAGTTACAGTACCGAACTTATACCGAAAATAACATGTATATCTATATTGTTGCCTTTGAAACTTTATCCATAACGTTTACTAAAAAGCAGAAATACATCAATAATATTTCTGATATATATGTTTTTAAATTACAGTATAAGTGTAGGTTTAAAAAAAATTGTTATTTCAAAATTATACTAAATCCTTAAAATAGCCTATTCATTGTCCATCCTTTTGTATATAATACCGAGATTAAATAGTGTGATATAAGAACATACTTAATGATATTTAAATAAGTATATTTAGTGTGGTAATGCTGTAACCCTTCTTGTATGACTATACATGTATATTCGAAACGGTGAAAATACATGCTTAGAATTCTTACTAATATTACGGAAAATTGCTATATGCAGGGATTCCGTTATTACAGTACTTGACTGGAATAATTTTTAAGGTTAAACCTTTACTTGAAATAGTTCTTAGAACCATTTTTGTTTCTGAATAAGTCAACTTCCATTATTGTTTTACATGTGTACGACATATATATATGTAAGATATATTCCTAGGTATGATCAGGGATATTTTATTCCCATTTGCTTTTACATCTTCATTTCAAAAATAGAGGTGACAATAAAAAACCTAGAGCATAAATGTACGGGGTTTCCATAATTCAAATCACAATCCAATTAACGGATGTCCTAACCTGATTGACAGTAAGACAATACCAGATCTTCAGATTTTATTTCACTCTCAGACACACAAGTATGTAACAGGAGGTCACTATACATAATATAAACATGAAAGCATATTGGGCCCATAGCGTAACAGTGCATTACAATATGTATTAGTGATGTACATGCTCAATCAATAGTTTTTCATTTTTTTCAAAAACTTACATATATTTGTCAGAACAGTAATGTTACATATAGTAAACAGGCCTTTCATTTTGATAACACTATGGTTTCTATAATAGTAACTTGGTATATACATTTCTCGTAAAAGTTTCACCACATCATTACTGCGTTGAAACAAATAATGATATTCGTTTCCAATATTAGTAAAACATATAGATTACAAGTTCTATTTTAGTCCATCTTCCAGTTTCTATAGGTAAGTGCATGTTCAAGATTCTGAATTTTATGATGTTTTGTCCATCTATTGGCTTTAGTTTCACAAGATATTTTTCAAATTTAAAATTACTTTTAAAAATAGAATAAGTACGACCTCTTGATGAATTCTCTATATCATTAAACCATTTTTGTACAAATTGATCTTGTAATATTCTCTGTTTTATGTACATACATTCTGGAAGTCCCATATATAATTCAAACCAGTTTCTTCAAAAATATTTTTAACATTATGCATCCATTTGAATTCCATGATATTATTTGTTTGCAAGTTTAACATCAACTTATATATATTACTTGAAAGATTATCTGTAGTAATCAATTCGTGCCAGGACATAATAATTCTGTTTTTATCCTCTACATAGTGAGGGAATCTCCCTAAATACCCGATATTGTCCACCGAATAGCAAATTGCCCGCGGCAAGGTAATTACTGGTGAGTTCGATGAATGGCGTTGTGTACAGGTACACAACATCCTGATCCAGGTATTTCATCACAATCAAAACAAAGGCATGGCTAATTATATATCTATCTCAATGTTTCAATTTGAAAGCGACCACACGGTCTGAAAAAAAATGGTTACCGAAAAAAAAGTTTGCTTGTTCTTTTAATATCTCAATATCTCAATTATGTTATTTTCATAATATTTGATCCAGGCAACAGAAAAAAGGAAAATTCTCATTAATCTGCAGTGGTATATCATACTCATGTATTAGTCAATTTGTTTAATTTGTTATGAAATATATCGGCAGTATCCTCCGCCATCTTGAAACATAACAATGATTATTGTATTTATGTATTGGTTAAACCTATATGCTGTATTGCATTTGGAAAATAAAAAAAAAACTTAAAACTTGTCGGAAACCCATGGGTGATCGCACTACACTACGCTATACATACCACCCGTGATAAGTACAGCGTAGTGTAGTGCGATCACCCGTGGGTCTCCGACGATGCTTTTCCTATATAAACGTCGATGTAAGTGATAGCACACTAGGGCCGTTTTCGTTTATTCGGAACAACCGGTTCGACGTTTGTAAAAGTCTTTATTTCAAGTATAAATACTGACGGACTTGCAGTTTATGATACAGGCCTGTAATTAAAGGACTTTGTCAAGGCTCGTCTGAAAACAATATAGAATCACCAGGTCCGTCTTTTATTCATAAACGAGCAATACGGTCCAACCAGTCGAACCGCATAATCGAAAACGGCCCAGGTTATTCCGGTCGCGCGGAATACGGAGAGGTTAAGACGAAAAGTCAGTTAGAAGGTGATATCTTTTTCGCTACAACAGTAGCTAACTTTAACACGTGCCTATATTAATTAAGCGCGGTATTTAGGACGACGGCGGGAAAACATATAAGACGACCCGCGTTTTGAAAATTAACATTTTACTTATTTTAATCAAATTACTTAGACGGTAATGGTATGTGTAGTGTTACCGGTAAGTTAATAACTTTTGTGACTGTACAAAATTATCGATCTCATTTTACATTCCCACTGTATGACATTTACTGGTTGTGGTACCGTACATGTAAAAGTTATTGTCTGTGTGGTAGTTACTGGCCATTGTACCGTACATGTAAAAGTTACTAATCAAAATATATTTAAAATATTTTGTATAAAAAAAATCACTTTTCCTGTTTTGTCTTGCATATACACACTTATTGCCTCTTGGCGCTCTTTGTCCGAATCAAACGGTCTCGCACTTCGGAAATATTTTACGTGTGCCTTTATGTAACGACGCTTTTCATTGGTTGAAATAAAAATCCATTCGGATGTATGGATGTGTTGGCTGGATTTGTGTCGAGGTGTGCTAGTAAATTTAAATTAGACTTTTTGTGGGAGAATCGCTACAGAAAGCCACATACCACAGTAAGTTTAAATGTTCTTTGATCTTTTCTGATATATTTCTCCCCATAATTCAGCAAAATATAGTTCTAAATTTGGAACATAAGTGACGCTTGACCTGTTGCCTATTTTGACCCGCCATTTTGAATACACAATACACACATATGCACGAGTTATTATTTTACGTTTGATGTACGTTTCTAGTCCGAATCGAATGGATATTTGTTCTACGACTCAAAATTGGTTCCAACAAGTAACATATCTGTTTAGTTTATTGAGAAGTATGTCTGTTCCCTCGGCTCCTGATGATGCTGGGAATGTTGATGCTGTTTGTTCTCGATTAATCTACATTGAATTAATATGTTACTTCGTAACTGGTTAATAGCTACTGTTGTGAATCTGGAAAGCATGATTACACCTGATTTGCTGGTCATGAAATAAGATATAAGACATGACCAACGTAAGGAAGTGAAGAAAAGAGGCCGGTTCACTTATAGGCTATATAATCCCTATACAGGGTTTTTTGAGATTCCAAAACAACGTGGGTAAAGTAAATTTTACCGTCAATTAGTCCCACATTCCGGTAATTATAAGGTCATGAAACTCACGTCAAATGATGTCATAATCACCGGATGGTGGAACTAATTGATGGTAAATTGTACTTTACCCACGTCATTTTGGGATCTTAAAACCGATGTATTGGAATAACTTAAATTTGGTCGCTTGATAGATGTCTCTTGTTGGAATCAGTACTCACACCTTCTAAACTTCATTATGAAAAATCAAATTAGGTTGACCTACCTTTTGTATTTAGGTACTGAAATACACTGACTGCAGTAGTTTCCATATACTCCAGGCACACGTTGCTAGTGGAGATATTTTTACATACATTATTTAGTAACATCATTACTGGCAGGCGACCAGCATGGATTAAAACAAAATGTTTAATTTACAACCGATAATTGACCGTCACCGATCAAATAGCAGACGAAACCTCAACACTAAACCGAGTACACAACATGCCAACCATACAAAGATGGTTGCATTGGTATTTG
Source organism: Argopecten irradians (assembly GCF_041381155.1). Taxonomy (NCBI): domain Eukaryota; kingdom Metazoa; phylum Mollusca; class Bivalvia; order Pectinida; family Pectinidae; genus Argopecten; species Argopecten irradians. The sequence continues at coordinate 28,978,110 of NC_091148.1, forward strand.
GATATATATATGTAATATAATAATACATATGTACATCTTACAATTTAGATGCCAAGGTCGACGAGGAGACGGAACAGGTCTCGAAGCAGAGACTCTTCCTTTGAGTATAAACGAAGACGTGGTGATTATTACGAGGAGTCGAGACATCGTCGGTCTAGGAGCAGGAGTAGAAGGTAAAGCTCATTTTTATCAAAGTCCTGGCCCTGATTTCTCAAAACAAATTTAAGTAAAAAAAAAAACTTAAGTCATGAATTTTCAGATAAGTTCCATAAGGAGAGAAACTAAGTTTTGAAATCTGCACTTTTGTTTGGAGAAATCAGAGCCAATACAGTACTGCCAAAAATAATTTTTGCTTTTTTTTTGTATTTTGTAAAATTAATACTATTTGTATTTGTAAAATTAATACTAAGGCATTGAAAGAACTGCAATTGTCAAAATGTTAGTAGCGCTTGGTTGTGAATAACATATTAAATGCTTTTCTCGATTGGTGCGTATGAAAAATATGGCACATATAACTTAAGACGTGGATATGTCAAATTTTTTTTCTTGTTTTAGCCCACCATCATCAGATGGTGGGCTATTCAAATCGCTTTTTGTCCGTGGTCCGTCCGTCCGTCCGTTAACATTTCTTGTTACTGCTATTTCTCAGAAAGCACTGAAGGGATCTTTCTCAAATTTCATATGTAGGTTCCCCTAGGGCCCTAGTTGTGCATATTGCATTTTAGAACCGATCGCTTAACAAGATGGCCGCCAGGCCACCATCTTGGATTTTGATAGTTAAAGTTTGTTACCGCTATTTCTCAGAAAGAACTGAAGGGATCTCTCTCAAATTTCACATGTAGGTTCTTCTAGGGCTGTAGTTGTGCATATTGCATTTTGGGACGGATCGGTCAACAAGATGGCAGCCAGGCCGCCATCTTGGATTTTGGTAGGTTAAGTTTGTTACTGCTATTTCTCAGAAAGTACTGAAGGGATCTCTCTCAAATTTCACATGTAGGTTGTCCTAGAGGGCCGTGGAAAAACTTTGAAATGTACTCGTCCCTCGGACAAGTGCTTCATTAAAATCTACTCGTCCGAAAGACATTTTCACTTGCCCGCAATATTTTTCAGATAAATAAGTATATGTGACTATATATTATCATGTACTGTTTAAATGTAACCAATTGATTGTCAGGAATTATGTTGATACAGAAATAAAGATGGAATTCTGAAAATGTTTGTTTTATCATTTATTTTCATTTTAATTTACTCGTTCTCCACATCATCATCATCATCATCATCATCATCACTAGCCCTAGTAGGTAACTGTGGGAGTTGGAGATTGGTTCCACTTGCCACCTCCAAAAAAGTGTTTTAACAGTTTTTGAACTTGGTCCTGCTCTTGGTTTTTTGATTATATGTCACTTGTTTTGGATTGCATCATCCAATGTGCAATGGCTGGATCAGGATCAAAATCTGTCAAAGACACTTCTGAACTTCTAAGCCTCATAATGCTGGTAAGAGATCTTTGGTTTAATGTACATCTATGTACAGTTTTGATTTGTCTCATACTTAAAAACTACGTTCACATTTAGCAGAGGTTGGTGAAATAGTCAGCATGATTTGAATCAGTAACAAAATATTTGAGAGTGATTCTGGTTTTGACTGAAGAAGAGAGGAGTACAACTCAGTTGGATGTACAGACCTGACAGGTGACACACGAACCTTCAGTTCTAGCCATTCTTTCTTTGCTAACTCTTTCTCTTCTTCTGTCAAAACTGCAGAGAAAAACTCAACCAAACCTGACACTTCATCATCACCTAAATCAACAAGTTCTGTTCGGTTTGTAGGCCAGTGCCTGTAGTCAAATATACCAAACTCCTTCATAGGAGTTTCATCAAGAGACTTAAATCTCTTTTGAATCATAGCAACAGCTTTGTCAATGAACTCTCTAAAGTGCTTTGGAAAATTCATGGAAGATTTGGAGACTTCACATTGAAACTCGCTCTTTCCGCATGTGAGAATTGATTGTTCGGCATCAAAATTTGCTTTATATTTTGCCAAGAAATCCCCATCTCTCGTCTTCAGACTTTCCAATTTCAGCAAGCATGCTTCAATCTTTACCCTAACATCATTGATTGTCAAAAGGTCTGATTGAAACTGTTTGCTAAGATTGGAAATTTCTGACAGTACATCACACAAAAAATGTGCAAAGTTTAAAAATCTGCTTGACTTTATCTCCTTTAGCCGGCCCTTCACTTTTGCAGCCTCTTCGCCCTTCCCATTTGAAGCATTCTCAAAATGTGTAATTATAGTTGGTAGGCTGTTTATTACAGCATTCACAGCTCGAAAACGGGAAGCTATCCATCTGGTTTTCTGCAAATCTGTTTGCATAATTGGACTTTCATCCAATATGTCTGCTACTTCTTTCATTTCCCTTCTCCTTTTAGGAGAGTAGTGATAGAATTTATATATTTGATATATTGTATCTTGAAATTTGGTAATGTAGTCAACTGTTTTCACAGCATCTAACAAACCAAGCTCAAGGTTGTGAGCTACACAGTGTATTTTTTAAGTTTTGTTGCTCAACCTTATTTTTCAAGTTTTGTTGCAACGCCATTCTTTTTCCCCATCATAACGGATGCGCCATCAAAGTTGCACCCAATCAATTTAGATTTTAATTCATTCTCACCTATTCCTACAGATTCCAAACCTCTCACAACACCATCTAACACACCATTCGCATCTGCACTTTCAAGTGGTACTTTATCAACAAAATCAGTGGTTGGAATTCCATCAGAGATATATCTTACAAACACAGTCTCTTGTTCAATAACAGCACTATCAGTCGAGCCATCGGACAAAACACACATAAACCTACTATCATTCAAATTATCTTGTATCTTTTTTGTCTTAACATCTGCAATTGTGTCGATAAATTCCTTACATTTGTCTCTGTTTTTATACTGATTACCAAGGTCAACACCATTTTTTTCTTTCAGCTGGCATAAATGTTCGAATTTAGAGAATGTGTCTTGTTTTCCAACATATAAGGCGGTGTTAAAAAGGTTTCTCATTCGTCTCTGTGAGGCATCATCAAGTCTTTTTGTCATGTCTACAATTAATTTTGGTAGCGGCCGTGGTGTTTCAGCGGTTGCATTCTGGTTTTCCCATGTATCACTACACCTCCTGTGCATCTTCGATATTGCATGTGTTTTTAACGAGTCTTCGCGATATCGACCGTTCGATCCACAGCCAACATATAAGTTTGATTTCACATCTGCAACATTTGGAAAACTTCTACAGTACTTGCAGTACATGTTATCATTGATTTCATCATGGACAACCCATGGATAAAACTTGACCCATGATTTTTGAAATGTTCTGACACGTTTTTCGTCATACTTTTTGTTCTTGATTTTTACATGATCAGTGTCGTCATCGTCTCTTTCTCGTTTTCTATTTGTCATACATGATGTAGCATTCGTTTCTTTTTCAGGGACAGGAGCTGAGCCTGTATAAAGAACATAATGTATAATAATTAATTTGCGTGTGCATCGGAATTATTAAATTACCGATTCAGAATAACACGAGTAGCAGACGGTTTTACAAAAAAGCCAACATAAAATTATAATTACAAAATAATTATGTATGAAAGTGTTGTAAAAAAAGACATATTTTAAAAGGTCGGTATTTTAACTTACTTTCAAGTTTAGCAGGTGTTTTATTTTTAGCACCATTGTCTTCGTGTGAGCTTTTTTTTGCGCCGGACGTCAAAAAAAACTGCAGAAGATTTAGCTGCGACATCTTGTTATTCGATTTACCTCTAGATTCTTCATTACAGTATCAAGAGACCTCGGATTTTTTCATGTTACAATTCTGTACACACGCATGCGCATTGAAAACGAAAGTCTGGGATTTCCAAGAATGATGCAGAAAGCGAAAGCCTATCATTGCTTCGTCGTATTTCTAAGAAACTGTTACGAAAGTCAGACCTATATAAATAGCGAGAAACGATATACAGATTGCAGTTATATAATTAAGATGTAGGTCATAGTCGGTGTCAGATGTTTTACTCGTCCGACGGACAAGCGTGCTGTCAAAATTCACTCGTCCGATGGCGAAATCCACTCGTCTAGACGAGCGGACGAGTACATTTCACATGTAGGTTGTCCTAGAGCCCTAGTTGTGCATATTTCATTTTGGGACCAATCGGTCGACAAGATGGCTGTCAGGCCGCCATCTTGGATTTTGATTGTTAAAGTTTGTTACCGCTATTTCTCAGAAAGTAAAAGTTTGTTACCGCTATTTATCAGAAAGTACTGAAGGGGTCTATCTCAAATTTCACATGTAGGTTCCCCTAGGACCCTAGTTGTGCATATTGCATTTTGGGACAGATCGGTCAACAAGATAGCCGCCAGGGCGCCATCTTGGGTTTTGATAGTTGAAGTTTGTTACCGCTATTTTTCAGAAAGTACTGAAGGGATATGTTTCAAATTTCATGTGCAGGTTCCCTTAGGTCCCTAGTTATGCATGTTACATTTTGGGAACGATCGGTCAACAAGATGGCCGACAGGCCACCATTTTGAATTTTGATAATTGAAGTTTGTTAACGCTTTTTCTCAGAAAGTACTGAGGTGATCTGTCTCAAATTTTATATGTATGTTCTCCTAGGACCTGCATATTGCATTTTGGGACCGATCGGTCTACAAGATGGCCAACAGGTAGCCATCTTGGATTTTGATAATTGAAGTTTGTTAGTGGTATATATCTCAGAAAGTACTGAAAAGATCTTTCTCAAATTTCATATGTAGTAATATGTAGTAAAAGTTTGAAAGCAGAGAAAAGATCCCTCTTTCTATTGTCAGACGTAGATCAATCTTTGGTGGGCGCCAAGATCCCTCTGGGATCTCTTGTTTTCTTTGAAGAGATATTAATAAAATCGGTAATTTTAGTAATTGATATATGATTACAGAAGTTATTAATGAGTGTAAAGAAATCAGTGTTCCAGCTCATTTTTTCAATTAGGGGTTTTGGTACCCCTATAGCTTGCAAAATGGGGGTACAGTGCCATTTTAAGGGGTACACTATATTTGCATATTTTCTGACATGTGTATTTTGCCAACGGGAAAACTCCAATTAAAAACAGTGTTAGATATATATCTCTATTTATTTTAAACAACATTGCTGCTTCTTAAATTTGTGTGCAAGTTATTCTGTCAGATAAAATTTGAACAGACGACGTGCGATACATGTCTGCTGTGTTTTGTCAATTTCTTTACTTAAAAAACATGTTCTCAATATGCATCAAGTCCATCTTAAATTGCAATCAATTTACAAATTCATTTTGAAAGCAATTTTGAAAATATTTTGTATAGATCTACGGATTTTTCACCCTCCCAATCCTTGAATGTGCCGATCCTAAAAGGCATGTAAATATATCGCTGTATTATAGCTGATTATTGTAATGATTGGTATCACAAACACTTTTCTTGTTCAAAGAACCATATGGATTTGACGTTTGTTTTCATACTTTATGATAGTGCTAGACATACACAACTCTAGTTGTTATCACACGATTAAAAAATCTGCATTGTAAATTGCTTCCCGTAACACATGCAGGTATCGCAAAACACGTTTGGACACACTTACGATTTCTTCAATCAAAATCAGAGATGATAAAAACGATTATTACCAAATAATGGAAAATATTTAAGCGTGAATGCACGTGCAGGTTGTCAAATTTATGCATGCAATAACGCAAATTGTATGTGATTCACGCACGTTTTTGCCCTATCGGGAACACTGAGAAATGGCACTTAGAATCTAGAAATGATTAATTAGTTTTTAAAAAATGGCAACTCCGATTCTTTCCAGATTGATTGGTGTTGAAATTGTTATTTCAGAAATAAGAAATTTTAAATCAATATTCAGTTACCCCGGGGAAAAAAAGTTATTCAACTTATTGTCCTTGAATCAACTTTAAATAAAAAAAAAAATTCTTTTGTTTAATGCCAAAATTCAACATTGTATGTATATACTAGAACAGAAAAAAGGCGTATCCATGTTTAGTGTAACTGATTAATGAACAGAAAAGTTTTCAAATATGGCCGACATTTTCACCCACAACTTACATTTTAGTTCATTAATAAGTGCACCCTTTGTGATCTATTTAAGCACCCTGGGTGCTGATTACAGCAAATTCAGTAAATGTGGATATAAGTCCTGATGTCACACAGTTAATGTAAGTGTGAAAATAATTGCGAGTGTTAAAAATTGCAGACATCGTGAGAGTTGAACAAAATGGCTTGACATTCAGACCGGCAAGGACTGTGAGTGAGCCGGACCAAACAAGATTTTGCCAGGCCGAACATTAATGTGAATTTTTGAAGTAAACATAATTTCCTACTATTAGTATCCAGACAGCTGTTTTCATGATTATCTTATAGAGTTTACATTTTTGTCAGGTGTGGCACCTGCATAAAACTTCAGAGACACCATTTCTACCGGCTTCCGTTACTCAATAAGTGCCGAACGGTCGGTCCGGACCGGATTTCAAAATAAATGGACCAAGCCAAATTTTGCCAGACATGTCCGTCTCACCACCAAATTTCGCGATGTCTGATATTGTGAATTACATGTGTGAACACTTTGTGATGTTAATGGGAGCTTAGAAAGGCCTATGAAAGGGAATAATCATAAAGAATCCGTTTATATACAGACATTTAAAGCAAACGGTTATTGAACTGACATAACCAAATGTAAGTGATTATATCCTAAAGTAAAAAATCATAAAAAAAACTGTATGTGGCTAGTTTAATACTGAGGTTATCTTGTAGTATCAAGGTTTTTTAGCGATACAGGCCCCATGGGCCTCTTGTTAAATATTCATAATATTGAAAATCCTTCTTAGTGAATTTTTGAAATAATAAAATGTCATGATGAAATGAGCTTCAAAATTAGAGTTACTTCCCCTTAACTGTGGAAGCCATCTTCATGGGTGTAATTTGCTAGCATGAATCATATATCAAAGAACAGAAGGTAACCTGGTTTGGATAAATTTTCAGACCATACATTCTGTTAATATATAGGTTGATATTTATTTTATAATTTATATATAAAAACTATGAATAAACTTTAAAGAATTTCTAACTAAAGTTGATAGTTAAATTTGACTAAGGTCATACAAACATTTTTTGTGTTTCCAGTAACCCGACCAACGCTATAAAATCAGTGCCTACTCATAAACTTTTTATCAGATTTGTCCTGGAGCAAACAAATAAAAACCTAAATTTTGTTTGGTTTTGCACAAAATCATGAATTTTGGTAAAAATTCTATAAATTTAAGACACCAATAATCGCTTGGGATTCAAATCCATGTTTTATATAAGGTTGATTAAAGTGTATTTCAGTTTTTCACTGCAAGAAACTGGTGGAGGACTAGTTGTATAGTAGTGTCACTGTGGTCCAGAGGTGGAGGACTAGTTGTATAGTAGTGTCACTGTGGTCCAGAGGTGGAGGACTAGTTGTATAGTAGTGTCACTGAGGATCAGAGGTGGAGGACTAGTTGTATAGTAGTGTGACTGTGGCCCAGAGGTGGAGGACTAGTTGTATAGTAGTGTCACTGTGGATCAGAGGTGGAGGACTAGTTGTATAGTAGTGTCACTGTGGCCCAGAGGTGGAGGACTAGTTGTATAGTAGTGTCACTGTGGCCCAGAGGTGGAGGACTAGTTGTATAGTAGTGTCACTGTGGCCCAGAGGTGGAGGACTAGTTGTATAGTAGTGTCACTGTGGTCCAGAGGTGGAGGACTAGTTGTATAGTAGTGTCACTGTGGCCCAGAGGTGGAGGACTAGTTGTATAGTAGTGTCACTGTGGCCCAGAGGTGGAGGACTAGTTGTATAGTAGTGTCACTGTGGCCCAGAGGTGGAGGACTAGTTGTATAGTAGTGTCACTGTGACCCTGAGGTGGAGGACTAGTTGTATATAGTAGTGTCACTGTGGCCCAGAGGTGGAGGACTAGTTGTATAGTAGTGTCACTGTGGTCCAGAGGTGGAGGACTAGTTGTATAGTAGTGTCACTGTGGCCCAGAGGTGGAGGACTAGTTGTATAGTAGTGTCACTGTGGCCCAGAGGTGGAGGACTAGTTGTATAGTAGTGTCACTGTGGTCCAGAGGTGGAGGACTAGTTGTATAGTAGTGTCACTGTGGCCCAGAGGTGGAGGACTAGTTGTATAGTAGTGTCACTGTGGACCAGAGGTGGAGGACTAGTTGTATAGTAGTGTCACTGTGGCCCAGAGGTGGAGGACTAGTTGTATAGTAGTGTCACTGTGGCCAGAGGTGGAGGACTAGTTGTATAGTAGTGTCACTGTGGCCCAGAGGTGGAGGACTAGTTGTATAGTAGTGTCACTGTGGCCCAGAGGTGGAGGACTAGTTGTATAGTAGTGTCACTGTGGTCCAGAGGTGGAGGACTAGTTGTATAGTAGTGTCACTGTGGCCCAGAGGTGGAGGACTAGTTGTATAGTAGTGTCACTGTGGCCCAGAGGTGGAGGACTAGTTGTATAGTAGTGTCACTGTGGCCCAGAGGTGGAGGACTAGTTGTATAGTAGTGTCACTGTGGCCCAGAGGTGGAGGACTAGTTGTATAGTAGTGTCACTGTGGCCCAGAGGTGGAGGACTAGTTGTATAGTAGTGTCACTGTGGCCCAGAGGTGGAGGACTAGTTGTATAGTAGTGTACTGTGGCCCAGAGGTGGAGGACTAGTTGTATAGTAGTGTCACTGTGGCCCAGAGGTGGAGGACTAGTTGTATAGTAGTGTCACTGTGGCCCAGAGGTGGAGGACTAGTTGTATAGTAGTGTCACTGTGGCCCAGAGGTGGAGGACTAGTTGTATAGTAGTGTCACTGTGGCCCAGAGGTGGAGGACTAGTTGTATAGTAGTGTCACTGTGGCCCAGAGGTGGAGGACTAGTTGTATAGTAGTGTCACTGTGGCCCAGAGGTGGAGGACTAGTTGTATAGTAGTGTCACTGTGGCCCAGAGGTGGAGGACTAGTTGTATAGTAGTGTCACTGTGGTCCAGAGGTGGAGGACTAGTTGTATAGTAGTGTCACTGTGGCCCAGAGGTGGAGGACTAGTTGTATAGTAGTGTCACTGTGGCCCAGAGGTGGAGGACTAGTTGTATAGTAGTGTCACTGTGGCCCAGAGGTGGAGGACTAGTTGTATATAGTAGTGTCACTGTGGCCCAGAGGTGGAGGACTAGTTGTATAGTAGTGTCACTGTGGCCCAGAGGTGGAGGACTAGTTGTATAGTAGTGTCACTGTGGCCCAGAGGTGGAGGACTAGTTGTATAGTAGTGTCACTGTGGCCCAGAGGTGGAGGACTAGTTGTATAGTAGTGTCACTGTGGCCCAGAGGTGGAGGACTAGTTGTATAGTAGTGTCACTGTGGCCCAGAGGTGGAGGACTAGTTGTATAGTAGTGTCACTGTGGCCCAGAGGTGGAGGACTAGTTGTATAGTAGTGTGACTGTGGCCCAGAGGTGGAGGACTAGTTGTATAGTAGTGTGACTGTGGCCCAGAGGTGGAGGACTAGTTGTATAGTAGTGTCACTGTGGCCCAGAGGTGGAGGACTAGTTGTATAGTAGTGTCACTGTGGCCCAGAGGTGGAGGACTAGTTGTATAGTAGTGTCACTGTGGCCCAGAGGTGGAGGACTAGTTGTATAGTAGTGTCACTGTGGCCCAGAGGTGGAGGACTAGTTGTATAGTAGTGTGACTGTGGCCCAGAGGTGGAGGACTAGTTGTATAGTAGTGTCACTGTGGCCCAGAGGTGGAGGACTAGTTGTATAGTAGTGTCACTGTGGCCCAGAGGTGGAGGACTAGTTGTATAGTAGTGTCACTGTGGCCCAGAGGTGGAGGACTAGTTGTATAGTAGTGTCACTGTGGCCCAGAGGTGGAGGACTAGTTGTATAGTAGTGTCACTGTGGCCCAGAGGTGGAGGACTAGTTGTATAGTAGTGTCACTGTGGCCCAGAGGTGGAGGACTAGTTGTATAGTAGTGTCACTGTGGCCCAGAGGTGGAGGACTAGTTGTATAGTAGTGTCACTGTGGCCCAGAGGTGGAGGACTAGTTGTATAGTAGTGTCACTGTGGCCCAGAGGTGGAGGACTAGTTGTATAGTAGTGTCACTGTGGCCCAGAGGTGGAGGACTAGTTGTATAGTAGTGTCACTGTGGCCCAGAGGTGGAGGACTAGTTGTATAGTAGTAGTGTCACTGTGGCCCAGAGGTGGAGGACTAGTTGTATAGTAGTGTGACTGTGGCCCAGAGGTGGAGGACTAGTTGTATAGTAGTGTCACTGTGGTCCAGAGGTGGAGGACTAGTTGTATAGTAGTGTCACTGTGGCCCAGAGGTGGAGGACTAGTTGTATAGTAGTGTCACTGTGGCCCAGAGGTGGAGGACTAGTTGTATAGTAGTGTCACTGTGGCCCAGAGGTGGAGGACTAGTTGTATAGTAGTGTCACTGTGGCCCAGAGGTGGAGGACTAGTTGTATAGTAGTGTCACTGTGGCCCAGAGGTGGAGGACTAGTTGTATAGTAGTGTCACTGTGGCCCAGAGGTGGAGGACTATGTAGTTGTATAGTAGTGTCACTGTGGCCCAGAGGTGGAGGACTAGTTGTATAGTAGTGTCACTGTGGCCCAGAGGTGGAGGACTAGTTGTATAGTAGTGTGACTGTGGCCCAGAGGTGGAGGACTAGTTGTATAGTAGTGTCACTGTGGCCCAGAGGTGGAGGACTAGTTGTATAGTAGTGTGACTGTGGCCCAGAGGTGGAGGACTAGTTGTATAGTAGTGTCACTGTGGCCCAGAGGTGGAGGACTAGTTGTATAGTAGTGTCACTGTGGCCCAGAGGTGGCAGAGTGGAGGACTAGTTGTATAGTAGTGTCACTGTGGCCCAGAGGTGGAGGACTAGTTGTATAGTAGTGTCACTGTGGCCCAGAGGTGGAGGACTAGTTGTATAGTAGTGTCACTGTGGCCCAGAGGTGGAGGACTAGTTGTATAGTAGTGTGACTGTGGATCAGAGGTGGAGGACTAGTTGTATAGTAGTGTCACTGTGGCCCTGAGGTGGAGGACTAGTTGTATAGTAGTGTCACTGTGGCCCAGAGGTGGAGGACTAGTTGTATAGTAGTGTTACCATGGCCCAGAGGTGGAGGACTAGTTGTATAGTAGTGTGACTGTGGCCCAGAGGTGGAGGACTAGTTGTATAGTAGTGTCACTGTGGCCCAGAGGTGGAGGACTAGTTGTATAGTAGTGTGTCACTGTGGCCCAGAGGTGGAGGACTAGTTGTATAGTAGTGTGACTGTGGCCCAGAGGTGGAGGACTAGTTGTATAGTAGTGTCACTGTGGCCCAGAGGTGGAGGACTAGTTGTATAGTAGTGTCACTGTGGCCCAGAGGTGGAGGACTAGTTGTATAGTAGTGTCACTGTGGCCCAGACTGGTGGAGGACTAGTTGTATAGTAGTGTCACTGTGGCCCAGAGGTGGAGGACTAGTTGTATAGTAGTGTGACTGTGGCCCAGAGGTGGAGGACTAGTTGTATAGTAGTGTCACTGTGGCCCAGAGGTGGAGGACTAGTTGTATAGTAGTGTCACTGTGGCCCAGAGGTGGAGGACTAGTTGTATAGTAGTGTCACTGTGGCCCAGAGGTGGAGGACTAGTTGTATAGTAGTGTCACTGTGGCCAGAGGTGGAGGACTAGTTGTATAGTAGTGTCACTGTGGCCCAGAGGTGGAGGACTAGTTGTATAGTAGTGTCACTGTGGTCCAGAGGTGGAGGACTAGTTGTATAGTAGTGTCACTGTGGCCCAGAGGTGGAGGACTAGTTGTATAGTAGTGTCACTGTGGCCCAGAGGTGGAGGACTAGTTGTATAGTAGTGTCACTGTGGCCCAGAGGTGGAGGACTAGTTGTATAGTAGTGTCACTGTGGCCCAGAGGTGGAGGACTAGTTGTATAGTAGTGTCACTGTGGCCCAGAGGTGGAGGACTAGTTGTATAGTAGTGGACTGTGGCCCAGAGGTGGAGGACTAGTTGTATAGTAGTGTCACTGTGGCCCAGAGGTGGAGGACTAGTTGTATAGTAGTGTCACTGTGGCCCAGAGGTGGAGGACTAGTTGTATAGTAGTGTCACTGTGGCCCAGAGGTGGAGGACTAGTTGTATAGTAGTGTCACTGTGACCCAGAGGTGGAGGACTAGTTGTATAGTAGTGTCACTGTGGCCCAGAGGTGGAGGACTAGTTGTATAGTAGTGTCACTGTGGCCCAGAGGTGGAGGACTAGTTGTATAGTAGTGTCACTGTGGCCCAGAGGTGGAGGACTAGTTGTATAGTAGTGTCACTGTGGCCCAGAGGTGGAGGACTAGTTGTATAGTAGTGTCACTGTGGCCCAGAGGTGGAGGACTAGTTGTATAGTAGTGTCACTGTGGCCCAGAGGTGGAGGACTAGTTGTATAGTAGTGTCACTGTGGCCCAGAGGTGGAGGACTAGTTGTATAGTAGTGTCACTGTGGTCCAGAGGTGGAGGACTAGTTGTATAGTAGTGTCACTGTGGCCAGAGGTGGAGGACTAGTTGTATAGTAGTGTCACTGTGGCCCAGAGGTGGAGGACTAGTTGTATAGTAGTGTCACTGTGGCCCAGAGGTGGAGGACTAGTTGTATAGTAGTGTGACTGTGGCCCAGAGGTGGAGGACTAGTTGTATAGTAGTGTCACTGTGGCCCAGAGGTGGAGGACTAGTTGTATAGTAGTGTCACTGTGGCCCAGAGGTGGAGGACTAGTTGTATAGTAGTGTCACTGTGGCCCAGAGGTGGAGGACTAGTTGTATAGTAGTGTCACTGTGGCCCAGAGGTGGAGGACTAGTTGTATAGTAGTGTCACTGTGGCCCAGAGGTGGAGGACTAGTTGTATAGTAGTGTCACTGTGGCCCAGAGGTGGAGGACTAGTTGTATAGTAGTGTCACTGTGGCCCAGAGGTGGAGGACTAGTTGTATAGTAGTGTCACTGTGGCCCAGAGGTGGAGGACTAGTTGTATAGTAGTGTCACTGTGGCCCAGAGGTGGAGGACTAGTTGTATAGTAGTGTCACTGTGGCCCAGAGGTGGAGGACTAGTTGTATAGTAGTGTCACTGTGGCCCAGAGGTGGAGGACTAGTTGTATAGTAGTGTCACTGTGACCCAGAGGTGGAGGACTAGTTGTATAGTAGTGTTCACTGTGGCCCAGAGGTGGAGGACTAGTTGTATAGTAGTGTTGTGGCCATAGTGGGGACTAGTTGTATAGTAGTGTCCTGTGGCCAGAGGTGGAGGACTAGTTGTATAGTAGTGTCACTGTGGCCCAGAGGTGGAGGACTAGTTGTATAGTAGTGTCACTGTGGCCCAGAGGTGGAGGACTAGTTGTATAGTAGTGTCACTGTGGCCCAGAGGTGGAGGACTAGTTGTATAGTAGTGTCACTGTGGCCCAGAGGTGGAGGACTAGTTGTATAGTAGTGTCACTGTGGCCCAGAGGTGGAGGACTAGTTGTATAGTAGTGTCACTGTGGCCCAGAGGTGGAGGACTAGTTGTATAGTAGTGTCACTGTGGCCCAGAGGTGGAGGACTAGTTGTATAGTAGTGTCACTGTGGCCCAGAGGTGGAGGACTAGTTGTATAGTAGTGTCACTGTGGTCCCAGAGGTGGAGGACTAGTTGTATAGTAGTGTCACTGTGGCCCAGAGGTGGAGGACTAGTTGTATAGTAGTGTCACTGTGGCCCAGAGGTGGAGGACTAGTTGTATAGTAGTGTCACTGTGGCCCAGAGGTGGAGGACTAGTTGTATAGTAGTGTCACTGTGGCCCAGAGGTGGAGGACTAGTTGTATAGTAGTGTCACTGTGGCCCAGAGGTGGAGGACTAGTTGTATAGTAGTGTCACTGTGGCCCAGAGGTGGAGGACTAGTTGTATAGTAGTGTCACTGTGGCCCAGAGGTGGAGGACTAGTTGTATAGTAGTGTCACTGTGGCCCAGAGGTGGAGGACTAGTTGTATAGTAGTGTCACTGTGGCCCAGAGGTGGAGGACTAGTTGTATAGTAGTGTCACACTGTGTGCCCAGAGGTGGAGGACTAGTTGTATAGTAGTGTCACTGTGGCCCAGAGGTGGAGGACTAGTTGTATAGTAGTGTCACTGTGGCCCAGAGGTGGAGGACTAGTTGTATAGTAGTGTCACTGTGGCCCAGAGGTGGAGGACTAGTTGTATAGTAGTGTCACTGTGGCCCAGAGGTGGAGGACTAGTTGTATAGTAGTGTCACTGTGGCCCAGAGGTGGAGGACTAGTTGTATAGTAGTGTCACTGTGGTCCAGAGGTGGAGGACTAGTTGTATAGTAGTGTCACTGTGGCCCAGAGGTGGAGGACTAGTTGTATAGTAGTGTCACTGTGGCCCAGAGGTGGAGGACTAGTTGTATAGTAGTGTCACTGTGGCCAGAGGTGGAGGACTAGTTGTATAGTAGTGTCACTGTGGCCAGAGGTGGAGGACTAGTTGTATAGTAGTGTCACTGTGGCCCAGAGGTGGAGGACTAGTTGTATAGTAGTGTCACTGTGGCCCAGAGGTGGAGGACTAGTTGTATAGTAGTGTCACTGTGGCCCAGAGGTGGAGGACTAGTTGTATAGTAGTGTGACTGTGGCCCAGAGGTGGAGGACTAGTTGTATAGTAGTGTCACTGTGGCCCAGAGGTGGAGGACTAGTTGTATAGTAGTGTCACTGTGGCCCAGAGGTGGAGGACTAGTTGTATAGTAGTGTACTGTGGCCCAGAGTGTGGAGGACTAGTTGTATAGTAGTGTCACTGTGGCCCAGAGGTGGAGGACTAGTTGTATAGTAGTGTCACTGTGGTCCAGAGGTGGAGGACTAGTTGTATAGTAGTGTCACTGTGGCCCAGAGGTGGAGGACTAGTTGTATAGTAGTGTCACTGTGGCCCAGAGGTGGAGGACTAGTTGTATAGTAGTGTCACTGTGGTCCAGAGGTGGAGGACTAGTTGTATAGTAGTGTCACTGTGGCCCAGAGGTGGAGGACTAGTTGTATAGTAGTGTCACTGTGGCCCAGAGGTGGAGGACTAGTTGTATAGTAGTGTCACTGTGGCCCAGAGGTGGAGGACTAGTTGTATAGTAGTGTCACTGTGGCCCAGAGGTGGAGGACTAGTTGTATAGTAGTGTGTCACTGTGGTCCAGAGGTGGAGGACTAGTTGTATAGTAGTGTCACTGTGGCCCAGAGGTGGAGGACTAGTTGTATAGTAGTGTCACTGTGGCCCAGAGGTGGAGGACTAGTTGTATAGTAGTGTCACTGTGGTCCAGAGGTGGAGGACTAGTTGTATAGTAGTGTCACTGTGGCCCAGAGGTGGAGGACTAGTTGTATAGTAGTGTCACTGTGGCCCAGAGGTGGAGGACTAGTTGTATAGTAGTGTCACTGTGGCCCAGAGGTGGAGGACTAGTTGTATAGTAGTGTGACTGTGGCCCAGAGGTGGAGGACTAGTTGTATAGTAGTGTCACTGTGGCCCAGAGGTGGAGGACTAGTTGTATAGTAGTGTCACTGTGACCCAGAGGTGGAGGACTAGTTGTATAGTAGTGTCACTGTGGATCAGAGGTGGAGGACTAGTTGTATAGTAGTGTCACTGTGGCCCTGAGGTAGAGGACTAGTTGTATAGTAGTGTCACTGTGGCCCAGAGGTGGAGGACTAGTTGTATAGTAGTGTCACTGTGGCCCAGAGGTGGAGGACTAGTTGTATAGTAGTGTGACTGTGGCCCAGAGGTGGAGGACTAGTTGTATAGTAGTGTCACTGTGGCCCAGAGGTGGAGGACTAGTTGTATAGTAGTGTCACTGTGGATCAGAGGTGGAGGACTAGTTGTATAGTAGTGTCACTGTGGTCAGAGGTGGAGGACTAGTTGTATAGTAGTGTCACTGTGGTCCAGAGGTGGAGGACTAGTTGTATAGTAGTGTCACTGTGGCCCAGAGGTGTAGGGAGGACTAGTTGTATAGTAGTGTCACTGTGGCCCAGAGGTGGAGGACTAGTTGTATAGTAGTGTCACTGTGGCCCAGAGGTGGAGGACTAGTTGTATAGTAGTGTCACTGTGGCCCAGAGGTGGAGGACTAGTTGTATAGTAGTGTCACTGTGGCCCAGAGGTGGAGGACTAGTTGTATATAGTAGTGTGTCACTGTGGCCCAGAGGTGGAGGACTAGTTGTATAGTAGTGTCACTGTGGTCCAGAGGTGGAGGACTAGTTGTATAGTAGTGTCACTGTGGTCCAGAGGTGGAGGACTAGTTGTATAGTAGTGTCACTGTGGTCCAGAGGTGGAGGACTAGTTGTATAGTAGTGTCACTGTGGTCCAGAGGTGGAGGACTAGTTGTATAGTAGTGTCACTGTGGTCCAGAGGTGGAGGACTAGTTGTATAGTAGTGTCACTGTGGCCCAGAGGTGGAGGACTAGTTGTATAGTAGTGTGACTGTGGCCCAGAGGTGGAGGACTAGTTGTATAGTAGTGTGACTGTGGCCCAGAGGTGGAGGACTAGTTGTATAGTAGTGTCACTGTGGCCCAGAGGTGGAGGACTAGTTGTATAGTAGTGTGACTGTGGCCCAGAGGTGGAGGACTAGTTGTATAGTAGTGTGACTGTGGCCCAGAGGTGGAGGACTAGTTGTATAGTAGTGTCACTGTGGCCCAGAGGTGGAGGACTAGTTGTATAGTAGTGTCACTGTGGCCCAGAGGTGGAGGACTAGTTGTATAGTAGTGTGACTGTGGCCCAGAGGTGGAGGACTAGTTGTATAGTAGTGTGACTGTGGCCCAGAGGTGGAGGACTAGTTGTATAGTAGTGTACTGTGGCCAGAGGTGGAGGACTAGTTGTATAGTAGTGTCACTGTGGCCAGAGGTGGAGGACTAGTTGTAGTAGTAGTATTGTCACTGTGGCCCAGAGGTGGAGGACTAGTTGTATAGTAGTGTCACTGTGGCCCAGAGGTGGAGGACTAGTTGTATAGTGTGTCAGATGTGTCCAGAGTGTAGTATACTAGGTTGATAGTAGTCACAGATGTAGTCACAGAGGTATGATATGATAACAGATGTAGTCACAGAGGTCTGATATGATAACAGATGTAGTCACAGGTCTGATTTGATTAACAGATGTAGTCACAGATTTGATAGTGATAACAGATGTAGTCACAGAGGTCTGATATGATAACAGATGTAGTCACAGAGGTCTGATATGATTACAGATGTAGTTCACAGAGGTCTGATATGATAACAGATGTAGTCACAGAGGTTTGATACGATAACAGATGTAGTCACAGAGGTCTGATACGATAACAGATGTAGTCACAGAGGTCTGATACAATAACAGATGTAGTCACAGAGGTCTGATACGATAAGAGATGTAGTCACAGAAGTTTGTTATGATAACAGATGTAGTCACAGAGGTCTGGACGATAACAGATGTAGTCACAGAGGTCTGAAAGATAACAGATGTAGTCACAGAGTCTGAAGATAACAGATGTAGTCACAGAGGTTTGATTGATAACAGATGTAGTCACAGAGGTCTGACACGATAACAGATGTAGTCACAGAGGTCTGATACGATAAGAGATGTAGTCACAGAAGTTTGTTATGATAACAGATGTAGTCATAGAGGTTTGATATGATAACAGATGTAGTCACAGAGATTTGATAAGATAACAGATGTAGTCACAGAGGTTTGATATGATAACAGATGTAGTCACAGAGGTCTGATATGATAACAGATGTAGTCACAGAAGTTTGATATGATAACAGATGTAGTCATAGAGGTTTGATATGATAACAGATGTAGTCACAGAGATTTGATAAGATAACAGATGTAGTCACAGAGGTTTGATATGATAACAGATGTAGTCACAGAAGTTTGATATGATAACAGATGTAGTCATAGAGGTTTGATATGATAACAGATGTAGTCACAGAGATTTGATAAGATAACAGATGTAGTCACAGAGGTCTGACACAAAAACAGATGTAGTCACAGAGATTTGATAAGATAACAGATTATAATGTTTAGCTAACAGTCATGATAAATGTTAATTTTTACATTCTATTCAATGAAAAAAAAAAAAACTTTTTAGACATTGATCATGATCATGATCTTCACTGCAGTAGATGTAAGACATGGTGGTCAATTTATGAACTAGATTTAATACAGTCCAGAACGCAATACTATTGCAGAATTAAAGCCATTTAAATCTCCAATAGATAAAATGGAATGCAAATACTATTGCAATTTTAGTCTGCAGTAGTTTTTCCCCAAGCGATAGTACTGCAATGATTAGAATTGTAGGTGATTGTTACCCCGGTAGTTTTGTGTTTGGGATATTGTAACAATTACTAGAAGTTATTATTAAACGATGTCGCAGAGATGTCCTGTTTTCCTATCGTCATATCAACTTATCATCAATCTTGACATGTTGCTGTATAAAGTTTGAATTGTTTTAATGTTACAGTGGGGACAGGCGACGAAGGGAGCGTGACCATTATCATGACTACCAAGACAGTTACCGTGACCGCTCCTATACCCCGGAGAGAGATCGCTGGGACTATCACAGCCGCAGTCGCATCAGTCGTCACTACGATGAATCAGATCAAGGCAGCCACTACCGTTCCCGTGACAACAGTCATCACACTCGTAACCGCCCTAATCGTCGCCACAGAAGGCGGAGTTATCGCCATCGTAGACATACCACCTTCAGTTCTGACTCCAGCAAGGTAGGAGTTGTTCTATACCTGTTTAGGCCTTAACCCACCATAGCACAGGCAGAGTTAGGCTCTCACCACACAGTTACCTCCCCTTGACCACATAAAAACTTTTAACAGAGCAGCCCTCTTTACCTTACCAGGTAATGTTACAGTTGCACCAGAAATATTTTTCTTGGTATAAATTTATCATTTGCATGCATTAGATTTATTGTATGTTATACACAAGTTTGGCCCGACTTGTTGAAGGGAGGTAACTGCTGTTGTGACCATTATATAGATCTAGAACCTATATGAATCCCCTTACATAACACCTTATCAAATAAATGTGTACACTAAGCTTGTTATCAATTAAAACAATGTCAGGTTTTATTCTTGGCCAGCTCTTTTACAAGGATTTTTGTTTAAATTTCTTACTTAATTATTAACTCAAAAAGAACTAGCTATTATAGCTCTAAAGCTCCAAAATTGTTTTTGTTTATGTAGGAAAATTTTTATAATTATTAATTTTGCATCAATACGTTTGATTTTTTTTTTTTTTTTTTTTTTTAACTTTTCGGATTATAAAAAAATAAACTAGAAATATTGTCAGTGAAAATTATTATTTGATTTGTTCATGTTAAAACCTTCTCAAAGAGAGTCATTCATCATTAGATATGTTTTAATAATGGCAAGAAAATTAGAGAATGTATCTGTCAGCTATACATTGATAAGTGTGTCCCTGTTAGAACTTGCCCCGTCCCTATGTGCATGGTTTTCCCTGTATGTTGTTTCTCACAGCTGGACCTTGAGAGGTAAGTCAAACCTGTACTTGTGTCAGAATGTCAAATTTAGCGTAAGTTGTCTACTCTTTCATGATTGATTACAGTAGGCAGGTGTGTTACTATTAAGAAATGATAAGTGATCTTGTTAATGTGTAATTTTTAGGTGATGTAAGGATTCAGTGCCAGTGCACAGAATAACATGGGTGTGAGCTCCTACGGGAGACGTGTCAGTTGATCGTACATAAACAAGACATTGGCCAGAAAGTTATACAGGATATAAGGATCTCAGCTTATTTTTTGTTTCAATAGCTATAGATTAATAACACATTTAAAAATATAATAAGACATTTGATAGTATGATATATTAATTATTGATGGTGTGTATGTAAACAAGAAATTGACTGGGTTCACCATTTAACAAATTTTGATTGATTAAAGGTGATTTTTATTTTTTGCTTAAAGAGATTTGTATCAAATACATATATTATTCCGTGATATTTAAAAAACAAAAGAAAGAATCATTGTCTAATAGAGAGAAAATGTAAAATCTTTAATCATCATTAATTAAAATCTGACTGAATACTAAAACAGATTTATATCAAATAAAGCATTGATGACACAAAGGGGAAAAACCTTGATATATCAGAGAGCTATATATAGTTCTGCTTTACTATGGCTTATGGGTAGTTTTCTCTCCAGGAATGTAAAGTTGATTTTTGAATCCTGTTTTGAAGATAAAAATAAAGAGTTTTGGTAGCAAACGTCTCTGGCATATTTTTCATCATCTTCAACAACATTTTGATTGAAATTTTTTTAATTTATCAATAAACTATGGCATATTGTATGATAAACTAAAATTTGTAATTTTTGAGCTGAAGATATAGGCCTATAACACTTTATACATTTTTGGACCAAAATAAGAACAGTCCTTATTCTCCAAAATCTATATCCAACTTTTCCTCTATTTTTAGAGGTAGTTTCCCAAACAACCTACACTTATCTCCATACATTTATTAATAATTGAAGAAATAACTGCAAAATGTATATGATTATGTAAAATAAAAGATTATTATGATCCATAAATATTCAGTCTTACAAAACATTAAGACATGTGTCATGTGGTATTCTGGTGAAATTTTGGTGATCTAGTTCTTTTTCAATTATTATTTTGGATTTCATTATTTGCTGGGACACTATATTAAATTTATAAACTTTAGGCTTGCAAACCTAAAATTAGAAGTTTGTGGTTTTAGTTTTTTTTTTTTTTTTTTTTTGAGATTGTTGGTTGTTTTTTTTTTTTTTGGGGGGGGGGGGGGAAAGAAAGAGACATTGATGAAAGGAGAAAGATTATTGATTAAAATTGCCTGGCATTTGCCTGCTGAATCAGCACATAGTAAATCATGTGCTGTGAGGAGAAGTTTTTAGGGTGTAAAGTAGCGTAATTATCTGTGATTATTCTGGAAAATTTAAACACAATGTCAAATGGACGACAATCTGTCGTTACACTTTTTAGACCAAAAATGGAGGCCGTCATTACACGGCATCCCGTGATTACGAGAGGCTGGACCTCTTATTGATTATTTGTGCCTGGTAGACTGACGGTTCAGACATGTCTGTAATAAGTCCAGGGCTTTAGAGTTGGCGCACACATGTGCTTCATCTTGTATTCCAAAAACTTCATTATTTTCACTTTCCGAGATCAATACTGGGAGAGAGGAACTGTCAAGGTTATCTAGAGTAGGTCTCAGGGTTCAACTTTCATGTATTTTTGACGATTCTAATTCACTTCACTGACATTAAAGTCAGGGATATTGTTGGGACGAGCAGGACTTGATGAAAGTTTGTCGAGCTGTCCTATTGTCTGGGTGTCGACTAGACCGGAGGTTCCAGTAGTACAAAACTTGGTGTTCTGTACCCAGATATTATAACAGACAGTATCTGAGCCTTCTCAAATTGTTAATTATGACCTTGTGATGAAAGACAGTTGCAGAACTTGGACTTTGTTTATGAACAGTATGTTTGATATGGAATCTGTTGTTTCCATTCAAGAAAGGAACTTGTATTTGCTATATGGTGAAGGTTATCATAAGACTGCACAGTTTGTATGAAAAATAAAACTGACATATCATCGAGTGTCGTAGAAGACGGATGTGAAGATGTACACAGATAAAAACATTGCTGAACGAAGTTGAAAAAGTTTTAGCCTAAAGTCATAACCGTCATTCAGTGAAATCGCAAGTGATTTCTGAGCAATACTCAAGCATCTGATGAAATCAGCTACAGCATCACGGAGTGGAAACTATCAAGCATGTGAAATCAGTCAAGCATATGAAATCAGTCAAGCATGTGAAATCAGTCAAGCATCACATTGAATATACTGACATATCACAGTGGAATCTGTGGGTAGATTTAAACATTAGAATGAGACAACTTACTGAACTTCAAAGAATAAGACCAATTTGTAAGTGGTGTTTTAATACTGCTATGTTTGGTATCAAAGGTGACTGGTATCCAACAAAATCTGGAGGGATGTTGAGAATCAATGTCTTAGCGTAGTTATTGATTTTGTTATAGGAAAAAAAGATAAGTTTGGAGAGAAGCGAGGAAGAAAAGATAAACACACGATTCTGATGGCGACATTGGGCTAAAGTTACATTTAATAACGTAAACAAGTTCGATCATAATCAAATCATCTCAAGAAAAGGAATATATTCACCTGGGAATAGATGGAGGCTTATCGATTCGGTTGATATTGAGGATTTTCAGACTTTTAAAGAATTTCTACAGGCAGCAGAATATGAAGCAAATTATATCGACTAAAAACTAAAATTATAGAAGATAATTACAAAACAGATCTACAAGTACAGTTTCCTGTATGTCAACAGAATTTAATTTGTGGAAGGAGAATATAATTCGATTAACTCGACAGAATTCTACTGTGTGGAAGAAAAAACTTGAAATGGCAGCCATGTACATGACGGCGCAGTGATGTTTCTGTTAATGTTCTAGAAGATTATTGTTAACGTAGAAGTGACTTCAAGAATGAGTTTTCTGAGTAGTTATCGCATGACTCTCTAATGAACTACCTAAGGAAAGTAAACAAAATTGTCACCGCATGATTCTCTAATGAACTACCTAAGGAAAGTAAACAAAATTGTCATCGCATAATTCTCTAATGAACTACCTAAGGAAAGTAAACAAAATTGCCATCACATAATTCTCTAATGAACTACCTAAGAAAAGTAAACAAAATTGTCATCGCATAATTCTCTAATGAATTACCTAAGAAAAGTAAACAAGATTGTCATTGTGGTATTCAAACAAATAGAGGTATAGCTATACATTCAGAGAACAAATAATTAGTGTCGTGTTAAGAGATAGGGTTTATTTAGAGGGGGTGACAGTTATAACGTAGTAATGTACTTTGTAGATGAGGGGGAGGTAGAGGATGATACAATTTTGATATATATATATAAACCGGTCACATTGTATTTGGTAGATGAGTGGGAGTTAATGGAGTACCTCTCATCAATGGCCAGCTCTGTAGGTACTGAGCTAGTCACAAGCCATTGTTTACACACTTAGGCTAAGTCATTGTGTGGTTGCCATGGTTTCCTGGTTGTGGTTTGGAGGCATTCTTTAGTTTACTCTGACTCGACTGTAGAAATATTTGGCTGGCTGGCTGATCCTACCTTTGATATGCGTCTGTATTGCGTTTTAACTTCTCAAGTTGTGCCAGAAGTTATGACTGAGGAAGATACTTTTGACAAGTTTGGTAGATTGTTATGACTATAGATGATAAGGCTTTTATATCTCATCATATGGAATAAGTAGTTTTTGTATCTGAATCATATGGTGAGAAAACACATTAAAAGTCAACAGAACAAGTTTTTAGGAAAACCTAGAATTTTTATTCTGTGATGTAAAGAGAATTAACTTGATTCAGTAGATTGTTGGTCAGACTGGCTTTAGAATGTTTGCCTATTCCATGTCATAAAGCTCATAGAACCACATGGCATCCTTGATTCCAAAAAAGTGGCAACGAAAAAATTATCATTTCTAGGATTCCATCAAACGATTTAACTTGTGAAACTGAAACTACGTTAAGATACCATGAGACAGTCTTAGATAATGTGTATCTCTTGATTTTTTATCTATTTTTGGTTATATTTTCCCCGTTTTAGATAATGTGTATATAGATCTATCTTATATTTTTGTCCTCCTGGTTTAACTTTATGAGTTTGTGTCTATATCTTGGTCCATATGTCCAGAGTTGTACCCCTATTGACCCCCCTGTGATCCCCTTTCCTCCCCCTCCCCACCCCCAGTGTAGATAGACTGATGGGGAATGCCAGGAGGATGTCCCCCTCCCCAATACTAGGATTACACACCCAGATATCTCCTGGGACTGTTTTATAGGTAACAGCTACTTGGAGCTGGTCCAGGGGGCTCCTGAAGGGGAACTGACACAGGTATCCAGATATATAGGGGCTCCCAGTGGGGTTTACAGAGGCAAATGTCTAAAAATGAGATAGAACCATGGAGTAGTAATTTTGATATGGTTATCTGCTGATTTGATTTCATTAATTGCGACATAAAGCTTGATTCCAATGAATGAAGGATTGAAATTAAATAGCGGATTCACAGAAGGAAAGTGATCATGTACATGTAAATATGGGAAGGGGTATCAGGGTTATTGAATAGAGGCATATTTTATGATATATCCATGATACCTGAACTATTTATAAGTAAAGATAGACTTTGTGTACCAGTGTTACAGTAGACTGAATACTCTGTACTGGAATCAAGGACTAAAATAATGGTTATACAGATACTGTAGGATATGGTGTAGTGTGAGGGAGCCTGCCTACAGGAGCTTACTGTAGATACCAGGGAGATTACACAATTAACTGATCACTATGACCTTATCCCTGGTGTAATGTAACACTAGTCCTGATCTCCTGGTAATCAGTTACAGGGATCCCCTGGGAGTCCTCCCCTCACCTCCCTACCAACACCCCATGGGGAGCCTCAGGGGAGCCGTGGCAACCAGTAGCACTGATGATGCTGAAGTGGTGCAGAGATAGGGAGTGTTCTATTTATAGCCGGGGATGTTGAGGAGAGAATTACATACTTTATTTTCTCTGGGGCCAACATCCTCCCACTAAACACTGGAGGACTTATATCATTTGGGATCATCCTGGGATCATCCTTCTACATTTCGTAACTTTCTGGCCAGTAACTTTGGAACTTTCTACAAGCTTCCCCAGCGAGCTTTCCTAACTTTAGTGGAGTTTGTTTCGTCCTCAGCACCAGCTCTGTGTGGATGGTCTGACAGCACAGCCTGTTAAACACCGCTAACTTTTCCAGTTTTCTCTGATTGGATCTAGCTGTGATTGTGTTAACTTGGATTACTGTTTCCTGTCCTCTTTACTCTCCTCCATATTGGATTAACTTGACTGAGGGATTAACTTGAAGGAGGATTAATTTGACTGAGGATTTTCTCCTTTTATATATATATTTTTTTTTTCACATTTGTTTTATGTTGAGAAGTTGTTGTCTATATTTGTGGTAAGCTGTTAGAGGTTGTATCAGTACTAGAACTGATGTTGTTTCTGAGATGCGAGTAGATGGCCCTGGTCATGCGAGTATAAGGGAATGGGCCGTCATGCCTACCACACAAACCCTGTCAGCTGCGTCCAGTTCCTCTGGGTTTAATGGGTCGCTCACCAATAATTACGCTTACTACAAACATGACAATGACTACCAGACGTTCCCGGTAAGTCACAATCATAGCCACGCCGCCATTCTCTCTATACATTATGATTCACATGTTCTTTATCCTATCTGGACCAATCAGTCTAATTTGAGACTAGAGTTATCTCCCGTCTCGGTCGTTTACCATAACTGGTTATTCTGGTTCTCCATCTCGATGTTTGAGAAAATTATCATAAACAAAGCAGAAGGTGTAAAATTAATTTATGTTCTTGTATTTAAAAAAAAACCAAAACGATTTATACCTTATATGCTTTTAAAACATCAAACACCCCACTTCGAGCTTATCAGATTTTCTTCGATGACTGATTGGTCTGAATTTGCAATTTGAAATTCTGGTGCAGGATGGTAAAGTCTTTATTGATTGTTTGTTTAGTGTTATCAGTAAACACAGAAATCTCATTGTTTAACGCAATTTTGAGGCATATATATGTATTTTATCTGTCTTAGTTTTGTTTGGATTATTCTTTCTACTCAGTCATTTTGTCGTCTTGGATGTTTTTTGAAACCACATGGAATTAATTGTGGCAATAGGCTTTATATATATAACAAAGCAATTCTGGCTACATTCCACATTTCTGAGGTCATTGAGTGCTGTTTAAAGTTGATAAGATTCAGGTCACTTTGTCTTACATTCGCGTTAATGATCGTTTCCTGACCTACTTATAGGTGCTGTCAGGGATAAACAGGACTATAAGGAAGTTAGTAGTCCTTCTCCTGAATGGTTATCTCCCTTGTGTAAGATACCTGTACTTTGTCATTGTATATTATTGGCCATTTCTGATACAGAGTAGTCTCCCTTGTGTATGTAAGATTTAATTAGATTAGAAGGGAAGGACATACACAGTGGAAAAACCCAAAGGTGTTCTGGAATGTAGTGTTATCTTACCTATATAGCTGATGGGTTCCAGAAGGCTCATGTAGAGAACTTGTGGAGAAATGCTGGTCATAATAGTGAATGCAAATGATTTAGATCAAATGGTACTCGGTATGAATCTATGAAACCAGAAAATACAAGTGTTTAGATAAGGTAATAGTTCAGCAATGAAAGTTTGTAACTGTGTACCTTCTTTTATTCATCACCATGGAAACTCATTTCATAAGCGATGGCTTCTTATAAATTCAAGTTAAAGCTAACAATCATGGAATTGAAATTTCCAAAATGATGTTTTGAATTCAGTAAAAAGAATGATGTTTGTGTTAATATTTTATGGTATTGATTTTATAAGTTACATCAGAAAGTTGAACATTTCCTTTAATGTGTTGTGGAATATTACACTTTGTGTGTTATAGCTGAAGATAGCTTTTCACCATCGGCCTGTATTGTATCTACAGGGATTTCAGTAGAATTGGAAGGTGTCAACACTATTCACATGCACACATATTTTAACTACAAAATACTAATTAATCCACCACAACTAGGCCAAGTTTTAATAGGTTTTAAATGAAGTTTACCCCCCAGACCCTTATTTACATGTAAAATGAAATGTTCCATGTGTTTATCTAGACTTAGAAGAGTTCATTTATGGGGTTTGAAGGATTAATTTAAATACATTTGTTTTCGCTATACTTTCAATTTTGATAATTTACATGTGATGTATTTGGGTTTATCTGCATGTCTTAGGCTGTAGGAAGAAAATCAAAACCATATAACATCCTTATTGATCTTAGCAACATCAGAAACCCAGAATAACGAGTCAGTGTTGTGGCTTTAGCGGAGATTGTTGTCTAAATACAACTAAAAGAGAAAATGGTGCAAGATGACATCTAAACATTGGCAATACCATACATATGTTAAGATTGTGGTATATTTTGTTTGTTCTGTAGTGAAATTCAGTTGATACATTATAATCTTTTCATGAAGTTGCAGGGTTGTCAGATTTGTACAGTTGAATATTTTTTCTGCTTTGTTAGGTAATGTTTACAAACTGTTGGACAGGGTTGAATATTTTTCAGTTTCTTTGTCAATTCCAGAGAGACTTAGCTATCTTGTGGAGAAATGCTGGTCATAATAGTGAATGCAAATGATTTAGATCAAATGGTACTCGGTATGAATCTATGAAACCAGAAAATACAAGTGTTTAGATAAGGTAATATTGTTAGACGGAAAAAGTTTTGTCTGAAATTTCCAAAATGATGTTTTGAATTTTAAAAAGAATGAATTTAATATTTTATGGTATTGATTTTATAAGTTACATCAGAAAGTTGAACATTTCCTTTAATGTGTTGTGGAATATTACACTTTGTGTGTTATAGCTGAAGATAGCTTTTCACCATCGGCCTGTATTGTATCTACAGGGATTTCAGTAGAATTGGAAGGTGTCAACACTATTCACATGCACACATATTTTAACTACAAAATACTAATTAATCCACCACAACTAGGCCAAGTTTTAATAGGTTTTAAATGAAGTTTACCCCCCAGACCCTTATTTACATGTAAAATGAAATGTTCCATGTGTTTATCTAGACTTAGAAGAGTTCATTTATGGGGTTTGAAGGATTAATTTAAATACATTTGTTTTCGCTATACTTTCAATTTTGATAATTTACATGTGATGTATTTGGGTTTATCTGCATGTCTTAGGCTGTAGGAAGAAAATCAAAACCATATAACATCCTTATTGATCTTAGCAACATCAGAAACCCAGAATAACGAGTCAGTGTTGTGGCTTTAGCGGAGATTGTTGTCTAAATACAACTAAAAGAGAAAATGGTGCAAGATGACATCTAAACATTGGCAATACCATACATATGTTAAGATTGTGGTATATTTTGTTTGTTCTGTAGTGAAATTCAGTTGATACATTATAATCTTTTCATGAAGTTGCAGGGTTGTCAGATTTGTACAGTTGAATATTTTTTCTGCTTTGTTAGGTAATGTTTACAAACTGTTGGACAGGGTTGAATATTTTTCAGTTTCTTTGTCAATTCCAGAGACTTAGCTATCATATTGTTAGACGGAAAAAGTTTTGTCTGCTTTATTTGTTGAGTTCACAGACTATTGAACCAGTTTGAATAGTTTCCCGATATATACGTCGAGCTGACAAACTCTTGAATCTGTTTGACTTACTTTGAGCTGACAGTTGAGATGACAGACTGTTTGACAATGTTTGACTTACTTTGACCTATTTGGTTTAGATGTCGGTTTGACAATGTTTGACTTACTTTAACATGTTAGGTTGAGATGTCGGTTTGACAATGTTTGACTTACTTTAACATGTTAGGTTGAGATGTCGGTTTGACAATGTTTGACTTACTTTGACCTGCTAGGTTGAGATGTCGGTTTGACAATGTTTGACTTACTTTGACCTGCTAGGTTGAGATGTTGGTTTGACAATGTTTGACTTACTTTGACCTGCTAGATTTAGATGTGGGTTTGACAATGTCTGACTTACTTTGACATGTATGGTTTAGATGTCAGTTTGACAATGTTTGACTTACTTTGACATGTTAGGTTGAGATGTCGGTTTGACAATGTTTGACTTACTTTGACATGTTAGGTTGAGATGTCGGGTTTGACATGTTAGGTTGAGATGTCGGTTTGACAATGTTTGACTTACTTTGACATGTTAGGTTGAGATGTCGGTTTGACAATGTTTGACTTACTTTGACATGTTAGGTTGAGATGTCGGTTTGACAATGTTTGACTTACTTTGACCTGCTAGGTTGAGATGTTGGTTTGACAATGTTTGACTTACTTTGACTTGCTAGGTTGAGATGTCGGTTTGACAATGTTTGCCTTAGGCTTACTTTGAGCTGTTAAGTTACACTGACAGACCATGAAAACTGACAATATATGACTGTAAATCACCGATACATGTGCTGTGATGTTTTTGTTATTGCCAATAGTCTGCATGCCCACACTTGATGGTGTATGTGTGTCACTGTTGTCAGAGTACTCTAGTCCCAGCTGGTAATGGTTAGGACATACACACTGACGTCTATAAATAATGTCAAGGTGAAGGTTCTTCTCAGGCACCAAAAGGTCAAGGTCACTGATAACTTGATTAAGTAAGATGATCATGAATGGGTTGTAAAATATTTAGGTGTTAATATTAAAATGATAAAGCCATTCTCTTTTTTTTTTAATCTGTAACTATTCTCAACAGATATTTTTCTGCATTAAAGACAAAACTATAGTAAGTAAAATATTTCATGAAATGATGAATATGTGAATATATATATATATGCCTCAAATTTGAAGTTAAAAATGATTAAGAAGTATAAGTATAATTTATATAATCTAAGTAACCAATTTAAAAGGTAAAATTAAACAGATTTAAGCTGAAAATTGCTTCAGTATAAAATACAATGTATTGTAGGATGATAATCGATTGCATTACTATAGACGAATCAGATAATTAACTTTGATGAACATGTCTTGTTTATATTTGTATCAACTGACACTGTAATAATCACTCGCCTGGTCTGTCTAGCCCGCTGACCTTCATGTGACCCTTTAACCTTCAGCTGACCCTGCTGTTTCCAGGCAATGAGTCAGGCTTGAACCCAAGAAAATTATCTTTCATTCTTAGATCTTTTACTTTTTGAATTGATGTGGAATTTTCATCAAATTTGTTTCAATTTCAACAAATTTTTACTGCAAAAACAAATGAATTTGATGTCAGAAAAAGCCTATTTTAACGATCTACAAGAAGCAATCTCCAAAAATTTATTTACTAGATAATAGTAACAAAGATCTTAGCTGTTATGTTAACTAGATAATTATAACAAAGAGCTTAACTGTTTTGTTAAATAAATATTTGCAACAAAGATATGACCTGTTTTGAATTTGGTCTTGCTCTGATGCATTTGAAGCCTCCCAAAAAAGAAATGAAAATAAAAGTATAGAAATATTTTGTTGTTGTTGAGAAAGTGAAGGTAAAGGTCGTACGAAGGTCAAGGCCAGTGAGTGTGTGCTGATTTAGTTTAACACTGTTTCATGATGATGTGTATTTTTTGTGACACATTCGCCTCCCTTATCTATCTCATGTACGCCCTTCCACCTGACTTGCTGGTCGACAAAATGATCTACACTATTGGCTGGCATACGTTAAATCTGAATATGAATGAACGATGTTTGGGGTGTCCTCCGTGCCTCTCTCCTGTACCAACGATGATGACGATGTTTCGCTGTTGCGTGATTGCTGGGGTGCTGCCACCTGTTGGGTTTGGGGATGACGGAACAGGATGAAAGTGAGGCTGGGCCGAGAGTTGTGGACGATGACGAGGGCCATCTGATCTATCAGCCGGGCGATGTCCTCCAAGCACGATGTACTCCTCTTTTCGTAACGTTTAGCCTAGCCTATATCTAACACCATATGTCGCCCCTTTAGTCCTTCGATTGGCCTTCAATGTCTCCAGTACCTCATTTGGTCTCAATGATGTTGAATTACAATCGAAGGGGTAAAATTGAAGACAGATCATTGGGAGATGTTTCAGAGAGAACCGCCCCCTTTTATTTCATTGGATACTATTGATTACACGAATTACGCTTTCTAGTATTTATGGACCTATATATATATATATATATAATAGTACATGTATTGTTTGTAAAGTGGAATCTGCTGCATAGAGTTATCTCCCTTTATGCAATGATAACCATCCGGCTGTTATTGCTGCCAGATATATTATTATATTTTATAGAAATGAAGTTTTTCCTTATGTTTTGTTTACAGACGATAGTAAACTAATAACACATGTTTGGGGGTTTACATTATAATTGTGCCTTCAGCTCCTTTGATCAGAGTTGTATTCCTATCATCCTGAGCTGGAAACAATTTTGTGGGAAATTTTTCACAGGATGTTTCTCAAACAAATGGAAGCATTGCTCTTAGTAATATACCTTAGCTACTTCATGTAGGTTTAAAATTTACCCAACCTGGTAAAAAGATGTTTTCTATTTTGTGTTTTTTTTTCACCATGTGAATCGTTTATCATATGTATGTGTGTTGACTGGTGTGGTTCTTTGGTTTTCAGATGAAATTGTTTCAACCCTCGGTGAAGGAACCTTTGGCAAAGTGGTGGAGGTCAAGGACATGCAAAGGTAGGTCAAGGTCAAATTATTTATTTATGGCAGGTCAGGGTCATTTTACTTAGCTCTAGATTCCATGCCTAATACCTAGGCCAGGAGAAGAAGTTTTCATCAGTAAGCATATTTGGTACCATTGAAGGAGAACGGGTAATTAAGAAAAACCTGATACAAGTAAAAAGAAATATAATGCCAGTTCAAACTTGATGCACTAACTCATTAAAATTTCCACTTTGCTTGTTACTCAACAGTAACCAGTCATTGTTGAATGAGTGTCTGCCTTGTCTGACACAACATATTAAAAAGAAATGGATTGAAAAAGGACAATATGTTTTTGTCTGTACTTATCTGGTTCATACATTCCTAAACAACCTGATTTTAAAATCTTGTTTTGGAAAATTTGTCCACAAGAAAAAAAAAAAAAAAAAAATTAATCCAATTAAGAGATTAAATGTTAAATGCACTCTTTAACTTTTACTGGATGACTATCTTACTTACTTTATTACTGTTGTATTGTAAATTGATGAACATTTCATCTAGTGTTTAATACCCGGGATAAGGCTTTACTGGAGAACGTAAACATATGTTGTTGTGCATTGCACAATTATGACGTAAAGTTACTAATGGAAAATTATTGTGGTATGCTCTGATGGAGAGACTTTGAGGGTTTATGGGATACATTGATACTCCTATAATGTTATCCAGGATTCCACTGAAGCTATTTCTGGCCCTGATTTCTCGAAACAAACTTAAGTCAAAATTTGATTTAAGTCAATTTTATCAACATAAGTTACATAAGGAGAAAAACTTAAGTTTTGACTTAAGTCTGTACTTTTATTTCGAGAAATCGGAGCCTGAACTCTTACTGAGAGATAATGTTGATTCATGTGATTGTATCTCAGTCTTAGAGCTGGTTTAATGTGTATACCTCACCGTCATCAAATAGAGGAATTATATAAGTCAGAATTACATGTAAACTATTAGAGCTACAGGCTTCACGATGTTTCTATTGTTTTAACTAGCAGAGTAAAACAGAATGTTTCCAAAATCCAAGTAGAGCTACGTAATATTATTGTGATTTTAACTAGGAGAGCTATAGACCCCAGGATATTGGTTACCCTGATCAGGGTCATGTTACAGATCATATAAACAGGAATCCTGGTGTTGTGTTAACAGAGTTCTGGTGAAGTATGTAAGCCAGTTTGTGTGGGCGGTTTTCTTCAGGATGCAATAGACATGTTCAGATCCCTGGAGATTCCTGACAAATTTTAAGATCAGTTACATTGTTTATGGTGCTGAGTTCGAGGATTGAGAACATGCCAGGGTTTCAATGACAGAATGACTATTTAATGGTAGCAGCACAAGTTGGGTGGATGAATGGCTACTTTTTGTTCAAGGCTGCATGGAAAATTAAAACTATTTCTCAGTTTTAGCTTAATATTTATCTGGTAGGTCGTAGAGAAGTATGTAGCAGTATTATTAATTAATATATGATGGAGAAGTATGTAGCAGTATTATTAATTAATATATGATGGAGAAGTATGTAGCAGTATTATTAATTAATATATGATGGAGAAGTATGTAGCAGTATTATTAATTAATATATGATGGAGAAGTATGTAGCAGTATTATTAATTAATATATGATGGAGAAGTATGTAGCAGTATTACTAATTAATATATGATCAGACTTTGTTATGTACCAATGTAACCCTGACTTCTGAGAACAGAAAACTCATTCACCCCTGAGTTCTAAAATGGATTATTCCGGTCTATGAATAAGAAGAATCTAAATTCATCTTTCAGGAGTGAATGGGTTAAGATTTGAATGGAAAATAGATGATGATGTAAATATAGGTAGGTTATTAATATAGATTGGTGAATATTTTTTATACCATGTATATATAAAAAAAAAACTTGAATGTATTGAATGAGACAGCAGGATAAGCCATCTCCTTAGGTACAGAACCCAGGAGGAATGTTGTTTATAGAGGGGGGGGTGAAGTGAGATATGACTCACATGTAACATGGAGTGATAGAAATGTTAGACTGGACTCTACAAAACAGGACATACAAGATCTTTATATATAAAACACATCATTACTGTTGCTAATATTATAAACCCACATACCACCGTGACCTTGACCTCTCCCTACCAAACCTGTGTGTTTAGTCAATAGTAAAGTATTCAGCTTAATGGCTGTGGGGCTTTAGTGGTGTCGGAAGTGTTCTGAGTGGCTCAGCTGTCTGGGGCTATACTCATGTTCTCACTAGAATGTCATACATGATATTCTCTGTTTTCTGAATAGCAAAACACAGTAAATGCTTTTCATGCCTTATTATATGATGTTGGGGGACACACTAAGGTGTAGTTTTACCCTTGTCCATCCAGTCATCTCATGTCCTGTCCAATCTCTTTACAACTCGTTCCAATTCCATAAGGAATAGACTACAAACTAAAAGCTTCATAAGACTCCCCTCAAACTTGTTCTTCTGCCGCTATAGCCACCCCAGAGTAGCATGCCTCCAATGTGTGACTGATTTAATTAGCTTTAAAATTATTCATCAAGTTATTATTCTAGTGTTACATACATCACAGTAAAGAGAGGCTATAATATATTGTAACTTGTATATGGAACACTGGGAGAACTTACTATGTTACTGTCAGTCCTAGTAATAAGGCGAGAGTATGTTAACCTTGTCAGGAGAACTGGTAATGTTACCGACACCTTCACACCACTCCTAGCCCAGCAAGGTGTCAGTGCCCTCTGTAGGAATTCCAGGGGGAGATAATCAACCCATCACCAATCTGACAGAACAATGATCTCTCCCCCAGGAATATAGCCATCAACACCTTCTCAAAGTAAGGGGATCATTTAGTTTATAACATGGTAAGATAGACCAAGAAATTATTTCTGTATGTAATAAATATAATAGTATGGGGACCATTTATTTTCAGACAGATGTGGGGAATTTATGTCTTACAAATATTTCTAGTTCAAATATTGGCGAAGAAGACAGAAAGTTTTAATGGTCAGGTTTGCGAATGATAGTTAGCAATGTTTTTCCTGAATCTGTTTAGACAATCAATACAGATAAAGCCTTACTGGTCATACCACTTACTATAAACAAAGTGGGATTGATGTAGAGGATGGAGAACTGTATACAGGAACTGGTTATTGGAGCCATCTTATATTAGGTCAATCTGATTTGTGGTGCTTATTATTGTTGTCTGGAGTCAAGTCTGTTATCTTTTGGTATGTTAATAAAGCATAGTGTAGACTGTAAAAAAATGCTTTCTGGAGTAATATGGCTTCCATTCTGGTGTTTTAATGCTATGATTATTTCTTATCATTTGTTATCCATTCATATCAAAAATATTCCTTCTCAAATCATCAATACTTCCAGCGTCTGAGAATAGATATAAGAACCAATGTTATATAAATCATCATATTCTATTGCAAGACAAACTGTTATTGAATATTGATTGTTTCTTGGCTATGTAGAAAGTTATCAATTTTTGTTTAGGCTAAAATGGAGGATCTTGTCAAAAGAAAAGTTATCAATTTTTGCCTGGGCTGAAGTGAATGATATTGTGATAGAAAAGTTATCAAATTTTGTCTGGGCTGAGTGAATGACCTTGTAACAGAAAAAATATCAATTTTTGTTTGGGCTGAAGTGAATTATATTGTTATTGAAAAGTTAACAATTTTTGTCTGGGCTGAAGTGAATGATGTTGTAATAGAAAAGTTATCAATTTTTTGTCTTGGCTGGAGTGAATGATATTGTTATAGAAAGTAAAACAGATAGAATAAAAAAAGTATCAGACATATTAAAAGAGGAGTTCTAAGTGTAAAATGCATAGCAAAACAACATCAGAGAGTTTATGAAGATGTTAGACTGTCCATGATTTATACAGGCAGTAGATGTAATGGCTATTTATAGAAATATGCCAGCAATGTTTTCATTCTGTATACATGTACCTGCTTCATTATTCAGCAGGGCCCCAGGTCACAAGCCCCCTTCCCCCCTCCACATGCTCCCCCCTCACTTTTGACGTCAGTATCCCCATAAAATCTGCATGCCTGATTTATGTTGCAGACATTTGCTGCAACTGATCGTTATAATGTACATCTATATTCAGAAGTCTGCTTTTGTCTGTCTATAAACCTGAAGGTTTTTTGAAGCTGGCTGCAGAAATATGACAAATGGCTAAACAAAAACACAGATCTGTTAAACCATTACGAGTATCCCCTAAATGTCGAATGGAGGGTATTATGTTTCTACTATTATAGTTTAATATCAGGGTGTTCTAGGTTATGTATAGTCAATTGATGTAGTTCTTCATGGCATTGTAATAGTCAAGTCCATTTCTGTTGTGAATTGCTCAAAATTAGGATAAAACAATTGCCATTATTTACAATAAAGGTGAAAGGTCATAGGTGAATGTGATGATATCTGTGGCAATTGTTATTACTAACTTAGGGCAAGTCTTATAAGATAACGCAGGGACCATACAGTCAGTGTGATGATCTCTGTGTGGAATACTATATCACAGGGACCATACAGTCAGTGTGATGATCTCTGTGTGGAATACTATATCACAGGGACCATACAGTCAGTGTGATGATCTCTGTGTGGAATACTATATCACAGGGACCATACAGTCAGTGTGATGATCTCTGTGTGGAATACTTTATCACAGGGACCATACAGTCAGTGTGATGATCTCTGTGTGGAATACTATATCACAGGGACCATACAGTCAGTGTGATGATCTCTGTGTGGAATACTATATCACAGGGACCATACAGTCAGTGTGATGATCTCTGTGTGGAATACTTTTTCACAGGGACCATACAGTCAGTGTGATGATCTCTGTGTGGAATACTTTATCACAGGGACCAGGGACTTTATCTCAGGGACTTTATCTCAGTATCATGATCTCTGTGTGGAATACTTTATCACTGGGACCATACAGTCAGTATGATGATCTCTGTGTGGAATACTATATCACAGGGATCATACAGTCAGTGTGATGATCTCTGTGTGGAATACCATATCACAGGGACCATACAGTCATTGTGATGATCTCTGTGTGGAATACTATATCACAGGGACCATACAGTCACTACGATGATCTCTGTGTGGAATACTATATCATAGGGACCATACAGACAGTATCATGATCTCAGACATTTGCTGCAACTGATCGTTATAATGTACATCTATATTCAGAAGTCTGCTTTTGTCTGTCTATAAACCTGAAGGTTTTTTTGAAGCTGGCTGCAGAAATATGACAAATGGCTAAACAAAAACACAGATCTGTTAAACCATTACGAGTTTCCCCTAAATGTCGAATGAAAATGGAGGGTATCATGTTTCTACTATTATAGTTTAATATCGGGTGTTCTAGGTTATGTATAGTCAATTGATGTAGTTCTTCATAGCATTGTAATAGTCAAGTCCATTTCTGTTGTGAATTGCTCAAAATTAGGATAAAACAATCGCCATTATTTACAATAAAGGTGAAAGGTCATAGGTGAATGTGATGATATCTGTGGCAATTGTTATTACTAACTTAGGGCAAGTCTTATAAGATAACGCAGGGACCATACAGTCAGTGTGATGATCTCTGTGTGGAATACTATATCACAGGGACCATACAGTCAGTGTGATGATCTCTGTGTGGAATACTATATCACAGGGACCATACAGTCAGTATGATGATCTCTGTGTGGAATACTATATCACAGGGACCATACAGTCAGTGTGATGATCTCTGTGTGGAATACTATATCACAGGGACCATACAGTCAGTATGATGATCTCTGTGTGGAGTACTATATCACAGGGATCATACAGTCAGTATGATGATCTCTGTGTGGAATACTATATCACAGGGACCATACAGTCAGTGTGATGATCTCTGTGTGGAATACTATATCACAGGGACCATACAGTCAGTGTGATGATCTCTGTGTGGAATACTATATCACAGGGACCATACAGTCAGTGTGATGATCTCTGTGTGGAATACTTTTCACAGGGACCATACATTCAGTGTGATGATCTCTGTGTGGAATACTATATCACAGGGACCATACAGTCTGTGTGATGATCTCTGTGTGGAATACTATATCACAGGGACCATACAGTCAGTGTGATGATCTCTGTGTGGAATACTTTATCACAGGGACCATACAGTCAGTGTGATGATCTCTATGGAATACTATATCACAGGGACCATACACAGGGACCATACAGTCAGTGTGATGATCTCTGTGTGGAATACTATATCACAGGGACCATACAGTCAGTGTGATGATCTCTGTGTGGAATACTATATCACAGGGACCATACAGTCAGTGTGATGATCTCTGTGTGGAATACTTTATCACAGGGACCATACAGTCAGTGTGATGATCTCTGTGTGGAATACTATATCACAGGGACCATACAGTCAGTATGATGATCTCTGTGTGGAATACTATATCACAGGGACCATACAGTCAGTGTGATGATCTCTGTGTGGAATACTATATCACAGGGACCATACAGTCAGTGTGATGATCTCTGTGTGGAATACTATATCACAGGGACCATACAGTCAGTATGATGATCTCTGTGTGGAATACTATATCACAGGGATCATACAGTCAGTGTGATGATCTCTGTGTGGAGTACTATATCACAGGGATCATACAGTCAGTGTGATGATCTCTGTGTGGAGTACTATATCACAGGGATCATACAGTCAGTGTGATGATCTCTGTGTGGAATACTATATCACAGGGACCATACAGTCAGTGTGATGATCTCTGTGTGGAATACTATATCACAGGGACCATACAGTCAGTGTGATGATCTCTGTGTGGAATACTATATCACAGGGACCATACAGTCAGTATGATGATATCTGTGTGGAATACTATATCACAGGGACCATACAGACAGTATGATGATCTCAGTGTGGAATACTATATCACAGGGACCATACAGCCAGTATGATGATCTCTGTGTGGAGTACTATATCACAGGGACCATACAGTCAGTATGATGATCTCTGTGTGGAATACTATATCACAGGGACCATACAGTCACTACGATGATCTCTGTGTGGAATACTATATCACAGGGACCATACAGTCACTACGATGATCTCTGTGTGGAATATATACATAGGGACCATACAGACAGTGTGATGATCTCTGTGTGGAATACTATATGACAGGGACCATACACAGGGACCATACAGTCAGTGTGATGATCTCTGTGTGGAATACTATATGACAGGGAC
The DNA here is from genome assembly GCF_041381155.1 of Argopecten irradians. NCBI lineage: Eukaryota > Metazoa > Mollusca > Bivalvia > Pectinida > Pectinidae > Argopecten > Argopecten irradians. The sequence goes on from NC_091148.1 coordinate 29,016,686, forward strand.
CATACACAGGGACCATACAGTCAGTATGATGATCTCTGTGTGGAGTACTATATCACAGGGACCATACAGTCAGTATGTGATCTCTGTGTGGAATATATCACAGGGACCATACAGTCAGTGTGATGATCTCTGTGTGGAATACTATATCACAGGGACCATACAGTCAGTATGATGATCTCTGTGTGGAATACTATATCACAGGGACCATACAGTCAGTATGATGATCTCTGTGTGGAATACTATATCACAGGGACCATACAGTCAGTATGATGATCTCTGTGTGGAATACTATATCACAGGGACCATACAGTCAGTATGATGATCTCTGTGTGGAATACTATATCACAGGGACCATACAGTCAGTATGATGATCTCTGTGTGGAATACTTTATCACAGGGACCATACAGTCAGTATGATGATCTCTGTGTGGAATACTTTATCACAGGGACCATACAGTCAGTATGATGATCTCTGTGTGGAATACTTTATCACAGGGACCATACAGTCAGTATGATGATCTCTGTGTGGAATACTATATCACAGGGACCATACAGTCAGTATGATGATCTCTGTGTGGAATACTATATCACAGGGACCATACAGCCAGTATGATGATCTCTGTGTGGAATACTATACCACAGGAACCATACAGTCAGTGTGATGATCACTGTGTGGAATACTATATCACAGGGACCATACAGCCAGTATGATGATCTCTGTGTGGAATACTATACCACAGGAACCATACAGTCAGTGTGATGATCACTGTGTGGAATACTATATCACAGGGACCATACACAGGGACCATACAGTCAGTATGATGATCTCTGTGTGGAATATATATCACAGGGACCATACACAGGGACCATACAGCCAGTATGATGATCTCTGTGTGGAATATATATCACAGGGACCATACACAGGGACCATACAGTCAGTATGATGATCTCTGTGTGGAATACTATATCACAGGGACCATACCGTCAGTGTGATGATCTCTGTGTCGATTTCTCCAAAGGGAGCCATACTGAGTTTACAAGTTTTAAATCTATGACAGATTCTGATGTGTGCTGTTCTGTAGTCAACCATTGATGTTTGAAGGTCTTAAGATGTAGAAATATTTTGGAATTGTATACAGAATAACATTCTTTACATACTTTACATGCTGGCCAGCTGTCTTTAGATTGAAATCATCAATGAAGGAGTTTCTAATTAAATTGGTGTCAGATGATGATAAAGATATCATTCTCAAACTAAGGGTTGATTATTTAGAAATTTGGAAAATCTGGTTCTTAAAAATGTGATGTATTTAGGTGAGTCTCATTGTATATGAACGTTGATGATTTATAGATGGTGAATTGGCAGGGTACGTCAGATGGAGTTGATGATCAGTGTATAAACATGTAGACGGGAGGGTACTGTAGGAGGTGGTAGGTGTAGTTAGGTCAGGTTTATGTAAACAGCAGATGGTTCTGTGTAATTCTGTGTAGGGTGAGCAGATGATTCTGGGAGGATGTACAAACTAATGATGGAGAAACATACATCATATTTAGGCCACTCTTGCTGGAATAGCAAAAATCTGCTGACCTAGGCCCCATACTGTACAGTACGGTCTACAAATTAATGATGGAGACATCATATTTAGGCCACTCTTACTGGAATAGAATCAAAGTGCCAAGGCCACTCATAGATGCTGTGAATGAAGGACTCAAACGAAGGAATAAAGAAATTGGTTTTTCATTTAAATATTGAATTAAGTATACTATTAAAGTGTGCAGTGTTAAATTTCGGTGGTAACTGTTACTAGATCTGTATTTACATCACTATGTAAGTTGACCAGACTTGATGTAGCTGCTGTTATAAGTCTGTGTTGGCTCGTGTTACAACACTGTGGTAACTGTTACTATCTGTATTTACATCACTATGTAAGTTGACCAGACTTGATGTAGCTGCTGTTATAAGTCTGTGTTGACTGGTGTTACAACACTGTGGTAACTGTTACTATCTGTATTTACATCACTATGTAAGTTGACCAGACTTGATGTAGCTGCTGTTATAAGTCTGTGTTGACTGGTGTTACAACACTGTGGTAACTGTTACTATCTGTATTTACATCACTATGTAAGTTGACCAGACTTGATGTAGCTGCTGTTATAAGTCTGTGTTGACTGGTGTTACAACACTGTGGTAACTGTTACTATCTGTATCACATCACTATGTAAGTTGACCAGACTTGATGTAGCTGCTGTTATAAGTCTGTGTTGACTGGTGTTACAACACTGTGGTAACTGTTACTATCTGTATTTACATCACTATGTAAGTTGACCAGACTTGATGTAGCTGCTGTTATAAGTCTGTGTTGACTGGTGTTATAACACTGTGGTAACTGTTACTATCTGTATTTACATCACTATGTAAGTTGACCAGACTTGATGTAGCTGCTGTTATAAGTCTGTGTTGACTGGTGTTACAACACTGTGGTAACTGTTACTATCTGTATTTACATCACTATGTAAGTTGACCAGACTTGATGTAGCTGCTGTTATAAGTCTGTGTTGACTGGTGTTACAACACTGTGGTAACTGTTACTATCTGTATTTACATCACTATGTAAGTTGACCAGACTTGATGTAGCTGCTGTTATAAGTCTGTGTTGACTGGTGTTACAACACTGTGGTAACTGTTACGACCTGTATCACATCACTATGTAAGTTGACCAGACTTGATGTAGCTGCTGTTATAAGTCTGTGTTGACTGGTGTTACAACACTGTGGTAACTGTTACTATCTGTATTTACATCACTATGTAAGTTGACCAGACTTGATGTAGCTGCTGTTGTAAGTCTGTGTTGACTGGTGTTACAACACTGTGGTAACTGTTACTATCTGTATTTACATCACTATGTAAGTTGACCAGACTTGATGTAGCTGCTGTTATAAGTCTGTGTTGACTGGTGTTACAACACTGTGGTAACTGTTACTATCTGTATTTACAACACTATGTAAGTTGACCAGACTTGATGTAGCTGCTGTTATAAGTCTGTGTTGACTGGTGTTACAACACTGTGGTAACTGTTACTATCTGTATTTACATCACCATGTAAGTTGACCAGACTTGATGTAGCTGCTGTTATAAGTCTGTGTTGACTGGTGTTAAACACTGTTGTAACTGTTACTATCTGTATTTACATCACTATGTAAGTTGACCAGACTTGATGTAGCTGCTGTTGTTAGTCTGTGTTGACTGGTGTTAAACACTGTGGTAACTGTTACTATCTTTATTTACATCACTATGTAAGTTGACCAGACTTGATGTAGCTGCTGTTGTAAGTCTGTGTTGACTGGTGTTACAACACTGTGGTAACTGTTACTATCTGTATTTACAACACTATGTAAGTTGACCAGACTTGATGTAGCTGCTGTTATAAGTCTGTGTTGACTGGAGTGACAACACTGTGGTAACTGTTACTATCTGTATTTACATCACTATGTAAGTTGACCAGACTTGATGTAGCTGCTGTTGTAAGTCTGTGTTGACTGGTGTTACAACACTGTGGTAACTGTTACTATCTGTATTTACATCACTATGTAAGTTGACCAGACTTGATGTAGCTGCTGTTATAAGTCTGTGTTGACTGGTGTTACAACACTGTGGTAACTGTTACGACCTGTATCACATCACTATGTAAGTTGACCAGACTTGATGTAGCTGCTGTTATAAGTCTGTGTTGACTGGTGTTACAACACTGTGGTAACTGTTACTATCTGTATTTACATCACTATGTAAGTTGACCAGACTTGATGTAGCTGCTGTTGTAAGTCTGTGTTGACTGGTGTTACAACACTGTGGTAACTGTTACTATCTGTATTTACATCACTATGTAAGTTGACCAGACTTGATGTAGCTGCTGTTATAAGTCTGTGTTGACTGGTGTTACAACACTGTGGTAACTGTTACTATCTGTATTTACAACACTATGTAAGTTGACCAGACTTGATGTAGCTGCTGTTATAAGTCTGTGTTGACTGGTGTTACAACACTGTGGTAACTGTTACTATCTGTATTTACATCACCATGTAAGTTGACCAGACTTGATGTAGCTGCTGTTATAAGTCTGTGTTGACTGGTGTTAAACACTGTTGTAACTGTTACTATCTGTATTTACATCACTATGTAAGTTGACCAGACTTGATGTAGCTGCTGTTGTAAGTCTGTGTTGACTGGTGTTAAACACTGTGGTAACTGTTACTATCTTTATTAGCCCACCATCATCAGATGGTGGGCTATTCAAATCGCCTTTCGTCCGTGGTCCGTCGTCCGTCCGTCCTTCCGTCCGTCCGTCCGTCCTTCCGTCCGTCCGTCCGTCCGTTAACAATTCTTGTTACCGCTATTTCTCTAAAAGTACTGAAGGGATCTTTCTCAAATTTCATATGTAGGTTCCCCTAGGACCCTAGTTGTGCATATTGTATTTTGGGACTGATCGGTCAACAAGATGGCCGCCAGGCAGCCATCTTGGATTTTGATAGTTAAAGTTTGTTACCGCTATTTCTCAGAAAGTACTGAAGGGATCTTTCTCAAATTTCATATGTAGGTTTCCCTAGGACCCTAGTTGTGCATATTGCATTTTGGGACTGATCGGTCTACAAGATGGCCGACCAGCCGCCATCTTGGATTTTGATAGTTAAAGTTTGTTACGGCTAATTCTCAGAAAGTACTGAAGGGATCTTTCTCAAATTTCATATGTAGGTTCCCCTAGGACCCTAGTAGTGCATATTGCATTTTGGGACTGATCGGTCAACAAGATGGCCGACCGGTGGCCATCTTGGATTTTGATAGTTAAAGTTTGTTACCGCTATTTCTCAGAAAGCACTGAAGGGATCTTTCTCAAATTTCATATGTATGTTCCCCTAGGACCCTAGTTGTGCATATTGCATTTTGGGACTGATCGGTCAACAAGATGGCCGACCGGCGGCCATCTTGGATTTTGATAGTTAAAGTTTGTTACGGCTATTTCTCAGAAAGTACTGAACGGATCTTTCTCAAATTTCATATGTAGGTTCCCCTAGGACCCTAGTTGTGCATATTGCATTTTGGGACTGATCGGTCAACAAGATGGCCGCCAGGTAGCCATCTTGGATTTTGATAGGTAAAGTTTGTTACCGCTATTTCTCAGAAAGCACTGAAGGGATCTTTCTCAAATTTCATATGTAGGTTCCCCTAGGACCCTAGTTGTGCATATTGTTTTTTGGGACTGATCGGTCAACAAGATGGCCGCCAGGCAGCCATCTTGGATTTTGATAGTTAAAGTTTGTTACCGCTATCTCTCATAAAGTATTGAAGGGATCTTTCTCAAATTTCGTATGTAGGTTCCCGTAGGACCCTAGTTGTGCATATTGCATTTTGGGACTGATCGGTCAACAAGATGGCCGACCAGCCGCCATCTTGGATTTTGATAGTTAAAGTTTGTTACCGCTAATTCTCAGAAAGTACTGAAGGGATCTTTCTCAAATTTCATATGTAGGTTCCCCTAGGACCCCAGTTGTGCATATTGCATTTTGGGACTGATCGGTCAACAAGATGGCCGACCGGTGGCCATCTTGGATTTTGATAGTTAAAGTTTGTTACGGCTATTTCTTAGAAAGTATTGAAGGGATTGTTCTCAAATTTCATATGTAGGTTCCCCTAGGACCCTTGTAGTGCATATTGCATTTTGGGACTGATCGGTCAACAAGATGGCCGCCAGGTAGCCATCTTGGATTTTGATAGTTAAAGTTTGTTACCGCTATTTCTCAGAAAGTACTGAAGGGATCTTTCTCAAATTTCATATGTAGGTTCCCCTAGGACCCCAGTTGTGCATATTGCATTTTGGGACTGATCGGTCAACAAGATGGCCGCCAGGTAGCCATCTTGGATTTTGATAGTTAAAGTTTGTTACCGCTAATTCTCAGAAAGTACTGAAGGGATTTTTCTCAAATTTCATATGTAGGTTCCCCTAGGACCCCAGTTGTGCATATTGCATTTTGGGACTGATCGGTCAACAAGATGGCCGACCGGTGGCCATCTTGGATTTTGATAGTTAAAGTTTGTTACCACTATTTCTCAGAAAGCACTGAAGGGATCTTTCTCAAATTTCATATGTAGGTTCCCCTAGGACCCCAGTTCTGCATATTGCATTTTGGGACTGATCGGTCAACAAGATGGCCGACCGGTGGCCATCTTGGATTTTGATAGTTAAAGTTTGTTACCGCTATTTCTCAGAAAGTATTGAAGGGATTATTCTCAAATATCATATGTAGGTTCCTCTAGGACCCTAGTTCTGCCTATTGCATTTTGCGACCACCATCTTGGATTTTGATAGTTTAAAGTTTGAAAAGCAGAAAAAAGAATTGTAAGTTTGAAAAGCAGAGAAAAGATCCCTCTTTCATTTGTCAGACATAGATCAATCTTTGGTGGGCGCCAAGATCCCTCTGGTAACTGTTACTATCTGTATTTACATCACTATGTAAGTTGACCAGACTTGATGTAGCTGCTGTTATAAGTCTGTGTTGACTGGAGTTACAACACTGTGGTAACTGTTACTATCTGTATTTACATCACTATGTAAGTTGACCAGACTTGATGTAGCTGCTGTTATAAGTCTGTGTTGACTGGAGTGACAACACTGTGGTAACTGTTACTATCTGTATTTACATCACTATGTAAGTTGACCAGACTTGATGTAGCTGCTGTTATAAGTCTGTGTTGACTGGTGTTAAACACTGTGGTAACTGTTACTATCTGTATTTACATCACTATGTAAGTTGACCAGACTTGATGTAGCTGCTGTTATAAGTCTGTGTTGACTGGTGTTACAACACTGTGGTAACTGTTACTATCTGTATTTACATCACTATGTACAGTCTATATCACTTCATCACATGTACTCAGTAAGATACAGATTGGGCCCACTTCAGAAAATATTCTCAACTGAATCTGGTAAAATGCTGTCAGTATGTACATGTCTGATCAGCAAACTTATAAATATTAGAAAATAATATTTAGATAAGCTGAAGTGTTTCCTCAATTCAGAAATATGTTGTTACCATGGTAACAGAATCTCCGTCAAATGGATGTCCTAGGGGTTTCCAGTGATCAGGGGAGGAGATAACTCTGCTGAATTAAGTGGGATGGACACAAGGGGAGATAACTGCTGTATAGGTTATAAATGGATTGGACACTTGACATTTATGTACGTATGGTACCGTGTGGAGGAGGGACTTGTAGGTCACAGTGCTCTTTTGTGGCTGCTTATATAAACTGTTTTGGACATTAATAGTATATTCTGCTATGTTTGGGCCAGGGGTAATTTGATATTTTCTGGAAGATATTTAAATAATTGTATTCACTCCAGTTAAGGTCATTAATTGTATATTGTCTTGGGTAAAACATTCCACAATGATTGAGTTTCATGTTCCAAGACTGTTTTCTCACCTGTTTAACATAGAATGGTACAGGGATATATGTAAACAAATACTATTGGTTCATGAATTTTGAGGATTAAATGCTTAGAAAATAGAGAAAGTCTCATTGACCACTACACATGGAAACATTTGGCATGACTTATTATGATTAATTTACAGTGCATTTCCTTCAGACCTATATATAGATCCTTTGAAACACTAGAGATAGTTTAGTATGTGTTTCCACTGCTGTGTGTTAAAGGCCGGGCACGACCTACTTAAAAAACCGGGTGGTTGGCAATTAAGCCGATAAGGAAGAAGGGCGGGACTATACTTATAGTGCATAGAGACCAGCCTCTGGTACAGCTTGTAAACACTACCACATGGGTCTAAACCACATGGTCAGTGTATACTGTAGATGGTGAGGGAAGATTACTGCTAGCATAGAATAAAATTGTTTTATAAGTGGTATAAGATATTTGTTTGGTATGATAGTGTTTAAAGTTCTATTAAAGAAGTATTTTTTGTAGCCTTTTATTTTAATAAAGCAAATTTAAAATCGTACATCATTAAATAAAGTTCCTTTTGTTAGTTATGGAATTATAATAAATGTTTTTATAATCAGGCTGCATACGATCAAACCTACTTTAGAAAACAACTGAAGAGTTATATATGCATTTTCTTTATAACAATATAATACCAAATTCAACCTGTATAAGGAATGTGCAATGATGAACAATTTTGAATATGTAATCCAAAGCTGAAATGGATGTAATGTATTTAATAGATTACACTCCCTTCACAACATTCCTCTGTAACATGAAACTGAAATTCCATGCCCTTTATTTTCCATCCGGTCAATGCTAAAGACTGACCATCAGTCTCCCTCGAGACACTTAGTAAGGGGTTATAGATAACAAAACTAGGGCATCGTCTGATGGTGATGGAAATTCCCAGAGTTTGTGCAACTTTTGATGCTTGAACACAAACAGGAGACAAAATATATAAGGATTTAGAAATAAGAGTGAACAATGGAAACACCAAGGAAGTAATATGATTTGTGATTTAACAATTAAGGCAAAGATGAGCTTGTGAGTTGGGATTGTTGAAGAATAAGACAGATATGGCGGGAAACGACATAACACAAAAAGGATATGTAAAAGCTGATAATACAAAGGAATGGTTAAATGTTGATGGTTTTGGATACTCCTTAACCACATGAATTTATTCTTTGATGAGAATCACCTCTCATGTAGAAACAAAAAGTGGTTGGTCATCAATGTGTTATAGTGTGAAATCATACCGGCCTTTGGGTGAAATATGAACCATTGACTAGAAGCTCTGTGTTGTATTTGATTTGTATCATTAACATTACTGGATTATGGATAGTACATAACTATGGTATTTACTCTGGTAATTGGATAAAACCTGTGTGAGATTCTGGATATTAGCGCCAAAACTGAGATAAGGTAGGGTAACTTGTTACTCAGCATGCGTAGCCTAGACCATAGCAACAGTGTGTCTGTAAACATCCGCTATAAACTTCCGGTGAGATCAACGGCAAATTCAAACTTTGATTGACAGGACCCTTATCTTGCCAAATAATTCTATAAATTGAAATAACTACTAAAAGATAATTTTGATAAGAAAACCATTTACATATTCAGATTCCTTACTAAAATATGAATTGCCATGACAGAATTTAATATAAAGGTGTTAATGAAAAACATGAAATAAAAGAAAATCTTTCTCTGAAGTGAGAGCTGCCAAAATTTTGTATTTCCAGCCATTTTCTCAAGTTGTCTCCCTTTTATACCCCGTGCCCGGCCTTTAAGGGATGGGTATATATACTGGGAGGTGTTGGGGGGGGGGGGGGGGGGGGTGAGGTTTACTGAACCTAAAACTGACAATTATAGAGTTTACTGTCTCATGTGTTATCAGAATCGTGAGGTGTGAACATAAAGTACAAACAATACTGTAGGTATATAGACTCTAACTGTGTATTTTGGGTAAACCTAGATAATGTGTTGCCATCCTGAGAAGTAGTTTTACTTACATAAAGTATACATTATATCATCTGTGTATCTTAATGGGAGATAGGCTTGGAAGGTAGGGAATGTTTATACTGGCATTCATCTGATTATGAACTACACCTGAAAAGTATCAAATTCATATTCATTGTCAAAAATATTTTCAGAAATATTGTCATTTAATCCTCATTGAGTTGTTCTCACTAAGAGTGTTCCATTTTGAGGTGTTCTCCACATGGTTTGAAATGATTGTATGCTATGTACCACATGTTGAACAATTTGGCTAACGTTTTGACCCGTCAGATTTCTTAGAAGTTTGGATTCAAGTTGAGGGTTATTATGTTGTGTATATGTTTATTTATATGTGAGAATTGATTCGAGCAAATCTGAGTCTGTTTACTTACACGTGAGAATAGATTACAGAAAACCCGAGTCTGTTTACTTACATGAAAACACTTGAATCTGCCACACAAAAATCCCCGAGTGGTTCTCTCTCGATCAAAAATATATCTGTCATAATTATCAATTTAAAAGGGGAAAACACACTTAAAACTAATTATTCGGCGGAGAAATGCTTTTGAAGGAAATGAAAGAAGGTTGATTCAAGAGACTCATTATTGACAAGTGTTAGGATATGAATCATGACAAATTCAGCAGAATGTTTACAATGATGACTCTCAGTTTTCCTTCAGTTGTGTTTATATTGGCTGGTGTAGCTTCGAAATGTGTTCCATGTCCAAAATTCAATTTGTAGATAAAAGATTTGTCTGAGGTGTAGGTTAGGGTCGTTTTATGTCCTTATAACTGCCAGGGTCACTTCAACTCATGCCAGATATTGGAGGTTAAGGAAATCCGGAGTAGCCGGAGAAAAAACCATTGACCTATGGTTAGTTCCCATTAACTGTCCCATCTGGTTTCAGAGGTGGAAGGCACATAAGTGATAAAGGTGAAATGAGTTCTTATATAATACTGTATCTAGGAGAAATCTTTATTTACCCTCTCATGAAAAGTTATGAATTGATGCAAACAGGATTAATTGTATACGGACATCCATTGTTTAGCAACAATGGCAAAAATAATGATGAGGGCCTATCTGTGTAAGTGTACGTGGAGTAGATAATGTAATCTCTGTACCATCTGTGGAGGTACTGGGCCCTGACAGACTGGATGGTACTGGGAGGCTGACAGGGAGGCTGTGTGTACATCATGTCAGATCTACACTGGTACCACACTCTCCTGGCACATCCTCAGAATACCCAGGAATTAAAGCATTTTACATGTGTATCTATTCTGGTTGTGTTAACTGTTATCTGGGTTTAGGCAAGATTAATGTTTCTTATCCTCCTGAAAACATTTCTATTAAACCAACTCTGGAATTCACAAAGATTGAATGACTATAGACAAAGTGATTGTACATGTATTTGAGATAATAGGCTGAGCCTAAAATAACTGATTGGTTTTTAACGGCTGTTATTTATCGGCAGTGTGACTAGCTGATTCTTTTAATAGGTAATTTCCTTTTATGTCCCCATAAAATTCTCATTTTTAGGATTCAGGGAAATTAAAGAATTATCTCTTTTTAATACTGACCACAAGATGATCTGGCTTCAATATAACTGGACATGATTCCTTGTCATTATAGCTTCATAATTGGACTGTTGGGTCATTAAAAGTGTCTTCTTCTGATGTCTGGAGGTTTAGTGTACACAAATGTATATATCCTCTCCCTATTGGATATCAAAGCTTAAGTCATTTATTCTATGTTAAGTGAAAATGTGCTCTGTTGATTTGGCAAACTAGTTTTCAATTTCTACATGAATATTACACATTTAACAATTTATCTAAGTTCTATATATACATTTACAGTATCTGGTGGCATTTATTATTTACATCGCTTAAGTATTCAGGATTTGTTTTGCATGAAATTGATTTGTAAAATTAACTGAAATGACCACGAGTGTCAGCTGGTTAAAATTGTTTTTGTGTTTACCTGAATCTTTTATATAATACAACATGTCCTGGAGAAAAAAGCTGTTCTTAGGTGATGATAATTCTTCCTGCTACACCCAACATTAATGAGTACAAACCCTCTACCAAGTTAGTGTTATCAAAAAAAGAAATTATCAGTGGGAGGGAGATTGTGTCCCATGTCTGACACCATGGTTTATATATAGAAGTGATAGATTCTGCTGCTTAAAATGTAGCCAAAAGGGAAATGGGACAAATGCCTGTTGTCGGGGTAATATGACTTCAGCGGCATACTTCATTGAGATAATACAATGAGAAGGACAATAATTCTGATGTTAACAGGAGACACATCACAAACACACCACAATCCCCAAAAACGCTCACTCGTATTCAAAATACATTACTTTCAGACCAACACCGCAGCCACCCAAAACACATACTCACCTTCAGACCAACATATCGCAGCCTCCCAAAACACATACTCACCTGCAGACCAACATATCGCAGCCTCCAAAAACACATACTCACTTTCAGACCAACATACCGCAGCCTCCCAAAACACATACTCACCTTCAGACCAACATATCGCAGCCTCCCAAAACACATACTCACCTTCAGACCAACATACCGCAGCCTCCCAAAACACATACTCACCTTCAGACCAACATACCGCAGCCTCCCAAAACACATACTCACCTTCAGACCAACATACCGCAGCCTCCCAAAACAGATAGTCACCTTCAGACCAACATACTGCAGCCTCCCAAAACACATACTCACCTTCAGACCAACATATCGCAGCCTCCCAAAGCACATACTCACCTTCAGACCAACATACCGCAGCCTCCCAAAACACATACTCACCTTCAGACCAACATATCGCAGCCTCCCAAAGCACATACTCACCTTCAGACCAACATACCGCAGCCTCCCAAAACACATACTCACCTTCAGACCAACATACCGCAGCCTCCCAAAACTGATAGTCACCTTCAGACCAACATACCGCAGCCTCCCAAACACATACTCACCTTCAGACCAACATACCGCAGCCTCCCAAAGCACATACTCACCTTCAGACCAACATACCGCAGCCTCCCAAAACACATACTCACCTTCAGACCAACATACCGCAGCCTCCCAAACTGATAGTCACCTTCAGACCAACATACCACAGCCTCCCAAACACATACTCACCTTCAGACCAACATACCGCAGCCTTCCAAAACACATACTTACCTTGAGACCAACATACTGGAGCCTCACAAAACATACTCACCTGCAGACCAACATACCGCAGCCTCCCAAAACACATACTCACCTTCAGACCAACATACCGCAGCCTCCCAAAACACATACTCACCTTCAGACCAACATGCCGCAGCCTCCCCAAACACATACTCACCTTCAGACCAACATACCGCAGCCTCCCAAATTACATACTCATCTTCAGACTAACATACTGCAGCCTCCCAAACACATACTCACCTTCAGACCAACATACCGCAGCCACCCAAAACACATACTCACCTTCAGACCAACATACCGCAGCCTCCCAAAACACATACTCACCTTCAGACCGACATACTGCAGCCTCCCAAAACACATACTCACCTTTAGACCAACATACCGCAGCCTCCCAAAACACATTCTCACCTTCACAACAACATACCGCAGCCTCTCAAAACATATATTCACCTTCAGACCAACATTCCGCAGCCTCCCAAAACACATACTCACTTTCAGACCAGCATACCGCAGCCTCCCAAAACACACTCACTTTCAGACCAGCATACCTCAGCCTCCCAAAACACATACTCACTTTTAGACCAATATACTGCAGCCTCCCAAAACACATACTCACCTTCAGACCAACATACCGCAGCCTCCCAAAACAGATAGTCACCTTCAGACCAACATATCGCAGCCTTCCAAAACACATACTCACCTTCAGACCAACATACCGCAGCCTCCCAAAACACATACTCACCACACAGTGTCTGTTTTATACATGGATAGATAACCAAAATAATGTTAAAAGTCAAACAAAACATGAATGTTTTAATGTGATAAAGAGAAATTTGCCAATGAGTTGAAGATAAGATTTAATTAATATTGATATATACATGTAGTAGGAATATCTATACAGCAGTGTTAACATTTTGTGAATATTGCTGAGCTTACACTTAATGGGTTCTGAGTTTGGATCTAACACAAAGTGTGTAAGCTAAATTATGATAAATATTGTGTTCAACATTCATTGTTTCATCATGGACAAGAAAAGATTGAGATCAATAAAAAGATAAATTCAAATAAATGGAAAATTAAGATTAAAGACAAAGTTGAAAAATCAATGGAAATTCTGGTTTTAAAAAGATTTTGATCTATACACATGGCTCTGTGTACATCTATATGTATGTGTGGCTCTGTGTACATCTATATGTATGTGTGGCTGTGTGTACATCTATATGTATGTGCGGCTCTGTGTACATCTATATGTATGTGTGGCTCTGTGTACATCTATATGTATGTGTGGTGCCTTATTCCTGGAGACCTCAGTGTTTGTACAATAACTGTGATATAGTGATAAGGAACTAGGGGTTAAAAGTGTTAGCAAATTTATTTCTGACACAAATTTCAGGGTGTAACTAAACCGTGATTTACAAAGTTTTATTTGTGTTTGTTGAATGGCTGTTAACATCCAGTGTCATTTAGGGTCAAATGTTAAGATTAAAAGACAGCAATAGTATAACTTAGGATCATATTCTACAAACCTTCAATGTTGTTTCTATGGGCATTTAAAATGTATTTTAATGGCTTATTGGTACTAAGAAAGGAATCTGCTAAGATCGTTATCCACTCAGACAGGAATCCACTCAGACAGGAATCCACTCAGATAGGAATCCACTCACACAGGAATCCACTCAGATAGGAATCCACTCAGATAGGAATCCACTCAGATAGGATTCCACTCAGACAGGAATCCACTCAGATAGGAATCCACTCACACAGGAATCCACTCAGATAGGAATCCACTTAGATAGGAATCCACTCAGATAGTATTCCACTCAGATAGGATTCCACTTAGACAGGAATCCACTCAGATAGGAATCCACTCAGATGGGATTCCACTAAGACAGGAATCCACTAAGATAATATTCCACTCAGATAGGAATCCACTCAGATAGGATTCCACTAAGATAGGAATCTAGTCTGATAGGATTCCACTAATATAGGAATCCACTAAGACAGGAATCCACTAAGACAGGAATCCACTAATATAGGAATCCACTCAGATAGGATTCCACTTAGATAGGAATCCACTAAAATAGGAATTCACTCGGACAGGAATCCACTTAGATTGGAATCCACTAAGATAGGATTCCACTAATATAGGATTTCACTAAGATAGGAATCCACTAAAATAGGAATTCACTCGGACAGGAATCCACTTAGATAGGAATCCACTAAGATAGAATTGCACTATAACAGAAATCTACCCAGACAGAAATCCAATCAGATAGGAATCTGCTAAGATGAAGTGTTTGACAGTTATGTTATGCTATAATTAAAGATGTCCTGATGTGCTGTTCATGTTCTCTCTATCTTTATCATTATAGGAATGGAGAACGGTTAGCACTGAAGATCATCAAAAACATAGAGAAGTACCGAGAGGCTGCCAAACTGGAAATAAATGTCCTGGAAAAACTCAGAGCCAAAGACCCTGACGGACAGTAGTAAGTATCAGACTAAATGTTCAGTTAATGTTTCATCAACTACACATCATTTCCAAATTATACAAAAATATATAAATAACAGTCTCAACCTTCTAGAGTCGTCTGTTTATCTGTAAAACAATGTTAATGTTGGATAAATCTGGAATATAAAAGACTAGGTGACAGTAACCTGTGTGAAGTCACCTGTGTGACCTTGATTATGACTTCAGTGACCTTGGTTCTACATAAAATGATATTGATTCTAAGTCAAGGTTTGTTTAGTTTGTCCATATATATAAAGTTTTAACGTAAGAAAACATTTAGACTTGATATATATTTTACCATCTTTATTAGAATATGAAAACAAATTGTACCGATTTACTTACAGTCTATGTGTGAACACAGTCGAGTGGTTTGACTACCATGGACACGTGTGTATAGCGTTTGAGATGTTAGGTCTCAGTGTGTTTGATTTCCTGGTAAGTACTCACACCTTCTTACATCTTAATCAGGATAAATGCCAACTGGACAACAATAACTTCAACATGGAGCTCTAATTTATTTACGTGCGCTAATGTTTCATGTTACATATGTTGTTTAGTTGGCATTCATCCTCCCATAATTGCCAACTGATTGCAGATCATGCTTAAAACAACTAAATCATTTTACAGGTCATTATAAAGATGGATAATGTTTAACAACAAAAGCGTTTTCCCCATAAGCCATTTTTGAACTAAGCAAGATTTTTGTTTAGATTTGACTACTAGAAATTTTCAAAACAATTTGTATAATATAGTTTATATTGTTTTACAGAAAGACAACCACTATATCCCATACCCTATAGAACATGTACGTCACATGGCCTACCAGCTGTGTTACTCTGTCAACTGTAAGTATCACATGTCTACTGTCACTGGGGGAGGGGAGGGGGCGTCACAGGGGAGGGGGAGGGGACAGGGGAGGGGAAGATGACAGACAACCACCTATATCCCATACCCTATAGAACATGTACGTCACATGGCCTACCAGCTGTGTTACTCTGTCAACTGTAAGTATCACATGTCTACTGTCACTGGGGAGAGGGGCATCACGGGAGGGAGGGGGGTCACAGGGGAGGGGGAGGACAGACAACCACTATAATCCCATACCCTATAGAACATGTACATCACATGGGACGTACAGCTGGGTCAACTGTAAGGTATCACACTGTCAACTGTCAGAGGGCGTCACAGGGGAGGGGGGCATCACAGGGGAGGGGGAGGGGACGTGTCACAGGGGAGGGGAAGAGGACAGGACAACCACTATATCCCATACCCTATAGATCATGTACATCACATGGCCTACCAGCTGTGTGTTACTCTGTCAACTGAATCAATGTATCGCATGTCTATACTGTCACTGGGGGGGGGACGTCACAGGGGGGCGTCACAGGGGGAGGGGGGAGGGGGAGGGGGGAGGGGACAGACAACCACTATATCCCATACCCTATAGAACATGTACGTCACATGGCCTACCAGCTGTGTTACTCTGTCAACTGTAAGTATCACATGTCTACTGTCACTGGGGGAGGGGACGTCACAGGGGAGGGGAGGGGGCATCACAGGGGAGGAGGAGGGGATGTCACAGGGGAGGGGGAGGGGACGTGTCACAGGGGAAGATGACAGACAACCACTATATCCCATACCCTATAGAACATGTACGTCACATGGCCTACCAGCTGTGTTACTCTGTCAACTGTAAGTATCACATGTCTACTGTCACTGGGGGGAGGGGACGTCACAGGGGAGGGGGAGGGGATGTCACAGGGGAGGGGGAGGGGATGTCACGGGGGCGGGGGAGGGGACGTGTCACAGGGGAAGAAGGACAGACAACCACTATATCCCATACCCTATAGAATCATGTACATCACATGGCCTATACCATGCTGTGTTACTCTGTCAACTGTAAGAATCGCATGTCTACTGTCACTGGGGGAGGGGGGAGGGGGAGGGGCGTCACAGGGGGAGGGGGAGGGGACAGACAACCACTATATCCCATACCTTATAGAAGGTGTACGTCACATGGCCTACCAGCTGTGTTACTCTGTCAACTGTAAGTATCACATGTCTACTGTCACTGGGGGATGGGATGTCACAGGGGAGGGTAGGGGAGGGGACGTCACAGGGAAGGGGGAGGGGACGTCACCGGGGAGGAAGAGGGGACGTCGCAGGGGAAGGGGAGAGGATGTCACAGGGGAGGGGGAGGGGACAACCACTACATAGTGTTTGTATGGGAAAAGCATGTCAACTGTAAGTAAATCATGTCTCACTTTGGGGGCACCATAATCAGATACAAACCAGACCAAGCCATAGAAAATTGGTTATAATTCAAAACACTGTTAACTCGATTTCAAGTGACCATGAACTTGTGAAATCTGACAGGTATAAATCTATATTGATGGAGGTTAACTTGTAATTGATTATAAAGTACAGGGGATTCAGGTGATCTGGGTTAAACAGGATGTCTTGTAAAACAGTGGCGGTTTGGTTACTGATGGGTTTCATCGGAACTGAATATCTCCTGGTGTTGTAGTATCAACACTATTGGTTCGGTAGGGAAATAACGTTCAATGATCAGATACATTTTGATTATGAACAAAAAGGAAACTATCTTTGTACCTTAGACTTCAGGCTTTACCCTCATCAGTTTGTAAAAGAAAATACTTACGAACACTGAAAAACATTCAGTTTATTTTAGATTGTCAGAGACATTTCCCCACAAATTAAAAAGCAAAAAATCCACTGAAGTCTCTAATATGATATACTGAAGAAACAAGTGGTAAACCAAAGTTTAAAAAAAAGTTTTCTCTATCCCACAAATAGTAATATTGAATCAACTTCTGAGTACATTTCCACTGACACAAACACTGCTTGTTTAGGATAGGCTATGAATGAAATGAGAATGTACAGATGTCTAGGTTAAACTGTAAATCTGATTACCAACGCCAGTCTACATCATAGATCTTTTGAGTCCATATGGTGGAACTTATACAATTATAAATACATTTGTTAGTGAAATTCGTCAGTAATAACTTACAGGAACATCCCATGATGATATCTAGTATACACATTGATGAGTCACTGATGCAACAAATAAAATAAGATAAATACTAATTCTATTTTGCCATTATTGGTAATGGTGAATAGCATTTTGGGTGTTTTATCTTTGAATTTGTAGACACAATGTAATTATGTTTACTGTTTTCATGTGCTATAGGAACATATTAGATAAAAATTTCAATGTGAAATTTTGAATTAAAACCTGAATTTTTAAAAACGTTGGGATACTATACAATGGCTGCTATAAATTTATATTTCTACCGTTGATGCTAGTCCTACTGAAGTTAACACAGAGTTAGCCTTTATTTACACAAATAAAATATGTATAATAAAACACAGAATTAAAAACATCTTTCATTATATGAAAAAAATAAATAGAAATTCCTTCAGATCTGACTGAGTAGTTACGTTAGTCACAGTCATAAAGCCAGTTGTTAACACCATGTAAACACACAGGTCCTTACATACCTCTAGATAACACTTGGCAGCTGGTGTCTGTTAAAACTAAGGAATCCTATCAAAGCTTCTTAAAGCCTAATTCATAAAAAAAACTGTAAGTTTGATAAACCTGGATTTATGTCAGAGAGGGTGAAGGGAGATGGCCTCAGATACAGGTAGTAGGGGTGTTGAGGGGAGGTATGGGGGGAGATAGGGTGATGACAGGTGGAAATGGCCTCAGATACAGGGAGTAGGGGTGTTGAGGGGAGGTATGGGGGAGATAGGGTGATGACAGGTGGAAATGGCCTCAGATACAAGGGGTAAGGGTGTGTTGAGGGGAGGTATGGGGGGAGATAGGTGATGACAGGTGGAAATGGCCTCAGATACAGGGGTAGGGGTGTTGAGGGGAGGTATGGGGGGAGGGAGATAGGGTGATGACAGGGGAAATGGCCTCAGATACAAGGGGTAGGGGTGTTGAGGGGAGGGAGGTATGGGGGAGATAGGGTGATGACAGGTGGAAATGGCCTCAGAGGGGGTAGGGGTGTTGAGGGGAGGTATGGGGGGAGATAGGGTGATGACAGGTGTGAAATGGCCTCAGATACAGGGGTAGGGTGTGTTGAGGGGAGGTATGGGGGGAGATAGGGTGATGACAGGTGGAAATGGCCTCAGATACAAGGGGTAGGGGTGTTGAGGGAGGTATGGGGGGAGATAGGGTGATGACAGGTGGAAATGGCCTCAGATACAAGGGGGGTAGGGGTGTTGAGGGGAGGTATGGGGGGGGGAGATAGGGTGATGACAGGTGGAAATGGCCTCAGATACAAGGGGTAGGGGTGTTGAGGGGAGGTATGGGGGAGATAGGGTGATGACAGGTGGAAATGGTCCTCAGATACTCAGATAGGGGTGATGGAAAGGACCAGGTGGAAATGGGGGAGGCCTCCAGATAATACATAGATTGTAGGGTGAGGGGAGGTATGGGGGAGATAGGGTGATGACAGGTGGAAATGGCCTCAGATACAAGGGGTAGGGGTGTTGAGGGGAGGTATGGGGGAGATAGGGTGATGACAGGTGGAAATGGCCTCAGATACAAGGGGTAGGGGTGTTGAGGGGAGGTATGGGGGAGATAGGGTGATGACAGGTGGAAATGGCCTCAGATACAAGGGGTAGGTATGGGTGTTGAGGGGAGGTATGGGGGGAGATAGGGTGATGACAGGTGGAAATGGCCTCAGATACAAGGGGTAGGGGTGTTGAGGGGAGGTATGGGGGGAGATAGGGTGATGACAGGTGGAAATGGCCTCAGATACAAGGGGTAGGGGTGTTGAGGGGAGGTATGGGGGAGATAGGGTGATGACAGGTGGAAATGGCCTCAGATACAAGGGGTAGGGGTGTTGAGGGGAGGTATGGGGGGAGATAGGGTGATGACAGGTGGAAATGGCCTCAGATACAAGGCGGTAGGGGTGTTGAGGGGAGGTATGGGGGGATAGGGTGATGACAGGTGGAAATGGCCTCAGATACAGGGATTAGGGGTGTTGAGGGGAGGTATGGGGGAGATAGGGTGATGACAGGTGGAAATGGCCTCAGATACAAGGAGTAGGGGTGTTGAGGGGAGGTATGGGGGGAGATAGGGTGATGACAGGTGGAAATGGCCTCAGATACAAGGGGTAGGGGTGTTGAGGGGAGGTATGGGGGGAGATAGGGTGATGACAGGTGGAAATGGCCTCAGATACAGGGGGTAGGGGTGTTGAGGGGAGGTATGGGGGGAGATAGGGTGATGACAGGTGGAAATGGCCTCAGATACAGGGGGTAGGGGTGTTGAGGGGAGGTATGGGGGGAGATAGGGTGATGACAGGTGGAAATGGCCTCAGATACAAGGGGTAGGGGTGTTGAGGGGAGGTATGGGGGGAGATAGGGTGATGACAGGTGGAAATGGCCTCAGATACAAGGGGTAGGGGTGTTGAGGGGATGGTATGGGGGGGGGGATAGGGTGATGACAGGTGGAAATGGCCTCAGATACAAGGGGTAGGGGTGTTGAGGGGAGGTATGGGGGGGATAGGGTGATGACAGGTGGAAATGGCCTCAGATACAAGGGGTAGGGGGTGAGGAATGGGAGATAGGGTGAACAGGGGTGGCCTCAGATACAAGGGGTAGGGGTGTTGAGGGGAGGTATGGGGGGAGATAGGGTGATGACAGGTGGAAATGGCCTCAGATACATAGTGTCTGGTGATAGTGTGTGATGTCTATATAGAGTGGGAGAAGACGATAAAATAGTAAATGGATTCAGGATAGTTGCAGGTAGAAATATGTAGGGGGTGGGGGGAAGTATTAAAAATTGATGAAGAAGATGATGATGAAGATGATGATAATGAACTTGTAGATGTAGTATGGTCTTGTTATGTTTGACAGTTTTACATGAAAATCAGCTGACACACACTGATCTGAAACCAGAGAACATACTGTTTGTTAACTCAGAGGCTGATGTCTCCTTCAATGCACGGAAGGTAAGTAAAGGGTTAATAAAGATTAAAAATTAACAAATATTAAAGGTAAACAAAGGTTAAAGGTTTAAATGGTTAACAAAGGTTAAAGGTTAAAATGGTTAACAGAGATTAAAGCTTAAAATGGTAAACAAAGGTTAAAATGGTTAAAGATAAAAGGTTCAAATGGTTAACAAAGGTGAAAGGTTCAAATGGTTAACAAAGGTGAAAGGTTCAAATGGTTAACAAAGGTGAAAGGTTCAAATGGTTTACAAAGGTTAAAGGGTCAAATGGTTAACAAAGGTTAAAGGGTCAAATGGTTAACAAAGGTTAAAGGTTAACAAAGGTTAAAGGTTAACAAAACTCATTATCTTTCATTAAAAGAACTACTTATTAGATGACTTATTTATTTCAAACATAAAAGCTGGTGATATGTGACACTCACTTAGATGCTACTCTCTTGACTATTTTATGCTTTCTTGATTGTTGATTTTAAAGTTTTCATAGCCAGCAAACTTCGAAAGATGTTTCTGAGAGATCTGGTATTTATCTGACTGAATGAAGCCCTGTAATGTATAACAATAATACTTGTACTTACAGAAGAGGGATGAGTTTACAGTGAAGAACACGGACATTCGTCTCATTGACTTTGGATCGGCTACATTTGACCACGAACACCATAGTACTATAGTATCTACACGTCACTACAGAGCTCCCGAGGTCATCTTAGGTAGGTATAACTAAATATCAGCTCGACATATCGCCTTCATAGCAAGGTCTACTCCCTCTCATTACAGTAAAACCTGTGTATAACAAACACCTACAACAACATTTGTTCATGAGCAGTATTAGAAGAAAAAGAATCTTGTTAAAGCTAATGAGACTGAAATTGGCTTGGCTGGTCACAGCCCTGTGATGTTTGGAGCGTGGGCTGTATCATATTTGAGTTATAATACTAAACATTGATGTTTTCAGAACTTGGCTGGTCACAGCCCTGTGATGTTTGGAGCGTGGGCTGTATCATATTTGAGTTATAATACTAAACATTGATGTTTTCAGAACTTGGCTGGTCACAGCCCTGTGATGTTTGGAGCTTTGACCAGTATCATATTTGAGTTATAATACTAAACATTGATGTTTTCAGAAATTGGCTGGTCACAGCCCTGTGATGTTTGGAGCGTGGGCTGTATCATATTTGAGTTATAATACTAAACATTGATGTTTTCAGAACTTGGCTGGTCACAGCCCTGTGATGTTTGGAGCGTTGACAGTATCATATTTGAGTTATAATACTAAACATTGATGTTTTTAGAACTTGGCTGGTCACAGCCCTGTGATGTTTGGAGCGTGGGCTGTATCATATTTGAGTTATAATACTAAACATTGATGTTTTCAGAACTTGGCTGGTCACAGCCCTGTGATGTTTGGAGCGTGGGCTGTATCATATTTGAGTTATAATACTAAACATTGATGTTTTTAGAACTTGGCTGGTCACAGCCCTGTGATGTTTGGAGCTGTGGGCTGTATCATATTTGAGTTATAATACTAAACTAAATTGATGTTTTCAGAACTTGGCTGGTCACAGCCCTGTGATGTTTGGAGCGTTGGCTGTATCATATTTGAGTTATAATACTAAACATTGATGTTTTCTAGAACTTGGCTGGTCACAGCCCTGTGATGTTTGGAGTGTTGACAGTATCATATTTGAGTTATAATACTAAACATTGATGTTTTCAGAACTTGGCTGGTCACAGCCCTGTGATGTTTGGAGCATTGGACAGTATCATATTTGAGTTATAATACTAAACATTGATGTTTTAGAACTTGGCTGTTCACAGCCCTGTTGATGTTTGGAGCGTGGGCTGTATCATATTTGAGTTATAATACTAAACATTGATGTTTTCAGAACTTGGCTGGTCACAGCCCTCAGCCGAGGGATGTTTGGAGCATGAAGCAGTATCCATATTTGGCTGGGTCACTTTTATAACATGTCATGTAAATGGAGTTGACAGAACACAGTAACATAATGCAAAGGGCAGTATAACATCTAACAGATGTTTTTCACAAAGTATAAAAAGTAACATACTGTTACTTTTATAAAAGTCATGGGCAGATTAGGGGTTTTGACAGTAAGCCATTACAGGCATTTGGCTCAAATAACTCTCACATATTTACAAAATTGCCCCAGTCATTGGTAAAAGTAAACAGAAAAAAAAAAAAAAATAGGTATTTGTGGTTCATTAGTATATTCATAAATTAATATGTATGCTATATAATACAGACACACGATAAACAAAAACACTTAGCTATTCCTGATTAAGGGTCAACTGATTTATTTGATACCTGTATATTACAGACACATGATAACAAGGAACACTTAGCTATGATGGAGAGAATCCTTGGATCACTGCCTTACCGCATGGTGAAAAAAACAAAGTAAGTATTGAATGCCTGCTCAAAGATAGACACAACCTTCTTGGGCTCAGTCCTCATAGGCTTTCTGGTAAAGGGATTTAGTTTGTATATGGTAAAGGCTACTGATTATCTAAAAGAAAAATGGTAGAAACTGTTAGATCACTGAAGCCCTGTATTTTTGGTCAGTTTGGGAGCATAAAAAAAATCTAATCATTGTGAGTTATAGTAATTTATAAGGATAGCTATTATTTAGGACAAGCAAACTTCTACACAAATAGGGTTTGATTGTAGGAGACAATGACTAGGAAAAAAAGATAACGTTCTCCTGTACATTCCGTAATGAATCTTTAAGTTTGATATATGAAATACTTCTTATATGGTTCGATATCATAATTGTATGGGGATGTAGATCTTATGGTTGGTCTAATGGTCACCGATTCATAAGGTTATTTGACAGATAAATAATTTTTATAACACATGTTTAATAATAGCTGATAAAGTAGATATAACTTCTGTCCTTTTTATTAGCAGAATTAAAATAGCTGATAAAGTAGGATTGTCTTGTGTCCGTCACATAAACATGGTGATGGAAGTAATTTCTTGTTAGCCTTGAAGAAAAATAGACCAAGAAATAAAAGTTTGTGGAGTGGATTAGGGATAGGAAAGTGTCCGTGTTTGACCTACTGAAGTATAGCTTAGTACATGAGTTGATTTATTTGTGCCTGAACTTGAGTCCTCACTGTTACTTTACTGTCATCGAGTCAAGATACTTTTCAAAACATAATTACACTTTGAAATTGCCCCCCTCTATTTTGTAATTTTTGTAAGGTACTATTCCTGATTAAGGGTCAACTGATTTATTTGATACCTGTCCACTATATTACAGACACATGATAACAAGGAACACTTAGCTATGATGGAGAGAATCCTTGGATCACTGCCTTACCGCATGGTGAAAAAAACAAAGTAAGTATTGAATGCCTGCTCAAAGATAGACACAACCTTCTTGGGCTCAGTCCTCATAGGCTTTCTGGTAAAGGGATTTAGTTTGTATATGGTAAAGGCTACTGATTATCTAAAAGAAAAATGGTAGAACCCGTTAGATCACTGAAGCACATAGATCAGTTGGGATAAAAATCTAATCATTGTGAGTTATAGTAATTTATAAGGATAGCTATTATTTAGGACAAGCAAACTTCTACACAAATAGGGTTTGATTGTAGGAGACAATGACATAGGAAAAGAAGATAACGTTCTCCTGTACATTCCGTAATGAATCTTTAAGTTTGATATATGAAATACTTCTTATATGGTTCGATATCATAATTGTATGGGGATGTAGATCTTATTGGTTTGTCTTTGGGGTCACCTGATTCATGGATATTTGACAGATTATATTTTTATAACAGATGTTTATACTGAATAGCTGATAAAGTAGGAGTTTTTGTGTCTTTTTATAGCAGATGTTTATAATAGCTGATAAAGTAGGAAGGTCTTGTGTCCGTCCCAGAAATTGGTGATGGAAGTAATTTCTTGGGTAGTTGAAGGGGTTAAGTCCCAGAAATCGGTGGTGGAGTGATTTAGGGGGAGTAGGAAAGTGTCCGTGTTGACCTACTGAAGTGTTTAGCTACATGAGATGATTTATTTGTGCCTGAACTTGTGTCTCTCTTTACTTTATCAACCATCGAGTCAACCAATACTTTTCAAACTTACCCTTTGAAATTGAATTCCCCTCTTATTTGAAATTTTGTAATTCTTGTCAAAATTCACATACAATCCAAAGAAAGCAATGTGTAAGATGTACTAAGCATTTCTGCTCACCTTTTACTGCTGTGTTGAGGCAGGAATTAAAGTTTATAAAATCCAGAATATTTGATTTGCCCATTATCAGAATTTTTGTCAGCTGATAAATATTACAATGAATTCTTATATTCATTCCTATTTGTATTACTCTAGTCTTCTCTGTGGTTGACGAAGTGTCCAGTGACGACTGAATGTACATATATAAACACATGTAGATATGTATGGGAATATTGCACATGCCGACTGACCTATGTGGCTTGACCTTTGCTCTTATGACCTTTCACCCACAAAAATTAATTTACAGTCTGTCCTGTATAATCTCTGATTTGTCCATTTTGATAATATGATGGATTTTTCTCTATTAAATCTGGTTTCTTTTATTGTTATGAATTATTTTAGTTAAACAACTATTTTCAAAATTTTGAAATGATTTGAAATGTATGTAAAAAAATTGTATGTCTTCAGTCGTCCTTGAGGATAATTGAACAATTCTTGAATATTTAAACTTGTTAAATTCAGATGATACCATCACATGTGACGATCTCGTTGCAATTTTTTTTGCAAAAGTTTACTTTATAACCTGATCAGGTCTGTGCAGAATGTATTTTGGATTTGTGCAGAATGTCCAATAACTACTTCAGTGTCATCCTATAGCTTATAGAGGATTGTAAAATATAAGTTATTCAGGATGTTACAGAATGTATTTTAAGATATTTACTGCTTATTCAGGGCTATGCAGAATGCTCTATAACTTAATCAGAGATGTACAGAATGTGTTATGAAATGGCAGTACGAAAAGTGGGTTGTACAAAAATTACAAGTGAATGTAAATATACAGAATTTTAATTTGTCTCCCCACACATACACCTAGTCATGTATGCTCTCTCTCTCCTCCCTATCAAAGAACAAATAATTTCTGGCACGGCCGCCTAGATTGGGACCATACGTCGTCCGCGGGGCGCTATGTGAGAGAGAACTGTCGGCCATTATATGTAAGTATCGTGCCACCGCCCGCCTGCTCCTCGACCGCCTGCCACTGTCTGCCTCTGCATTGTGTACCGTTTTCCACAGTCTTGTACAATTCATTAGATACTTATAGAGAATGTGTTTTATTTAAAAAAGAATTAAGATCCTATTTTGGACGATCTGACAGGAACTAAAATTTGGTTATCTCTTAATGATGTAACAAAAAAAAAGGTCCAATTAAAATTATACAATTTAACATGGAGAAAGAAAAAAAAGAAAAGAAATGTTTGCAGTTTCCAAAATTAACTTGAAGAAAGAAAAATGAAATGATTTGGTACAGTGACCAGAATGGGATCTTTGAATGCTTAATTTTGCTTTTGATAGGCATGTATTAAAATAAGGTGCTCTGCCGACAAATTCCTGAATGATACACAGCTTTGGAATGGAGGATTTTTAATTCTTATATCTGAAGAAATTTCTCCTGTGAAAAGTTCCAAAAGATGTTGATGGAAATGGTCTGCAGTAAGGCTAGCATGTTTGTGTAGCCGAGCATAACGTTAGTGTAATGGTATACACAAACCCAGGATTAACACTTCAAACTACCTCTCGCTCCTCAAGAAATGATTGATCTCTGGGGTACAACATCGTACAAAAACAAGCAAAATTTACAAAATGATGAGTCCTGGAATTAAACTTATGAGACTATGAAGAAAGTTAAATGAGATATTAGAGCTTGATGACAGAAAAATAAAGTAAAACTTCATACATGTGAATTGGAATTAACATAAATTCTATTTAAGGACAAAGGGAGGTAATTTGATGTTGTTCTAGACAGTGTATGCTGAAGCATGTAAGCCTGTTCTGTCTCTCACCAAGCTCTTTTTGTTACCCCTCTTAAGGAAGTCCAAGTATTTCTACAAGGGGCGTTTAGACTGGGATTCGAAAAGTTCCTCAGGGCGTTACGTCAGGGAGAGCTGCAAACCCTTGGAGGTAAGGTTGCCCACCGTTACCACGACAACATCCCTTGTCATCAAAATATTATTGTCCATTATGCAGAAATTGCATAGTTGTGAATAAATACTTTGATGATGATTTTCCACTTGTATCAATAAAATCAGAAGGAAGAAAAAAAATCCCTTTTTTGATTTTCCACTTGTATCAATAAAATCAGAAAGAAGAAAAAAAATCCCTTTTTTGTAATTCCTGTCCTCCATATTTGATACAGGCTTCAGAGACAACACTACCAAGTATAACTGTTTATATAACACCTCTCGTTATCTTCATGTCCCCTTATAACGAAGGTTGGAGAAACATGTTCCAGAACAATTATAGTAAAATGAATATCTAAAAGTGACTACAGAAATACAAAGGCGCCTTATACTTATCTTTTTTTTTTTTTTCATCATTAAAAAACCCGTAAAATTTCAAAAGCTTTCAGTTTAATTTGATGCACCGTTAACTATTGATATAACCTTATATTACCCAGTCAATCTTTGTATGCATTGATATCCATGTAATGCTTTTCAGTATAGTCGTTGTAGCACACACATTAAGTTTTATTTTCATTTTAAATCAAAAGTAATTTTCAGTTCACAGTAGAAGGTATTAGAAATATATTATGCATGTTTACTTTATATGAATTTGTACTTACGCTATATGTGTATATATGATATTACAGAAGTACTGATATAAGATATTTTAGGATTTTGTAACTTTGTCTTATCAATGTGACTATTGATAATGTGTTGTATATTGAAAGCATTCTTTGTTCTTACCAACACTATCCTGATGAAATTGATATAGCCGTAAAATATATTTTTGCAATGTTGTTAGTGACAAATGTAATCAATGCTACAACTTAAAGAAAAGTCAAACCTGAACCTAGTCAAGCATAAGGCCCGGATGGCTTGATCAAAGCTAACATGTGAGTGATTCATGAGTAGGTTAAAGACTTTGGCAGGGATCTCGGTATTTTTAGGGCCTTGTCGATTTGATTGTAGCATTGTTTTCCATCTTTGGTTTGAAGATTTGAACTGAAAAAGAAGGCACAATTTCATTGAAACATAGCAACGTTTTGTTTGCCATGAGTCACTATACTTGTGATGAATAATTACATAATAATTTCCAACACAAATCACCATCCACTTGCCAACAGTCATGAATGACAGATTATATGATAACGTGATATTAGCCACAACTAAAATTAAATCAAAACATAATTTATGGGTAATAGCAGACAGAATGCTCTTAGAGGAGGTTAGAGATCTTTCTAATGCTCAGCGGAGCTATTTTCCTGCCCAAAAACCTTATTTAAATGAATTCAGCCACATACTAACCAGATTAAACTTCACAACCCAGGAGTTCTCTCCCTTTGAATGTTGTGTACCTATTCTTTCTATTTCGTTTGTTACCTTTTCTTGAATGGTTTGGAATTTTTATTTCATTAAACCCGAGAAGTCCTTCAGTTCAGAAAATGGCACAACTGTTGAAAAATTAAATGAATATTTTCATCCATTGCTAAGATGTAAAACAATTTAACATATTGATAAAATTATTCTGTATTTGCGTATTACAGAGTTATCTATCCTTGTGAGTAGCGCAACATCATACATTTCAATGAAAACAGCATGAATTTTGAGCACAGAATAATTACATCACCTTCGATACCTACCCGCAAGGGAGGTAGCTCTGTATTGCAAAAACGGAATAGATTTGCGGTGTTTCATACAAACGTATTATCTGCCTGAACTGAAGTTCTCCACTCAGCTCTGTGACATAGTTCTACAGTGTGAGCTGTACATGCTGCCGACGATGTGGCCAGAATCCTGGGATGCCGTGATATTGTGTGCAGTAATTTACCTTGCCTTGGATGTTTTTGAATGCGGGTGGTTCAGCGATTTTCCATGGATTTTTTTGTGGTTCAGCGATTTTCCTTGGATTTTTTTGTGGTTCAGCGATTTTCCTGGATGTTTTGTGGTTCAGCGATTCGGCTTGCCTGGCATGTCTACTAATTCTGCATTGGACCAGAATGATGAATGTGCATTGTTGAGGGTTGTTTTCTCTAGGCGAAAGAAGGCATGCATTTTATTGGTCTCGAAGTAATACTAATATTGTAGCTAGATCAAGTGTTGACCGTCCTAAGGTTAGTATCCTAGTTACACACAACAGTTAAATGGATCAGTCACTTTGGCTTATAACACAATTTAATGGTAACAGAATTAAGTTGTATGGTGTTTTTGATCAAGATCAAACTCATGTTTTTGTTTTTAGAGACCTCGGACAGACTCAAGTTTTAGAGAAAGATAAGATTTATTCAATTTTAAATGATTGCCTATGAAAGTAAATTGTTCTCAATATTTAATCCGTTTTGTTGTTCAAAGAATAATAGATGTATTGTTTGTGAAAAAAAAAAAAAACCAAAAAAAAAACCATCAATTTGCTGTTTCCAGTTAGAGGTAGTTTTGGAAATATTCGTACAGAACACCAAGGATAATCCAAACAATCAAAGAATGATGAAATTGTTCAAGTTTTCCTCAAAGTTTCTGAATTTCTGAGTGTTTGATCTTGAACTTTGACATCACTATTCTGTATCACATGCGACTGTGTAAAGTCTATGCTGAAAATAGTGAGTGTTGTAATGTAATCATGGGATATCAAACTACAGATATGCTTTAAAGGCTTTGATCTAAATAAAAAAAAATTGATATCCAAGAAATTGTAAAAATGATCTTTTTCTTAAATACCATGTTTAAAGGAACTTTTAAATGTTTGTAAAAGAAAATTAGTGTACAAAAATTTGAGATAAGAAAACAAAATTAATAGTTGAGAACTGTTGAGTGATATACGCCCTTGTATATAGTGTTTTGTGTTGTGTTTCAGCATTACTTACGAGACAAGGGCCCAGAACATCGACAGCTGATTGAGTTGACGGAGATGATGCTCGAGTATATACCAGAGGAACGTATCACCTTACGCGAGGCTATGAACCATCCCTTTTTTGCTCCATGTCGTAAATTTTACGCTGATCGACTTCCCCTGGATGTTCCTGCAGACAAGAACAAATCGCCTGTGGAGGACGGAAAGATGGCTGAGTTAACGGTGCCAGCAAACGGCTCTCAAAGGGACAGTTCGAAATCCAGGTCAAGGTCAACCGCCAAATCCCGGGAAGATTCTGGAGAGACGAACCACGCAGAACAAAGTCACAGTAATCTTAGCTCAAGTCAAGAAGCAGCACAGAATTCTGAAAATATCCAAAAAATTGAGGAGAAATCTCCAGAAGTTGTTCAGAAGAAAGAGGAAAAAATTCCAGAAGATGTTGTTGTTCAAAGGAAAGAGGAGAAAGTTCCAGAAGTTGTTCAGAAGAAAGAGCCGACTCCTCCTAAGAAGGTGCACACTGAGAAATCCAGTGGATATGTCCCTTTCAGAGAGAGGAAAAGGAAAGCAGCAGAAGCTCAGGCCAAAATG
The DNA here is from genome assembly GCF_041381155.1 of Argopecten irradians. Taxonomy (NCBI): domain Eukaryota; kingdom Metazoa; phylum Mollusca; class Bivalvia; order Pectinida; family Pectinidae; genus Argopecten; species Argopecten irradians. Next base: position 29,047,495 of record NC_091148.1, read on the forward strand.
TCTCCTCCCAAAGATCCAAATAAACCAAGATCGTGGCGCCTCAAACTCGAGATGGAAATGGCCAACGATGGCGATAAATCTAAAAAAGACGACGAAGTCCAGAATCCACCAGAAGAGCCAACAACAAAGTCAACTGAACCAGAGGTTCTCAGTATCAAAGCTTGGCGACAGAAAAAGGAGTTAGAGGTGGCCGAACCAGAACATCTTGAATTGACCACACCAAAAAAGGAGGAAGAGGAAAAATCGATGGAACCACCAACAAAATATGATGCCTACGCTCGGAGGAAGTCGTGGAGACAGAAGATGGAGGAGGAGAAAATGGAACATCAACAACAAAAACAGGCCGAGGCAGAGGAGCAAGAACACCTGTCTCCCGAACGACTACAGGTCAAACCAACATCTCCCGCTCAAATGGACAAAGGCTCGGCCATCAGGACCTGGCGTCAGATGTTTGGCTCAGAGGACAGAGGATCACATAAGGAGGGGTCCAGTACTAAGATGGAAAAGCCTGTCAGCTTTGACAGCTTTGATGAGTCAACTAGTCGAAAGGCATCAATGTCAGAAAGAGGTGAATCACCTGGATTTGATCCGGAGGAGACTGTGGCCGAACGTCTGCAGCGTCGTCGAAGAGAGCGGGGAGGAGGCGATCGTAGAAAGTCGGGACATGTTTCTGGGCATGAGGATGAACCTGAAGTGGAATCAGCCCCTAAAAGGGAAGAGAAACCTTTGTCAGCTTACCAACTCCTCAAACTGGCTCTAGCCAAACCTCTGTCTGTGGATCGGTCCAAGTCCGAACTCAACCATCACCAGCAGAAACAAGAGGCACCCAAAGGGCCAGTACAGGATCTCAAGGTCGAGGTGGCTGAAAGATCATGGTCAGAACCAGAGAAGATTCCAGTGGAAAGGAAAGAGAAGAAACAGGAGGAGGATCCTTTAAAGTTGTTACTGAGTCAGTCGTTCACTCCTAGCACTTTCATGCATGCTACTCCACACCAGCCTATCAGCCCTATCGTGGAGGTTCCTTCCTCTGCCGAGGCCCCGGACACATCCCCGCCGGGAGGGAATGCGTTTTCGTTTGAAGCTGATGTATCTTTTGATGAAGGTGAAGGAACCATTGAACCAGAGCAGAACTCGACAGTAGAAGATCCGACTGAGGAGACTTTTTTATCCCAGGGTGCTGACTGTGAGCAGGAGGCAGTCAGAGACACCATTGAAACCATTGTAGAAATGAATCCTGCTGGCCCTGTGATGTCCGTGACAATACCCCCGCCGGAGATGGTCGTCGCTGGACCCAGTCCCGTAATTGCCGTTAGTGACCCCACACCCGACACTGTCACCGTGGTACTAGAGCAGCCAGCAGCTGTAGTGTATGATCCCTCAGACGTTAGAAATACGGCCACCCTGCCGACACAAACCATGGTGCTGGAACCGTCACCCATACAGAAACCTCCGATCGTAGCGTATACCGCAGTCCTGTCCGATACTCCGCTGGACAGCGACACACAGGCCAAGGTGGAAGAAGCCCAGACTAAGGCCCAGAAGAAACATGCCAGTAAACGTGCTCACAGGAAGCGGACTAAAAAACAGGCGCCACCGTCGTCATCAGATCAGTGTTTTTTATCTGAGGTGGGCCTTGACCCTGATCCTGACCCCGAGGAGGGGAGTAAACTGGTGCTTCACAACTCGCCTCGGGTTCACGCTTCTCCTCTGCCTTCTGGGATCGCTGTTAGTAGTATTTTCACAGGCAAGTCTCCGACCAGTCCTGTAGCCCCCGAAGCCAATCTCAGCCTGGCAGATTCCGTTCAGAGTATACATAGGACTAATTCAGGGACTGTAGAGAATAATTGTGTGTCAGCCATATTGCCTTCTAGTTGTGATAACACGTCTGAACGTGACCCGGTCTTTGCTGTGCCTGACGGAGGACACCAATCAAATCCTTCCAATGGGATGGAGACTGTATGACAGTGACCAATCATCTAGAAGGTGGATATCATACTTACTTTGGTGTGGGCATGGAGTACACAACATGTTCAGCATGATAGATATAGCAGTGTGCAGGAAATACATGGGTTCAGCATGCCTTTTGTTTGGCATGGTTATACACTGTGTTTCTGCATGTCTACAGTGTGGGCTTGGACAGCACATCAGCAGCATGGCTCTCATAACCAGCAGCCTTAGCAATGGAGGCATTACTTACATAGGTAGAGCATGCTGTGTTTAGTGAATGGAAATTCTAATTGTAGAACAGAAAATCTATGGAATGGTAAAAGTTACCATCTATTGTATATTTATATTTTACTGTGATAGGAAGTGCATGTATCATATGCAGAGCATAAATAAGAATTGGGGGGAACTTTTCAGTCACAGAAAAGGAAGTATTTTATATCCAAATTTCATGTCTGAAAGGAGGAATGTGAAGCTACTTAAAGAGTAATATATGGGGCTCTAAATGGTTATATAATGAAATTAAGTTGTTATATTATACAGAGTTAACTCCCCCTTTGACCAGAAATGGATTACTACCTCATTTGTTTTATACAGAGTTAACTCCCCCTTTGACCAGAAATGGATTATTACCTCATTTGTTTTATACAGAGTTAACTCCCCCTTTGACCAGAAATGGATTATTACCTCATTTGTTTTATACAGAGTTAACTCCCGCTGTGACCAGAAATGGATTATTACCTCGTTAACTCCCGCTGTGACCAGAAATGGATTATTACCTCATTTGTTTTATACAGAGTTAACTCCCCCTTTGACCAGAATTGGAAGATAACCTTGTTTGTTTACTGTAAAATAAATGAAGATCACAAAAATCCTGATATAAGAAGTTTGTGGACAGCAAAATTAAGTTGTACCTTTATGTATATATTTGAATTGAAGTTTGGTATACAGGAAAGTGTGTTTTTTTTATTATACCTAGAGTTAGCTTAATGTCTTTGCTGTGATGAATGGCTTGTTAATTAAGACGATACAACAGCACGGGATATTATACTTAGTATAGAACAGCATAAAATATCATACTTAGGATAGAACAGCATGAGATATTATACTTAGGATAGAACAGCATGGGATATCATATTTAGGATAGAACAGCATGGGATATTATAGGATTGTTTGACAATGTAAATACCCTCAAATGAACCTCAACTATGAACTCAATTAAAGTGAAGATCCTGATTATTTGAAGATTTTTGTTGGTTCCCATCTCACTTGTCACTATATAGTCAAGTAAATATAGCTTGAATAATTGGATAATTTGATAATTTGAAGCAAAAATCATGGACTCTCTGTTTAATGAGATTAGACTGTATTTGACAAAAAGGTATAAAAAATAAATAACTGGGTTATGTTCTCAAAGCTGGATTGGTAACTTAAAGACATTTTTTGTGCATTATTAAGGTAAAAGCACTCCATGTTCCATATTTGAAAACTTTCTTCGGTGTCCAGACTTGTATAATCAACTTACATGAAACTAGAACTATTCACTGCACAGCTATTGATCTGTAGATGAAATAAAACTTACATTAACAAGATTGTGTGGGTTTAATCTTGTTGAGTTTGGTTTTTGTTATTTTCATAAAAAGCATGACCATATATATGTACTAAGTGTTTTACATCTATTTATATACCATAAGCTACAGGAGCAACAAAAATCAAAATGAGTTCATGTTTAAGAAAACTTTTGAAATTTTTACTTAAAAAGTTCCAATATGTAGAAACGTTTCATGGGATTTTAATAGTGTTTAATGGTAATGTAGAGAATTGTATAGATACATATTAAAAATAGATGTAAAATACTGAAGAAGGCATGATCTGTATCAAATATTGGAAAAGTTGTACCTGGTAACTTTTAAAGCAGGATTGTACCTGTCATGAGCAGGTTAACCCAAGGATCTACTGATCAAGGTGGAAGGTAACACTAGGTTGTCTATAGAACAAAGAATGCTTTCATCATCTCTTGTTTTACATGTTCTCTAATAATGTCTGGACTGATATTGTACAGTTGAAACTATATCTCAAACCAGTACACCAAATATTCTAACTCCCCTCATCCAGATATTGGTATGATTGCGATGGCAAGTTTGAATATACAATTCATTACTCAAAGGTTTGAACATAAGTTAAGCTTGATTTAGTCTTATGCACAGTAAACAAACTTATTTTCATGGCGTCTTAACTTCACATTTTTCCCCGTAAAAAAATGGCATATATGTGATTCTACTATAAATGTGTTTGAAACATTTTTGCAATAATTCATTCTTGCATTTTCTAATTGCACACAGAATTGAGTCGTCCATGAAAATAAGCTGGTGTATAGTATGGAGTTATTTCTGAATGCCATCACTGACACCGTTTTTTCGTTCTGTACAATTTGTTATATGACTAATGCCAGGTCCATTGTTTTCCACAGAGGTACCTTCGAGACCCAGAAAATCCTGATCATCGCGACTTGTTTGATCTCATCAATCAGATGCTTGAATATGACCCCACTGAACGATTAACCCTAAAACAGGCTATGACTCACCGCGTCTTCGCTAAATATCACGTCAAACCAGAAGGAGAGGCTTCGAAAGACAAGGACGACGACCGCGAACGCTCACACAGCCTCAGCAGATGAACTGAACTGTGACAAGAGTTTTACTGACTCAGTAAATACCTTACCGTTACCATACCTACCATGTATGAAACCTTGTCAACAGTCAGCGCTGGTCAAAGTCAGTTACAATTGACGGGGTAAATAGTTGGCGCTGGTCCAGTTGACTAACTGAATCTCCCGTAAGAATGACCAGTCCCTGCTGGTGTGACCTGTTGGCAATTCTTGTTGATTGTAAAGCTGGAATGTGTGTAGGCAGGGTAATCTGATGTAGATTACTGGTAAAAAGGGAGGCTGAATGTGTGTAGGCAGGGTACTCTGATGTAGATTACTGGTAGGAAGGCTGAATGTGTGTAGGCAGGGTACTCTGATGTAGATTACTGGTAAGAAGGAAGGCTGAATGTTTGATGTACCAGCCAAGGTGATGGTTACTTGCGTCGACAATTGTCAGAAATGGAATGTTAGATTACAGTAAAGAGAGATTTCTGTTCCTATATTTGTGACTGCAGACCAATAGTGGTCTAAGTTCGGCCACTTCTCTGACCAACAATGGTGTGAAGCTGACCACTTCTCTGACCGACAGTGATCTGAAGTTGACCACTTGTCTGACCTCTGTTATGAAGCTCATACTGCCACTGTTGAATGCCCTCCTATCTGTGCGAGTACAATGCTGACCTTGTATCTATGTGAGTATGACGCTGATGGAGTACATTAGTGCTATGTTTACCCCCCAGATGTGTGTGAGATGGTGTGATAGGTGATTACTGGTATTATAGACATGTGCAATATAATTAATGGTATGAGCTTGATGCTTGAGACAATGCATTTAATGGTCGGATGTTTTGTCAGACATTTGTGTGTAGTGACAGAGTTGATAGAGACGCGTTACTGCCTCGTTGTGTTCTATCGTTTGTGATGTCATAGCTGTGTATGATAGCAGTGCAGCAATAATGTCTGTAACATTACTACTGTATCACTAGTCAGAATTGTCGCCTCAATTATGACCAGTAACTGGTTGCCAGGGCGATAAACGGTCACCTGGGCAATAACTAGTCGCTTTGGTCACCTGGAAGACGACTAATTGCTTTGGTTATCTTAGCGATGACTAGTTGGAAAGTGCTGCTGGAGTCACATCTGAGCAAGGGCTTGTTAAAGGACTAGTTGCTAAGGTGATAAAGGACTAGTTGCCAAGACGATAACTTTTAGATACAAATCGTGCTGGGATTGTCCTGTCTTTGTTACTCTACTTACAACGCTGTGTGCTGTGAAGTTTATCCCATTGCGGGCATTAGCTTTAGATAATTCATCTTTATTTTTCTCTTGATTAAATTAATTTTATTAGTGATATTTCAATGTACAGTAAAGCCTACTAAAACTTAATCTGTATTGACTGGAAATCTCAAAATACATGTTTATTTTACTTCTGTGAATTATGTCCTCATATGAGAGCATGTCTACTGCCACAGAGTGTTATTTATTACATATTTATGTCATGTTGTTCACCAATCAATGTCGTACTGACACCTCCTGCTACACACTTAACACTGGTTGTGATATTTAACTATTTTATTATAAACATAGATATCATTGTGTACAAATGCACACTTATTTAATGTTAGGCAAAATTATAGCAATATTTTAATAAGTTAAAAGTTAATGTTTTAATATTTTACTTTGCAAACTATTTTACCAAGTTTCTTTTGGATAAGAAAATGTATTTTATGTTGTGTAACATTAAAGTGATCAACGAATCAATGACACACATGTAAGCTGGTTCCCCATTGGCGGGATGTGCTCATGTAAACCTGGATCTGATTGGTTGAGTAAAAAGAGTAATATTCAAGTATACATGTAAACTTTAAACTGATTGGTTACAAGAACACATGTTAATTTTGATTTGATTGGTTTAATCCCAGCACAAGATTTTTTTCAATCACTGCATACCTTATAAGGTGATGGCATAAGTATACACAATGAGATGTCCTAGGGAGGTTGTGTTTGTATGTTGTACATTTCACTCCAGGGTAGACGACACTCGAGTAATTTATTGGTGCTAAACGGTCTGTATCATCCTGTATATAACTTCATCAATATGTGCAAATTAAATGTGTGTATAATAAAATTGTTTCATTGCCCACTGTGAGTTTTATGTTGGAATTTCTGTACAGTTCTTCCTACATGTTTGTGACATAATAGGTGACTATAAGACAAGTTTCAGTTTATCAGTAATCTGTTTATGTTCTTGGGACAGCAAACCTTGAGAATCTTGTATATCCAGAAAACCAGATCACAAATATCTATAGATTATTAAAAAGAAATTCTGTAGTTAAAATTGTTAATATTTTGACCCATAAGTAATTGGCAATATGGTAGAAATCAAGTGCCAAAGCCACTCATAGATGCTGTGAATGAACGACTCGAACAAAGAAATAGTTTTATCATTTATATTGAATATAGTATACTAAGTGTGCACTGTTGAATTTTGGAGTTAAACAGAAGATATTGATGGTTATATATTATGTGATATTTATAAGGTTTTTCAAGAACGATAAGTTGAATAACTCATTTTCCCAAAATAAGTGAAATAAATTCTATATTTAAATTTCTTTTTTCTGAAATTCAACATCAATAAATCCGGCTGTTGATAGGATTTTAAACTAACAATCAATTATATCTGAGAAAACGCCCTTAATCATGTCGGTTAGCCCTTAATCATGTTGGTGACCAAGCTAATACTATAAACCATTTTCCCTGACGACCTGATTTCACGTTTTCATGGTTCATTACCTTTCACAGAGATTCATTTTTGTGATTCAGTTTAAATGGTCTACCTCACAAGGGATTCAATCTTTTTCATGGCGTTTATTTTCACAAATTCTAACCCATCTTCGAAATACATGACCTGAAAACAAGTTGGTTTATAGTAATACCAATGTGGCAGTGATCTACAGTATTGTTAGCTCACCTGGCCTCGAAGGGCCGGTGAGCTTATGTCATGGCGCGGCGTCCGTCGTCCGTCCGTCGTCCATCTGTCCGTCAACATTTCCTTTAAATCGCTACTTGTCATAGAGTTCTGTATGGATTGTAACCTAATTTGGCCACAAACATCCTTGGGGGAGGGGGAACAGAACTTGTATAAATTTTGGCTCTGACCCCCGGGGGCAGGAGGGGCGGGGCCCAATAGGGGAAATAGAGGTAAATCCTATAAATCGCTACTTGTCCTAGAGTTCTGCATGGATTGTAACCAAATTTGGCCACAAACATCCTTGGGGGAGGGGGAACAGAACTTGTATAAATTTTGGCTCTGATCCCCCGGGGGCAGGAGGGGCAGGGACCAATAGGGGAAATAGAGGTAAATCCTATAAATTGCTACTAGTCAAAGAGTTCTATATGGATTGTAACCAAATTTGGCCACAAACATCCTTGGGGGAAGGGGAACAGAACTTGTATAAATTTTGGCTCTGGCCCCCCGGGAGCAGGAGGGGTGGGGCCCAATAGGGGAAATAGAGGTAAATCCTATAAATCACAACTTGTCCTAGAGTTCTGCATGGATTGTAAGTAAATTTGGCTACAAACATCCCTTAGGGATGAGGGACAGAACTTGTATAAATTTTGTCTGGCCCCCCGGGAGCAGGAGGGGTGGGGCCCAATAGGGGAAATAGAGGTAAATCCTATAAATCACAACTTGTCCTAGAGTTCTGCATGGATTGTAAGTAAATTTGGCCACAAACATCCCTTAGGGATGAGGGACAGAACTTGTATAAATTTTGGCTCTGATCCCCCGGGGGCAGGAGGGGCGTTCCAATAGGGGAAATAGAGGTAAATCCTATAAATCGCTACTTGTCCTAGAGTTCTGCATGGATTGTAACCAAATTTGGCCACAAACATGCTTGGGGGAGGGGGAACAGAACTTGTATAAATTTTGGCTCTGATCCCCCGGGGGCAGGAGAGGCGGGGCCCAATAGGGGAAATAGAGGTAAATCCTATAAATCGCTACTTGTCCTAGAGTTCTGCATGGATTGTAACCAAATTTGGCCACAAACATCCTTGGGGGAGGGGGAACAGAACTTGTATAAATTTTGTCTCCGACCACATGGGGGCAGGAGGGGCGCGGCCCAATAGGGGAAATAGAGGTAAATCCTTTAAATCGCTACTAGTCCTAGAGTTCTGCATGGATTGTAACCAAATTTAACCACAAACATCCTTTGGGGAAGGCGAACAGAACTTGTATAAATTTTGGCTCTGGCCCCCTGAGGGCAGGACGGATGGGGCCCAATAGGGGAAATAGAGGTAAATCCTATAAATCGCTACTTGTCATAGAGTTTTGCTTGGATTGTGACCAAATTTGGCCATAAACATCCTTGGGGGAGGGGGAACAGAACTTGTATAAATTTTGGCTCTGGCCCCCTGAGGGCAGGACGGATGGGGCCCAATAGGGGAAATAGAGGTAAATCCTATAAATCGCTACTTGTCATAGAGTTTTGCTTGGATTGTGACCAAATTTGGCCATAAACATCCTTGGGGGAGGGGGAACAGAACTTGTATAAATTTTGGCTCTGACCCCCTGGGGGCAGGAGTGGTGGGGCTCAATAGGGGATTTAGAGGTTAATATTAAAATTACTTCAGAAAAGAAACAATGAACCTGTATTCAGAACATTACTTGGCATTACAAACCAGATGAGCGATACAGGCCCTCTGGGCCTCTTGTTATACCCCTATGAAATAGTTTCTATATAAACTCTATTGATACAAATGCCAATAAATAAACTGTTCCATCGAGCGGTCCAAAGAACTGTTAAAATGTGCTGTTGGACAGGAGTGACACCTACAATTTGTGACGTCAATGCATTGTTTTGAGTCAATGGGTATAACAAAACAGTTATCGGCTGGGTTTTCGATCAACAGATGATTTGTTGGACCCTGACACAAACTGTTGCCCTCTACCTTCAGCCTCAGGCAACAGTTTAATGTCTTTGGGTCCAACAAATCAGCTGTTGTCTTCAATCCCAGCCAACAACTGTATAATGCCATTGTGGCAGTGATTGGACTTATTTATTAAGTGTACTGTCGCTATTTCTCAGAAATGTCTCACTGATGAACCAAATTAATTAAGAACTCAACTGATCTCAAATTAGGTGTGTTCCATTTGTAGATCTCATTTTATCGCTGACCAGAAAACAACATGGCCAACAGAAGGCCATTTTGATAACTGCATTAAGTTTCTTCTTGCCATAACTTCTATATAAGGTTTTATAGTATTAAATTATTATTTTTCAATTGCCATTTCTTAGTTACCCATGACCCCTTATGCTTCTTTTCTTTACCCATTTCAAAGAATATTGTTGAAACTAGTTACCCATGAAACTGGGAATATACTGTATAAACAAAAAGTTGATGAATTTATAATAAATATAGCACTACATATTGTTAATCGGGTGTAATTATCCCCAGGATAGCTATGATCCATATAAACACAAGGTTATGCACACTTTTATTATAAAAGTGTGTTTAAATTTACCAGTCATTCATCACAGTTCCTATCGTAAAACACTACGGTTTTTCACCACACCAACGGACCACCTTCACCCGCCGGTGATAAATTCTAAACCTCAAGGGGACAGGTAACCTCTTTAAATCTCTGTAGGCTAATAACTTGTCCAGCCGTCTTTCTTCAGCCTTTGTGATGGTACTACTTCTGTCGCCGCTTGCTTTGACTACTCATGCAATAGAGATAGACATATGACCATTCTAATGGAACTGATTAATCATTACATATTAGTTTTGTCTAACACAACCTTGGCATTTTTGTTTGTGGATATTTTTTTTTATTTTTTTTTTCGCTAAAGACAGCTTCTAACAACAGGTCTGAATTTAACAGTATTGGAAACTAAGGAGTCAGTAAAATTGGACATGGACTCATCACTTGATACCACCAGGGGTTCAGATCAACTTATAATTACGATCTATACACCACCTGGTCTATCTCATAGTTAAACCAACTGGAGGCACAGCTGAACAAAAGAGCTAATTTAGTTGTTTGATCTACAATTCAAAATGAGCTGTATAGCGAGTAAACTGTGGGTGACTGTTTGGCTTTGAAGTTGAGCGTCCTCTTTCCAGTCTTCAAAGAAAATCTTGCAGGCCTGTGATTGGTTCAGATGTTTTCACTGAGCTGCCGTCATTTTTACTATGAGACAGTCCAGGGGTGTAGAGATTGTCAGTGATCGGAACCCCTTGAGTATCGAGAATGGACCTGGATGTGTAAATTTTGAACCATTTTTTTTTTTTAACATCTTGACAATCTTGCTATACTTTTATTGTGAATATGGATCAGGCACCTATTCCTCAAAGCAAAGTTAAGCCTAATATGGAATAAAGTCAATCATTTCTTTGCTTAAGCTACTGAATAGAAAGACTTTGATTTTATTGAATTTGATTTACTTGATTTTAGTTTTGATTTACTTTTTGTTACGTAAAATTATAATCAGAATCTGCCAAGACTTAAGGATCTATATATATATAGGTTAGTTTCAATCTTAGAAAACTGACTTAAAATGCTCAACCAATATGTATAATAGTGCCTTACACAAGTAGCTACATAAAACGAAATTAATGCGTGCCATAAAAAAATATTCAATGAGCTTTATAAAACATATCTAAACAGTGAACACAAGAGGTAAGAAGTAACCCCGGTTTTAAAGACATATGTCACATTACACAACGTTTACTGCTTAGTTTGGGTCAATTTCACAGTGTAAAATATCGTGGATTTACAAATTGTTACACATCTTGATGGGGTTCATTTTCAACGTATTATTCTCTTGCATTTTTATACGACAGGATGATATATGTTCAATCATGAATTTGATAAATTTAGTGAATTCGGATAATTTACACATAATATAAGCAGTCTGAGAAAGTACATCCATGAAGCCTCATAGGACATTTAGGATATATAGCTATTTCAAATTGCATAGACCCAGATTAATTTTCCATTAGACCACAATTTTTCTATCATTGGCATATTGACTTGGTCCTAAATAAATAAACAATCCTCATCGTTATTTTACTAAGATTGTTTATTTACTGATTGTAATTACTGCATTATTTGGGTCTATTCAATGTTAGTAGGCTATTAGTTATTTTATTATAAAAAATAAATTTAAGGCATACAATATTAATGGTTAGTGTTACATGAGCATTGGAGAATTGCTTAGACATTCTGGTCCTACACTATCAAGACCTTTTTGCATAGAACAGAAAGAGGTTTCCTGTAGACTCGGTCAATCGTTACTTTCCGCACACTGAATTAGCGAAATTAAATACCTGGAATATTAGAAACATATACTGTTTAGAGAGATACCTGATTACTGTTCGATTTAACAGACTTAATTTGTGGTACATAGTTAATTATAAATGATACCTGTGTTATAACAGATTTTAACTTGTGGTACATTTAATAAATGATATCTGTGGTTTAACAGACTTACTTTGTGGGTACTTATTAAGAAATGATAACTTGATGTATAAAAGGACTTACTTTGTGGTACATATTGAAATTTATGACTATTGTGGTATACCAGACGTACTTTGTGGTACATGATTGATTATAAATGATAATTGTGGTTTTACGACTTACTTGTGGGTACTATTGATTAATTTATAATTTGTGGTACTAATACAGATCTGTACTTGTGGTACAGGTTGTTTTTATGATACATTGTGGTTTAACATGTTGACTTGTGAGTATCATTTTGTTAATTTATGTTAATTGTGGTTTTAACGAAAGTACTTTGTGGTTCCTTGTTGATTATAAATGATATATGTGTTGTATCAGTCTTGATCGTTTGTGGTAACGGGTGGTTTTTTAATGAGTAACTTGGTGATAACAGACTTACTTTGTGGTACGGTTGATTAATAAATGGATAACTGTGGTATAACAGACTTACTTTGTGGTACATATTGATTATAAATGTTTTGTGTGGTATAACAGACTTACTTTGTGGTACATGTTGAATATATAATGATTAATTGTGGTATTAAACTGATTACTTTGTGGATAGTTGATTATAATGATATTGTGGTATAAAAGACTTACATTTGTGGTAACATATTGATTATAAATGATAATTGTGGTTATAACAGACTTACTATGTGTGTACATGTTGATTATAAATGATAATTGTGGTATTAAACAGACTTACTTTGTGGTACATTGTTGATTATAAATGATAATTCGTGGTATAACAGGTCTTACTTTGTGGTAACATGTTGAATATAATTGATAAGTTGTGTATACAACATGACTTACGTTGTTGGTACATGTTGATTATAAATGATATGTTTATGGTATATCAGACTTACTTTGTGGTACGGTGGATTATAAATGATAATGTGGTTATAACAGAACTTACTTTGTGGTAACATGTTGATTATAATTGAAAAATGTGGTATAACAGACTTACTTTGTGGGGTACATGTTGAATTATATATGATAAATTGTGGTATAACAGACTTACTTTGATGGTACGGTTGATTTAAATGATATTGTGGTTAACAGACTTACTTTGATGGTACATATTGTTTATAAATGATAATTGTGGTATAACAGTCGTACTTTGTGGTACAGGTTGATTCATAATGTTAATTGTGTATATACATGACTTTACTTTGTGGTACATGTTGATTATATATGTTAATGTGGTATAAACAGACATACTTTGTGGTACATGTTGGAATATAAATGATAAATTGTGTATACACAGACTTACTTTGTGGATCATGTTGATTATAAATGATAATTGTGGTTATAAAGACTGTACTTTGTGGTACATGTTGATTAAAATGATAATGTGGTTATAAACAGACTTACTTTGTGGTAACATGTTGTATTATAAATGAGAACTGGTGGTATAACAGACTTACTTTTGTGGTTCATGTTGATTATAATATGATTATTGTGGTATTACTCAGACTTACTTCTGTGGTACAGGGTTGATTATAATATGATAATTTGTGTATAACAGACATACTTTGTGGTTCATTATTGATTATAAATGATAATTGTGGTGATATAACAGACTTACTTTGTGGTACATATTGATTAAAAATGATAATTGTGTATAACTGACTTACTTTGTGGTAATGTTGATTATAAATGATAATGTGGTATAACAGACTTACTTTGTGGTTCATGTTGATTATAAATGATAATTGTGTGTTATAACAGACATACTTTGTGGTACATGTTGATTATAAATGTTAATTGTGGGTAAAACAGACTTACTCTTTGTGGTACCACGGTTGATTATAAATTGATCAATTTGTGGTTATAACAGATTTACTTTGTGGTTCGTACGTTGTTAATAATTGATTAATGTGGGTATAAAACAGGACATTAACTTGTGGTTCATTGTTGATTTATAATTGATAATTGTTGGTATACACAGATTATCTTTGTGGTATACGGTTGATTATAATGATAATTGTGGTATAACAGATTTTACTTTGTGGTACATATTGATTATTAAATTGATCATTGTGGAATAACGACATACTTTGTGGTACAGGTTGGATTATAATGATACTGTGGTTTAACAGACTTTTTCGTGGTATCGGTTGATTAAAATGATAATTGTGGTATAACAAGACTTACTTTGTGGTACATGTTGATTATAAATGATATTTTGTGGTATAACAGACTTACTTTGTGGTACATCTTAATTATAAATGATAATTTATGTATAACAGACTTTACTTTGTGGTACAGGTTGATTATAAAATGATAATTAGTGGTATAACAGACTTACTTTCGTGTACCGGTTGATTATATAATGTTATTTTGGGGTTTAACAAGACATACTTTGTGGTACATGTTGATTATAAATGGATTAATTGTGGTATAAAACAGACTTACTTTGTAGGTAACGGTATGATTATAAATGATAATTGTGGTATAACAGATTACTTTGTGGTAATATGATTATAAAATTGATAATTGTGGTATACAGACTTAATTTGTGGTACATATAATTTTAAATGAATAATTGTGGTATAACAGTCTTACTTTGTGGTACAGGTTGATTATAAATGATTTTTGTGGTATAACAGATTATTTGTGGTACATTGCTTGATTATATTGATAATTGTGGTATAACAGAGCTTACTTTGTTGGGGTACATATTGATTATAAATGATAACTGTGGTTTTTAAAGACTTACTTCGTGGTACAGGTTGATTATAACTGTTAATTGTGGTTTAACAGATTTACTTTTGGTACATATTGATTATAAATGATAATGTGGTATAACAGGATTACTTTGTGGTACATATAATTTAATTGAATATACTGTGGTTTAACTGACTTACTTTGTGGTACGTGTTTGATTATAAATGTTAATTGTGGTTATGACAGATTTAACTTGGGGTACGTATTGATTATAAATGATAAATTGTGGTATAACAGACTTACTTGTGGGTACTTATTAAATTTTATTGATAATTGTGGTATATACAGAAGCTTACTTTGTGGTACAGAGTTAATTATAAAGATAATATGTGGCTATAACAGACATTACTTTGTGGTACAGGTGATTATAAATGATAATGTGTTTTAACAGTCCTACTTAGTGGTTACAGGTTGATTATAAAATGATAAATTGTGGTATAACACGACTTACTTTGGTGGTACCGGTTGATTATAAATGATAATTGTGGTATACAGACTTACTTTGTGGTACATATTAATTTTAAATGATAATTGTCGGTTACAGACTTACTTTGTGGTACAGGGTTGATTATTAAATGATACTATGTGGTTTAAACAGACAGTACCTTTTTCTTTTTAGTGGTACAGGTTGATTGATAAATTATAATTGTGGTTAAATCAGACTTACTTTGTGGTACCAGGTTGTTTATAAATGATAATTGGGTATAACAGATACTTTGTGGTACATGTTGATTATAAATGTAATTGTTGGTATAACTGACTTACTTTGTGGAACATATTGAATATAAATGGTTAATTGGGGTATAACAGACTTACTTTGTGGTACAAGTGATTATAAATGATTAATTGTTGTATAAACAGAATACCTTTGTGGTACAGGTTGATTTAAAATGATAAACTGTGGTTTACCGACTTACTTCGTGGTACAGTTTGATTTAAATGATAATTGTTGGTATAACAGACATTATCTTTGGTGGGTAACCGGGTTGATTATAAATGAGTATTGTGGTATAACAGAATCTTTGTGGTTTAATATTATTTTAAATAATAATTGTGGTTATAACAGACTTACTTTGTGGTACCGGTTGCTTATAAATGCGTCTGTGTAATTGTGGGTATAAACAGACCTTACTTGGGTGGTACAGGTTGATTATAAAATGATAACTTGTGGTATAATAGACGTACTTCGTGGTACAGGTGATTATTAAAATGATAATTTGTGGTATAAACGACATACTTTGTGGTTACATGTTGATTTTAAATGTATTATTTGTGGTACTAACAGACTTAAACTTTGTGGTACCGGTTGATTATAAATGATAATTCGTGGTAATAACAGACTTACTTTGTGGTTACAGGTTTGATTATACAATGATAACTGGTGGTTTTAACAGACTTACTTTGTGGTACGGTTGAAAAAACCATAACATATTATACCCTCAACCAAGGTTGTTTAAAAATAAAAACAAAAAAAAATTTTAACCATACAACTTATATTTACTTAATCAACTAACATCTCAAATATTAAACCCTCCAACCAAATATTCCCCTAATCAACACCATCACCATATTATACCCCTACAACAACTATTAACTTATCTAAACCAAATCACCAATATTACACCCCTTCAACAAATATAACCTTAATAAACACCCATCACAATATTTTAACACCTCAACAAATATTACCTTAATCAACACCCATCACCCATAATAAAACCCCTAAACCAACTATTACCTTATTCAACACCATCACCACTACACCCCCCCCCCCCAAACCCCACCAAAAACAGACCCCCCCCTTTATTAAATTACCTCCCCCCCCCCCCCCTTTTTTACTGTATACAGACTATACTTTGTGGTACAGGTTGATTATAAATGATAATTGTGGTATAACAGACTTACTTCGTGTGTACAAGGTTGATTATAAATGATAATTGTGGTATAACAGAACTTACTTTGTGGTACAGGTTGATTATAAATGATAATCTTGTGGTACTTAACAGACTTACTTTGTGGTACAATCTTACTTTGTGGGTTGATTATAAATGATAATTGTGGGTATAAACTGACTTATTTGTGGTTAACAGCGATGATTATAAAATGATAATATGTGGTATAACAGACTTACTTTGTGGTACAGGTTGATTATAAATGATAATTGTGGTATAACAGACTTACTTTGTGGTAACAGTTGATTATAAATGATAATTGTGGTATAACAGACTTACTTTGTGGTACATATTGAATATAAATGATAAATTGTGGTATAAAACAGACATTTACTTTGTGGTACTACAGGTTGAATATAAATGATAATTGTGGTATAACAAACTTACTTTGTGGTACATATTGAATATATAATTGATAATTGTGGTATAACAAACTTACTTTGTGGTACCATATTGAATATAAATGATAATTGTGGTATAACAGACCTTACTTTGTGGGTAAATACAGTGTTCAATCTACAATTATTTTTCGTGGGTCCTTTTCAATGTTTTTTGTAAAAACAATGGGTCCCACAGTGTTATAGATACCCATTCCAGAAATTTCATGGGTCCTTTTAAAATTCTGTGAGTCCAGGACTCGGGATGCGCAAGTAGATGATCACTGTATACATATTGATTATAAATGATAATTGTGGTTTTATAACAGACTTACTTTGTGGTAACCGGTGATTATAAATGATAATTGTGGTACAACAGACTTACTTTGTGGTACATATTGATAATAAATGATAATTGTGGTTCAAAACAGACTTACTTCGTTCGTGGTACATATTAATAAATGATAATTCTGGTATAAACAGACTTACTTCGTGTTGTCTGATCTCCTTCTCGTCGTGGTGATCCTTCAGGTGTTTTAACTGTTCCTGGGCCTGTCAATGTCAATAAATCAAAGCTACATATAATTGCCTATAATATATGTATTTCTTATACGTTGTTATGTAATAAATCATACATATTGCCTAATATGTACTTTTCTTATACGTTGTTATGTACAAATCATACAAAGTTCACACAGTGTCAAACCAGTCTTAGTAACTCTAATAATATCACTTTACACATATTTAACCCTATATGCATCCCTTCCTCTTTTTTTGTGGCCTCATTTTCACTGACATTGAATTAAATGCAGTTTGAAAATATGGAAAATCTTAGGTTTCCTTATTTGATTTCTTTTTTCATATTGATTTATGACTATTTGGTGCAATACCCATCAATTCATTTTTCAAATTGCTTGGGCACTTATTGGGTTGTGTAGGTCACAATCAGGAAATATCAAAAGTTCAAGGATTTCTATTTTATAATTTTACACTGTTTCACAGATGTCACCGAATTAGATGACATTCTCTGTACAGGGGAAAAAAGGGAAAAGATTTTATATGCAACTCTCATCGGATGTTTGAATATCTCTGGCTATTTACAAGAAAACAGCAGTCATGCCAACACAGAGATAATTATATGGTAAAGATCTGCCCAAGAGCAATCTGATTAAAATACAGATCTTTATTACCGGTATCACTACGTTGGATAAGAGGATCTGAGAACATCTTATTAGGGGTCACGTCAAGATGAGACCTTTTGAAATGGCCAATCAAATTTACACTGCCAGAATCTTGACTGGGGACGAAATAGTTTGAAAAAGCTGTCAAAATTATTTTCGTGTATGCAGTCATACATCGGCCCAGAAGTGCACAACAAAGCTAATTGTTTATAGGTATACTGGGGCGAAAAGACATTTTCAATTGATGTTGTAAGGTGTAGAAACTGCATTTGCTCTGAATTACAAGCCGTGGTATAAAGGTCATCTTGGAACGTGAACCCTTATGGGGATATTGTCAGAATCCTATATTGAATGGAGTGGTTATAAGGATCTGTGTTTTAATCAGATTGACCCAAGAGCCACAACAAATCTAGGAGAGTCTATATAAGATAATTACCAGTTTTCTCATGTACTGCTCTTCATGTGCAGCTTCCATCTTGCCAAAACTGCCACCGGCATCCCTGTAAACAGATAGCACTATTGTAAGTGTTTGCCTTAAAATAACTAAAGGTCAAGGTCAATCTTTTGAACAAACTTGGTAGCCACTCATCCCAGAATGTTTTTTTCTTTCTTAATAAACAGAATATCTGAATGGGCTGAAAGATGTATGTTTGTTAATATGTTTATAGAAGGTCAGAATGGCAATTTTCATTTAAAATCGGTTTAAATCAAATTGAAACTACAAAACTATGGGAAAATATTTTCTTTTCCCTTCAACATTAGTTTTTGGGGAGCTATAGTTAATGTAACAATAGAAATGTGATGTCAGGAGCTACCTTAAATGTAGTTGTGCCATGCCCATTGTTTTATGATGAGCAGATTCTATTCTAAATCAAAATATTGGACGATATCAATCCTGATGACTTACCTGATGGAGCCTCCGGTGCCACCGCCCTGTAACAATAAATTTTGTATGTTTATATCCTAACACAATGACAAAATTTTTATCATGTTTATATCTATCATTTTCAAAGGGAACTTACTTCAACGGCTCACAGCCAATTTTTTTTGCTAATATCTATAGAAAGATAAATTATTCTAATCTATCCCACCTTCTCAAATTTTGTAAATCCTGTAGGTATTTACTTCTAGAAGAGTCAGCAATATTGATTACTTCATGAAATACATTTCTTTTTCTTCTGTGTTAATCATATAAGCACTTTTGATATTGGAAATTCAGAAAACAAATACTGGATAAAAAAATACAAGGCAATAACCACCACAGCCAACACAATTCACAGTACTATGACAGTACTTTACATTTCTACTGATGCTGATGTTACCTTTCCTGCACCAGAGCCTGCCTCTCCTGTGCTCATGGCCCGCACACTGAAGGAATAATAAAATGTTCTTTAGCAAATGATTCAGTTTCTCAAAAGTAACAACTGTTTTATTTCATGACTACAAATCTTCAACAATTATGGATTTGTCGATCATTGTGCACATGGAATCAGAAACATTTCGGATTATTTTTTGGTGGAATTTATTAAAGATGCTCCATCGCTGACAAATGTTTTTTTTTTTTTTCTTTCAAAAACATGATCAGACGATTTAGTATTTTTCTTCAGTTACAAAAGTTACTTAATTTACACCATTACCACCATTTAAAAGTCTGAGCTTCTAATTTTACTTCAAGATAAAAATATTGAAAATAATTAATTGCATCACAAAAAAATTCCATGGCAATATGTCCTATATATATGGAAGGCAGTACTGATTGCGCATGCACTGAAAGCAAAATCAGTTATCTTTAATTATTTTTTGTGTTAATTAGACATTATCAAGGACGTATATGAGAAGGATAAGTCACACTGAGTTTTGGGCAAAGACAGCGCAGGCGCTTTTGTGTTTGTGCACTGACCGTGACGTTGGGCGACGACTGATTTCCTTTGATATCCCGCCGCCGCAGCCTTTGATGTAGCATGGGGGGTGCGAGGGTTACCGTCTTACTTTCTTAAGCGTGCTGCCATTTCATGAGCGGTCGTATTTTTTTAACGATAGTTTAAGACATTTCTTCTAAATCTTCCGTCTTTAAAGCAAGTTATAAACGTTGTGAAATTTAATTTACTTTACATTGGCGTTTCGTTTGACTCGATAAGACAAGTATTTGTTGAGAAAAACGGTTTTTATTCCCGGTTCATAAGCGTCTCGCGTGGTGTTTAGTAGTGTAAAGAGACAGACACGAATCCTTCTCATCCTTTATATACACGATAAACACCAATTATTGTGATGCAAATGATTGGTACCATTAGTTAATGCTCTGTCGGCGGTGGAGCATTTTTAAATAATTTGCATTTGACTAATTTATCACTCATTTTGTCACTTTCATCTTCATGAAAAAACAGATGGACGCGTTAAAATCCGTCCAATGACGTCTGTCATTACAGTTAAGCATCGTAGAAATAGTCTACCCGTTAGTAGCCTAAACAAATCTACTGTTAAATCCGTTACGTGCTTTCTGCGATGTCCTTCACCCGTTCGTTTCAAGGAGAGATATTCATTATTTGACAGGAAGATAATTTAAGTACCAGCCTATTTTTCAGACATATTAAAACTTGAAGATGTCAATTGCTATAGTTCATGTTAAGTAAGAGGTTGCATATTTTACCCGAACGTTCCAAACGTCCTAATAAAACTTGGAAGTCGCAGTGCCATGTTTTTCCAGTTCTGTATCAACGAGGTATAAGAGTTCCTCTCAGGGGCGATAACCGCGCGCCTACATATGAATACGGGAATTTTCGTACCGGAGAATTTTCGTACCGGGAATTTTCGTACCGGAGAATTTTCGTACCGGGGAAATTTCGTACCGCAAAACTATTGATATACTTACATGATATAATGTTGTGTTATTAATGCTGTGGATGTATTGAGTTACTCTATGAATTACAATGGACGATTTCTTTTGCGTACAGTATTTAGCTTTTCAGACATCGCGGCAAGTCAGTGCTTGGTAGTAACATATTACATGACGTATCTAACAGTACTTAGTTTGACATAAATTCAAGTCGTAGATTATCTGCTGAACCAAGTAGATTTTCTGGTGAACCATGATTTAAAAATCATACAAAATGCCATTTATTTTAGAAACATGTCTTAAAGAAAATGTAGCTAAGTCACCGGTCGGTTGAGGAAACCGCCTTGTCAATCACCTGTATTATATTGACTGACACGTGTGGTGAGAGCTCGCCAGCCAATGATATTCAATGGGGGAGGAGTCATACACTTCACGTGCCTGTCAATTATACCTGACTGACTGATTGATCAAAGGAACAGCCACGTGCACGGGAGCACGTCAGTATTAAACTGTGTTCTACAATCAACTGTTTTTGATCGTTACATATATATGTATGTTGAATTTATATATAGCTATGGTCATCCTGTTTTTTCACAGTACCTCGCAAGTTGAAATATGCGCCAGTAAATTATATTTTTTCTAATGTGTAAATTGACGCAATCCGTTTATTCTCAATCTGCATTGTCTCTCTATTGAACTTCTGTTCGAAAGTTACTTTCTAGGGGTTACAGACCTGTTTTACAAAAAGTAGAAAGGCTTTGGCACAAGCAACCGGTTACTAGAAAGTAATTTTGTGATACATACATCTTCGTTATGTATAGGGTTTTCGGTTATTCAAGGATTTACAAGTCCTTGGTTTATTGAAAGATGCTCCACCGCTGACAAATGACAAACTATATCCTATATGAAATTAAGTACTGATTGCGCATGCACTAAGGGCAAAATAAATTATTTTATATTACTTTTCGTGTTAATTAGACATATATATACACAATTAAACACCAATTATTGTTCAAGTGATTAATATCATTTATGCTCTGTCGGCGGTGGAGCATCTTTAACATCCTCCTTTAATTAAAAATGACGATCTATTCTTTTTACAAGACAGTCCAAAAAAAGGGAAAATCAGCTTTTAAAATGATTACACGTGTACACTATATTTATCATACATTTGTATTTGATTACATTGTATATGATTTACTTTTGATAAAACAAAAATTACAGTAAGAATTGGTGCAAGCAATCAGTTACTAATGAAGATCATTTTGTGTGATACCTAAGTCTATACATCCTATGTCTGTAAAAACGAAATACTTTACAAATACATTAAAAGTGTAAGTGCCCTGTAAGATCATAAACAGACTCGAAGATGTTTCATAATAAATTTTACACAAAATTATTAAGCTGTTAAACCCTGTAAAATATATCAAAGGACAATTTTATTTAGGCATTAGCTAGGCATGTAAATATACCCTAATACTTGATTAAGAGTTGTGTGGGGTTTTTCAGTAAAACTACTAGATTAGTGAAAAATAAAGAATATGCGTATACATTGTTTCAAGCAGCGTTTGACAGATAATTTTATTCATGCAAGTAAGAATACATTTTATGCAGTGTCACCGGCCCAGTTCTTCCGAATTTATAGACATGTATAATGTATATTGATATAATGAAAATGGCAAAGTGCTGAACAATAAAAAAATAACAGTTAAAATTTAAATAGTAAGCAATGATTGAGGTTTATGCATGTTGTCATAACTAAGGACAGGCAAACATTTCCAACAATTTTTAGTGCTGTACTGTAACGATAATGACATGCATAGAAAGAATAGTATTCATTGTAAAGATTAGATAGACTTCTTTAAACATTTTTCTGATTAATGTGTGCTATATTGGTTCAAGTATTTGAAGAAATAACTCAGTAACCATTATATTATTCAATGTGAGAAATTGATACATACGTGTACGTTTTGGAAGGACATTTGACAGTGACATGTTTTCTTCAAAATCGTTTAATAGATCAAACTTTTATTATTATTTTGCTTAATTTAAACATAGAAACTATTCTTTATGCTGTCCTAAATAGACTTATTACTTGCCGAAATTTATGTCTCTGTTTCGTGCATTATATTTGATTAAGAGAAAAACATCAAGCTATTGAGATATTGACCCATGTCCATCTTTAGCTGCTAATCATGATAACATTTTCATCAGTTTCATTTTGTTCTATATATGTACTTGGAATTCATTAAACAAGCACCCAATTAAACCCCAAGGGCTCTAGATGACAACGTAATTACTACAACGACACTGACACGTGCCAGCAAGTTAACAACACATGTACATAGAGACTACGTAGTTTCGTAAACTGAATAATATAAACAGGTTTGTAATCGCCTGAAATAATCAAAATAATGTTGTTGACAAGACTAATCATCAATAAAATTAAATGGAACACTAAAAACGAAATAAAAATTTTCGGTACGAAAATACCCGGACGAAAATTCCCCGGTACGAAAATGTCTCCGGTACGAAAATGTTTCGGTACGAAAATTCCCGACACAGATTATATAATAATCATGGACCAGGGGCGTAAGAAGTGGGGTTGGGGGTGGGGGGGGGGGGGGGGTTGGTTGCCCCATTCCCCCGCCCGTTCCCCAGGACATGTGTTTTTTGCCCCCTCCCCCTCATTTTCGCCTTTGACACTCCCCTCCTCCCCCCCCCCCTCCGCCCGTTCCACAGGACATGTGTTTTTGCTACACACACCCCCACCTCCATTTTCGCCGACTGAAATGTTCTAAAAATGCACAACCGAAAGAGAAAAGGGTCCTCCTGCACGTTTTCGTATTCCATTTTAGAAAATTTTCCTAAAACTTTCAATCACATAATCAGAGATTTAAAATAGTTATAATTATATTTAAATCTCTGACACAATGTTCAAACTTTTAATAGTACAAATTCAATGCACATGATTAAACTATTTCAAAAAATGTCTCTAAAAAAGATTTATTTGTTTACTCAATATATGTCTTAAAGAAAGATGCTCCACCGTCGACAAAGCATTAATGGTATTCTTCATATTGAACAATAATTGGAGTTTAATCATGTATATATATGTCTAATTAACACAAAAAATAATATAAAATAATTTATTTCGCCTTTGGTGCAAGCGCAACCAGTACTTCCTTCCATATAAGATATAGTGACACGGATTTTTTTTCGGGATGCAATTAATTATTTTTCATATTTTTAACTTGAAGTAAAATTAGAAGCTCAAACTTTTCAATGGTGGTAATGGTGTAAAGTAAGTAACTTTTGTAACGTTGAAGAAAAATACTAAATCGTCTACTCCTGTTTTTGATAGTGAAAAAATACCATTTATCAGCGGTGGAGCATCTTTAACAAGACAAATTAATTCATTATTATTTTGAGTTACACAACAATATGCCGATGGTGTCACTGTGAAGCTGGTATGTTCAGATCTAGTCCGCTAAACCTGCCTATATTATTAGGCTTTTTTTTTTTTTTTTTTTTTGCCTAATATATATTAGGCAAAAAAAAAAATTAAAAAAGCCTAATAATATAGGCAGGTTTTAGCGGACTAGTTCAGATCACGCAGGGTTGCATAATGATATAACGACATTCACAATTATCATTTCTAAATACAGGTAACTTTAAATTCATGTTAAGAACGCTTTAATATAATTAAAAATACATCGTAAAACACATCTTAGCCATCTTAAATCGTAATATTTTTTTCCAAGGGGAGACCTCCGGAGCCACAAAAATATCAAAATCTCGCGCCTTGGCGCTCGCAAAATCATCAAAATGCATTGTAAAACTACGGTGGTTGGGAGCGGACATGAAATAAAAAAAATTTTGCGTGTACACGCAAAAGTATTGCGTTTGAACGCAATAGTATTGCGTGCGAACGAAATAATTTTTGCGTGCGTACGAAATAATTATTGCGTGTGAACGCAATATAGTATTGCGTGCGAACGCAATAATGATTGCGTGTGAACGCTATTATATTGCGTGCGAACGAAATAATTATTGCGTGCGTACGAAATAATTATTGCGTGCGAATACTATTGCGTTCGCACGCAATAATTTTTGCGTTCACACGCAATAATTATTGCGTTCGCATGCAATAGTATTTCGTTCGCACGCAATAATTATTGCGTTCGCACACAATACTATTTCGTTCACACGCAATAATTATACCGTTCGCAAGAAATAATATTGAGTTCACACGCAATAATTATTGCGTTTCACGCAATAATCACCAATACTATTGCGTTCGCATGCAATAATTTTTATTTATTTCATTTCCGCTCCCAGCCACCGTAATCTACGGTGGCTGGGAGCGGACATGAAATAAATATAATTATTGCATGCGAACGCAATAGTATTGCGTGCAAACGCAAAAGTCAATGTAAAAGAAAAAAAATCACCCAACATAAAATCTTTTTTTTTTGTCCTACATTAAAAAAAATATTTTTCGTGTCACTTCTGTGCCGCCGTAGCAATTGGATATCTTACAATTATAATTTATAGATGGATATAGAGGCATTATTTTGCCTGTGTCGATATTTACTAAAATTGTATGTGCCTTAATTTTCATACTGACGAATCATAAAGAGCTTTTCATGTAATTTGATAATTTGACTTCCCTTAAGATTTGTAGAGCAACGCTCAATTTGAAAGTCATACAATGTACTATTATTTGATTCTTTTGTCCATCCGAAGTCTTTGCAGACATATACATTGATCATTTTTGTTCTTCTGAACTGTCTTCTGTTCTGCTGATATAATCCAGAGCTCGCGGACATTTGCAGACTAAAATAATCTGTCAGCATGTCTTGGTAATAATATATTATCCTTGGTATCAGAGAATATAACCAAAACATATGTTAGGCCTGTAACACCGTGTCCAACCGTACTTTGGAGATTGCGGTTGAAGTAACGCAGAGTTTGCGGTTATCACCGGAAGGTGATGGAAAATTGAGAGGGTAGGTCCACGAAATTGTCAAATAACGAAATTCTAGAGAATCTGTCAAAAAAAAACTGAGTCGCTCACGGATTGTAGCTTACATTGAAGAATTCAAGGCATGTTTCGCATATTGTCGATGTTTTTTGTGGAGTTCAAACACTCCACGACAAAAATCGAAATCCGATTTTTTTGTAAACAAATCAAAATTTCATAATGTTTTAAGCCATATTATTTTATATAAACACTTTCCATTTGTGTGTTGATGTTCTAAAACACCCCGACTGAATGACATTTGTTTGTGTCAAGAAATTTCCATGAAATACTGAATTAAAATTTTTGAAGGATGAGGTTGCGGTTGCATAAAGTAAAAAATATCTTCTTCTTCTTATGTGTACGGGACGCCGTCAAAGTATGACGATTATGTCACGGGGGACCTGTAGGGGTGCAGGGTGTGGGTGTGAAAGGATTAGATTTGTGTGATTTTTTTTTTTTTTTTTTTTAGTATATAGATAAAAGGTGTGTGCAGAACTATTTTGTGAGGGCTTCAAGGGCTACGTTGGAAATATGTGCCTTGAAGTCCTCGAGTGTAGTGCATTGTACTGCTGCTACAGGGAGGAGATTCCATTGTGTTATTGTTTGTGGGAAAAATGAATATTTGTATGTGTCCTTTGTAGCAGAGATTTGTCTGAAGCAGTGTGGATTGGAGTGTCTGGTTCTGTGGTGCAACTATATTGTGTATTATTTTGTAGAAAAGTATCAATCTTGTGTGTAGCCGTCGTGTCTGTAGTGTTGGCCAGTTGAGTTGATGTATCATGTTTGTAACTGAACTGGTGTCGTGATATTTGTTGTGAACATATCTTGCTGCTCTGCGTTGTGTTTTTTCTATCTGTTGAATTTGGTGTGTGTTGTGGGGGTCCCATATGGAAGAGCAGTATTCCAGTTTGGGTCGAACTAGTGCTTTGTATGCGTGTGCTTTTATGTGTGGTGAATTAATTTTTAAGTTGCGCTTTAAAAACCCTAGTGATCTGTTTGCATTTGCGGTGATATTATTTATGTGCAAGTCCCATTTTAGGTTTTTTTGTAGTGTTAGTCCTAGATATTTGCTTGAGTTTACTTGCTCGAGTGTGTGATTGTGGAGTGTGTAGTTGTGGTGTATTTTGTTGCGTTTTGGTGTAACACTGATTATGTTGCATTTATCTGGGTGAAATTTCATTAGCCAGTCTGTTTCCCATTGTGCTGCTGCGTCCAGATCTTTCTGTAGTTTTATTGTGTCGTCTTTGTTGTTTATTGTTTTGTATATAATACTGTCGTCTGCGAATAGTCTTAGTGTGCTGTACTGCATGTATTGATGGAAATCGTTAATGTATATGAGAAACAGAATTGGACCCAAACATGTTCCTTGAGGGACTCCTGAAGTTACTTGTATTTTATTTGATTGTTTTCCCTCAAGTACTACTGTTTGGGTGCGTTGTGAGAGAAAGTCTGTGATCCATTTGTGTGTGTTGCCTGTTATGCCGTAGTATTTTAATTTGTATTGTAGGCGTTTGTGTGGGACTTTGTCAAAGGCTTTGGCAAAGTCCATGATAATAATGTCTGTCTGTTTGTTGCTGTTATTATTGTTTGCGAGGTCGTGTATGAATGTAGCAAGTTGTGTCTCGCATGATCTGGATGATCTGAAGCCGTGTTGTAAGTTGTATAATATGTTGTTGTTCTCCAGATGTGACATTGTGGCGCTTGTAATGATATGTTCCATGAGTTTGCATGTGATACAGGTGAGTGATATGGGTCTGTAGTTAGTGGGGTTGTATCTGTCGCCTTTCTTGTATATGGGGTTAACGTTTGCGTGTTTCCAATCTGTTGGTAATGTGCCTGTATTTAGTGAGTAAGTGAAAAGTTTGGTAAGTATGGGTGCTGTTATGTCCCTAAGTTCTTTTAGTAGTCTGCCGTGTATATTGTCTGGTCCTGTTGCTTTGTGTGGGTTGATGTTTTTGAGGAGGTTTCTATTCCTTGTTGTGTTATGTTTATTTCAGGCATGACTGGGTGTGGTGATGGTCCTTTATCTGGTATGGGGTGATCCTGTTCTGTTGTGAAGGCTGATTTAAATTGTTCATTTAGTATGTTTGCCTTACAAGTGGTGTCTGTCATTAGGTGTCCATCCTTTCTTAGTGCTGTGATATCTGTGTTCTCTTTTCTTGTTGTTTTGATGTATGAGAATAATTTTTTGGGGTTGTATTTTCTTCTTTTTTGTGGTGACTCTTGTTGTTGCTCATCTATTGGTAGGTCTTTTATCATTTTCTCTATGTAGTTTAGATATGCATTTCTAGTGCGTTTTTTGTAGTTCTGATTTGCATGCTTTGTATTTCTGTTTGAGCTCTTGGTCTTGTTTGTTTTTGTTCTGTACGTGTAATTTTTTACAATTCTTCATGAGTTGACGGATGGGTTTTGTTATCCATGGTAGTTTAGATTTGTATGTGATGTGTTTTTTTGGTATGTTTTTAATCTACTGAGTCATTAAGTGTGTTCTTAAAAAGGTTCCAGAGGTCATCTATTGTTTGGTTTGTTGGTTCGTCCAGTTTCGTGTTGATGTGGGTCAGGTCATTTCTAATATTGTCCCAGTTAGCTTTACCGTATAGGGGGATGTCCCTGGGCTGCTTCCTAATTTTCTTGAGTCGCACGTCAATTTCAGTGAATATGATGTCATGATCAGCTTTCCCTATGGGTGGTGATGTTTCAGTCTTGTTGACAATTGAAGGGCGGTTTGTTAGTGTTAGGTCAAGAATGTGGTCACCTCTAGTTGTGTTGGTAGTCATTTGTGTGAGAGAGTTGTCGTCTATGATATCAAGTAGCTGTTGGTGAAGTTTTGTGTCTGTTTTACCTGGAATTGTTGTGTTGTTTTGCCAATCTATGTGTGGTAAGTTGAAATCTCCGCTAATGAAAGTAATTGTGTTGTTGTTATGTCCTAGTCTTTTCATGGAGATTTCTAATTGGTCAAGTGAATGTCCTTTGTCTGAGGGTGGTCTGTAGTACGATCCTATTGTGAGGTTATGTGAGTTTGCCATGGAGATGTTGATGAAAATGGATTCGTTATCGGTGTCAAGTTCTTGAATTTGTTCTGAGCGGTATTTGTTTGTGACTGCAATTAGTACCCCCCCGTGACTTTGTCCCTTTTTATTCTGTTTGCGGTCTTTCCTATATACTGTGTATTCTTGGATCGGGAAGTACTCGTAGGACGATGTTGTGTTGTTTAGCCACGTTTCTGTGCCTATGATGATGTCTGGTTTTAAGGAGTGTAGTATTTGTTCGAGGTCTGGTTTTTTGTTGGAGATAGATTGGAAGTTAATAGTTGCTATGCGGATTGGCTGGTTGAATTTATTTTTCCTAGTGACATCTTTGTTGTGTTTGATTGGAGAGGAGGATGCTGTAGGAGGTCCTGGGCTGGTGGGGATGTTCTGCGTGTTAAGGTCTGTATCCGTGTCTAGTTGTGAGAATCTATTTGATGTATTTATACTAGTGTTGTTGTCAAATAGTGTAGATGAAAAGTTTGGTAGTCCGCACTGTATGCAATCCCAAGAGACTCCACTGTGGTCCATATATTTGAGGAATGAAGGATTCATTCCTTGGCAGTCTACATGGTACCAGGTATTGCACGAATCGCAACATATAGCACTGGATTTCCACGTGACTGCCTTATTGCAGGTACCACAGGGGTATCGTGGGGTTCTCGGACCAGGGTTGAGTTCTGTATCTGCAGATATTGAGAGTAGAAGAATGAATATGTATGTACAGCTGGGTTTAATTGTTTTATGTTTGAGTCTGTGAAGTAGAGATGGATATGCTGCCAGGTAGCAGTGAAGTTGTGTGTGGTCGTAGTTTTGGCTAGGCCTAGGGGAGAGATTGTGAAGTGTCGAGTGTTTTTTGTCTGTTTGGTGAGTTATCCAATAGGATAGGAGTGATATGGCTAGTGTAAGTGATGTAATCCTCATTGTGTTTGCTGTATGTGGTTGTCTGTATGCGTAATGTTGTTTACAACTAGGGTTGTATAGAGAAATAGAAACCGGAAGTTGTCAAGCGACGATGTGCAAGATGGCGGGAGATATAGATGGGGTTCAATCGAGTATAAGGAATGGTTGATTTGGAAGAAGTATAAGGCTATAAGAGGGAAAGGATATGTTGAAGAAAAGAAGTGATGTATGGCAAGTACGAGGGATGGTTATGGGTAGCCAGACAGTCAGAAAAAGTTGTGAAAATAGCGAAAATTTACCGTGCTCGTAGAAAGACGTCAGGGTGGTCACGCATGCGCCTACAGGTCTGAATGCAATAGATTCTACTAAACAGGGTTCTGAACCTAAATAATAAACAAATTTTAATTTGCCTGGCACAAATGAACTGACGATTTCAAAGTGCCGATCAATTGTAGTTAGTGTTGTTTTTAACATGTGTATATGAATTCGAAAATGGCGGCAGGTGATCCCGCCGTCCCCGATACCGTACCCGATCCCCGTACCAGGATTTATGTTTATTACAGATTACTCGACAATAAAACAAGCTACGATAATAATGTTGGTACGGTTGGATTTGGAATTCAATTTTACATCATTGTGTCAAATATCAACGCACAATTTTCTTTATTTTTCTCATAATTGCAAAATATTAGTTTTTCAAGAGGTGATTTCTTGTACGCCGCAATCAACCGTGAAATTTCATTAATTTTGGTGCATACTAGCTATTTAAAGGCTTTTCATAATATTTGTTGTATTCTCGTAATCAATTATACACATATGAGACATATTTGAATTGAATTTGCAAAGAAATTTTAAAGATTATAACAGTAGTTGCATATGCAAAATCTTGCCTTTATCATGTTACATGTATCACGGCGATGGCGTACAAGCAGTCTCTCAAGATCCCCGAACCCGTACCACGGAGTTCTAACTCTAGTTATACTTACATTCAGTGTTTTATGTAGAACTTTACATGTATACAACGACGAGGACGTGGTTCATTTAGAAATCTTATATTTATTTTATTTTAAATTTCTTATAATTATATCAGATATATGGTACTAAAAAATAACCCACCAAAAACCTAGGTCAAATTATCCACTGATTGTCTAATATTGTAGAGGGAAACGTATGTTCCGCCAATAGATGTAAGTGAAACAGGAAGCCGTAGATTATTTAGATTTAACCTAGAAAGTGAAAATTGCATATACCGGGGTACAAGTTAAACGAGATATCAGTGATCAACCTGTAGGTAGTAGCAATAAAAAAAGAAGTAGGTTATCATTACCAAAAAGACACAAGGTTAAGATTAACGAGTTAAATGTTAGATCTTTCTGACGATAGGCCAACACCAATTAAACCAGCAGTAACCAAAACAAAACATATCGGGATGGATAACGGTAAAAGTACTATAAGTTTTAAAGAGAAAGGTGATATTTTAATGGATAAAAACTGTGCGAAAAACACAATGTGCTATGTTCAAGATTTATTAAAAAAAACTATTCCCAAGTATAGGCGGAATGCAGGATACAGGTTATGTTCCAGTGTTAAAAAACAATAGGTGGGATTACGCTTTAAAAATGAAACCAAACATATTGCCAGCAGCACAAATTCATCATACAGGTGAGGATCATTGGGGTATTTTCAGTAAAAGAGAACAACGATGGGGATATTTATTTACTTGATAGTTTAGTAGGTAATGTAAAACAAAAATGCAGATTTCATTAGCAATATTTTGATTAAAAAGAATATATTGATGGGCATAATAAAAGCAAGGACATATAAACATAATTATTAAAATTCTTCATAAAATGTTTAACTATGTATGTATGGAATATAGTTTTCTAAACGGCAAGGTAAGCGAAATAGTTTTAATCTTGTCAAATGTATAATACGTATACATTTTACTACATGGAACTTGGCGCATTGCAAAACATTGGAAAAATCTGAGAAATCGTCCATAGACGTTAAAAAATCGCCTTAGAAATTACATTTTATTGTGTCAACCGATTGAGGAACCTGTAAGCACTGGCAAAAATTTCGTATCGGGCATGTGACTGCTCGTGATGAGCATCAACACTGTTCAAAGGAATGTAGGTCACATGCCTGTATAACAAAACAAACAGACAGAATCAAAATAAATCCAATATGTACATAATTGACATTATGTACATATTTTAGCACTTAAGTACGAAAATGATGTACTTAAGTGTGAAAAAAGAGACACTTAAGTGGACATAAAAGTTACTTAAATTTTTAAAGTTATGTACTTAAGTAGTTTTGGTATTTTATCCTGAAACGGCCTTCCATATAGAACCACGTCTTCGTCGTTGTAAACATGTAACGTTCTACATAAAACTGTATGTAATATATATACTAGAGTTAGCTCCCCGTGGTACGGGTTCGGGGATCTCGAGACTGCTTGTACGCCATCGCCGTGATACATGATAAAGGCAAGATTTTGCATATGTATCAACTGAGATCTTTAAAATTCCTTTGCAATTTCAATCAAATATGTTTAATTGATTACGAGAATACAACAAATATTATGAAAAGCCTTTAAATAGCTGGTATGCACCAAAATTAATGAAATTTCACGGTTGATTGCGGCGTACAAGAAATCACCTCTTGAAAAACTAATATTTGCAATTATGAGAAAAATAAAGAAAATTGTGCGTTGATATTTGACACAATGATGTAAAATTGAATTCCAAATCCAACCGTACCAACATTATTATCGTAGCTTGTTTTATTGTCGAGTAATCTGTAATAAACATAAATCCTGGTACGGGGATCGGGTACGGTATCGGGGACGGCGTACACGAAATCACCTCCACCCCATGCGTTCACTCGACCTAAATGGGTTTTGAGAATTTTCCTGTATTTTTTATCTATACGGTGAATAGCTTGATAACATTTCCAGAAATTAATGCATATTCAATTAGCAATGAAACAACGTAGCAAGTATCTTTTGTATCCTAAGCTTAAAATTTATACTGTACGAAACTTGCGGTAGTCATTGCACGCTTTTATGTCTCGTTCAACGAGACGCTTGATACGCACATGTCTGTCGTAGTCAACAAGACTCTGGTTGAACGAGACTACTCATGAATGGCGATTGTTGTAAGGAAGCATGGTTTCTCCAACCGATCGCGAACTAAGGTACGTTACGTTAATAAATAAACATATTTCAAAATGCAAATGCTTTAATTAGATGTTTGAGTCAGTGAATATACTAAAGTTATGATCAACCGCTGCTGATGTAAATCGTAACAGCGTCGAATACCTTTGCAGATTCATGCATGACTAATGGAGATGAACAAATAACTGAAATCAAACAAACAAAGGAAGAAAAATGACCTAGGAGTTATTTTTGATAAGGACCTTAAATTTAACAAGCATATATCTGAGAGTATATCCAAAGCTAATAGATTGATTGGTATCATCAGAAGAAGTTTTGATTATTTAGATAAGGACATAACTTAAAGGATATGGAGTGAGTGATAGGGCTACTAACTGGATAACAAATTTTCTTAGCAATAGATGCCAAAAGGTCATTGTAAATGGAGAAACATCAAAGATATATCCTGTATTAAGCGGCATACCCCAGGGAAGCGTCCTTGGACCAATTTTATTTGTACTCTACATTAATGATTTACCAGAAAATACAGAATCCCAGTCGCCACTTTTTGCAGACGATACAAAATTATACAGAGAAATCAGAAGCATAGATGATATAAAAACATTTTGCAAAGTGACTTGATAAATCTTGAAAAATGGTCTGAAAAGTGGTTACTTAAATTTCATCCAAATAAATGTAAAGTCCTTGCGATTAAATCCAAAGAAAAGAGAGTATATAGTATGTCTGGAACAACAGGCGAGCAATTAGATCTTGATAATATTACATCAGAAAAGGATATTGGAGTAACAGTGGATGAAGATTTAAATTTTAGAACACACATCCAATTAGGAGTAAATAAAGCAAACAGCATTTTAGGACTGATAAGAAGAACCTTTACCTTCCTGGATGAAAAAATGTTTAAACTACTGTTTAAGGCTCTCGTGAGACCCCACCTGGAATATGCCTCAAGTGTGTGGAGTCCTTATATGACAAAGGACATAGAACTTATTGAGAACGTCCAACGAAGAGCTACAAAGCTCATACCAGGCTTTAAAGACTTGCCATACCCAGAGCGTCTACAGAGACTAAATCTGCCTACCCTAGAACATCGTAGGAAAAGAGGGGACCTGATAAATGTTTTCAAAATCCTGAAAAATATTTATGATGAGCGCGTCACATCGTCTATTTTCCAAATGGATACCAACAGCAGGACAAGAGGACACTCCTTAAAAATATTCAAAAAACGATGTAACACTGATATTCGAAAACATTTTTTCAGTTTTCGAGTTGTAGATACCTGGAACAATTTACCCCAGCATGTTATAGATGCAACAGATGTCAAGAAATTTGAAATTCTTTTAGACAATCATTGGAGAAACTGTCAACAAATATTTTAACTTTTATATATGCTTATTAACTCAAATGAACACTAAATTACATGTATATATTATATGTATACTGTATACTCTACATAGAACGATTAGAAGAATATGGATACAAAGAACATTTATAATTACACTAGAAGTAGTAATCACTGTATCATTGAATTCATGTAATATTGATATGGATATAGAGGCTAAAAGCCTGCATCCATTATATGTCGTATTAAATCGTATTAAAAGACATGTTCACAATCCTGTACAAATCACTCATTAGGCCTCATGTGGAATATTCGAGCTGTGTTTGGAACCCAATATATAAAAAGGATATTATTCGGATTGAAAACGTGCAACGCAGGGCAACAAAACTTGTCAAGACCATGAAAAATTTGACCTACAGTGAACGGCTCAGAAGTTTAGGAATACCAACATTACAATATCGGCGAAAGAGGAATGATATGGTACAAACATATCGAATTATAAAGGACATTGACAGAGTCGATAAAAATGATATGTTTTATGTGGAAGATCGAACAGGAAACCAGAGGAAACAGTTACAAGCTTAGGAAAAAAAGATGCCATTTGAATTGTAGAAAAAAAATGTTTTTCCAATAGAGTGGTGCATGATTGGAATACATTACCTAACACAGTGGTGGAATCAAAAGTCTTAAATAGTTTCAAAAGCAGTTTGAATGACCACTGGAAGAAAACATGGAGCTGAAATTCCATCCTAATTGTTATTAGTCAACTACAACTGGATCAACATAGTCTATAACAAGAACAAAAGAACTTCTAGAGATTTAGTGGGGTTACCTCGCTAATCTTGATTTACGAATTACGACTATATCATTATATAGTGATGTGAGGATTTAGTTAGGGTTATCTTGCTAATTCTTACAAAAGAAAGATCTGACCTGAATATGAGGTTTTTCTAAGGAATGGATTTGTATGCCATATAAATATAAACGTAATAGGAAGGAAATGAACGGACTACAAAGGATAGACTTTTTTTATCATTTTATTGTTTTTAACAACTCTCTCTTTGCATGCGCAAACCAGAAAGTGAATAATGAACATTTATTAAGGACAGTCATATTAGCTTGAAGCTATCATCAAGACTGGAAAAACAGTGCGAAACAGTGCGAATAAAATAACAAGCCATACTATAACGTTAATCTGTTTCCAGGATGATTTCTAGTAAAAGCGAAGTATCTTGAAACATATATCGGCGAATTTCGCTAAAAATATATTGCAACATTGAATCAAAGTACTGAAAGTACTAAATGGCTCGGTCTAGATGATTGGAGGAATATATTTCTAAAGTCAACACTTTTTTTTTTTGACAATAAGAAATAAATTTTGCTAGTGTTCCTTCCAGTTTGGACTTTTGAGGATTTCTTGGACACCAAGGTGTTAAATAAGAAACACATACTAAACTCTTGGGAGCCCATTCTAATATTTCCTATGATGTTATATGCCAAATGATTTTATAGCATCTTTAACCTTTTCCTTGTTAATTCGATGTCAATTAAAATATCCATTCTGAATTGCTATTCTCATCAAGTTCCTGGCACCAAAGTATCAGTTAACAAGTATTATTATACCTCACTTTTATTTAGAATGTTCTGATTGGATTAAACTTGATCACATGACATTGAATAAGTTAGATGTTTCCCCGGAATTGGAAGGCGAGGGAGGGAAATAACCCCAGGGAAATAACCCCCGAGGGAAATAACCCCAGGGAAATAACCCTTTGGAAGCTCCGCACGTGACCGGAAGTTGACGTCATCTGCAACGTCAACCAACAATGGCAAAGCTGTTGTTTATTTTTTTGTAGCCCAACGAATTTAACAACGTTGTTGTTGGGAAATATCTTCATGGATTTTTTTAACAGAGATTTTTTTTCTTTTGATTTTGTTCGGTATAATAAAATAATTATGTCCCTATATGTCGGGATACATCTAGAATTGTCTCCCTGGAAAGAGTTATTTTCTCTCGGGCTTCGCCCTCGAGAAAATAACTCTTTCCAGGGAGACAATTCTAGATGTATCCCTCCACAGAGGGCCATAATTGTATATTGTTTTGCAGCAGAGACAGACAAGAGGCATATACAAAGATGTATTAACATACCTTTATTTCCCTATGAACGTGGAAAATGCAGTCGGATATCACCGATGTCGTTTTGCCTGTCCACTGAAATCTACAGGTTAAACACTTTGTGTGGATATTGTGTACCCCATACCCGGACCCGGACTGGAAACACCATATACCCGGTGTCTGTACACTAAACGCTACAATATCAATGTGGTAACGGTCAAGTACAACATTAGAGTCTCCATTTAAGTTAGATTCTTCAATTAATGATATATGCATCTCAAATAAAGGTTCTTCTAAGAACCTAAACCGTGAAACTTAATTTATACAGAGTCTGAGTACAGAATTTCAGTGTAGTATCGGGTAAGGGCGAGTACACCAAAAAGGTACCCATCATCAATTACAATATGGCGGATTATACGAACAAGAGTCGAGTGCTGGATAAAAAAAGTGTGATTCCTCGCTTAGCTGTTGGATTGGATTAATGAAAGAGTTATCAGAGATAGCCTATTTGTATTTGCAATGGGAAAATATCACCAGAAAGTGAAATGAATTTAATGCATACAAAATTTGTTACAAGGGAATATGAGTGCTTTTGACCTAGAATTTTACTGGACAGGCAAAACGACATCGGTGATATCTGACTGCATTTCCACGTTCATAGTGAAATAAAGGTATGTTAATATATTATTTCCTGTCTGAAGTTGTGTTTTCCATGTCGAAAATTTATTTAAGAATATATTTGTATTAAATATGTACATATTTATCAATGTTTGACGGAATAGGGCGACTTTTGTAGAGGCAGGTGTACCTCTTCCAAGCGAGCCGTTGGTTCCCTTGTCCTTTTATATAGTATATAGTACACATGTATACACAGCAGACTTTCGTTACCCATGGTTACCCCCCTTATGCTTAGCAGAGTATGTACAAATTTAGAATACACGGAAATTACAAAATAGCAGACCGAGACATACACACTTTCTGCCTTTTTCAAAATTCATAATATTTGGTTTTCTCATGATTTTAGTGAGAAAATGTAAGGATAAATAAGAAAAATAATTTCAAATTTATATGCCTCAATGTAAAACAAATTACATGCATGATATGTGTTAGGAATGAAAGTTGTATCTTGTTTTATATGTTATATAACTGTCTGATAAAAATTTGGAAAAATAAAATAAATACCAAAAAAAAAAAAAAAAATGTCCTTTAATTTTCATACTTTAAATGATATGATCTAGATTTAAGGTACTAACAACAAAATACATACATTTAATTTGTCTTGTTTGAATTTAAACACATACCGAGTTTACATACAGTTTACAAGGTGCAGAACTTATCCAAACATAACTGATAAGTGGATTATCTCCCCTTAGAGTATAAACTTTATTATAAAAGAAAACTCTGAAACAAATTTTCTTGCCATAATCAGTGGCATCAATACCAGAACAGTTGATACTGTAATGTGAAGATGTCACAGTTCATGATAAGGTACATGTATGTACCGAGTGGTTGTATAATTTTGCTAGGTAATAATCTATGTACCGTAGTGATGTTCCTGTACTGTCAATTTCTAGCAGTTTCTTAAGACTCTTCCAGACTATCACAACTAGAGATCTTGTAGTGTTACTGGATATCATGTCAAACATTTAAAACAAATTGATCACAAGTAAGTTTTCCTTGTTCACCTTATTAGTTAATCACATTTAAATATCTATTCAGTTGATTTGCGGGGAAATGTGCTTGCTGTACATATACTCGCAGCAAGTCTGCTTTTCTAGATTGGCTGTCATTCGAATCCTGTATCAGTTACATACACCATTCCATTTCCCATGTGACAGTGATCATCTGCTCAGTCTGATGATCTAGTTGCACTACCCCATTCCATGTGATTTCCATCTCCATCGTGGCAGGATCAGCCGTCTAACAACCTCTGCGACACCAGTAGATACATCACAGTAGTCACCTAAGAAACAACAAAACAAATAGAGCAGAGTCAACCAAACATTGACATGTGTGTTTGTAAGTTTGTGACTTGCCTTTTTTTTAAACTTTATTTTGAATACATATTGTTAAAAAGAAATCATAGATGCTCCACCGCCGACAGAGCATAATCGATACTCATCATTTTAACAATATTTGGTGTTTAATCGTGTATATGTACATGTATGTCTAATTAACACAAAATATAATATAAAATAATTTTTTGTACATCGGCAATCAGACTCCATTGAGGACATAGTGTCAGAATTTTTCCGGGATGCAATTAATTATTTTCAATATT
Organism: Argopecten irradians; assembly: GCF_041381155.1. NCBI lineage: Eukaryota > Metazoa > Mollusca > Bivalvia > Pectinida > Pectinidae > Argopecten > Argopecten irradians. The sequence goes on from NC_091148.1 coordinate 29,086,535, forward strand.
TTTATCTAAAATCAGAAGCTCAAACTTTTCAATGGTGGTATTGTTGTAAAGTATGTAACTTTTGTAACTGAAGAAAAATCCCAATTCGTATGGTTCTGTTTTTGATAGAGAAAAAATACAATTTGTCAGTGGTGGAGCATCTTTAAAACTTCCAATTTTATATGATTGTAACTTTGTGGAATTGTATTCACGATAGATCTCAAATTAACATGATAATTAAAACATTGTAACTAAGTCCTGCACGGTAGAAGTAATACACCTTACCTAAAGTGCTTGTTCATAAGCAGTCCAGCTTCAAGTTGTCTACATGGATTCCTAGGATATCCGAGGTTCGTAGGATGGCGTTCGGAACCGTTCCCATTGGAGTCTGGAGATCTGTGACCTGAATATGCTGGATATTTAGGTCTATTGGTCCTAGTTTACACGACACATTCGTCTTCTCCTGCATTTTGATGAAAGCTTCCTGACCTACTGAGGCAGCCATCACACGGAGGAAGCGTTCCCGTAGTAACGTTCTGTTTACCTGATGCTTCACCATATCCGTCTCCATGGTTACTGTAACAAAGTTGTAAAACATAGCGATATTAAATGATAAGGGCCAGAATGTCTGATTATTTTGTCAAAAATATGTGTATATCAGAGCAATTTATCACAATGATAATGGTCCAAAGCAAAAGTAGAAATCTCCCAACAACATTCAAGGTGTTATTTTAAAGATGCTCCACCGCCGACAGAGCATAAATTGTATTCATCCTTTGAACAATAATTGGTGTTTAATCATGTATACATGTATATATGTCTAATTAACACAAAAAAATAATATAAAATAATTTATTTCGCCTTTGGTGCATGCACAATCAGTACTTCATTCCATATAGGATATAGTGACACAGAATTTTTTCGGGATGCAATTAATTATTTTTCATATTTTTAACTTGAAGTAGAATTAGAAGCTTTAACTTTTCAATGGTGGTAATGATGTAAAGTAAGTAACTTTTGTAACTGAAGAAAAATACTAAATCGTCTGCTCCTGTTTTTGGTAGTGAAAAAAATACCATTTGTCAGCGGTGGAGCATCTTTAACAAAATTGATTTATTCTGACAATATCACATGTTTGAGTCACTTGGTTTTAATTTAGGATTTTAGGCCTTTTGTCTCAAGCTTCCTAAAAAGGTATTTATATCTATCGTTGGGCTAGATCTGGTCCATCACCGGTATGACTATGTATGAATTAAGGTACCCCTGTTAGCTCATGCATGTAGAACAACCAACTCTACAGAACTATTCCACTAGTTATTATTCCAGTCTGATTGCTATCTAGATATTTCCTGATTTTCTCCCCTCCTGTTACAAATTTGGTGAGTTTGTTTCAAGTGTTGGAAAAAGTGCACAGGAATACTCAAACTAGATCTACTATTGATCTGTTCTAAAATTGTACTTTGTTTTATTATACATATAGTTTGATATCTCAAAATAAGGTACAGTATTCAGCATAGTTAGTGTCCGCATGAGCAACCGCCATTTGCCCGACTCTAAAGGACTCTATGTGTTATACAGTCAAACAAGCAAGTGTTCCTTGTTAACGCTTCATACCATGGTGGTATGGTTATTTGGTGAAAGAAATGCTTGGTAAACAGAAATGTGCATTCAACAATAATACCTATAAGGTTTCACCTGATGCATTCTTGATACACTTTTTAGCCCACCATCAGATGGTGGGTTATTCAAATCACCTTTTGCCGTGGTCCATCGTCGGTCCATAAGCAATGCTTGTTACCGTTATTTCTCAGAAAGTACTTAACAGTGGTCTGTCTCAATTAAATTTCATATGTACTGTATTCGACAAAATAAGTGCGGGCAGGCCCATGTCCCTAAAAGCCCCCCTTTTCCTTATTGAGGCCTCAATTTCAATTGCCCAGGCATAAATAAGGACCAAAACTACATACAACGGTATACATTTGCGAAAATTTTGACTTAATTATTAATAGCACCTTTTCATTTTTATTAATTTTATAAGCGCCTTATATTGGGTAGAATATGTAGGTTTCCCTAGGGCCCTAGAATGTAATGCTGATTTTGAGCCATTTGATATTGTTATCTGTCACAAATGACGTTGATTACTATAATGATTTTGAATTATAATTGTAGTGATGAGTATAAACAATTATTTAAAGCAGACAAGTGCTAGATTTTGAGAATTTCAAGAGGCCAAATATTTACAATCGTGATCTAAAAAAATGACATTGATAAAGATATTCCATTATTAACTCATCCAAAATAATATTAATATTTAGTTCTAGACAAAATAACATGATGTAGCCTAGTGACCGATATATAGGCCTAGATCTAAGTTAAAGAATCTCACCACAACGATTTCCCACGTTTTTCAACAGTTTCGTTATAACTAATGTAAAGATCCGAGAGAACTCGAAAGGCCCAATAGAGGGAGTTCCGAAAAGGGGCACTGTGAGGGGAATTATTTCAATTAGCTAATAAATAAGATGAAAATGCGTTAAAAGTTCTTTCATATTTTAATATATTAAGATACATATTTCATACTGAGATTATATCGTATGTGAGTTTTTTTGTGAAACAACGATTCTGCCTTCTTTTGAGACGAAATACGGATTACGAAATGTGCACCGGAAGTACTGTCTCTCGGGTTACCCTCACAAACAAGATGGATACGACCGTTTGACAGTAGAGATCTACCCACCGACATTTTTACTGAAACCCTAGACACAAAATGGCAGCGAAATCCGTCATCGCAGATATGGACAGCAATGGAAGCGACGAAACGCCCGGCCAAGACGAACCGGACATGGCGCTGAGCGGAATGCACATGCTACTAAATAATGGATTTGATGAGGCACAGGCGCTGTTCGAAAAATATAAGTGAGTAGTGTAATACATTAGATTATGTCATATAATGTGATTTAAATATCGTCATTTCAAAGAGTCCACGATTTGTCATATTACTACACAGTATTCCATTCATTTTCGTTTTCTTATTGTCTACGGATCTATTTTATTAAGAATTATTGGTCATACAGATGTTACAAATAAAACTATGTTTAAGTGGTAACATACAATATCAGGGGTCCTATCACAAATAATACATAGTCATTAAATCAAGGCTGTTTATTTTTGTTTGTTTGAAAATAAACATATAAAATTAACAGTCCATCATGTGCATGACTATAAAAAATACAATGTGTCATCTGGTCAGTGTCCCATATTTTGACCCCAATCATGATATACATTTACCATTTACAGTGTTGTAAAAAACGTTAATGGCCTCGTATTAAATAGGTATGCTATAAAAAAGCAACTGAACTAAAACGAATGGAATCTCGTGTTGTCAACAGATATGGCATAGAAAAAAAAATACATCATCACACTTAATTCCCTTTAGTATGAATGATTTTATCTTATCCAGTCTTCTTTATTCCAATTGAGACAATACATAATACGTCTTTCAGTAAAGCTACGTTACCTCGACTGACGACCCCTCCACTCCCTCCCCCACTCCCCATTTTCCTATTAAAATGTTTCCATGTGTCCATCTTGGCATCCTCAGTACAGATAGCCCGAGATAATGTGGCAATGACAGCAGACTTAGACATTATGGCAGATCAAATATCAGATGTAGTGCAAGAGAGTAGTGCTGTGTATCACAAGGTATGTGACGATACAATACGTATCACGATACAGGGTTCACGATACGATACGTACCGCAATATTTAGATTGACATATAATGAAATAACTTGCTGAAAGAAATAATTACATTATCAAATAAAATTGAACAATGACAGAGATTTCATGACTTGAGTTTTATCCATTTCCCACGTTCTGGTACAGTGGACCCGTGATAATCCGGACGCCGATAGTCCGGAAAACTCGCAATCCGGACTGAAATGTCAGGGAACAGATTTCCGTAACGTTATTTATACTCACTAGTCCGGAAATTTGTATTCCGAATCAATACTCCATTTTGGGAACGGAACGTAATTTTCGTTAATAAATTCCCGCAATAATCCGGACGATTTGTTGTCACCACGTGCCGAGAAGTCATGTGTACAATACACACTATCATTTGACACTGAGTGTGTTGTCATAACGACGGCTGCCAGGTCATAGCCACGGGCGTTTACCTGAACACCTTTCACACGGGTACAGGCAGTCATGTAATGGTTCATTGGTTTTCTATAGGAGATCAAACTTCAGTGTTGTAATTGAAATACGCAATATATATTTTTTTAGCCACACGCTTTTAAACATGAAGTTTGAGCTTGGGTACGGGTACGTATGCTGTAGATACCTTACTTGTTGCGCATGCAGAATATATCCATATGAGTATCGGATACAATAAAGTGAGATAATACTTAGAAAATTAATAAGAATTTTAAATGTATGTCAATCTATTCGAATTGATCGGCTGTGGTATAAGATATAAAGGCTACGGCACATGCCATAACGTGTGTGACATTAAATATTGTGCACGAAGTTAGACGTGAAGGGGCGCGTGGTTGTTACACACGTCTGTAAGTCAGAAAGCAAAGGCTTGTAGAAATTGTCATTAAAAACACACATTATGCAAATTAAATAACAATTATATGAGTTCCTAAAGTGTTCACAACTATTTGTTATCATCGTTTTTTTATGCCAAGAACGTAGATGATATGGATCCTTAGTTAGGCACTTTGCCGTACGACGGATCAAGAGTGGGATACATAGCTATATGCATATACATAGTATACAATTAACTATGGCTTTAGTTTTCGTATTTTGAAAAAGAAATACATATATTTATTATTCTTAATGTAATGATATATAAATACCTATAAAACATAACAAACAAAGTATTGATTATAATATACATATATTACATAAAAGCATGGCATCGATTGCAAGGTCAAGGGGAATAACTGGTACGTGACAATTTATATAATTAATTTACTAAGAGCACGGAATTCGGCAGTCCGGAAAACTCGTAATCCGGATGGTTTAGACTGGGAACGAAGGTGTCCGGATTATCGAGGGTCCACTGTACTAGATTTAGTAGACAAGATCTTTAGATAAGTCCAGGATGCGACCTTATAGGCCACAGACACTGACACAAGTTAAGTGTTTTGCTCCTTGTGAGATTCTGCCATTTTGTTACCAACAAACGTTCGGCTGACGTTGACCAAGGGAAATAATCCAATGTCCAATTTGGATTTTTAGGTATCATGATACTAACAAATTGCACACAATGCATCGGTGAATCATTACATCTATATCAGAGAGCATTTCTATATCAAAATGTGGAATTCACTGTCACCGTTTGGTAACGGGCCAGCAGTGTTCTCCCTTAATGATGTTTTCCTGTTGGTCCTAAGGACCGGTTGACCCTTAAAGTTACTGGTCCTGACTGAAAGTTACTGGTCCTTACAAAGTTACAATTCATTCTTGTAGTTTATATAATTACTAGCAAACTAATAGTTTTACTAACAAAATATATCTGCATATGCGGAATTAGTACCGTAGGCTCTCAACAAAGTTGACTGAAAACCAGAATACTACGAACAATTTGTTTTTTAAAGTTTGATCTTCGACCTTTCTACAATTCTACTGCCATTTTTGTTTTGTATATCTTCTATCTGGACCACAAATTGCCGGTTAAAGGTCCAGCTGCACGGTAAAAATTGTCTGCCCGACTATAAAATTGCTGGTCACTGGCAGACGGTCAGGCGTTAATTTCGAACACTGCAGGCCAGGTCATCTCTTACTCAGACTGATCAGCGAATGTTAACTCTAATATAAATATGAGAATGTTAACTCCATTGGTGGACGATCCACTTAGCCACCTATCATAATACGACAGTGTTGGCTCTATATCGTGGATATGAATTATAAAACTTAAGTACAAATCATTTTCAATGGCTCCTATGAAAGTGTGCAAGTAGTCTTAGAGTGGGATGAAACCAAGTGCCTGGAGAAAACCAACAGGGCCTCCAGTTGACCCTTGACTTTCAGTAGTTTCAGAAGTCAAACTACCATTTCTGAGAAATCTGAAAATTCAAAACATATGACATATAGACATAACTTCAAGCTCAAGAGTCAAATTGGATTTTTTATAGTCAAATACATACTCTGGGAGGTCTACTGGATGCCCTGCCAACCGTATTGGATAGGTGACCCCTGACCTTTTCACGTCTGTGCTGGGAATCAAACCCCTGCCGGCTAGGTGAAACGCTATAGTAGCTTAATTTTACCACTAGTCCACTTCACCTCCCAATCACCAACAATACTCAGTCATACAGCCACAAGAGCTAGATATTGTTTTAGTATGACTGAAAAACCAGGCGTGTCCATTATCCATCTCAGTTAAGTTTGAAATATGGTTGTGTTTTGCATCAGAAATATATATATGGATGTGTACATAAACTGCAATAGAAGTAAATGATATGCTAGTCATAATTAGTTAAATGAGATATCTTCATGTTTTTGAATTTTTCTGTCACTTTTTTCACAGATTCATAGCCACATACAGCTTGTATATAAATAATTTAACATTCTGTTTGTGTTTTCAATGCCTCCCTACATAGCTAGAGTTTAACTTATTGCTATATCTTCAATAAATCAATACCCTCACATCGGTAAAGGTTTAATTCTGCTAAAAGATATACCCTCTTGTAATATCTCAAAGCTTAATGCTATATTTTCAATACGCCTTTCCCTGAAATATTATACAAATATAGCATTTTGATGAGGTCGATACATGGTTATATCGACCAAAGAAAAAATATTGACCGAGGACGTAGTCCGAGGTCGATATTTTTTTCTGTGGTCGATATAACCATGTATTGACCGAAATCAAAATGCTATAATTGTTTTATTATTTTTCTGGATTTTTTACATTTTGAAATAAGTGTGAAACTAAATATAAAGCATCACATTGTAAAATCTGCTTCGTGATGACAGTTACAATTTATGATTTTGTAACAAGTTTAATTTAAAAACAACATATGAAAACAGTATCAATTGATGCACTTCACGCTTTTATTACATACACCCGGTGCATGCGTGTTTGTAATTTGCATACATGCAGGGCTTACATATACTCCAATTATACCTGTAGCTCCATATATCACACAGTCAACTGAATGTATAGTTTCTTCTCCGTTGAAATAATCCACTTCGACGTCAAACATGTATAAACAGATTCAGATTGACATAATTAAGATACATTCTCTTATGCTTAGTACTCCATTCCGTAAAATTAAAAAATCGTATACATACAGTAGGATTAGCCTAGGCCTAATGTTGTAACTAGCCTCGATGAATTTTAAAAATAAACATCAAACGTATTCACTATTCAATGGCTCCAGATGCTTAATGAATGTTATTTGATTATTTCCTACTCTCCTACCGTGTTTATGTTGAAAATTTAAAAGTTTAAACTGTAGTCATCAGCTGGAAGTCATCATCATCTTTGATAGAAACCGAAACAACCAACGTCGTCTGTCACACTTTGTGGTTACGCTTCAAACTCAGGTCATCAAAGCGTTTGTTTCAAAGGGCAAGGAACACAAAACATTTCGGTAATGTAGACGATAATGTTATCTAAAAATAACCGTGCAATATACTTTTTTTATAAACTTCTTCCTGAAAAATCGTGCAATATAGTTTTTATCGGTGATCACGTGGCGTGTTTTTGACCAATGAGAAGTGACAAAAAATCCAGAAAAATAATAAAATGTATTGTTTACCGGTAATAAAAAAAGCCTCCCCAGGCTTAAACTTTAAGGCTATGCCTTCAATAAAATCTGCCTCTAGAGTAACCGTTTGAAGTACATGCATATATATATATATATATAAATGTATGTATTTTATCCTGCAACCAGAATATAAATGTATGTATTTTTATCCTGCAACCAGAATTGGTGTTGTCAGAATACACCTACCACATATATTATTGCCACTTTGTCTTTCTTAACCCTCGCCAAAATATATTTCAAGCTTATATTTTGCAAAACACTGACCATGTTTTCTCTACAATTTGATAGCTCTCCTCCCCTGGAGTAAAAGTTTAATGTATATTTTTTCTTTTAAAAAATGAAGTTTATTTTATTAGTATGCCGAGTACTACTATTTCTTTTGTTCCTGCTTTTTTTCTTGGCTTTAAATCTTCTGAAAAATTCATCTTGATATCTTCTTTAGATACAATCAGTTGGGTCTCTGACCTGAAGACCATTGTTAAAGATTAACTCATTCACCCCTGTAGACACATTTAGACTCTTCTAAATCAAAGACTAGACCAGTCCATTATGAAATCCAGGAAAATACTTTGAAGAATAATATTACAAAAACAATACAGCTTTGACAATGAGACATAAACTGAATCACTCATGACCAATGTACAGCACTGGTTTGTTTTGTATGACCTCATGCAGTCAAAGGTTAGAGGTTGTTTTGGCATGTCCTAGGAATATACCAAAGGGAGGTAATTAAAAAGATTTATTATTCCTTTATTTTTCAGGTCTCTTTTTTCATGTTAAAGAGAGAAATACAGGAATCATTGCTTTCAAAAATGCATCTGTAGACTAGTTTAGACAGGATATATATCCTTTAAAACAAGAGGTTTATTCTAATTATAGTGAATAATGAATAAAAACATTCTTTGAAAAACACTTCATCGTAAATAAAAATGTAGGCGTTTTATTGTCAAACCTTACAATACTTAACTAATGTTGGTAGATACGACCACTGTTAACAATGACCTATAGAGAGGTGGTGAACAATATATCACAATACTATAACAAAGATTTAAATCTCACAGATCTGTCAATGATTTCAACCGCAAGATTAAAGCATGTGTAGGAATCCTGGGATAGGTCTGCAAGGTTTGATCACTAATTACTACCCGAGGAACACACACTTCAAAAAAATACAAACTCATCAGAGTAACAAAATACAAACTCATCAGAGTAACAAAATACAAACTCATATCAAGAGTTCTACAAAAAATGAATTCTTCAAAACAATATTTAAAAAAGTATCATTTTGGAAAAGTGATGAAGTATGATTTAACTGATACATTTTGGAGAAAAATTACTTGGAAATATATTTTTTAAACTAGTAGCTAGTATATCATAATTTGAGAATTTAATTGTGCTGCTCAATTAAGCATTGATGTTACTATTTTTTAACTTCATAGGGGTATGAAAGAAATTTTGTTAGCAAACTGTGTGCATTCGCGTAGCGGATTCTCACAATAGTTTGCAAACAAAATCTATTTCATACCCCTATGAAGTTAAAAAATAGTTACATCAATGCTTATGATTCATTTTTCAGACTACTAGATAACATAAAGTACGTTTAAACGTAGATTTTTAAAAATTTTCCTATGGATTATTTTTTCTAAATCAATATGCAACGTCGACGTCTCTTTTGTGACGTCATGATTACGTCAGATTTTCGGACCATTCTCGGATTTTCATTGTATGTGAAGAAAAAGAAACTGCCAATCAGAGAGTTGGATTTAGTATGAAAACAAATAAAAATTAATCATTGTAAAATCAGATAAATAAAATTTTATCCTCAAACTTAAATACCAGTATAATATAATCAATTTGATGTCCACATTGTAGAAGGTAAACTGAAAAGTAAACAAACTACTGCCACGTCTAGTGTAGATTGGAAGTTTTATTTATCCAATTGTCGACTTATAATCACAATTTGCCTCTGGTTATTATTGTAAAATTCAGATTGGTAGAGTTCCTAGGTCATTTAAAGTTAATGGTCGTTGGTAATGGTCGTCAGTTCTACAAAATTCTTATCTTTGAATACAGTGAAACATGTCTGATCAAAACTTTTAAAACAGTTTTCTTAGTGGAAGGTTTTGTTTGTATGGGGAATATTTTTAGATTCCAGGGTTTAAGTTGTGTATACCTGTGTTGAACGTGATTGAACCTAACAGTTAAAGGTTTGGAGTAGTGACGTGTTCATTTGTTTAGATTACACAGACTTACTGTGTATCAGTAATACAAACCAGGCCTATATATAGACTAAACAGCTCCCTAAGACTGAAATAAGGATCTTTCTGAAAATTATGTAATTAAAAACCAATCAATTGATTTCTGATTTAACCATGTTACCCAATGTTGTATTGAGTTCAGACCAGTCGGTATTAATATTGTGTTCAGACCAGTCAGTATTGAGTTCAGACCAGTCAGTATTGAGTTCAGACCAGTCATTACGGTCAAATTTTAGCAGACTGGAGATCTGCAGTTAGCTGACTAAACAGATTTGACACAAATCATATACCACATAACACAGTACACTTTAGTCAAATATATCATTATAACGTAAAAATTTGTGTAATTACAGTACAGTTTAAATCTGCAGTGTATAATTAATTCTAATATATATTTCAGTTGACCGTTCAGTTGCATATCTGCAGTACAGGTCAAAGATGAAGGAATCACCTTAGACTCTTCTAATGTTGTTATGATTTAAGATCTGTAGAAATTGTTATATATAAAGTGTAGATAAATCTACATGTATGTAGACTCCAAGGCATCTGATAGCACTGAGTGACCTTGCTTTGTTTTAATATGTAGTATGGTACAGATGCTGATAAGGTTACACACACTGATAACTACATATATGTATCATATTAATACTGTAGTCAACACAATAAGCAGTACGTCACTTGATACCGTAGTCGACACAAAAAGCAGTACGTCTCTTGATACCGTATTCACACAATAAGCAGTACGTCTCCTGATACCGTAGTCGACACAATAAGCAGTATGTCTCCTGATACCATAGTCGACACAATAAACAGTACATCTCCTGATACCGAAGTCGACACAATAAGCAGTACATCTCCATATATCGTATTCACACAAAAAGCAGTACGTCTCCTGATACCTTAGTCAACAGAAAAAGCAGTACATCTCCTGATTCTGAAGTCGACACAATAAGCAGTACGTCTCCTGATACCGTATTCACACAAAAAGCAGTACGTCTCCTGATACCTTAGTCAACGCAATAAGCAGTACGTCTCCTGATACCGTAGTCGACACAAAAAGCAGTACGTCTCCTGATACCTTAGTCAACGCAATAAGCAGTACGTCTCCTGATACCGTAGTCGACACAAAAAGCAGTACGCCTCCTGATACCGTATTCACACAATAAGCAATATGTCTCCTAATACCGTAGTCAAAACAATAAGCTGTACGTTTCCTGATACCCTAGTTGACACAATAAACAGTACATCTCCTGATACTGTAGTCGACACAATAAACAGTACATCTCCTGATAATGTAGTCGACACAATAAGCAGTACGTCTCCTGATACTGTAATTGACACAATAAACATAAGTCTCTTGATACTATAGTCAACACAATAAGCAATACGTCTCCTAATACTGTAGTCGACACAATAAGCAGTACGTCTCCCGATACCGTAGTTGACACAATAAGCAGTATGTCTCCTGACCTCCTTTTTGATGAATCAAGTTTCTCCTCTTAAATTTTAAAAATTTATTTATTATATCCATGATAAAATGCAAAATGAAGCATCCGCTACATATGTAGATCTTTAAATCATTTATTTTGCAAACAGTTTTGTGTGCTACATGTGGTCCAAATCAACACCTCCTCGATTTTCTCCATATTGTTTATCTCTGGTTGGTGATTCAGGGTTGAATACAGTATACTATAGTCTAGAATGAAACTACAGAATGGAGTGCAACTGACCAGACCCCAGGATAAGGCAATTTACATCAAAGCTGATCAATTTTGTTGAATGTACAGTATTTATCTTAACAATATTTTTCCCATAAAAAGTGGTCATATTAATTGAATGAGTTTTCAGGTTGGTCATCATAATCTAGGCTTTAATAAGTCCGCATCATTAATTCATTATACAATACTTATATCCTGTTAACTATAAAGTTAAGATTGATTGAGATTGATTGATATCAATACTTGTCTGGAAACTCAGAAATGTACTGGTCTTTGCTGTTTATGTTATGACTGCAATGCCATTATTGCTCTAGATTGGATTTGAATTTGCTCAGTAACTAAGGTAGTTATCAGATTTAGTGCACCTGTGTCACAGCTGTACAATATGTAATGTTAGTTTTATTTACTGTTATGAATTATTCATGATAACACTAGATTAATAGCCGTGTCTGTCAGTCATGTGGACCCAGATAATGTGTTTAGGATAGCCCACTAGAGACTGTGTACAGGGTACTCCACTAATCAAATCTGCTCCATAATGAGTAAACACAGAACTAGTAGATTACTCCGGCTGGTAGTTATATACCAGTAAATATAGACCCTACCAATACCATTTAGCCTACTTCAACAAGTGTTGTAGGTTACAGACCATAACTAAATAAAACTTTTCTACACTTTAAACATTTAGCAAGCATAATACAATTTGATTAACTGTATGCATTAGTTGGTTTATTTTACATAAACTGATATCTTGGGTGACACTCTCCTATTTTGTATAAATCAATACAACATGTATAACTCTTATTGTCTGTAATATATAGTCACTGTACAGTTTCAGACGTATCAAATAAATATTGCTGTTAATTTGATTTTACATTTCAAGGGGTTTAAATTAACTGAAGAGCTCAAATCTTTGTGTGTGTATAGCTGTGTGGTATTATATAACATACAATTATGTATAGAAATGATTTTTATTACAACCCTATACATCTGTAGCTAACTCCTCGAAAAGTGATTTAAATACCTTTTTAAACATATTGAAATACAAATACCAGTATAAGGCCAAAAAAGCATGTCTGTTGAGGGGGTGGGATGGGGGGGGGGTGGGTTAGGGGTAAAAAATTAGGGTCGGTCGGGTAACCGACATATTATTGTTTTTGGCCTTATAGAATTATTTGTGATATCCTTCCAGAATGTAGATTTCTGCTGTCTTATATACCAGTAGATACCAGTTAATACTGTCATACCTTGTTATGTTATTTCAGACAATAATTAGCACATATATTTTGATTATATATCAACAATCCCACATTTAATAGCAATGCAGATAGATAGTACAGTAAAAAGACCACCTGTTCAATAAGACCATTTCCTTGTGGTTTCTAATGGTGAATTTCAGTTTTAATATTTGACCTGTCACGGGCTGTGAATAGAGCATTGCTTGGCTATGAATTAACACTGTTTTCTGTGCCCCTTGAGTGGTCTTTATAGACAAGTTTGACTGTGTAATTTTAGTAACATTCTGAATTCTTTACTAAACTATGACTTAATTGTTGTTTCAGAAGCGAAAGTGCATTGATGCATGCAGGTTACAGTTTTGTGTACTTTATGGTGAGTGTTACAGTCCTCTGGTCAGACAATGGAATGGTGATCTAAGAGTTCCTATATTACTGTATTTTTCTTTTTTGAATTCTCACAATTTTCAATTTGAACTTATTGGCAGGGATTCACGACTTTCTGTAAATCGTGACAGGACAGCACAATAATGACAACTTCTGACATGATATTCTCATAATTTTGTAATATTGATCTATTGATATGAAAAATAAATGAAATTAGTATGTAAATTTAAATTCTCAATTGAATATACAATTTTCTTCTATTTTGTAGGTATTAAAGTCACACAAATAAGATTTAATGATATGATCAGATCTAAGATAAAAAAAATAAATTGAAAATTTGAGAATTGTTTCTTTTTATTTTGCAGCAAGCATTAATGTCTTTTGAAGAAGAGAAAATAGACGAGGCTGTGAAAGTTCTACAGGAAACAGAGAAAGCATGTGACACTGATTCTGGACTGTTCAAATCACTAAGGAAAAAACTGAGATCAAAGAAAAAGAAAGATGTAAGTTGATAATTCTGTAATAATATGACTGAAGGCAATGCCTTAAAGGGGCAGCCAGATGTTTCAGTAACCATTGATTATGCAATGTTAAAAAGTTCAATTTATGGAAATATCCAAGTCGAACTTTCTGTTGATTTTTTCATAAATTTCACTCTATCCTTGTCCCAATTTGCAAAACCCCCATTGGAGAAGGAAATCCAAATAAGAGAAAGAAGGAATTTTTATTTCCATAACAGATATTCTGTTTTGGGTCAGCTGATTATATTGGAAGGTGGTCTATCACTTGAACACTTGCAAATAAAGAGCAATTGCACTGAGCTTCTACCGTACCATGATTACGTTTGTCGGATCATTGCGGATCAAAGCGTTTGAACCGCTTGATTATATATTGAGCTGACTTCAAAGCATCACATTCACGCTGATAGGATTTTTTAAAGTGGGTAAAAAAATGGTGGCCGCAAACTGAAGCTGTCAGTGTAAAGGATTGAATTTTGAAGATTGTGTTTTTTCTTATATTTTAATGTATGCATTACCTTACAAGTGTTTCGCACTGGGCACAAAGGGCTGCGCCCTTATAATGTAAATGTAAAAACTACAATATTATTAAGGCTAAGAAGTTAATATATTGTCATGGCATTGTATGACCTTGATTATGACCTTTGACCCACAACTCTTCATCCAGAATGTGTCAAAATAGAGCTTCTTTATTCCAACATTGGTTTTATTATACCTACTTAGAAAAAATTAAAAGCTGATATACAAACTTTTGATAATTTATGTTTTCCATTTTTAAGGTATTCAAAGTTTATTTATAAAGTTTTAATTTGTTAAATTGTTTCCAGTCAGAGCAGCAGATAAGCGTTGAGGAGCGTATCCAGCGTCAGGTCGTGGTGGCCGACTCGTTACTGTACCAGTCTATATTGATAATGACGAGTCAGGACATTCCCGGATATATGAAAGGAGGCTGGCATCTCCGGAAAGCCTGGAAAATCTACGAGAAACTCCACAAGGAGGTCGTGTCCCTGCAGGAAAAACAGGCCAAACTTAAACAAAGTCGATCTAAAAATAGTCTTCCCCCGAATGATGTTAACCCCGGTCAGGAGGGACCGTACGATGACAATGAAAATGAACTCCCAGAGGAAGTTCTGTCTCGGCTGTTGGGGGCCGTTAACTTTGGTTTCGGAACATTTCAGTTGTGTATATCCATGGTACCTCCTAAGATTCTAAAATTGATTGAGTTTCTAGGATTTGAGGGAGATCGTGTAGCGGGCCTGGCCGCCTTGGATTATACTAGTCGCAGCAGAGACATGAAGGCTCCCCTAGCAACACTCGGGTTGCTATGGTATCATACAGTATTACGACCATTTTTTGCTTTGGATGGAGCTAATGACTGCAGTGCAGGTATGTATGTCAGAGTAAGGCAGAGAATGAAGTAATATGACAATGGTACGTTCCTATAATAAGGAATCCTTACATATCTCTGAAGGATATAAATTACTTTAAAGAATAGATATAGGGCGAGGAAGTAAAGTTGCTAATTTTGCAAAAAAATTGCAGAAAATTCGACTTTATGTAGATATTGTTTTTTGCTGGCAGTGTGTTATTCACTGTTGTTATATATGATTCACTGGTTGATCTTAATCTTGTTTTACATTGTTCAAAAAGAAAAATTCTAAAAAGGTTCCTAATTTTAAACGTACGTTTTGAGATTTTTCTCATGAAAAAAAATACAGTTAAATTAGAAAATTAGAGTTTTGTGAAATGTTTTCTTGTCTTGAAACCTTTTAATTGTTGTTGTAGGCACAGCAGACGCTGAAGAAATTATTGACAGTAAGGAGCGAGAGTTTGAACATTCCTCTTTGTTCTTGTTCTTCAGAGGACGAATATGTAAATTACGGGTAGGTACTATAGATTACAGGTATGTAAATTACGGGTAGGTACTATAGATTACATGTATGTAAATTACAGGTAGGTACTATAGATTACATGTATGTAAATTACGGGTAGGTACTATAGATTACATGTATGTAAATTAGGGGTAGGTACTATAGATTACATGTATGTAAATTACGGGTAGGTACTATAGATTACATGTATGTAAATTACAGGTAGGTACTATAGATTACATGTATGTAAATTACAGGTAGGTACTATAGATTACATGTATGTAAATTACGGGTAGGTACTATAGATTACATGTATGTAAATTAGGTAGGTACTATAGATTACATGTATGTAAATTACGGGTAGGTACTATAGATTACATGTATGTAAATTACGGGTAGGTACTATAGATTACATGTATGTAAATTACGGGTAGTACTATAGATTATGTTGTAAATTACGGGTAGGTACTATAGATTACATGTATGTAAATTACGGGTAGGTACTATAGATTACATGTATGTAAATTACGGGTAGGTACTATAGATTACATGTATGTAAATTACGGGTAGGTACTATAGATTACATGTATGTAAATTACGGGTAGGTACTATAGATTACATGTATGTAAATTACGGGTAGGTACTATAGATTACATGTATGTAAATTACGGGTAGGTACTATAGATTACATGTATGTAAATTACGGGTAGGTACTATAGATTACATGTATGTAAATTACGGGTAGGTACTATAGATTACATGTATGTAAATTACGGTAGGTCTATAGATTACATGTAGTAAATTAGGTAGGTACTATAGATTACATGTATGTAAATTACGGGTAGGTACTATAGATTACATGTATGTAAATTACGGGTAGGTACTATAGATTACATGTATGTAAATTACGGGTAGGTACTATAGATTACATGTATGTAAATTACGGTAGGTACTATAGATTACATGTATGTAATTACAGGTCTATAGATTACAGTATGTAATTACGGGTAGGTACTATAGATTACATGTATGTAAATTAGGGTAGGTACTATAGATTACATGTATGTAAATTACGGGTAGGTACTATAGATTACATGTATGTAAATTACGGGTAGGTACTATAGATTACATGTATGTAAATTACAGGTAGGTACTATAGATTACATGTATGTAAATTAGTAGGTACTGATTAGTATATAGATTACATGTATGTAATTATAGTACTGTATAATTGTTACATGTTGTAGGTAGGTACTACAGATTACATGTATGTAAATTACGGGTAGGTACTATAGATTACATGTATGTAAATTACGGGTAGTACTATAGATTACATGTATGTAAATTACGGGTATGTACTAAGATTACATGTATGTAAATTACGGGTAGGTACTATAGATTACATGTATGTAAATTACGGTAGGTACTATAGATTACATGTATGTAAATTACGGGTAGGTACTATAGATTACATGTATGTAAATTACGGGTAGGTACTATAGATTACATGTATGTAAATTACGGGTAGGTACTATAGATTACATGTATGTAAATTACGGGTAGGTACTATAGATTACATGTATGTAAATTACGGGTAGGTACTATAGATTACATGTATGTAAATTACGGGTAGGTACTATAGATTACATGTATGTAAATTACGGTTAGGTACTATAGATTACATGCACATAGGGTTTACTAAAACAAAATATTCTTATAATATCTCAGGAATATAAAAAATGCTTAAAGTATGATCAGCAACCTTTATTCTGAGAGATATGGCTCAAAATTTTTAGTGTGCAGAGACAAAGGCTACCAATATTGTTCAAATTAATGACCTTGACCTACATTCAATGTCATAGGTGTCAAGTAGGCTGAATTCTAGAAATTATTTTTTATCAGAAATGGCACCTTTTTTTTATCAAGGGCCTCAGGGAAGTGACATTCAAGGGCTTAAAGCATGCTTGAATAAAGGGTCACAAAGTTTGTTCAAATGAATACCCATGGCAAAATTTTGTCAAAACAGACAAAAAATTTAAACTAATTCTTCTTTATTTCTGAGATTTGATGTAAGGCCTATAACATTCTCTAGTGAAGGAAAACAAAGTTTGTTTATATAATTGACATTGACCTTGACCTTTAGTTCAAATAATAACCTTACTTTCATAAATGGTCATTGAAATAATGAACAAATGATAATGTTTCAATGATATCTTCTCACTATAATTAAGGTGTCCAAAGACCTATTTAATAATACATGACGATCGTAAATGTTTAACCAATTAAAACGACAGATAATTTGGTGAACCAATTAAGATGTCAGATAATTTGGTAACTTGCAAATAGAGAAAAACTCCCGTGACTTGTCTGTTTTATTAACTGTTGATACCAATGTGATTTTATTACAGCGTAAGTCAGACGACGCTTTGACCGTTTACACTCAGGCGTTAGAAGCGGCTGCTGGTCAGAGAGAGATAGAACTCATGTGTCAATACGAAATCGGTAAGTCACGTGTCAGTACGAAATAGGTAAGTCATGTGTCAGTACAAAATAGCTGTAAGTCGTATGTCAGTACGAAATTGGTAAATCATTTGTCAATACGATATAGGAAAGTCATGTGTCAGTACGAAATAGGTAAATCATGTGTCAGTACGAAATAGGTAAGATGTTCAATCTTATTGTTTCAAAATAAAAATTGTATATTTGAACAAAAATTTCAAGATGTTCAATATAAAGTTAATAGGGTCTGTCATCTGTCCGTCTGTCCTTCTGTCTGTAAGGATGGAGCTAAATTTAATATCAACTACAAATGGGATTCGCTGAGGATATAATAACTAACTTTGTTCGGCATTGAAGAAAAAAATTTTTGCAGATGTATAATTATAGAAAATCATTTAATTAGTTCCCATATCTGGTGTAACTAGTTCCCCATATCAGGTGTACAGACATGTTAACCTTACCGATTCAGGCGGAAGTCTACTGCTTTTGAGGCCTACCATAAGGAAATACTAATTTGGCCTTTCAATAAATTTTGTGCTTAAAACTAGTTAGCATCATTTCAAAACAAACACTACTTATAATTGAAATGCTTTTAATGTAAAAAAGGAGTATAGAGTCTGCTAAAAGTCATAAACTTTGCAATTGTAATGGTTGCCATTTTGGAATGGGGGGAATCTAATATAGAGGAACGGATTGGTATAAAATTTCAGGATTTCACTAATTTTTCACTATTTTGTTTGCAGGGGGATTATTTCTCTAGAATATTGGTGTAAATGTAAAAGTATACAATATATTTATTGCCATTTTTCATCATCTAAATGTAATGTAAGCCATTATTTGCATTAAAAAAATGCAAAATGAGCCACCAAGGCATGTGGTGATAATCAAAGTTAAAACATAATTTGTTAACAAAACATGTTTTGAAATTATTTTGCATATTATTGATATTTATATATCACTGACGCCCTGCGAAAAATGCCACGTGTAATATAATGCTACCACTTTTGAGTCAAAAATCTCTTTTTGATGCTGTGAAACAGCTAGCATTCTTAGGGACGCTCGACGAGCCTGTGCACATCAAAACAATGAAACCACTCCGCGATGAAAATTAAAAGTTGTTTTGTTCATTTCACAAAATACTTGATGGTATGAAAAAATAAAACCCCAATATTCAAAACTACAGACATTGAATTTGTACATACATGTAAACCATGGATGGAGTGTTTTAAGTGTTCAGTTGGACTCTATGATATTTTTATTACTCAGAGATCCTTGTTTGAGTCCTTCATTCACAGCATCTATGAGTGGCCTTGGCACTTTGATTGGTCACCTAAGGTTAATTACATGTCTGGGTGTAATCAGTTCCCCATATCTTGTGTATATATAACATTTCTTTTCATATTTTAGGTTGGTGCAATTTGATGAAGCTGAACTACAGAGAATGTCTGAACAACTTCAAACGGTACGGTGATGTTAGATGAATGGGTATATTCTAAAAATTCTTTTAAGTGAGATTAATTTTTGCATATTTTGCAAATGATAATAGATTTTCGATCCATCCTACTTAAAGATACCTGAATCTAAATTGTGACTTTTGAGTTTTGAATTTTATCATTCTTAAGGAAAGCATTAAATTGTTCTATATATTACTAAACTTTGTCTTCATTTCTTTTTGTTGACGTTGGTACCTTGATTTTTTTACAGGTTAAAGGATGAAACTAAGTGGTCCAAATGTTACTATACATACTTAATGGGAGGTAAGTGTAAACAAGCACAACTAATGGTTATACAGACATACTTCAGGGGTGGATATAACGACAGTGATAGTAACCCCTAGAGTATTACGGATTTAAGGGGTGGATATAATGGCAGTGATAGTAAACCCTGGAGTATTAAGGATTCCAGGGGTGGATATGACGGCAGGGATAGCAACTCCTGGAGTATTGAGGATTCCAGGGGTGGATATAATGTCAGTGATAGTAACCCCTGGAGTATTGAGGATGTTTGATAGTGAACTAACTATTAAATACAGCCTTAGTTTCATGATAGAATGGTTTATTCAATATTTACACAGTACAAAAATACAGTTAAACAAAGAAAGTTGTCTTTCTTGAAAATAATAAATAATACTAACATTTATATGAATAAATTTTATTCCTTGTTTTTTTTCATTGAATTTAAGTTACATGTACAACAAATATATTGTTTACCCTGGAAAGTGAATAATAATAAATGATCTCCCTTATAAAGTGTGGCTTTTGAATGATATACAATACTGAGTTGTATTTTCCTCTGTGACAGTGTGTCTGGGTGCTATGGGGGATCTGCCCGCTGCTGAAGAGACGCTGAGGAAAGTACCGGGGCTACTAAAGAAGAAAAACCACCAAATAGAGGCATTCGTTAGTAGAAGGGTAAGAATTATTAAGCAGACTTGTTTATGTATGGGTAAGATTAAGGTCTGAACACAAAGAGCCACAAAAGCATTTGTAATGCGTCGTGCGTCATGCAACATTTTCTGGTGAACGCAATAACTTGAGTAAATATAAACCGAGCTTAATGAAACTTTGTATGTAGACTAACATTGGAAATATCTTGGACGACTTCGAAAATCAGCTTGATTCGACTGTAATTTACGAAGTTATTGCCCTTTGCACTCATAATTATTATTGGACCAATATAAACTGAGCTTAATAAAACTTTGTATGTAGACTAACATTGGAAATATCTCGGACGAGTTCAAAAATCAGCTTGATTTGACAGTAATTTACGAAGTTATTGCCCTTTGCACTCATAATTATTATTGGACCTTGTGAATGCGATAACTTGAGTAAATATATTATATATGAACCGCGCTTAATGAAACTTTGTATGTAGACCTGTGTTCCTGATTCGTGAACTAAAGACATCTAACGTTGGCTAGTAAATAACATAACTAATTTTATCAAATATCAGGTGACTGTTAAGGCCCATGGGCCTCTTGTTAAAATGGTAATGTAAAACCAGATTGATGATTTTGTAGATTCACCAAAGGTTTTAGCTTAACGTTAATTCTACACTTATCACCACCTTCTGAACAATTTAATTAATATAATGAAATGTTAATTTTCATAATGCGAGTCGTCTTATGTTTCCTGCTGTCATCCTTATTACTGCATGTTAGTTGACTATCACTGCACCAGATGGCAAAACAGTGAAATGAATCATCACTGTTAATATAGATTGTACAGGAAATCTTGAATTTGTTTGGTGTTGTGACTCATCTTAAAGCATATTTTCTAATGTTATTATTATTCTTAAGAAACTTTTAAATTTTGTTTCTGATAGGTGGCTTTTAATTGAATTACCAGAAAAATACAATTATATTAAATTTTCAATTTCTTAAAAATTTATAGGCAGAGAAAATAAAAAAGATGACACTGAGCCAGGAATACTGCCGACTTTTAACTTTGGAATTGGTCTTCCTGTGGCATGCACTGCCGACGTGTACCCCTGAGGAACTACAGCCCTACCTCACTGGTATGTATCTGTCTTAACCTCTTTATAGTGACCACCTCACTGGTAGGTACATGTTTTAACCTCTCTATAGTGACAGCCTCACTGGTATGTACCTGTTTAAACCTCACTATAGTGACCACCTCACTGGTACGTACCTGTATTAACCTCACTATAGCGACCACCTCACTGGTATGTATCTGTTTTAACCTCACTATAGTGACCACCTCACTGGTATGTACCTGTCTTAACCTCACTATAGCGACCACCTCACTGGTATGTACCTGTTTTAACCTCCTCTATAGTGACAGCCTCACTGGAAGGTACATGTTTTTAACTTCACTATAGCGACCACCTCACTGGTATGTACCTATCTTAACCTCACTATAGCGACCACCTCACTGGTACGTACCTGTTTTAACCTCACTATAGCGACCACCTCACTGGTATGTACCTGTCTTAACCTCACTATAGCGACCACCTCACTGGTATGTACCTGTTTTAACCTCACTATAGCGACCACCTCACTGGTACGTACCTGTTTTAACCTCACTATAGCGACCACCTCACTGGTACGTACCTGTTTTAACCTCACTATAGCGACCACCTCACTATAGCGACCACTTCACTGGTACGCACCTGTCTTTACAGTCACTATAATGTGGAGACCGCCATCCTCAGGGGGTATAAAAAACAAGTAAGCATGGTGAACTAATCTTTCATGCCTAGGATACCTATAATAAGAAAAAAATTATCTTAAAATCCAAAATACATTTTATCACCAAAATTCAAAATTTATATTATCAGCTTACCTGGCCCAAAGGGCCGGTGAGCTTATGTCATGGCGCGGCGTCCGACTTCCGTCCATCAGTCCATTCGTCAGTCCGTCCGTCAACAATTCCTTTAAATCGCTACTAGTCATAGAGTTCTGCATGGATTGTAACCAAATTTTGCCAGAAACATCCTCAGGGGAAGGGGAACAGAACTTGTATAAATTTTGGCTCTGACCCCCGGGGGCAGGAGGGGCGGGGCCCAATAGGGGTAAAAGAGGTAAATCCTATAATCGCTACTTTTCCTAGAGTTCTGCATGGATTGTAACCAAATTTGGCCAGAAACATCCTTGGGGGAAGGGGAACAGAACTTGTATAAATTTTGGCTCTGACCCCCGGGGGCAGGAGGGGCGGGGCCCAATAGGGGAAATAGAGGTAAATCCTATAAATCGCTACTTGTCCTAGAGTTCTGCATGGATTGTAACCAAATTTCGCCACAAACATCCTTGGGGGAAGGGGAACAGAACTTGTATAAATTTTGGCTCTGACCGCCCGGGGGTAGGAGGGGCGGGCCCAATAGGGGAAATAGAGGTAAATCCTAGAAATCGCTACTTGTCCTAGAGTTCTGCATGGATTGTAACCAAATTTGGCCACAAACATCCTTGGGGGAAGGGGAACAGAACTTGTATAAATTTTGGCTCTGACCCCCCGGGGGCAGGAGGGGCGGGGCCCAATAGGGGTAATAGAGGTAAATCCTATAAATCGCTATTTGTCCTTAAGTTCTGCATGGATTTTAACCAAATTTGGCCAGAAACATCCTTGGGAAAGGGGAACAGAACTTGTATAAAATTTGGCTCTTTTCCTGGGGGCAGGAGGGGCAGGGCCCAATAGGGGAATGAGAGGTAAATCCTAAAAATCGCTACTTGTCCTAGAGTTCTGCATGGATTGTAACCAAATTTGTCCAGAAACATCCTTGGGGTTAACAGAATTCGTATAAATTTTGGCTTTGACCCCCTTGAGCAGAAAGAGTGAGGCCCAATAGGGGAATTAGAGGTAAATATTCAAATTCCTTCAGAAAAGAAACATTGAACTTGTATTCAGAACATTACTTGGCATTACAAACCAGGTGAGCGATACAGGCCCTCTAGGCCTCTTGTTTTGGTAAGTGGAATAATTGTGTAGGCATTCTTTTCCCCTGTGAGTCTTATAACTTGATTCTATTGTAAAAAAATTTATTAGCAGCATGTACATGTACATAGTGCTTTGGGGGAAGAGGAACAGAGTTTGTATAAATTTGGGCTCTGAGCCCCTGGGGGCAGGAGCCCCTGGGGGCAGGAGGGGCAGGTCCCAATAGGGGAAATAAAGGTAAATCATATGAATTGCTACTAGTCCTAGATTCTGCATGGATTGTAACAAAAATTTGGCCAGAAACATCCTTGGGGGAAGGGGAACAGAGTTTGTATAAAATTTGGCTCTCACCCCTAGGGCAGGAGAGGTGGGGCTCAATAAGGGAATTAGAGTTAAATCCTATAAATCGCTACTTATCCCAACTTTCTGCTTTATGCATGAATTAAAACCAGATTTTGCCAAAAGCATCCTCTGGGGAAAGGGGAACAGAGTTTGTAGACATTTTGGCTCTGACCCCCCGGGACAGGAGGGGCAGGGCCCAATAGGGGAAATAGAGGTAAATAACTCATGACCACATACATCCTGTGGGAAGAGTAACAGAATTTGTATAAATTTTGGCTCTGACCCCACGGAGCAGAAAGAATGGGGCCCAATAGGGATATTAGAGGTCAAATTCCTTGAGAAAAGAAACAATGGACCTGTATTCAGAGCATTACTTAGCATTACAAACCAGGTGAGCGATATAGCTCCTCGTGGCCTCTTGTTTAACATACAGAATTTACCTCTATAATAATTTCGCTGAAGTTATTAAATCATAAACAATAATATTCTCTTACAATATCTGTTGTTTACAGTGTGTGACATGCAGACAGATAACAAAAGCTTCCATTTGAAGTGTCTCCTGGAGGGATCGGTGTTTAAGGAGCTTGGGGAGGAGGAACTCGCCATACAGGTAATATACTTAACATCTTTAGGGAAAATTAGGTCAATTTGTGTTCTAGGAAAACTGGATATAAAAACAAATAGCCAATATCAACAAATTTTCATAATTCATGCATTTAGGATTGTTTCCATGACAACTTCACCAATTGTATCAGTGATAAAATCAGTATTTAAAATGTTGCAATTTAATAATTGATGCATTTGGGAGTGTTTTAAACAAAGCTCTTTTAGAAAAGTCTGCCAGAACTGGTGAACTTTGGTGTTCTTTAAAGATGCTCCACCGCCAACAGAGCATAAATGGTATCTATCATTTAAACAATAATTGGTGTTAAAATTGTGTATATATATGTCTAATGAACTAAGAAAAATAATATAAAATAATTGATTTTGCTTTCGGTGCATGCGTAATCAGTACTGCATTCCATATAGGACATAGTGCCACAGAATTTTTTTCCGGATGCAATAAATTATTTTTAATATTTTTATCTTGAAGTAAAATAAGAACCTCAGACTTTTCGATGGTGGTAATGGTGTAAAGTAAGTAACTTTTGTAACTGAAGAAAAATACTAAATCGTCTGGTCCTGTTTTTGATAGAGAAAAAATACCATTCGTCGGCAGTGGAACATCAACTTTAACAACTTTTGTACTGCTTACTTGTCATGTTTCCCTGATGTTTTATTGTCACTAGTGCTTAGAAGAGTCTTTAGCCAGACATCAGGGCATGAAGGACGATCATCACGTAGCAGCATTCGCCAACTATGAGTTGGCCTCCATCTACATCAAAAAACCTCAGGTAGAGTCATTTTCTCCTTTTGTAGAGAAAAAATTGTTAGTTGAAGAAACCCCAGGCAAAGTAGTTGTCTCCTTTTGGTAGCCTATAATTGACCTCCAATAATACAAAAAAGTGAAGAGATTATCTCCCTTTGTAGAATATTAATTTATTACTAATTAAGATGTTTAAATAATTATATAAACAATCATTTTTAATGTTTTATATATAGATGTTGGGAGGAGCAAAATAAGACTTGTGTGATGGTTAAATCTTCTAACCTTGAGTACTTTTATTACAGACTGTGGGGAAAGCCAAATCATTACTCCAGTCTATAAAGGTAAGTTATTGTATAGACTGGAAACAGTCAGTGTGTTTCATACAAGTCCCATCCTGTCATACACTTCTTTACATTCTCATTTCCTAAAATGTTATATTAATTCTGTGGTTCCATACCATTTTTACATGAATTAGAGCTCAAAAGACAGCATGAAAAGTGCTAAAATAAAAGTACTGCTAAAATGATTATTTTTACAGTATTACCGTCCTCCAATACATATGTCAAGATTCTGAAAGTTCATGACTTATGCCATATGAATAATTTTATTGCATTATCACTAATTCATCAGCTGAAATGTTAAACTACTGAATAAGCTTTAAATTGATAATGTTTCATGATTGTCCCAGTGTTGAGAAGTTTATATTTATCAAACTTTCCATCATTTTTCCAGGATACATACAAGGACTATGACTTTGAGAACAGATTAGTGGTCCGCATCAACAACGCTTTACGACAGCTCAAGGAGAACGGCCCCCCAGTCGCATAGTCAAGGAGAATGGTCCCCAGTAGCATAGTCTATGTAATGTCTCTGGAATCCTACTGTTGTCGTAGGGTTCAACCACTGGAACAGAAATGTTTTATTCGAATTCATGAAACCATTAATTTTGGTCAGAAAGATTTTATTAGATTTATGACGGTGAAATGTGTTTTGTTTTTTAACAAACAGTTACTTTTCTCTTCTCATTTCGATATTTCTATGACGACACCTCATCACTCCATCGACATTATCAATATCATTAAAGAATTATATGATAGGGTGACTGTCAGAAGGATACATATGGCTTCTGTACCATGATTGTTGTTAAGTGTTGATGGTACTTTTTTTTTCTCGATCGTTTGTAATGAAATGTGTTATTTTAATGATCAGACAAGATCTTACTAAATATCTTGAGATTGATTGTATTAAATCAGATCATGAAAAAAAAAAACGAACATGAAAATGAGACCAAGTTCAAAACATGTAAAAAGAATTCCATGTCGTTATCTGGTGATATTTTTTTTACATTTACATTTTTCCTCTCTTGACCTGGAATTTTTCACTGACAACTCTGAATTGACATTAATGGGAAAATGATAGACTTTGTTAATAACGATCACAACCTGATTATATAATTGTAGGATATAAGTTTTACTTGTATCCATTGGTTTATCTTTATTTTTGTTTATGAATATTTATAAATAGACAGGTTTCTTTTGTTGTTGGTTGGTTAGCTCATTGTTAAAATACTCATTAATGTATATTTGGAGTGAATAAGATTATATATCATATTCAACATGGTCAATATAATGCGATACATTGGGGCCCTGGTGGCTTGGTAGGAACATTTCCTCCAGTTTGATGTGAGTAATTAAGATTGGTAGTCTCTATCAGTTACTCTAATTTGTTTTTAATCACATTTGTCCTTAATTTACATAAAAATAAAATCAAAACCATGGATTGAAGTTAGAAATCATGATATACCAATAAAGGGAGATGATTATACAAATTCATTTTCATGATTATATAAAATGAGTGGTATTGTAATATTTCTAAATCAAATATATATCTACATGTGATGGAATTTTAAATATGATGATAAGATTTGGATCCCCTTCAAAATAAAAAACCATTAATATGATATAAGAGCATTAGTGTTTCTCCATCTTGTCTTGTCTTTCAGTGTTTTACTTTGATTTGACCCTAACCATGAAACTGTGTACCCTCTTACTCTCTATTTATTTACCTGCAGGCAATTGTAAATCATTTTTCCATGTTCCTTATTTCATTATGCAAGTCATTCAATAAGAGATCATGTAAATGTTGTTTATAAGAACAAGTTTATAGATAACAAATATATTTAAACAGTATTGTCAAAATAGTTTTATTGCTGTTTTTTGAGGGAGATGTTGATTGGTTGAAATCATTATCATATCACCAATGAGATCCATTGTTACATCAAAATTATTTAAACATCTATTTATATGTACGTGATCAAACCTGAAGAAAGTGAAACATTTTCACGAAGTCAAATAATTCTATGATAATGAATATCATAATTTGTTAATATCCATCAATTATTATTATGAGTTTGGTAACTATGGTAACTAACGGATCCGCTACATGCCAACAAAACACCAAAGGCTGATGACAATAACTGGCAGCTCCTGTGGTGTCCACCGCCAGATTTGTCAGCCCACCTGGATATCTGTAGGTTGTAATTTAATTGTAAGTGTACGGTGTATACACAGAGCCTAGTAATATCCACACACCCCCAGGATTCTAATTCTGTCACTTCTACTGTATACCATCTTTCTTTTGTGACTACTGAATTTCACAATTTCGTTTTAACAATTTAAAAAGTATGAGAAGATTATCTTTTGCGGAATTAAAGATAAACGTTTGGCAATTAACTGTGATTGTGAAATTCGCAAAAGTAAAATTAAGTGAAAAATGTTGAAGAATCACACCATTATACATAAAATGTAAAGAGTAACAGAGACTAAATGTGTGTGGATTCTGTCGACAGAATTAGTTGTCTTTGCTCACCTGACATATTTCCTCCACATGAACTGCCATGGATTTATTCTTATCATCCTTTGGTTACATTGAGAACTGTGATAACATTTATATCATTATACACTTTTTATTTATATGTGTTTTGTAGGTTGTGCTATTATCTTTATTAAATGTATATTATCATATCATTGTGTAGGTAGATAAGAGTTATCCTCCTTAGTTTGAGTAAAGTTATCTCCTTTAAATTGTTAGTGTGTAGTTAAATTAGAGTTATTCCCCATAGTTAGATTAGAGTTATTCCCCTTGTCCATGATTATTGACTCCCAATAGTGCTTTTAACAGAGTCTACTTAATGAATGATGTGTTGGTCGAGAATTTGTTTCTTAAACTTCATGTTACTTATTTTCTGTGTGTTGTCCACCATTTTATAGTCCCTACTATAACCATATATGTGGGGGTCAAATGGTGACAAATGGTGATAGTGTCTGACATTTTACCACCAGTTATCTCCCCTAACCCTGTTTTATAGAGGCCTATAATATGTGACAGTGTCATGGATGTATGTCAGAAGAAGATTTTTCTCTATGAACTCCAGCTTTCCTTCTCGACCAAATCTTAGCACCTCCTCAAACTGAAAATAAAATGCATGTATATTTTTGCTTGTATTACAGGTAGTAGAGAACACTGTTAATTGTATGATGCTCATAGAATTTTCAATAGTGAATCTGCTGTTAGTTTTTGACAGATATATGTTCAGTTTAATTAGTAGAAAATATGGAATAAGATATTTTTTAAAAATTATTTTCCATAGTTGCTGCCTTTTTTTTAAAGTATGTACATAATGTTACTATACCTGGGGTTTTTAATGTCAGGCGGTAGCTGGTACTTTTTGCCAGTTAAACCTAGCTGTGGTACAGTTTAATTTGGGCTGCATAGATAGCATACACATGGTATAGAAAAGCACCCCCTGAAATTGCAGTTGTACCCCCTTGCCTGAAATATAATGAAACCCCTGCTATACCGATGATATTGGTACCATAAGAGAATTAGTTCAAGTGTAAACCACTAGATTCAGTACTTTTTAGGGACCAAATATTGATGACAAATTTAAATCCTGGTTATATTACATTATGACAATATTTTCAACTTCTTTTTCAATTTGAATTTGTACACATGATAATTTCTTATTCAATTGACATTTTTGTAGCACATTAATTTTTATTTTTTTATTTTTTCCCCAGGATGATTTTTGACAAGTTTTTAACATGTCAACTTTGTCAATGTTATAAGAACTAGTTGACTGAATTCGATAATTTATAACAAACAACATTCCATCCACAGGCCTTTGACTCTATAGATATAAAGACAACTCTATATATTGTAATACTGTGTCAAGGTCTATAAATCATTCGGCCATATACTAGAGCCAAAAGCCTGTGTTCCAACTGTCTTGTATCTGAAACCTCAGTGGTCAGTCCTCTATGGGAGGCAGTATGAGGTGTAAATGTTGATATTTATAGACAGGGTAAAACTGTGTGATATTGTTGTGCCATTCTTACCAACACAATGCTATAATGTCTCATACTCTCAGAGTAACCTCCCCTCTAATTGTAGATTAAAACATTAGTAGAGTTGCTGTCATGGTGAAAACAGAGTTGTCTGCCTTTATAAAACGTTGTGGATCTGAGGTCATACTTTTATGAGAGAAATTGACATTGGTTTGGGGTTTTTTGGGGTTGTTTTTTTTTTTTTGTCGAAACAAAAGAACTATGTTACACTCAAAAACTATGACAACAAATATTACCAACCCACAATGTCTAATTTCCACTACACTTCTAGTGTAGACTGATTACCTGGGTAACCGATAATTAGGGACAGATAACTCTGTAATATGCTAGTACAAATATGTGTAAAAAGTAGATTGTAGGATCATCATGAAATAGAGATGAAGGCAGTAGCCATGACAACAAAAACAAAGTTTGATGAGCTTAAGAATATAGGTTTTAAGATTATAAATAATATTTCCTTGATGAACTTGATCATGATGTGATTTAAAGTTATATAATAACAACTTACAAACAAAAACTAAAAAGAGTGAATTAGATAGATAGATATGTATGATAAATATTTGTGTCAAAATAAACTGAAGTCTAAAACCAGTACTTGTATCTGTGTTGTAAATAACCATTATTTATGTACAATGTAGATATATTGTCAAACTCACTCTAGAATTTAGTTCCAGTTTGTTATACTTATATACACCATATATCATATTTATATTATACTTCAATGCCAAAGCCATTTACCATATCCTTCTGTTGTACCACGAGAAGCTAATGTCCATACCTAACGTACGAGGTGTGTAATATGTGATCTCAAACATCCATAACTCCTAACCTATCTGGTATTTATGATCATGCTTGGTTTCATTGCTTTGATTTAAGATGAGACATCAGTGGCATAGTGGTTAATGTGACCTATACCATGGCCACCAACCCTCCATGTTTCTACAGTAGGATAGTATGGTATCAGATATAAGAAATGTATTAGGAAATACTTGTATCAGTTTTGAAGATTTGTGATCATAAGCACCACGTAGGCACTGTTGTTTCTTTTGTGTAGGAATTTAAACAAACCAAAACCCACCATATCAGAGGCTTGTAAGAGTTTCACCAATATAGAACATGAGAGTGAGTTGTATGTCGACTGCTGTCAATCGTGTTCAACATTCCATCTTATCATTTTAAAACAAAATATTGCCTCAGTCCATAAAAGGATGGTGCTAGTATGAAACAATATATGAATGATAATTTTATTAAGATTGAAAACTAACAAGATGAAATACTCATCTTATTTTCAGCAGAAAGTTTTTAAATTTTGATGATCAGAAATTTGTTTACACACATAAAAATTCTGATAATCTTGTAGCCTTATTACTTCTGATGCCAAGCAGGATGACAGAGTTATGTCCCTTAGATTAGACTGAAGCTTCTGTAGAGTTTTATATTCGTTTCACACCAAATAATGTGAATACAATTCTAAAATTAGAAACTAAAACTTACATCGCTATAGTCACACAATAATGTGAATACAGTGGTAAAATTAGAAACTAAAACTTACATCGCTATAGTCGCACAATAATGTAGATACAGTGCTGAAATTAGAAACTAAAACTTACATGGCTAAAATCACACAATAAAGCGAATACAATGTTAAAATTAGATCGTGTTATACTATAGACATTACATTAGAAATTAAAAGCACATCCATATAATGATGATGTACATTATGTATCTAGAGTTTATTTGATTAAGACAACATTCACTTGTTAAATGCATCCAATTTTAATCATCATAGACACAACTAAACATCTGTTATATATCGTATGGTTTTCTTATAATTGAAGTTTGATTTACCTTGTGGACCTTTACCTGTTATTAGTCACTGCCTCCATGGGAAATCTCTCAGGCATCAGTATGGACCAAACTTTTCTGTTGTAACAGCAGCAGATTATTTCCATTACACCACAGGAATAATCTAACAATACACAATGTGGTGTCTACCAGGTACAATGTATGCCAATTTCCTACTGTTGGCAGTATAACTAATATACAAATCATTATCCTATTACTTTGACCTTGAATGACTTTGGAGTATGATATATTTTAGATGAATCCTGATGTAAGTGCTCCAAATGTTTATTTGAAGTGCTAGATGAAGTTTTTGTGATAGAATTTTAAGTTCTAGATAATACTGTTATTAGCAGGTTAATAAATCTTCGTATTGTCCCTAGCATTTGTTCGTAATCGTATGTTATTTTAGTTATATCATACAATGTTACCTACTTAGAGACTTCCTTGTTTTGTATTACCTAGGATCTACCTAAATATATATAAAATAAATATACCTAATGGCATGTATTCAGAGAACTTTAGCATGGGTCTCTGTGACTTTTTACCACCAATATCATTGGGGGAAATAAGACTAGCAAAAACAGGAATTCTAGATTAAACAACCAATTCTCATTGATTACAATAGTTTTATTGTTTTGTTTTTTCTATTTCAATATTTTTTTTTTAATTGGCAGGGTTGTATGTTTATAATGATAAGTAAATAGTAGTTTAGGGTTGTAAACAGTACCTGCCAGTCTGTTATGTATGTTTAAGTTTCCTACAATTCTACATTTGTTGCCAATAGTTTTGATTATATACTAAAACTCTATACCTGTATATAAGAACACCTGTCTACAAAGGACAGTTTTGTTCTGTCCTTTCTAGACATGTTTGACTGTATCTAGTACAAAACTTAGTAATCTAACCATCTGTGTGTTTCCTCTGTATAAGCTGGTTCTTTATCCTAATGTAATTCAGTTTGGTTATATCTTTTTCTTGTCTGTCAAATTTCCTACAGAGTGACCTCCCCTGAATAATATGTGTGTGCTGTCTTTAGAAATGTTAGATATGTGTTGATTTGGATGTGAAAATATGATTAAAATAAATTCTTATTCATAATAAATATTTGTTTCTGTTCTTTGGTTTTTTTACAAATGTTTGTTACAGTAAATATAACCTGCCTTAATCATTGCCTCTGTATTAAGACTATATCTGTATGAAGACCACCTGCTAATTAGACCACTTAGGATCACAAATGGCCTATTTCAACGCAATTCAACGTGTGTATTCAATGTAATTCAACCTTCAACCACTTGGCTATAAAGATCATTTTTCTCCCATACTTCACAGGGATATCCCTTGGTTGCTAGGGAAAAGATATCTCTATCTTACACAGGGGGGTGTAAGACAGCTGACACGCGCTAGACAATAATGTGACATCATCAATACATGCGGCATAACTACGGCGCATTGTAGATGACGTCATCAATTTTGACGCAAAATGACGTTCCTGCGATAATGGCGCGATGAAAAAGCTGGAAACCAAGTGGAATTTCATCATTTTTTCAGCTAAGTATGGGAGGAACAGAATCAAACATGAGTCTGTGAAGTGGACAAGGATATCTCAACCCGAGTGAAAGATTTTGGCCGTCAACCCTCAGCAAGCCTCAGGTTGACTGGCCAAAATC
The DNA here is from genome assembly GCF_041381155.1 of Argopecten irradians. NCBI lineage: Eukaryota > Metazoa > Mollusca > Bivalvia > Pectinida > Pectinidae > Argopecten > Argopecten irradians. The sequence continues at coordinate 29,119,804 of NC_091148.1, forward strand.
TTTCACTCAGGTTAAGATATCTCTGTCCACTTACCAACCCATGTATGATTCTATTAGTCTTGGTTCCTTGGGTGGTCTACATAGACAAGTTTGACTGTAATACTGTATTAAATATGACTTTTAAGTCAGAGTGGCCAAGTAGCTATATGACCATGAGTAACATTCTTACCTCTCGGTTTTGAGTTTGAATCCTTGTGGGGCAGTTAACTGGTACTGATCACAGGCCAGGCGTTTTTTTTCTCTGAGTACTCTGGCTTCCTGCACCATGTTTAGGGGTAACAAATATAAATGAGTTACGTTTGTTAGGATCGAAATATGTATAAGTGTATATATATCAAGGTAGCAACTGATATCAAGTGATTGTATTTCATTAAATAGATTACAGAATATGTTGTAACAATACATGTATATTCCATTCTCTATTTGATATAACTATTATATACACCATGCGGCAATTAATGTTCAAGAAAGTATTGAAAATCAATTGGCTTGGCTATAAAGATCATTTTTCTCCCATACTTCACAGGGATATCCCTTGGTTGCTAGGGAAAAGATATCTCTATCTTACACAGGGGGGTGTAAGACAGCTGACACGCGCTAGACAATAATGTGACATCATCAATACATGAGGCATAACTACGGCGCGCATTGTAGATGACGTCATCAATTTTGACGCAAAATGACATTCCTGCGATAATGGCGCGATGAAAAAGCTGGAAACCAAGTGGAATTTCATCATTTTTTCAGCTAAGTATGGGAGGAACAGAATCAAACATGAGTCTGTGAAGTGGACAAGGATATCTCAACCCGAGTGAAAGATTTTGGCCGTCAACCCTCAGCAAGCCTCAGGTTGACTGGCCAAAATCTTTCACTCAGGTTAAGATATCCATGTCCACTTCACCAACCCATGTAAGATTCTATTAGTCTTGGTTCCTTGGGTGGTCTACATAGACAAGTTTGACTGTAATACTGTATTAAATATGACTTTTAAGTCAGAGTGGCCAAGTAGCTATATGACCATGAGTAACATTATTACCTCTCGGTTTTGAGTTTGAATCCTTGTGGGGCAGTTAACTGGTACTGATCACAGGCCAGGCGTTTTTTTTCTCGGAGTACTCTGGCTTCCTGCACCATGTTTAGGGGTAACAAATATAAATGAGTTACGTTTGTTAGGATCGAAATATGTATAAGTGTATATATAATCAAGGTAGCAACTGATATGCAGTGATTGTATTTCATTAAATAGATTACAGAATATGTTGTAACAATACATGTATATTCCATTCTCTATTTGATATAACTATTATATACACTATGCGGAAATTAATGTTCAAGAAAGTATTGAAAATGAATTGGAGAGAAGTTGATATACCACATTCGCCATAATTAGCACCCAGGCGTTTAAAATTGTAACCAATGGGAAGTTTATTAAAGAACCAATTGTACATGTAAATCATAAAGGTTTAATCAATTGGATGGGGACTTATTCCACTCCTTCTCCGGACAAGTGAGGTGCTTATAGGTGAAAAGGAGCTAATCATGGCGAATACGATACTTAAACCTTATAATAATCATAACACCTTGAGCAGGCAAACTATACCATCCAAATTAGAAAGGTATATGTGGGTTGTCAGAATATTGGTTCAAAAATGTTTTTTCTTTAAAAATTAATTAATTCTGCAGCAAATAAATTTTGAAATCTACTTTCCAACCGGTGTTATATCTTTGAAATGTGTTCTAGTGGAATTTATACATACTGTATTTGGCAGTAGAGATTTATACTGTAAAGCTGTACAATCATATAAATTAGCAAGCAATTAACAGTATTTCACTAAATACACTACAGAAAAATTTCTGGCAGAATATAAATAGAATAGAACATGTAAATTATTCTTATTAATCAAATACGTAACATTTGGTAGCGTAATGATTTATAAACAGCCTTTTAAAATATTTAACGAAAGTAATTATACATCAAAATTTAAAAAAAAAAAAAAAAAGAAAAAAAACAGCTGCTGACCCCGACGTGATTTGAACACGCAACCTTCTGATCTGGAGTCAGACGCGCTACCGTTGCGCCACGGAGTCCTGCATATACTCCTTCAGCACTTTTTCAGCTGTATAGATTCATATTGTGAAAACCGGTCTTAAAATAGCAACACCTAAGCTATGCATTTTTTTTGTGTCCATGTATGTAGGTCTACAGGAAATCTATTTACATTTAGTTGGTAATTCTAATGTCTTCATTTCTTTGTTTGTCACAACTATATTTAAATCAACAATGCCAGTCCTAACGTGCACTGCGTACTGTATATGATACGTGGTGTGTACACGCCACGCCCACCTAATTATAACTGTACTTTGAACGTACATGGTGACCAATAATAACAAACTGACCACAGGCCCCGTTGCTACTGTTTATATTATAATATACAGTTTCAGTCTCTGAAAATATATATTATATAGGATATAAACAGTATAGTTACGGGCCCCTGTGAACTGACTGGGACCGATACACTTTGATTGTTATCTGAATCAGTGCCAGCCATGCCCACCTTTACATAGCTTTACACCAAGGACGTATAAATGTAAATCCTTGTTTTACACAAATCCTGTTTTCGCCACGTACATTGTAACAATATCATTATCAGTATTCTCATCCACCAGAGTTACTTCCCTTCCTTTCACTCTGTTAGTTGGTATAGCGATAGCTTGACAGCCGATGTGACCCTAGTCCGCTAAACCTGCCTATATTATTAGACTTTTTTTTTTTTTTAAAAATTGCCTAATATATATTAGGCCAAAAAAAATAAAATGAAAAAAAGCCTAATAATATAGGCAGGTTTAGCGGACTAATGTGACCCGAGAATGTATTTTATCGTATCATACCAGACACGGCGTACATGTACTTTATATATAGGTATGTTTTTGGTCATATGCATACAGAATTGGTTTGAAATTCTATTAGAAATTAGAAGTCCTACAATATAATAATACTATACACATTGTAATATGTTTATCCTGAGGTCTAGATAACAATCTCTGGTTTAGAATTATCGCACAGGGGGTCAGTTCAATGAAAATGGATGTTGGCATACATTTTTTTGGTGGATGGACTGATGAATAAATATGACAGTCTTTTGATTTTTTTTTTTCAGAAAAAAACGAGATTTGATTTTTTTTTCAAATCTCGTATTTTCCGAAAAAAAAATCACAGGGCTGTTAGATATATTCATTAGCCCATCCACCAAATAAAAAATATATATATAACAGCAGCCATTTTCATTGAACTGGCTCCCTGTGGTTTATCGATCAGATCAAATTAGCGTTTATAAATGCAATACGTATATTACATATGGATGTAAATATTAATTTCAGGCCAAGTAGTTTTCAGTATATCTGTTTAAATGGCTTTTTAGTATATGTACACGAATATACATCAGTATAAAGCATATCTAAAATAAAAAATAAAAAATAAAAATTAAATGTCCAAAAAATATTAATTGTCTTACATGGGTTTATTTCCTATTTGCTATTGATTAATTTATTGATAGTTGTCATCCAATCCCTCTTTGTACATCTTTTAATTAAAAAGCAAGGTGAACATCGAAATTCTGTAGGACTCTTTTTTCAGATAGTATAATATCTTAATATTGATTCAAAAAGAGTGCAGAAGGTTGCGTGCTGAGTTAGAGTCTTGCTTATCTTATTATGAAATAATGAACAATAAGTACAATGTACGTAGATAGACCCTCGATTGTTCCTTGCTATCCCCAATGTATGGTCTAAAAGGCGGCTAAATTTGAAATGGTCATGGTAATCATAACATATGCAATCATATATCATACAAAAACAACGTCAGATTTAGCTTAGCAAAAACATTTTATTGATATTTTTCTACAAATATCTATGTATTTTAAAATGCATGGTTTTTTTTTACTATTTCGGTGAAAAACAGACAACATATTTCTAAAATACATATCATTAAGTTATCATTAACTCATCGCAGGGCCTATACACTAAAGGTGAATGTCTGTAACTTGTTAAGCATTGCCTATCCAACGCATCCACTTAGTTAAGTGTGACAAAATAAACACGTTAACTTTAAAGGCCCATTACCTTTCCGGAGCAAAATATAAAGGTTTCTTAAAAAACATTAATAACACCAGAAAATGCATACCGATGATCTAAAATAATGTTACGACACCAAACATATGCAAGATTGCCTGCGTAATATCATCCTCGATACTCCAGGGCTTCCAATCACTTACGATCTCTACACCCCTGGACTATCTCATAGTAAAACTGGAGGCAACAGAATAGAACAGGTAATTTAGTCATTTGATGTACATCAAAAGAGCCGTATAACGGTACACTGTGTGTCTTTGCTGTTAGGCGTCGCTCTCTCTGTAGTCTTCAAAGAAGTCTTTGCTAGCCTGTGATTGGTCAAATGTTTTCCGCTGAGCTGCCTTCAATTTCACTATGAGATAGTCCAGGGGTGTAGAGATCGTAAGTGATCGGAAGCCCTGGAGTATCGAGGATGTAAAATAGAATATCTATAAACTATGGTGGCTGATTACGGCCATCTCGTGTTGTTGTGTTGTCGCCTTGTCGTGTTGTCGCCTTGTCGAGTTGTCGCGGTCTCAAACTGCGACAACCCGAGATTTAACAGTTAAAATGTCGACTTGTCGCGTTTTTGAACCGCGACAAGTCGACAACACGACAAGACGACAAGTCGACAACACGACAAGTCGACATTTCAAACACGCTAATTAGCGCGTACAGAATCTCGTGTTGTCGCGGTAAAATGTCGACTTGTCGTGTTGTCGAGTTGTCGACTTGTCGTGTTGTCGCCTTGTCGTGTTGTCGACTTGTCGTGTTGTCGAGTTGTCGACTTGTCGCCTTCCTGTTACACATGCGCAAATCATATGAAATAGCCACTATCTTTGAATATAGAAAACTGAAGTCAGTGCTTGTGAATATTTGGTGTGTTTGTAATATATTCGATGTACAAAATTGTTTAAAAATCATATTTTCCCCATTGTTAACTCTTTTGAAAAGTATTATACTTAACGGAAATTATAATATTAAATTAAATAAATATTAACAAAACAAAGGATGTTGTCAGAACACAGAACAAAAATGTTTGTATAATGAACAGTGACAGAGACGACAAATGTATATCAACTTAATATTGTAAAATATCCTTTTAAAATATTGTGTTATCAATCGGTTAAGACTTATTATTCAATTTGAAGAATTGAAGAGAACACGGCTGATAAGACGAAATATTATCTATTATTACTAATTACTGTAATAGGTTATGTGTGTAGTACATCAAACAATAACCTTGATTAAGATCTAATAAAGAATTTGATGTAAAACGATTAGAAAAAAAAATCATAAAAACTTTCATTTAGTCCAAAGCGTTATAGAACAGATAAGGTGTTGTGCCCCATCTTTCTGGTAATTAGTTCATGTATTTGATCATCAGCATGCATTACAATGTACATAATGTAAGTATTTTTTTATAGAATTTATATATTGTACAGTTAAACAGTAAGATTTACCCTGGAAAGTTTGAATGTGTAACTCGACTGCAGTAATTCATACAATAGTATACAAATGCTGGAGCATAGATACTTCCAGGGGATATCAATTTAATGGAACTCTGCATGCAAAAGAAAAATACACAATTAGTATTTCTGGGTCTAGAAATTCCTAATACACAAAACATGTGTTCATTTTACGAAGTGAATATCATAATTATATAATAATCTTTCTCAAAACGATCAATTTGTGGTTAAGAGAGGCTCGGCTAATTATGATACATTCAAGTGTAACTGACCTGCGTTAATATGGTCCGAATGCTAAGTCAATAACAGCAACTCAAGTTACATTACGCAAACATTGCGTTCTTCAGGGTGGTGTCCTATGGTCAATGCTTTTTCTTGTAACTAACATGCACATAGATACATATCTAGTACAAAAAATAAGGACCTCAGTTTCGGTTCATATGGTGTTATACCGCCCTGGTATAATTTAAAATAATGACCTCGGGCTACGTACGGCCTGGGTTATTATTTATTCTACCAGGGCGGGATAATAACATATATACAGCCTTATACACTGTACATGTATATCTTATTATCTGCATTGCTTTTATCTTTATATTCAGAAATTCCGTTGTTATTTTCGATACATTTACCATTATTCTCCGTCATTATATCGAGATATTCGATGCATTTTCCTTTATAATATGTAGCTAAAATTAAACTTTATATTCGGTACAATTTCTTTTAATTTTGGACACACTTCTTTATATGATGTGCAACCTTCTTTATATAATGTGCAAACATTTATATGATGAAGATCAAAGCCGGCTTATAATATATGCATAATTTTTCGGCTGCTTTCGTCTTAGTGACAGCACTTTGTATAGTTGTGTAGGATTTTGAAAAGAAAATTATTGCTCTTACCAACGGTAGTAACCTTTTTTGTGAAGACTTACTAGGAATATGATTTTAACCGTTAAAACTACATGTAGATGGACTAATTTCCGTTTGTCTCGGGATCTATCCATTCCTTCTCACTATATATCACCATGTAGATTACGATTTTACCGATTTTTGTATTTAAACTCATAAAACGTCTAAAATGGTCTATACATGACACTCCGATGGGTCCAAATTATTGAATCGCCATCTACATGTAGACAATTAATCCTGTGTCTACATTGGATAATCAGTATAAGAAAAAAATGATTTTGTTTTAATTTTAGATGTGCTACTATTTTGTTAATTCATATTATGAAAATGAAAACAATTAAGAAGCAAATGCTAATTGAATTTTTCGTTTCGGAAAGGTACATGTAGTGGGTCTTTAAAGCATTATATACATGTATGTGCCGTAATTTTCATACTCACGAATCAAGAGCTTTTTGATATTTTATTCACCATCAACCTTTTGAAAATGAAAATGATTTTGACATTACGTATGCGGTCAGGCTATGAAGCCAAGATGTGGTCGACAATTTCATTTAAATTTTTTATAAAATAATAAGAAAATAAAAAAATGATTACTGCAGGTATGCATTCATATTAACATACATAAGACATAAATTCTGACTTGTAAATAATGTTTACAAGGCATCGTACATGGTTTTCTGACCATTTGAATGATTATCACACCTTAAAACAACCTGATGGTTTTCAATAGTTTCCTGAAGAAAAAAATACATGCCCAGTTACGGCACATATAGCTTAACCAATCAATAAATAAAATCGGGTAATTAATAAAACAAAATGTTCCCAGCCGCCATACAACATCTATGATATAGGTACATGTATATATTATCCGAATAGCGTATATTGAACTTTGATTCCTAGGCGTGGCAACATTATAAGATTTTTCAAATATCTACATATATATGTAGATCTGCTACCCTGTTGAGATCAGCCGCTTGATTTTTACACTTTACCTTATCCTAAACATGTTTCCTAACAGGTTTAGTTGAATTCGGACCAGTTGAGAAGATTATGGAATTGTTATGTTTATGGTGATAGAAGACAAATGAAAATGATGTCGATAGGTCACCTGCCTGGGTGACCACCTTGTCCTTAAGGCTTAATAGTCCGAAGGCCCGTTAATCTGAACGTCCGTTAGTCCGAACGACCGTTAGTCCGAACGACCGTTAGTCCTAAGGCCCATTAGTCCGAACGTCTGATAGTCCGATAACCGATATAAATGTACAGGACTCAGTAATAAACTTGCTAAGATATGTGTAACTCTAGATTGACACCATCTTCAGTGACCCACGGATGATGGCACTACTCTACGCTACATTTATCACAAATGTAGCGTAGGGTCATCGACAAAAAGCGAAATGTGACTAATTTTAACAATTGTGAAAAAAAAACATAATCTTGCAATACATGTATGTACATGTAAACGTATCCGATATGAAAGAGTGTATATGTACACTGCAATCCTGGCTATTAGTTTCCCAGAAATTACCATTATGCGAACCATTTTCATCATTGAAAAAGGGGAGAATAAACAAGTAAAAGGGAGAAGAAGGAAACACAAAAACAAGTCGCTAAATACATATTTCATACATGTATGGAGGTTAGAATGGGTGATATATCTCATCCATTCATGCAGCCATGTTATCCCTATGACCATAGGACACCGCCCTGAAGAACGCAATGTTTGCGTAATGTAACTTGAGTTGCTGTTATTGACTTAGCATATTCGGACCATATTAACACAGGTCAATTACACTTGAATGTATCATAATTAGCCAAGCCTCTCTTAACCACAAATTGATCGCTTTGAGAAAGATTATTATATAATTATGATATTCACTTCGTAAAATGAACACATGTTTTGTGTATTAGGAATTTCTAGACCCAGAAATACTAATTGTGTACTTTTCTTTTGCATGCAGAGTTCCATTAAATTGATATCCCCTGGAAGTATCTATGCTCCAGCAATTGTATACTATTGTATGAATTACTGCAGTCGAGTTACACATTCAAACTTTCCAGGGTAAATCTTACTGTTTAACTGTACAATATATAAATTCTATAAAAAATACTTACATTATGTACATTGTAATGCATGCTGATGATCAAAATACATGAACTAATTACCAGAAAGATGGGGCACAACACCTTATCTGTTCTATAACGCTTTGGACTAAATGAAAGTTTTTATGATTTTTTTTCTAATCGTTTTACATCAAATACTTTATTAGCCAATCTATAGACAACTTATCACTTTTTGTGTCACAAACCCTTTAAATCAAGGTTATTGTTTGATGTACTACACACATAACCTAGTACAGTAATTAGTAATAATAGATAATATTTCGTCTTATCAGCCGTGTTCTCTTCAATTCTTCAAATTGAATAATAAGTCTTAACCGATTAATAACACAATATTTTAAAAGGATATTTTGCAATATTAAGTTGATATACATTTGTCGTCTCTGTCACTGTTCATTATACAAACATTTTTGTTCTGTGTTCTGACAACATCCTTTGTTTTGTTAATATTTATTTAATTTAATATTATAATTTCCGTTAAGTATAATACTTTTCAAAAGAGTTAACAATGGGGAAAATATGATTTTTAAACAATTTTGTACATCGAATATATTACAAACACACCAAATATTCACAAGTATGGTGGCATATTTCTGCCATCGAGTTGCCGACATCATATCGGAAGATGTCGACATAAACAGAAAAATATGTCGACTTACCACATGTACATGCCCACATAATGATTCCAAGATAATTATGTAGAAAGTCGGTAACTCGGCGATTAATCGTGTTTATGCTCGGGTGTGACACCGACTTGTCAGTTATCGATGTCGACATCTAAACTAAAAGATGTCGACATCTGGCCATGGTCTTGAAAGTGGAATTCAAAGGCCACCCTTTCATAGGGCACTGTGTATATGCAGCACGGCACCATACAGCAGAGTTCGACGTTGATTTTGTTTATTCAGAAAAAAGTTTTTATTTATTTGATTTCAAAATTAAAAATTGTGATCCTGCATATCCCGGCCATGCAGCTGTAGCCTGCGTGTATGTACACATTGTAACTGTTAGTCCGAGCAGAGGAAGTTAGAGTGCAATTTAAGGACTCTGCTTTGTACAACGAATTTCCATCCTCTTGGCCATAATCATTTATTAATATATATAACCGTGGGTTGAAAAATCGTTTAAAAGCTGTGTGTGTGCTTTGTGGATTAGCATTCGTACCAAGTCCATGTGGTACATACCGTACTATACTATATTACAATGATTTTTTCAAGAATTTCATTTTTTGCGAATCACGAAAAATACCAGTTACGTAATTTAAAAGCCATAAACGTCACAGTACAGATACAAAATACCCATTTGGAAACCAGCTTTACTTGTTAGTTTGCCCTGTCCATATATATACATAAATATTTACATCCCTCGACACACTTAAATAAAGGCACAACGATTTTTTGTTACGGTCTTAATGGCCAGATTCAACATTTGGGCTAAAAATCCTCCCGCGGGACGCGGTTTTAGCTCCAAACTCGGGATATATCTGCATCTATTTTTTGTAGTAAAAACGAAGTAAAAAAAATCACGTGCTTATACCTCATTCATGCCATTGGCCGGAATATACAATTGCATTATGGGTAACTAGTGATCACGTGATTGTGTGTTTACTTCCAAATATGGTGATAGTTTGCTTGCCATTTCTTCGGAGAAATTGATTTATTTGAAAATATTTAGACTCCAAACTGTTATTAATATTGCATGCATATCATTTTGACTTGCACATATGTAATATTTTACTATAAATAATGAACTGAACTGAGTTGTAAAACTGTCATTTCCACGTTTTGTAAATAAATGATATAATACGAATTGACCATTTCAATAGGTCTAACCGTCTAATCTAAGATCAGCGAAGATCGGCTACTCCCGGCTAAATCCGAGAATTCGAAATTTATATTTATATATATCATTACCTGCTTTAGGGTTCAGAACATATACATATAACACAGAGAAAGTAAGATCTTCTTCAAAAGGCCTAATTTTGTATAAATACCAGGTCAGAGAAATCACTCTATTTGGAAGTAAACACACACTCATGTGATCACTAGTTACCCATAATACAATTCCATATTTATTTCGGCCAATGGCATGAATGAGGTAAAATCACGTGACTTGTTTTACTACGTTTGACTACATAGAACGCGTGTTTTGTACCATTATTGGGAAAATCCCCCACGGATCGTGATTTCATTTCCACCATTTGAAACAGAAGGCTTAGAGTAGACGTTGATTGTGAAACATTGATAAATTGAAGATTACATGTTGTGCCATGGCAGATGTCAAAGTTCATGTATACATACTCGACAATTACTTGAAACATCATCTAATTAATTTGTGTTGAAATTATAATTGATGTTGACCAGGAAATGCACCAGGCTAAATTTGGTTGAATAATGCATGGGAGGTGAATTAATCTTAACTTTTCCACTTTGTGGAAAATCCTTCAAAACGGATTTATCTCCCTTGATTAAAATGACAACCCATGTACCTTTGCTATGATATAAAAAAAAATCCTTTTTAAATATTAATCAAATATGTGTATTAATTTAATTTGAAACATGTTTGTTTTGCTGAAAATTTGCAAAAAAATAATATCAATACAAAATATTCATGATCGTTATTTGATTGTTGTTGTTTTTGTACTTGCTGTAAAATGAGAAAAACCGTGTTGTGGAGAAGAAGTTTGTTAAAATTTGAATTGTTTACAAATGGATGAGATTTGAGAATGAGCAGAAGGCAATAAGGATATATACATTTATGTCTAACAGTCACCTGAATTCCGATATGCACAGTTATAAATAATGTTTTGCTTTTAAACAAACAAATAAATATGTCTCAGCCCTGTGACTTGGCACATAGGTCAAGATCATTGATTTGAACAAACTCTGTATCCCTTCATCCCAGCATGCTATGGCCAAATAACATGTCCATGTATGAGGTTCTTGGTTATTAAGAAGATTGTAAATTGTTTACAACAGACACTGGATGATGCCAGCCAAAAGACAATTGCAATAGGTCACACAGGAGGAGATTAATTCAAACACACAACCATATATACTTTATATACTTTTTCTCATAAATCATTACATATAATCCTTGTACACATCCATATCAATGGCGACGCTAACAGGAAATTAATGAATATGCAAAATGGCGTGCGAGCGTTGAAGGGTCGAGATTTTGGTGTTTTGGGGGTCCGGGGATCTCCCCCGGAAAAAAAATATGATTTTGATGATGTTGCGAGCGCCGAATGCGCGAGACTTTGGTGTTCTGGGGGTCCGGGGGTCTCCCCCGCGAAAAATATTACGATTTGGAATGGCCAAGATGAGTTTTACGGTGTATTTTGAGGATTTTAATGCGTTCTTAACGTGGTAATTTTTCGATTTACATTTACCTGCATTTAGAAATTATAATTGTGAATGTCGTCATACCATTATGCAACCCTGCTCGATCTGAACATACGTCTTCACACCATCAGCACATTGTTGTTTAACTAAAAAAATAATGAATTGATTTAATTGTGTTGCTTAGACATATAAACAATTTAATATTTAATATCTTAAGAAGCATTTTGAAATAGTAGAATCCCTTGATGGACATTTTTAGTTTAGTTCATGTGTATTGAATTTTTATTATTAAAGGTTTTGACATTACGTGCTTGAACTTTTAGGAAATGCGCCGCAAAGCGGCAAAATTTTCTAAAATGAAGTACGAAAAATGTGCAGGAGGACCCTTTTCTTCCTACGCCCCTGCAGTTGCACATTTAAAAAGTTTGATGAACTTGGTACCCACTACTGACTGATGTAAATCATGCCAATAAAAGATGGATCTTTTCTCTATTTCTGTATTTTTGTTTACCTTTTTCTTTCCTCTTGGAAATGTTTTATAACATGGGAAAACTAAAAATGAAGTCTATATAGCAGGAATTACAAAACACATAGCCACCTGTCAAACATGCATGTTTTTTTTCTGATTGGTCACCCGAGTTCGGATACAGAATGAAACAAATACATACACTGTATATAAGCACCATATATTGGCCTATCAGGCCCATGAAATCAGCCAGTGATGATATCCATTTAACCTTTTAATATATGAAGAGTATTTGATTCCATTACATATGTTTCCTTTGAAAATTGAGCAAATAATGCTCATAAATGTGTTTCCCTATTTAAACTATGGTAAAGACCCTATCTCCTGGGGAAAATTCCCGAGACCCCAGGGCCATGAAATTCACAATATTGGTAGAGGGCCTTGAGACCTTTCAATCTATGGAGAAACAAAATGATACATTTTCGTACGGAACCTACCGAAGCATAATGAGTTAGGTCCTAGGTCCCAATTTACCAGGCGGGAAGCAGCCATGTAAGCACATAAGCCCGTGTTTCTTAGTATATGTGTACATACATGTACATGTATGTATTAGATTCCCAAAAAGCTAAGTGGGCTATGCGGAAACTTATAACTATTTGTTTGGAAATAATATGGAAAATAAACTATGATATGATAGTATTGCTAACAATTTCAAATGGTGGAAATGAAACCACGATCCGCGGAGGATTTCCCCTATAATGGTACAAAGCACGCGTTCTTTGTAGAAAAACGTAGTAAAACAAGTCACGTGATTATACCTCATTCATGCCATTGGCCGAAATAAATATGGAATTGTATTAGTGGGTAACTAGTGATCACATGAGTGTGTGTTTACTTCCAAATAGAGTGATTTCTCTGACCTGGTATTTACACATAATTTGGCCTTATTTTCTCTGTGATATATATGTATATGTTCTGAACCCTAAAGCAGGTAATAATATATATATAAATATAAATTTAGAATTCTACGAATTTAGCCGGGAGTAGCCGATCTTCGCTGATTTTAGATTAGACGGTTAGACCTATTGAATTGGTCAATTCGTATTATATCATTTATTTACAAAACGTGAAAATGGCAGTTTTACAACTCATTCAGTTCATTATTTATAGTAAAACAGTGCATATGTGCAAGTCAAAATGATATGCATGCAATATTAATAACATTTTGGAGTCTAAATATTTTCAAATAAATCAATTTCTCCGAAGAAATGGCAAGCAAACTATCACCATATTCGGAAGTAAACACAAAATCACGTGATCACTAGTTACCCATAACACAATTGTATATTCCGGCCAATGGCATGAATGAGGTATAAGCACGTGACTTTTTTTTTACTACGTTTGACTACAAAGAACGCATGTTTTTACTACGAAAAATAGATGCAGATGTATCGCGAGTTGGGAGTTTAAAACCGCCTTCCTGGAGGATTTTTAGCCCAAAGGTTGAATCTGACCATTAAGACCGTAACAAAAATTCCTTTATATAAGTGTATCGAGGGATGTAAATATTTATGTATATATATGGACAGGCCAAGCTAACAAGTAAAGCTGGTTTCCCAATGTGTATTGTGTACCTATACTGTGACCTTTATGGCTTTTAAATTAGGTAACTGGTATTTTTCGGGATTCACAAGAAAATACAACATAAAAAAAATCTTTTTTTTTTTTATTTTTTTTTTTCATTCATTCTTTTAATATAGTATAGTACGGTATGTACTACATGGACTTGGTACGAATTCCAATCAACAAAACACACACACAGCTTTGAAACGAATTTCAACCCAAGGTTATATATATATTAATACTTCGTTGTACACTTCCTTAGCTCGGGCTAACAGCTACGTACACGCAGGCTACAGTTTCATGGCCGGGATGTGCAGGATCACAATTTTTTTTTATTTTGAAATCAAATAAATAAAAACTTTAATTAACAAAATCAACGTCGATCTCTGTTGTATGGCTTTTGCTGCATATACACAGTGCTCTATGAAAGGGTGGCCTTTGATTTCCACTTTCAAGACCAGATGTCGACATCTTTTAGTTTAGATGTCGACATCAATAACTGACAAGTCGGTGTCACACCCGAGCATAAACACATAAATCGCCGAGTTACCGACTGTCTACATAAATATCTTGGAATCATTATGTGGGCATGTACATGTGGTAAGTCGACATATTCTTCTGTTTATGTCGACATCTTCCGATATGATGTCGACTTAATGCCTTAACGATGTCGACATTATTAAGTCGTAAGTCGGCAAATCGATGGCAGACATATGCCACCATACACAAGCATTGACTTCAGTTTTCTATATTCAAAGATAGTGGCTATTTCATATGATTTGCGCATGTGTAACAGGAAGGCGACAAGTCGACAACTCGACAACACGACAAGTCGACAACACGACAAGTCGACAACTCGACAACACGACAAGTCGACATTTTACCGCGACAACACGAGATTCTGTACGCGCTAATTAGCGTGTTTGAAATGTCGACTTGTCGTGTTGTCGACTTGTCGTGTTGTCGTGTTGTCGACTTGTCGCGGTTCAAAAACGCGACAAGTCGACATTTTAACTGTTAAATCTCGGGTTGTCGCAGTTTGAGACCGCGACAACTCGACAAGGCGACAACACGACAAGGCGACAACACAACAACACGAGATGGCCGTAATCAGCCACCATAGCAAAACAGAGACAGTCAATTCGCTGTTTTGCCGTTTGGCGCAGTAATAGTCAACTACCGCGCGGTATTTAGGACGACGGCGGGAAACATAATACGACCCGCGTTATGAAAATAAACATTTTATTTATTTTAATCAAATCGTTCAGAAGGTGATGATAAATATAGTATTAACGGTAAGTTAATAATTTTTAGGACTCTACAAAATTATCGATCTTGTTTTACATTCCCATTTTAAAAATTAAAAGCCGTTTCGGAAAGGTAGTGGGCCTTTAATTAATTTGGATATAACAATTCAATCCTGATTGTAACAGTCTTTTTCCTTGGCTTAAAATTACTTTTATCAGCTTATCTAGTTGGCGTTTGTAACGTCGCTTTCGATTGGCTGATGCAGCGACGTAATGATTTCATGGAAAACACAAAACAAAATATATGAAGCTATTCATTAAAAGTTAATCCTAAATGCCAATTCAGCTAATATAAGACTCAAACATTGATATGATGAAACAATGTCACCTGATACCAATTAAACCAATGTCACCTGATACCAGCCGTCTATATTGAACAATCAGGACTTGATACACGATGTCAACTTAAGTATAGGAGATCATTGTTACGATATCAAAACTGTTCTTGAAACATCTCGACGAATTCTGAAAAGTAAACAAATCATGATGGGTGATATAATCTCAGCAGGCCAACGTCAATGGAAAGCCTCAGCGATTACCGAGTATACTCTGGTGAGATTTACATTAATTGTTAGAGAAAAGAAACAACATGAAGAAAAATTGTTATCTCAATCTTGAAATTAACAAAGTGTTTAAAACTATCTATTTAATGAGAAAAAATGCAATGAATATACTTTTTTTGTAATTCTAATACTTATACACCTTGTACTTAAAGATCCTCCACCGCCGACGAATGGTATTTTTTCTCTATCTAAAACAGGGGCAGACGATTTAGTAGTTTCTTCAGTTACAAAAGTTACTTACCTTACACCATTAACACCATTGAAAAGTTCGAGCTTCTAATTTTACTTCAAGATAAAAATATTCAACACATTTAATTGCATCCCGAAAAAATTCCGTGGCACTATATTCCACAGGGACCTGGCACGAAAATTTTTAACCAACAGTACACATATATATATTATAGCATCATATATATATATGTATACTGTTGGTTAAAGATTTTCGTGCCATGTCCCTGTGCTATATTCTATATGGAAAGAAGTACTGAACTATCATGCACCAAAAGCAAAATGAATTATTTTATATTATTTTATTTTAGTTTATAAGACATATTATACATGTATCCGTGATTAAACACCAATTATTGTTTAAATAATTATTATAATTTAGATTCTGCCGGCGGTGAAGCATCTTTAATACAAAAAAAAATAATAAACTCTACTTAATATTTCGTATTGCTAATTATTTTGCCAGGTTTGATTATTCTAAAAGAACCATTTCGTCATTTCTTTGTTACCTCTTACAACCTATACCTTGGTATTTCTACCCTTACCTTCGTAGTTTAGCTTCCCGTCGCTATCACGATCAGCCAGCAGAAACATCTCATTCACTTCAGCTATGTCCATTTTATCACCGGTTTTACACAGAGCCTTTTGGAGCTCATCTGCACTTATTGTACCATTTCCATCTTTATCAAACTTTTTAAAAGCATCCCGAAGTAGTTCCTTTTCATACTCCATAGCAGACATTCGTTGTCTCATCATTTCTTCAAATTCTTCATATTCTATGTTACCATTCCCTAAAACATAGACAAATTAACATGCACTTTGTGGGCTATCTGAGATGGTCAGTTAAAACTGTCTGTCAAGATCACCCGAGGGACAAGGAAACATGGACTCTATAACAACTTTACACTTTAAAAAAATCCTCTGACGTCATCCATTGTGTACAACAGATGTAAAGTTTCACAATCCAATGATGGTCAGGTGGATAGTTTACAACAGATGTAAAGTTTCACTATCCAATGATGGTCAGGTGGATAGTTTACAACAGATGTAAAGTTTCACAATCCAATGATGGTCAGTTGGATAGTTTACAACAGATGTAAAGTTTCACTATCCAATGATGGTCAGGTGGATAGTTTACAACAGATGTAAAGTTTCACTATCCAATGATGGTCAGGTAGATAGTTTACAACAGATGTAAAGTTTCACTATCCAATGATGGTCAGTTGGATAGTTTACAACAGATGTAAAGTTTCACAATCCAATGATGGTCAGGTGGATAGTTTACAACAGATGTAAAGTTTCACAATCCAATGATGGTCAGTTGGATAGTTTACAACAGATGTAAAGTTTCACAATCCAATGATGGTCAGGTAGATAGTTTACAACAGATGTAAAGTTTCACTATCCAATGATGGTCAGGTGGATAGTTTACAACAGATGTAAAGTTTCACAATCCAATGATGGTCAGGTAGATAGTTTACAACAGATGTAAAGTTTCACAATCCAATGATGGTCAGTTGGATAGTTTACAACAGATGTAAAGTTTCACAATCCAATGATGGTCAGTTGGATAGTTTACAACAGATGTAAAGTTTCACAATCCAATGATGGTCAGGTAGATAGTTTACAACAGATGTAAAGTTTCACAATCCAATGATGGTCAGGTAGATAGTTTACAACAGATGTAAAGTTTCACAATCCAATGATGGTCAGGTAGATAGTTTACAACAGATGTAAAGTTTCACAATCCAATGATGGTCAGTTGGATAGTTTACAACAGATGTAAAGTTTCACAATCCAATGATGGTCAGGTAGATAGTTTACAACAGATGTAAAGTTTCACAATCCAATGATGGTCAGGTAGATAGTTTACAACAGATGTAAAGTTTCACAATCCAATGATGGTCAGTTGGATAGTTTACAACAGATGTAAAGTTTCACAATCCAATGATGGTCAGGTGGATAGTTTACAACATATGTAAAGTTTCACAATCCAATGATGGTCAGGTGGATAGTTTACAACAGATGTAAAGTTTCACAATCCAATGATGGTCAGTTGGATAGTTTACAACAGATGTAAAGTTTCTCAATCCAATGATGGTCAGGTGGATAGTTTACAACATATGTTAAGTTTCACAATCCAATGATGGTCAATTGGATAGTTTACAACTGATGTAAAGTTTCACAATCCATTGATGGTCAGTTGGATAGTTTACAACAAATGTAAAGTTTCACAATCCAATAATGGTCAGTTGGATAGTTTACAACTGATGTAAAGTTTCACAATCCAATGATGGTCAGTTGGATAGTTAACAACAGATGTAAAGTTTCACAATCCAATGATGGTCAGTTGGATAGTTTACAACTGATGTAAAGTTTCACAATCCAATGATGGTCAGTTGGATAGTTTACAACTGATGTAAAGTTTCACACAATCCAATGATGGTCAGGTAGATAGTTTACAACAGAAGTAAAGTTTCACAATCCAATGATGGTCAGTTGGATAGTTTACAACAGATGTAAAGTTTCACAATCCAATGATGGTCAGGTAGATAGTTTACAACAGATGTAAAGTTTCACAATCCAATGATGGTCAGGTAGATAGTTTACAACAGATGTAAAGTTTCACAATCCAATGATGGTCAGGTAGATAGTTTACAACAGATGTAAAGTTTCACAATCCAATGATGGTCAGTTGGATAGTTTACAACAGATGTAAAGTTTCACAATCCAATGATGGTCAGGTGGATAGTTTACAACAGATGTAAAGTTTCACAATCCAATGATGGTCAGGTAGATAGTTTACAACAGATGTAAAGTTTCACAATCCAATGATGGTCAGTTGGATAGTTTACAACAGATGTAAAGTTTCACAATCCAATGATGGTCAGTTGGATAGTTTACAACAGATGTAAAGTTTCACAATCCAATGATGGTCAGTTGGATAGTTTACAACAAATGTAAAGTTTCACAATCCAATGATGGTCAGGTAGATAGTTTACAACAGATGTAAAGTTTCACAATCCAATGATGGTCAGTTGGATAGTTTACAACAGATGTAAAGTTTCACAATCCAATGATGGTCAGGTAGATAGTTTACAACAGATGTAAAGTTTCACAATCCAATGATGGTCAGGTAGATAGTTTACAACAGATGTAAAGTTTCACAATCCAATGATGGTCAGGTAGATAGTTTACAACAGATGTAAAGTTTCACAATCCAATGATGGTCAGGTAGATAGTTTACAACAGATGTAAAGTTTCACAATCCAATGATGGTCAGTTGGATAGTTTACAACAGATGTAAAGTTTCACAATCCAATGATGGTCAGTTGGATAGTTTACAACAAATGTAAAGTTTCACAATCCAATGATGGTCAGTTGGATAGTTTACAACTGATGTAAAGTTTCACAATCCAATGATGGTCAGTTGGATAGTTTACAACAGATGTTAATTAAGTTTCACAATCCAATGATGGTCAGGTTGGATAGTTTACAACAGATGTAAAGTTTCACAATACAATGATGGTCAGGTAGATAGTTTACAACAGATGTTAAAAGTTTCACAATCCAATGATGGTCAGGTAGATAGTTTACAACAGAAGTAAAGTTTCACAATCCAATGATGGTCAGTTGGATAGTTTACAACAGATGTAAAGTTTCACAATCCAATGATGGTCAGGTAGATAGTTTACAACAGATGTAAAGTTTCACAATCCAATGATGGTCAGTTGGATAGTTTACAAATCAGATGTAAAGTTTCACAATCAAAATGATGGTCAGTTGGATAGTTTACAACAGATGTAAAGTTTCACAATCCAATGATGGTCAGTTGGATAGTTTACAACAGATGTAAAGTTTCACAATCCAATGATGGTCAGTTGGATAGTTTACAACAGATGTAAAGTTTCACAATCCAATGATGGTCAGTTGGATAGTTTACAACTGATGTAAAGTTTCACAATCCAATGATGGTCAGGTAGATAGTTTACAACAGATGTAAAGTTTCACAATCCAATGATGGTCAGTTGGATAGTTTACAACAGATGTAAAGTTTCACAATCCAATGATGGTCAGTTGGATAGTTTACAACAGATGTAAAGTTTCACAATCCAATGATGGTCAGTTGGATAGTTTACAACAGATGTAAAGTTTCACAATCCAATGATGGTCAGTTGGATAGTTTACAACAGATGTAAAGTTTCACAATCCAATGATGGTCAGGTAGATAGTTTACAACAGATGTAAAGTTTCACAATCCAATGATGGTCAGTTGGATAGTTTACAACAGATGTAAAGTTTCACAATCCAATGATGGTCAGTTGGATAGTTTACAACAGATGTAAAGTTTCACAATCCAATGATGGTCAGTTGGATAGTTTACAACAGATGTAAAGTTTCACAATCCAATGATGGTCAGGTGGATAGTTTACAACAGATGTAAAGTTTCACAATCCAATGATGGTCAGTTGGATAGTTTACAACAGATGTAAAGTTTCACAATCCAATGATGGTCAGTTGGATAGTTTACAACAGATGTAAAGTTTCACAATCCAATGATGGCCAGGTAGATAGTTTACAACAGATGTAAAGTTTCACAATCCAATGATGGTCAGTTGGATAGTTTACAACAGACGTAAAGTTTCACAATCCAATGATGGTCAGGTGGATAGTTTACAACAGATGTAAAGTTTCACAATCCAATGATGGTCAGTTGGATAGTTTACAACTGATGTAATGTTACACAATCAAATGATAGTCAGGTAGATAGTTTACAACAGATGTAAAGTTTCACTATCCAATGATGGTCAGGTGGATAGTTTACAACAAATGTAAAGTTTCACAATCCAATGATGGTCAGGTAGATAGTTTACAACAGACGTAAAGTTTCACAATCAAATGATGTTCAGTTGGATAGTTTACAACAGATGTAAAGTTTCACAATCCAATGATGGTCAGGTAGATAGTTTACAACAGATGTAAAGTTTTACAATCCAATGATGGTCAGTTTGATAGTTTACAACAGATGTAAAGTTTCACAATCAAATGATGGTCAGGTAGATAGTTTACAACAGATGTAAAGTTTCACAATCCAATAATGGTCAGTTGGATAGTTTACAACAGATGTAAAGTTTCACAATCCAATGATGGTCAGTTGGATAGTTTACAACAGATGTAAAGTTTCACAATCCAATGATGGTCAGGTGGATAGTTTACAACAGATGTAAAGTTTCACAATCCAATGATGGTCAGTTGGATAGTTTACAACAGATGTAAAGTTTCACAATCCAATGATGGTCAGTTGGATAGTTTACAACAGATGTAAAGTTTCACAATCCAATGATGGCCAGGTAGATAGTTTACAACAGATGTAAAGTTTCACAATCCAATGATGGTCAGTTGGATAGTTTACAACAGACGTAAAGTTTCACAATCCAATGATGGTCAGGTGGATAGTTTACAACAGATGTAAAGTTTCACAATCCAATGATGGTCAGTTGGATAGTTTACAACTGATGTAATGTTTCACAATCAAATGATAGTCAGGTAGATAGTTTACAACAGATGTAAAGTTTCACTATCCAATGATGGTCAGGTGGATAGTTTACAACAAATGTAAAGTTTCACAATCCAATGATGGTCAGGTAGATAGTTTACAACAGACGTAAAGTTTCACAATCAAATGATGTTCAGTTGGATAGTTTACAACAGATGTAAAGTTTCACAATCCAATGATGGTCAGGTAGATAGTTTACAACAGATGTAAAGTTTTACAATCCAATGATGGTCAGTTTGATAGTTTACAACAGATGTAAAGTTTCACAATCAAATGATGGTCAGTTGGATAGTTTACAACAGATGTAAAGTTTCACAATCCAATGATGGCCAGGTAGATAGTTTACAACAGATGTAAAGTTTCACAATCAAATGATGGCCAGGTAGATAGTTTACAGCAGATGTAAAGTTTACAATCCAAGATGTAATGTTTCACAATCACAATGATGATGGTCAGGTGGATAGTTTACAACAGATGTAAAGTTTCACAATCCAATGATGGTCAGGTTGGATAGTTTACAACAGATGTAAAGTTTCACAATCCAATGATGGTCAGTGGATAGTTTACAACAGATGTAAAGTTTCACAATCCAATGATGGTCAGGTGGATAGTTTACAACAGATGTAAAGTTTCACAATCCAATGATGGTCAGGTAGATAGTTTACAACAGATGTAAAGTTTCACAATCCAATGATGGCCAGGTAGATAGTTTACAACAGATGTAAAGTTTCACAATCCAATGATGGTCAGGTAGATAGTTTACAACAGACGTAAAGTTTCACAATCCAATGATGGTCAGGTAGATAGTTTACAACAGATGTAAAGTTTCACAATCCAATGATGGCCAGGTAGATAGTTTACAACAGATGTAAAGTTTCACAATCCAATGATGGTCAGTTTGTAGATAGTTTACAACAGATGTAAAGTTTCACAATCCAATGATGGTCAGTTGGATAGTTTACAACAGATGTAAAGTTTCACAATCCAATGATAGTCAGTTGGATAGTTTACAACAGATGTAAAGTTTCACAATCCAATGATGGTCAGTTTGGATATGTTTTACAACAGATGTAAAGTTTCACAATCAAATGATCATGTCAGTTGGATAGTTTACAACAGATGTAAAGTTTCACAATCAAATGATGGTCAGTTGGATAGTTTACAACAGATGTAAAGTTTCACAATCCAATGATGGTCAGTTGGATAGTTTACAACAGATGTAAAGTTTCACAATCAATGATGTTCAGTTGGATAGTTTACAACAGATGTAAAGTTTCACAAACATGATGTTCAGTTGGATAGTTTCAACAATGTAAAGTTTCACAATCAAATGATGGTCAGTTGGATAGTTTACAACAGATGTAAAGTTTCACAATCCAATGATGGTCAGTTGGATAGTTTACAACAGATGTAAAGTTTCACAATCCAATGATGGTCAGGTGGATAGTTTACAACATGATGTAAAGTTTCACAATCCAATGATGGTCAGGTTGGATAGTTTACACAGATGTAAAGTTTCACAATCCAGATGGTCAGTTGGATAGTTTACAACAGATGTAATGTTTCACAATCCAAATGATGGTCAGGTAGATAGTTTACAAACAGATAGTACAACAAATGTAAAGTTTCACACAATGATGGTCATGGATAGTTTACAATGATCCAATGATGGTCAGGTTGGTAGTTTAACAACAGAATGTAAAGTTTCACAATCCAATGATGGTCAGTTGGATAGTTTACAACAGATGTAAAGTTTCACAATCCAAATGGTCAGTTGTTTCCAAACTGATGTAAAGTTTCACAATCCAATGATGGTCAGGTAGATAGTTTACAACAGGCGGCGTAAAGTTTCACAATCCAATGATGGTCACTTTTATAGTAGTTTACAACAGATGTAATAGTTTCACTATCCAATGATGGTCAGGTAGATAGTTAACAACAGAAGGTAAATTATCAAATCAAATGATGGTCAGGTAGATAGTTTCTGTTGAACAGCATGTAAAGTATCACAATCCAATGATTCAGGTAATAGTTTACAACAATGTAAAGTTCACAATCAAATGTCCATTTGGATAGTGGTACCAGCTTTTCGAAGATTTACATTACATATACAGTTCCAATAGATGATTGTGTTCAGGGAAAAACTTTACAAAAAAAAAAAAAAATTTGTATAATGTTTTACACATAAATTTTTCACTTTTTATGAAATTAATGTTCTTTTTATTTGTAGAATTAAATTGTTATTTGTTTGAACACCTCGAGTGGTATACCTATGTTTGATACCTTTGAACGAAGTCGAAACTTTAACAAGGTACTTGGCAGCCGTTTGAATTTTGAATGATCATTTACTTGGGAAAATTACATAGAAGTTGTTGTTTGTTTAACTACTTTCTGTATTTTTTTTCTCTATAGAGAGAATTTGAAGTAAAGGTTTCTCCTTGAGTTATATTTGTGAAGCTAGAGGCTGGTCACTTGTTCTTGTACGTTTAGGACCTGGAATTAGCAGACGGATAAGACATTAGGGGACAAGTCACCCTTGACCCATCGAAACTTTAACAAGGTACTTGGCAGCCGTTTGAATTTTGAATGATCACGGGAAAATTACATAGAAGTTGTTGTTTGTTTAACTACTGTATTTTTTTTCTATGGAGAATTTGAAGTAAAGGTTTCTCCTTGAGTTATATTTGAATGAAGCTAGAGGCTGGTCACTTGTTCTTGTACGTAGGACCTGGAATTAGCAGCGATAAGACCAGGGGACAAGTAGAACTGTAACTTCTATTTCACCTTTCTTGTCCTCCTCTGTTAACTCCTTTCCTTCTCGCTTCTTTATCCCCTTCTTCTGTCTTTCTCCTTTGGCAGACATTACTACCTAGTAACACCCTAAAAATGTAGTGAATTGTGTTACAATACTTTGTGATCCCGATGGTATAATATACCTCTCTTTCATATTCACCTATAAGTAATCAAATCAACATTCTGTGATCCCGATGGTATAATATACCTCTCTTTCATATTCACCTATAAGCAATCAAATCAACATTCTGTGATCCCGATGGTATAATATACCTCTCTTTTATATTCACCTATAAGTAATCAACAAATCAACATTCTGTGATCCCGATGGTATAATATACCTCTCTTTCATATTCACCTATAAGTAATCAAATCAACATTCTGTGATCCCGATGGTATAATATACCTCTCTTTTATATTCACCTATAAGTTATCAACAAATCAACATTCTGTGATCCCGATGGTATAATATACCTCTCTTTCATATTCACCTATAAGTAATCAACAAATCAACATTCTGTGATCCCGATGGTATAATATACCTCTCTTTCATATTCACCTATAAGTTATCAACAAATCAACATTCTGTGATCCCGATGGTATAATATACCTCTCTTTCATATTCACCTATAAGTTATCAACAAATCAACATTCTGTGATCCCGATGGTATAATATACCTCTCTTTCATATTCACCTGTAAGTAATCAACATTCTGTGATCCCGATGGTATAATATACCTCTCTTTCATATTCACCTATAAGTAATCAACAATCAACATTCTGTGATCCCGATGGTATAATATACCTCTCTTTCATATTCACCTATAAGTTAATCAACAAATCAACATTCTGTGATCCCGATGGTATAATATACCTCTCTTTCATATTCACCTATAAGTAATCAACAAATCAACATTCTGTGATCCCGATGGTATAATATACCTCTCTTTCATATATTCACCTATAAGTAATCAACAAATCAACATTCTGTGATCCCGATGGTATAATATACCTCTCTTTCATATTCACCTATAAGTAATCAACAAATCAACATTCTGTGATCCCGATGGTATAATATACCTCTCTTTCATATTCACCTATAAGTAATCAACAAATCAACATTCTGTGATCCCGATGGTATAATATACCTCTCTTTCATATTCACCTATAAGTAATCAACAAATCAACATTCTGTGATCCCGATGGTATAATATACCTCTCTTTCATATTCACCTATAAGTAATCAACAAATCAACATTCTGTGATCCCGATGGTATAATATACCTCTCTTTTATATTCACCTAAAATGTAATCAATTGTGTTACAACATTCTGTGATCCCGATGGTATAATATACCTCTCTTTCATATTCACCTATAATTAATCAACAAATCAACATTCTGTGATCCCGATGGTATAATATACCTCTCTTTTATATTCACCTATAAGTAATCAACATTCTGTATATTAATGAATGTACATTCTGTGATCCCGATGGTATAATATACCTCTCTTTCATATTCACCTATAAGTAATCAACATTTTGTGATCCCGATGGTATAATATACCTCCCTTTCAAATTCACCTATAAATAATCAACAAATCAACATTCTGTGATCCCGATGGTATAATATACCTCTCTTTCATATTCACCTATAAGTAATCAACAAATCAACATTCTGTAATGAATGAATGGTAATGCGATACCTCTCTTTCATATTCACCTGTAAGGATTCTGTGTATTAATGAATGTAAGGACGGTTTATAATATTAAAATCGATCTGATAAATAAACATACCAAAATGAAGATACAGTGCTAACAGTTTCACAGATATATACAATTAATGAATATTAAAATATTAACATAAGACAACAGTTACCTGGGTTAGTGTCTCGATCCTGTAAAACCCTCTTTATATTAGGCTACCCTAACACTGTGAAGAGTTAATGACAGACCACGTGGTTGTTTGACTACACTTAACTTTCTATACCTTTGGTACATGTAAGTCGGCACCATGTATATAGAGAAACTCACCATTTAAATACATTGTATATAAATTGTCCTGCCCTGGATTAAAAGTTCAGTAATTCATATATGTACTCTGTGTAATTCTCCCGACCTGTGTTTAACGTTATTTGTGAATCAATACACAAAGGGACACGGGTTAGCTTTCTATGTAAGCCGCGCCAGTATAAGTATATAATGGCATAATTATCAACTCAATACGGA
Organism: Argopecten irradians; assembly: GCF_041381155.1. Taxonomy (NCBI): domain Eukaryota; kingdom Metazoa; phylum Mollusca; class Bivalvia; order Pectinida; family Pectinidae; genus Argopecten; species Argopecten irradians. Next base: position 29,146,526 of record NC_091148.1, read on the forward strand.
GTTCTGGCCTTAACTGTACTGACTCGAGAGTCCTGCTGGCATACATAGATACTCTATAATATGTTTGGAGTGTGTACAAACGGAAATATAACAGATACAGAGTCACATAATTACAAAAACCATACAAAGGGTTGGTTTAACGTGCTATTTAACAGGGTTTAGTCTATTTAATTAGTTGTATTGTGTTTAACGCCCTACTAACATCCAGAGTCATTTAAGGACAGTGTTTGATATGTTTAACGTATGACTGTCTGAAGTGGTATTTCCGCGGGAGTGGTATTTTCGCGGTAGCTGTATAATAGTGGGAGTAGTATTTTCGCGGGAGTGGCATACAATTTCCGCGGCAGAGGTATTTTAGTGGGAGTGGTATTTTCGCGGCTATTTTCGTTGGTCATCATCAGGATCGCTATATTTTAGTATCATTAGGTCTGTTTGAAGTCAAATCTCGAAATTTCTTATCGTTAAAATTCAATTTTCAGGTGTTAGATTCAAATCGCGAAAATACGTGTAGACTACTAAACTAATATGAGGTGATGTTTCGATTTGTTTAAAGTTAATATAATATTACGAGGACATGTAAATATTGGTTTACACAATGATGAACCTTGCATTTCCAGTCAACGGCATAATGAGCTGCAACTAACGCAATATAAATGTCTGGTGTGAAATCTGCTGAGATATGTACGTTTATAATAATGTCAAGTATGAAACCCACTGAGATGCGTACGTTTTTAATGATGTTCAGTGTGAAACCCACTGAGATATGTGCATTTACAACTAATACTGTCCGGTGTGAAAAGCACTGAGATACGTACGTTTATAATAAAGTCTGGTGTGAAACCCACTGAGATACGTACGTTTTTAAGGATGTTCGGTGTGAAAACCTATGAGATATATGCGTTTACAACTAATAATGTCCTGTGCGAAAACCACCGAGATACGTACGTTTATAATGATGTGCGGTGTGAAAACCACTGAGATACGTACGTTTATAATGATGTGCGGTGTTAAACACACGGAGATATGTACGTTTATAATAATGTTAAGCGTGAAACCCACTGAGATATGTGCGTTAATATTAATGTCTGTTGTGAAAACAACTGAGATACGTACGTTTATAAAGATGTGCGGTGTTAAATCCACTGAGATACGTACGTTTATAATAATGTGCGGTGTGAAAACCACTGAGATACGTACGTTTATAATGATGTGCGGTGTGAAAACCACTGAGATACGTACGTTTATAATGATGTGCGGTGTTAAACACACGGAGATACGTACGTTTATAATGATGTGCGATGTTAAACCCACGGAGATACGTACGTTTTTAATGATGTTCGGTGTGAAAACAACTGAGATATATACGTTTATAATGATGTGCGGTGTTAAACACACGGAGATACGTACGTTTATAATGATGTGCGATGTTAAACCCACGGAGATACGTACGTTTTTAATGATGTTCGGTGTGAAAACAACTGAGATATATACGTTTATAATGATGTGCGGTGTTAAACACACGGAGATATGTACGTTTTTAATGATGTCTGGTGTGAAAACCACTGAGATACGTACGTTTACAAATAATAATGTCCGGTGTAAAAACCACTGAGATACGCACGTTTACAACTAATAATGTCCGGTGTAAAAACCACGGAGATACGTACATTTATAATGATGTGCGGTGTGAAAACCACTGAGATACGTACGTTTATAATGATGTGCCGTGTGAAACCCACTGAGATATGTGCATTTACAACTAATACTGTCCGGTGTGAAAAGCACTGAGATACGTACGTTTATAATGATGTGCGGTGTGAAACCCACTGAGATATGTACGTTTACAACTAATATTGTCCGGTTCGAAAACCACTGAGATACGTACGTTTATATCAATGTCCAGTGTGAAACCCACTGAGATACGTACTTTCAATAATTCTCACGAAGCTAACTGTTGTGTTGTTGTATAAATGACGTAGAGACACTGGTAAACTGTATAACTGTATTCAATTGGCATGGTAAACAAAACACGTTAGTACACAGCAGCCATCTTGGCAGGTAACCCCGAAGCGAGGCTTCGCTATAGTCTGTATCAATAAAGCGCTTATAGTATAACTATAGTCCGTTTCATATAATGTAGCTCTAGTACATATATCTATGTATAACTCTACATCTCCCTTTCTAGGTATAGTAAGAGTAACTTAATTCTACATAAGAAATTATCTCAACATTTGACTAGATAATAATATCACGATATTAAACTATCGATATCTATGGAACACAGAGTAAACTGAAAACACAATTCACAAGCTGCTTGCTTGAGTATTAAATCTGAAAATTTAGCACAGTTCTCGCGAACCTATAATTCACAAGTCCATCCTCTTTGGAGCAACTGAGGCTCTACCTGAGCGTGTGACAGTAACGTCACTCCTAGACCCTATCTCTAGATCTGAACCTTTACTGACAGTTAGATTTGAATTAGTTTTTGACCTAGGAGACCCAGTTGACCTAGATGTCTTAACTGGGGAATTGTTCACAGTTTGTCCATTTGGTTCTTTCACATTACACGTTGGGACGTCTCCACATCCACTGGTATGGCCCTGCAGGTAGGGCGTTAGAATTGTACTTGCTGCCCCTATTGCATGATCGTAAAAGGCGACTAAATTTAGGATCTTATCTTTTCTCTTCTTCCTAACTGACTTTATTTTTCCTAATGCCTCCCTTGGCACCACCTCACTTTTGGCCTTGAGTTGAGCGTTCGCCCATGTGAGGAAGGCTCTGGGTTCTGTCCCCTGGCCGAGACACACCAAAGTCTATAAAAGTGGTAGTTTCTGCTCCTGCTTGGCGCTCAGCATACAAGGAGTGGGACGACTGGTTCGCCTGTTGTCAGTATAATGTGACCGGGTGGGGTGTGTTGCTTGGTGTCTTCGGCGGCATGCTTCAGTGATATAGCACTATAAAAAGGGCAACCGTTCCACTATACAAGAAGACACAACACGAACATACCGCAGTCTCCCAAAACACGCACCTCGCACAACATGCACGCAATACACGCATACATGGGAGGCCGTCCTTACATGACCATAGCTGTTAATAGGACGTTAATTAATCAAACAAACAAACAAACTACATCTCCATATCCACTGGTATGGGGAATATCTGGACTCATAGCTGGAGCTTGGACCAGCTGTCTCCTGTTTCGTCGAATCTTTCCTGATGATGTGCTGACAGAGTATGAGCGACCATTCAGTGATTTGGCGATAGTACCACTGAACCCACCACCGGGACCTTTTACCCACACTGTATCCCCGGGATGTAACTCTGAGCGTCGAACTGCACGGTGTGAACTATCGAAGTAGAGTTTTTGAGATGTTCGATTAACCTGTTCTTGGTCACGAATGAATTCTAGGTCTGGCCACTTAGGAGAGAGATTTGTTGGACTCTCCGGAAGTGTTGTACGTAGTTTCCGGCCCATTAGTAGTTCCGAAGGACTGTAACCGTTCCGTAGCGGTGTAGCACGGTAAGCTAGTAGAGCTAAGTATGGATCTTGAGAGCCACTAAGTAGTCTTTTAACTGTCTGTACCGCTCTCTCAGCTTCACCATTCCCTTGTGGGTAATGGGGGCTACTCGTCGAGTGTTTGAACCCGTAATCTCGTGCAAATTTCTGGAATGTTGAACTCGCATATTGCGGGCCGTTGTCCGATATCAAGGTATCTGGTATTCCATGACGCGCGAATATCGACTTGAGGTGACCAATTATCGCTTCTGAAGTTGTGGAATTAAGCTTAGCGATCTCGATGTATCTAGAAAAGTAGTCGATCACTAGTAGATAGTTGACTCCTTTCCAGTAGAACAGATCAGACCCCAATTTTTCCCAAGGACGATCTGGGAATTCAGTAGGCATAAGAGGCTCTGGTTTCTCCACTCTATGCTTTATACACGACGGACAGTTTTTCACAACATCCTCAATTTCGCGACTGAGGCCAGGCCACCATACAGAATTTTTGGCTCGCTCGCGACACTTAACGATCCCCTGGTGTCCCTCATGTAGTTTCTGTAAGATTTCAGCTCTCATAGATGTAGGGATGACGAGTCGACTTCCTCGCATAAGTAAGCCATGGCATACGGAAAGTTCCTCCTTTAATTGCCAATATGGCCTAGTAGAGACTGTGATTGTCGGGTTTTCGTACCCTGGCCATCCATCCTGACAATAGTCCATGACGATTTTACAGATGGTATCCTCCTGTAATTTTACACGGATCTCACTCAGGCGATCCTCTGTAGCTGGAAGTTCGTCCATTACGGCGTCAACGAAGGCTTCAACTTCGTTTTGAAATTCCTCCTCCATCTGTCCTCGTTGATTTGAAGGGGCTCTGGAGAGCGCGTCGGCTGTATACAGAAATTTACCAGGTACATGAGTGATGCTATAATCGTATCGCATTAGGCGCATCCTAAATCTCTGGACCCTTGGGGGTAGTTCCGATATAGCCTTAGTTCCTAACAGTGAGACTAGAGGCTTGTGATCTGTTTCAATGTGAAAATGTATACCTGTGATCAAGTCTGAGGACTTCTCACACATCCATGTCACAGCTAGTGCTTCCTTTTCTAGCTGTGCATACCTCTGCTCTGTGGCACTCATTGATCGCGATGCGTATCCAATAGGCCTCCAGGCGTCCTCTCTACTGTCCTTAGGACGTTGTAGTATAACTCCACCTATACCATAGGACGAGGCGTCTGCGGAGATCTTTGTAATCGCTGTTGGGTCATATAGTGACAGCACCTCCGTAGAACTGAGTTCTTGCTTTATGAGTTCAAATGCGCGTGCTTGAGGTGTGTCCCATGTCCACGCGTTGTCCTTTTGTAGTAAGTCACGTATCGGTTTTGAGCTCTCTGCAATATTTGGTGAAAACCTCCCCAGCTGGTTGACCATACCCATAAATCTCCTGACTTCTGTTACATTAGTAGGGGCTTCGAAATCAAGTATGGCTTTGACCTTTGCAGGGTCAGGTCGTATCCCTGTCTCATCTATAACATGTCCGACAAATGTGACACTTTTCTTTGAGAACTCACATTTCTCACCGTTTAGTGTGATCCCTGCTTTCTCCACCTTTTGCAGAACTGTGTCCAATCGCTCATCATGCTCCTCCTGGGATGCTCCAAATATCAGTACATCATCCATCTGACAAACAACACCTGGTACATTGTCGAGTAAGTTACACATTCTTCGTTGAAAGTGTTCGGGTGCTGATGAAATGCCAAAGGGTAGGCGATTAAAACAGTAACGCCCAAAGGGAGTTATGAAAGTTGTCAACAATCTTGAGGATTGTTCTAATGGAATCTGCCAAAATCCAGAGTTCGCGTCGATTTTTGAGAAAACCTTGGCTCCTGTCAATCTATGCAGAGTCTGTTCCACACTTGGAAGTTGTAGGCGCTCCCTGCAGACAGATTTGTTTAACTGTGTCAGGTCAACACATATACGTACAGTTCCATCTTTTTTGGGTACCACCACCATACCTGAACACCAATCTGTTGGTTCCTCAATAGGGGAGATAACCCCTAAGCCCTCCATCCTAGCAAGTTCATCCTTGACCTTGTCTAATAGTGGCAATGCTACTCGTCTAGGTGAGGTGAGAGCAAATGGTGTGGCATCATCGCTGAGTTTTATCGTATAATCTCCTTTGATTTTCCCCAGGCCCTCAAACAGTTTCGGATATTTTCCCTTGATATCCTCGGTCGACTGTACTGAATCCACCGTTTTCATGAGTTTGAGCTTTTCAATTGCTGGCCTGCCCAATAATGGTGTATTTAATGTTTTGATAACATAAATTTCTGTCTCTGCACAAGATCCCTTCTCTGTCTTTAATACACTAGAGAATTTTCCTAAAATCTTTAGGCGGTTCTGACCTGGACCTTGCAAAATCCTTGTTGAGCATTGTAATTTCTGACCTGTTTTCTGAAAAATGTTCTCTGGTATCACTGTAACATCCGCTCCAGTGTCAATCTTAAATCTGACTGGTGTATCTGTCTGTCCAGTCTGTAGTACCAAGTCTATGGTCCAAGGCAAGTGTTCCTGAGATTCCTCACTCTCGACAGCTCCTAAAAAGCTATTTGTGTGTATTTCACCAACTGTTGTGCGACATTTCTTTGCATAGTGTCCCCTTTTGTGACATTTCCGACATTCTGCATCCCTAGCTGGACAATTTTCCTTTCTATGTTTGAATCCACATTTGTGACATTCAGGATACTTAGTATTATCATAGGACTTCCGGTTTTCCGTTGACTTCCGGTTTTCCGTTGACTTCCGGTTCTCTAATGACTTCCGGTTTCCAAATATTTTGTGCTTAGGGCCTTTCTTGACCACTGCATCAACACTGCTACCTGACTGACTGCTACTAGAAGTTATCTCTTTGTCTCTGACCACGGCCTGCTGTTTCTTAACTGCTTCAGATTGTCGTACCTGATTCACAGCTTTTTCCAGTGTAAGTGTAGCATCGAGCTGGAGTTTCTCTGATAAACGACTGTCGCGAATGCCAACGACTATCCTATCGCGTATCATTTCAGATTTCAACTCTCCATACTCACAGTGTTCAACGAGTGCATATAATGCCATGATAAAGTTCTCTGCTGACTCACCTTCATTCTGCCTTCTGTGATTAAATCTAGCTCTTTCGAAAATCGTATTTCGTCGCGTTATGAAGTAGTTATCGAACTTCTCTACAACCTTGTCATAAGTTTTGGAATCCTCATCAGACAGTCCGAATGATTTAATGATATCTTCGGCCTCACCTCCCATTGCGTAGATAAACGTATTAACTTGGACGGGGCCTTCCTTAGCTCCTAGTCCTGCCGCTATCCTAAACCGTTCAAACCGTTTCAGCCATTTGGGCCATTCATCGGGTTTCGCGAACGTAAAATTCTCTGGGGGTTGTACTTGATATGTTGCCATTTCAACGATATTCTGATTAGTTTCCTCTGTTTCAGATATATTATCTTCTGATACCTCAACGATCGGTTCTACAGCTATTTGTTCTGCTACCTCAACATTAGGTTCAAATAATACATCAGAGTTCAAATCTGGGTCGTTATTTCCGACTCCAAATGACATGAGGTTGATACTGAGCTAAACCACGTGGCGAGACGTTCCGTGAGACAGTCACATTAGTTTTAGTCTATATTTCATTATTTCACTGCGGTGACAACCTCTTACCGCTATTCCAATGAAGACCACGTTCTGACACCATGTTGTGTTGTTGTATAAATGACGTAGAGACACTGGTAAACTGTATAACTGTATTCAATTGGCATGGTAAACAAAACACGTTAGTACACAGCAGCCATCTTGGCAGGTAACCCCGAAGCGAGGCTTCGCTATAGTCTGTATCAATAAAGCGCTTATAGTATAACTATAGTCCGTTTCATATAATGTAGCTCTAGTACATATATCTATGTATAACTCTACAGCTACAAAAATGTCAGATATGTAGGTTTATAATGATGTGCAGTGTGGAACCCACTCAGATACTTACGTTTATAATGATGTGTGGTGTGAAACCCACGGAGATATGTACTTTTACAACCAATAATGTCCGGTGCGAAATCCACCGAGATACGTACGTTTATAATAATGTCCAGTGTGAAAACCACTGAGATACGTACGTTTATAATGATGTGCGGTGTGAAAACCACTGAGATACGTACGTTTATAATGATGTGCGGTGTGAAACCCACTGAGATACGTACGTTTATAATGATGTGCGGTGTGAAACCCACTGAGATACGTACGTTTATAATGATGTGCGGTGTGAAACCCACTGAGATACGTACGTTTATAATGATGTGCGGTGTGAAACCCACTGAGATATGTACGTTATAATGATATTTTCACGATAACAAAATACAATCAACAAAACAATAATATATCTATAATTTAATATACAATTGTTAAAATGGAACAAAAGGAACTAATTATAGATTACATAGAATCAATAAGAATTTATTTCACTCATGTTAATTATTGTTTTAAAGTTACAAAAGACACGAGCTTTAGCTTTAGTTATTTTTTTAAAGTTACAAAAGACACGAGAGGAAATTGAATTCAAAATCCAATAGTTACGAGTCGTGTGAACTGTTTCTACCACAATATTTTTAGCGATGTTAAAATAATTTGTTGAACGCAAATCTGCTTGCTTTCGTATGCAAAATAGGCGTACTGATATGACCCATATTGAAAAAAGCTAATTAATATTCAAAAATGCATTTTTATGAATATTTTGTCATCATCAAATTTATTTCATTAATACTATCGCTATTTGTTTAAATAAAGATAATGTTACATCAGTCTATGAAATCATAATGAGCCATTGCTATCAAATCCAAAACAAAATCAATCGCGGACTTAATGTGCGCAAACAAAGTGCACTAGTTCAAAATTCAATTTTCCCACCAATCAAAATTCCGAAAGGTGATATTCCACCAGTGGAATATAAATATATTTATCCAACACCCAGTACATTCAATGGCCTGGGAGTGGAATAACACGACGTAATGTGATAAGAAAACATGTATAGGAAACTATTACCAATTATCATTAATAGCGACATAAGGATATACTAAAATATACACATGCTAGAATTAGTAAAAAACTAAATAAAATTATAGACAAATAACCACATAAAGACATACTAAAATATTTGCTAGAATTCGTAAAAAAAATAATCGTACAGTCATATTCACACGTATTTCCATTTTAATTTACGTTACTTTTTGCGTTTTAACTGCTCCAATCTCTGGTGTCATCTGGAGTTTCATCTAGTTGACCTATCTGAAGAAGTGTTCCGTCCATTTTTGCAGGATTGTTTTTCCTACGTCTTAATTCGGGACAGGCGTTGAACCCGGAACAAGTGAATTCACCGCTATTGTAATAATGGCTTTGAAACAATATGCTTCATTTCATGTTCTATGACTTTGATCACGTCGTTTGCTATAGAATCAGTATCTATTCTCTCTGTTGCCGACATATCATCAGTCATATTTTGTGAAAAATGTAGGATTGACGGTCTCACCATACCGCCAATCATATCATTTTACAAATGTATTTCTCTCTTCATAGCGTCATTTATTCTCTGTGCCAAATGTATCTCTATCTTCATGACGTCGTTCTTTCTCTGTGCCATATGCATCTCTCTCGTCACGCCGTCATTCATTCTTTGTGCCAAATACATCTCTCTCGTCACACCGTCATTCGTTCTTTGTACCAAATACATCTCTCTCGTCACACCGTCATTCGTTCTTTGTGCCAAATGCATCTCTCTCGTCATAACGTCATCCATTTTCTGTGCCAAATGCATATCTCTTATCATAACGTCATTCATTCTCGGTTGGAGCTGTTTGTCACTCGATATATCGTCGTTAGGTGGTTCTCTTCATGACACAGAAGTTGTTGTTATGTTACGTGTTGTCTGGACCATTATTCTGGGTCTGAATGTTCTCCAGGTCGCCATGGTGACAGATCGTCTCCATGGTGTTGTAGCACTGAGTGAAGTTTTAGGGATTTTCAGTAATGACAGCATTTTGTATCGGTGATAATTATTTGGTTTAAGTTCAATCTGTAAAATACAAAGAATAAGGATATTATACTGTTCATGTAACACACTTTGATATCAGGAAGACAAAAATAGTAAAGCAGCCCTTTAATATTGGAGTACACATGATAAACCGATTCATTGTGTCGTCTAAATAAAAACAGTCTAACGAACAATGCATCAATCTTATCTTAAATTGATGAAGATGTTGGTCGACTCAGTATAAACTCACTACAGATTTACATCATTACAATTATAAAAGTAAATAAAAGAATTTTACACATCTTGTTGTTTCCTAGCTCTCACTACATCTTCTATAGCGTCTTGCTTAACGCATCAATAAACAAAGCATTGTAATGGGTTTCTTGCCTTAGTGGTGTGTAGCCTCTATGTGGTCATGTAGAACTCAACGTTGTATTGGAGTATGATGGGCTTATTTGGGTTATTTGGATATTTTTATCCTAGTTTTTACAGATGATAGTTTATACCTCACGGTTTAGTATAGAAATGGTATAATTAGTTGTTTATCGTAATATTAATAACTTTAAATAAAACAGAGCGTCTCTCTAAGAAATAACCATGTAAGTAGGGCGTTAGAGTTGTATCTGCTGCTCCTATTACATGCTAGTAGAGGCGACTAAACTTTCCAACAATCGTCCTTCAGAGGGAGAATACATATATAGTTTAAACACTACAAATATCCCTTTTGCAAATGTAAAAATGAAGGTAAAATCCATCTTGAACTTATAGATATGAAATCTTTGTAATTTTGTAAAATTGTAAATGAGAAATTTGTACTGTTTGGACTAAATATAAGATATCATCTTTTCTCTTCTTTATAACTTCCTTTATTCCTTTTAAAGTGAATAGTCGGGCAAAGAAAACCAGTCTTAATGCGTTCATTGGCCTTCCAAAAGTTCTCACATATTAATACGACGGTCAAGTTCTGCTTAATTTCCCAGTTCTGACCATTAAAGTAAAGAAAAGTTGAAAGCATTGAAAGCGAGGCTGCGTGGAAATGTAACCACGGACATAGTGAGCCGGGAGGACGTTTTAGAATTTCCATACTTTAAATTAATTTCTTCGTACGCAGACAGATTTTGACGAGAGATTTTATTTTTCCATTTCATAAGAAATTATACTGGATACATTCACACCATTTTTACCGACTTTAGCCATCCTTGCCCGACTGTTCACTTTAAAGTCTCCCTTGGCACTTTTCTTGCTCACTTCTGGCCTTCGATTGAGCGCTCGCCACTGTGAGGAGGGATCTGGGTTCTGCCCCATGTTCGAAAATCGCCATAACCAATAAAAGTGATAGTTTCTGTTCCAATATAGCTCTTAGTATAAAGGGAATGGGACGACTGGTTCGACCGTTTTCAGTATTATGTGGTCGGATGGGGTGTGGCAGTATGCTTCAGTGGGTAAAGGGCGAGAGTTCTACAACACGCACCATGCACTCCACACACGCAGCACACCACACACAGGGGAGGCCGTCCTTAAATGACCCTGACTGAAGGGAATTAATCTTTCTAAACTCCCTACAAAAGTAAATATAGCAGCCCCTTTTAGTTATTCATCTGTGCCTCCGATTCACTTAACGGGGCCCAATTTCACGAGCATTCCTATACATAAAAATCCTTTAACTTAAAATTCCCTATGGGAAAACATTTCAGATGTAATGAAAATTCCATAACTTCTGTAATGCTTTCTTATGGGTGTATTTAAGTTATATTCGTGAAAATGGCCTCACGTGATAGGGTCTATACCTTGTCTGAGACACTCGAGCTTCTCACAATAAATGTCTGCCTTTAATTCGTGTTCTGTTTACAAAAGGACGAAATATGCGACGTTATTATTTTAAATTTTTGTTTCGGAAATGAAGCGTCACTTGTGTGCCTTCAAGCCTTACCCAACCCCCATTTGTCAAAAATACAAAACACGGAATACCTGTTGGCATTATATACGGAGCGTGATCAGTGGTAAATATACAAGGTCATCTACACATTGTCATTATAGAACACCCGTATTGGCTCAGAACAAAGGCTTTTCTTTTAGCTGCTGGAAAATATTCCAAAACAAAAAACAGTAATGTTTGTGGTGTTTCGTTGTTTGAAATAATGACGGTTAGGCATAATAATATTAAAAAACCATTTTGTTGTTTTTATATTAATTAAGCATTGGTGTTTTGTTGTTTTTATATTAATTAAGCATTGGTTGTCATATTTGTGACATGCATTGGTGTTGTGACATACATTGGGTGTTCTACATGAAGTATATACAGTGGTGCGCGTAATAGCCTAACTGACAATGTTAATATTGAAAAATAACATTGATTGAGTTTAGTAGCAACATATAGGTACTGTGCAGTGGCAATACGATTATTTTGTAATGACTATCATTCATAAATAATATATAAATGTTCTGTTTTTGCAAACCTTTAGGACGAAATGAAAAAAAGAAACTTTTGTACATGGAGTCTATCTAGTTTAACGCGATCAATCAATTCTATATAAACTAAAGCGATGTGTTTACTTCGAGAAATAATCAATTGGAATCTTAAAATATTTATAACGAAACTGAAATCATTTACATTTCTGTATTTCTATAATGCATTTCTTGATTTCTGAGTCTGTGTTAAGGAGACAGGGGTATGTCACGCAGTATCCTTGGTTTTCACTACTTAATGTAAACCATATGTTATAACAATAATTGATTCACGGACTTTGAATCACGTTTTAAACGAATGGTTCAGTGATTACGTCAGAAGACCTTCGGTTTATGATTTTCTATACACAATTTTATTTTGTCACTAGTAGAAGGTAGATAAACCTTATAAACCTCTACTGAACAGGACCAAAATGGTCTTAGTACATGTATAAATCTAGTGATACATTCCAATACACAACACAACTTGTGAGACAAAATGGTCTTAGCATTCGCTCCCTTTGGTTCATTCTTTATTGTGATTGTATTTACAAAGTGTGGTTACGTTGTCACAAAATATCAAGATTTCCATCAACTTAAAAACCAAATGGTCAACACCTCAAGGGTACACAGTTAACTGTCAGTGCTCTTTATATTCCTACTTCCAATCCAACCATTCAATACTGTGAGGATAGATGCCAGTGAGAATGTATCAAACTCCAACGAAGACTGAAAAAAACCGTCAAGTCCATCAAAGAAAACTTCCTTGTCGTTGTCGGCAAATACAAGATGTATCAATCCTTTGTCGGTTTTACCGATATAGATGTTATAGAGGCCTGCGGAAACATTCCATACAAACCTCGAGCCCGGTATAACCTCATTAAAGCAAAGCCTGACCAGTAGTTTCCTCACTATCCCTACTCTCAATCGGAAGTTCTCATCTAACAATAGCTTTATCATCCATTTAATGAATAGATTGGAAAAATGATATCGTATGCGTCGAAACATATCTTTGATCTTCGTACAACAATTGATGTCGTCGTCCTTTTCCCAAGAAGTAAACTTGAGCGTTACAGGTGATTTCGACCCGTCATTTGTAGCATTTACTAGGACTACTACACATTGTCTTTCCGTTTTTTGCTATCCTCCAACCCGCCTAACACCACATAACTGACTTGTGTAGTGTCGCTCGGTTGTTTTAGCAGTTTGATGTTTTCCTCCATTGCACGCCCTTGTATAGTTTTCGCTACAATTGTAGCCGATCCTGATGTGACACTGTGGGGCCATTGTCCTGAACGATGTTGCGGTAAACATCTTCTATTCGAAATATCGTCCGTGTTGTGTCTCGGTATATGTGCGTTGGTCGGACTGGTGTGTGGACAGTGGTCGGGGTACGATATGTGGTCTATTTGTCGCGGGGTATCCGCTGTCTTATTATCCTTGTCTGTGACTCGATGTTCTCTCGACTGGTCTTTTGCGGTAGCGTTCTTGCCAGTTATGCTGTTTATCCAGGTCCAATACGTTTCCGTTGAGACGTTCATGCCCGTTGTTGCTGTTTTTCGAGCTTCATTTGTCGCCTTTGAGACAGCTGTCACTGCAGTTTTAGTTTCTCCCCAGACTTTATTTGATGCCTTTGTGGCCGTTTTAATACCGTTTTTAGATGCTCTCAATGTCACATTAGAAGCCTTTGTTGCGACCGCTATCCCTCTTTCGGATACATCCTTGGCCAAACTTGCTGCCTTTGTAAAAGATGAGGCTGTTATCCGAGCGTTCTTTGTTACTTGCGTTGTGACGCTACCTGCCATTTGCGGGATTATTTCCCATACGGCATTTGTTAACCTCGTGATATGCCATGTTCTTTTAGTTTTTGCAGCTGGATCCTTGGTTACGATTTGTCTATCCCTCGCATTGTTTCTATGTGTTATATTCAATTGGTTTACTTTCCTGCCTCCCCTTTTCGTTACAATACCTCTCCAGGGTTTGACGGATTTTGGCATCATTGTGGCAGATTCAGTATCTTTCCAGAGGCTACAGTTTGTACAGAAAGTTTGTCTTCCTGTTGTTGTCAAAGCAAACGACGGTAGTCTCGCGGAAATAGCATTCCTTACAGAGAACATGACCGTCGTGGAGTGTCTCGGTTAGTGATACCTGCAACAAGGCAACAAATGATATAACAGATGGAGTATATCACTGGCTATGATGATTCCCATATCTTACATATCGCAGTTATTCATTCAAATAATGATACGGTTAAATGGTGAATGTTAGTTAAAACACAATAATGAAGTTATTGTTATGAATCCAGATAACAGAGATTATCAAAACATCGTAAATAATTACTATATTGGTTGAATTTCTAATGTATTTTCAAATCTACTTTAACATATGGTTAAGATTCGTTGGTCAAATAGCCTCATCGTTCATTGTAGTTGGTACCTTCGTAAGGTAGTAAAACACGTCTTACCTTGAATCTCCACACAGCTGTCCTGTGGAAAACTGAATGCGGATCCAACCAGAAATATTCGGTTTACAATGTTGGTTTTCCCGGAACCATCACAAATCTGGTAGAATTATGTTTATTTTCGGTTTCGGTTCAATATGGAATTTCATTCTGACCGAAATGTATTGTTCATACTGAACGCTGTATGCTATCAAAAAGATATAATGTCCAATAAACAGCCTGTCTGTTGGTATTACACACAGAGTGTATACAAGGTCATGCATGGTTATCTATTAGTGACGTCACATACATATTGACTAAGGACAAAGGCCTTTCTTTAAACTGCTGGGGGATTTTCTATAACAAACCATTTTTTACAAAAGTAATGTTCGAGATGTCTCGTTCTTTAAGATAATGACGTTAAAGCATACAGACACATTTCGTTGTTTTGATATTTTCATGGCTAACATTTTATAATAATGACGGTTAGGCATACTGATACATTTTGTTGTTTTGATATTTGAATGGCTAACATTTTATAATAATGACGGTTAGGCATACTGATACATTTTGTTGATTTGATATTTGAATGGCTAACATTTTATAATAATGACGGTTAGGCATACTAAGACATTTGGCTGTTTTGATATTTGAATGGCTAACATTTTATAATAATGACGGTTAGGCATACTAAGACATTTCGTTGTTTTGATATTTTAATGGCTAACATTTTATAATAATGACGGTTAGGCATACTAAGACATTTCGTTGTTATGATATTTTAATGGTAACATTTTATAATAATGACGGTTAGGCATACTAAGACATTTGGTTGTTTTGATATTTTAATGGCTAACATTTTTATAATAATGACGGTTAGGCATACTGATACATTTCGTTGTTTTGATATTTTAAAGGCTAACATTTTATAATAATGACGGTTAGGCATACTGATACATTTGGTTGTTTTGATATTTTAATGGCTAACATTTTTATAATAATGACGGTTAGGCATACTGACACATTTCGTTGATATGATATTTTAATGGCTAACATTTTTATAATAATGACGGTTAGGCATACTGATACATTTCGTTGTTTTGATATTTTAAAGGCTAACATTTTATAATAATGACGGTTAGGCATACTGATACATTTTGTTGTTTTGATATTTTAATGGCTAACATTTTATAATAATGACGGTTAGGCATACTGATACATTTTGTTGTTTTGATATTTGAATGGCTAACATTTTATAATAATGACGGTTAGGCATACTGAGACATTTTGTTGTTTTGATATTTGAATGGCTAACATTTTATAATAATGACGGTTAGGCATACTGATACATTTTGTTGTTTTGATATTTGAATGGCTAACATTTTATAATAATGACGGTTAGGCATACTGATACATTTTGTTGTTTTGATATTTGAATGGCTAACATTTTATAATAATGACGGTTAGGCATACTGATACATTTTGTTGTTTTGATATTTGAATGGCTAACATTTTATAATAATGACGGTTAGGCATACTTAGACATTTGGTTGTTTTGATATTTGAATGGCTAACATTTTATAATAATGACGGTTAGGCATACTGATACATTTTGTTGTTTTGATTTTAACATTTTATATTAATATCATACATATGATCTTAAAACAGTGCTCATTTTATATGTAATTTTATGAAACAAGTATACAAAATTCATCCTTTAAGTGAGCTTTAACAACGAGTTTCATAAAATCTCAAATGAAAACACAAAATATAAGATACTCTTTAACACGTAACTGCTACCATCCATTTTGAAAAAAATCAACGTCAAAACCCAGCAGAGACCGCCATTTTGTCCTGACGTCTTTGAATCGTAAAGTCTCGTTAATGACTACCGATGATTTTCAAGGCAATGGAAGCGTTCTAGGTTATATTACACTAGTGACATATGAAAAATATTTCATGACCAAGGCAACTGGATATCAGGTGGACTATTTGATCAAATTATTGTTTTCAATCTGGTTTCACAAGGCTGTTAATTATATACAAATCACAGCGATATGTTTACTTCAATAAATAATCAAGTGGAACCTTGAAATGTTTAGAATGGTATCATTCACAGTTCTGTACTTTAGAGTGTACTCGACTTCTGAACTGAGTCAGCGACAAGAAGACAGGACATATTACGCAGACATTCCCTGAGAGTTCTAGGTCTTTAATACTTAATATAAACCATATGTTGTAACAATAATTGGTTCACGGACTTTGAATTAAAATGATATATAGTTAAAATGTTTGGGTGATCACGTCAGAAGACCTTGGGTTAATGATTTTGTATACACAACTTTACGATTTTTCACTAGTAGAAGGGAGATAAATCATATAAACCTCTACTAAACAGCGCTAACATGGACTAACAAGTCTTAGTGTTATTCATATAAGGTGTCACCCTATTCGTTTACCCGGGTTTGAGTTCCTCTAAATGTAACTACAGATTCTTTAGTTAACCTGAATAGATAGCGACTACAAATTGTACTACACATATACGATGTGTCCTCTCTAAATATTGTCATGTTCAACATGACAACCAGTTAAACTATTTAGTTTGAGATTTTAGTCAAATTATGTGTTGTCGTAAGTACAGCGAGTGGACTGCTACCTTCCAGAAACAGTCTTCTATTCACGTATAGGTTTTCTGACAATGATAAATACGAACATTGTTGTTATGTGTAACTATATGCGATATTTGTGCGATATGTTTTACAAAAATATTTGCATTTAAATGACATTTTACTTTAAGTGTAAAATTTATAGTCATTTCTATTCCAACGAATGGTAGGAGTATCTGGAATAGATTTTTATTATTTGTATATTGGCTAATGTTGTAAAAAATGCGATCTGAACAGACTGCACCTTTTCTTTTGAACTACAGGTTTTGCATATTAAGCGACAATTTACCAGTGCTTAACACAATGCCATGCTATTATACATGATGTAAACTGACAATTAAAGTTATTTGTGCCATAACAGGTCGAAAAATGTTACTTATTATTTTTTCTTCAGTGATATGTAGAAAACCACAAGATTTGATGAATTAATCTGTGAAAACCATTCAGATAGACAGACAAACATGTAGGATGCCTTATAAACATAAGTTCTAGAACAAAATTTATGCAGTGTAAAATTCTTGTTTTTATGCCTTATGTATGTTAAGATGAAAATGGCCTCAACTTGGCTTAATGGTCTTACAGTAAATACTCATTTCACTGCATTGTAAATAGAACAATTTTTGGCAGTACTACCAATGAATCATTTTTAGACAGTATTCATACTTGAAAAAATAAAGCATATGCATTTTTTATATTGGAATTCTCAAAATGTTGGTAATTTTTGGTGGTGAGTAAAATATTAAAATTCTTCTTGACTCGTGAGTATGAAAATTACGGCACATATAACTTTAATTGCATCATAGTAGAAGTAATTGATATTCAAGTAAAATTGTCAAAATATTTACCCTGTATATTCGCTTTCATATATTTTGTTTTTGGGGTGGGATCTTTTTGTTGTACATATATGTGTTGCCATCATTCCGCGCAGTCTGACTTTAAACTAAGTTAAGTTTGTGTTCTGTTTGTTATTTTTTGTTGTATCAAAGGATTTAATAAGTTCACCATCTTCTGCCTGTGGGTACGATTTCTAACACAATACGTCGTGTTATTCCACTCTCAGATCATGGTATAAATGTGCTGGGTGTTGGATAGATATATCTATATTCCACTAGTGGAATAACATCTTCCGATCTTTTGATTGGTTAAAATTTTAAACTTTGCCCCGAATTTTGTTTTCTCTGATTTTCACGTCACTTATTGTTATATTTGGATATTAATGATTGTCTACTTGTTTATGGTGGTATCACTACGCCTTATTGACATATGTCGGCAAATAATGTTATCTTATTTTGGTCTTCTTGTAGATGATTTCAATGTGATAGAGACGGGTCACACGACTCGGAGATATGGGATATGGGATTTATTCCACACTCGCTATAGGTCGTGTCTTTAACAACTTTTCAAAAATAATTAACTCGTGTGGTATAATTCCATATCCAAAACCCAGTTGTTGTGTTACCTCTATATGTATATTACCACCTATCTTAACGACCACCTCCGTATAGAGACCTTGTTTTTAAGACAATCTAATTATTTATAAAGATCCCCTCAGGAAGGAGAATATCCTTTAGGTGGTTGTTATAGACAGGCTTGACAGCATCATCATCATCATATCATCATCATCGTCAGCAGCAGTAGCTGCAGCCGCAGGAGTAGCATCAAGCCCAAAACAGATATATTTAATGGGCGCAGTCTGATGTGAACAGTAATGACTGTTATTCCTACGTGTCTTGTAGGATTCAGTACCGTCTCCTGTGGTGATTATGAAAAAGTCAATCATCGTGTGTCAATACTATTCCCTACTCGACAGATTTAAATGTATGAATTACTGTCGCCAGTATTGTCCGGGTGAGTCTCAGTAACACATTCTCTGAGTAGCTATTTAACACGTGTATTATGTTCACAATCCACTATAAATCCTTTCATATCATTCAGGATAAAGATTTACGTTTTTAATTAGGAAGTGAATTAAACTAGATTTACAATTTTATTTAATGTGGGTATCAGGACTAATCATAGCCGCCCCATGTGTGATGTGTTTTGTAAATGTCCTTAAATAAAATAAACTCGTCATTGTTGTAGACGACGGCGTCAGACAGAACAAATATACATCAGGATTTATACAGAAATGCCGTACTATTGTACACACATCTACAGATATTTTCAATTAAAATAAAAAAATCAGTAACATTGTTTGTAATTCCGGGTTCTTTTGACTCTTTCAGACATTATTTTGATGCCAAAGGGATAATTAATTTACATATTACAAGTTCTGGGACGGCAATCAGAAATATAACCACCAATTCGTAAAAGAGCATATTACAATTCAATAAATATAAAAACAAACTTCGGTCCGCCACAAGTGGCTGTAGCCTCAGCCTGTGTTCTCTGACGACATAGGAGGGACTCTCGGGGATCCTAATGGGACAAGTGCAGACAGTGATGCGTCACCATGTGAGTAGTCTAAGATGTCATCTGTTTGATATAGTTGTCGGAGATGTAATTACATTTATGTTTTGGAATTATGTTTGCTTTAAAATTTGATACATAAAGATGACGTATTAACATTATTCATGTTAATGACTTTTCGCGGTGATAATATGGATTCAAGTTTATATTTTAATGTCACATAACTTTTTGAGATTGAGTCAATTAAAATCTCCAACCATATTACCTTACAGATGCAGTATAGTTTTAATTGTGTAAAATTTCATGAAAGAAAGATACTAAGGTATCGGAATTGGAATAAGTTACACGTTAATGATTTAGTAATGACAACAAGATTAGGATGTTTTATTTATGGAAAATGTTTAATGTACAATTCTAATGTTTAATAAATACACGCTGTTTGTCGTTTTTAGTTTTTTAAAGTCTCGTTTAATTTTGTTAACCTGTCATGAAATCATGGTTCGTTATGTTGGATTGTTTTCATGCTTCTTGTTATCATATTAGTTATCATATATTGATTAACAATTATACGGTTGGTATTGTAATGTCACCAATATCCATACATAACAAATTAATTATGGGTATGTTACGACTTTAATCAGAAGAGATCTAGAAACATCATTGGATATATCACATTGTAAGTTAGTGAGCTGTAGTAACATCATTGGATATATCACATTGTAAGTTAGTGAGCTGTAGTAACATCATTGGATATATCACATTGTAAGTTAGTGAGCTGTAGTAACATCATTGGATATATCACATTGTAAGTTAGTGAGCTGTAGTAACATCACTGGATATATCACATTGTAAGTTAGTGAGTTGTAGTGACATCATTGGATATATCACATTGTAAGTTAGTGAGTTGTAGTGACATCATTGGATATATCACATTGTAAGTTAGTGAGCTGTAGTAACATCATTGGATATGTCACATTGTAAGTTAGTGAGTTGTAGTGACATCATTGGATATGTCACATTGTAAGTTAGTGAGTTGTAGTGACATCATTGGATATGTCACATTGTAAGTTAGTAAGTTGTAGTGACATCATTGGATATATCACATTGTAAGTTAGTGAGTTGTAGTGACATCATTGGATATGTCACATTGTAAGTTAGTGAGTTGTAGTGACATCATTGGATATATCACATTGTAAGTTAGTGAGTTGTAGTGACATCATTGGATATATCACATTGTAAGTTAGTGAGCTGTAGTAACATCATTGGATATGTCACATTGTAAGTTAGTGAGCTGTAGTAACATCATTGGATATATCACATTGTAAGTTAGTGAACTGTAGTAACATCACTGGATATATCACAATGTAAGTTAGTGAGTTGTAGTGACATCATTGGATATATCACATTGTAAGTTAGTGAGTTGTAGTGACATCATTGGATATGTCACATTGTAAGTTAGTGAGCTGTAGTGACATCACTGGATATATCACATTGTAAGTTAGTGAGTTGTAGTGACATCACTGGATATATCACATTGTAAGTTAGTGAGCTGTAGCAACATCATTGGATATATCACATTGTAAGTTATTGAGCTGTAGTAACATCATTGGATATGTCACATTGTAAGTTATTGAGCTGTAGAAAAATCATTGGATATATCACATTGTAAGTTAATGAGTTGTAGTGACATCATTGGATATGTCACATTGTAAGTTAGTGAGCTGTAGTGACATCATTGGATATATCACATTGTAAGTTAGTGAGCTGTAGTAACATCATTGGATATATCACATTGTAAGTTAGTGAGCTGTAGTGACATCATTGGATATATCACATTGTAAGTTAGTGAGTTGTAGTGACATCATTGGATATGTCACATTGTAAGTTAGTTGAGTTGTAGTAAAATCATTGGATATGTAACATTATAAGTTAGTGTGAGCTGTAGTGACATCATTGGATATGTCACATTATAAGTTAGTGAGCTGTAGTGACATCATTGGATATTTAACATTATAAGTTAGTGAGCTGTAGTGACATCATTGGTATGTCACATTATAAGTTAGTGAGCTGTAGTGACATCATTGGATATATCACATTGTAAGTTAGTGTGCTTTAGTAAAATCATTGGATATGTCACATTGTAAGTTAGTGAGTTGTAGTGACATCATTGGATATATCACATTGTAAGTTAGTGTGCTTTAGTAAAATCATTGGATATGTCACATTGTAAGTTAGTGAGTTGTAGTGAAATCATTGGATATGTCACATTGTAAGTTAGTGAGTTGTAGCAAAATCATTGGATATATCACATTGTAAGTTAGTGAGTTGTAGTGACATCATTGGATATATCACATTGTAAGTTAGTGAGCTGTAGTAACATCATTGGATATATCACATTGTAAGTTAGTGAGCTGTAGTAACATCATTGGATATGTCACATTGTAAGTTAGTGAGTTGTAGTGACATCATTGGATATATCACATTGTAAGTTAGTGAGCTGTAGTAACATCATTGGATATATCACATTGTAAGTTAGTGAGCTGTAGAAACATCATTGGATATATCACATTGTAAGTTAGTGAGCTGTAGTAACATCATTGGATATGTCACATTGTAAGTTATTGAGCTGTAGAAAAATCATTGGATATGTCACATTGTAAGTTAGTGAGCTGTAGTAACATCATTGGATATATCACATTGTAAGTTAGTGAGCTGTAGTAACATCATTGGATATATCACATTGTAAGTTAGTGAGTTGTAGTAACATCACTGGATATATCACAATGCAAGTTAGTGAGTTGTGTAGTAACATCATTGGATATATCACATTGTAAGTTAGTGAGCTGTAGTAACATCATTGGATATGTCACATTGTAAGTTAGTGAGCTGTAGTGACATCACTGGATATATCACATTGTAAATTAGTGAGCTGTAGTATCATCATTGGATATATCACAATGTAAGTTAGTGAGCTGTAGTGACATCATTTGATATATCACATTGTAAGCTAGTAAGCTGTAGTGACATTACTGGATATATATCACATTGTAAGTTAGTGAGTTGTAGTAAAATCATTGGATATATCACATTGTAAGTTAGTGAGTTGTAGTAACATCACTGGATATATCACATTGTAAGGTAATGAGCTGTAGTAACATCATTGGATATGTCACATTGTAAGTTATTGAGCTGTAGAAACATCATTGGATATATCACATTGTAAGTTAATGAGCTGTAGAAAAATCATTGGATATATCACATTGTAAGTTAGTGAGCTGTAGTAACATCATTGGATATATCACATTGTAAGTTATTGAGCTGTAGAAAAATCATTGGATATGTCACATTGTAAGTAAGTGAGTTGTAGTAACATCATTGGATATATCACATTGTAAGTTAGTGAGCTGTAGTATCATCATTGGATATGTCACATTGTAAATTAGTGAGCTGTAGTATCATCATTGGATATATCACATTGTAAGTTAGTGAGTTGTAGTAACATCATTGGATATGTCACATTGTAAGTTAGTGAGCTGTAGTAACATCATTGGATATGTCACATTGTAAGTAAGTGAGTTGTAGTAACATCGCTGGATATGTCACATTGTAAGTACGTGAGTTGTAGTAACATCACTGGATATATCACATTGTAAGTTAGTGAGTTGTAGTAACATCATTGGATATATCACATTGTAAGTTAGTGAGTTGTAGTAACATCACTGGATATATCACATTGTAAGTTAGTGAGTTGTAGTAACATCACTGGATATATCACATTGTAAGTTAGTGAGTTGTAGTAACATCACTGGATATATCACATTGTAAGTTAGTGAGTTGTAGTAACATCATTGGATATATCACATTGTAAGTTAGTGAGTTGTAGTGACATCACTGGATATATCACATTGTAAGTTAGTGAGTTGTAATAACATCACTGGATATATCACATTGTAAGTTAGTGAGCTGTAGTAACATCACTGGATATATCACATTGTAAGTTAGTGAGTTGTAGTGACATCATTGGATATGTCACATTGTAAGTTAGTGAGTTGTAGTGACATCATTGGATATGTCACATTGTAAGTAAGTGAGTTGTAGTGACATCATTGGATATATCACATTGTAAGTTAGTGAGTTGTAGTGACATCACTGGATATATCACATTGTAAGTTAGTGAGTTGTAGTGACATCATTGGATATATCACATTGTAAGTTAGTGAGTTGTAGTGACATCACTGGATATGTTACATTGTAAGTTAGTAAGTTTTAGTAAAGTCATGGGCTTCGGGGAATCACACAGTTTGCAATCAAAATATCTTTCAATCAATCAATCAATCAATCAATCAAATACTGATATTTGGATCAGTTTGATTACATATGTAAATAAGGCTGATATGTATCAATATCTCCTGCGTTAGGGCAAAAACGCTCACGGGAAGTTTTAGTCATCCGCTAGATATACATTTGTACTGTAGTAATAGATTCACCTGGAACATATCATTAAGGGTTAATGGAAATATCTGATATATAGAGATTTGTCTGGACCATTAAGGCGCATTTAAAATATTTATTAAATCCTCCGCTTATATCATCTAATAGCGTATCGATATTTAAATTCCATAAAATATCACCCGGATTTAATGATCGGTAGGAATTACTATCAAAATAGTAATAACGGTGACGAGAACTTTTTAGAAACTCTTTTGGAAAGCTGTATGTTTATCCTGCCATTGGTAGTGATCTCGGTTTTTTTTCGTTCATGTCTTTAACAGAACAGATCGTAATAGTTGTTTTATTTATCCAGCAAACCTATTTTTATAGATTTTGTTTTGTTTCTCAAGCATGAAGCTGACACATCAGATTAAATTGATTAACGGGATATTAATGGCACGCGATTTTAGCTGTTATTAACAGATAATTGGTAAACACCGAGTGCGATAAGTCCGTGTTAAAATCTTTAAATTGATCCGCAAGTATCCATTTTAAAGTTAAGAGATCAATCATACACGTATGATCCTGCTTTAACAAATACGATATATATATATTTAGTGAAACCTAGAAATAATCGGGAGGAGCGGACATAAATAAGGTAAGGATCAGAGTTCGTGATATTTATATTAGAAAGCATCAGGAAGATAGATCGATGTCAATACATCATGGTGAAATAATAGGATTTCCATTAATTGGACACATTTAGGTTTTTGTTTCAAGCTGTTTCAGTGCAGCCACCTATACCCTGTTTTAACAACGTTCCCTGATTTCTTCTAAACATTCTCCAAAGGAAAGCATTACAGAAGTTAAGGAATTTTTCTTTTATGTAATGCTTTCTTTTAGAGAATGTTATGCTAATGAAGTTCTAAACGTTAAGGAACGTTTATTGAGCAGCTAGGCCCACATTGAATTCCGATTTTAATTCCATGTTTATGGTGTGTTGTGTGTGCAAGATTAATAGGATATTTCCCTACCTTGAGGGTAAAACAGGGACATATCTCTATCTCTATATATTATACCCTAGGAGGACATCCACTTAAGGAATGATATTTATTTTTTGTTTTTTTTATTGGTGTGTAAACTGCACTTAGCACGTCATTTAAAATATTTGTACAAAAAATGCACTTTACACACCAGTAAACAACAAAAAATAAAAATCATTCCTTATATATCCATTTCGACGAACTATTTCATTTAAATTAAGTATTATTCGATTGTTGGAACGGCCGTTCGACTGATGAAATCCCGGAACAGCTGGCTTCAATTTGGCGGGAAATGTCAAATTCAGCGAGTACTAGTTCCACATTAACTATATCTTTTTTCATCCAATTTATACAGTATTTGTTAAATATTTTATTTTCTGATATATTATTTAAGATTTGAATTACATTCATACATGCATTATATTGAAGATTAGTCAATACAGATACAATAGGCCTAATCTGATGCGAATTCACACTACTTGCGGAAGTTCGTTTTCCGGTGTGTGAATTCCTGCGTAGCAACCACTGCTTTTACGCAAGTGTAAACGATTTCGCAGTTGGTAAGATCATATAGCAAAGAGAAAACGAAAATGTAAATATAACTGTCTAACTCGAAGAGTACCAAGGGTTAGACTGTCATGAATCTCCTCCTAATCATTAGGTCAAAGTTCAGCACGTGCGTGAAGCACGAGCTCGAGTTCGAATGTGATATTGATTACTGCACAGGCTAATTTTTATTTGCATATTACATTTTACAACTTCCGGTTTATCACACGAATATGTTCTACACGTGCAGACTGTCTTGCCCTGGGTAAGGCAGATAAATCATACCCTCATATGTAGTGCAGATATATCTGTCTGATGGGGAAGAACAAGTTATATTCATCAATGAGCACATCGTTTTTGATGATCAGAGTATATGTGATACTTACTTCAACGTTAAGCTGAGTAAGACCGGTGAAGGTCCGGGGAGCGACAATACATTGACGGATTCCTTTAGGACACTGCTGTCAATAAATCCTGAATGAAAGTGTTAATTAATGGTAAACCATTGTTTGTTCTCGCCTGGGACAACTACACAAACACTTAGATGATCAATACCATCTCTATATACCGCTAAATGGTAAACGTCCTTATCGCAGGACTAGTTCATTCATTATTCGTAATGCCGGATCATTTACGTCGATGTGGAGTCGTGATAGTGTATAGAATGAATCATTGATGACAGTTGATGCACGAACTATTAAATGAGGTAAGATATTCTGTTAATGTAGTGACAGTTACTAAAGGTACTAGTGAGGAATTCTTTTATTGCATGAATGACCATGATAAAATAATTATGTGTATGCATACATTATCTATTGAACTGATGCAATGCATGCCAGAAGATTTAAAGGTCTGTGTTTATTTTTATAAATTTTCACATGGAGGGAAACTTCTTGGTTTTATCTTTGATGTTAATTCGCAGGCAGAAATGATCGGGCGTTGTCTAATGGTATGTTTTCACATCCATTCTTCCATTTTATTACCGGGTATTTAGTTCGCGGAAAAAACATCACCTTGATCACGACTACCACGAAGTCCACATTATGATAAAAGTAACTCAGTTTAGCTGTGTCATTGCCTACTAATGTCCGAGTTATGTGTCAGATGTATCTGGGTATCTTTGTTATGTTTTTTTATTCTGTCTTTGCATATTAAAGAGTTATCTCCCTTAAGGGTAAGCATCGATTGTGACGTCATTACATTGTGGTCAAAACCGATGTAGTTTTATTCTGAAAAAAAATACCTACCCACAAGGCCAGATAAATCTGTAATATGCAAATACAGAATAACAGAATAAGTGATACTGATGAGAGATCCTCTGAAGATAGTTTTACTAGGTATTTGATAAAAATATTGTATCAGCGTATTTACTGTGTGGGTAAAATAAGCTTTACATAAGCAGGTGTTATGGCTGTTTTAGATGCATTAAACAAGAAATTACTCGAATATCGACCTTAAAGTCGAAATAATGCTGTGACAAATGTGATTCCATTAATCACTTTCACTTTAATGGAAAACTAGTCCACAGTATTCCAGCAATGTGACTTGATACAATAAAAGATAGATAATACCTTTATATTACTGACAATAAAAAACAGGATAAAAAACTTCTATTTACGCAATATCAATATTTCTAAATCAATGAAAAAAGTTTTTTTCAACCCAATAAAAGCAACTTAATTGAAAACAAATATAATAAAGGCTTAATGTGGGTAGTTTTGCTTTAGAAGTTGTTATTAATGGTGGGTCTATGAGTAAAATAAGATATACATATATCAGAAACAATTAATGATCATGAAAACACTTATTTTTATAGAAACTTGTATCTACACAATAGGTCAATGTGACATTGAAAAGAACAAAAAGGTAATATTATTTCACACTCAATACAGAGAGAAAGCCGGGTGAGTGAGAGCATTCAGAAGTTTTGTGTGTGTAACAAATATTGGCCACTTTAATATCTGTACCTGATAGTTCCTGTGTATCGTCGTGTATCGTCCAGAGGTTTACAAGTCTTTGTGAATGTGGAGTGGATGTTTGTTTATATAAACGTTGTGTTTTTGGATACTGCGGATAGATAACGGGATATAGACAATGTTTTATATTTAACGTGGACATTACCAACTCATGTAAGTATTTATTATTACATATTCCACCATCATTATATAAATTATAATTTAGACGAATCAAACATTTATATTACTTAATAGCGATGATTTAACTATCATTGATTTCAAAATATATCAACCTTATGGACTGTCATTCCAACATATCAGTACTGGATTGAAATAAAACATGTCTATTTAACATAAAATACCAAATTGAAAATTAAGAGGTGGCTCCAAATGCAGACAAAGACATACTTTAGAAAATATAAAAATCTTTGGTATTTAAAGATATCACAAAATGAAAAATAAAGCCGGCAAACCTCGTTTTGTTACAATATGTGTATCCTAGATATTCCATGGCCATTGGCCTCTTGTTAATCGAATGTAAATAAATGATCGGCACGGACAGGGTCATGATTTAACCCAAATACGCCGATTAAAATGCACAAATGTATGTAAACATATTTTTTGTATTTTTATTTATTCACTTGTACTAATTAGTAAATGTTCATTACTATGTAAATATCGTAGACACCGTTATGTCCTCATTAAGAATCATCAGCTGCCTGTCTATTTATATCGAATGTTTAATTGCCAATTAAGTTGCGATGTGTTATGGGATATCACATAGAAACTCATTAACAAACTTTCTCCAATCTATTATTTTATTTCAAGTTCCTTTAAATGAACATGAACCTTTACCTAGATACATATTGATTTAGTGGTAGGCTTTGTCCCTCGGCCCTATAATAAGTAGGCGTTCAGTGTAGTTTCTTGTTTATAAAAGGACCGCTTGTACTATATGTATGATTTATATATTGTTTCTGAATTTTAAACAAACAGAATGGCTGATCAGATACCACTGATGGTATTTTATGAGACAAGTCGCGTACTTAAACCATTTTCTCCAGATATTGACATTTCATCACACAAGATCACGGTTACTGTCAGAAATGATGATATTCTTAGTTGGCAATTGTTTCTGTATCGATATTTTCCAAACGTATCCGCAGATACCCAAATTAGTCTCGATTTGATTTTGTGACATGATTTAGAAAGTTGTTATTAAAACTCCAAATATAGTGAAAAGATGAATATAACAACAAAATATATTTTTTTTATAAAAAATTTCTGTAATGTGAAAGACTACAAATGCATTTTAATTAAGTAAGTAATAATTAGTTTGTAAGTATATTCCCACGTAGAGAAGCATTGGCTACAAATTATAGTGATGTGCAATCAACGAACACTTATTTGACGATATTGTCTGTGATGTTGCAGATCACATAACTGGTGATTATATTTAACAATAGAAACACATCTACATATACAATCGGTACTGGGTTTTACAGTGTAAGAGTCGAGATTTTCAGTTGTAATGATCAGCAACCCAGTTAATATACTAGTAAAGGAAACTTCAGAAACAGTTTAGGCGTCTGTGAGTGAAAAGTTAGTACTATTGACTTGTACACAATCGTAACTATAATCTGTAATGTATAACAAAAACACGCTGTACATCATTTTACACACTATCTTTTCGTCTTGAGTGATTTTATTCTGTATGTATCTTCAATAGGTCAGAGAGATTTTGATAATTGACTAACTTGATCATTAAATAATCTTCTTAGTACCCTAGATTTAATATATTCTATAGCCACATACCATAGATAGAATCTGCCGGAACTTGTGTGATTTTTTTTATTCATAAAACATACTCTGCTGATCGTGCGGACTGTATATTAAAGTTTTACATAAGAGTTACCATACCATATTGTGATCTGGTGAATTGTGTATTGTATTAAGACCATTTCGCCTATGTGTTAATACGTTTATGCGTTAACTAACATATATCATGGAGTGCCCGGCTAAGTACGAAAATAAGTCTTGGATAAATAGCCAGCTTTAAGACGATTATAGGAGTACGTTTCTTGTCACAAAATCGTTTCTGGCCCTTTAACAAAACTGCCTATCCTTATAATTTAAATTAAATGTTTTCTCAATTTTTTCGTTAATAAAGAACGATTTAGACCTCCAGCAAATTCTTGTTTTCTGCGTTTGTTAAATGTTTGTGAAACTACAGCAGTGAAACAGCGATATCATTTCTATATAATTCACAATATTAAAGTTACTGATTACTTGCATTGTTCCTATGATAACTTACAACTACTGGAATTCTATTGAAAGTTTTGGAATCTTGACACATTTTACCTGCATTATCATAACTTTATACCTTAACGTTATTGATACATCCAGGGAGATCGGGTAGTTTAGATAGAAAAGTACATTTCCGGTATGGAACACGAATAGTTTCTCTTCATCGGAGTCAATGAAGACAAAATTAGTTGATAAAGTTCATATTTTTGTTTTCTTGTAGTTGTATGATGTTTCCTGATTTTTCAAAGTTGTGTCAAATTTCAACTTAAACAATATTTTTTTGATATTATATAGATCAAATGGATTGGACATCAGGCAACGCTTATTTAAGATAACATTGGGTTCTAATACGATATCTTCACAATTCCATAGCGTCATAGCTGTTAACGTGTAATTGTTTCTGTATAAAACAGTGGTTTGTGACCTATCACATTGTGTTCACTTTTTAGCCATGCTTAATGACACAGCGAACATGTTCTATAGGTAGTAATACACCTACATCCGGTAACCCCGCGGTGACGAGAGCCGGAGTCCTGTACTAATGTAACACTGTCCGGCTAATAATGTCAGTCTCTCCCTACCCTAGCAAATGGACCTATAATGATGGATAATTGTATATATCCCTACAGACAATTGTACGACAAGGGAGATGACCAGTGCAGAGTGGGACATCATTTCTCTGTTGAAGGACCTAGGAGTACCTTACAATGGTTGACACTTTCTCAGCTGGATTGTGACCACAATATCACAGGTATGTAGTATTAGTATTATTGATCGATTATTGATGTTTTTATTATATTATGTGATGATAGAATAATTGATGTAAAAAAATATTGGTTGTTTGAATTATTGTTTTTTTTACTTATCAATTTATTTATCAACCATTGATATAATTCATATGTTTCACGTTGGTTGGTTAATTTACAGATTGAAAGAATCATTCATTCACTTTAGATAATTAATTCAATTTTTGAACCATCATGCATTCATTCATTTATTCATTCAACCAAGCATTCGTGCATTTAACAATTCATTCATAAAATTTCAGTTAGAACAAAGATCCGACTATGATCATCATCAAACGCGGTGTGTTGTTTAAAACTTTAAAATGTCACTAAATTGCTATATGTAAGGTTATCAACAATGTATTCGACAAAATGTGGTAAATAAACTGCTTTTTCATTTTTAATCTATACTAGGTTATTCTTACAATTGTCTTCATGCGCTTTGCTTGTAACAAATTATGCACAGTGCATGTACGAGACGGGGAAAGTTAAATTTTAAGCGCCTTGAAATCCCCAGGTACACTTGAAATTGAAGTTTGAATAACAGTACACTATGCTGTTGTCGTAATACAGAATAGGGAAACAATAGAATTAATAGAAAGTTTATATATACATTTGTTTAACCTTGTAGACTAAGGATTAACGGATTAGTGGTGGCGATAATTCTGTTGTAAGCCGTGACGGTAGTGTAAGCAGATCTTACATCTGCTCAATTATATTGGCGTAGTCAATGATGATTTTTGTAAAGTAAGGAACACATGCAAAATATTCTGCGGGTTTCTACGAAATGATTTATTCCAATGTTTGAATATTATTAATTACACACATCTTGCAAATTAAACAATAATTACAAGCCGATTATAATATTTATGTTAAAATAAATGTATGTTTCAATCACTGCTATGTATTTTATATAAAACTTATATTTTACCATGAATGTAATGTAGCACTATCAGAAATATCTAGTCCGCTAAACCTGCCGCCTATATTATTAGGCTTTTTAATTTTTTGTCTAATATATATTAGGAAAAAAACCATTTCTTTGCTGTTTTTACGAATTATTACGCTAATTTCGGAATAGTAAAAAAATCATTATTTTCACATTCTGGTTAAAATACAGATCTTCATTATCACTCTCTTAGAATTTCTAAGAATTAAGTCAAAACTATGAGATCATCGTTTTTATGGTTTCTTATGTTATAAAAACGTCAAATCAAGCCATTATAATATTTGATCTTAATATCTTAGAAATTTCTTAAGTACATTCTTAAGAATATTTTACAAAGGACTTTCAAACGATTACATGGGTTTGCTTTGTACATATATGTTAAACATAAAAGTATGGAGAACATTGCTTATACCAAAGCTATACAATGCACTGTTTTACACATCTGCCTCATGCACCGAAGAAACTCGATTGTAATATAACAGAATTAATTCAGAAAAAAGAAAGGTTCTGTAGTTAAGAAGGAAGTCCGCTGATTTCGTATGCCGTAAAACATCTAATCATGACACTTAAATGTTTTGATCTTGATAACTAAATAGCTTATTTATAGATATGAAAAGGACACCTTAATTATAAAAAAATATGTAATAAAGGACAAAGGTGAGACATGCAAGTAAAATTCGACCTTCCATTGACATCAATCTGGAATTAAGATCAAAGTGTAAAACCTGTATAATTGTATCACGTCCATTGTAGGGTTCCTTTAGCTATTTCGTGGTGTGACACGACATAAGAAATCAGATTGTTAAATAGTTTTCTTCTAGGCTCATATTGTTTGCTAATGCTTCCTTTTCTATTTGTAAACGTTTGTTTAAAAACGCAACAAGACAAAAATGTCTAATATTAGACCGAAGTGACGATGGATTGGCTTCACACACTTAGCGATATTTTCAGGACATGACATTGCGGGCTTTGTAAGGACGAAATAAAGTTTCCGGAGATAAAACACCGAACTAAGGCCGACATCCGGGAATTTCCGCAGGTGGGGCCTCGATACCTCTACATAGAGGAACGCAACCTGAATTCGATATTCTAGGACGTAAATCGCAGCCAAAAAGGACATCCTATATATAACGCTCGGAGGACCAATGATATATATTTATTTAATTGATATTCACTACAATATTACTGCTAAATATTTGAATATTCAAATATGACAACACACTAAATGATAAAAGCAAACTACTACATAATGAGAAGGGCACACCATTGATTGTACTGTACTGGCTTTGTTAGTCTATATATAATTGGACAACAAGTAACATCAACTAATGCTATTCACATTCAATTATCTGTTTATACGTTCAAAAGATCATCATATCAAGTTATTACAATTCTCAGGCAAACTTTGAATTCTTATCAAAATTCTCCTTCAGTCACGTGACCATCTGTTACAGTTTTAAGGTTAAATCTGGTTTCATATATCAGTGTGACATCCGGGAAAGGTCAAAGGTCAGACAAATGAACGCACGGGACTCATCACAACTCTTCACATTATCTATCGCCGACAAACATGTTGTTTCCGGTGGACGGAGATAGCGCATTAAAATATGTATAGCAGTTAGAATAAAGCCGAGTTCCTGATATTTTTTTAATTGCTTATTTTTGAAAGTTTTTTTCTGCATTTAAATAAAAAAATAAAACACAACCCTCCTATCATTCATCATCATCATCATTATCATCATCATCATCATTATCATCATCATTGTCATTATCATCATCATCATCATCATCAAAATATTATCATCATTATCAATATGTTTTCAAAATTCTTCAAAAATATTACAATCATTTTCATCATATCAAATTTGGTTTCTGACATTAAGAGAATTATTTGGTGCAAATTTCTTTTGTGGCTTAGATAAATCTGCACTAGCAGTCATTTTAACCAAACATTTATAAGCAATTTTCATAATGGAGCAATTTCCATGCTCATTTACGTCCGCTAACGACGTACTCTGTGTTGTGCATGTTGCATACATGTACAGTATTGAGTGATTTTCTTGTGTCATTGAAGTTTGATTTCTCCTAAATGAGTTTGTGATACATGGGATGTGAAAATACGATTCAGTAATGACTTAACAAAATAAAGATCTTTAAGTTATTGTTAGCCAAACTATAAAGGGTTCCGCCCATTTAAAACAGAAACAATACATTGTTGTTTCATAAAATAGTTATAGACCTGTATCACACAATCATATTGATATTAAACTCATTACACTTTTCATACAATATATTTCTCAGGCAATTATTTTCCATGTAAGCTTTAAATACGTATGGTACAATTCTACATTAAATCTGATCTCGACACGATAGCATTTAGTTTTCTTTTATCGGTATGGAAAGGAAACACATGGAGTAATGGAGAATATAACGAACAAATACCTTTTTAACTACGTGTTCTTGAAATTAAAATTAAAAGTAATACCAATGGTATCTCATCTTTGTAATCAGAAAATAACAACCTTCTGACAATTGTCAGATAAAACGTCGTTAACAGTTTATCATACAAGTTCTAAATAATATATATTATCGTACGCTTTCTTCTATTATACAAACCTTGTAATATACACGATTTGGAAACGATCCAAATCCTTCTAGTACAATTAATGTCTAGATAGTAATAATTGAAATTTAAATTATAACCTTAGATAAAGTATCACGACACTTTGTTCAACAAATCAATATCTTACGGGTGGAAGTCGCGTGCTATGATCACCAATACGAGATTTATTTTCACACTGAATATTGAATTGAGATATCGGAATCGTGCTATACATGTTTGATTTATATGATAATCACATGAAAATTGCCACGCATGATTTACATGCGTGGCAATTTTGCCTGTGTAGGGTTGTTAACAATGTGAATCCTACTCACTATACTTAGTTAACTGACATACGACAGAAGTGAGTACCGTAAAGGCAGATCAGTCGAAACATTTAAAAGTCAAATTACAGATATAATAAAAATTGCAGACTAATTTTGCCAATACTTGTAATGCTAATTTAACCCTTCAAACAAATATATATTTAACAAGGTTGATTTTGTACTGGGCTGAATATGTGCACTATGTACGGAAATTGGGTTGGTACTATGCATTGATGACACTTCGTACAAAGTTAGCCATTCCTCCAAAACATTAATGTGTCTCTGTGTCCCTAAGCAACCAAATGGTGGCAAAATTTTACATCCAATTAAATGTTAAGCTTTGGGAATCCTAGACATAGCAATATTAGGAAGTGTTTTATTTAGTAATTAATAGTAATGCCATAATAATAATAATGACATAGACAAAGATATGCAAAAGTGAACTACACTTGTAAATATTTACACATCTTCACTCAAAACATAGCTATGTCAATAACGCTGTACATACCCCATAACAAAATATTAAGACCCTAATTTAAACATATAGGCAAAACATTTCGTGGCCGCGGGGAGTGGAAAATGAATTAAAAAGGTGTTTTAGATTTTCAAATTGTCTACCACATCTTGACTACGATGATTTGGTAATCGAGGCGGTTAGCATTCTACACTTTGACTTCTTGGCTGCGTTTCCCTAAATTCTACTCGTGTACTTGTACGTCTTTACTAAGTTCGACCATAACCAGCTACTCGTTGTTGTACCGGCGATGATTTTATCCTTGAACTCTGGCTTCCTTTGCTACCCCAAACCTGAAATGTCTTTATATGACCTTCAATGACAATATTACGTAAATAAGAATCAATTATTCAATTTTATAATTTAATATTAGGTCACGCTTCAGCGAGTTTGATGTAAACACGTATGAAATATAGTATTGTAAATACGTCAGTATGAAACCTTGGTATACAGGGTAGGACAGAGCCGGAACCTGATACATTTAAAACGTGACCATTATCTTAAATATCTAATACATTCGTCACTGATTCATGAAGAAATTTGTTTTTGAGATACATAGACAGACTAACTGCCGGAAAGGTTATATACTGCGTTTAGAAGGAAATACCTGAGTTGTTGATATTTACTTCATTGAGAGCTAATTACAGTAATTATCAAGATTTAACGCCTGAAATGTTTCCGTCGTATAATAAAATCATTTACTATGGTGTTTACTTTATATATGTTTATCTAAATGACATTCATTGCATGACGTGCGGATGTAGATGTTTGTTACAGACCAATAGACATATAAACACATACCAGACACGTAGTATAATTATATAAACAATGATTTGGTCGGGTATATAAGTGATAAATCGTCAGAATGAGCAGCGTATTACTTAGTAGTTATTAAGACAAAAACGGTTGCTCAGTTGAATTGTCGAAGGCGATAATGTGTTGACTTGATGATACTATTTTCATGGAATTATTATCGTGTATTACAGTTATAAACGTCTTCAGGAATAGTAATACATTTTAAAGTGATCATCAGTATTCGTTACTGTTACTGAACATTACAACTGACTAACAGCTAGTGAAGTACATGTTATAGCCCATCTGATGGACTTTGAGTGCATGTTAAGATAGAGCATTGCTACGAAACATTGCAAAGCTAGCGAGAGTATTAGATAATGTAAACACTACCCATTCATGTACTTTTTTGTTTCATTAAAGAATGCTTTGTTTACCATAACCACCACCCAAGTGTAATAGCTGGAGGATTTTGAGAGTGTTCAGTAAAAGTATTTGCTATGTAACATTCCAAGCTAATGAGATTCTAAATACTGGATACAATTGGAAATTTTACGACGTGTGCTACGGTATGGTTACTTCTATTCATTATTACCGCTGCACAGATTGTTTTGGCATTAGAAAATCGCCCCAGTTGCTTATCGTATGTTAGTGTGAGCGGTATGACATGTATTACTTCTTCTCTTTGAGGGATTATCAGATATCAACCCATCTTATACCTGTATTATCACAGGACGAGGTAGAAGTGTTTGTTCTAAAGGACCCGACTATTACCGGTGATTATCTACAGACAGGTAGCCACGATACCCCGTCTGTACGAGGGTACAACAACTGTTACAGGATTAACGTAGATCTGGGTTATAACAGATAACGGTATCATTACGGGGTGCACGTTATATCTTATCTGTTTTACTGGGTAGTTAAGTGAATTCAAAGGAGAGGTGCATTCGTGTAGTTAAGAGAATTAAAAGGAGATGTGCATTCGTGTAGAAAGGTGAATTAAAAGGAGAGGTGCATTCGTACATTGGATTGTGTTACAGGTGTCAGTAAAACTAAGATTTTTACATACAACGCTGTTTATAACACAACGCCCAACTAAGTCATAAAACTAAAGGAGTTTTTTCGACGAGGTGCTAGAAAGGACCGCAGTTGGGTTTTTTCTATACATATCAAACTACTTATAAAAACCAGAATTTTTTTTTCGAGGAGATCTGGATATTTGTCGGGTCGCTAACTGTCACTGAGGACGATTAATGTGTTTGTATACAAACACTTCAATATCAATTAGACCAATATGTTAGGAGCTGTTGACTGTTGTTTACATCCTACATTTTAAATTTGTATATACACGGATTATAAATATGTGATCTATATTAACAATTCTGATTAAAGAGACGGATACGGTCTGGTAATGTGTGTCTTATAAGGACTCCGAGAACCTCTTTATCGGGTGAAGGGTGTGCATGCTGCAAGGGAAATATTTCCAAATTACGGAATGAGAACCAGATTCGTCTTGACATAAGCAGACTGGTACTTAGTTTTTGTATAAAACTAATGACACTATCCTTTTGTTTCACATTAAAACCAAAAATAAATCTGAACGACGAAATTTCATCAGAATCTGCACAACAAACAACACAATGGACTTATTGATTACGAGGAAAACAATTGAATCATGGAACTCTAAGGCGTTAACAGTTACCATAC
The DNA here is from genome assembly GCF_041381155.1 of Argopecten irradians. Taxonomy (NCBI): domain Eukaryota; kingdom Metazoa; phylum Mollusca; class Bivalvia; order Pectinida; family Pectinidae; genus Argopecten; species Argopecten irradians. Next base: position 29,184,006 of record NC_091148.1, read on the forward strand.
CCAATAAGGGAGTGCATACCAGGACTTGATTTCCGGATATAAATACTGATTTTTTTTATAAAGAATTGTGCAATCACAGTGGATCAAACCTACTGTTTAAAATCGTACCTTGTGGTTTAAAACAGAAATACACAGGCCAGTTCTCTTAATGTGGGGTACCGGGGCCTAAAATTTAATTCTGAAAATAATCGTGTTCCTTGTAGCACGGATTACAAAGCCATTACCATTTGATGTGTTCAATCGCTTTATTTTTCCATTAACAACGAAAGCCTCGTACTGTACATATATTTCCATAAATGCATCATTAATGACACCAGCTCAGTCGACAGGAGTAAAGCTATCATTGTAACATCACAAAGTGTTTAGGCGTGACACTGGCACACTAATGGAAGCAGAGACAATCGACAAGAAAAGGGATTTTATCCTTGCCTAGCGCACGAGATATTTACAAAAAAATGGCGTGCATGGGAGGCCAAAAGTTGGTGACAATTTAACGTTTGATAAACGAGATTTACTTAAAATAGCCTAATCGTCATATTGTCACTCTACTATACTTGTTACACGTCCGCGGCGAACACAGGAGTCACATAACTTTGTGAGAAACTCATCTTAAACTATGTGAACGGAAAACTATAAACTATGTTTTGTGTTGTGGTAGTACTCACTTAAGTTTGAGGAAATATTAGCTTTGTTAGAGTTCGTTTAGACTAGTTGGATAAGATTTTGAAGAAAAATATTCACGTTGAATAACTTTCTAGCGATTTTTGAAAGAAACAAAACTATATTCATGTGAATGGAACAATCTGTTGAGGAAATAAAAAGTTTTTCCTGAAGTTGATATCTTAATATTAATTTCGAGACGCCTTCAGCCATCATGACGTTGTATTTGGGATACGGCACCCGTAAGCCTGTCAACCTGAGTATACTCGAGATGGTCGGAATCCTCAATGAGCGTTATCCTGGCGACGTAAGTAATACCATTGTTTATATTTCTGTTCATGTTGTAGGTTACACGTTGATGGCTGTAACGTCACAAAATGGCGGTTTCTGTCAGCCTGAACCTGCGGGACATTCGGAAGACTCAGAGCAGAGTGAAATGTCTAATACAAGTTAACGAAGTAAATAATGTACAACAATACCCGGTCAGTGAACATTGTCTTTGTTTTATTCTTTTTGTGTTCTATCATGTGATTGTTGATTTTCGTTTCGAAGTAATTTTCTCTTTGTTTTCATAATTAATTGATTATAACGTCATTGTGGTAAAAAGTTTTCGTCATCTATTTATAAATCAAAGATGGGTTCCCGCGCATTTTCACATTTTCTTTGGTTGTGTAAGTTACGAACGTTGTGTTAATAGCAAATTGGTAAAGTGAAACATTTATTTATTTTGTAAAATACTTATTATGGGTTCAGAAAATTGTAAAACAGAAAGATCAGTTTAAACCTTATACTTGGAGTAACTTGAAAAATATTTGACACCGGAACGTAACTTTATTTATCTGACAATTAATTGATGTACCAAGCACTACTTATAAAGATGATAATTATGCAGAACGGAAGGGCTGAATTTCATATGTAGAGTGTTGTCTGCATGAAAGTTTGTTAAGTTACACATGCAATTAACTGCAGTCTTATGACCTTACTTTTCTGTAAAACACCTATCTCTGATGTACCTTTTATACGCACATGTAAGGGGCGGGGGATCTTCATGGTTCTGTCCTCACTGTCACTGCATTTTCAGTATTAGTATTAAACATTAACTAGATCCAGAACGAATTATTACTAATAATGTACTTACTTTTGTGTTCGATTTTGTTATCGCGTTTGTCGTTGGCCGTTAGAATTCGCGAAATTAGAGCGTTTTACCAGTAAAGCGCGAAATGACATTAAATTTTGAAGATGAACACGTGATATTAGGTTCAAGCTAATAATACATTGATTTACAGTAATATACGTAAACCCCTAAGACAAGGTAATTTCATATTTAAACAAATTACTACCAGGCATCAAAGTGAATCAGAAGTATTACGTCACGGACATGTTGCGTGAATTCAGTTCAATTTAATGTCGTTATTACATTCCCCGACGGTGTAATCTTTAGACGTTAATGGCAGTTTTCAGAGATTAAACGGTGTCACAAATGGCTTCCCCTTCGTACACCGGGAATTAAAATGGGACTTTAAAGACACGTCGCGTTAATCGGTACACCACATCTACTAGTGTAGTGGGTTATATCATGTAGGTTCTCCTAATATAAACAGTGACATAAATTTATTATATAGTTCTAGCTGAGATGGTCATCATCATTGCACCGCCATATAAGTCTCTACAACTACGGATTGAAAAATCTAGATGACCCTAGTATCACGTATGTTAGTAAAAAGATTGATTATTTTCATAAAGGATATATCGAAACGTTTATCAATGTAACATGTACTGCAATTTATTTCATTTTAAGCTGGTTTGTGACATCAAGAAAACCTATGTAATTGAGTAACATTAATCTAACACCAATCCGTGAGAAGTAGTCCAGGGTATGGTGAGATGTCGAGATTTACTGATATATCAAATGAGATTTTTAAAATCATTTTTTTTCTAATCTAACTGAAATCTTGGTCTATTATACCTGGGATTATCAGTAATGTAAATCTTTACTCAGTCGTATAATATATTTCTGGCTCGACAGATATTTTCTGATAGGTTTCTGAAATTTCAATTATTTTTTCCTTTTACTATATACATTGCATTTCATATCGCACACTGGAGCACGTAAAATCGTTGATTTCGGTAAAAATGAAATCAACAAAACCAAAACACTCACGGAACAAAATGATTGAACAATACATGTAATTGTCTATTTGTAGTTGGTTTATAGAATTATCTAAAATATCGTGGAAAATTCTACATATATACTTCATCATTTTAACTATTAGAATTAAGTAAAATGTAATCAAGCTGTATTGGTTTTTGTTGTTAATTCCACGACACTGTAGATCACTTTGTTTGATACATGTATACATTAAGATGTAAACAACTGATGTATTGAATACTGCATACAGTTTCCTAGAAGAATAAACAGAGATACTGAGTATCACATCTCTAACAATCAACGACATTTTCTTACGCTTGAAGGAACACTATAACTCATCCTGAAATAAGGTATATTACTGACAACTATCAGGAAAGGGTATGTAATTGTTAATGAACGGTTAAAAGGCATAAGCCACTACTCAAATTAAACAATATGAGATGTTACTTATGACTGACATATAACAATATTAAAGCAATGGAATAAAATACTTTTTGAATTGTTGAAATACTCAATTCTTATATCCTAAGATGTGATGTTAGCAATGATTGACGTAGATATATTGCAGCTGAAAGTAGAATGTTTCTCGCCTTTTTAACTGGCCTCTCAGTACAACATACCCTTATCTTTATCACTTACACTACTTTCTCAATGGGGACATAACCTGAATTTGAACTTTTATGACGATTTGTCAAGAGGTCAAGTACAATAAAGCAGATAATTAATTTCAATACAACAAAATCTCAAAATGTATACGAAAATACACATCACTTTCAATGAAGTTATTACAAAAATAAACAAATAAAAAAAAAGATAATTAAAAAAGAAACAAAAACAAAAAATAAATATAACAGGCGAATAACGAATAACTGAGATACCTCTTCCTATTACAAGGTATTTTAATGGTATTTTATTTAATTCTTTTCGAAGCCTATTCTCTAACAAATTATGAGTTATTGGTATGTCGTTATGTCCCTGAATATTGCGTGTCAAGTAGTAATCTAGATTCGTTTTTGCCAATTTCCACTTTATAAACAGCATATCAGAACGCATTGTATTTTTTTTTAATCTAAATCAATTAATTTGTGATTTAAATAATTTCTAACGTAATATTATTATACTTCGCGTTTTATTCGGAGGGCGTGTCATCTTTGTTCATCCACTTAACGATAGAATCAAATGACGTCTGGTAGGATACTTAAAGGCACACATTCTACATGATATTGTATACGGCAGTGTATACTACATATGGTATATGTTTTTCAAATACAAACTAACAACGAAGAAATGAAGAAAATTAACAAACAAAAAGTCTTATATGACTGACGTTTACTGCATTTAAGTTGGTCAAAAACGATATAACATGATTATAATGATACTCAGTATAATGTGTTATGTGGTCGTTAGGCGTTTTGTGATGATATCGATAGCTCTGTTAAATCTCCATATTGCGACCATTTGAAGTAAATGATTGTCTGAAATAAAAAATGTAAATGTGGTAAGTGCAGAAAAGTAACAACAATATTGACGAAAGTCTTATTCACATGCAATACAAACATCAGAAAATGATGATTGAATATCTTTAAAAATTAATGTTAAATTGCATATTCACGACCCGCCTGAAAGAATAGAAGTAACGTACTTTACACATACAATATATTATACACATAAATAACTAAGCTGTAAGTATGTAATCTCGTTCGATCGATTACTTGCATTGTCAACTTGATTTAGAATGTAGATATACACCATAACACTTCATTACTAAATTAACAAATGTTCAGAACAAAATGGACTGAAACTAAAACGTCTCCGATAAAACATCTTAAAAACCAGATAATATTTTTTTTAAGTCATACTTTTGTGTTCTTATGAGATTGAATACATATTTAAGCATTGATAACTGGTTACTGAGTAACGGTAAGGAAAATCTGTCTTCAGATAATCATTAGTTACCCCATTATAACATGTATAATGATTTGAGGAAAACTGATTATTTATATTGTGAGATCGTAAGGATATATGGAATGGTTTGATAAATCTCCATGTTTGTATTAGTTATATATTTGCCTGAAATACTAGAATATAGATAACGTGATAGCAATTCTAGCAGTTTTAGTTGAAAAAAATTCAGAAAATTAGTCGGTGTCAGCTTCTGAATTGATACCAAGGTACAGTGTACTTGTTGTACGGGATATATAATGTTATAGTTTAATCAATTCATGCTAACAATGCTCACAGGAATCTTCAGTTTGGTGTGGGCCAGCTTTATATCACAAGGTGAAAAGAATAAAAACAAAATTGTTCCATTCTTTGGTTAAATCTATATTAATGAGCGTAAAATCAGCATGCTATTAGTAACATAAACCTCAGACTTAGACACAGAAATACTGCTTAAAATGTCTACATCCAAGTCAAAATAATACAGCTAGATTTTAAAAGGTTTTGTATAGCGAACATAAAATCACTGATGCATGACCCAACACTTTATTTAACAAATCGTCGGGAACCTATTCGAGCCAAAATTCTGAATGGGTACATTATGTACCTATACTAAGTGTAAAACAAAGGCCGACAAAGTACACAGTATATAAGACAATAGGTAATGAGTTTTGCACAATAGGGCGTCTTTACGGGACAAGGTATCTCACTAACGCTATGTAACTGTTATATATGTAATAAAGAACTTCTAGAGAGGGTGTGGTATTGTCATAAGACTACTAGACATGGACGGCGGGGGTTCACTACACTGACATTAACGATGGGCTATCGTATTTTACATGCAAAATAATTAAATTATAGTTTCCATGGAAATATTTTTGAAATGCCGACTGAAGCAATTAATGTATTGGCGTGAAACAGTGGGTGGATATTAGATACACGAGACATCCAAGGTGATATATTGTAATGGTAACGAGCAGAAATCATGGATGGATTTATGGATTCATACATAACACGGAATTATTGTTTGTTTGGTCACAGGATCAAACCCAAACCACATCAGCAGGTAGGTCACAGGCCACAAGCCACAGCGCTTCATACCCAAACCACATCAGCAGGTAGGTCACAGGTCACAAGTCACGAGATCAAACCCAAACCACATCAACAGGTAGGTCACAGGTCACAAGTCACGAGATCAAACCCAATCCACATCAATAGGTAGGTCACAGGTCACAAGTTACAGGGTCAAACCCAAACCACATCTACAGGTAGGTCTTAGGTTACAAGTTACAGGATCAAACCCAAACCACATCAACAGGTAGGTCTTAGGTCACAAGTTACAGGATCTAACCCAAATCACATCTACAGGTAGGTCACAGGTCACAAGTTACAGGATCAAAACCAAACCACATCAACAGGTAGGTCTTAGGTCACAAGTTACAGGATCTAACCCAAATCACATCTACAGGTAGGTCACAGGTCACTAGTCACGTGATCAAACCCAAACCACATCAACAGGTAGGCCACAGATCACAAGTCACTGGATCAAACCCAAACCACATCAGCAGGTAGGTCACAGGTCACAGGATCAAACCCAAGCCACATTTACAGGTAGGCCTTAAGGCACAGGAACTACTAGGCTATCTACAGTTTATAATTCAAATATTGTTATTTCTATTTAGGGTTATCTGATAGACTTTGGGTTAAACGAATACTTTTAGTATGATATTTTGTTATTTTTATTATTCAAACCAAAGCATCGGTTCCATTTTTCTGGTTTTTTTTAGTTTTCTAATTCGTCATTAACGAGCTTTCAGACGACGATTTAGAAAAAAATCAGTCATATCGGCAATTACCTCGTATTTACCCAGCTTATAGAGTTATCAGAGTTCCTATCCATCAAGTTCCATTGTATAAAATCCTTGATTATATTTTTGATGTAGTCTGACTTAATATTTCATCATTTTGTTGTTATTTGCATGTATCTAATTCTTTATTAATTTTCTATAAGTGGTTTCTCGTTGACTTAAATTTGTAATTATGTTATATGTACACTTGTATTTGTATATTTTCGAATTTCCTAAACTCAGACATAATAGAGTGATGGAATATAACTGTTTTCCTCGTCGTTTCTATAAGGGAACATTTATGTTTTGTATTATTTAATATTTTCCACATTTTGTAAATGACTTATTTTCCGAACGTCTTATAATATTTTGAAAACAATTAACAAAAAATGAAATCTTTTCATTCCCATATCTATATAATTCTATCATAATCATATGTCCTATCTTCAATTTGATAAATGTATTTAAAAAAATTCTCTTTTGTATATACATTATTATCAATATCTATGTTTATCCCAATATATTGATTTATTATTTCCTTTTCCAGTTACGGCGGCGACCCCTCCCTCCCGGATTCTGCTACGTCTGTAGTCGACTGGACCCTAACGCCCGACACAAGGCCCCTAATGGATACCTCTTCGCCAAAGGTTTCTTTGCCTACTGTGAGCACATGCAACCACCCCGACCCCCGTATCCCACCTTTATTGAGGATGATAAGGATATCGATATCCCGGTACTACCCCCGGAGTACATGGCCAACAGGTCTCCAGGTCAGCCGCCGTCACCCAGACAACCGTCTAGTAACCAAAACCTAAATATCAGTGTTACAATCAAGAACAAGAACTCACCGTCACCGGATCAGAAATATAGTAAGAAGTATTTTGACACGTCTGTTCTCAACGGTGTGGATGATTACGACTATGACTACGAGGACGATAGGTACAGACTTCCGCCTGTGTTTGATAAAGACAGTCCCGAGAATGGTAAACATTTGTTACACGCTAGTGATAAAACGTTCGCAGAAGCTGGTGGATACAACGAGGACGCTCATACCATTCTGTCAGACGACGACTTTAAAGTTCCACATTTACCGTCGCTGTCTAACAGTCGGAACGTCACTTCACATCACGATGACTACAGACACGACCAGACGTCAAGGTCACCAGGACGCTCTACAAAGGTCAAGCAAGTGGTGAAGAAGAGGAAGACCAAACGGGACATCGACAGGTCGGCAAAATCTCATCCAGATGAAATGTCACAACACACAGAGCAGAACGACGAGGAAGAGGAAGGTATACTGAAATACAACCATAGGGACGAGTTTTCGTCTCTTCCAAACGAAGGACTAGAAATGGCACCATCTCGTGATAATTCAAAGTTAAATTCAGCAAAAACTGACTTGTCCGGTGCGCCGGAAATTGGACATGGTGGACCGGAAGTGAGCTTTGGTGATAGGAGGAGATCTCACCAAGAAAATCCTCCATCCATGACCATACAGAAAATCGGATCGCCCGAACTTTGGTGCGAGTGTACCGACCTTGAACTAGGCTCAATGAAATGTGATGAGTGCGCTGCTATTGGTGGCCACGAGAACTGGTGTACGTACGCGCGTTCGGGATCGCGTCACGGTAAATGTCCGAAATGTGGAAAGCACGTGCGTAAGACGAAGTCGCTTACGTCTCAGGACTTGAAAAAGGACATGAAACGGAAACTCAGTTTTACACGTAGAATGTCAAAAATGACAACAAGATCAGACGATTCTGATATTTCACGAAAACGACCACTTAGCGATACGCCATTAACGACAGCTAAACCTACTGGTCTGCACGTGCGCTTCGAGGATGATAAGGATGGGACACACGCGGAAAAGCACGTGGATAGGTTACGGAGTAAAACTGTTACGGACGAGGACTACAAAAAGTATGACAAAGCGTATCAGGACTTTGTCTATAACCGTGAAGGATGGACCGAACAGTCGGATTACTCTGATGACGAGGATTTCGACGACTACCCACCAAAAGTACATCCGCGTGTTGATCCAAACATACACAGGGATGCCTACTATCGCGCTATAGCGGCCAGGAGCCTGGAGAAACTCAAAAAGCTTAACGAGGTGGATGAAAAATTCGCCGCCGATAGAATAAGTAAACCTCATGTGTTTTCCTACTTTAAACTTCGTCCTCATCAAAAGAACGCCCTGCCAGGTGGGCCTGATAACATAGGCATTCTACCGTCTGAATCAGCCAATGTGCGGCCGCGTAAAGCCATGCAGCATATATTCGGGAAAATCAAAGTAGACGACTTTTATCCTGGAGGAAAAAGAAACAAATCGCAAGTATCTGTATCGTATTCTAAAGAGAAAAACAAGCAGACCATGCCAATCAACAAATGGACCCGAGGTGGTATAAATGGGTGATCTTTAGAATCTTACTATTAGCGCGTATCTGAATCAAATGAGTATTTAAAGTCAGGACAAATGCTCTTTTATATAATTTTGTCGATGGGTGTTCGTCTGGCTCGATGAAATATTCGACTGACAGAGTATCATGGATCTATCGTAGTAATACTACAAACAGTCAAAATTCCTAGTTTATATTCCGTTGGAATACCCAGTCTAAACAGACGTAACGTTAGTTTTCTAATACGTTGGTTTTAAGATACCAAACAACGTGGGCAAATAACAAGCTACCGTGGATTAGTCACATCTTACGGTGAAAGAAACGTCACAATCTGTGGTTAATAGTACTTTACCCGGTGTCTCGAACCCGACGTTTTGGATCACTGACTTCTATAGATCATATCGTGATTACAGTTGTTGATTATATCTAAGTGTGAAGAGCATATGTATAAAACTGAGGATTTAAGGCCATGTGTCTCCGATTGTCGTATGATCAAACGTGATGTATGGTAAATGAGTGACTGTCAAATGAGAGCGATATATCAACACTTGCTGAAATTGTACTTTGAATTTGTAATCTCTATATTTCATTGTCAAACTGAAGATATCGAGACGACAAACCTGGATTGTTGATTTATCAAGTGTTTGGGTGCTCAAATGTCAAATTACATGTTTAGCGCGACAAATATCCACAATACTTTTGACTTTAAACTTATCATTTAAGATCCTATCGAATTATAATATCCCGATAACGTGCTATATTGTGTTGTGTGTCTTTATATACAAATGGGATGCAATATATATTGTATATCTTATAATTATTTACCATGGGCTAGATGGTTTCATTCAATATTCGTTATATGCATGTTTTAAAATCTCTGTTTTTATTTAAGTGTTACAAAATCGGTTTGATAAGTGATCCAGCGAAATAAAATGGTGTTTTCCTACCTAATAACCGAGTTCGTATTATCATACTAGAACATAATGCAGTAAATGTCCTCAATATAATTAAAATACAACTGGAAAAACTTCAATTCTCTAAATCAAAGATAGTCTTCTTTTCTTATCTATCCTAAATTGTAATTTACTAATCAGATGAACATAAATATTTTCGTTCGATAGAGGATTCGACAACATACCATAAGAGGTCACGTTCTGGTGACCTTTATACCTCCCTGTACTTCAGATCACATATTTTTTCTCACCTAGCTATGTCCCTAAAAGTTGCTGGTAGAAACAATGTGATTAGCCAATCCGAACAGTCACCAGAACATGTCCCCTAATGGGATGTTGTCAGATCATTTATTGAGAATAAGGATAATTGTTTTTATCAGATTGTCTAACTATAAGTTATTTTGATAAATTTGTCTAAATTTGTCTCTGTTATGTTGAATATAGTTTTATTGTTATATAACGTTCTAACTAACTCAAAGTTCCGATAAACACTCGTCTAGATTTCACTATCACTAAGGTTGATGCTGCAAAATATGATGATTACACGTATGTATGCATCTTTTAAACATCTATCATAGGGTGTTTCGTTTTGTATTTTGTATAATAAGATGCATTTGATGTTTTTCAATTTGTTACTCAGCATAAATTTAAGCGACACAAAAGATCTGGATATAATGAATATTTCCATTGCTAATGAAATAAAATACAATATAGACCTTTTGTACAAGGTCAACATTCTATGACAGAATAAAACATTATGTATATCAAACACGCTAAAGCGAGGGGGAAATATTATAAATATCCAATGTATGTTACCAGTGTTAATCCACCGTTTACCATTAAACAGGTAGCATACATATGAGTGAACTTCATAGTTGTTCAAAGGGGTATAATCCAGTATATTCATAGTCGATTATAGATAAAATAAACATTCAGTAAGTAATAGGATAATAGCTCACTGTTAGCGTAAACAAGAGGTGAATTAGGGAAATGATGAAGTCTTGTTGACCAATGAGCTTTAGTGATTTAAAAAGTTGGCGTTTATTTTGAAAGTTTCTTTTAAAAAACAACAAAATTTCACTTAATAATTAAAAAATGATTGCGTGTTTTAATGTGAATACAAAGAGTGTCTCCCTATATTTTATTTGTATATCAATTCAATTTTATTAATCATGAAAAATGTAAAGCATATTAAGGAATGCTTAATATAAAACACCCCAAATTAACTTTATATATATATTTGGCTGTTTTCATCTTTGAGACACAGACTTCTATAGTATTTAGTGACAATTGTTCTTTAAAGAAAATGTCTTTAATAGTAACATAAAATAAAAATAAATTAGATATGACACTTTCATCAACATTACATCATTTAATAAATTATTACCAATGTCTTAAGTCGTTATTCGTATATATAATTTAATTTTAATTGTACATAGCAACTCCAATAGCTTATATGTGATTATTTCTTAAAGGAAAAGGTCCAACCATTTAAATGGAATTACAACGACAAAGATCAAATTATAAGGATAAAATATAAATTTATGTTTTGGAGATGTAACACGGACATCTGAGTGTACTGTCATCACAAACCGCCTTGATCCAGTTTATTTATAGTACATTCAGATTTTTATTTCATATCTCAATAAAATAAATATATATTTAAATTAATCTTACAATAACTCCATACACTTGGTCGAAGTATTTTAAGCCTTACATTTAGGAGAATCGGCCACTACACGTGACTGATTATCAACCACAAAGCTGCTGGTATACTGAGACAGCGAAGGAGGGGTGTAAAACATAAACAAACGACAACAATACAGTAATATCTCTTTGCTGGGTGTTCTCCCTTGTTTTTCATTTTTTCGAAATATCGTATCGCCGGTTATTTTCGCTGGGGTGTGATCTGGAACATTTGATCCACAAAGAAATTAAGATATGGATGAGTTATATACACACACTTACAGCCAAGTCGCAAAATCTTCAAACCGTTAAAATGAATTCTCTCGTTTTCAGTTTAAAAATCACAAAATTTTGACCCGCGAAAATCGCCGGCTATACAGTAGTAGTTTGTTTACTAGTAAATGGACTTTACTATCTGTATAAAGTGGTGATGTTTAAATCGTGATAGCTAAAAACATGCACCAGACAAAACACATCATCAATGTTTAATTACATAAATGATCACTGTGGTGTCATAAGTATCCGTAAAATACATGTGAATGTTATGTAGAGGATGATCAGTACATTGTATTGATGAGTCTGTCAGAAGACATTCCATATATGACCTTTCAACTATCTAACAACATACTCTTGAAAAAAGACATCATCGATGTATAATTTCATTAACTTGCTGAAGTGTCCTAAGCCTTTATCTTTATGAGTAATTGGAGAGCACCAAACACCACTTGTTAAAAGATGTTAAATCCACAAACATAAGATCTGAGTCATATGAATAATGAGGATACGTTGTACATTGTTTAAATCTCCTCGGTGTGAAACCTCTGTGTACATCAGAGCGGGTGTACCTCGTCAATGGGTAAACCCGCTCTGATGTACACAGAGGTTTCACACCGATGAGAATTAAACAATGTACACAGTATCCTCATTATTCATAAGTATTTTCGACATGTATAAACACATAAAGTTCACTTCTTGCTGAATCTGTAATTCGTGTCGATGTTACAGTTGATAACATTACGTGTTAGATAGCACGACTAAAACGAACTGGAATGAAGTAGTCCGTTGTATAGAAAGAACATATCTAAATAACTAGTTTCTCCCCCAAAATCACTTCAGTTGAAATTCTAAAATTACCATTTTTTATTTTATGAAAAATGATTGAAAACAATAATTTGAAATACAAAGTAGTAATTTTATTTTTAACGTACATCACCAATGATGAGTTTGTCGATAAGGCCTTGTCCTTTTATGGCGTAGTGTCACATGCCTTCGATGACACCATACAGAAACAGCCTCACTTTACTTTTACATTTGAGACAGTTTTTATAGTAATCTGTGCAATGAAAATATCATCTCATATAGTCTGTGACCAGGACAATACTCTATAATTACATATAATGACATAATCGGTTGACTGCAAAAACACCGGGATCTCTACTATTCTATTATGGCCCATTCCAGAGGGAACTGTTCTCATATAGCGTTTTCTGGCGATGTAAAGTCCCCGAGTCGAAGACGAGGGGACTATACCTCGCCAGACAACACTACAGGAAAACTGTTCCCGACGGGAAGGGCCATAATTAGTAATAACGTCATATATTTGGTCGCGGAGGAATATACTTTTGTTTAGTTCCCGTAGTCAGGTATAGTGTCCCGTAGTCAAGAAGGACAGAGAACTGTCGCAAAATAGACCATGGTTTTTATCCAATCGGATTCCTGGTAATTATCATGTGATGTTCTAAATCGGCTTTAACACTGTTAGGATCTTTATTTTGAGTTATTTACGGGAAAACAGGTTTAATGTAGCGTTCTAGCACTTCGTGTTGAATTTGACGTTGTTCAATTGGCATTCGTACTCACATAATTGGCAGCTGAATGCAATTCAATTAATGTATACATAAATACATATGATATTTATTTGACAACAATTCTAATGCAATATCGAGATTGCAAAAAAATCATTGTTGTCAAGAAGGGAGAAATTGACACTTACAATCACACATATACCAATACATATCTGCTACCAAAAACAAATACAAAAATATTCCTTATTTCCGTATACAATGGAATCTGTAAGCGGTAGCAGCATAACACAGATATCAAAGCACACACCCCATACACAGTGCTCGAAGCCTTCAGAGCGAACCAAACCAAATATTTTTGTCCTGTTTTTATCTTTCAAATCGCCCCAAAACTATCAAAAAATATTTTGTCACTGTAAATGACAATATCACGCCACCGCGTGCCATCCAAATGACATGACATCTCGTCACCGATCATCACGTTCGGTAAGGTTAAATAGTAGATTTGTAATGATAATGTATAAATATGAAGACATCCTAATATAGCAAATATCAAGTTATGTTGATAGAAACCACCATAAGACCAAATCTCAACGTTTGGTTATAGGAAAACACTTGACAATAACCGATCGGAATGTTTGTTTACACGCCAGTCGAAATCTGCGGTCAAATATACTGTATATTATGGGATTCACAGCACAGTTGGCGAAGTAAGACCTGAGGAAGAATCGATACGCGGTTCTGGCGGCATCGTTGTTCTGGAGGCTATCCACAAAGTCATCCTTAAGTTCCCTCAATATGACGAGCAGCAGATAAGGCACGAAATTTAGGATGAACACCATCGATATAATGAACATTAAATACGTGGTACTTTTCGCCAGGTTTTTGTTTTTACGCAGTGTCTCCTGGGAGGATTTTCTCCCACCGTTTGACTGAATGGTTTTACTGCTTTTGGGTTTTGAGGACATTTTAGAAAATGAGCTTTGCATTGATTCGGACACTTTTTTAAAGCTGATTAGAGAATTTCGTATTTTCCCCGCACTTTGCATTGCTTGGTTGCAGGTCTTTTCTCCTGTTTCCACTTCACGTTCATCGTTGGCTTCTATGACACACGAAACATTCTCCCGTCGAATGTCCTGTCCTATATCGACAACATCCTGCAGACTTTGGTTCCCTTCGAGAGTGGAGACGATGTCCTGTTGGAGTTGGTCTGAATCTGTGGAAGGAACTAGTTGGTCCGACGATTTACTGTGGTTAAGCGCTGGATCATGTATCTGGAAACCGTCCTCCTCTGGGATAGGTAAATGTCTCTTGTTGGTCTGAGCTAGAACACAGTCTGATTCCACCGAAATACAGTCCTGTGATCTCATCTCCGACACACGGCGCTTCACAGCTGTTTGGGCGTCACTATGTGTATCCAAGACGACCGACGAGTTCTTCCGTTGTTCCTGACGTCTGGCGAAGAATCTAACGTTCCTGCCGATGATGCTGTACATGGTTACAAGTGTAACAGCCGACACTACAAACATCAACAGAGTGATGACATTGTAGATCAGAGGAAAGTCCGACTGGGACCAGGCGTCACTGACAGAACACTCAGTACCGTTGTATACAAAATTCTCAAACACCACCTCACGGGTCCGAACACCGTACATAAACAGGTTAGGCACTGAAAACAGAATCCCAAACAGCAAGGAACACACACTTAATATCTTGGCAATTTTGTTGGATATTTGCCACTTAATGGGTCTACATATTTTACGGTATCTGTCAATGGCTATTAACAATAGTATTGTCGAAGCTGC
The DNA here is from genome assembly GCF_041381155.1 of Argopecten irradians. NCBI lineage: Eukaryota > Metazoa > Mollusca > Bivalvia > Pectinida > Pectinidae > Argopecten > Argopecten irradians. The sequence goes on from NC_091148.1 coordinate 29,199,248, forward strand.
TACAGTTCCGGCCGAGTTTACGTATCGGGATATTCCACAGGCAATAAAATTGTCAAATTCGTATTGATTCAAAACGGTCAGGATCTCCATCGGAACTGCAACTACACATGTCATAAGATCGATGGCGGACAGGAAACGGATGAAACAACGTGAGTTGGAGTTGGTGTAGACTTTGGTGTAGATGTACAATACTATAGTGTTTCCGATGAGTCCTACCAGTGACAAAATTGACAGATACACGGACAGCGGGAACTGACGGAATGCCTCGGCATCGTTTATTTCTGAAAGTGTCGCCATGACAACCAATAATCCGTTTTCTCATCGAACTATTGCAGAACTAGAAGATATCGATATATTGCTTGAGTAACATACTTAATGCTTGTTTAATGTTGGTGACATGTGACGTAATCCATTTTTCCATCAAACTGCCGGCCACGGACTCGAATCTGGAAAATAAATTGATATCATCAAATATAGATAATTCTAGAGAGGTTCTTTTATTTGAAATTGTCGGTAGATAGTTCCAATTTTAAAAATCATTCGTACAAACTAAAATAAGTAATGAAAAGAAGGAAAATGCCATTTGTCAGTTTTCTGTAATTTTCTATAATACATATAATTTACATGTACACAGCATGCAACAGAGCAAATTCGATAAACAGTTTATTGCAAGAAGACAATTTATTGAGTTTTTCATTTTATGATAATCTTAATCGGTGATTATAAAGGCAAGCGTCATTTATTACGCAGATATATCGCTAGTGTAGCATTTCTTTACTATCGGAATGTGTAACTTCCGGTTGTTACGTGGTTTGCTGTGTTTATACCGGAAACTGACAGTGTTAGATAAGTGTTTGTTGCCGAGGGTCAAAGGGCACTGCAGTACATGGAATCACTAATGAAAAGGGTCAAAGAGCATGGCAGTGAACAATATGTATATATATCCCATTCAGCTGTAATAGCATCAGTAAATTAATGTTAAAAGTTATTCTTTGTAGTGATTACATCATTACAGAATGATTTGAAAATATTTAACATTGACTGGGTTCAAAGTGGCTCTTTTAATCTCTGGCAAGAGGAAAGAAAAGTCGTTTATCATGACGCAAAAGATGATTGTTGATAAACTACGGACGTGATCAAATGTCTTATAAAATTATAAATTAAAGTCTATTTTTGGTGATATTGAGAAAATGTAGTTCCTAGTATTATGTTATACAACTTTAGTATCATGTTAAATAACTCGAGTAACATGTGAAGCAACTCTGGTATTATGTAGTATAATGTAAAAAAAACTCTAGTATCATACTAAACAACTCTAATATCATGTCACACAACTCTAGTATCATGTCACACAACTTTAGTATCTTGTTAAATAACTTTAGTATCATGTCAAACAATTCTAGTATCATGTCACACAACTCTGTATCAACTCTAGTTTTGTGTTAACCATCTCTAGTTTTGTGTTAACCATGTCTAGTTTTTTTGTTAACCATGTCTAGTTTTGTGTTAACCATGTCTAGTTTTGTGTTAACCATCTCTAGTTTTTTTGTTAACCATGTCTAGTTTTGTGTTAACCATGTCTAGTTTTGTGTTAACCATCTCTAGTTTTGTGTTAACCATCTCTAGTTTTGTGTTAACAATCTCTAGTTTTGTGTTAACCATCTCTAGTTTTGTGTTAACCATCTCTAGTTTTGTGTTAACCATGTCTAGTATTTAACAACTCTAGTATTATGTCGTGCTTTGTGATTAATGTTGACAATTATACTACCACAGTCTCTCTTACACAATATCAAAACAGTACAAAAATGAGACAGGATGTGTAGAGATGAAACTTGACAATATAAATTACAAACAAACACTGAAATTTAGCGTTCTAACACTTTGATTGTAAATGTTTTAAATGCTTTTTTTCATTATTTAACTTCTTTTATAAATATAAAAAACATTTTATACCTTACCTTTTTTCTACGTAAAATCGTTCGTGTATCCGACGACTCATTCACAAAAAGAGACAAACAGTTTAAACTAGTAACACAGACTTTGATTCAGCGTGAGGTGTCAGTAATTGCTGAGCATTGCTGTCCTGTAAAATGTCAGCTGTCTAGCTCCACTATCTAGTCTGTGGTAATTCCGGGCACCGCCCTACGCCGCTCCGACATCAGCAGCACCCACTCTCAAATTACAGAAAACAAAAACTAGAACTGGACGTAATGCGAGGACGGAGGGTAATAACTGAAAATGATTCACGTCTTTTGTTAATGACAAATTAAGTGACTACGACAGACTAACACAGTCATGATGAGAATAGATTCACGCCTCTACTATTTAGAATACGTTCCAACAGGACGATTGGGTGACGTAGTTCTAAATGTCAAATGACTTGATTTTGATGTATTTAGGATGTTATCATGTTGTTGACCAGATGATAACGACTGTATATATAAGGGCGATGATGCGATGATAGGCGAAGAGCCTACTTCAGACTATGAATGTAGATCTTAGCATATCTATACGTAAAACAATACACATGTCCTTTTGTATCCACAAGGGTTTTAAGCATCTTAATCAGTAACACTCATACATAAGGATACTTTCCATGGAGTGAATTTCCTCGTTTGGTACAGTAGGCCAAGGATGAGTATGAACACATAGTTAGTTTGTCTAAATATAGCTTGCTTTTTAAATATTTAGGAAACATGTTAAGCAGCCATTTTAGTACTTATCAACGAATAATCCCCCATCTAGCACTCTGTTGGTGATTGCATTGAATCTCTTACTTCAATCTCTGTTTGACCATGGACTCATTCATGTAGAGTCTATCCTCGATATCTCAGGGGTTACCGTCACTGCCGTTATATCCATCCTCGTTATTCCAGGGGTCACTATCACTGTCGTTATATCCATCCATAATAATCCAGAGGTTATAGTTCTATCACTGTCATTGCTTTCATCGTCGTTGAATCATGGGTTGCTATCATTGGATTACGTCTAGATGTCTCTAAAAGGGAAAGACAGAGTCGGTATGCTATATATCGAACCTGCCGTGACCATATATTAACCAATGAGAATAGAGGATAATAATCTAACTAAATATGCATCAAACACCGGATATTGTTTTGTTGTGTAATGTACCATGTACCATGTACTAAATGCGCTTGCACCTTACACTGTGGATGTAGAAGAACAAGTCTCCAGGGAAAATGTCCTCTTATCAATTACTTCTTTAAATATTGAGATATTATCACCGCGATGAGGTTATCTACAGCAGTATCAAACCCCATGTAAAAGAAAAAAAAACTAAAAAATCAACTTTCTTTACCAACCCGACATTTTTACCCAAACTTTGGTGGATTTCCTCTAGTCCTGTAGCTCACAGTCATACAAGTCATCCCTTAGGGAAGACTCTAGCAATAGATATGTCAATTGATAATTTAACGTCTTCCCTGACCTTGATTTCTCGAAATAAATTGAAGTTAACTGACTTAGTCGATGTTTTTAACATAAGTTATATACAGAGAAAAAACAACAACTTATTTTTGACATAAGTCTGCACTTTTGTTTCGAGAAATCATCAGATTCACAACAATTTTAATGTAACAGATTCATCCCCCAAGGTAAACCAGAAAAATGACCATCAATATGCTAAAATGCGAAAGACGGAAATCAACACGACTGTATATGATATGCGGCAGAATTCACAACCTAAAACATCTCCTATGATATATCCTCTACCTCTACACCCATGTTACAACGATAACCTAACCATATAAGCTGACAATCAAAGAACTTTCTTAATTGTTGCCAAAAGTCAACAAACAACTAAACAGGTATAGTAAGCATCAGTGACTCACAACTAGACACTCCCAAAGAGGGATGGGTCACACGCAACCAATTTTTTGCAAACCCCATGGATAGACAAGTACTTTGATGGAACACGCCTGAAAATATCAGAAGAAATATCCATATTATTGCAGAAATACTAGAATCTCACCCAGTGGAATAGGTACCTATCGACCACGAGGAAGTATTTAACGCATAGAGAAAAATCAACAAAAATAAGACTGTTCATATCTTTGGATTTATGAGTGAACCTCTGTAACTAGTAGGTCCCCCTAATGTACACTAGCTGACAGACATGATCAACGACTTACAAAACAAAACCTGTTCCAGAATGTCTCAAGAACAGGATTATCATCCGGTATACAAAGGGGGGATCAAACCAACCTTTGCAACAGTCACATATATCATCTAAAAAGTCCTGGGCATATCTTTCCTTCACGTCACTCAAAAAATATACATAGAACCCAGTTCAGACTTCATCCAGGGTTATCCAAAGGTACTTCCATCCAGATCTGCACTGATCATTGATGTATGCTAACCTGAGACCAAGACAAAGCATCAACGACATATACATTTGATTCGCAAAAAGCCTTTGACATAAAAATGTAGTGAGTCACCCTCTTCTGCTGCAAAACGTCAAGACACAAGGTGATACGTTATGGCAAACCGAAATACATGTGTGTCACATCTCAGATACATTATATTTATACCATCAAGAGGAATAGGTAGAGGGGAAAAGCCTGTTTCTGTTGGCGCCAGAGCTACTGTCGCAAGACAAGAGCAACAGGAGATGATATCAAATGAGGATAGCTGAGAAGGGATTTTATTAGTTCTAGATACTCCTCATCGATGAAATATCCTTTCAAGTGGCACATAGGCTCCGACCAGGAAATGGTGGCAAACCAAGGTCTATTGTGCCTAATTTTCGTAACAGAAATGACCGTGAAAAAGTCCTCAATGCTGTCCCTGATAAACTGGCTGTTAAAGAAAAACAATTCGCAGTGTATGAACAGTTTCCTCCAGAGAAACGGAGAAAACTTCTATCCCCAATCTTCATGGAAAAAAGGCGTGGTCAGTCTGCACATCTCAAGGAGGACTACTATATATCAATTATCAGCTACAACCATTACCACAGCTCCTCCCACCAACTGGATTTCAACAGCCTCAAGATCTTCGTGCAACCCCCCATCCACCACCACCATCTCGGGAATTCCAGCAGCACCATGGCGCCCGATCAACCAACATGATTTCCATGGTAATGATCATCATCTTGGTGAGATATACAGTGACGTGCCAAAAGTCTTTCACATTTTTATGACGTCGCGTCGTCTTGTGATTTAGAATATTGCAACTTTAGAAAACCATAACTCAGAAACCATGGAACACACCTACCTGATATTTTAGTATTTTGTTGCGTGACCCTTTGCCTTAATTACTGCTTGGACTCGTCTTGGTAAGGTTGCATACAGCGCAGCAATATACCCAGGAGTAAATGAAGTCCAAATCAGAGTTACAGCATCAATAAGTTCTTGGCGACTTTTAATAGTATGCTGCACTCTCTGTAGACGAATCCTAATCATTCTCCATACATTTTCAATAATGTTTATATCTGGAGACTGAGTAGGCCAGGTTAAACAATTAATATTGTTTTCTGTTTTCCACTGCTGGGCCCTTCCCGATATGTGTGCAGGACAGTTATCATCTTGGAATATCCAAGGCTTATCAGGAAAATGTTTCAAGACAACAGACCATAAATTTTGATCTAATAGTTCAATGTGCTTATCTGTATTTAAATTTCCTTCTATTGGTCTCAGCACACCTACTCCGGAGGCACAAACACACCCCCAAAACGACACTGACACTCGGGAACTACCGTGACGTACAGTCCTGATCCCCAAACACTCGGGACGCCATTTCTCGTCGGCTTTTCTCCACACATACACTTTTTGATCAGTACCTAAAACTACTTGTGTCTCATCAGAGAATATTACAGTGTTCCAATTTTCAGAAATTGTCCAATTTTTATGTCCACGGCACCACTCAACTCGTTTTTTTCCTGTTAACTGCCGATATCGTCAACGTCTTACATACAGACCGCCTGGAATAACCCTCAAAATGTAATCTTCTCTGTACAGTACGTTTTGAAACTTTAACAGGAGTAAATGAATTAAATTGTGTAGATAAATCTGTCAATGTTTGCCAACGATCATGTTTTACTAGGCGAAACGTTGTCGATCCCCCTGTTCACTTGTTAATCTGGGCCGCCCGCTTCGCTGCTTATTTTCAATACTTTCTCTTTCTTTGAAATTCTTTAAAAATTTACTGATGGTTGAATGGGAGAATCCTACAATTTTGGCAATATCTGCATCTTTTCTACCACCTTCTTTCAATCGTACCACTTGTTCCTTTTCAGCCAACGTCAATTCCCGGCGAACCATCCTTCATGATTGTTGACGTCTGCTACAAAACTAAAAATAGCCCCACGCGAATTTGACAGATATGGGAGATAACCCCCGCACTTCATCTTGCACAACACAAAAGAGTTCCGATTCTAGTACTAATTTTTGGATCGCGAGGAAAGAAATTCTAATTACTTCCGGGTATTGACCGACGACGCGTCATAAAATGTGAAAGACTTTTGGCATGACACTGTACATGTACGTTCCAGCTCAGGCAAGCAACAGAACCACACTTTGGGATGCGATACAAGAGGTTCCTACAATCATAAAGAACTCATAAATCCTACACTAAGCGTAACATTGCTGAGTGTTTGCGGATTAAAATCAAAGTTAAAATTAACAGAATTCGATCAAATAATTAAGTCGTTTGACGTTTAATGTGTTCCTAGAAAGTCAAACTGATGAATTTGATGTTTTAAACTTACCGAAAGGCTACTCACACTACGCAAAACACCAGTCTAAATGTATAAGACGATCGGGTGATATCTTTATTGTATACAAGAAAAGTGTTGAACATTTACTATATTTTAAATCTAGTAATTCCGAATATTTACAATGATTAATAAAATCGAAATCCTTGTTAAATCTTGACTTTGACATATTACTCGGTGATGTTTATATCTCACCTGAAACTTCTATTCAACTATTAACGCCTTTTTAGAAATAGAGCAAGAAATGATCACTTATCACTTATTGGAGATTTTAATTCGATGACTCAGTCGAGACAGGATTATAAGAACCTGGTAATAGCCTTTTTGATGTGTTAAATATTGATGAAAATGAACATTTATTTAATGTTTTAAACTTATTTAAACTTCGGGAACAGCACTTTTCCTTATATCCACGGTCCATTACGTAATCCGTGAAAGACCTTGACAACACTTCACAAGACCTAGCTCAACTTGAATACTGAGACGACAAAAATAGCCAAAATTCCATGGCGCACCACGTTTCGGGCCGTGATCGCCGGGAACATAGTGTAAACCTAGCACAGAGGTTTATCATTTCAGGTATTTAATTTTGATTAGTTTTTAAAGGGACATGAACCTAATTATAAATACACCATGTAAATTTGAGTAAAATACATATTTAAGACGTGTCAGATACCTTACTAAGTAAAATATATAAGTTATTGTACAAATGTGTCAAATAAAATAATTATAGTGGAAATTCCATCTTTCTGTATTTTGAACCGGCCCGGTCGAATTTTGTAACGATATCGATAGTATATAGTAGTGTTGAACTTTAGTGACATGCCACAATGCACTGCACAAATGTTAACAAAATGGTGGGTCAAAAACGTGGGTGAAGCGAACACAAACGAATTCTGATAGAAAACAGTGTACATGTACGTCAAGAGTCAGTTACGTGGGCGATTTGGAAAGTATGTAAATATAAATGGATCGCTGAAATGCACTTTATACTTGCGTGATGTACATATATGCAATAAGTCAGGAACCTCACTTCGCGGTGCCCTGTCGAATGAAAAGTCTCGTTTGGCTTTTGACTTATCATTCTTACGCTATATACAAATTGTTTTATAACAAATATGGCTTAAACTTCATTTGTCAACCATCGTAAATTATAAAATAATCTTAAAATGTGGAAAACAAATATTCCGTGTCATGTCAGCAAGTTTGTTGTTAATTATAACCTCGCTTTCGGCCAGCTTTCGTTTTGTGTTCCAAAAATAGAATATGTCGGTCTATTTTTATCATTTTTGAGGTATGTATTCCCCATGTTTTCCTGTCGTTTTAGATAACCAATCATTGTAATAAAATATTCAATAAATATCTGAAAACCATATCTAAGCATACAGAACAACTTATTTAAGGTTCATGTCCCTTTAAGAAATTTTTCACAACATGAATTAAACATGTCAGGGGGAGCCAAATACATAAATTTATACGTGACACAAAGCTAAGTAACATACAGCATATGTAATACATTGGATATAAGTGATTTCCAGTTTGATCATACACTCTCAATTTTTGTTTGAATGTTTCTCCATTATCTCTGTACGATTAATACCATAATACCACTGAGATGTTTTTTGTATGTTTTTTTGTTTGTTTTTTTTTTTTCATAAGGATTACTTCAAAATTACTAATAAAATTCGCATAATTCTAAACTCAAAGTCAGGTGACCAGATATATAGTTTGAAATTAAACGGTTTCATTGCTACACACTCTTTACCACGGGGATATACACCATGTACATGTACTGTGATCGAAGCCTTTCTTTTGTGTCTTATGCTATAAATTATCAAATAATACTAACATGGAATTCAAATATGATTATTGACAATAAAGATATAATCAAGTTTTGATGATCTACATGTACTTACAGATAAAATGTATTTCATTATTAAAACTACCACATTCAGTTTGTTATTTTGCAAGATTAAATAAGTATTTGGCATTAATGTATCTAAATCTAAAATGAAATCCTTGGATATATAAATGAGTTTCCCGACAAAATTAAACTTAAAATCTAAAACAATATAATATGTAAAAGTGATGAGATTTACAGTTGTAAGCATGAAGCAACATAAATGTTAATCTATCAGAAGTGTTAGGCCTGCAAATAATTGAACCACTGAAGGTTTGTAACATGACCCATGTAATCTGGTAACTCTTCCCTCTCAAACCACACAGTTACATAATCCCATTCTTATCACTCTCTTCGCTGTAATTATGCTCTATAATTACAAAATAAATCATTAAAACAGCACATATTAGTGGGGCTACTTCAAATGCAAAACAGGTCTTAAAACACCCAAATGTATTAGGTAAAACTTATTTTCTTTATAAAATGTCACTAAATAAATCAATTTGAAATCATATCAAGCGTTACAGACGAGGATTGGATTATATATGAATGTCGACACCGTTAGATTCGTGATTAATGATCCAAAATATGCATATTCAATATCATTATGTAATGTTACTAAAAATAGACCTTGCCATATTATAACCTTTAAACGACAAATTTACCGGTCCACAATTTTTCTGAAATTTTCACTACATTTTTTATAGGCAATGAGCCAACTTTTTGAAAAAAATATTTTTGGTGCACTCAAACTAGAAGTGGGTGAATCACCATTCTTAATAATTGACATTGCCGAAAATAACACGCGACGTTTTCTGTCTTACTAATGTAGCCAAAATGATATTTTATATATTTTGCCTACATACATAAATGTATTTGTGATCATAATTTGTAATTATTTATACACTTCAGAAAATGATACAGATTGACGACATAAAACATTATTTTGATACATTTTTGGATCAAAAAAGGAACCCTGTCTTACACTTCTACGGGATAACTTTAATTTAGTCACAGCACAGGCCCCTGTGACCTTTTGAATGTTTTAAACATATTTTAAGGGTTTGCATTAATGTTTACAACATTTGCATACAACATTTAATTTTAATAAAATTGGTTCGTGGGCAAATTTCCATTGTTCGTGAAAGAGGTCCTTTCGTAATTTGCATCTTTTATACTAAAACCAGTCAAGTTTGTGAAAAAAAATGTGAAAATTTTACCGAGGAAATAGTAATTTTGTTGACGCCGTGACGTCACGAGGCTGTATTGCTTGGGTAGCAATGCAATTGCCATAGACATACACCCGACATCATATTAAGGGGAGGTAACTCGTAGAATCAAATACCGGAAATGAAATAGCAAAACCGAAAGTGGAAAAACACCAGGAAACAACAATAGTCTAGATTGGCGAACTGTTTTTAATTCATGCTGTAAGCTTGCATATTTGGATAAGAAAAGACTGAAAAGCACATTAGGAGTTGATTTGAAGGTAACGTTGAAGATGTCATGGCTACATATAATTGGTGCTCGTTATTTTTGTCAGTATAACTGTCAGTCTGTTTTCGTTTTGTATTTGTCGTGTTGACTTTGACACAACTCTCGATGATTTAACACATATGGAAAAATAGTGAGTGTTATGTCTGTATTTGTATTTTTGTATGTCGTCAGTTGTAGATTATGGTTTATGTAACGACGGGATAATTCGTCCGATCCACCTGGTTTTGATGGCTCAACTTTCGTTTTGAATGCCTCTACTGACTTGGTGCAGGTTGCAGGCACAACCATGCATATGAGTAACAGTTGCCTCTTTGTAGTAATCAATAAGTTATACTAATAACAATTTATAATAATAATAAATTGAGGAATTGTGTGAAAAGAAAACGCATAATGTTGTTGGGTGCATTTTTCTTACACAAAGTTCCTCATTTGGGTAACTTATTGATTACTCAAACAGGTAACTGCATGTTACTCAAATGGGTAACTGTTACCCATATGCAGGGTTGTGCCAAACCTATTAGTGCTGACTATCCTCTCATCCAGTCAGCTCAAGCCTATCTATCTATGTATATCTATATATGATACATTGTAGAACCGGTTTCCCGTTTTAACACAACAATAGAGGGAGGATATTGTTGTATTTCATGATTTTGTGTGTGTTGTTTTTCACTTGGTTGGTGACTGGGTTTATGATGACACAGCTACATGTAGTACAGATTATCTTTTGCTTTTACATTTTTTAGCATATGTAGCAGGTTTTAATTGTACATGGTGATACAGTTGCCTTCTATTTGTGCTAGTGGGAATACACCAATCCAAGTGTAAGTTATATGAGATTGAGAGGCTTCATTGGAAAGAGAACCTGGATTGGTCTAACTGTTCAGGGACGAAAACAAATTGAAAGGGAGAGTAGTGTAGCAGGTTTTAATTATACATAGTGATACGGTCTTCATCTAGCTTTGTGCTATGGGGAATTTCCCTTAAGCTCAGTCGGTAGAGCAACAGACCAGGAAGTCCAGGGTTGCATGTACAAATCATGGTCAGACCATGAAGCAAAGTTGTAGTCTACAATGTTGAATTTCTTTTCACATTTTTACAGTGTTATATTATAAATTGTTAAGAGATTTCTGCAGGAATATTTCCATAAAAATATTCAGCAAAAGCACACAACTGTTACTGAAGTGTTTCTAGTTTTGAATTGAAGAAAAGTTGAGCATTTTCTGTCTGATTCCAAAGTTGTTTTGCCACTACTGTATACTGTGCTGTATTGTGTCAATAGTCAGATGACTATGAAAGGCCCATCGAGCATCTTGCTTTGAAGGTGATTTATTGGAGATAACTTTAGACTGGAATGTAAATATTGGCAAGAATATCTTTTTTCTGTTAGATCAAAATAGCAAAACTGTAACATGTGATTGGCACTAAAATTCAGATTGCTTAGGCTAGTGTGATGGTCATGTTGTAAATAAGTTATTACTTAGTTGATTAGTTCTGCTGTATTGATGTTTACAGCTATGTACGTTCTACTGTTTTGATGTTTACAGCTATGTACGTTCTACTGTTTTGATGTTTACAGCTACAGAAGTTTTACTGTTTTGATGTTTACAGCTACAGAAGTTTTACTGTGTTGATGTTTACAGGTTTGTAAGTTCAACTGTGTTGATGTTTACAGGTTTGGAAGTTCTACTATAATGATGTTTACAGCTATGTTAGTTGTACTGTGTTGATGCTTACAGCTATGTAAGTTGTAGTGTTGATGTTTTCAGGTTTATAAATTCTACTGTGTTGATGTTTACAGGTTTGTAAGTTCTACTGTTTTGATGTTTACAAGTTTGTAATTTCTACTGTGTTGATGTTTACAGCTATAGAAGTTTTACTGTGTTGATGTTTACAGGTTTGTAAGTTGTAGTGTTGATGTTTTCGGGTTTATAAATTCTACTGTGTTGATGCTTACAGGTTTATAAATTCTACTGTGTTGATGTTTACAGGTTTGTAAGTTCTACTGTGTTGATGTTTACAGGTTTGTAATTTCTACTGCGTTGATGTTTACAGCTATAGAAGTTTTACTGTGTTGATGTATACAGGTGTATAAATTCTACTGTGTTGATGTTTACAGGTTTGTAAGTTCTACTGTGTTGATGTTTACAGGTATATAAATTCTACTGTGTTGATGTTTACAGGTTTATAAATTCTACTGTGTTGATGTTTACAGGTTTGTAAGTTCTACTGTGTTGATGTTTACAGGTTTGTAAGTTCTACTGTGTTGATGTATACAGGTGTATAAATTATACTGTGTTGATGTTTACAGGTTTGTAAGTTCTACTGTGTTGATGTTTACCAGTTTGTAAGTTCTACTGTGTTGATGTTTACCAGTTTGTAAGTTCTACTGTGTTGTAGTGGTGGGTCGATCATCAGATATAATCGATTTACGACTTGTTAGAGCCTTCCGATGTCGATGATCGGTTCTGGTTTCCCGTAACCGATTAATCGGATAAAGTTCTAAGTCTGGCATTTTTCCTTATTTTTTCTTTTTTTCTTTTGTTAAGTTTGTTTGTTTCTGTTATTTGTTGTTTTCACCAAGTTTATTTTGATGGCAAGTGATGCCTATTGCTATTAGATTGTTAATAAATTAAATTGACCTTTACAACTGATTGTATTTGTGTTACTTCACTTACTTGAGGATTTGTGACAACTCTCTACACTAGTTGGAACCCCAAGGTTATTTAATGCTAAAAGTACCTGGTAAATGAACATGCATCACAACACTCACCATGCTTTCATGTTATGTTACAAAAGCCAGAGGGTGACTATACATAATTAAGAACCAATGGGTAATAGAAAGCAGTAAATTACTACATGTGCAATATTGATATATCAGTTTATTAGATATCTATGTATATATACATGTGCAACACCAAGTTCACCAGCATAATTAGTAATTTCCAGTAAAAAAGTATGCACAAAAAAGAAATAGTTCAGAACCGATTATAGTTGGAAAAGTCACATCGGAAGCACAAACCGATTTCAACCGTGATCGATTACAGTTTTCAACCGAGTTTATACATTCACTACTGTGTTGATGTTTACAGATTTATAAATTCTACTGTGTTGATGTTTACAGGTTTGTAAGTTCTACTGTGTTGATGTTTACAGGTTTGTAAGTTCTACTGTGTTGATGTTTACAGGTTTATAAATTCTACTGTGTTGATGTTTACAGGTTTATAAATTCTACTGTGTTGATGTTTACAGGTTTGTAAGTTCTACTGTGTTGATGTTTACAGGTTTATAAATTCTACTGTGTTGATGTTTACAGGTTTGTAAGTTTTACTGTGTTGATGTTTACAGGTTTATAAATTCTACTTTGTTGATGTTTACAGGTTTATAAATTATACTGTGTTGATGTTTACAGGTTTGTAAGTTCTACTGTGTTGATGTTTACAGGTTTGTAATTTCTACTGTGTTGATGTTTACAGCTATAGAAGTTTTACTGTGTTGATGTTTACAGGTTTATAAATTCTACCGTGTTGATGTTTACCGGTTTGTAAGTTCTTCTTTGTTGATGTTTACTGCTATGTAAAATCTACTGTATTGATGTTTACAGCTATAGATGTAAGTTCTACTGTATTGATGTTTACAGGTTTGTGAAAAATTCTACTGTGTTGATGTTTACAGGTTTGTAATTATATAAGTTGTTAACAGGTTTGTAAGTTCCACTTTGTTGATGTTTACAGCTATGTAATTTCTACTGTATTGATGTTTACAGGTTTGTAACTTTTCCTCTTTTGATTTTTACAGGTATGTACTAAAAATAAAATGGGAAACAGAGAGTCTAGGCAAGACCAAAACAGCAAAAAAATTGACGTCCATCTTTTCTCGGAAGACCTTTTATCAAACCATGTTGATGGCATTGCTAGCTTTACGGACAAGAACTGGTCGACAGAATCGTTTAGTTGTCGTCTGCTGGCGAAACATGGAGGAAATCACTATAACTCTGATCATCAGGCTATTAGACTTGATAACAAGGACTGTGAGGCCGGTAACGTGTTTGTCGGGGCGGGAGGCATGCTACCCTGTGATAAAGTACTGTTCTGTGTCGCAGCCGAGAACGAATTAACAGAAGAGAGGGACAATTTTGACCACAGTGAGGTTACCATGGTTACCAACATGCTGGACAAAGCGTCGAGTGAAGAGTTTTATTCATTGGCTATTCTGATTGGTGGAAGTAAGTCATATGACCATGATTATAACAACTGCAGTTTGAACAATCAAGCACACTACGCAATCTAACTTTGTAATATGTAAATAGAGAATTCCTCAAAGTGTAACCATGGCAACATCAACTTAGAGTTAAAAGGGTTGGTCTATAACTATCCTTGGGAATTAATCGTTGTCATTTATATTTATATTACATAAAAATCTGTCTATATGAATGTTAAAAATCATTTGGTAGCATTAGAGAAAACTTCAGTCCTTGGGGTAGAGAATTGAAATGTCGATGTTGGGTTGTTAATGTGATATACACACTTTAATAATGTACTGACATAAAGTCGGTCCTTATCTTACCTCATATTCCTAGATTGAGCGTTGTTGTTATTAGGTACTTTTAACATAGTTTCAATGAATAGGTACCAGTTACCAAATCTTCTGTATATTGATTCCAGGTGACGCCAGCCCCCATCCTTCCTGCCTTATTCCGTTACTCTACTGTAAATTCCTCATGCTGTCAACGAGTCTACAGGAGCTACACTTAATTTCACTGGACGAATCGTTGATTGACGTGATGCAGACAGTTCTGAGAGAATCCCATGAAATGTATGTTAAAAAAGCAATGCTGTCAACTGGTCAGGAGCAGAGGAACACTTCTCCGCATGACGAGGAAACATCTTCTGCCACTTCAGTACAAAAAACCCAAAATGTAGAAAGCGCATCAGCTTCTAATGTAACTAATGTTTTTCAGGATGAGGCTAAATCGGCTGTGACAAATAAGAACCATAAGCCAAGTGAGACTGTTGATGGGAGGGAGAGCGAGAATGAAGACTTTGAAAACAACATACCGGTAGCAGGTGTACAGGACCTGAACATTCAGGAGGAGAGTGGTGGTCCCAGTGTTCACGAGGATGACACTGTCGTAGGGGCTGTAGGCGGGTCGGATCCACCAGTGTTTAAACAGCAGTTGTATGACGACGACGAGGAAGAGGAGGAAGAAGGTTTTACATTCCATAAGATAATGATTAAACGAGGAGAATCAAACAAAAGCACAGGTAGTGTTGTAGAGGAACAATTGGACTTTGAGAATAACTTTGATGTTAACAAAACGGAGCGGTCGACTTCCCAAGTTAACGAACGGTCTCCTGAAAAAGGGTTTGTTTGTTCTATATGTTGTGAGGAAAAAGGACCGCTGGCACAAACCAAGCTGGATAAATGTGGACACATATTCTGTAAGGAATGTATACAAAAACATCTTCAAGTTCACGGGACGTGCGCTGTGTGTAAGTGTCGTTATTCTGACCCTGAGGGGAATCAGCCCGACGGTATCATGTCCTACTTCAAGACCAGGGAAAGTGTGGCGGGGTACGAGAGTTGTGGAACCATTGTTATAGAATACGACATTCCAGACGGTATACAGACGGTAAGTGGTCATTGTTATAGAATACGACATTCCAGACGGTATACAGACGGTAAGTGGTCATTGTTATAGAATACGACATTCCAGACGGTATACAGACGGTAAGTGGTCATTGTTATAGAATACGACATTCCAGACGGTATACAGACGGTAAGTGGTCATTGTTATAGAATACGACATTCCAGACGGTATACAGACGGTAAGTGGTCATTGTTATAGAATACGACATTCCAGACGGTATACAGACGGTAAGTGGTCATTGTTATAGAATACGACATTCCAGACGGTATACAGACGGTAAGTGGTCATTGTTATAGAATACGACATTCCAGACGGTATACAGACGGTAAGTGGTCATTGTTATAGAATACGACATTCCAGACGGTATACAGACGGTAAGTGGTCATTGTTATAGAATACGACATTCCAGACGGTATACAAACGGTAAGTGGTCATTGTTATAGAATACGACATTCCAGACGGTATACAGACGGTAAGTGGTCATTGTTATAGAATACGACATTCCAGACGGTATACAGACGGTAAGTGGTCATTGTTATAGAATACAACATTCCAGACGGTATACAGACGGTAAGTGGTCATTGTTATAGAATACGACATTCCAGACGGTATACAGACGGTAAGTGGTCATTGTTATAGAATACGACATTCCAGACGGTATACAGACGGTAAGTGGTCATTGTTATAGAATACGACATTCCAGACGGTATACAGACGGTAAGTGGTCATTGTTATGGAATACGACATTCCAGACGGTATACAGACGGTAAGTGGTCATTGTTATAGAATACGACATTCCAGACGGTATACAGACGGTAAGTGGTCATTGTTATAGAATACGACATTCCAGACGGTATACAACGGTAAGTGGTCATTGTTATAGAATACGACATTCCAGACGGTATACAGACGGTAAGTGGTCATTGTTATAGAATACGACATTCCAGAGGTATACAGACGGTAAGTGGTCATTGTTATAGAATACGACATTCCAGACGGTATACAGACGGTAAGTGGTCATTGTTATAGAATACGACATTCCAGACGGTATACAGACGGTAAGTGGTCATTGTTATAGAATACGACATTCCAGACGGTATACAGACGGTAAGTGGTCATTGTTATAGAATACGACATTCCAGACGGTATACAGACGGTAAGTGGTCATTGTTATAGAATACAACATTCCAGACGGTATACAGACGGTAAGTGGTCATTGTTATAGAATACAACATTCCAGACGGTATACAGACTGTAAGTGGTCATTGTTATAGAATACGACATTCCAGACGGTATACAGACTGTAAGTGGTCGGTATACAGACGGTAAGTGGTCATTGTTATAGAATACGACATTCCAGACGGTATACAGACGGTAAGTGGTCATTGTTATAGAATACAACATTCCAGACGGTATACAGACGGTAAGTGGTCATTGTTATAGAATACGACATTCCAGACGGTATACAGACGGTAAGTGGTCATTGTTATAGAATACGACATTCCAGACGGTATACAGACGGTAAGTGGTCATTGTTATAGAATACGACATTCCAGACGGTATACAGACGGTAAGTGGTCATTGTTATAGAATACAACATTCCAGACGGTATACAGACGGTAAGTGGTCATTGTTATAGAATACGACATTCCAGACGGTATACAGACTGTAAGTGGTCATTGTTATAGAATACGACATTCCAGATGGTATACAGACTGTAAGTGGTCGGTATACAGACGGTAAGTGGTCATTGTTATAGAATACGACATTCCAGACGGTATACAGACGGTAAGTGGTCATTGTTATAGAATACAACATTCCAGACGGTATACAGACGGTAAGTGGTCATTGTTATAGAATACGACATTCCAGACGGTATACAGACGGTAAGTGGTCATTGTTATAGAATACGACATTCCAGACAGTATACAGACGGTAAGTGGTCATTGTTATAGAATACGACATTCCAGATGGTATACAGACGGTAAGTGGTCATTGTTATAGAATACAACATTCCAGACGGTATACAGACGGTAAGTGGTCATTGTTATAGAATACGACATTCCAGACGGTATACAGACGGTAAGTGGTCGGTATACAAACGGTAAGTGGTCATTGTTATAGAATACGACATTCCAGACGGTATACAGACGGTAAGTGGTCATTGTTATAGAATACGACATTCCAGACGGTATACAGACGGTAAGTGGTCATTGTTATAGAATACGACATTCCAGACGGTATACAGACGGTAAGTGGTCATTGTTATAGAATACGACATTCCAGACGGTATACAGACGGTAAGTGGTCATTGTTATAGAATACGACATTCCAGATGGTATATATACAAACTGTAAGTGGTCATTGTTATAGAATACGACATTCCAGATGGTATACAGACGGTAAGTGGTCATTGTTATAGAATACGACATTCCAGATGGTATACAGACGGTAAGTGGTCATTGTTATAGAATACGACATTCCAGATGGTATACAGACGGTAAGTGGTCATTGTTATAGAATACGACATTCCAGACGGTATACAGACGGTAAGTGGTCATTGTTATAGAATACGACATTCCAGACGGTATACAGACGGTAAGTGGTCATTGACATTTACAGACGTAAGTGGTCATTGTTATAGAATACGACATTCCAGATGGTATACAGACGGTAAGTGGTCATTGTTATAGAATACGACATTCCAGACGGTATACAGACGGTAAGTGGTCATTGTTATAGAATACGACATTCCAGATGGTATACAGACGGTAAGTGGTCATTGTTATAGAATACGACATTCCAGACGGTATACAGACGGTAAGTGGTCATTGTTATAGAATACGACATTCCAGACGGTATACAGACGGTAAGTGGTCATTGTTATAGAATACGACATTCCAGATGGTATACAGACGGTAAGTGGTCATTGTTATAGAATACGACATTCCAGACGGTATACAGACGGTAAGTGGTCATTGTTATAGAATACGACATTCCAGATGGTATACAGACGGTAAGTGGTCATTGTTATAGAATACGACATTCCAGATGGTATACAGACGGTAAGTGGTCATTGTTATAGAATACGACATTCCAGACGGTATACAGACGGTAAGTGGTCATTGTTATAGAATACAACATTCCAGACGGTATACAGATGGTAACGGTATACAGACGGTAAGTGGTCATTGTTATAGAATACGACATTCCAGATGGTATACAGACGGTAAGTGGTCATTGTTATAGAATACGACATTCCAGACGGTATACAGACTGTAAGTGGTCATTGTTATAGAATACAACATTCCAGACGGTATACAGACTGTAAGTGGTCATTGTTATAGAATACGACATTCCAGATGGTATACAGACGGTAAGTGGTCATTGTTATAGAATACGACATTCCAGACGGTATACAGACGGTAAGTGGTCATTGTTATAGAATACGACATTCCAGAGGTATACAGACGGTAAGTGGTCATTGTTATAGAATAGACATTCCAGATGGTATACAGACGGTAAGTGGTCATTGTTATAGAATACGACATTCCAGACGGTATACAGACTGTAAGTGGTCATTGTTATAGAATACGACATTCCAGACGTATACAGACGGTAAGTGGTCATTGTTATAGAATACGACATTCCAGATGGTATACAGACGGTAAGTGGTCATTGTTATAGAATACGACATTCCAGACGGTATACAGACGGTAAGTGGTCATTGTTATAGAATACAACATTCCAGATGGTATACAACGGTAAGTGGTCATTGTTATAGAATACGACATTCCAGACGGTATACAGACGGTAAGTGGTCATTGTTATAGAATACGACATTCCAGACGGTATACAGACGGTAAGTGGTCATTGTTATAGAATACAACATTCCAGACGGTATACAGACGGTAAGTGGTCATTGTTATAGAATACGACATTCCAGACGGTATACAGACGGTAAGTGGTCATTGTTATAGTATAAAAACATTCCAGACGGTATACAGATGGTAAGTGGTCATTGTTATAGAATACAACATTCCAGACGGTATACAGATGGTAAGTGGTCATTGTTTATAGAATACAACATTCCAGACGGTATACAGACGGTAAGTGGTCATTGTTATAGAATACAACATTAACGGATATACAGACTGTAAGTGGTCGGTATACAGGTAGTGTCATTGTTATAGAATACACATTGGACGGTATACAGACGGTAAGTGGTCATTGTTATAGAATACAACATTTCCTGGACGGTATACAGAGGTAAGTGGTCATTGATATAGAATACAACATTCCAGACGGTATACAGACTGTAAGTGGTCATTGTATCAGAGTAATGCATTATTATAGAACAATTATGCAGTATACAGATGTAAGTGGTCATTGTTATAGAATGCGATATACTGGACGATATGCAGACGGTGAGTGGTCATTGTCATAGAATGCGATAAACCGATCGATATGCAGGCTGTAAGTGGTCATTGTTATAGAATGCGATATATACCGAACGATATGCAGACGGTAAGAGGTCATTGATAAAGAATACGATATACTTGACATTCTATAGACAGTAAGTGGTCAACATTCATATAATTTATTATGTAGTTTGTACTAGACAGTAATGATATGATGCTAGGATATTTGTTGTTGTTTTTCTTGTTTTGTAATCAAAAGCTTCTGCGACTTAGACTAAAGACATCATGAACAATAAAGTCAGTCCAAGGGTCCCAAGGGTCAGGATGACCTATAGTCATTGTACTTCCTCCAGTCGTTGCGCACTGTTCGCTGTGTGCCATCCATTACCTTTTCATTCTCTCTTCTTCTCACTAACCAAAAGACACAAAATACTCATATTAGACATGAAGCATGCAGGTCTACCAAATCTATTGAAATGAATTACCTTGAACTTCTTTCCAGGTCAAAGAGGACAAAAAAGGCCAAAATCCTCTTGTAAATAACTAAAAGGTATAGACTTATATTAAGCCTGTGAGATGCTTGGATGAAGGAATCTAAAGTTTGTTCATGCAAATGATCTTGACCTTCATTCAGCTTCTTGTGAATAACTGAGATGGTTAGAGACCTGATAATGAACCTGTGGCATGCTGGCATGAAAGGATACCAAGTTGTTGAATCAACAACCTGTGGCATGCTGGCATGAAAGGATACCAAGTTGTTGAATCAACAACCTGTGACATGCTGGCATGAAAGGATACCAAGTTGTTGAATCAACAACCTGTGGCATGCTGGCATGAAAGGATACCAAGTTGTTGAATCAACAACCTGTGGCATGCTGGCATGAAAGGATACCAAGTTGTTGAATCAACAACCTGTGGCATGCTGGCATGAAAGGATACCAAGTTGTTGAATCAACAACCTGTGGCATGCTGGCATGAAAGGATACCAAGTTGTTGAATCAACAATTGGTTGAATTAATATCCTTGTCCTTCACTCAGGTTTTATCTGTCAAATATAGCAGAAACTAACAACTACTGGAGAGTTTCTAGTATATTATTCTTTAAATGTCGAAGAAAAGATGAACATTTTTCCTAACTTTAATCTATCTGATTCTTTTGTATTGATGCAATTCTTTTGCCTTACTGATACTTTGCCTGTGAATACTCAGATGACCTTTTATGGTCTCTTGTCTGAATGTCTCTTAATGGGAGCCCACTCTAACCCCGGAGTGAGGTAGTACTTACATGATTCTGTTGTTTATCTGAAGGAGTGCCACTCTGACCCCGGAGTGATGTAGTATTTACATGATTCTGTTGTTTATCTGTAGGAGCGCCATTTTAACCCCAGAGTGATGTAGTACTTACATGATTCTGTTGTTTATCTGAAGGAGTGCCACTCTGACCCCAGAGTGATGTAGTATTTACATGATTCTGTTGTTTATCTGTAGAAATGTCTGAATGTCTCTTAATGGGAGCCCACTCTAA
Organism: Argopecten irradians; assembly: GCF_041381155.1. NCBI lineage: Eukaryota > Metazoa > Mollusca > Bivalvia > Pectinida > Pectinidae > Argopecten > Argopecten irradians. Next base: position 29,220,967 of record NC_091148.1, read on the forward strand.
CCCCGGAGTGAGGTAGTACTTACATGATTCTGTTGTTTCTCTGTAGGAGTGCCACTCTGACCCCGTAGTGATGTAGTATTTACATGATTCTGTTGTTTATCTGTAGGAGCGCCATTTTAACCCCAGAGTGATGTAGTATTTACATGATTCTGTTGTTTATCTGAAGGAGTGCCACTCTGACCCCGGAGTGATGTAGTATTTACATGATTCTGTTACTTATCTGTAGGAGCGCCACTTTGACCCCAGAGTGATGTAGTACTTACATGATTCTGTTGTTTATCTGTAGGAGTGCCACTTTGACCCCAGAGTGATGTAGTATTTACATGATTCTGTTGTTTATCTGAAGGAGTGCCACTCTGACCCCGGAGTGATGTAGTATTTACATGATTCTGTTGTTTATCTGAAGGAGTGCCACTCTGACCCCGGAGTGATGTAGTATTTACATGATTCTATTTACATGATTCTGTTGTTTATCTGTAGGAGCGCCACTCTAACCCCAGAGTGATGTAGTACTTACATGATTCTGTTGTTTATCTGTAGGAGCGCCACCCTGACCCCAGAGTGATGTAGTACTTACATGATTCTGTTGTTTATCTGTAGGAGCGCCACCCTAACCCGGGAGTGAGGTACAAAGGTTTACACCGCTCAGCCTTTCTTCCTGACAATCCTGACGGTAACAGAATTCTTGCTCTACTGATGAAGGCCTTTGATAAGAAACTCATCTTCACGGTGGGGACATCTATCACCACTGGCCGGGAAAACGTCACAACGTGGAATGATATCCACCATAAAACCAACATAACCGGTGGGCCACAGAGGTAGGTATTGCCACAGCGACAACTGGCTGGCCACAAAGGTAGGTGCTACTTTGGTGACAACCGGCAGGCCATAGAGGTAGGTATTGCCACGGAAACAACCGGTGGGCCACAAAGGTTGGTGCTACTAGGGCGTACCACATTAGTAGATGTTACGACGGCGACAACTGGCGAGCCACAAAGGGAGGTGCTTCTTGGGCACATCACAATGGTAGGTGATACTATGGCTTCAACTGGCAGGCTACAAAAGTAGGTGTAACGACGCTGACAACTGGCATGCCACAGAGGTAGGTGTTATGACGGCGACAACCGGCAGGCCACAGAGGTAGGTGTTATGATGGCAACAACCCGCGGGCCACAAATATAGGTGAAACAACAATGACAACCGGCTGGCCACGGAGGTAGGTGTTACCATGTCAACAACGGGCGGGCCACAGAGATAGGTATTACGACAGCAACAATCAGCAGGCCACAAAGGTAGGTGTTACAACGGCGACAACCGATGGGCCACAGAGGTAGATATTACAGAGGCAGGCCACAGTGTTAGGAATTACGGCGGCGCCAACCAGAGAGCCACAAAGGAAGGTATTATGGCTGCATGCCACACACGTAGGTATTACGGCGGTGACAACTGGCGAGCCATAAAGGAAGGTATTCCGGCTGCAGGCCACACAGGCAGGTATTACCATGCCGACAACTTGAGGACCATCAACATAGGTGTTATGAAGGTAAGTGTTATAACAGCAACAACTGGCGACAACCGATGGGCTACAAAGGTAGGTGTTACGACAGCGACAACCACAGACGTAGATGTTATGACGGCGACAAAAGGCGGGCCACTAAAGTATACTGCGACGGCGACAACTGGCGGACCATTAAAGGTAGGTATTGAGGTGGCGTCAACCCATTGGCCATAAAAGATAGGTATAACGGTGGCGAGTGACAGAGGTAGGTATTACCGTGGCAAGCCACAAATGCAGGTGCTACGGCGGCAACAACCGGCGGGCCACAAAGGTAATTATTGCGACGGCAACATCTGGCGGGCCACAAAGGTAATTATTGCGACGGTGACAACCGACGGGCTACAAAGGTAGGTATTGCGGCGGTGACAACCGGTTGGCTACAAAGATAGATATTATGGCGGCGAGCCACACGGAAAGCAGCAAAGGTTAGTATTACCGCAGCGACAACTAGTGTAAGTATTATGGGGCCGACAACCGTCGGGCCACAAAGATAGGTATTACGGTGCCACAGAGGTAGATGTCATGACGGTGACAAAAGGTGGGCCACAAAAGTATGTACTACGACGGCGACAACTGGCGGACCATTAAATGTAGGTTTTACGGTGGCGACAACTGGTTGGCCATAAAAGATATGCATAAAGATGGTGAGCCACAAAGGTAGGTAATACAACGACAAGCCACAAAGGTAGGTAATACGGCGGCGAGCCACAAAGGTAGGTAATACAACGGCAATCCACAAAGGTAGGTAATACGGTGGCGAGCCACAAAAGTAAGTATGACGGCAACGACAACAAGCAGGCCACAAAGGTAGGTATTACGGCGGCGACAATTGTCGAGCAACAGAGGTAGGTATTGCGACGGCGATAACCGATGGGCCACAAAGTTAGGTATTACGGAGGCGGGCCACAGAGGTAGTGGTTACGGCGGCGAGCCACAAAGGTAGGTAGTACGGCGGCGGTTCAAAACGTAACCTGACTACAGTATTTTGGTTTTGAGATCCACCTCCTTTTTTTGATGTAATAGCTGCAGCTCAGAACAAAGTTAGTTCCCTGTCTATATAATATTATCCACTCCTCAACCGCTGCATCTGCTGTCACTTTTTCGTCAGACTGGAATTGATGTCCACATTTATTCTTTTTTCAAGTTTAGTAATTTGGATAGGCGATTAGGCAAGTGTATTAATTCATGTTTGTTCCACTGTAGCCACTGTACAGCATCCACTGAAACATTACAAGTGTAACCTATAACAGTTAATTCTCTATACTATGGTTATCATGTTTATGTTGTAGGTTTGGCTACCCAGACCCAACCTACTTAAGACGTGTTTATGATGAGCTGATGGCCAAAGGTATAACGGAGGACTGACACTAGAATAAACACCATCTTACTGTTGATGTGAGTCACTGTCATATCAGATCTGGACCTTGCAGTGTTATATTTCTATTTGTCAGGACTGACACTATATAACCTTACCAACCGAAAAGGAAATTTATGAGATCATGATTCTCCTATAACTCCTGTTGGTATAGTGATATGGTTAACATGTATTGTTACGTCGTTCTGAACGATGTCATGACGTAATGACGCAATGCGTATTTTTAGGTCACCTGAGACGAAGTCTCAAGTGACCTACTGTAATCGCCTTTTGTCCGTCGTCTTGCGTCGTGCGTCGTATGTCCGTAAACAATTTACATTTTTGACTTCATCTCCAAAACTGCTGAAGCAATTTCAATGAAATTTTGCACAAACCTTCTAAGGCATAAGGCCAATCAAAATTGTGAATTATATGGTCCCCACCCCTCAGGGGGCTGTGGGAGGGGCCAAAAGGGGTAAAATTGAGTAAAATTTCAAAAATCTTCTCTACTCACAGATGTGGTAGAATCAAATACTCTTCATAGATAGAAAGGTCTTAAGGTCCTTTACAAAAATTGTGAATTATATAACCCTGGGGTCTCTAGTTTCCCCCTGGGGAGGAGGTTAAGTTTACTATAGTTTATATTGGGGGAAAAAACATTTGTGAGCATTATTTGGTCATTTGTAATAGGAAATGAGTCAAATATTGTCAGAATTATCAGTATGAGATGGCCATTTAATCCTATTAACAAATTTTCTATGACTGACCCCCAGGGGCCTTAGGAGAGGGGTCAAAAGGGGTCAAATAGGCTAAAACTTCAAAAATCTTCTTCTGAAATTCTGGAAATGTTGGAATCAAATTTTTTCATAAATAGAAAGGTCTAAAGGTCTTTTACAAAAAATGTGAAATTATAATATATGACCCTGGGGTCTCACATTTCCCCCTGGGAGGGGGTAAAGTTTACTATAGTTATATAGGAAAAACACATTTATGAGCATTTTTGCTCAATTTTCATTGGAAACGAGTCAAACTTGGTTAGAATTAGAAGCCTGAGATAGTTTTTTAATATCATATCCATATTGGTACAGGCCGACCCCCTGGGGGCAGAGGGGCGGGGCCAAAAAAAGGTCAAATAGGCTAAAACTTCAAAAATATTCTTCTAAAATTCTGGAAATGGTGGAATCAAATACTCTTTATAGATGAAAAGGTCTTAAGGTTTGTTTTATAAAAATTGTAAATTATATGACTCTGGGGTCTCATGTTTCCCCTTGGGGAGGGGGTCAAGTTTACTATAGTTTATATAGGAAAAACACATTAATGAGCATTTTTTGCTCAATTTTCATAGGAAATGAGTCAAACTTGGTTAGAATCATTTGCTGCCTGAGATAGCATTTTAATATCATATCCACATTGGACCCGGCAGACCCCTTAGGGGCAGAGGGGCAGGGCTAAAAAAGGGTCATATAGGCTCAAACTTCAAAAATCTTCTAAAATTCTGGAAATAGAAGAATCAAATAATTATAGATTATAGAAAGGTCTTAAGGTGTTTTATAAAAATTGTGAATTATATGACCTTGGGTTCTCACGTTACCCCCTGGAGAGGGGTCAAGTTTATTTTAGTTTATTTAGGAAAAACATATTTGTGAACATTATTTGCCCAATTTTCATAGGAAACTTGATTAGAATTATTAGCCTAAGATATAGCATTTTAACATCCCTATCCGTCCTCGATGAACCCCTGGGGGACCAGAGGGGCAGGACCAAACAGGGTCAAAATAATTAAAATTTTTAAAAATACCCCTAAGTTCACAGGTTTGATGGAAGCAAATACTCTTCATAATCTAAAATGTCAAATTTATAAATCACTGACCAACTTCAAGGCCCAGCATATAGTGTTTATATGTCTTTAATTTGTTTCATTATATATTCTAACCCAGGTGACCGTTAAGGCCCATGGGCCTCTTGTTTTTATTCGTACTTGAATGCTACCTGAATGCCTGAATGAAAAACTCCAATTGTTCTATGTTATTTGCAAAAATAATTTTAAAATGTTGAATATCCTAAAGATAGACCAGATTGATTAAAATGTTGGAGGTGTACGGATGATTTTAGGTTTATTTCCATGAGCTTTTTTTGTTACCACGAATGGGGTTCTTATGACGTCGGAGGTACTTATGACGTCACAAGAAGAGACTCCACTAACGAGGGCAGCGGAGAATTTGATTTGGTAATAGCTATAACAGTGTGCATTACAGGTTGTCTTAGATATAACTGAAAACGGATAGATATAACTGAAAACGGATATATAAGCATTAAATTGCCTTCTTTTGGGATTTATGGTCCTATATTCTCCTAGTATTGCAGACAAATTGAATAACACGTGTTAATATGCTCAGATATTGTTTGGCTCTATAAAACAATCTTAGACTTATTTAGTTTATGCTTAGCCTATCTACATAACATATTATTATGACATCATTTTATAATCAATTGCCAAACATAGTCTAAACATAGAACCGGTTAAGACTGTTTTGAGAATTAGATATTCGCCTACTATATGGTGAATTATTTTACAAAAATTGTTATGCAATAAGCTAAAAATCAAAAGATCTTAGTTTTAACCCTCTTATATCCAAATTAAGAATCTTTCATTATCTTCATCAAAAGTAACCAATTTCTTCTTACTTTTTATCGACAAGTTGATTAGCCAACTCATGTGGGTTTTATGACTTATTTAAAAGGAATGCATTCGTTATTTTCCACACGTTAGCACACTGTCGTCAGATGGTGAGCTGTTCAATTCGTCTTTCCTTCGACGTCCTCCGACCATCCATTTAACTATTCTTATTAAAAAAAAAGCTTTCGACACAGTGCCACACAGACGGCTAACCAACAAGCTACGCGCGTACAATATCTCGAACCAAATCATTAACTGGATAACATGTTTCCTAACTGGACGTAAACAACACGTCTCAATTAAGGAAACCAATTCCGAATGGACAGAAGTATCATCTGGAATCCCACAGGGGTCAGTTCTTGGTCCACTACTGTTTGTTATATTTGTCAACGATCTACCGGAAATAGTCAACTCTGACATGTACCTGTTTGCGGATGACACCAAGATATTTAAAATAATAAGTAAGCGAGAAGATGAATGTACACTACAGAAGGATATTGTGACAATGGGGACCTGGAGCGATACTTGGCTGTTGAGAATGCATCCTGAAAAATGTAAAACACATGCACATAGGTCGACACCAGCGTATCATGGAAGGGAGCAACAGGGACATATAAATTACTAGGAAACAACCTCATGAAAACGGACAAGGAAAAGGATATTGGAGTAACTATTGATAACGAGCTAACATTTGATAACCATATAAGCGAAAAAGTAAATAAGGCCAATCAGATTTTTGGCCTACTTAGAAGAACTTTCAATTTCATGAACTCTAAATCTTTCATCCCATTATATAAAAGTTTGGTAAGAACACAACTGGATTACGCAAGCTCGGTATGGGCCCCGTTCAAGGTTAAGGACATCGACAGACTAGAAGCTGTTCAACGCAGAGCAACGAAGAGTCTTCCAGGAATGGGCAATCTAACATACCCAGAAAGGCTTAGAATACTGAAGCTCCCAACATTGTCATACCGACGTGCCAGAGGAGATATGATAGAACTTTATAAAATGATAAACGGCATATACGACAAAGAAGCATGTACCTTCATACAACTCTGGAAGGATGTAGCAGAAAGACACAGTAACAGAGGAAACTCGAAAATGCTCTTCCCACAACAAGCCAAAACCCAGCTGCGAAGCAACGCCTTCAAAATTCGAACTGTCAAACTTTGGAACAGTCTACCAGAAAGCGTCGTCTCAGCGCCTAATATCAACACCTTTAAAAATAGATTAGATAAAAACTGGCAAAATCAGGACATAGTATACAACTACAAAGGAAATATCACTGGAAGTGATCCTTAAATTATGTAAATGATGGACCTTGAGTCCGGTGAAGAGGAACTTACACGTTCCTGTACTGGAAATAAATCTTATCTTATCTTATCTTATCTTATTACCGCTAGCGCCATTTCTCAGAAAGTACAGAAGGGATCTTTTTCACATTTCATCCATAGATTCCTCTAGTTGTGCAAACAGGTAACTTCTTGGAATATGATAAATGAAGTGTGTTACCACAATACCTCAAAATGCATATGTAAATTTTTCTGGGTCTTAGGCTCTACTGATAAGCGTTTTAAAACACAAGCTCTATAGGTATGACAGGCAGTGGCAATTTAAGTGAGTAACTGCTAAGAGACTTGCTCTGAAATTTCCCGCGTCATTCAATATTTCAATAGAAAAAGAAGAGAAAAGTGAAGAACATCATTTCCTTTCCTTTAACTGACATAGATCATTCCGTGGTGGACACCAATAACCCTATGGGATTTCTTGATGTTACATCCCTTGTTCATGTATATGAATGTAATGATATACTTACATGACCTGGTTTCCTGGTCGATGGCGTGATTATGAACTTCATATTACCACATTAATGTAAATAAACTATTGTCTTCTTTCTGAATCAGATGGAATAGCACATACATATGTACATATTTTTTTTAAAGATTTGTGTTGGCATCGATCCGAGAATATTTTGGGAATATTTGAATGCTTTGTAGTCCGCATTATGCACAAATAAAATACTTACTGACTTACATTTTTGTATGTTGCTCTTTTATACATGATAACCAAATAATGTATATTATGCATATATCTTTTAATAATCCTCTATATAATTTCTTAATTATACATATTTCGGATGGTTAACATTGTAACTTAAGATTTAAAATGAAAAAAAATGTCATTACAATTGAATCGGAGATGAACTTTATATTTCAAATAAACAATTTAATTTCTTAACACTTAATTTGAAAAAATAAATGGTGGATTTGGGGCCTAAACCATATATAGTCATTTATCAATTGAAAACGTTAAAGATGCTCCATTGCTGACAAATGGTATTTTTTTCAGCAGCAGACGATTAAGTATTTTTCTTCAGTTACAAAAGTTACTTACTTAACACCATTACCAACATTGAAAAGTTTGAGCTTCTGATTTTACTTCAAGTTAAAAATATGAAAAATGATTAATTGCATCCCGAAAAAATTCCGTGGCACTATATCTTATATAGAATGAAGTACTGCTTGCACATGCACCAAAGGCAAAATAAATTATTTTATATTATTTTTCGTGTTAATTAGACATAAATATACACTACTAAACACCAACTATTGTTCAAATGAGGAGTATCATTTATGCTCTGTTGGCGGTGGAGCAACTTTAACAGAAGGTTAGCAGATGTTAAGTTAATAAACATCCCATTGTAATATGTAAAGTCACATGAGATCTATAAACAACTAGAACAAAACGGAACAAATGACGGTAGACCGATGGGTCGTGATGTCCCTTAAACTGTTTATAAATATAGGAAGGGGAATCTAGAAAGCAAAAAGGGTTGCTGAAAACACATGGCTACGAGGATAATTTGAGGAGATTAAGGAATCTGCTGAAATGGAATTAATTCAGTTTTATAAAACTGGGAAAATAGAGATATACGAAAACCTAAATCTGTTACTAGTAAACTCGCACGTAAAATGGGCAAAATGCTGAATGAACATGTCATGATTGTAATCTCACCACTTTGTGATGTTTGTAATCTCACCACTTTGTGATGTTTGTAATCTCACCACTTTGTGATGTTTGTAATCTCACCACTTTGTGATGTTTGTAATCACACCACTTTGTGATGTTTGTAATCTCACCACTTTGTGATGTTTGTAATCTCACCACTTTGTGATGTTTGTAATCTCACCACTTTGTGATGTTTGTAATCTCACCACTTTGTGATGTTTGTAATCTCACCACTTTGTGATGTTTGTAATCACACCACTTTGTGATGTTTGTAATCTCACCACTTTGTGATGTTTGTAATCTCACCACTTTGTGATGTTTGTAATCTCACCACTTTGTGATGTTTGTAATCTCACCACTTTGTGATGTTTGTAATCCACCACTTTGTGATGTTTGTAATCTCACCACTTTGTGATGTTTGTAATCTCACCACTTTGTGATGTTTGTAATCACACCACTTTGTGATGTTTGTAATCTCACCACTTTGTGATGTTTGTAATCTCACCACTTTGTGATGTTTGTAATCTCACCACTATGTGATGTTTGTAATCTCACCAATAATAATAATAATAATAATAATAAAATCTTTTATTTAACCAGGGTTACATATTTAGACAAGTCTAATTTACAATATGGCCCTGCATCAATATATACAGTTATCACAGACAACAGTTTAATACAGACAATACCTTAATTAAAAAGGCATATACATTCATATCAACATGTAAATATGGTTGCATTCTAAAATATTGGTTGAAAGTATAAAACTAAAATTGTGAAAATACATCCTTTAAATATTTTTGTTTAAAAACAGCAACACTGGGAGCATTTCTAATATCATTATTCAATCCATTTAGTAAATTGGAACAAGTGTAAACAAATGAATGCTTAAAATAACTTGTTCTAGCATTAGGAATCTAAAACTTATTTGAAATTGAAGATCTTGTATTTCTCATACTAACATCCTTCATTTAGGTAAACATGTTACTGAAGACACTAGGAGTATCCCCATGTAAAATTTTGTAAGCAAGAACAGCTTTCCTAAAAATAAAATAGTTTTCTATTGGCAGCCACTTCAACTGAGTAAAAAGTACTTTGGATGGTGTTAAAATATCTCTAAACAGAACAGTAAAACTCTTGCTGCTCTTTTTTGTAGCTTGCACAATTTATGAATATAAGATTTGTTACTGGCCTCACTCCAAACAACAGAGCAATATATGAATTGTGGAAAAACTATACTTTGGTAGACTTTTTTCAGAACATCATTTGACATAAATGGCCTTAGCCTTTTCAGAACACCAATCTTTTTTGAGACTTTCTTTGATACATAGTCAATATGGTCTTTCCATGAAAGACAACGGTCAACAAAAACTCCAAGGAGTTTTGCACAATGTACAGATTCAATATGAAAATCATTTATATTTAAATTCAACTCTCGGCATTTGGATGACCTCTGTGCTGATCCAATCATCATGCACTGGGTTTTGTTCAAATTCAGACTGAGTTTGTTTTCTCTCATCCACTTGATTGTACAATGTAAATCATCTTTCATCTGTGCCTCTAAAAGATCTACTGACTTATTTCTCACACTTTGTGAGGCATCATCGGCATACATAATTACAGTAGAATGTTTAAGACATTTAGGATAATCATTTATATTCAAAATAAACAGCAGTGGCCCAAGTATTGAACCCTGTGGTACTTCAATATCTATAGGTTTAAAATCAGACATGACATCCTTATAGCTTACTGCTTGTGATATGTTTGTCAGGTAAGACTCAAAGAACCTTAATGAAAGAGGTGATACAGCATATGATTTAAGTTTATGTAAAAGAACAGCATGATTAACAGTATCAAAAGCTTTTCGAAGGTCGATAAATACAGCACCAGTTAGAAAACCTTCATCAATATTTTTAATCTGACCACTATGTGATGTTTGTAATCTCACCACTATGTGATGTTTGTAATCACACCACTTTGTGATGTTTGTAATCTCACCACTTTGTGATGTTTGTAATCACACCACTTTGTGATGTTTGTAATCACACCACTTTGTGATGTTTGTAATCACACCACTTTGTGATGTTTGTAATCACACCACTTTGTGATGTTTGTAATCTCACCACTATGTGATGTTTGTAATCACATCACTTTGTGATGTTTGTAATCCACACTTGTGTTTGTAATCTCACCACATTTGTGATGTTTGTAATCTCACCACTTTGTGATGTTTGTAATCTCACCACTTTGTGATGTTTGTAATCACACCACTTTGTGATGTTTGTAATCACACCACTTTGTGATGTTTGTAATCACACCACTTTGTGATGTTTGTAATCTCACCACTATGTGATGTTTGTTATCACACCACTTTGTGATGTTTGTAACACCACTTTGTGATGTTTGTAATCTCACCACTTTGTGATGTTTGTAATCACACCACTTTGTGATGTTTGTAATCTCACCACTTTGTGATGTTTGTAATCTCACCACTTTGTGATGTTTGTTATCACACCACTTTGTGATGTTTGTAATCTCACCACTTTGTGATGTTTGTAATCTCACCACTTTGTGATGTTTGTAATCACACCACTTTGTGATGTTTGTAATCACACCACTTTGTGATGTTTGTAATCTCACCACTTTGTGATGTTTGTAATCTCACCACTATGTGATGTTTGTAATCACACCACTTTGTGATGTTTGTTATCACACCACTTTGTGATGTTTGTAATCACACCACTTTGTGATGTTTGTAATCACACCACTTTGTGATGTTTGTAATCTCACCACTTTGTGATGTTTGTAATCACACCACTTTGTGATGTTTGTAATCTCACCACTTTGTGATGTTTCACACCACTTTGTGATGTTTGTAATCTCACCACTTTGTGATGTTTGTAATCACACCACTTTGTGATGTTTGTAATCTCACCACTTTGTGATGTTTGTAATCTCACCACTTTGTGATGTTTGTAATCTCACCACTATGTGATGTTTGTAATCCACCACTTGTGACCACACTTGTGATGTTTGTATAATCACCACTTTGTGATGTTTGTAATCACACCACTATGTGATGTTTGTAATCACACCACTTTGTGATGTTTGTAATCTCATCACTATGTGATGTTTGTAATCACACCACTATGTGATGTTTGTAATCTCACCACTTTGTGATGTTTGTAATCACACCCACTTTGTGATGTTTGTAATCTCACCACTTTGTGATGTTTGTAATCTCACCACTTTGTGATGTTTGTAATCACACCACTTTGTGATGTTTGTAATCACACCACTTTGTGATGTTTGTAATCTCACCACTTTGTGATGTTTGTAATCTCACCACTATGTGATGTTTGTAATCACACCACTTTGTGATGTTTGTAATCTCACCACTATGTGATGTTTGTAATTTCACCACTTTGTGATGTTTGTAATCTCACCACTTTGTGATGTTTGTAATCTCACCACTTTGTGATGTTTGTTATCACACCACTTTGTGATGTTTGTAATCTCACCACTTTGTGATGTTTGTAATCTCACCACTATGTGATGTTTGTAATCTCACCACTATGTGATGTTTGTAATCTCACCACTTTGTGATGTTTGTAATCTCACCACTTTGTGATGTTTGTAATCTCACCACTTTGTGATGTTTGTAATCTCACCACTTTGTGATGTTTGTAATTTCACCACTTTGTGATGTTTGTAATTTCACCACTATGTGATGTTTGTAATCACACCACTATGTGATGTTTGTAATTTCACCACTATGTGATGTTTGTTATCACACCACTTTGTGATGTTTGTAATTTTACCACTACCATGACAGAATTTCTTACGTCGATTGTTTTCTTAACAATGCTTTTCAAAAACTTGGCGGGATGGACTCTTATAAATTGTAAAACAATTTTAATTAAAAAGGAATATTGTGGAATTAAATATAACAAACATAATGAAGCACCATGTGAGGTATTATTTGCTTTTTTCTTAGTGACTTGTATTAGAAATGTAAGAATCGAGGTACATACGGAGATTTCTGGATACATAACTTCCCCCAATGTTCATCCTCGCGTTGTTCTTTTCATTACCGATATTAGAGTCTTCACCCAAACACATGCCAAAGTGTTTTCGTAACAAAAAATAAAGCAATTCTTTGTATAGTGATCCCAATTAATAATTTAATGATTTGTGTCTTCTTGTAAACCAAAAAATACATCCCATTCATTTTTGTTGAATTATTAGGAATTCTTCTTGTAACCCTAAAAATACAATCCATTAATTTTTGCTGAATTATTAGGAATTCTATTATTTCATTCTTTCATTGTATTTATCTCATCTTGAAAAATATTTATTTATGTTGTTGTTTTATTTTTCCATCATTACAGAAAAATCAATATAATTACAATATCATTCCATCATTACAGAAAAATCAATATAATTACAATATCATTCCATCATTACAGAAAAATCAATATAATTACATGCACTCATGCATATATTTCACAACAAAATTAAGATTCCATAATTTTTGTAATTTATTTTACTCTCATTTACTCACTGTGACATTCTCTCATTCATTCACGCTAGGTTTAAGATAAAACAAAACAGTAGAGGAGATCATAAGAGACATACGTACAGTATATAACATAACTTTAGAACAAAAAAATCATAAAGAGATGTATTTATACGTTGATATAGAAGATATATTTCAGAAAACAAGGACATATAATTAAATTTCATTTGTTTTCATACTAAATCAAACACTCTGATTGGCAAATTCTTTTTCTTCATATACTATGAAGAAAAAATCCGAGAATGGCGCGAAAATCCGACGTTATCATGACGTCACAATATAGACGTCGACGTTGCGTATTGATTCAGAAAAAATAATCCATTGGAAAATCAAAAGAATTGTACGTTTAAACGTACTTTATGTTATCAAGTAGCCTGAAAAAATAATTATAAGCATTGATGTGACTATTTTTTAACTTCATATGGTTATGAAATAAATTTGTTTGCAAACTTTTATGGGAATCCGCGACTTAATCTTCATAATACCTACACTGTAGATACTGTGTGTGAAGCTAAAAAGAATCCAAAAAGATTATATACAAATTGTATTTAAGCAATCATCAAGAATGGATGGTAGATAAAAATAGTATGTTTATTATAAATCTACCTATAATTTATATTAACAAGTACTATCACTCTATTGGTGGTTTATCTACTTATTATGTACATATAACGTTGTCGGTTTTATGTTCATTACTTTAAATTAATTCCCAATGTCGTCGTGGAAAAATGGAAGAAAAAATAATTAGTCACGAAAATAGACGTGTGAACAGTACGTGGTGTGTGTGTGTTTGTGATGACACTGTTCTACATATCACTGATAGCATTAACCTCGATAATGATGTGTTTAGGTTGTAAATAATGAAAACATAGCGATAGTGATGGCACCGGTAATTACGGGTACAGTTGTCCGACTCATGGTGTGTAGACATGCGATTTAACACATCTGATTGGTGGATAATTGTGGTCAACAAATAATGGCAACGTGGATTAACGCGCAATCGCCAACTGGAAACTATAATAAACTATTTCTTTGCCGTTTTAGAACTTAAAATGACATCTTGTTGTTATTATGCGGCAAGGTATTTTCGTGACTTTTTCAACGTTTATAGTAATAGATGGGTAGACATGCGGGGAAAATCCACTGTTATTATATTCCATGAACTATTATAGGTTGTCTTTGTTGGCTGGTTGGTCTTAGCGTCCTATTAACAGCCAGGGCCATTTAATGTAGTGTAATGGCGTGTGTGAATGTTTATATGTTTTGGGAGGCTGTGGTATATTCTTGCTGTCTGTCCCGTGGACCTCGTGCCATTTTTTAGTACTATATCACTATAACTATGTGTTCCGTGTTGTGTACATTTTATAGTGCCATCTCACGGAACCTTATAGCCGAAGACATTGAGCAACACACCCAACACGGTCTGCCTATGTCATTCTTATTACTAACATACATTTTCCTCGACACTGCCCTTTATGTTTAGATATTTCACATCTATTAGGAATCTAGATTACGTTTTATATACTTTCAATATCTGACCTGTTTAAAGTGGAGTATAAAGACTGGCATTGTGTTATAAAGTCCAATAACATCGTCATTACAAAGGGCAATAACTCATACTATTACTGTCCGACATTTCTCATGTTCAAATAATTGTTAGTTTGTAAGCCAAGCTTCATTAAGACCAGAAAACTTACTCAAGTAGAATATTGTGTTTAAAAGGTCTATTAGTTACTAGTAGTAAAATAATTCCGATTGTCGGTCATCAAAAATCCAACTGATGTTAGGCTGCAAACAAAGACTCAGAGTTATTGTGTTCACAAGGTCCAATAACAATGGTATTGGAAGGAGCAATAACTCCGTAAATTGAGGTCGAAAAAAACAGTATTCAAATCAGTGATATTATTGATAATAAGACACATGCAAAGTTTAATTAAGCTCATCAATTGTTTATTCAAATTATCATGTCCACATGATCCAAAAGCAATATTATTGCAAAGGCAATACTTTTATAAGTTAATAAATCGAAAAAATCTGATTTTTATATCTGAGATCTTACATCTGTAAGGCTACATAACACGACTGTAGCTGCAATATCGTAGCTCAAAAGACTTAGACAGAAAATGGTGTCGTCTTTAGAGCTACAATTGGTGCCTATTACATTCAAACCATTATAAAACGTTTGTTTGCATTCTATCGTACTTGTTCGATATCGCTTACCTACTAGGCAATAAAACTGAACCACATAAAATATCAAATTCTCATCAAGGCATTATTTTTTATATAATACATACGCAGGTCTTTCTGAAGGAAATTTATACGGCAAGTCTAGAAATTGTGAATTTGACGTCGTGTGAACGGTACGGTAGTTATTAAAGATTGGCAGTTATGTTTGTTTTGAACAAAGATAATATGTAAATGCATGTATACGCATAAAATAATTGGAAACCTACAAAAAAGTATAGAAAACTGCCCGATTGATTTTCGAAGGCAGTGCTCCACTACGACACATAGGACCAATTCGTACCCGGCCGAAAGGTGTAATAGGCCGGGTACGTATATTCGTTCTAACACAACTGTAATGTAGTACGCTCAGTTCATATTATTCTTATTGTGTTTACAAGGAAATGTTTACGAATGACGAACGACGGGCGACAGACGACAAAAGAGTATCGCAAAAGGTCTCCTTGACCTAACAATATATAAAAAAAGAAACATTAAACGGTAATAGAGAAAGTCAATGATAGATGTCGGTAAATAAGTAAAGTACACGAATGTATCTGTACCCGCTGATGTAACTAGACAATGGACAATCGGAGTAATCAATGATGTGGTCAAAGTTTGTCTCGAATTCTATGGTGCGCATCCTCCATACTTCAGGGCTTACTTTTACTGTCGTTCTATCCACCCTAGTTCTATGCCTATCTCATAGTACACATGAAGGCAATTCAGTAGAGAAAAAAAATACAGGCCTACAGAGATTTCCTTTGACGATTACAGAGAGAGAGAGAGAGAGAGAGAGAGGGAGACGCCCAACTTGTATAGCCACGCACTACGCCGTTATTCGACTCTTTTAATGTACCTCAAAGAACTAAGCTATATATGTCTTCTGTTGCCTTCAAGTTTGCTATGCCATATTCAAGGAGTGGATATTACGACAGTGATAATAACCTCTGGAACATCGAGGATAATTGGCGAAATAAAACGACCTTGGCAAATGTTACTATCACAGTGCAGTAACGACTGGCTCTACTGTAGTCTCAGAACGACTCGTCTGAAATCTTTCAGTAAAACCAAAAATATAATGGGATTGGTCATTATAGAGGAAAGTGCTAATATCGCACATCCGAATTCCACGGTATGTGACAAAGGGTGAAACAACATGACCAGACCAACCACAGCTTGTGGAGTCATTGATACCAGGAACACAACAAATACCACCGATACAACCCAGAACGCCTCTACAGTGGCATGGGAGTGAGGCTTGGTGTTACTCGGGCGGATAACAGATCCCTGGAAGGTATAGGGACTCACACCTGATGGTCCGGCATTGTCAAAAGTGACTGAAGAGGATTTATTTACTTGTGTAGTTTGTCCATGGTTTGCGTCTTTGCCATTACTCCGGGATTGTATACCCGAGTTGTTGGTTGTATTCCTGTCGTTATATGGTAGTCTGACATCGTGCGTGAGCGTTGTGAGTTGGGTTTCCTGTGACTGTCTAACTATGGGATGGTCTGTAGAAGTAACACTTGACGACTTTACTTTAATATACGATATGTTACTCTCGCCCACATTAGATATATCTGCGGTGGAGCCGGACGGGAACCCCTGGTCGAAATAACACTCATCGTTGTTCGACCACTTCACAGCTTTAGGCGACGTGTAATTGTGTACGATTACATTGCGATCCACACGAGCTGTTGTCCTCCTCACTCCTCGGAAGTTCTTTATAGTGATGACATAAATACCAATAGTGATGCTCCATATCGTAAACGTCATAGATCTGACTGGCACCAGGGCATAGGCTAGTCGGTCCTGGTACAGAGTCAGTAACAGACATGGTCGGACTGTAGACTCCTTTACCGTAAACAAGTAAGGCACACCGAGAATTAGTGAGCACGTCAACATCATCATTAGAGTCAGCACCTGTCTCTTCCGTAGAGAAAACACCTTCATCGGAACAGGCCTTGAGCAGAGATATCGTTCTGTACATATAATTAGAGTATGGGCGAGTGATGTGACGAAGCCAAGCTGGGTGAGAAAATACGCGAATCCACAGACCCAGGTTTGCTGTAATGGCACCAGAATTATCAGTGACATCAAGAACAGAGCGAAGCTCAGTAAAATGTCACTACTGCTTAAAAGTAATACTGATAGAACGTACGGCCTCTTCCGGAGAGATTTGTTCATACACGTCAGCAACAATATGAGGAAATGTTCCATAAAGGCCACAGTAGATACCGAGAATAAAGTCCATGACATAGTGTAGTGTAGAGAGGACAATGTGTTCTGTTCGGTGTCACTGCTGTTATAAGCCTGGTCCATGGCTCGGGAATGGTAACTAAAATAAAAGGAAAACAACATGATCAACCGAACAGCCAGAGACAACGAGGACACCGTCATAACGTTATGTATGGACAGACTCCCGTACGGTCGTGTATGGTGTGATGATATGTGGTAATACTACGCAAAATAAGATCAATTTCAAAAATCAAAACGTTAAAAGTTAAAATAAAAGAGAAATGTCAAACACAAAACGAAGAAGGTTACTGCACAGTAAAATGATCACAGAAACTCAAAAAAAGTTCCTTTATAATGTTAGGTTTACACTATGTTCTCGGCAGTCACGGCAGCCCCGTTTCAGGCCACCGTTGACAAAATTGGTGACCGCGAGAAAACGTGAGACAACTTAGAAGAACGTGATAGACAAACGTGAGCGGCAGTGCTTACCGTGGGTGCCATACCATATCTTTTAACAGTCAGAAAATTTACCACAACAGTCACAGTACAGATGGTGAACGCCACAGGACGTAATAAAACGGGATTGACGTAACAAAACGTAACAGCGCGTATGAGGCCGTAACAATACTTCAAGACGGTCCGTGGTGGAACAGGCAGCAAGCACGTTCTCCGGAATTTCACGGCGATTTCAAGTTTTTTGACGTTCTGTTATATTTTTTCCACGTTTTATCAAGGTTGATGCAGATTGGCTGCACGTTTTGTTCCGGCTTGTCCCGGTTTGTCATGCTTTTCACGGCAAGCCAAGGTGATGATAGCCGTTTCGATGCGTTCTGTCAAGGCTCATCACGGCTTGTAGCGGTTGAAAGCCCGGCGTGATACGGCGTGTTGCGTCCTATTACGGTCTTACGTTGCAAGCATTACATGATGGAGTATCATTGCCCGGCCTGGTACATATTTGATACTTCTTAGAATTACTTGTATTAATAAATAGAAGTAGTCGTTATCAAACACATTTTAACCATCAAATTAAACCAAAGATATTATTACAAAAGGCAGATTTAGTGAGAACCATTACAGAAAAAAACGTATTTGCGTAGATACACTTGGCGATATTAAACTGTTGAAATCTTTAATGACGGTTTTATTGTAATTCTCCATATTGGTGTTAATGTTGAGCATTCAACAATGAGCAACACCATTATGACCTATTCGTATCCAATAATAGAATCAAAATGGCTTCTACATGCATTTGCACGATAATATGGTGCATTAATAGCAAGAATCAGCAAAAAAGTTCTTTTGGTCCAATAGAAATAATTCAAATAGAAACATATCTGAAAACATGTCATAGGTTGTTTTCTTCTCAAACCCTCAAACAATGGTAGGCAAAGTCTATGTCAGATTGAAGAATAGTACATTATTTCATATATCTCGATGTCTGGGGTAATTTTTTCGATGATCTCATTGAAGAAGTCTCGAGCAGTAGGAAGGCATTGGCAATTCTATTGGGAGTTCTGGAATAGTAACTGTTGAGCGGTTGAATATTTGCTGCCTCTTGCGTTACTAAGCTGCTATACAATATATAAAATATATAATAATTGTACATTTATACCAAATATAGTGTAGATTTTATTTTCCTTTAAAGTGTATAGTCGGGCACAGAAAACCAGTCTAAATGCGTTCATTAAAGTAAAGAAAAGTTGAAAGCATTGAAAGCGAGGCTGCGTGGAAAGGTAACCACAGACATAGTGAGCCGGGAGGACGTTTTAGAATTCCCATACTTTAAATTAATTTCTTCGTACGCAGACAGATTTTGACGAGAGATTTTATTTTTCTATTTCATAAGAAATAATACTGGATATATTCACACCATTTTAACCAATTTTAGCCATCCTTGCCCGACTGTTCACTTTAACATTTTAAAATAAAAATGTGTTCTAAATGAAATTTTAGGCATTAAATATTGTTTCATTTGCTCTAAAAAGACCCGGCATCAGACTTTCATCCTCAGTAAGCCTTGACGGACCATGAATCGGAGTATCGGAGCTTGATCAAAACGTGCAAAACGTAGCAGACCTCATCAGATCGTAACAGGCATAGAAAGAACATAGTGGTATCCTTTATAGACCGTGCTAAAGCCGTAGTGTACCGTTAACCTCCATGAACAGCCATTTCCCCTGTATCCACGATCCACCACGTAATCCATAAAAGACGGTGGCAAAGCTGCAAAAGACCTAGCTCAACTTGAATACAAAGACAAACAAGCGCTAAGAATTCCTTGGAAGTGGATGTGTCGCCTGCACAGCATCACAAAAAATAGTTATTTACATTTGAAAATATTGTTGATAAATAATTGAATTTATCAAGTCCCGTAACTCTTGCAAATATTGATGGATTTTGACCGGTATCGAACCCATCTAAGATCTAATTGATAGTAAGCATTACACCAAATTTGGTTGAAATCGGATAATAAATACTAAAGTCATCAATCGGAAACCATGGATTTATCTGTTTTGACAAATTTAAAGTCCCGTTACTCTTGCAAATATTGACCGATTTTTACCATTATCGAACTCACCTGAGATTTCATTGATATAAAGCAATATACCAAATTTGGCTGAAATCGGAGAACAAATAATTAAGTTATCGCACGGAAACCCTTTCCCGGACGCCGACGCCGACGCCGACAACGCCGACACCGACACCGACGACGCTTACACCGACGCCGACATAGTGATACCTAAGTGTCGCCCTTGCGTTGCAGGCGACACAAAAAATAGTCAAAATTCCACGGCGCACCACGTTTCGGGCAAACGGGGCTACCGTGGTTGCCGGGATTGCATTACGTGGTTGCATTACATTGTTTTCCTTATCTTTTGTGATGCATTTCAATGGTGATGTGTTCGTAAATTAATAAGTGTTTGTCAACTGGGTTATGTTAACGTAACTCGAATATCGCCTTATTAACGTTGTAATATGATGGCTATATTTTAGTACTCTATGTATAAGATTAGGTCTGTCGTGTCCATGTTGGCCTTATACAGGGCAGGTATGCTATGAAGAGTATCATGACAGCTAAAAAGGGAAAACAAATGAAAGAGAGAATGAGAAAATGGGGGCCGGGATAACGAGGAGTACGACAGAATGCACTTTTAATTTCCATCATACATGATTTTATAAAACAGCTTGCTAAAATGCAAGACATGAAACAGATTATTCAATGTATGGAAAATAGGAAAAACATATACATAATACTAGTATCACGTAAAATAACCCTGGATAAAAGTCTCGATTTAGGAATTATAATGCAAGACTACTTTGTAATATGGTTTTAATTCAAGAACTCGTCAACATAGGAAAATACACAAAATGGAAAGCAAAAGAAAAAAACCAAGTTTTTGCTGAGAACGACAATTAAGCGTAAATATGCGGGTACATTAATTGTACCCATTTTTATGCGATTCAGGCTCCAAAGAAGATGAAACTCATTTATTGAGATTTGAAACTTATTCTATTCAACAAAGAATTATTTTATTTACCAAAACCTAAACCAAAACCACCAACCTTGATTCTTCTCTCTAATTACAATTTCTTATGCAAAATACGAACCTAAAATCCACGTTAGCGTCAACGTTATATAACATGTACAGACGAAGATTAAGTTTTAATTTTGTTTAATAATAATATATTTATATTTGCTCGGGACTGATAACAAATACCAAACAAAAAGAATTAATGAGATCATAATTCTCATATAACTCCCGTTGGTGGAGTGATATGTTTAACATGGTTTTCTTAAATCACAACAATAATAATAATACTGATAATATATCTCCTCCTTGCAAAATTTACGATAGAACTGATACAATTTTACAATTTTAGATAAGTGAAGATCTGCTTTTAATTCGTGAAGAACTGATTTAACTAGATAACTTGATATTTTTGATATATATATAATGTTTTAAGTTTCTCAAATGACTGATCTGGCTGGACATTTTATACTCTATTTGGTAATTCATTTCTCATGGCCTTTTTTTTACCTTCCTGTAAAAATGAGTGAAATTTTAACAAATAAGATGTTGTATCTGTACACCCGCCTTACCTGTACTGTGGATTCCTTATAATTATTCCAGCGACTAGCGGCCTCACCTCTGTAGATGATTCCAGCAACTGGTGACGCCGTTTTCCGGCGACTGGTGACGCCGGCCTCACTTCTGCAGATGATTCCAGCGACTGTTGACGCCGGTTTCACCTCTGTAGATGATTCCAGCGACTGATGACGCCGGTTTCACCTCTGTAGATGATTCCAGCGACTGATGACGCCGGCCTGGCTTCTGTAGAACTATGATTCAAACGATTGCTGACGCCGGCCTAACCTCTGTAGATGATTCCAGCGATTGGTGACGCGGGTCTCACTTCTGTAGATGATTCTAACGACTGTTGACGCCTCCTTAACTTCTGAAGATGAGTCCAGCGATTTGTTGACGCCGGCCTCACCTCTGTAAATGATTCCAGCGATTGGTAACGCAGGTCTCACTTCTGTAGATGATTCCAACGACTGGTGACGCCGGCCTCACTACTGTAGATAATTCTAGCGGCTGGTGATGCCGGTCTCACCTCTGCAGATGATTCCAGCGACTGGTGACGCCGGCCTCACTTCTCTAGATGATTCCAGCGACTGTTGACGCCGGCCTCACTTCTGTAGATGATTCCAGCGATTGCTGACGCCGGCCTCACCTCTGTAAATTATTCCAGCGATTCGTAACGCGGGTTTCACTTCTGTAGATGATTCCAACGACTCGTGCCGCCGGCCTCACTTCTGTAGATGATTCCAACGACTGATGACGCTGGCCTCACTTCTGTAGAACTATGATTCAAACGATTTGTGACGCCGGCCTCACTTCTGTAAATGATTCCATCGATTGGTGATACGGGTCTCACTTCTGTAGATGATTCTAGCGACTGGTGACGCCTCCTTCACTTCTGTAGATGATTCCAGCGATCGGTGACGCCGGCCTCACCTCTGTAAATGATTCCAGCGATTGGTGACGCGGGTCTCACTTCTGTAGATGATTCCAGCGACTGGTGACACCTCCTTCACTTCTGTAGATGATTCCAGCTACTGGTGTCTCTGGATTCTAGCGACTGGTGACGCCGGCCTTATCTCTGTAGATGATATATACTGTTTATTAAAGGTGAGGAGCACGTTGTGTACAGTTGTTCGACACGTGTTAAACAATATACGGAGCGGTGTAACTAACGTTTACAAAGAAAACAACTTCAATTACGTTTGTAACTATAAAAAAAATCACTTTGGTTATAATGATATTGCTATGTCTGTGAATGGATAACTTTGTTCCTTCAGCGTTATACACACCACATCACCTACATTCTACTGAGAGATAACTGTTTTTGATAGTAGAGAAAGAGCATGGCCCGATCGGTGATGAAAGGTGTGATTGAGACTAACAATAGGTATGAAGTCGATACCAAGGTGAGCATTGTCATTTGACAATAACGAAATAAACTATTGTTAATGAATACATCTCACGGCGTATTACATGTTAACTAGACTTCCAATAAGTCAGCCCCACGACTGCCAGCCAGGACACCAGACTATCGTACACATCTCCCTGTCAATAAATGATATACAAACTGAAATTAAGAGATGATAAATTCGCCAGGATATATGATCAAATGCTTCCCCATGATGAAGTCAAGTGAACGAATACTGAACAGTTTCTATGACTGTTAATGTACTGTACAATATGAATTAAATGAAATTATAGACAACAATAACTTGACTTCTTGTTTGGCAGTGTTTTCTCATTTTACCCAAATGGAGATGAGAATACATGCATCCTAATTTTTGGCAGTTCTGCCATAATTTATTTCGAGTTTTTATTTGACTTTGTAACATTAACAACCATGCATGATAACTATTGCCATAGCGCGAAGCTAGAAGGCGTTCGTGTTACTATGTAGAATAAAGCCTGCTACACTTTACATGTAATTCTCAGCAGTTTGGTGATATCTATTGGTTATAGTTGACGCTCTTCCTGATTCGCGAGTAAGAAATATAAATAAATACAAACAGTACATGTACGTGATTGTGTTTGTTAAACATTATCCAGAACCTGTCAACCCGTGTCCATGATTTCGATTTAGAGAGTCGAGACCATGGTGCCAGTACCTAGTGTATTGTTCACATTACAGTAGAAGCAGATGCGTGGCTTGTGCTGTTACACATGAATGGTTTGGTTAGTAATGTCCTATTAACAGCCCTTTAAGGACGGCTTCTCCGGTATGTAGTGTGTTTGTGTGATGCGTAACTGTAATTTTAGAGGCTGCGGTATGTTCGTGTCGTGTCTTTGTTGGTCATTTTATAGTACTATATCACTGAAACATATCGGCAGCGCCACCCGATAGCATATCCATGCACCAGGACGCATTATACTGAAAACGGACGAACCAGTTGTCCCACTCCCTTTATGCTAAGGACTAAGCAAAGCAGATACTAAATTTTTTAAAGAATATGGTGCTGTTCAGGCAAGTGATATAATCCAGAAAAAATGATTCATGTGTTCACATTAGAGTTTCTAAAATTGTAACATTCTCATTTATATAGAGATTTCTGGAATGAGAACACACACACTGTCCAACACGAGGTACGGTAAGAAATCCTGGCATGGACAGTCCGCAGAATTAGTCCAAGGAAATTCTGGCGTAGATTTTAAGGGTTTTTTTTAGGTTTTAAATGTATTTATTGCACTTGAATATAATTCATAACCATAATTAAAATGTTTTCTCTACTCCGATCCTGTCCGATTTTGCCGCGTTGTCTTATCCGGGCCGTTCGTGCCCGATCCCGCAAACCGTCGACTCCGGAAGTTGTTATTGAACACTTCCGGTATTTCCAATGACAGAAAAATAAAAACACTGTGAGAAAGAGATTTAGATCGTCTGCATATTTAACATGCTGCAAAGGTTTCATCTGACTTAGATATAACCACATTGATCAGGAACGTTGTATACAGACAGTAAGTATATTGTTACAAACCCTGGCTAATTATATTAGCTGCGTGTTTAATATCGTCAGATCACAGGGCCATGTATACATGTATGTTAGAGGTATAGCACGACGAGACACTTTTGATCATTACGTCGTGTCTAACCTCTAACAATCGAGGCAGGATTCACACGGCGCAGAAATGGGCTCGATATAAATTCAAAATTTCAAGTTGTGTTCACACTAACCTTTTATACCCTGGAAGAATTATCCCAAATCATGTTAAATCCAAAATTCAAAACGTCACCATTGCACTGTTATACCGAATTTAGACATTTCTATACCCCCACCACTATTTGTAAGTCTACCCGGTCGCCATTTTTACTCGGTTGTTACAAATTACGGAATGGTGACGGAAAGTAAAAGTATCATTATCTATGAAATATTTTGCAGTATTTCGACTAAAATGCATTAATTTATTTAAATATTTCCATAATCAATCAGAACTAGTAAAAAATCTTTTTTTCCGTGCATGTAAACAACCTTGGTTACCATTATTAATATTATCTTTCCATTTGATACACCGTACTATAATTTGATAAACCGGAAGTGACGAAAATTTGAATATGAATTAACCTAGATTATACAGCGATGCTATGGGTCAGCTCTTAAATGTGTGATTATTCCTTGGATTAATGTTATGTCATACCTATTCTTATACCAGGATGTGTTCATGGATAACTACTGATTCACGCTATACATGTTTTTTGACATTATGGTGAGTTTTTCACTTGGTAATTAAGCGTCAAAGTTCCGCTCTAATTCGAGGGCGGAACTTGCGAAGACTCGTATAGGGTTCGGGCATTAGATCTCGATATTGCACATCAGAATTTTCTCAATATCGAGATCTAATATTATTGGATTACAGCCATGTATACATGTATTTTTGTATATGAAAAAAAAATAGCCAGAAATACATATAATGTTATTTTATATGTATTTCTGGCTATTTTTTCATATAGAAACTTTACATGGCCCTGTGGTCAGATCGTGATTGTGAAAATGTTACAACCTGGTAGTGGTCACTCATACGAGAACAATGTTGTCATTCTTCTCATGTTCATTATCTGCCAAAGCGTGTTTAATTCGATTAGTTCATGTATTGTTTTCCTGTCTGCATTTCAACACGTTTTAATTGTGTATTCCATTAATGCAGTCCAGATGCATCAGTTTGTTAGAATTTGCGTTCATGAACGCATCCAGACTACTTTGGGTCTAGCCCGAGATACTCTGGCCCTGACACCAGACTTAGACATTATGACAGATAGTGTCTGGTTTAGGGCCAGAGCGCAGTAGTACTCGAAAACCTGGAATAAGCCGACACCGTTTTGTATCGGACCAGGTCATCTCTGATACAGCTGACCGCCGAGAAGCACCACTGACTTTAGTCTATTCAACAAATGAATGTTATATCTACCCAAATATTACAATCCGTCGAGATTAAGGGGATTTGCATACTACTAGAAAATGGCGATGACGACGAGGGAAATTTAAAGCTGCGAAAACGAAACTACTGTGTTGACACAATAGAACGTGCATTCGTGATGAAATGGATGGCTATGAGAAGATAAATTATCCATTTGTTGAAAAGACCAAGGAAAGTGGCGATTCTCGGTGGTAATATTTTGTAAGTAGCCTGAATCGGAGATGACCGGCCCGATACCAAACGGGTGTCGGCTTATTCCAGGTTTTCGAGTACTACTGCGCTCTAAACCAGACACTATCTGTCATAGTGTCTAAGTCTGGTGTCAGGGCCAGAGTATCTCGGGCTACTTTGGGTCAAAAAGCATAAACATTTGATGACCAAAGCGCTGAAGCAAAACAGCTGTATATTTATTTCGGACTAGTGCTTAAGTAGCCCGATTTAGTGTTGCCCACAGCCCCGATAAGCATGGCGCCGCGCTGTGCCCTTTTCACCTGACGCCATGCCCCTAAAACCTTACGCCATGCCCTGTTTGTCCCCAACACTTTTACTAAACTACCAAAATACCAGGCAGTGGCTTGATAATTAAGTAGACAAACGAGGTGTGACCACTCCCTGACCCCAGACCAACACCCCAGTGGCCCTAATTAGCAGCTTTGGGCTATTTCAACCTTGGCTTGTGGTGTCACTTTCAGGTCTGTGTATTACGTAAGCTAAGTCAAGCAGCTGATCGGCAGCCTAGAAAACAATCAGCTGGCCTTTCAATAAGTTTTATGACTACAGCTAGTGAGCATTACTTCAAAAACAAATACTGATTACAACTGTAAATGATTTACTTACGTTTTTAATGTTTAATAGGTAGTGGTGGGTCGATCATCGGATATAATCGATTGACGACTTGTTAGAGCCTTCCGATGTCAATGATCGGTTCTGGTTTCCCGTAACCGATTAATCGGATAAAGTTCTAAGTCTGGCATTTTTCCTTTATTTTTTCTTTTTTTCTTTTGTTAAGTTTGTTTATTTCTGTTATTTGTTGTTTTCACCAAGTTTATTTTGATGGCAAGTGATGCCTATTGCTATTAGATTGTTAATAAATTAAATTGACCTTTACAACTGATTGTATTTGTGTTACTTCACTTACTTGAGGATTTGTGACAACTCTCTACACTAGTTGGAACCCCAAGGTTATTTAATGCTAAAAGTACCTGGTAAATGAACATGCATCACAACACTCACCATGCTTTCATGTTATGTTACAAAAGCCAGAGGGTGACTATACATAATTAAGAACCAATGAGTAATAGAAAGCAGTAAATAACTACATGTGCAATATTGATATATCAATTTATTAGACATCTATGTTTATATACATGTGCAACACCAAGTTCACCAGCATAATTAGTAATTTCCAGTAAAAAAAGTATGCACAAAAAAGAAATAGTTCAGAACCGATTATAGTCAGAAAAGTCGCATCGGAAGCACAAACCGATTTCAACCGATGATCGATTACAGTTTTCAACCGATTATACATCACTATTAATAGGCCTATCTAAATCTGATGGCTGTCACCAGCTTTGCAATCGTAATGGCCGCCATTTTGGGTGTATTAATAGCAAAGAAATTAAAATAAATCAAATTAAAAAGAAATCAATTTTTCTCTATCAGACTAAAT
This sequence comes from Argopecten irradians, assembly GCF_041381155.1. Classification (NCBI taxonomy): domain Eukaryota; kingdom Metazoa; phylum Mollusca; class Bivalvia; order Pectinida; family Pectinidae; genus Argopecten; species Argopecten irradians. The sequence goes on from NC_091148.1 coordinate 29,248,769, forward strand.
TGAAATATATTGAATACTACTCTAACAATTATCTGTATTTTCTTAATTTAGTGCTTGTAAATTTAGAACATTATTTTAATTAATTGCCCATTATTATGAAACATGTTATCTTATTCAAATCAACACAGTATTTTTGATATTTAAATAAAGATATATATTGAAATAAAGGTTATTGGATTGAAATAAAGGAATATATTTATGCATTTTCCCATTCTTTTAATTAATATTAATGAAATTTAGATCTTTCTTGTTAATCAATTATAGTCATGATCATATGATCGGCAGATTACAATTTTCAAATTTTTTTTTTTTCACTCAGAATAATTGAATAGATGTCCTGATATTACTTAGCAACTCAGAGAGTTTAAAGCATTTAAATGATATTAAGTTGAACCAGAATTAAATAAACAACAAGACAGTTTTAAAGATTTTCCGTTGTATTGGAAATTGTCGATATAACGTTTGTGCTCCTCTGCTGGTTATGTATCGCAGTCAAAGTGCCTTTTTCAAAACCCAGCGCCATGCCCTTTTTTTTCCTGTGGGAAACACTACGATTAGTAAAATTTTGGGGTTAACTAATCCAAAGGACTAGCGATGAAAAAAGGTAACATCACAGACTAAGTCATTCCCACTCCTAATGCTTCACTTTGAGTAACAGTTACCCATTTTAGTAATCATTTAAATACCCAAATGGAAAATGGTTACTCAAATGCACGACTGCTCCGGGATCCCCATACACAGGGTTGTGTCCAACCTATTTATGCGTCACAAGTTACTAATTTTGTCATCGAATGTGATTGGGGTTGCCTTCAATCCCAGAGAGCAGTGTACATCCAGATAAGTCTTAATTTTAAATGTTTGGCTATAAATGTACATACTTGTACATATGTATTTTTGAACAGTTTGAAGCTGGTTATAAGTTTATTAGACTAGGTCAATTATTGGTGACCTACAGGTAGCTCTGCTATTGAGCATTCAGCTAGTGTTCAGAGGTCCCTGGTTCAAATCCTGGTTTGGTCCCTACATTTTCTCCTATCCTGTTACAAATTTGGCGTCCAACTGAAATGCCAACTGTGGTGGTATAAGGGTCTCTTATGTCTACGAGGGGGAAGACTTTGAAAAAGGAGGGAGGAGTGTAGCGGGATTGGACTTGGTCGATCATCGGTGACCAGGTTGCTCAGTGGTAGAGCACTTTGCTAGTGTCCTGACGTCCCTTGTTGGAATACTGATTTTTGTCGCTACATTTTCTACCCTTCTACTAATATATTTCTTTCATTCACCAAAACATAATGCAAGGCATGCTTGCATATTAGCGTCCTTAGTTGCTTTTTTATCCTGAGTAATGTGATGTCATGACCATTTAATTACAGGTATTTAACCAAGTTTTACGTTTGTCTTGATGAGAATGATACCAGAGATGAGGCGTGTGCTATGATGTAGAGTACAGGACTGTGTCAGTAAACTAAATACACTTGAGAGGAGTCGTCTAGGTGAATGGATGGAAGTGGCTCAATTTTCCAAAGATCATAACAACTCCGTTATGATAGACTCAAGACGGTTTACGATAAACAGTCAGCCGCAAAATGCATTTACAGTCATGCATGACTTGCGACTGCGACACATGCTGTGTGATGTTGTCATCACGGTGGAGGGGCGAGACTTTGACGCTCACAAGGTCGTGTTATGTGGATGTAGCCCCTATCTACTGGCCATGTTTACAAACGGGATGCAGGAGTCAGAACAAGAACATGTACAGATTCGGGGCCTGGAGGCATGGGCGATGGAACTACTGCTGGAGTTCATGTATACCAGTGAGATAGAAATAACAGTAGACAATGTTCAGGGTATTCTACAGGGAGCCAGTCTACTCGGTCTACACCATTTACGGAAATCATGTTCTACTTTTCTTCAATCACAGCTTACAGCCTCAAACTGCCTAGGTAAATAGCTTATGTCAATCTCAGAAACAGTAATGTATGTAATAACACCATGACCTGGTTACCTTAAACCTGTGATACTTGGATCCAAACATTATTTTCTTGTTCTTGATAAAACTAATTCACATAAGTTAAAGATCAGCTGACTGAAATATCGATAGTTTCCTGCTGACATTCAGATATAGTTAATATTTGTTTGTTTTCATACAAAATCTGACTTTCTGATTCGCTATGGTTCTATTTCTCCACACCTCTATAAGGAAAAAATCTGAGAATGATGTGAAAACCTAATGTTATCATGACGTATATTGATTTGTTGTGTAATGCCTTGGAACATCAATGGAATTGTATGTTTATACATATTTTATTTCATCAAGTAGCGTGAAAAATTAATTATAAGCATTGATGTCACTGTTTCTTAAATTTTATCGGGTTATGAAATAAATTTTGTTTGCAAACTTAAAAACCTGCATGTTATATCTATGCTTAAAACACAAATAAATTATGATTTAACAATTATTTGTGTGTAAACATTTCTGGTTTCTTCTCCGTAAAACAAGTTACGCTCTATATGTTTTTTTCTGACTGTTTCAGGTATCAACTTCTTAGCTGATTTATACATGTGTACAGACTTGGACTCGCTGTCCAGACAGTATATCTACCAGAACTTTCTGGAGGTCATGCATTACGAGGAATTCTTCCAGTTGTCAGAGGAGCGACTACTCTCACTGTTAAAAAGTGATAAGTTACAGGTGACCAATGAACACCAGGTGTTAGAGGCGGTGTGCGCCTGGCTTCAGTGTGACGAGGCCAACAGGACGCCCGTGGCCTGTAACCTACTGCAGTATGTCAAACTTCCTCTCTTAGGACTCAACTACCTAGAAAATGTTGTGCTCAAATTTGAATTTGTTAAGAATTGTCCGAAGTGTCAGTTGCTGATTAGTAAAGCTATAAATATGCATCATGATGAGGCAGCCTTGACCTTGGTAACCCCTCGTGCCCAGCCTCCGTGTATCTATGTGATGGGAGGTCGTAACAGTACAGACTGTCAGCTGAAGAGTATGGAGAAGTATGACTTCCTGATTGACCAGTGGAACACTGTGGTAAGATATTTTACCAATATAACACTAAGAAATACTAGAGTACTATTTATAGTTGTTTTACTGTCAGACAAAGTTATTTTGAAACATAAATGATAAAGATATAGAAAAAGTAATGATTTCATAGACATTGTGAAATGTTCATTATTCTCTAGGTCACATATTTAGGTTAACTCCTATATGATTAAGATAAGACTAGTAATTCTGCTCCCCTTCAATGCTCTAAGATGTTATGTATGTGCTTTATCATTGCAGAGCATCATATTGGGAAGTGGAATTACAATTTGTATTTTCATGATGTTGTTGGCTAAACTTATGACTTTGCAACACAGGGGAATTGGTCACACTTTAATTTACTGATCATAGTTGTCATGCAAAATCTAGTAAAGGAAGACAACTTAATTCTTTTTAAACAAGCATAAGTTTGTGAGATATATGATCTTTTGTTAGTTAACTGACTGACATGAATAGTGCTGGTGATATTTGATAAAAGTCTTTATAAATGAAAACCTAGCCCATTACCACTGAATCATTACACATCATTAGTGTATGTGAAATTGTAAAACTTTCCAGACGAATATGAACATCGCCCGTACGGCAGTTGGAGCTGTCAGCGTTGACGGTGTGTTGTACGCCGTTGGTGGAGAATGTGCTCTAGCTGACACACAGGAGGACACCCTCTATCTCCGCTGTATGGAGTGTTACGATCCTGTCCTTAGACAGTGGATACCCAAACCAGAAATGAAGATCGCCCGCTCCTTTGTGGCGTGTGTAGCTATTGGGAGGATGCTATATGCTATAGGTAAGTTGTTATTTCTGTGGTCTCATTAGTGATAAGTGTGTTTATTTACACCACAAAGATGGGGTTTTTGTTGAGGGCTGGCCCAAGGGAAATATTTCATCTGAGACCTGTAGCATGCCATGGTGGTATTCAGAGTTTGTTCATTAAAAGTCATAAAGGTCAAATGAGCTGAAATCTTTGACTGTCTTGTAAATAAGTATTTCCTATAGCATGCTTAGATGAAGGCCCTGGGGCTAAAACATTGGTTCTAATGATTGACCTTTACCTACATGAAACAAAGATACCTTAGCACTATATTCATCCTGTTTGGTCAGTAAAATAATGTAATATTTATGTACATTATATAGTTCTTACTATAGGAGATTTCAGAAAAGATGGCGATGACGTCACACAAAGGTACATCCGGGCGCTCAAAGGTACAACTCTTATATCTGTACACATAAACATTGTGGGAACACAGCGACTTGCGATGTTTGTTTACATTTTATTGTAATAAATAGTACGCCAATCCGAGAACTATTGCGTTATTTGCATTTCAAAAAGTGTAAATAAAAATATTTTATAATACTATACAAAGGAGGTGTTGCATGGCCGCCCACGATCGATTTTTGTTTTTTTTGGTGCGAATACATCAATCGGCACATAATACGTATCGGAACAGTACTTATTCCATGAATAGATTAATCATGCGACTACAGCTCCACCTTTTGTAAGTTTTACGTCCGATTCCTACTTGTGCGCCTTAATGTATCATATTTAGGCATACAAAACCCAAAGATAAATTATTTTGGTGTAATAACATAGCATTTCGTATTATCTTTTTAACGATATACAATACTTCAACAGATCTGTTGGGGTTTTCTTGCAATTTCCAGTTTTGCTCTTAATTTTTCATGAAAATAGAGCAATTTCATTTCATTAGTTTTTAATTAATTCCTTAGATAACAATGACAAACCCCGAGTACCCTAAAATTTTAGCAATCAAAAATATCTTCATATATCATTTCTTGACTCATGAAAATATTGTGCCGATGAATCACTGGATATGCCGACTTTTTGGCACTTTTGTTCGTCTACCCCCTTTATTTCTTACTCAATATCAAAGTACTGAGAGTTAAAAATGTTAAACGAAAGCTGTCCTTCTCTCGGCTCTATCATGTATCAAAAGCCGCTTTAGCGACGTCATAGTTGAATAAAACGTATCCCATGTAAGTTGGTGTACCAAAGTTCGATTAAACTGACATTTGACCTACATCTAAATAAAAACTTGTTTTGCCTATATATCACAAAATATTAATTTTAGGGTCATATATTGAACTAGACAATACGTTGTGTCATAAAGCAAAATAAGGTCAATATGACTTATATTTCCTACACCAATCGTCAGAAGCATTTCCTATTTCTGTCTTCATGGGTTTATTTACTTATTACTAAGCAAATGTTCCGTTTAGCGAAACATATTTCGATGTAACTTTTATGTTGAACTTAGACATTTCTCAAACGATATACTGTTGTTTTGATGTCTATTACATGTCATGGATAACTAGGATTTATTTCGTGAGTCAAACAGCCCATGTCTGACTATTATTCACACAATAAAACATGGTAAAACTAAACAGTAATGGAAAAAGAATCGAGTGGACTGAAATTGTTCAACTTTTTTGGGGCACCAAATAATATATTGCACGCTAGGAACTCTTCAATTGACGTTCTTGGTGTCTGATATAGTTAAAAAAAGGTTACCATGAAAGTAGGTCAAGTAAACAAATCATGCGGAATTTTACAGACCCACTATCTGAGTTCTTAAGGCCTTTCACATATTGAAAAGCTTTTTCATACATTTGACCTGTCTGAAGCCCTTTATTCCAGCATACTGCAAGGCGTCTTAGTTTTGTCAAGAAGTCGTTTATGTTTGCCAATTTGAACCCTGTGACCTTCATTTAACGTCAAGGTCATTAATTTCACAAACATCTTTGTAACCCTTTATTTGAGAATACATTAGGTCTAACATCAAGTTTTAATGCCTTTCAGTTATTGAGAAGAAGTTGTTTGAATGAAAAGTTTATGAACGGCAGCGCACGAAGTACGATCACTTTAGGTCACCCTGACCTATCGGGCAAGATGATTTAGGAACATTTGCCCTTCACCCAAACATGCTACATGTACAATATCAGGTCTCTAGTCCTCTTAGTTATTCACAAGAAGTCGTTTAAAGATTTTAGTCTATTTGACTCATGCGACCATGAAGATAGTCCAAGGTCATTTATTTGAACAAACTCGGTAGTCGTTTAAGCTATCATTCTACAGTCCCAATATCAGATTCCTATGTGCCTCTTAGTTATTCACAATAAGTCGTTTAAAGGTTTTAGCCTATTTAACCCTTGTAACCTTAAATGAACTTGGTAGTCTTTCATGCCAGCATACTACAGGCCTTATATCAGGTATCTAGGTATCTTAGTTCTACACAAGAAATCGTTTAATGATTTAGCCTTTTTAAATTCTGTGACCTTGAATGAAGGTCAAGGTAATTCATTTCCACAAACTTGGTGGTCCATCATTCCAGCATTCTACATGCCTAACATCAGTTTCTTGGGCCTTTCGAATATTGAGAATTATATATATACTTGTTATATATATATGTTCGTATATTATACGAACGACGAAATGCGTACAGCGCACGACAATGGACAAAGCATGGAGACTATAGGTCATCCTGACCCTTCGGGTTAGATGACCTTATGACATTAAAATGAACTAACGATGAAAACGCGGTCCTGCAGGTAGGGCGTGAAAATTGTACCTACTGCCCCTAGTGCATGATCGTAAAAGGCGACTAAATTTAGGATCGTATCATAGCATCTCTTCTTCCTAACTTAAATTATTTATACTTCCTAACGTCTTCCTTGACACCGCCTCACGTTTGGCCTTCGGTTGAGAGCTCGCCCCTGTGAGGTAGGTTCTGGGTTCTGTCACCTGGCAGAAACACACGTTACACCCTGCTTAGCGCTCAGCATTAAGGGAGTAGGACGACTGGTTCGCCTGTTGTCAGTATAATGTGACTGGGTGGGAATATGTTGCTTATATCCCTGCAGGGATTTCTAGAACAGTTCTAGAACTGCTCCAGAACGGTTCTGGAAAGAGTTCTAGAACTGTTCTAGAATTATTCTAAAGGAATTATAGAATCTTTCTACAACGTTAAATGAGACTTTTCTAGAACGATGCTCTAGAACTGTTCTGGAACAGTGTTCTATAATCGTTCTAGAATAATGTTCTTGAACAATTCTTGAACAATTCTTGAATTGGAAACTGGAGGAGTTCTAGGACAGTTCTAGAACTGTTCTAGAATTATTCTAAAGGAATTCTACAATCGTCCTACAACGTTTTCTAGAACGATGCCTTAGTACGGTTCTAGAACAGTGTTCTAGAATTGTTCTAGAACAGTGTTCTAGAAATTGTTCTAGATTGTTCTAGAGTAATGTTCTAGAACAATTCTAGAAATATTCTGGAATTGAAAACTGGAGCAGTTCTAGAACATTTCTAGAATAGTTTCAGAACATTTCTGAAAAAGTCTCATTTAACATTGTAGAACCGTTCTGGAACCGTTGTAGAACAACTGTTCTAGAACTTTTTAGAGCGTTTCTAGAACTTTCATTAGATAATCTAGAAAGCATGCGCTTTCATGAAGGATGTTGGATGAGAAATAACTTGTAATCAGTGCCTGGTAAACTTTTTGGTGGTATTATTTGGCGATACTAAAGGTAAAATGAGCCATAGCGCCTCGTCTGATGTCTGATTGACGCTAGCAAAAAAGGTACCAAATTTAGTCGCCTTTTACGATCATGCAATGGGTATAACAAGTGCAGTTCTAACACCCTAACTGAGACGATGGCAACATTGATAATTCCCTTTAACAGTGGGCAAAGGACACAAACTGTCACATTTATTACCTTAATGCTTATACAGTTTCTGGAATGCAATATGGCATTGTGTATATGTTAAATCATAACTATCAGTATTATATGTCCCACTGTTTCAAAACAGATAAGTAGAATTTCTGAAAAATATTATAAACATGATTTTATGATAATAATTTCAAGGCTTGGTTGAAATACGCAACTCATCATCACATTCTACTCTTACAGTAAAGTCGGTAATATTTGACAGTGTACTCTCAGTACTTTGATATTATGGAAAAACAGGGGGTAGACGAAATAAACCTAAAAAAAAACGTGGCATATCCAGTGATTCATCAACTTGAGCTGTTTATGGTGAAACGATGATAACCTGAATATAATTTTAAACATCAAACTTTTAGGGTACTCGAGCAGTGCCTTACTTATTCGGTTGCTTAAATGAAAAATTGAAAACTTCAAAAATTTGTATTTTATGTCAAATTTGATATTAACGTTTCATTTGTGATAAAATGATATTGGATACAGCCAAGTGTGATACGTCGTTAAAAAGGCAATTTTATGTGGTATTTTTAATCATAAGAAAAACGAGATTTAAGTGTTTTTACTATGACTTATGCCAGGTAAAAGGCCCAAAAGGCTTTAAATTTACCAGTGTTAATGTAGGGGGCGCTGTAGTCCTAATTATGGTCCAATAGGGTTTTAAGTATTATAGACATATGTGCATTAATGCAATTAACTGATTTAAATTCAAAAATCAAAAAATTATCGTGGTCGGATTTTCACCCTATATGCAACACCTCCTTTAAAGTGAACAGTCGGGCAAGGATGGCTAAAGTCAGTAAAAATGGTGTGAATGTATCCAGTATAATTTCTTATGAAATGGAAAAAATAAAATCTCTCGTCAAGATCTGTCTGCGTACGAAGAAATTAATTTAAAGTATGGGAATTCTAAAACGTCCTCCCGGCTAACTATGTCCGTGGTTACATTTCCACGCAGCCTCGCTTTCAATGCTTTCAACTTTTCTTTACTTTAATGGTCATAACTGGGAAACTAAGCAGAACTTGACCGTCGTATTAATATGTGAGAACTTTTGGAAGGCCAATGAACGCATTTAGACTGGTTTTCTTTGCCCGACTATTCACTTTAAACATATAGTATTCATATATTTTACTCTGTTTATACTCCATTTTCGACGGCTACGAGAAAACACGGTCGCCATTACATATGAACATTGACAGATATATTGCAAATATCAACTTGAAATTACAAATTAAATTCAAAGTCCCTCAAAATATAATTACTGCTTTCGAAGTGTTTCTTGATAAAACACTTTACGATGTGTGATTAGTGCAAAATTAAACATTTGCTTTCGTAGATTACCCCAAGCCCACGGTAGCCATAACAGTACAGCCGAGAACCCGAATTTCGTCCATTTTCAGTGTCATTAAATTACGTATTCTGGTTATTTTTTTGTCATCAACTTTGGGATTTAGTTTATAACATACAAATGAGTCAGTTTGTAGGTTTATTCTTTTTATCATATTTTTAAACAAAACTTTGAGTATTTAGGATTCTCGAAGTCGTGCGCAATGTATCCTGGTCGGCATTTACAGTACTACGATCTGTAATTTACATGTATATCAATTTAAATGAAGTCTACCTAATATGTATTCCAATTATCTAAAAGTAATTCCACTTCAGTTTGAGACTTAACACAGCAGTCCATGGCATAAAAGCGACTGAAAATAAAATATTAAAAATGAAATCTGCAGCATGAAAACTGAACGATTTCACCATATCATTTTACGAGATCGGCAGTCATACTGTAAAACAGTAGTTTAATTACTATTCGTAATTTTGTTATGATACAAGAGTATTCCATTAAAACAACATGTACATATTAAATAACGAGTATATATCTTAAACAAGCACTTTTTGAGATAAAAGTGTTGGTAATTATTAATATGATTTATTTCCCCAACAATGCTGTGGCCTGCGCGCGGTGATCTACCAGCGACGAAGCCATACACGAGCGGCCGTGGTCTGGTCAGGTGCACGTTTTGTTTATATCATATCGTATTGTGAACAGTTTTTCATGTATAACAGAAACATTATAAATTGAAATAGATCATCTTTTCATAAACACCTTTTCACAACCTGAATTTATACGTATTAACAAAACCGGGTAGGCCTACGTGTGATGGCCCGGCAGCGCTTCGATAGGTGGCTTCGACACTAAAATTTAGCAATAAACAAATGAAAATATAAAAATGTTAACATCCGTAACCTGTGAAACAATAAGAAACCATTTCAAAATCAGAATTTGCAAGTATGAAAGCGTAAACTTTTGACAAAGTATCGATTATGATGCAGGGATGTACATATCTGTTATTTTGTACCTTTGAGGACCCAGATGTAAACTTTCTGTGACGTCACGCCATCTTTTCTGAAATCCCCTATACAATGTGACTGATATCTAAACTGTCATAATTATTAGAAATTTGTGGTTTTACTTTGATTTTATTTATAAATTAAATACTATTGAGGGCATCTTTCAACTACAGTATAACCCCTCTTACTTGAACCCGGATTCCTCGAATACCCCCTATTTGTCGAACTGGTCGTACGGTCCCGACTGTGTCCCTATATAATCTATGTAACAAAACCCCGGATATTCGTAGAATACCCCTTATTCCTCGAACAGAAATATGTCCCCGTTTCATCAAATACATAGTATTTACCCATGTATTCGTCGAACGGTTGTTCGGGCCTTGAGATTTTTTTACCTGTGTCACACCTGACTGCACCACCGACATGTACAGTTGGTGTGTCAATTAAGCCTTTAGGTAATTAAAGGATTAACGGTGTCATTATTACCTACCTACACGATCACAAGTCGTTGTTTTATGTTAACTTTATTTGAACATGTCAGAAAAGGCATTAAGTTATTGATGTTTCTCTGGCAATAATCTTCGTTGTAAATACAAAAATACGGAAGTTGTTGATCCGTGTTAATAGAAAGTACTCATTGTGAAATGACAAAAAAGGCGGAAGATATTGTTGTCGTCCGCCTAGTTATACAAGTTATTAATTTCTTTGTTGGTTTCATTCGACAGGCTAACACAATGTTATTTATAGATAAATGTAAACAATATCAAACGATATGCAAAGTACATTTTATCAGTGCGTTCCGTAACTTTTTCCGTAAATTGTATTTTGTAAGTTTACTCGTAAACACATGTAACCTAATTTGTTCCGCTTTACAAAATATACATCTATAGATATCATTTCTTATGTTCATAAATATGCTGGTTAATAACTTTATTGTGAGTATGTATTTTGTAAATGTTTTAAATGATTTTTGATAATCAAATGATAGAAAATGTACTCCTTGTTGACCAATATGGATTGTACATTGACCTAGATGAAGATCACTTACTCTGCTGTGAATGGCATTTTGATTTAGGGCCTTGTCGTTAGCTTTTTCAAACGCTGAATTTATGTTATACATATTTTATTCAACTTGATATTGCTATCAATAAGACACTTACATAAGGAAATCCAAAATGCTGACAGATAGGGTAATCAAAATGTCATTGTCGTGCATTGTTTGTCATAGTTTGAGACCGGACATTTTGACTGTCGATCGCGACCAACCTCGGATTAGTGGAATACCCCGTATTCCTCGAACTATTGACCTGGTCCCCTGCTGTTCGAGTTATAGGGGTTTTACTGTACATACATGTATATTATATGTTTATAAACTGTATGATTAAACATGTACAAATAATTTCAACTGAGCTTATTTAAAATGCTGATCCACCACTGCAGTAACGTTAACAGATAGGGGTATCACTGTCATTACGTTGTAGGAGGGGAGGATGGATCGTGTAGTTACTGTGTCGTTGAGAAGTATGATCAGCGACAGGAAGTTTGGAGTTTTGCAGCGAGTATGAAGAGGAAGAGAGCCGGAGCTGGAACCTGTGTCTGTGATGGCAAGATCTATGTGGCAGGTACATACAGAGATACATAGTGTAATATAACAGTTTTTTTTTATCTTTTTTTTTATAAATATATCTTTGTTCATTAATTAGTAAATACAAGTAAACTTTCATATTTACAATTCCATTGAACACATTCGTCAACATTTCATTATTCTTTCAATACACAGCATACATAATCGGGGCTTCCAGTAGACTCCAAACCCTTGAGAGTATGTTTTTGACTGCCAAAAATCAGATTTGACTCTTGAGTTTGAACAAATTTCTCTTTGTCATATGTTTTGACTTAAGATTTCAGAGAAATTGTGATTAGACTCCTGATATTGCTAAAGTCAAGGGTCGACTTGATGCCCTTATAATCATTTTATATTCAACATTCTTAAACTTTGTGTGGATATTCATACAATTACTTGATAGACCCCATGTTTGATTCAAATTAAAATTGTTCTCATCCATTATTTTTTTGTGAAATTACAAGTTCAATAAGGTATTATTTGTTTTAGAGTTTCATATTTCTATGATCATTATACATGGACATGGATTGTTTTCCGATGGTATTTCACCAGTATTATACATGTGTGTGCAATGATGAGTATTGAAAGCTACACACATCAGCTTGTAACTGTAATGAGCTATTCTGATTTTGTATATTACAGGGTTATCTGCCTTTGTAAGTAGGTATTGATTGTGACATCATGTGTTTTCGAGCATAACATCATCCTTTACGACAAAAACCATGTGAATTGCACTAAAAAATAATGATGTAACAATCGTAACCTACCCACAAGGGAGCTAGCTCTGTAATATGTCCATTATATTTGCGGGTTTTTAAGTTCTCTGAAATTAACTTGACCATGAATTTAGAAAAATGTTATAATTCCTGACGATCGACTATACAGTACCGGTAGCAGTTTTCTATCTGCGAAGCTATCAGTCATACCATACCCAGTTCTATAGATCCTGTATATGTAATGTTTGATTTCTCCAGGTGGCTATGACAAGATCTTACACCTTGTCCGTGTAATGCTTGATTTCTCCAGGTGGCTATGACAAGATCTTACACCTTGTCCGTGTAATGCTTGATTTCTCCAGGTGGCTATGATTAGATCTTACACCTTGTCCATGTAATGTTTGATTTCTACAGGTAGCTATGATAAGATCTTACACTTTGACCATGGAATGTTTGATTTCTCCAGGTGGCTATGATTAGATCTTACACCTTGTCCGTGTAATGCTTGATTTCTACAGGTGGCTATGATAAGATCTTACACTTTGACCATGGAATGTTTGATTTCTCCAGGTGGCTATGATAAGATCTTAAACCTTGTCCGTGTAATGCTTGATTTCTCCAGGTGGCTATGATAAGATCTTACACCTTGACCGGGCCAGTGTAGAGTGTTTTGACCCAGCTACAGAAGAGTGGACTTTTGTGTCTGAGATGGAGAAGGCTCGGTCTGGACTGGCACTGGTCAGTGTGGAACACTTTATATACGCGTTTGGTGGACGGTACAAACATACAGACCAGTACACGGATATGGTAGAAAGGTGAGTTTTCATTCTTATCTAAAGTAACATATTCCAGTGAAAGTGTACAGCACCAGTATATGTCCATGATATTTATATAAACTTGAAAGTCTCCGCCACAATACTGTTTATTGTGTCACCTGCAACGCGAGGGCCACACTTAGGTATCACTATGTCGGTGTCATTGGCGTTGGAGTCCGGGAAACCGTTTCCGTGCTATAACTTGAGTATTTATTGTCCGATTTCAACCAAATTTGGTATATTGCTTTATATCAATGTGATTCTCTCAACAATAATGCAATGTGCTATCAGATAAGTTTTTAAATCCGTCAATATTTGCAAGAGTTACGTGACTTTAAAATTGTCAAAACAGATAAATGCATGGTTTCCGCTCGATAACTTAAATATTTATTGACTAATTTCAACCAAATTTTATATATTGTTTTATAATAATGATATCTCGGATGAGTTTGATAATTGTTAAAATCCGTCAATATTTGCAAAAGTTACGGGATTTTTAAAATTGTCAAAACAGATAAATAAACGGTTTCCGCTCCATAACTGAAGTATTTATTGTCCAATTTCAACCAAATTTGGTATATTGCTTTATCATTAATTAGATCTCGGAGTGGTTTGATACTGGTCAAAATCCAGCCTTTTGTCACATTAAAGGTCTACTCCTCTTAACTACGATACATCCATGTTTTGCAAAGTAATGTCCTTTTGTAACAAAACAGGGTTCTGGGCGGGGTTGTAGAAGTTGGCCTTCTGGTTGAAAATTCTAGTTTGTAATTGTCACAAAATATTGAATAATCTGTAATTTTCTGACTGAGTAGAAAGTGATCTTTTGTAATTTGTTTATTTTTTTAAATTTCAGATTTAACACGCTGACGAATCAGTGGACAACAATATCATCAATGAACACACCTAGAGCCTGGCCAGGAATAGCAGCATTCGATGGAAAGATTTATTTAATGGGTGGGTTTGATGGCACAAGTCGGTTACGAAGCGCGGAGGTTTACGATATTGAACTGGATCGCTGGGCTTTTCTTAGTAACATGATTGTGAGCCGGGCAGGTTGTGGAGCGGCTGTTGTGTAGGTCTAATTAAGGAATATTAGAATAAAAGCTGGCATAGGTTATCACTTACATCATGATTTTAAAACCGATGTTAAAAATACATTATTTGTAACAGGTGAATCGTAAATGGCCAAAAATTCACCAATTTCTTTTAACTTCAAATAGTTCCTTAAATCAATGATGACTTCAGTAGTTTGAAGAGAGTTGATTAACTAACTCAAAATGGTACCATATGATAGACGTGGTGACCATTATAAGATCTGTTAAAGGCTTGTCATAATAAAATAGGAGTGAGAAATGATATACCTAGTTGAGTGTAGGGACAACTTTACTTTGAATTGACCTTTACCTTTTGATTCATGAAGAGTTCTGCTTATTCCTGCCAAGTGTTGAGTTGACCGTCCGATAAGAGTCACTGGTGTGATGAAGTATAGGTCCTCTATTGCTGTAACTAATATACAAAGGTAATCACACATGTATGACTGGAGGTATGGTTAACAGGGGTCTGTGTAGGGACGTATGACTGGAGGTATAGTTATTGAGGATCTGTGTAGGAATGTAAGGCTGGAGGTATGGTTAACAGGGGTCTGTGTAGGGACGTATGACTGGAGGTATGGTTATTGAGGATCTGTGTAGGGACGTATGACTGGAGGTATGGTTAACAGGGGTCTGTGTAGGGACGTATGACTGGAGGTATAGTTATTGAGGATCTGTGTAGGAATGTAAGTCTGGAGGTATGGTTAACAGGGGTCTGTGTAGGGATGTATGACTGGAGGTATGGTTATTGAGGAAATGTGTAGGAATGTAAGGCTGGAGGTATGGTTAACAGGGGTCTGTGAAGGGACGTATGACTGGAGGTATAGTTATTGAGGATCTGTGTAGGAATGTAAGGCTGGAGGTATGGTTAACAGGGGTCTGTGTAGGGACATATGACTGGAGGTATAGTTAACAGGGGTCTGTGTAGGGATGTATGACTGGAGGTATAGTTATTGAGGATCTGTGTAGGAATGTAAGGCTGGAGGTATGGTTAACAGGGGTCTGTGTAGGGACATATGACTGGAGGTATAGTTAACAGGGGTCTGTGTAGGGACGTATGACTGGAGGTATAGTTATTGAGGATCTGTGTAGGAATGTAAGTCTGGAGGTATGGTTAACAGGGGTCTGTAGGGATGTATGACTGGAGGTATGGTTAACAGGGGGCTGTGTAGGGATGTATGACTGGAGGTATGGTTATTGAGGAAATGTGTAGGAATGTAAGGCTGGAGGTATGGTTAACAGGGGTCTGTGTAGGGATGTATGACTGGAGGTATGGTTATTGAGGAAATGTGTAGGAATGTAAGGCTGGAGGTATGGTTAACAGGGGTTTGTGTAGGGACGTATGACTGGAGGTATGGTTAACAGGGGTCTGTGTAGGGACGTATGACTGGAGGTATAGTTATTGAGGATCTGTGTAGGAATGTAAGTCTGGAGGTATGGTTAACAGGGGTCTGTAGGGATGTATGACTGGAGGTATGGTTAACAGGGGTCTGTGTAGGGATGTATGACTGGAGGTATGGTTAACAGGTGTCTGTGTAGGGATGTATGACTGGAGGTATGGTTAACAGGGGTCTGTGTAGGGATGTATGACTGGAGGTATAGTTATTGAGGATCTGTGTAGGAATGTAAGGCTGGAGGTATGGTTAACAGGGGTCTGTGTAGGTACGTATGACTGGAGGTATAGTTATTGAGGAACTGTGTAGGAATGTAAGGCTGGAGGTATGGTTAACAGGGGTCTGTGTAGGGACATATGACTGGAGGTATGGTTAACAGGGGTCTGTGTAGGGATGTATGACTGGAGGTATAGTTATTGAGGATCTGTGTAGGAATGTAAGGCTGGAGGTATGGTTAACAGGGGTCTGTGTAGGGACGTATGACTGGAGGTATAGTTATTGAGGAACTGTGTAGGAATGTAAGTCTGGAGGTATGGTTAACAGGGGTCTGTGTAGGGATGTATGACTGGAGGTATGGTTAACAGGGGTCTGTGTAGGGACGTATGACTGGAGGTATGGTTATTGAGGAACTGTGTAGGAATGTAAGGCTGGAGGTATGGTTAACAGGGGTCTGTGTAGGGACGTATGACTGGAGGTATAGTTATTGAGGATCTGTGTAGGAATGTAAGTCTGGAGGTATGGTTAACAGGGGTCTGTGTAGGGATGTATGACTGGAGGTATGGTTAACAGGGGTCTGTGTAGGGACGTATGACTGGAGGTATGGTTATTGAGGATCTGTGTAGGAATGTAAGTCTGGAGGTATGGTTAACAGGGGTCTGTGTAGGGATGTATGACTGGAGGTATGGTTAACAGGGGTCTGTGTAGGGATGTATGACTGGAAGTATGGTTAACAGGGGTCTGTGTAGGGACGTATGACTGGAGGTATGGTTAACAGGGGTCTGTGTAGGGACGTATGACTGGAGGTATAGTTATTGAGGAACTGTGTAGGAATGTAAGGTTGGAGGTATGGTTAACAGGGGTCTGTGTAGGGATGTATGACTGGAGGTATAGTTATTGAGGATCTGTGTAGGAATGTAAGGCTGGAGGTATGGTTAACAGGGGTCTGTGTAGGGACGTATGACTGGAGGTATGGTTATTGAGGAACTGTGTAGGAATGTAAGGCTGGAGGTATGGTTAACAGGGGTCTGTGTAGGGATGTATGACTGGAGGTATAGTTATTGAGGATCTGTGTAGGGATGTAAGGCTGGAGGTATGGTTAACAGGGATCTGTGTAGGGATGTAAGACTGGAGGTATGGTTAACAGGGATCTGTGTAGGGATGTAAGACTGGAGGTATGGTTATCAGGGATCTGTGTAGGGATGTAAGACTGGAGGTATAGTTATTGAGGATCTGTGTAGGGATGTAAGGCTGGAGGTATGGTTAACAGGGATCTGTGTAGGGATGTAAGACTGGAGGTATGGTTAACAGGGATCTGTGTAGGGATGTAAGACTGGAGGTATGGTTATCAGGGATCTGTGTAGGGATGTAAGACTGGAGGTATGGTTATCAGGGATCTGTGTAGGGATGTAAGACTGGAGGTATGGTTATCAGGGATCTGTGTAGGGATGTAAGACTGGAGGTATGGTTATCAGGGATCTGTGTAGGGATGTAAGACTGGAGGTATGGTAATCAGGGATCTGTGTAGGGATGTAAGACTGGAGGTGTGGTAATCAGGGATCTGTGTAGGGATGTAAGACTGGAGGTATGGTTATCAGGGATCTGTGTAGGGATGTTAGACTGGAGGTATGGCTATCAGGGATCTGTGTAGGGACGTATGACTGGAGGTATGGTTATCAGGGATCTGTGTAGGGATGTAAGGCTAGAGGTATGGTAATCAGGGGTCTGTGTAGGGATGTAAGACTGGAGGTATGGTAATCAGGGATCTGTGTAGGGATGTAAGACTGGAGGTATGGTAAACAGGGGTCTGTGTAGGTATGTAAGACTGGAGGTATGGTAATCAGGGGACTGTGTAGGGATGTAAGACTGGAGATATGATAATCAGGGGTCTGTGTAGGGATGTAAGGTTTGAGGTATGGTTAACAGGGATCTGTGCAGGGATGAAAGACTGGAGTTATGGTTATTGAGGATCTGTGAAGGAATGTACGACTGGAAGTATGGTTAACAGGGGTCTGTGTAGGGACGTATGACTGGAGGTATGGTTATCAGGGGTCTGTGTAGGGATGTAAGACTGGAGGTGTGGTTATCAGGGATCTGTGTAGGGATGTAAGACTGGAAGTATGGTTATCAGGTGAGTGTGTAGGGATGTTAGACTGGAGGTATGGTAATCAGGGGTCTGTGTAGGGATGTAAGACTGGAGGTATGGTAATCAGGGGTCTGTGTAGGGATGTAAGACTGGAGGTATGGGTATCAGAGATCTGTGTAGGAATGTAAGTATGTAATAATCAGTATTCCTAGTCCTCATAAAATGACAAATATTAGCTGATGTAACAAATGCTTTCAAAACTCAGGACCAAGTTTCACGAGCATATTTTAACTTCAAGGAATTCCCTAAATTTAAATTCTCCATAGGATGTTAAAGGAATCTCCTTAACCTAAGATTTCATCATTATATTTTCTAATGCTTGTCTATGAGAAAATTTTAAGTTTGAGGAATTCATTAAAGATAAGGAATGTTCATGAAACTGGGCTTAGTTCTTATATTAAAGTTCATATTAAGTAGAATGAGCACATCACCCTTTATATATCTTCTTTTTGCTTAATTTAAAAGTAACCGTTTGTTAAGTTTGAGCTGGTGAGCTGTTGAGCTAGTTTAAACCATGGTTGTATTTTCTAATATAATTTTTTTCTTTTTCAGTTATTGATTTTGTAATTTCACAGAGCTTTAACCTACAACTAAAACATGTTCCATGGTATCATTAACTAATCAATAAAATTATAAATCATTCGAGAGTTCCAGAGGATCTCTATATGCCTACAATAGTTCTGTGGATATGATATATATACATGCTGTTCTTTCGAAAAAGTGATACAATTTATTCAAACCTGTTCCCTTTCCCCAAAGTAGGTTTAAGTTTGGTTATAACCTATTCAGAATTTCTATAAAGGAAGTGTTTAGGGTTGAATCATACATTTCCAGAAACAATGTTAATCAAATTAACTCAATTATATTATTGGCTTCAGAACAGAGAGAAAATTGCCATTGCCCTCTGGAGAAATGAACTGTCCTTAACTTCTCAATACGGTGTTGATTTCAGAAAAGTCACAAACATGAGTCATTTCAGAAAAAATTATTATTATTATTTTTCCAAATCGATACGCAACGTCAATGTTTCAATTGCGACGTCACGATAATGTCGGGTTTCCGTGCCATTCTGGGATTTTTTTTTCATCATGGAATGTAATAAATGATTAGGCCAATCAGAAAGCCAGATACAAAGAGAAAATTAATTATATTCTAATAATCAGTTACCGTGAACGTGTTCAACATCAGTTCTGTGTTCATTTAATTGCACTACGTGTTTACAATATTTGTGAATTAAGGTATCTCACCGTGTCTGTGTTCAGGCTATGTGTTTATGTTATCATGATGATGGATGATGTTTGGTTGTGAGGTTTTATGTTTCAGAAATGTAAATTAAGATTATCTTAGTAGCTACCTTACTTCACATTTTCATACTTCAAACATTTGTAATAATTAGATTTAACAAAATCACACGCTACAATAAGTTTATTGACAGTAAAGATGTTTTGATGAAAACTTAAAATCTTCAGAATCAGCCCAAACATACCAACCTGTTTACATAGTTACGGCTCGAGTTCTTACTTATCCATGTGTTAGGTTTTATTCTTTATAATTTGTATGTGAATCATGCATTACGTGAGTTCATTATTTTTGTATATATTTCCTGTCATTAACAGTAGCTGACTCGATGATACCACTAAAGAATAGGAGTTTGGACGTTATTAATTGTGTATACAATCAAGTCTGTGTTTTTAGAATTTGTTTATTGAGTGCTGAGATGTTAATCTCTAGTTCTTCATGATATATCACACGTGTGATTGACTTGCTTTATCTTGCTGTATATGCTGTCTAATTTGTTGGGAAGTATCTTGGACTACATGCTGTCTTATTTCTTGGAAAAATTTTCACGATTACTGGATATGTTTTATGTATTACGATTTGTATATACTTATATATTAATGTACATTGGTCCTTCTGGAGTTTGATTTATTTATTTTCTGCCTCCAGGATCATGAAACAGTCCTAGGCTTTTTTTTTTAGACTTAGTCAAACAAATAACATGTGACGTTTTCTGACGTTGTTTTTGACTAAACTTAAGAATGTTTCATGGTCATGGGGCCTGGTCAGTAGAGTCATTGGTAAATTTATCATCAGTTTCTGTCCTGACTTTTATTTACCTATTCGGGGACGTTAGATTGAACAACTTTTATATCAGCTTCACCAACGTGGAAATGATCAATTTCGAATTTAGTTTATCACTCCTTACTTGTTTAGTGCAATAGCTGTAATGTTCAGTGATGTTTTTTTTTTTAATTTCTTTCGAAGTTAGCTTTATATTTATTAAGACATGAACAAATTTTATTCACTTTTTACTGAACTATATTATTGAGTCCATTGATGATCTGCTGCTCTTTATATCTGTTGCTTGCTTACAATACAACATATTGTAAACAATCTGATTAAAATACATATCCTAAATATCACTACGTTTGATAAGAGGATCTGACAACATCCCATTAGGGATCACGTTCTGGTGACCTTCGCAAATGACCAATCAAATTGCTGCTGCCAGAATCATGACTGGGGACGAAATAGTTTGAAAAAGCTGTCAGATTTATTTTCGTATATATAGTCATCTCGTCCAAAGAGCACAACAAAGTTAATTGTTTATGTATACTGGGCGAAATGACGTTTTCAATGTAGCAAGGTGTAGAAACTGCATTTGATATGAAGCACACGTGGTATAAAGGCCATCCGAACATGACCCCTTATGGATGTTGTCAGATCCTGTGTTGAACGGAGTGGTTGTAAGGATCTGTATTCTGGTCTATGCATTTTTAAAGGATAATGGATACATATCTGAATTTTGATAATATAATAATTATAACTTTTAATTAAAAATGAAGTAAAGCTCTAAAATACCGTTTATTGAATGATTATGTTAAAATAAATGTGTGATCGCACTAAAATACTGAATATCAATACTGTTTCGATTGCTTAGTTATATTAGCGGGGAAAAAACTTGATACATGATAAATCCGGCCAAAATTAAAATAATATATTTTATCAGCTAGCTTTAGAAGCAATAAGATACAAGATAGTGGAACTGAGGTGCTAAGGATAAAGGGATTACAAGGGAAATAAAACAGAAATTGTTATGTAGTGTTAGTGTTTATGCTTTAATTAAAATTATGCGCTGTTAAAATATCATGATATTCTTTATAAAGTCTTTGCTTACATTGGTATGGAATGTACTTTAATAAATTCTGTGATAAAGGGTCAAAGTGTTTTTTTACGTTTCTTTAATATATATGGTAAAGAAATTTCATATGTAGCACTATAACATAGGCAAGAATTCAATTATACATGTACAGGAAGACACAAAACTAAAATGTTTCAGTCTCCCAAAACACAAACAACACTCTTCACACACTCATATCGCTTCCTACACGGGAGACCGCCCTTTTTCGTTAACCAGAACCACATATAGTACCGTTAACACACATTGGAACTGCGGTGGGCGGGCAAGTGGTGTCACGACATATTACCACAAACCCTCCATCTCTGGGTTGTGAGTTCGAATACCATGTGAGGCAGTTGCCAGTAGCAGTTTCTGGCCGCTGATTTGTGTTTTATGTCCGGGTACTCCGGCTTTCCTTCAACCATCCTGATACGTCCTGGCTGTTATCTGTGGTAATTGGATATAAAACTAATAAAACCATACTTGTAAACAAATTATAGAGACACAATGGTTTATATTTAGGTTAACTAGCGGGAAACAAACACCAAGAATGATCAGTATAGAGTAAGGTGTATTATTCTACCCCGCTTAACTGGAAACACGTACAATACACCAATACACATGGAACCAAAGTTGGTACACATAACGGTCTGATATACATATACGTTATTCACAGTAAAGGTAGTATTATGATAGCACAACACAGCCCAGGCTAGGAATGGCGGAAACAAAACAAGAATCAGACACACAGACACCTGATGTGAATTGTCGTACAGACAAGAAGATAGTGGCTGCCATAGACTTCGGTACGACCTACTCCGGGTATGCCTACACGTTCAGGACAGAGTTTGACAAGTCAGACGGGGCTCGGCAGATATTCACCAATAGATGGTCCAACTCGGGGTCACTATTGTCTGCCAAGGCCCCTACCACGGCCCTGTTTGATCCCGAGTACAAGTTCCACTCCTTCGGATACGAGGCCGAGGAGAAATACGCTGAACTGGTCGACAGGAAACAACATAAGGACTGGCACTGCTTCAGGAGATTTAAAATGCAGCTACACAACAATTGGGTAATCATTCATTCCAAACGTGATAAAGAAAGATAATAAGATATGAATCTCCAGATCATAAAACAGTTTTAAGTCCAAAACAGACTAAGCCAATTCAAAGATGGCGTTACAGTAAGTTATGTCATTTATGTCATATTTATTGTGTCATAATCCTGGAAGCTGGACTACCCATAAGTAAGTGTGAGAAAGACGTCATATATTAGCAAATCGGTAGATTAAGGAGTTAAACCATATTCAAATTTCTAATCCGATCAGGGTTTAGATCTATTTGATTAATTTATAACGTACGGAATAGATAATGAACGTTGAATTTAGAT
The DNA here is from genome assembly GCF_041381155.1 of Argopecten irradians. Taxonomy (NCBI): domain Eukaryota; kingdom Metazoa; phylum Mollusca; class Bivalvia; order Pectinida; family Pectinidae; genus Argopecten; species Argopecten irradians. The sequence goes on from NC_091148.1 coordinate 29,271,489, forward strand.
TAGGTTGCTTGTAGATAATATTCTCGCTGTATAGACCTATATATAGGGCTATTTACAATAAGCGGTATACGTATACGCATACCTATAATGTATGGGTCAAGGAAGTAATATCAACAGTTATTTTCCATATAACTCTGGATCCTTATAGACATATGTCTGTAAGATACGAATTACTTTAAATAGTAAATATAGGGCAAAGAAGTAATTCCTAACAAAAGATTGTCGAATTGTCGAATTTAGAGACGCGTACATATAACGTAATTATATGGATACGTATTTGAAAGGAGCAATCATTATTTGTAAAATATTATTAGTATTCTAAATCTATAATTAGACTTATACCATTGCAATCAATTTTGGTTGGATTTGATTGCTTGTGAATATCTTAGCGTGCATTGTTCAATGTAGTATCTGGACAATTACCTGTTTGATCTAGACTGCACGATCATTGCTTACCTATCAATTGTACCTAGGTAAACTTGTATATCATCGTAAAGGAGCGGAACTGTAGGTTAGTCATTAGTGTGGTTCGACCGACAGAACATTATGGTGACTGATTTCGGTCATATCGCACTATCGCATTGAAGACCACGCCATGCGATAGTGCGCCAAGCGAAGAGCGACAATGCGCCATGCGATAATGCGCTAAACGAAGAGGCGATAATGCGATGATCCGCTAAACGAAGAGGCGATAATGCGACAATGCGCCATACAACAAACACACTGTTGCATTGCGCACTGTCACGCCACAGGTGTTCGTTTCTAATATAAGTATAAGTATAATACTGGGTCAAGGTCTATAACTCGGCCGGCCATATAACACTACCCAATTTCAGAAAAAGTATGATTATTAACCAACCGTATATGATATAATAATAGGAATACTCTCAATCGACAGCCAGATAATTTATCTTTATTTTGGTATATGATACAATATATATCATGCCGTATAAATGTCACTAGGTATCCAAAAACATCGGAAAACAGCCAGATTTCAACTGGTCGGACACTGTGGTGTCCTCCGATGAACACGCCAGGGCTCTAATGGGTAGCTCAAAAACCACTGCATGTCAACACTTCAGCGTCATAAGAATGAAAGTTTGGTAGAAAACAAACTTACCGGTTAGTAAATCCCTGGATAAATACCATCCATTTGCCTAACGTAGCCCTTTGAAATTTCCGATTGAAAAAAATTATGTCTCTAGCCGCCATGTAAGTATGTGTGCAGTAGATTTGTTTTGTCGGCGTTGATTGGCTCTCGAAAATTAATTGACCAATCAACGCCGAGAAAACAAATGTACTACACACATATCAACATGACGGCTAGAGAAACACATTTTTTCAATCGGAAATTTCAAAAGGCTGTATTGCGCAAATGGATGGTACATAGATAAACACTAACATACCGGTAAGTTTGTTTTTTACCAAACTTTAATTCCTATGAAGCTGAAGTGTTGACATGCAGTAGTTTTTGAACTACCCATTAGAGCCCTAGCGTGTTTATCGGAGGACACCACAGTGTCCGACCAGTTGAAATCTGGCTGTTTTCCGATGTTTCTGGATACCTAGTGACATTTATACGGCATGATATATATTGTATCATATACCAAATTAAAGATAAATTATCTGGCTGTCGATTGAGAGTATTTCTATTATTATATCCTATACGGTTGGATAATAATCATACTTTTTCTGAAATTGGGTAGTGTTATATGGCCGGCCGAGTTATAGACCTTGACCCAGTATTATACTTATACTTATATTAGAAACGAACACCTGTGGTCACGCTGTCATCCTTGGAATAAAACCGCATGCAGGGCGTTCCTACATTGTAAACAGAGAAATCAGCGTACGTTTATGACCAAATGGAAAAGCTAGCATTTAGAGACTCGTTCAATATATTTAGACATAGTTGTATGATATAAAATTTACAATTTAAGACGCGAAAATACAATATCTGCAATTTATCCTGAATAATGATTTCTCCCCTTCACACAAGTATCCGCATACATATGCGTATACGTACATCTTATTGTAAATAACCCTTATACCCGGTGTGTGAAAGCGAGAATAAGGACGTATATTAATCAGTTCGTGGTTCATGGGAGTATTTCAACGATTCATCAATGAACAATTATGCTAAGCTTAAAACGAGTTGTTATTTCGATTTTGACATTGTTTACATTATGTTTCGTAACTTGACCACAAGTAAGAGGGCTTTATCGAGGTTTTCAGTAAAGACTTAATTAATAACACTAATGTGTTTTTTATGTAAATAGATGTTGGAACGTGAATTTGAGATCACTGACGAAGCTGGACAGCTGTATCCTGCGAAAAGTGTGTTCTGTGAGAGTATCAGATACTTACGTAATAAGTTGGTGGAGGAGATCGAAACACGGAATCCGATGGAGAACAACTCGAAGGATGAGAAGATAGAAGATCGGAATCCTGTGGAGATTAATCTAAGGAATGTGATACATTGGGTCCTGACAGTACCGGCCATATGGACAGAGCCAGCCAAACAGTTCATGCGGGAGGCTGCAATCGAAGTGAGAATAAAATACGAATTACTGATCTATTGTAGGATAAGTCCGAGCCATCCGTATACGAATTTTTCCTCTGGAAGAACACAAGTATACAGATTGCACACGAAATGTACTCGGAAGCTACACGGACCTAAAACGTTCGAATATCACGATTTTCCGTGAATATCCTTATCAACACCGGGTTCCTCCGTGAAATAATCGTGTGGAGACCGACACAAACCGTAGTGCTCCGGACTGGCCGTGAATCATCCGGTACATTCCGGTGGGTTGTCGGGAGACAACCAGATAGTAACCGTGATTAATCGTAGACAGACCGGTGTTGTTCGTGTCAGCAAACTATCACGACCGCGTTAACGCGTTAACACTGGCATCGATCATGGCGTAATAGAGCCCTGGGACGCCGGATGTTCCCGGATGATCAAAATTTTCCAATCTGTAGTTATCCGGCGCCTCATCCTGAATGTGTGAAAAGGGTTTAAGCCCCGGTCACACATTCATGAATCACCTCGCCGGATTAACTACGGATACAATCCGGCATCATTCGTAGTATTCTGTAATGGTCCGCAGATTTCCGTATAGTAGCCGTAGTCTTACGTAGTTACACTTGGAAGTATTTTAGATCCGTGGCAAATTTTGAACATGTTCAAAATTTAGCTACGGTTCAAACAACCGTAGTATGTCCCTACTTAACCGTTTTGGAACGTACCGAACCGTGTTACTCCCTATTACAACCGTATTAACCCGTACGTATCAAGCATTCAACGGTTTGTTACGGTGAACTACGTGTAAATGCGGTTCAGCCACGTTATTGATAAGGAACAATACGGTTTAGTACGTATCGGTCACGACGCAATACGATGCAGTTACGTTGCATTACGGAAAGGTCAGAATGAATCAGGATTGTCAAGGATGTTAATGGTAAACCACGTAAAATCACGATAAAATACGGAATATTACGATCTACCAAGTTACTAATACTGTCATAAGATTGGCAAGTACAAAACTAGAGATACCTAAAAATAGGGCCCATCGTAGTGATGTGTCATGGCGTAGAAATGACCAATAAATGGTGCCATTTAACACACATATATATATTGATGCAGTCAAAATGTTAGAGTCGAAAAAAGTGACTGGAAACAGAGAAGAGGAATGACTTTTCTGAAGACTCTTCCGTGGTATTTGTGGTTATATTCCAGTTAAGCTATGAAGTACACTTGGTATTGTGCCGACAGTTTTCCGATCCGAAACTGAAAATTGATATTACATTACTTGCCTGCAAAAGATTGTACGATGATATATGGTGTCCAGTCTGTATAAATTATTATTTGGAACGCTTGTGGTGATATTCATACTTTACTGAACCCGGACAGTTGCAATATGTACATTGAAGCTAAATAATTTGCAATCAAATTACAGTTCCCGTATAAGTTTGGTGTTCTAGATGGCAAACCAGATGATACCTACATTACAACTATAAAGTGTATAATTTAGTGGTGCTAATTTCGAATTCAAGTTGTTTAATGTTGGTTCTCAACGTGGTACTTTGATGAGCTGATCGGTAACCAGAATGAATTGAAGAAGGACTTCGAAAATGGATTATTTGGCATGGTTATAACATCCAAAATGGGAAGCCACTACGCTATCTTAACATTGTTGGAGACGACGTATTTCGTAGGACATGTTGATGTTCTTTCCTTGTTTAGATGTTAGTATCGTGTTACTTAGGGAAACAATTTAGTGTCAATTTGTCCGTGTACCTTAACAATATATTGTATGTTTCACTTATGTTATCAAATGGCCCACGACGTTGAGTACTCTAGTATTTTCGTGAAGACCCGTAGACACACCGATGCAAAGCCGTATCGGAACCGTATCGGACATTGAAAATTAGCTGTTTTCAGGGGTCATACGTGAAATTAAATCCGTAGTGGCATCGTTGAGATGATCTGTGAATGTGTGACCGGGGCATAATTAAAGCGCAATGCAATTTTTCAACACTCTATCATGTTTATGGCGTTCCAAACTATGAACCTCCTGACAACAGTTGGGTTTTGTATTCATTGATCTACGTGTCCTTTGTTACCTGCGATATAAACCAGCTCCAGAACTGTTACACTATGAATACCAACCTTTTGTGTTAGTTTATTTTGCGTTTGTTACTTCGTAATCAATTGAATATTCATATTTGTTAAGGAGAGATTAATGCATTTTTCAAGTTTCGTCAAAATTATTTCCAACTTATTGACAAAATTATTATTTATTTAGTCTTTTTCTCCGTCTTATGATCTAGGCAGGAATATCATCAGGAGAGTTACAGATCGCTCTTGAGCCGGAGGCAGCTGCAGTCTACTGCCAGTCCCTTTCAGAAGGCACGCTGAGAGACTCCAAAGACAAGGTCGTGACTGGAGCGTTCCGGCCGGGAGGCTCGTATATCATCGTCGACCTGGGAGGTAGTCCATGATTTCAAATTATTGCTACATTTTAAAACTTTAATCAAAATTAATAGAATTAAATACAATTTTTTTATGTTTTCAGGGGGTTGTTTCCATTAATTTAAACAAAAAAAACTTTCATAGTAAGATTCACCAATTAACATAGAAACATATGTTTACATCTAGGTGGAACAGTTGACATGACGGTTCACAAAGTGGCTGAGAACGGCCGACTGGTCGAGGTTTGGCAAGCGTCTGGCGGACCCTGGGGAGGTATCGCTGTGAACCGGACGTTTTATGACTTTGTTGCCAACACTTTCGGAAAAGAATTCATAGAAAAATTCCGAAATGAAAGAGTAAAAGAATGGATGAAGTTGGAGACGGAGTTTGAAACGCAGAAAAGGAAACTAAAGTTTGACACCAACTATGACATCAAGCTCGAGCTGCCCGCTCGTCTTATTGCAGAAAGCAATCTAGAAGTGGCGGATTTAACATCCTATAACAAACTTGGAATAGAAAACGATGAATTTAAAAAATTCTTCCAACCTTCCACAAAAGTCATTGTTGACCAAATTAAGTCTATTTTGACAGAAGTAAGCCTGGTTGATCTTATTTTGCTGGTCGGCGGGTTCGCTACCTCCAAGTATGTTAGCCGTGTTATCGCCGACGCTTTCCCTGACAAACGTGTCGTGGTGCCGCTACAGGCGGAGGTAGCCGTTATGTACGGCGCGGTACTGATTGGGTTTGAACCGTTGGTGATCAGTTCACGGATTTGTCGACACACATATGGAATTCGCACATATACAGACTTCAAAGAAGGACATCATCCACCAGAATACAGGACGGTTATTGACGGTGAAACGAAGTGTCGAAACATATTCGATGTGTTAGTCAAAGCTGGAGAGACTATAGGTATGCAGGAGACACGAAGCTGCAATACATTCTCTTCCCATCGTGACGAATCCAGAAAGTATCTAACCATAAACTTCCCCGTGTTTGCAGCAAAGAAGGGTTGTCCCAAGTACACGACAGACGACTCCTGTGTACGACTTGGATGTATCAATATCGAGCCTCCGGCTGACGGGTGGCCACAGAAAGTCAGCTATAACCTCAACATGTTCTTTGGTCAGACGGAATTCAAAGTAACAGTGAAAAATAATTTCACAGGGCTAGACCATTCTGTCAGTTTTGACTTTCTCAAATGAAGTGCTGATCTATCTTTCGTCCATATAAACAAATGATGTCGTTATATACGTAATGAAAATCTTCTTTCACATTGAGCATACAATGGTCATAATGACCACGGCGTGTTGTAACAAAATATCAAAGTTTAACATAAAAAAAATGGAAAACGTCTGTTAACCACTCTATTCTCGTGTTATATAATATATAGTGATAAAGCTAAATTGCAAATTAGTATTCAATTTGTGATTAAATATTTAGCTGTGTTGTCTTTCAAACTACAAAAGTTTGGCGAGTAAATATAGTTACACAGAAGACAGTGATACGTCCTGACGGAAAATTCGGCTTAGTCATAAACGTGATCCTAAATGTGTCGACTGTATATCTGGAGTATGTTACACCGGTAACGCTGAATATCGGGTTAAGTCAGGAATTCACGAATAATTAAATACCAACCCAAATATATTCACGAGTATGATAAAAGGGCGCTAACTCGTAATGATATTGTGAAAAAAATGTTTTCATATCTAACAACTGTTCCACGACGATTTATGTTCTCCGTTTAGATAAAAAACATATGTGTACGTGTAAATGTAGAAATCTATGTTGTACGTGTAAATGTAAAAAATATATGTTGTACGTGTAGATGTAAAAAATCTATGTTGTACGTGTAGATGTAAAGCTCTATGTTGTACGTGTAGATGTAAAGCTCTATGTTGTACGTGTAGATGTAAAGCTCTATGTTGTACGTGTAGATGTAAAGCTCTATGTTGTACGTGTAGATGTAAAAAATCTATGTTGTATGTGTAGATGTAAAAAATCTATGTTGTACGTGTAGATGTAAAAAATCTATGTTGTATGTGTAGATGTAAAAATCTATGTTGTACGTGTAGATGTAAAAAATCTATGTTGTACGTGTAGATGTAAAAAATCTATGTTGTACGTGTAGATGTAAAGCTCTATGTTGTACGTGTAGATGTAAAGCTCTATGTTGTACGTGTAGATGTAAAGCTCTATGTTGTACGTGTAGATGTAAAGCTCTATGTTGTACGTGTAGATGTAAAGCTCTATGTTGTACGTGTAGATGTAAAAAATCTATGTTGTACGTGTAGATGTAAAGCTCTATGTTGTACGTGTAGATGTAAAGCTCTATGTTGTACGTGTAGATGTAAAGCTCTATGTTGTACGTGTAGATGTAAAGCTCTATGTTGTACGTGTAGATTTAAAAAATCTATGTTGTATGTGTAGATGTAAAAAATCTATGTTGTATGTGTAGATGTAAAGCTCTATGTTGTACGTGTAGATGTAAAAAATCTATGTTGTATGTGTAGATGTAAAAAATCTATGTTGTACGTGTAGATGTAAAGCTCTATGTTGTACGTGTAGATGTAAAGCTCTATGTTGTACGTGTAGATGTAAAGCTCTATGTTGTACGTGTAGATGTAAAGCTCTATGTTGTACGTGTAGATGTAAAGCTCTATGTTGTACGTGTAGATGTAAAAAATCTATGTTGTACGTGTAGATGTAAAGCTCTATGTTGTACGTGTAGATGTAAAGCTCTATGTTGTACGTGTAGATGTAAAAAATCTATGTTGTATGTGTAGATGTAAAAAATCTATGTTGTACGTGTAGATGTAAAAAATCTATGTTGTACGTGTAGATGTAAAAAATCTATGTTGTACGTGTAGATGTAAAAAATCTATGTTGTACGTGTAGATGTAAAAAATCTATGTTGTATGTGTAGATGTAAAGCTCTATGTTGTACGTGTAGATGTAAAAAATCTATGTTGTATGTGTAGATGTAAAAAATCTATGTTGTATGTGTAGATGTAAAAAATCTATGTTGTACGTATGTTGTACGTGTAGATGTAAAAAATCTATGTTGTACGTATGTTGTACGTGTAGATGTAAAAAATCTATGTTGTATGTGTAGATGTAAAAAATCTATGTTGTACGTGTAGATGTAAAAAATCTATGTTGTACGTGCAGATGTAAAAATCAATGTTGTACGTGTATATGTAAAAATCTATGTTGTACGTGTAGATGTAAAAAATCTATGTTGTACGTGTATATGTAAAAAATCTATGTTGTACGTGTAGATGTAAAAAATCTATGTTGTACGTGTAGATGTAAAAAATCTATGTTGTACGTGTAGATGTAAAAAATCTATGTTGTACGTGTAGATGTAAAAAATCTATGTTGTACGTGTAGATGTAAAAAATCTATGTTGTATGTGTAGATGTAAAAATCTATGTTGTACGTGTAGATGTAAAAATCTATGTTGTATGTGTAGATGTAAAAATCTATGTTGTACGTGTAGATGTAAAAAATCTATGTTGTACGTGTAGATGTAAAAAATCTATGTTGTACGTGTAGATGTAAAAAATCTATGTTGTACGTGTAGATGTAAAAATCTATGTTGTATGTGTAGATGTAAAAATCAATGTTGTACGTGTAGATGTAAAAAATCTATGTTGTACGTGTAGATGTAAAAAATCTATGTTGTACGTGTAGATGTAAAAATCTATGTTGTATGTGTAGATGTAAATAGAGAATACATGGTTAGTATCTTACAATACACGATTTATTTGGTGCGAGACTTAGGAAAGCCTAGTACTCCTTTTTACTGCCGTGGGAAATAATCAAGCGCATTCGCAATTCTATTGAGTTCGCTTATTGAACCCATATCATAGAAGACACAGTCAGGTTTATTCCACCAAGACATCATATAGGGATAAAAAACTTTTAAAATACATGCAAGATCTACAAATGGGGGTTTGAAATATACGTTGATGTCTTACATCAGGAGACTCTTGACTATGATCAATAATAAAAGGTATAATGTGTTCAAGTAGATAGTCAGGGGTTTCATGATTAATTATTACGTTGTTGATCAATTCTACGTTTTTTGAGAGTCTCCCAACCGAGTTCATTGTAGATAACAGCATGACTAGTACCTCTGCGTAAACCAGAGATGATTCTAACAACATCAAGTTGGATAGATTCTAAAAGTTCGGATTCCGTTTGATTGCAATTATTCCATACAACACTTGCATATTCAAGGTTAGGGCGTATATATGATTTGTATAGAATTTTTAATGTTTTCCTTCAAGATTAACCTTAAGTGAATTACATGATATAATATATTGATTGATATCTACAGTTTAGTCCGCCCAGTTGCTTCAAAATATTATTTAGAAATATCGGTGTCTCCTATAAAAACATGGACACATACCTGGGTAATGAGATTCAACGCATAAATAGTTATATCTTTAACATAACCAAGCACTCCCAAAACTTGTATACGAACTTAACAAACATTCTCCAGGAGGTAAATGCCCACCCATGCTGAGGACCTCAGATATACAACAATGATATTTAGGACCCCAGATATCCAACAATTATACTCAGGACCCAAGATATCTAACAATTATACTCGTGACCCCAGATATCTAACAATTATACTAAGGACTCCAGATATACAACAATTATACTTAGGACCCCAGATATTCAACACTTATACTTAGGACCCCAGATATCCAACAATTATACTTAGGACCCCATATATCCTACACTTATACTTAGGACCCCAGATATCCAACAATTATACTCAGGACCCCAGATATCCAACAATTATCCTCAGGACCCCAGATATCTAACAATTATACTTAAGACTCCAGATATACAACAATGATATAATTAGGACTCAAGATATCTACTTATACCTATGACTCCAGACAATCTGATTAAAATACAGATCCCCATTATACACTACGTTAGTTTATAATGGGGATCTGTATTTTAATCAGATTGGACTCCAGATATCCAACAATTAAACATACTTAGGACTCAAGTTTTCTAACAATTATAGTTAGGACTCAAGATATCTAACAATTATAGTTAGGACTCATGACATCTAACAATTATACTTAAGACTCAAGATATCTAACAATTATATTTAGGACCCCAGATATCCAACGATTATCTTTAGGACTCCAGCTATCCAACAACTAAACATTAGATTCCAGATATCTAACAATTAAACTTAGGACCCCAGATATCTAACAATTATACTTAGGACCCCAGATATCCAACGATTATACTTAGGGCTCCAGATATCCAACAATTACACTTAGGACTCCAGATATCCAAAAATTATACTTAGGACCCCAGATATCCAACAAGTATACTTAGGAATCCAGATATACAACGATCTGAAATGGAGCCTATATATCAGTGGAGTTGGCAGGAATCTGAAATACATACCAACAATATAAACTCGGTCGACATAGACAAACTGGGACGGATCGTATCCGGCATCAGATTAGTGATTAAACTACATAAACAGAACCAGACGTCATCTCGAAAATGAGAAAATATCTTTAATTAAAGTAGATTCGAACAACGTAGAGACAATGCCCGCCTTATACTCTTATACAAATGGATGAGGGGTCGGTGCTGGCACTGCCAACAGAAGACTTCATCGTATAAAGAAAGCCAAAGCTAAAACATTGAAGACATTCTGCGTCACAACAAATCATATTTCGGTTTCGCTATATTTCAACAATTATTGTGAGAAAGGTACTATTTTCTTCTCTTGTGTATTTGTCTTTATTTTCATCTTTATATCCATTAAACCAGCACAATAAAACAAGATTTTTGAGAATATACAAACTACTAGCTTTTACCAATTATAACAGATGTACTGTATACTTATATCCATATCTTAATATGTATCTCGGTATTGTATGTTTTTGATGAAAATCAATAAAACGTAATTCACAAAAACATGCATCAATTAAATTGTTTGTTATATAAAGTATGGCGAGCTGTGCTCGAAAGAGATTTCTCATCGTTTATCTTTAAATGGATTTGTTCTGTGTGTTCAAATATGATTTTCAGGTGCTTATTGGTAATATCATTAGAATGATTGGTCATCCAAAACGTGGGGAAAACTTTGGGAATACCGACCCCAAACATTCTAAAAAATAGACCATTATTTTATTTTGTAACACAAAACGACAGCTGGTCGTAATGCGAGGCTATACATACTGAACAATTCGTTTTCCGTATTCTTAGCTTTGTTAGCGATCGTTGTTATATGAAGTGCAAGCCATATGTTTTGATATTCGTTATAAAAAAATGTGTCAAGCATTAGAATGATCATACGAAAGTTTTCATTCGACAGACTTAATCTACATGTGCACCGCGCAAGTATAAAGTGAGAAGTTTCTAGCGTTGCAGCGATCATTTTTTCTCTCATACCTACACATGTAATACTGGCTAGTCTAGGGCAATTCACTCATGCAATAAAGCATCGTGACGTCACAGCGTCAACATAATTACTATTTTCTCTGTACATGCTTAACATTTGTGTGCAGAAACCAGGATAGGTTTACTTTAAAAGATACAAAAAACGGAATTTGCGTTGAAAATATTACTCGATGTTCATGTATAGAGAACTGACTTACAGTCGCGGTTTTTTTCGGAATTTATTTCAAAATGGCGGAACATCATAGTAGTGAAATTGCAATAATTCTTCGAGGCAAGCCTCAGGTTTTACAACATTTTGTGACCCTCGGGTAAAATATTTCTATACTTCATATCCACAAATGAAAGAGTCTTACTATTTACCTGCTTGTCAGACTCGTATATTTCTTTCGGAATTTTCTTTGCTTCACCAACGTTTTCGACCCGCAAGTTTGTTTACATTTATCGTATTTGTGGTGTGCATTTTGGGAGGTCACTGAAGCTCAATGCTATTATTTTTATTACATTCAGTCTACAAAGCTCGACCGGACCAGTTCTAAGTACAGAGATATAATTTCAGTTCTAATTATTTTAATCGAAATATTAAATGAAGAGAGAAAAAAAGCGATAACGAGTTATCGTTCTTGAACGAATCGTTTACACGGCTAATTTAACCTACCAGCACTCTTCTAACCGCGATCTGGGTAATAAGAAAACGGTGCATGTTGATAAATCTTGGGGTGATCTATCGATTAACATAATTTTGATATTTACGAAAAAATATTAAAAATGCCGGCTATTTTGTGTCAAACAGACAAAAATGACATTTTCATCACTGGTTTCCGTTTAAATCGTCCAAGTGAACTTAAAAATACAACATATGATAAGAAATTACCAGCAGTAAAAAAAGTGATATTTTTCCGAATAAAATGGTTCCTTTAAGTTAAGGTTCCACAATTTAAAAAAATAAGATAAGTAAATAGATAAGACATTACAATTTTATGCTCCTCCAGAAGTTTATCTTGGCAGGAAATTCTAGCTTTGCTAGTTTATTATTAAGTCATATACCTTATTATCAAAAATTATCCAAATCTACTGTGTCCTGACACCTAATATTGGATGGAAAACAGATTTTGGAAGGATGAGGGATGGTTAAGGTGTATCCTAGAGAAGGAGAGACGTGTGGACAGCTCGGGGGTCAGGAACGGGATGATGGATGAGTGGAAATAAAAACAAATGATGGCTAACAAGGAGGCAAATATTAAGACTGAATAACATGGTATTACTTCCAATAAGATTGGTTGCCATGTAAACAAAATTGAGGTCTTTGATTGTTTTAATTGTTTGAAGTTTAGATATTATTATATGAGAGTGAAAATTGGTAAATATGGGTTACGGGGTATGCCGAGTGAGATAGTAACAGTTTTAGATATATTGTTGCCATTACAATGAAATAAATGCCCCCTGATTGGTCAAAATATTGTAGCCTTTGTGGTTTTGGTATTATTTTAGATAAACATATTTAAAAATCAAAGTAACTCTGTTTCCCTCTTTAATGATTTTTAATTCAATTTAAAATACAGATGAAGTTTTTATCTACATAAGACGGATGGATACTCTTAATTTGTATCTTTTGAGTCTGAGTTGCTGACTAAAACACATTTCTGTCCAATAATTATTAGATATCTGACATTAGTATTTGTTTCACTCAAGAGCATATCTAGTTATACTTATTGCATGTTTTTAAAATGGTGTAATGGTGTGGACAAAATTGATAACATGTCAATATAATTTTTTTCCTGCCAAAAATTTGCCAAAATATATTGACAAAAATAATTTTTAAAAATATATGTCAAAAGGTAGACACAAGGGATCCCCTTGCCACATACCCAAAGTATTGTTAGTAAACATCATTTCAGGCCCTTTATGCATTTAAAATAATATATAAAATAGATAAAAGGTACTATATGTAGTAGTTAGGTACATGTCACAGTCTAAAAACACTGTTGTTTTATTATGTGTAAATTTACAGAATGAATTTTAATCTGATTAATAGTCATATTAAAAGTACAATTTTGAAATGAAATACAAAATTCCACATTAGTAGAAACAATTATTGTCATAAAGGTTTTTATTAAAGATGCTCCACCGCCGACAGAGCATCAATGATATTCATCATTTTAACAGTATTTGGTATTTAATCGTGTATTATTCAATTTTGCTTGTTACAAGCATTTCCATTGGCTTAAAAATTTACTTTATCAGCCCATAAAGGAAAAAATGGCTTCGCCGTTTGTAACGTTGCTTCTGATTGGCTGACATGACGGCGTAATGATTTCATAGACAAAAGAGTCCCAAAATGAATTTTGAACATTGAAGAGATTATCTTTAGCAAATTGAATTATAAGGATTAATTTGAATATATTTATTATGCTGTGGAGATATAACATGCACAATCAGTACTTCATTCCATATAGGATATAGTGCCATCGATTTTTTTGCGATGCAATTAATTATTTTTTGATATGTTTAGCTTGAAGTAAAATTAAGAGCTCAAGCTTCTCAATGGTAGTATTGATGTAAAGTAGTAAATTTTATAACTGAAGAAAAATATCAAATCATCTGCTCCTTTTTTGATAGTGAAAAAATACCATTTGTCAGCGGTGGAGCATCTTTAGCGTTTCTTTATTAGACACTTATAACCTATATGTTGTCACTGGTACATATTAATGACACAGGAAGATTTATATTTTCGACTTCGAAAAGGAAGTGATTTCTCGCCCAGGGATGCGTATGGCATGTTGTAATATGGCTATACTTTATGCCACCCTTTAGTGACAGTCCATAAAAATGACAATCTTATTGTTCACATACAAGAAATATTCTTCGCCTCTTATTTACAACTGCAAGTACTTTGTATCGTACAGTGTAACATGCTAATGTCACGTATGGGAACCATGCAACTATAAATAATATTGCATTATTTACACGTCTCCTCAAGGTTGGCATCAAACAAGTTATATCTTAGATCTGCTTTAACGTGAATGTAAGACATATACATTTATCGTAGTTTATATTGAATTTAATTAAGGAAGTCAAAACTAGAACTGTATTCGAGCCCAGTGACGTCGTTTGTCACTGTCACTTTGAATTCCGTCTGACCGAAGAACATGTTGACGTTATAGTTGACGGTCTGTGGCCACCCGTCAGCCGGAGGCTCGATATTGATACATCCAAGACGTACACAGGAGTCGTCTGTCGTGTACCTGGGACTGGTCGACGTTGAGGCATACACACCACAACCCGTAGTAACAAAACGTCTTGATATGTCCCGGTGTGTGGATATGTAATTTTTACTTCGGGTCTCCATTATTTTCACAGCATCCCCCTTTCTAACAAGCCCATCGAATAAGTCCTTACACACGATATCACCGTCAACAATCGCTTTATGCTCGGGTCGATGACAGCCTTCTTTGAAAACTTCATATACTTTGACTCCATATGTGTGCCGACAAATCCGGGAATTGATCACTAGTGGTTCAAATCCAAACAGTACCGCGCCGTACATAACGGCTACCTCCGCCTGTAACGGCACCACGACACGTTTGTCAGGGAAAGCGTCTGCGATAACACGGCTAACATACCTAGAGGTAGCGAACCCGCCGACCAACAAAATCAGGTCCACATGGCTTACTTTTGTCAAAATAGACTTTATGTGGTAAACTATGTCTTTTGTGGAAGGTTGGAAGAATTTTTTAAATTCATCGTTTTCTATTCCAAGTTTGTTATATGATGTTAAATCCGCCACTTCTAGATTGCTTTCTGCAATAAGACGAGCGGGCAGCTCGAGCTTGATGTCATAGTTGGTGTCAAACTTTAGTTTCCTTTTCTGCGTTTCAAACTCCGTCTCCAACTTCATCCATTCTTTTGCTCTCTCGTTTCGGAATTTTTCTATAAATTCCTTTCCGAAAGTTTTGACAACAAAGTCGTAAAACGTCTGGTCTACAGTGACACCTCCCCAGGGTCCGCCAGACGCTTGCCAAATCTCAACCAGTCGGCCATCCTCAGCTACTTTGTGAACGGTCATGTCAACTGTTCCACCTAGAGATGAACAAATGTATACTATTGTCATCATAATGCTATCATATTTTGAATCAAACATCAATGAAAAACCAGCCTGTCGATTGGAAAATAAATTTGAGTTTTAATCTATTAATGTGTTTTCTATCAATAGTTTGCACATCAAAAGTGCGAAGATTAAGACGAGTTATTAATATGGAACCTTAAAAGAACACACGGTATAGAATGCTTATTTCCATTTACAATACAAATAAAGTCAATCATGAAGTGAATTTTAATAATCGTCTGAATGCTGAACTGCCTTACCTCCCATATCGATGATCATGTACGATCCTCCCGGCCGGAAGGCTCCAGTCACATCCTGGTCCTTGGAGTCCACCAACGTACCGTCCTGAAGGGAGCGACAGTAAACCGCAGCTGCCTCAGGCTCCAACACGATCTGTAGGTCTTCAGGTGGTATCCCCGCCTTTAGATAACGATATTAATTAAAACAATACATCTTATTATCATCCCATTTGACAATTGATCTGAGAACTTCTCATAAGGAATCATATTATTGTGACCTTTCAAAATAGCCAATCATTTTCGTGTATATGTAGTCATTTTCGTGTATATGTAGTCCATTCGTCCAGAAAGCACAACAAAACTAAATGTATATATTGTCTGGGGTGAAATGTAGTATTCAGATGGCGTAGCTACTCGAAGTAAATTAATTTGAATTCAAGTTCAGGGAACATGAAGGTCACCAGACGTGACACCTAATGGGATTGTCAGATCCTCTATGTAGCAGAGTGATAGGATGGATCTGTATTTAATCGGATTGTTGATACCTTAAAACTCTATTTAAGCCAGTTGAAAATGTAAACAACCTGATCTAGTTTCTTCTCTTCATTTATCTATAGTTTAAGTATTTGTTTAAATTCAGTATGGTAAGATCTTCAGATTCTTTTCGTCGGGCTTTATTGAAAGAACGAACGGGTTTGTAAAGAATTACATGTTTTCAGAATCCTGTCAACAGTCGGTGTTATTTGCGAATCAACTATCGACCAGTTCCTGTCAATCTCTCAATATGACAATGCAGTTTACCGTGAGGAGGGGGGATTGTTGTATTAAATGTTGTATCTGAATACCTTATCTAATCCACCCACAGAACGGACTATCAGTATCGCGCAATTTATCTCAAAGTTACAGTATCGTGTGTTGTTTGTTTTGTAACACCATGGCTTTATCAAAATTCAGAAACTGGATGCTTACTTCGGTTGCAGCCTCGCGCATGTACTGTTTGGCTGGCTCCGTCCATATGGCTGGCACTGTTAGGACCCAATGTATATCTATTATCTTCATTGGATTCCGTGTCTCGATTTCCTTTAGCAATTTCCCTCGTAAGTAACGGATGCTTTCAGTGAAGACTTGTTTGGCGCATAAAAGCTGTCCAGTTTCATCTTTTATTTTCATTTCGCGCTTCAGCGTCTGTAAAAAAGATCAAACTAACCCTAACTCATTCAATCGTTATATCAACGTAGATATTGTATCTGTGAAATGCTTTCGCCATATGTTTCCTGCTTATATTTGATCGCGTTGTATTGAACATCACAACGATGATGTTATATTTGTATAAGATATTGTATTAAATCAAAAAAATCATTTAAAACTAAAGCATTCATCGGAATACCCAAATTGACTCATCTAGTAAATGGCAAAAGTGAATTCAATCCTGTATCCAATTGAATCTTACAAAACGATTTATACACCCGCACAATATGATATGGGTGGTCGAAGTCTATTTCGCAAAGAAATATATTTTTAAAGTTAATGAACGTAATGTGTTATATACATTACCATAGTGTTGTGTAGTTGCATTTTAAATCTCCTGAAGCAGTGCCAGTCTTTATGTTGTTTCGTGTCGACCAGTTCGGCGTATTTCTCCTCGGCCTCGTATCCGAAGGAGTGGAACTTGTACTCGGGATCAAACAAGGCCGTGGTAGGGGCCTTGGCAGACAAAAGTGACCCCGAGTTGGACCATCTATTGGAGAATATCTGTCGAGCCCCGTCTGACTTGTCAAACTCTGTCCTGAACGTGAAGGCATACCCGGAGTAGGTCGTACCGAAGTCTATGGCGGCCACTATGTTTTTGTCTGTACCAGAACGAGGAACACTATCCAGGTGATCACCAACAGGCGTGTTGACGTGTTTTTCGTCCGCCATTTTTAACGAAGACTGGCCACACCTGAGGTTGATCCGTGTAATATGTGTAGTGTAGATTGTGGTAGGTGTTTTGATGTACTAGGTGTATTATAGACTACGGATATAAGTGTTTTTGCTGTCACGAACACGCATTTTTGTATCACCATTGTAAATTTGGATTTAACTTATCTTCGATCGAAAGGTCGACATATCGCCTTCCTGGTCGGATAAAAATCATTACTTGGAATGTGAATAATAATCTGAGGCGGTGTGTGTGATATAAATTTTCTACTTCACATAAATAACAAGTTACGGTAACATGTGTCAATATTAACTTTGTTTTGAAGATACATCGAACCCGACACTTAATTTTTAAACATGTCCTTCTGAGCTAAAACATGGCACGAATAAAACATTTAAATAAGATTATATTCGAATAGAGAAAGGGACAAGGGCTATGTTTAGGAAACGGCCAATAAAAGATATTACTATTGAGAGGTCTCTCTTTAACTGGTTTATGTTAAAATGTATGTTTTTATCACTAAAATTCTCCCTTTAACTGGTCTTTGTTTAGATTCTCTGTTGTGTGCAATGCAAGGGATTTCAGGATCATCACAGTTGAAAATTTTACGAATAAAAAAAAATCATACGCGAGCTTTTTTCAAAAAGTTCTATGAAAATATACAATAATAAAAACTAAAATAGATAAAGATAATAGTTGCATAGCAACATGCGTCGTGATGTATCTATTCATTGCTTCATTGAATGTATTTATCATTATGATTTTAAGAAACGTATGTCATTTGTGAAATAGATAACATCGTTATTTGTTTGATAATATGTATTATATGATAATAATAATTGTAAAAAGTGCATCCTTCAAACGAAAACGTCACTGTTGGCATGCTTCTGTGAGATAGCACTTACAGATTTCACAACACTAAGATACTGCAGTCTTCCAAAACGCTGACGTGCTTCACACACACAATACGCCGTATTAACGGAAGGCTGTCCTTAAATGACCCTGGATGTTAATGGGATGTAAATCGAACCAACAAACCAACCTACTCATGATAACATACCGTAAATAGCATAACAAGCGAAAATTATTGTTAGATAATTCTGAACATTAATTTATCCTGCAACTGTCCCACATACTGACCGATAACTACTGCCGGATAAACTTGTGCTTTATCCGTCAATACGAAATGCTTTATCCGTCAATACAATCACGTGAATGTGTTCCATATCTAACGGAACTTTTTCTAACTTGACCCAGAACTTGAACCTTTCGTTGAATGAAACGTCATTCAGTCCCGCTAAAACATGACGTCACATTCACCGGAATGACGTCATATTTACGATATCGAAAATCTCGTATGGCGGTGTCGTCTTTTTCTTGGCTCATGGCAAAGGTATGTATTGTAAAGTAATTCTTTAATGAGTATTTATTGTTTTTTGAGTATTTTCATTTTCTTTCAGTGATATATCACGCTGAATAGAATTACGGGTATTGTTTGTGAATGCGCTTATTTATTTCCCACGGCAGTAAAAAGGAGTACACTCTCATTCGGTTTAGTGAATGAATCTTTACCTCCGCATCAAAGAAGCGTCTCGCTTCGAGCGAAACCAAGTAAATAACTGTCAATTTGCTTTCGTTTTGAATGCCACAATGGTTGCAGGATAAACAGAATACATGGTTAGTATCTTACAATACAAGTTTTATTTTGGTGCTCGACACGGAAAGCCGAGATGACTCGGCAGAGCCTCGTCATCTCGGCTTTCCTAAGTCTCGCACCAAAATAAACTTTGTACTGTAAGATACTAACCATGTATTCTCTATATAACAAGTATACACGTACCGTATAACAATAACGACAATATGTACGTCATAGGGATCATTACTTTTATTTTCAATATAGAAAATAGTACATCACAGTCTAGCAGAGATTATAAATGTTAAATAGATGTCTCACACGTTTGTAGTGAGGGTTTGGTTGAGAGATGTGTGTGGTAAACTCTGACAGATTATCGGCAATCTCTGACAGATTATCGGTAATCCATGACAGATTATCGGCAATCCATGACAGATTATCGGCAATCTCTGACAGATCATCGGTAATCTATGGCAGATTATCGGCAATCTCTGACAGATAATCAGTGATCTTTGATAGATTATCGACGATCTCTGAAAATTATCGGTAATCTCCGACAGATAATTATCATTTTCTGACATATTATCGGCTATTTCTGACAGATTATCGGCAATCTCTGACAGATTATCGGTAATCCATGGCAGAAAATCGTTAACTATAATAGATTTAAATAGTGTAACAGTAGATAACCATTTTATACCATTAATTATAAGATCATCATTTACAATCTACAATGAGTCTGAAAAATCATGAAATATATCAAATTGATGTATATAATCAGTATTGACATTAAATAAAGCTTTCAATCGTAGAAACTTATAACAAGAATATAAATCGTAATGATGTTTTTTTTAAATGTTTTAAAAGTATAAACATGTTTTAACATGGCTAATGACAATACGTCGGAGATGACAATACGTCGGAGATTCGCTCATATCAAATAATGGGTACAAAGGTATAGTGTCAGTCATCAATTCCAATAAAGTGATTCTACAATAGAGCTTTACATACAAATTTCCAAATAAGAAGATCATACAAAAATTGGCAGAAACTTCACCACAGTAGTGACTTGTCAAAAAAGTTAAAGGACACTATCAAGGAACAGATAAGATAATAGACATAGTTAATCATAACAGGCATCCACAAACATACCGACGGCCTGTCCCCATTACCGTAATGTAACGTCATATATATATTGTAATGATAAATCAGTTAGAAAAAAATAGGCCCTTTTGAAATTTCTCGCACTTAAACTTATTACCACCAAAAAAAGAATAGAAAGTCCCATTTAAAGTCTCTCACACTTTAACATATTACTACAAAGCAATTTCAAAAATAGATATTTACAGAAAATATAGTTTCGGGAATTCAGTGATTAGATTTATCTGTGTTATATGTTTAATTAATCACCCAATGTCATGTTAGCATAGGACACAGTATAAAAAAATGCGATTTTTACATGGAGAAGTAAAGCTTTGCTCTCGTTATGTCGCATCGTATTAAGCATTCACAAACATAACGATGCGTTTAACCTATATCTATGACCGTATTAGTACATAACGTGATTTTTTTCTCGCGTTTTCATTGGCTCAGCCTCCGGGCACTATTTAGCCATCGTCCCGGGACTATGGTTTCCCGCCGGATTATGGTTTGGCGCGCTTTGGGTTGCGAACGTCATATTGAAGAAAATGGCGTCACTGTCGCTATTTGCGCTGTACACTGGCAAACAAGCTGTGTGCGGACGACGTTTTGCAAACATAAATGTCACGGTTTGGAAACTTGAATGCTGACGAATTTACAAAAGAACAAATAGCAAATTGAACAGAGCAGGCAACGAAATATACTGTGAGTATTTTCAAAGATTTCTGCCCGGAAAAATGTATTTAGACGCCTCCACCCATGACATTTCTAAACGTTAGACGTGGCCGCACCCGTTTAAATATATTATTATTTGTGATCGTGCATAATTGTTTGTCCTATCATTTTTTTCAATTCGTTATGTACTAAAACATTATTGTCTTCTTTTGAGGGCACTATGGTTTCATAGTGTTGTCTTGTGATGGCATAAGAAGGCAATAATATATAATTATTGTGGCGTCATACATCTTGTATAGATAAATCAGTTAGAAGAAATATTCCAATTTCAAATCTCGCTCCGTTAAACTTATAACCACCAAACAAAGCAAAAATAGTCCCATTTCAAATCCCTCGCACTTATATTCATTACCACCAAATAAAGAAAAAAATACTCCCATTTCAAATATCTGGCACTTAAATTCATTACAACCAAATAATGGAAAAATAGTCCCATTTCAAATCATCTCTCGCATGTAAACCTACTACCAACAAAGAATCTCACAAAATATATTTACAAAGATGCTTCATGAGTCATCAGATTGAATTGTTATGTTAGCATATGGCACATTATAAAAAATGCGATTTTACATGGATTATTAAACCTTTGTTTTCGCATCACTCATGACTAGTCTACAGACCGGTTTTAAAGAAAGACAATAAATAACACCCTCTCCTAAACCAGCGCACCAGAAACCCACGTGACACGAGGGAAGTTTAGCATGACTTACGATAACATCTTCATGAATAATCATATATCGTAAACCATTTAGCTTTACAACACGTATCTATAAAGTGAAAATACTTGTATGACTCATATGCCGTATCACACTCAGCTTTACAACACGTATCTATAAAGTGGCAATATTTGCATGAATCATATGTCGTATCACACTCAGCTTTACAACACGTATCTATAAAGTGACAAGACTTGTATCAATCTTATGTCGTATCACACTCAGCTTTACAACAAGTATCTATAAAGTGACAATACTTGTAACAAACCTATGTCGTATCATATTCAGCTTTACAACACGTATCTATAAAGTGACAATACTTGTATCAATCATATGTCGTATCACACTCAGCTTTACAACACGTATCTACAAAGCTGACAATACTTGTATGAATCTTATTTCGTGTCATACTCAGCTTTGAAACACGTATCTACAAAGCTGACAATACTTGTATCAATAATATGTCGTATAACACTCAGATTTACAACACGTATCTACAAAGCTGACAATACTTGTATGAATCATATGTCGTATCACACTCAGATTTACAACACTTATCTACAAAGCTGACAATACTTGTATGAATCATATGTCGTATCACACTCAGCTTTGCAACACGTATCTACAAAGCTGACAAGACTTGTATGAATCATATGTCGTATCACACTCAGCTTTACAACACGTCTCTATAAAGTGACAAGATTTGTATCAATCTCATGTCGTATCACACTCAGCTTTACAACACGTTTCTATAAAGTGACAATACTTGTACCAATAAAATAAATGTAATTTACATACTACCAACATCACTTATGATAGGTTTACACTATGTTCCCGGCGGCCACGGCAGCCCCGTTTCAGGCCACCGTGGACAAAACGTGGTGACCGCGAGACAACGCAGAAGGACGTGATAGACAAACGTGAGCGGTCGTGATTACCGTGGATGCCGTGCCAGATTTTTAAACTGTCAAAAAATTTGCCACGGCAGTCACGGTACAGATGGTGAACGCCACAGGGCGTAAATAAAACGGGATTGACGTAACAAAACGTAACAGTGCGTACGAGGCCGTAACAGAACTTCAAGACGGTCCGTGGTGGAACTGGCAGCAAGCACGTTCCCCAGAATCTCACGGTGATTTCAAGTTTTGTGACGTTCTGTTGCGTTTTTTCCACGTTTGATCACGGTTGATGCATATTGGCTGCACGTTTCGTGCCGTTTTGTCCAGGTTTGTCAAGGTTTTTACGGCAAGCCAAGGTGGATGAAAACCGTTTTGATGCGTTCTGACAAGGCATCTTACTGCTTGTTGCGGTTGAAAGTCCGACGTGATACGGCTTGTTACGTCTTATTACGGTCTTACGTTGCAAGCAAAATATGATAAGAGTATCATTGCCTGGCCTGGTACATACTTGCTACTTCATTGAATTATTTGTATTAATAAATAGGAATAGTCATTATCAAACACATTTAAACCCTCGAATTATACCAAAGCTATTATTGCAAAAGGCAGATTAAATGAGTACAGGAAAAAAAATTGCGTAGAAACACTTGGCTATAATATTTATATATTTATACCAAATATGCTTTTAACAGATTTTGTAATTGAAACGTGTTTGAAATGACATTTTCAGCAATAAATATTGTTTCAGTTGCTCCAAAAAGCCCGGCATCAGACTTTCATCCTAGTAAGCCTTGGCGGACCGTGAAAAACGTATTGGAGGTCGATCAAAACGTGTAAAACGTAGCAGACCTCATCAGATCGTAACAGGCCTAGAGAGAACGTAGTGGTATCCTTGATAGACCGTGCTAAAGCCGTAGTGTTCCTTTAACCTCCGGGAACAGCACTTTCCCCTATATCCACGGTCCACCACGTTATCCGTAAAAGACCGTGGCAAAACTTCACAAGACCTAGCTCAACTTGAAAACAGTTGCAAAAATAGCCAAAATTCCACGGCGCACCACGTTTCGGGCAAACGGGGCTACCGTGGTCGCCGGGAACATAGTGTAAACCTAGCTAGATACTCCACTGCTGCCAATTGGATTTTTGCACTATCGAAAACAGGAGCAGACGGCTTAGTATTTTTCTTCAGTTACAAAAGTTACTTACTTTACGCCATTACCACCATTGAAAAGTTTGAGCTTCTAATTTTACTTTAAGTTAACAATATGAAAAATAATTAATTGCATCCCGAAAAAATTCAGTGGCACTATATCCTATATGGAATGACGTACTGATTGCGCATGCACCAAAGACGAAATTAATTATTTTATATCATGTTTTGTGCTAATTAGACATATATATACACGATTAAACACCACTTCTTGTTCAAATGATGAAAATCATTTATGCTCTGTCGGCGGTGGAGCTTCTTTATAGGTATATTAAATTATTTACAACTTGATACGCACCAATACGGAGTATCTTAATAATAAACACTTTTATTTTTCTAAATACCCACTTTGTTATTGATTATCTATCTAAGCTTTCGATCACACGTATACTCATGTATAACGACCAAACGAACAATACAACATAGTCCATCCTCAATATAATATGGTTATATTTCATGTCACCGATTAGTGACAGTCCATATAATATAACTTAGTTTTATGTATTGATAAAGAGACAGATTAACTAAAACAATAAGAATACGTTTTACGTATAAGAAAGACCACCTCTTTGCCCCATATGTACCACAATTGTGAGTAATTTGTATCTTACAGTGTAACCGATGACTGCACGTCATTGACCAAGTTGTGACTATAAATGACATTTCCTAATATACAATTTTTAACTGCACAAGGTTTTTTCCTGTTGTATAATGAAAGTTAACCGAGGAAGTCAAAACTAGAGCTGCATTCTAGCTCAGTGACGTCGTTTTTCATTGTCACTTTGAATTCCGTCTGACCAAAGAACATTTTTAGGTTATAGTTGACATTCTCTGGCCACCCGTTAGCCGGAGGCTCGATATTGATACATCCAAGTCGTACACAAGACTCGTCTGTCGTGTACCTGGGACTGGTCGACGTTGAGGCATACACGTCACACCCCATTCTACTGAAACGTCTTGATTCCTCCCGGTGTGTAGAGCTGTATGTCTCGCTACGGGTCGCCATCATCTCCATCATTTCACCTTTGGTAGCCAGCACGCTAAATATGTTTCGACACATCGTTTCACCGTCAACAACTGCCTTGTACTCTGGTGGATGATGTCCTTCTATGAATTTTGATTGCATGCGAATTCCATATGTGTGTCTACAGACTCGTGAACTGATCACCAAAGGTTCAAACCCAAACAGTACCGCGCCGTACATAACGGCTACCTCCGCCTGTAGCGGCACCACGACACGTTTGTCAGGGAAAGCGTCGGCGATAACACGGCTAACATACTTGGAGGTAGCGAATCCGCCGACCAGCAAAATCAGGTCAACCTCGCTTAGTTCTGTCAAAATAGACTTAATATGGGCAACGGTATCTTCTGTGGAGGGTTGGAAGAATTTTTTAAATTCATCGTTTTCTATTCCAAGTTTGTTATATGATGTTAAATCCGCCACTTCTAGATTGCTTTCTGCAATAAGACGCGCGGGCAGCTCGAGCTTGATGTCATAATTGGTGTCAAACTTTAGTTTCCTTTTCTGCGTTTCAAACTCAATCTCCAACTTCATCCATTCTTTTGCTCTCTCGTTTCGAAATTTTTCTATAAATTCCTTTCCGAAAGTTTTGACAACAAAATCGTAAAACGT
This sequence comes from Argopecten irradians, assembly GCF_041381155.1. Classification (NCBI taxonomy): domain Eukaryota; kingdom Metazoa; phylum Mollusca; class Bivalvia; order Pectinida; family Pectinidae; genus Argopecten; species Argopecten irradians. Next base: position 29,297,151 of record NC_091148.1, read on the forward strand.
CTGGTCTACAGTGACACCTCCCCAGGGTCCGCCAGACGCTTGCCAAATCTCAACCAGTCGGCCGTCCTCAGCTACTTTGTGAACCACCATGTCAACTGTTCCACCTAGAAATGAACAAATGTATATAATTGTCATCATAATGCTATCATATTTTGAATCAAACATCAATGAGAAACCAGCCTGTCGTTGGGAAAATAAAAAAAAATCTAGAGTTTGAAAAGATTCCTATAACAAAAAATAGAATGGAAGCGATAGTATAACATATTACATTGGGTGATATATCGATATAACTGTGTTTTCTTTCAATAATAAACATATCAAAAGTAAAAAGATTAAGACAAATTATTAATACTGAACTAAAATAAATATCGCATTATTTAATGTCCTTTTTCATAAACAATCGTGACGGCAAATACAGTCAATCATGAAGCCAATGTCAGTTATCATTTGTATATAGAACTGCCGTACCTCCCATATCGACGATCATGTACGACCTTCCCGACCGGAAGGCCCCGGTCACCTTTTGGTACTTGGAGTCCACCAGCGTGCCGTCCTGAAGGGAGCGACAGTAAACAGCAGCTGCCTCAGGCTCCAGTGCGATCTGTTGGGCTTCAGGTGGTATCCCCGCCTTTGCATAACAAGGAAAAGTCCAGCGTATTATCATCCCATTTGATAAAGGATCTGACAACTTTCCATTTGGCCTTTAAAGCCTGTATCAGTTATGGTAAAAATGATCCAATATCACAAAATAAACACACTATCAAGGATATTTATAATCATGTCATTATAATAAAATAGGTTGACACATTAGAAATAAAAAGTAACAATAGATATGACTAATCATTATATCTATCTTCTTTATCTGGGATTTACCTCCCCTATTTTCATAAACCATCTGTACCATCGTTAGCAGGAGAAGACTAAGATAGGCTTTGCCTGATTCTTATCCCAATGACACTTTAATATCTTTTTGTCAATAAAATACTTGGAAATTGAAATGGAACTTCTCATAGGAATCACATTCATTTTCTCGTATGTAGTCAGTTCGCCCAAACAACACAACATAGCTAAATGTTCATGTATATATGTGGGCGGGGTGAAAATGTCTTTTTTTAAATGATGTAGCAAGCGGAGGAGATGCATTTGAAATGAAGTTCAGTAAATATAAAGGTCGCCAGCCGTAACCCCTAGTTGAATGATGTCAGGTTCTCTATAAAACAGGGTGATAGTAAGAACCTGCATTGTAATCACATTGCTCATCCTTGAAAACTCTATTTGTACCACAATAGGTGGTGTTAGTCAACTCTCAGGACATTAGATAAACACTGTTTGTGAGGTAGTCGATGCGTTAAAAACGTGACGTTTTTATGCATGGTGTATAATATTCTGTGTAGGTCGTTTTAATGAAAATGAACTTTACCAGTGAAATTGATACATGTACATTAAATGAGCCTGAAATGAACATTAAATCGATTAATACGGCTTGATGACTATTTGGCGGGAAGTAGACGGCACGGTTCTGTCATGCACATGTTATTATAGTCCGACAATGAGTGTTAGACCTATATTTTTGAAGCAAATTTGAAATTTTAAAATTAATAATACGTTAGATGAAAAATTATTCATCCTCAAGATATCCCTAATTAGAAATATTTTATATCAATGGATTCTTTATAAAAATATAATTTTGAAATATTAATTAGTGCTTTTTTACCATTGTAAATAGCGCTACATCTTACTACGTATTAGATTTGTTCCACACTCGTTATTATTTATTAAAACTTTTAAAACACAACTTACTCATGTGGAATAAATTTTCATCTCTACATTTCTTCTATGGTTTGAGTATTTGTTAAATTTCAATATGATAAGAGCTTCAGATTATCTTCGTTGGATTTTATTGACGAAACGAAATAGTTTGGACCTGGTTACATTTGTTCAGAATCCAATCAATTGTCCGTGCATTTGCGAATTTTCCTGGCTCGGAAGTTGAAAACAGAATACCAGGATAAAATTCATCAACCAACAATCAACCTTTCAATGTTACAATGCAGATTAAAACTCGTTACATAGGAGTGCCTTATCTAATCCCCCGCAAACTCGATTGGATAACGCGGTTTATCAAAGTTACTATATCCGGTGTTGTTTGTTTTGTAACATTATCACTTTATCAAAATTCAGAAACTCGTATTTGTTGCTTACTTCAATTGCAGCCTCGTGCATGAACTGTTTGGCGGGCTCCGTCCATATGGCTGGCACTGTGAGGACCCAATGTATATCTATTATTTTCATTGGATTCCGTGTCTCGATTTCCTTAAGCAACTTGTCTCGTAAGTAACGGATGCTTTCAGTGAAGACTTGTTTGGCGCAAAAAGTCTGTCCGGTTTCATCTTTTATTTCCATTTCTCGCTTCAACCTCTGTATAAAAATATCAAAATCACACTTACTCAATCAATCATGATATCAACGTAGATATTGTAGCTGTGATTATATTGTTTTCGCATGACATTTTCTGACCTGATTACGTTGTATTGGAGATCACTACGATAATGTTATGTTTGTGGAAAATATTGAATTAAATCAAATCACAATAGAATTACACCAAAACATACATAGGAATACCCGAGCCGATTCATTTAGTAAATAGTCAAAGTGGATTCAATCCTGTAACCAATTGAATCTCATGGCCTAGATACATAATACCGGTATAAGATAATATGTGGTCAATAAAGTCTATTTCACAAATATATATATATACATGTATATACACTGTATGATGTGTGATTAACGTTACCATGGTGAAATTGTATCGCAGTAGAATTAAACTAAAGCATATATCAGAATACCCGAAATTAGTCATCTAGTAAATTTTCTGAGCTTAATGAGCGTGATGTGTGATAAACGTTACCACGGTGTTGTGTAGCTGCATTTTAAATCTCCTGAAGCAGTGCCAGTCCTTGTATTGCTTCGTGTCGACCAGTTCAGCGTATTTCTCCTCGGCCTCGTATCCGAAGGAGTGGAACTTGTACTCGGGATCAAAAAGGGCCGTGGTGGGGGCCTTGGCAGACAACAGTGACCCCGAGTTGGACCATCTATTGGTGAATATCTGTCGAGCTCCGTCCGACTTGTCAAACTCTGTCCTGAACGTGAAGGCATACCCGGAGTAGGTCGTACCAAAGTCTATGGCAGCCACTATCTTCTTGTCTTGATGAGGAACACTATCCAAGTGATTGCCACCGTGCATGTCGACGTCCGCCATTTTTAACGAAGACTGACCATACCCGAAGTTGATCCGTGTAATATGTGTAGTGTAGGTTATGGTTTTGTACTATGCGTATTGTATAATAGGGATAGGTGATTGTGCTGTCACGATACGAATCTTCGATCCAAGGGTAGGCATATGGCCTTCCTGGTCGGATATAAATCAGATCCTAGCTTGTTATGTAAATAATAATATGTGTGAAGTCTATTTTCTACTTCACATACAACTAGTTACAGTGACAATACTGTCGCAATATTGTTTGCAAACTGTATTTCAGACATGCCGATCTGATCAAAACAATATATACGGCACAAATAAAACATTTGTAGATAAAATTGTCATTCTAATAAAAAAGTTTAAAAAGGACCATGGTCTATAAATTGTCTATAATTGATAACATTTAGTATGTGATCCTAATTCAGGCACGTGGCTGGTATACCTAATGTTGAAATGTTTAATTTTATCTATATCAGGGTTACAATCTCTGAAATGTCTCCATTTAACACTTTTAACAAGTTTGTTTAGATTGTTTTATCATTGAAAGTTCTCACTGTAACTGGTATATGTATAAAATCTCTGTTTTTACCATTAAGGGTTCTCACTGTAACTGGTCAATGTATACAATCTCTGTTTTTACCATTAAGAGTTTCTCACTTTAACTGGTCTATGTATACAATCTCTGTTTTTACCATTAAGAGTTTCTCACTTTAACTTGTCTATGTATACAATCTCTGTTTTACCATTAAGAGTTCTCACTTTAACTGGTCTATGTTACAATCTTTGTTTTACCATTAAGAGTTCTCACTTTAACTGGTCTATGTTACAATCTTTGTTTTACCATTAAGAGTTCTCACTTTAACTGGTCTATGTTACAATCTCTGTTTTACCATTAAGAGTTCTCACTTTAACTGGTCTATGTTACAATCTTTGTTTTACCATTAAGAGTTCTCACTTTAACTGGTCTATGTTACAATCTCTGTTTTACCATTAAGAGTTCTCACTTTAACTGGTCTATGTTACAATCTCTGTTTTACCATTAAGAGTTCTCACTTTAACTGGTCTATGTTACAATCTCTGTTTTACCATTAAGAGTTCTCACTTTAACTGGTCTATGTTACAATTTCTGTTTTACCATTAAGAGTTCTCACTTTAATTGGTCTATGTTACAATCTCTGTTTTACCATTAAGAGCTCTCACTTTAACTTGTCTATGTATACAATCTCTGTTTTATCATTAAGGGTTCTCACCTTGTCTATGTATACAATCTCTGTTTTATCATTAAGGGTTCTCACCTTGTCTATGTATACAATCTCTGTTTTTACCATTAAGAGTTCTCACTTTAACTGGTCTATGTTACAATCTCTGTTTTACCATTAAGAGTTCTCACCTTGTCTATGTATACAATCTCTGTTTTATCATTAAGGGTTCTCACCTTGTCTATGTATACAATCTCTGTTTTATCATTAAGGGTTCTCACCTTGTCTATGTATACAATCTCTGTTTTATCATTAAGGGTTCTCACCTTGTCTATGTATACAATCTCTGTTTTATCATTAAGGGTTCTCACCTTGTCTATGTATACAATCTCTGTTTGTACCATTAAGAGATCTAACTATAACTGGTCAATGTATATAATCTCTGTTTTTACCATTAAGAGTTCTCACTTTAACTGGTCAATGTATACCATCTCTTTTTTTACCAATAAGAGCTCTCACTATAATGGTATTTGTTCAGATTCTTAGATTTGTATAATATAAGGCATTCATGTCCTGATGTATCTACCCATCGTCAATTGTGAATTAAGTATGACCGTTATTTGTTTGAGAACATGAAGTGCACTCCTTCAAACGATGACGTCACTGTTCACTGGCATGCTTCAGTGAGATAGCAATTACAGATGTCACAACACTAAGATACTGCAGTCTTCCAAAACGCTGACGTCCTTCACACACACAATACGTCGTATTAACGGGAGGGTGTCCGTAAATGACCCTGGATGTTAATGGGATGTAAATTGAATCAACAAAACAACCTACTCACGATAACATATCGTAAATAGCATAACAAGCGAAAATTATTGTTAGATAACTCTGAATATTAATATAAAGTATACACGTACCGAATAACAATAAAGACAATATGTACAGCATAGGGATAATTTCAATAACTTTTATTTTCAATATAGAAAATAGTACATTACAGTCTAGCAGAGATTATAAATGTTAAATAGATGTCTTACACGTTTGTAGTGAAGGTTTGGTTGGGAGATGTGTATAGTAATTTCTGACATCGACAATCTGACAGATAATCGATAATCTGACGGATTATCGGTAAAGCATGACAGATTGTCGACAATTTCTGACAGATTATCGGCAATTTCTGACAGATTATCGACAATTTCTGACAGATTATCGGCAATTTCTGACAGATTATCGACAATTTCTGACAGATTATTGGCAATCTCTGACAGATAATTGTCAATTTCTGACAGATTATATACAATTTCTGAGTGATAATCGTCAATTTCTGACAGATAATCGGCAATTCTGACAGATTATCGACAATGTCTGACAGATTATCGGCAATCTCTGACAGATTATCGGTAATCCATGACAGAAAATCGTTAACTATAATAAATTTAAATAGTGTAACAGTAGATACCCATTTTATACCATTAGTTATGAGATCATCATTTACAATCTACAATGAGTCTGAAAAATCATGATATATATCAAATTGATATATATAATCAGTAATAACATTAAATAAAACTTTTAATCGTAGAATCTATAATAAGAATTTAAATCTTAATGGTGTTTTTTTAAAATGTTATAACAGTATTAACATGTTTTAACATGGATAATGATAACGCATGGGAGATTCGCTCATAGTCAGTCATCAATTCCAATAAAGTTATTCTACAATAGAGCTTTACATACAAATTTCCAAATAAGAAGATCATACAAAAATTGGCAGAAACTTCACTACAGTAGTGACTTGTCAAAAAAGTTAAAGGACAATATCAAGGAACAGATAAGATAATAGACATAGTTAATCATAACAGGCATCCACAAACATACCGACGGCCTGTCCCCATTACCGTAATGTAACGTCATATATATGTTGTAATGATAAATCAGTTAGGAAAAAATAGGCCCTTTTGAAATCTCTCGCACTTTAAACTTATTACCACCAAACAAAGAATAAAAAGTCCCATTTCAAGTCTCTCAAACTTTAACATATTACTACAAAGCAATTTCAAAAATAGATATTTACAGAAATTACAGTTTCGGGAATTCAGTGATTAGATTGATCTGTGTTATATGTTTAATTAATCACCCAATGTCATGTTAGCATAGGACACAGTATAAAATAAATGCGATTTTTTACATGGAGAAGTAAAGCTTTGCTCTCGTTATATATGTCGTATCGTATTAAGCATTCACAAACATAACGATGTGTTTAAACTATATCTTTCATCGTATTATTGTAGTGTCATATATCTTGTATAGATAAATCAGTTAGAAGAAATAATCCAATTTCAAATCTCGCTCACTTAAACTTATAACCACCAAACAAAGCAAAAATAATCCTATTTCAAATCCCTCGCACTTAAATTCATTACCACCAAATAAAGAAAAATTTACAGCTTTACAATACGTATCTATAAAGTGACAAATACTTGTATCAATCATATGTCGTATCACACTCATCTTAACAAAACGTATCTACAAAGCTGACAATACTTGTATCAATCTTATGTCGTATCATACTCAGCTTTACAACACTTATCTACAAAGCTGACAATACTTGTATCAATCTTATGTCGTATCATACTCAGCTTTACAACACGTATCTATAAAGCTGACCATACTTGTATCAATCTTATGTCGTATCATACTCAGCTTTACAACACGTATCTATAAAGTGACAATACTTGTATCAATCATATGTCGTATCACACTCAGCTTAACAACACTTATCTATAAAGTGACAATACTTGTATCAATCATATGTCGTATCACACTCAGCTTAACAACACGTATCTACAAAGCTGACAATCAGATTTACAACACGTATCTACAAAGCTGACAATACTTGTATCAATCTTATGTCGTATCACACTCAGCTTTACAACACGTATCTACAAAGCTGACAATACATGTATCAATCTTATGTCGTATCACACTCAGCTTTACAACACGTATCTACAAAGCTGACAATACTTGTATCAATCATATGTCGTATCACACTCAGCTTTACAACACGTATCTACAAAGCTGACAATACTTGTATCAATCATATGTCGTATCATACTCAGCTTTACATCACTTATCTATAAAGCAACAATAATTGCATGAATCATCTGTCGTATCATACTCAGCTTTACAACACGTATCTACAAAGCTGACAATACTTGTATCAATCTTATGTCGTATCATACTCAGCTTTACAACACGTATCTACAAAGCTGACAATACTTGTATGAATCATATGTCGTATCACACTCAGCTTTACAACACGTATCTACAAAACTGACAATACTTGTATCAATCATATGTCGTATCACACTCAGCTTTACAACACGTATCTACAAAGCTGACAATACTTGTATCAATCATATGTCGTATCACACTCAGCTTAACAACACGTATCTACAAAGCTGACAATACTTGTATCAATGTTATTATGTCGTATCATACTCAGCTTTACAACACGTATCTACAAAGCTGACAATACTTGTATCAATCATATGTCGTATCATACTCAGCTTTACAACACGTATCTACAAAGCTGACAATACTTGTATCAATCTTATGTCGTATCATACTCAGCTTTACAACACGTATCTACAAAGCTGACAATACTTGTATCAATCATATGTCGTATCACACTCAGCTTTACAACACGTATCTATAAAGCTGACAATACTTGTATCAATGTTATGTCGTATCATACTCAGCTTTACAACACGTATCTACAAAGCTGACAATACTTGTATGAATCATATATCGTGTCATACTCAGCTTTACAACACGTATCTATAAAGTGACAAGAATTGCATCAATTATATGTCGTATCACACTCAGCTTTACAACACGTATCTACAAAACATGACAATACATGTATCAATCTTATGTCGTATCGCACTCAGCTTTACAACACGTATCTATAAAGCTGACAATACATGTATCAATCTTATGTCGTATCATACTCAGCTTTACAACACGTATCTACAAAGCTGACAATACATGTATCAATCCTATGTCGTATCACACTCAGCTTTACAACACGTATCTACAAAACTGACAATACTTGTATCAATCTTATGTCGTATCACACTCAGCTTTACAACACGTATCTACAAAGCTGACAATACTTGTATCAATCATATGTCGTATCACACTCAGCTATACAACACGTATCTACAAAACTGACAATACTTGTATCAATCATAGGTGTATCACACTCAGCTTTACAACACGTATCTACAAAACTGACGATACATGTATCAATCTTATGTCGTATCACACTCAGATTTACAACACGTATCTATAAAGTGACAAGGGAGGCTGAAGTTGGTTTCGAGTTCCGAGTACCGAGTTCCGTTTAAGCTAAACGGAACTTGGAACCAGTTCCGAGTTCCGTATAAGTAAAACGTAACCAGTCCGAGTTCCGTTAAAAGGAAATTTTCTATCATTTTATATATAAATCATTCTATATGCCTAAGACATATTAGAAATGTTGCCTGTTGTCTTTTTTCCTGGATTAATATTGGTAAATCCAGTTCAATTTAGTTTTTGATCAACCTCCATTTCCGAGTTCCGTTTAAGTAAAACGGAACTCGGAACCAGTTCCGAGTTCCGTTTAAGGAAGTTTTCTATCATTTTAGAAAAAAATCATTTATAAGTGATGAATCCACTTTAATTTAGTTTTCGATCAACTCCCATTTCCGAGTTCCGTTTAAGTAAAACGTATTAGAAATGTTGCCTGTTGTCTTTTTTCAAGGATTAATATTGGTAAATCCACTTTAATTTAGTTTTCGATCAGCTCCCAGTTCCGTTCACGGATTTTGTTTTTAAAAAATAAAATTCAAAAACTTCATGTTTATGTAATTTGAACATATTACAAATGGTTTTTTGTGTGTTTTGTCATGGATGATTTGTGAAAGAGCTTGTTTAAATTCGTTTCCAAATAACATCTATTTCCGTTTATGTAAAACGGAACTCGGAACTAGTGACATCATACCTTAAAATTTAAAAATGCTTATAACTCACTAACAGTTCTTTTCACAGATTTCATTCAGTAATATTTTTTTTGATAATCTTAAGCGTAAACTTTTTCTCTCTACATGTTATTACAAAAAATGGCAACTTCCTGTTTTCGGTAAGGGTCAAATGTTAAAGGTCCTGTTTTTAACAATATACTTGAAAGTTTTTCTTCTGAAGTTCTGTAAAGTCTAGAATCTTCATATTTCATATATAAGATATCCAGGGGATGGGCTATAAAGTCAAATACTAGGAATGATCTTGACCCATATTCAAGTTCACAGGGGTCAAATACACATATCATAAATAAATTGTTTAAATGGTCATAACTAACTTATCGTTGGTTTTACAGCTTTCATGCAATTATGTTATTTGAAGATAATCTACAGGGCAATGTTTTTCTAATAATAACTTGTTATAACAAGAGATCCCAGAGGGATCTTGGCGCCCATCCTTGAGTGAATTTTATTGGATCTTTGTAAGACTGATCTTTTCTCTGCTTTTCCTTTTCCCCCTGCTTCCTCCACCTGTCGGCCATGTTCTTTCCGATTGGTCCCAAAATGCAATATGCATAACTAGGTACCAAGGGGAACCTACCCATGAAATTAGAATAGTACTTTCTGAGAAATAGCGATAAGAAACTTCAAATGACAAAATTCAAGATGGCCGCCTGTCGGCAATGTTGTTTTCCGATCGGTCCCAAAATGCAATATGCAAAACTAGGGACCAAGGGGTCCAGATTTTAAATATACATACCGGGGTATATACTTAACTACACCGCAAGTCAGATGACGTTAAGGCGCATTCGATCTCGTTATCATTTGCTCGAACGAATTTGTAAATATGAATTGGATTAAGATGAGAGTTCTCTTCGGCTGATCAAACTTCATGCAGATCTTCACTAAAACACTTTTATTCAGGACTGAAAGTCAAGGTCATTTATTGGTTACAACTTCAAAACCCATGCATTACCTAGTTCTTAACTTACCTGGCAATGACGGTATTCTAAACTAGATATAATGAAAAGCCCGCCAAATTGTCTATGACAATTTCTAGTTGTTATCATATTTATTTCAAACAAAGCTGCCGAATAACTACATATACATTAAATAGGAATACCTCATAAAATAATTTGATAAAGTGATTAGATAACAATAAGGCCCAAGGCATTACCACACATTTCCATAATTGTTTTTCGTATTCGTTAAGAATATATGGTCACATAGACCATACAGCTTGATTGTGTGTCAATTTATGATAGAAACTCACTAAGTGAGTATGTGTTCTTTTCTTTTCTCTCCGATGCAAGTATTGAGTGATAGTGTGTTATTCTCTGTTTGACAGAAATCTTACTGATTGTGTTATTCTCTGTTTGACAGAGATGGTAACGAGTGATTGTGTTATTTTCTGTTTGATCGCGATTCATCTTACTGATTGTGATGTTTCTATAGTTTTTGTTCAGATTGTCTTTTAATTGATTGTGTATTTTCTGACAGAGATTTTACAGATTGTGTATTATTGTCTGTTTGTCAGAGATTTTATCGATTGTGTGTTATTTTCTGTTTGACAGAGATCTTACTGATTGTGTTATTATTGTCTGTTTGACAGAGATTTTACCGATTGTGTGTTATTTTCTGTTTGACGGAGATCTTACTGATTGTGTTATTTTCTGACAGAGATTTTACAGATTGTGTATTATTGTCTGTTTGACAGAGATTTTATTGATTGTGTGTTATTTTCTGTTTGACAGAGATCTTACTTGATTGTGTTATTATTGTCTGTTTGACAGAGATCTTTGTGTGTTATTCAGTTTGACAGAGATTTTACCGATTTCGTGTTATTTTCTGTTTGACACAGATCTTACTGATTGTGTTATTTTCTGTTTGACAGAAATCTTACTGATTGTGTGTTATTGTCTGTTTGATAGAGATCTTTGTGGTTGTGTATTTTTGTCTATTTGACAGAGATTTTACCGAATGTTTGTTTGACAGAGATCTTACTGTTTTTGTGTTACTGACTGTTTGACAGAGGTCTTACTGATTGTGTTACTGCCTGTTTGATAGAGATCTTACTGATTGTGTGTTACTGCCTGTTTGACATAGATCTTACTGATTGTGTGTTATTGTCTGTTTGACAGAGATCTCACTGATTGTGTGTTACTGCCTGTTTGACAGAGATGGTACTGATTGTGTGTTACTGCCTGTTTGACAGAGATGGTACTGATTGTGTGTTATTGTCTGTTTGACAGAGATCTTACTGATAGTGTGTTATTGTCTGTTCGCCAATGATCTTACTGATTGTGTTACTGTCTGTTTGACAGAGATCTTACTGATTGTGTATTATTGTCTGTTTGACAGAGATGGTACTGGTTGTGTGTTATTGTCTATTTGACAGAGATCTTACTGATTGTGTGTTATGGTCTGTTTGCCAGCGATCTTACTGATTGTGTTACTGTCTGTTTGACAGAGATGGTACTGGATGTGTATTATTGTCTGTTTGACAGAGATCTTACTGACTGTGTGTTATTGTCTGTTTGACAGAGATCTTACTGATCGTGTATTATTGTCTGCTTGCCAGTGATCTTACTGATTGTGTTACTGTCTGTTTGACAGAGATCTTACTGATTGTGTGTTATTGTCTCTTTGACAGAGATGATACTGGATGTGTGTTACTGTCTGTTTGACAGAGATCTTACCGATTGCGTACTGAGTGCATGTCATAAATCATTTTGCATGGTTTAATTGGTCGGGTTTTTAGTGATAGTGTCGAATCCGTAACTGATATAGGGATTATCGTCACTCTCCGGTTGCCCTACTATTGCTTGGCATAAGCTAACGTGATTGTGATAGGTATTCTGAGGATTTGAATGTTGGTATGTGGAATTCATATTTTCAGGTGGGTGAACATTCTTCTGGTGTTCATCGCCTTCTGGTTGATAATACCTGTGGTCATTGCCATTGACAATGGCTTGAACAGTTGGTTGCTTATTCAGGGTTCCGTCTTGATGACCATTTAGGTTGGTAGGTAAAGTATTTTCCTGGGAGGAGGGAACTTGTCTAAGTAATGTATTTTCCGGTCGGCAAAGATATTGTGATGATTGTTGACATGTATTAGTGCGCACTTGAAGAGACTGACGTTCTTCGAAATCTTGGTCAGATATACTTTGAGGGTGACAAATGTTTTCTGTTTTAACTTGTCTATCAAATGCTGACACGTGGCACTTTCCGGCTGTCGAAGGTCTTCCGTATCAACTTGTCTATCTATATGCCGACAAGCGCCGCTTTGCGGTTGAAAACCACACGTTTCTCTAGTATCTAAATGAAATTCATTTCGAAATGATATGTGTTGGGTGGAAAAATGACAAAAATTTCGTTTGATATTTTCTGTTGGTTTAGGGAACTGAGTATCTGCACTAGGCTGGTATTCAACACCAGAAGGACGGAATTTGTTTTGTTGGGATACCAACACACCATGATTGGAATTATCGTTATGTCGCTGTCGTTGGTGACCTATTCGATTTTGCTGGTTTAAAGGAGTGGCATTGCTACAAATGGTAGATTTATCGCATTTTGTTTGTTTACTCTTGCCCAGAATTTCATCTTCAGAGTTACAATGTGGTTGGTAGCTATGCGTATGGTACAGTGTCAAGTCGGCGTTCTCACAAGCCTCTGCGGCCACGCTTTTGTGTTTTGGTGATTCTTGTTCAGAAGGCAGAACCATCTTACTATTATCCACGTGTTCATGTCCCTCACGTCCAGGGAGCCCCGTTTGTTGTAACATCAAATGAAACTTTCTCTCTTGTAATTCAGATGCGTACAGTTTTACATATTTTGTTTCACCAAAATTGCCCTCCTCACCGAGAGTTATTGCTGTTTCAATCCGAAAAATAGCTGCCTCTATATTCATCATTGCTTCTTCTACACTTCGTTTGCGAGCCATTTCAGATATTCCTTGTATTAAACAGCGATTGCTGTCAATTTCATGCAGACGTGCTCTGGCTACGTGATAAAACATTCGTCTCCTTGATTCTATTCCATCCCATATGTTATCGATCTCGGCCATCAATTGTCTCGCTCTCGTCACGTATTTCTGTCTGGTTACACATCGCGGTATTAAATCACACCTGTTACTGATGCCCAGAAGGCAATACACCATCCGCAGCAAAAACATTCGCTTCCAGAAAAACCGCGTCACATCATCCTCGTCTTCGAGAGCTTGCAGACTTACACCAGCAAGGTCGATAATCGTATCACGCAGATCGCCCGTGGGGTAGCTCTCGAATTTGCAAAGATAGTTGAAAACTTGAATATACAACATGTTTTCAAGTTGAACGCATGGACCAATGTGATATGAAGCTACCCGTGCGTCCGTTAGGAACTCCTCGCCGCTCTCAATGTCATCGGCTATAGCACAGGTAATCGCCATTCTTGATTTATACGCAACTTCCGTAACATGAGTGTTGGAAGTTTCGGGTATCAGATCTTCAAGCTCTTTTGAACCGATTGTGTGTAGGGAATTTCCTCACATATAGCATCGTATGTTAATCTATTTCCGCACACAGAGAGGCCGCGTATTTATCTGCGATCACCATCTTTTTCTCGGAGTCCACTTCACTTAAAAACCTGACTCTGAATCGTTGAGACAGTTCATGGAGATTTTCCTTAGGATTCTTAAATGTATTATTTTGAGTGTTTATTTTGAGCGACACAAACAATTCTTGTGCAAACCTATGATCTGCTCCACGACAGTTCCCTCTTTGGAGCCTCACGACGTCATTCAAGCGGCCTTTGATGCTCCGAATATGAACAGAGAGCTCTAGCGACTGATTCGTGTAGCCTGTGGCACACGAATATGTGGTAACAGACTCAGGAAAGAAGGAAAGGAACATCTTATTGAAATGAACTTTATAACTTCTTTCCATACTACCACTTGATCCTCAAAACTGCTCATATAGATATCGTACACGTGCTTAGCATTTGAAGCGTCAACGTGACCACGCATTCGTAATGTACTGACAATGGTGATGGGATCTACGTTATTTTTAAATATGACTTGTAATCCTGTAACAGCGATATCTCCTCCGCATCCATTGTTGATTAAGTTAACGCCCCAAACGTAACATTTTGTTATTGATATCGCTTTCTCTCCTATTACATCAGAGCCTTATTCTGAAATGAACGAACAACGTATTAGCGTATGTTATACTAAATTTCATTTGTTTGTTAGATTTTAAATCAACGTTCTACTAACAGCAAGGGTCATGCATATGTAGTATGTGGTGCGTGTTTTGGGGGACTGCGATATATTCGTGTTGTGTCTTCCCAAATGTTATAACCAAATCGATCGTACTCATGTTAGAGGTTGTTATTTCAAATAAATATTAAGTTACATGTATGAAAAGTTTAAACGCGCAACAAATCATGTAAATGTAAAACAAATGAGGACAGACTTATTTTTGTACTGCAATCTCAAACAAAATTTGCTAGAGGGGCATTGACCCCCATTTATAAAATGTTTTCTCGATTTGTCTTGCTTTTCTCTACTTTAAATATTCGATCAATCAATTAGGAAAGTTGACGAGAACAAAACCACCAAAACACACAGACGATATATTGAAATAATAATGGCTGTCTGGCCAGGCCATTTTCATAATGTACATTGCATATGAATAGCTGTGCTCAGTGTAGCAGACTGCAGAGCAATTGATCGGCTTTGTTAAAGACTATCCGCTTGATTAGGGTATTTATTGGTAGTAATTGTGTTAAGTACGGGTTTGTTATTATGTAGGGTAGTGTTTGTTTTTACCTGCCGATTGGTCGGTAAGATGATGTGATGTGAATAATGATGTTATCTGTACAATAAATTGGGTTATTAAAATCTTCAGGCGGCTTGTTTTCTAAACTTGATCAGCTTAACACCTCTTAATTTTAAGAAATCACAAAGTAACAAGCACCGTAATTTTCATATTCATGAATCAATTTATTGGTAGTAGATGTGAAATGGGTCTGTTATTTTGTAGGGTACGACTTCCTATCCCCCGTTCCAATTGTTTCTGCTACATTTATATAGACAAAAAATAATATTTATTACAAAAATTCTTAACAATTAATGTATACAGAAACTAGTATAAGACATTTTGTTTGGTTTATTATATTGAAGTCCTATTAAATATAACAGCCAGGGTCAGAAAGGTTACGCACAGCTAATAAAATATCATCAGCCTATAACATAATAAAAAATTGAGTAATTCATAAATGGTAATACATTGCAGACATTATCATTTTAATTTTGCTATGCTTCTAATGATAATTATTTACCTCCTATAAGCAGAACAGTTTTGGACATTTTAGTTTTGCTATGCTTCTATTGATAATTATTTACCTCCTATAAGCAGAACAGTTTTGGCCATTTTTTAACAAACTTATGCAGCTTTCTGTTATTGAAGTCACACCATATCTACTACACATTAAAATGGTGTAGACCACAATCAAATACGATCAAGCAAACACAAGATATTTACACAGAATTAATTGATCGATTTTATTATTTACAGCATGTTAATACATTTTAAACACTACTATCATAACTCGGCAAATAAATATTGAGTGTTGTACGCTAATTCCATCATTATATTTCGACATGTCATGATAATGTTAAGTATGTGATGGATATATACACACCAAAAAGTTATCAGTTTAGTTTCGTTTTTATAAATATCCAATATTACGTGTTTTTCAGGGTATTAGGTCATAGTGTTATTACGAAATGTACAGGTGTTCCATCGTTGAAAATATAATACGTTTTTGACGCCATGCATGGGCGATTTATAGATATTCGGCATTTTCATTCAAAACCGTTCACGGTAAATGCACTTTGAAGCATTAATGTTATTACATTATCGGAAATGATTATAGAGTAGTTGAAGGGCTGAGTCATTTCTTGATAAAACCCAATGACAGAAACCCCGTCTCGCATCGTAAACATTATATACTTCCTTTAGTTGCAGGAATTGTCGTCTGTGTTTATCAAATGAAATCTGAGTTATGTACGGGGAGTATCATAATCATAATATTTTAGCAGTATAATATACTTCACAATTATATTTTATCAGTCATTACTTAAACGTTCTGTCGACAACTATGCTTACATTTGTACATACATTGTACGGGTATGTTATTATTACAAATGCTACGGGATACGGCTATAAATATGTCAATATCCTCTTTAAATAATGTTAACCTTATTTTAATTGCGCTCCTTCACCCAAGTATACGGCCATTGTGTCATTGATACGATTGATTGAACATTTCGATTCATTCACTACTGCCCGCTCTGTGTTTTATTCACTCCTTTTATTCCATTTAAAAATCTTATTTCATACATACACGGCCCTTTAGCAATACGGGTCTTCAATTTTCAAATTTAATTTAAACGTCATTTTCCAGCTCTCAGAAAATAGTAAAGTGTTTATTTAAGGTATGGTCGTTACTCCGCTTTCGATATTGGGAAACCCATTCTGGTCATTTTTAAATCGTTTGCTTGGATAATTGCAACCAACATACATGTAGCCATAGACTTTTACGAGCATAAGTTCAAAACAATGTTTCATTTTACTTTCATTTTTTTAAACGAGACATGTAACATAGGTTAACATACAGTTAATCTTTCAGACATTTAGAAAACAAACACAACAGCTTCAGATTTGGTTTATTTTATCAGATAAACGTACCATTAACAGCCGGGTCATTTATGGACGCTGTGCAATGCGGTGAATGTCTGTTTGTGGTATATTGTAAAAGTAAAATAATATTTATACCCCCGCGACGAAATTAAGAGGGGTAAAGTGGAATCGGGTTGTCCTGTCTGTCCGTGTCTCTGTAGACGCAACTTTGTCCGGCTCAAGTACGTGACATATTAATAAAATTTGGTTCACAGACACCTGACATAAAGGAGAGTTGAGTAAATTATACAGGGCTCTGCAATGTCCCCAATAATTGGAGTATGCAGCGGGGGTATAAGTCGGCCACAGTTCTAGTTAAAAAGTGCATTAAATGGATTCATTTGCTTTGTGATGTTTGGATAACATGATATTTTTATCCGTAGTGGGTGTGGAATGTCGTTATTGATTGAAAAAACTATTCATTAATAATGTGAAATGTTACAACTTTTCATTGTTGACTTATTACAGTAGTATCTGTAAACAAAGGAAAGAAAATTTTCATGTACAACGTGATAATTCATTTTAGTTTTTTTTAAACTGTAAATTATTAGACGGTAGTAGTTGTTTCCTCTCTCTATATATAGTCATACCTGGGCCCGGCACCATAAAACTTTCTCAGACAGATTGTTTTTACTCAAGCCTATGTAGAATCTGAGAATAGCTTTATGGTGCAGGGCCCTGGCCTTTTTAGGTTTTTTTTCACATGTTCAGTATACCATTATAACATATGCAAACGTGTAGAGATTTCACCGTGTTAAATAAAGAATAATTCTTCATAGTTATGTTGGTTGGTAAATTATAAATACACGTGTTATGTTGATATTTATGCTTGGTCGTAAAGGCCAAAGAAATACGCTGTAGTTTGCCTCGTTTGTAAATACACATTGATAGACACATTATTAATGTCCAGATAAAATTATCTTGATTAAACATGAATATTGCTACGCGCTATAACATCAACGCTATATTTAGGCAGAACATATCAACCCATGTACTATTTACCTCAACATTTGATACACAGTACGTATTAACACTAATATTTTAATTTTATTGCAAATAAGTTGCAAAAGGATTTGGCATCAGGCAAAGCCTATATTAGCCATCTTTAAACAATCCGATATGGTACAATTATCAATAAAATATTTTAACATTTGATATAACTTCATGAACATTTGATATAACTTCATGAATGTATCTCCCCAACCTATCGCCATATCTACCTCAATATTTGATAAACTGTTTATATTTACTTACCTCAATATTCGAAAGTCATTCAATCCTCGAAATACTGCCTTCGTCTTTTCATGTTTCCTCTGATATGCTGTTTACCTTTGTCTTTCGAAGAAAACAGCCAATACTGGGAATTCCATTGTAGCTAATTTTAGATCGGTGCATTGGATGAATGCATCTGACACAACCGCAGTATTGTTGTCAGATCGATATTTTAATATCCACTGCAGCGTATGTCGGGATCAGCGTGTCCCTTGTCTAATTAGCTCGACTGTCGCTGTTGTAAAGTACCACAGTATAAATTTGTATCTCGATATCGTAACACGTTCATTCAAGTGTAAAAATTATAGAACAGTTAATATGTAGATAACCATTTTATCGCTATTGACATAATAAGCTGTTAGTAAAATGGAGATGAAATGAGGTGTTTACTCCAAACGTTTCAGTAAATTCTAAATTAAATGTAAGCTTAGCTTTGTATTCTCTTGATGTAATTTATATAATTTCGAAATAGGACTAACATCATGTGTAGATTGCGAGTCCCATTGTTTACTACCTACATCACTTAGATAGCTAAGAAATCGATGTACGTTAAATGAATAAAAACGACCAATTTTAACTGGTTTATCGATAATGATTGTTATCTTAATCTGTTAAGCACGCCATGGTTTTCACAAAGGCGTTTATATGTTATTAAGTGTGTATCACGTGTGTACTTGTATTACCATGTGCCCTTTGTTGTCGTATGATTGGTCTTTTCCTTTACATACAATACTAGCTAGGTCACGGCATTTAACACGAGTGGGTGTAAACTGTGAACTCTTCCGAATGTGCACTGGTATATTTCTGTAAACGGTTGGTTGGGTGAATAGATAACGAAACTAGAAAAGCTATTAGATCATCACAAAAATTATATGGTACATTTTAAACAGAAAATTTTCATTCCAAATCGATACAAACATCATTCGATTCAATGGACTTCCGATGAAGTCACGGAGAAAATGACGGACTAAAATTTGAGATGCATCGGCTTTCCGATATTTTTGTGGACATTTTTCTGATTAATAACATTTTAGCTTGGGCAAATGAATGGAGAAAACAAGGCCGCAAAAGCAGTCAGTAGAAAACGGTAAAAAAACAGTCGAATGCGAGGGGTACCTGACAAGAAGTCGGGATTAGAAAATAAAATGACGGGGATTAGAAAACAAAATGACGGACGGTAACGTGTCGAACAAAGAGCTGAAAAAAACGTATGCTTGAAATAAAAGAGAGTGCGAAAAATCTTGATTGTAAAAGAACTACAGAAATGAAAATGAAATAAAAGTAAATACACAACCTCTTACTGTACGTTGTCGATCACCAAAGCAATCAATTGCAAGATGTTTTAACGATGATAAGAAATTGTTTCAGAAGAATTTGGTATAAGTGCCGACCTACAAATGGCTAATGCGCACCGTCTACCAATCAGATTAAAATACAGATCCTTGTTATCAAATAGGATCTCACAACATCCCATTAGGTGTCACGTTCTAGTGACCTTTGGGAATGGCAAATCAAATTGCAGCTGCCAGAATCTTGTCTGGGGACGAAACATTTTCAAAAAGCTGTCAAATTTTTTTCGTGTACTTAGTCATCTCCCCAAAGAGGACAGCAAAACTAATTGTATATGAATACTGAGACAAAATGGCGTTTTCAATTGATGTAGCAAGTGGTTAAAAATGCCTTTGATATGAAGTACAGGTGGTAGAAAGGTCATCCGAACATGACCCTTTCATGGGATGTTGTCAGATCATCTATTGAACGGAGTGGTTTTAAGGATATATATTTTAATCAGATTGATTAGTTCGTTTGAACGAAACTTGGAAATGAAGAGAGGGTCTGATCCTATTATCAAGTTCCAGGCCAGAGCTGTACTCTAAAACAAATCGGAAGCTATAAGGACTGACCTGCGGAGGCGCTGGATGAAGAAGGGGGAGGGTGTGTGTGTGTTTGTGTTAGCACAGCAAGCTTTTAAAATCAGATCGGAGCTTAATCTTTAAACAAGGAGGGTTGCATGATGATATAGGCCTACTATAATTATAATTCTTAAAGTTAATTTTATACAGTTGCATGGCTGCATTGTAATTTTTGTATCTGGGGCCAGTCTGATTTACATACAATAACAAAATGCTCTAACAATACTCTTAAAAGGTTGTATACTCATGCATGCTCAACCTACACACACTGAAATAATTGTAATTCAAAAGTTAGTCAAAGATGTTCCACCGCCCACGAATAGTATTTTTTTCTCTATCAAAAACAGGAGTAGACGAATTGGTATTTTTCTTTAGTTACAAAAGTTACTTACTTTTACACCATAACCACCATTGAAAAATTGGGACTTCCTATTTCAATTTAAGATAAAAATTATTTAAAAAATATTAATTATGTCTTAAATTAAAACAAATCTATCGCGCCATGCTCTATATTGATTTAAATACTTATTGTGCATGCACTAAAAGCAAAATGAATTATTTTATATACATTTTCGTGTTAATTAGACACGTATAAATACGATTATACATCAGTTATTTTTGATGGGTATCGATTATGTTTTGCCGGCGGTAGAGCATCTTTAAGTCTATGTAAAACTCATCATATATTAATAGGAGTTACCTCCCTTACGTGCCAAGATTTAGTTCAAAAGGAGTAAAGACATCTTATATGTTATCATAAATTTGACTGTTCCCCGAACTATATATTTAATCCAACCTCATTTTTCTTTATTATTTGTTTGGTTGGGAAAATACAAGTGTTAATTAACAAAGTTCTGACAGCATACTAATTTGCATTAATGACAGTTCTTGAGTGAGATACCTTTAAATATTACGGTAGATTGGTATGTGGTACACATTTTCCCACCACGACCATTACTTGTTATAACTACTTGAGTATATACATTTATTAGCATACCGGCATTTAACCTGTTTTATATTAGACATATTGTTTATTGTACCCCCGAATTCATGTTCTTGAATTGAAGTCCATCCTAGAGTCAAGATACGTGTAACTAAGATAGACTTTGGTTGAATCAATTCAGTTAGTACCTAAGTTTACCTGTGCAGGTACTTTTAATAAATCATTAATGCGGCGTTACTCAAATTTGAGTGGTCACGGATATCTTATGATTTGAAATCCTAAAGATGAAAATTAACATTGCTCTTCACAGTACAACAAGTTGCTAGTCTCAGTATTTGGTCAGAGATCCCTAGTATAAAGTTAGAAAACCAACGTGGCTTTGTACAATTCAACTTCTTTATTTCGTTCATTTAAATAGAACTTTTGTTATGTTTGATGTCGTATCAATTAAGACGTTTTAAAAATTTTTATGCAATACTCTAATGTCATATAAGCATTTGTAAATGTAGATATATTTAATACATCAGAGGGCTGTGGCACCAATCTGTCCGCAGAAAATGCCAGAAATGGTTGAAATGGAAGCACTGGATTGCTTTTTTTTCATATTATATGTATTTTTCAATGTGTTGAATGTAAAGCCATTTTTTTCGTGATTATTTTGTGTTGTTCATGTAACATGTATAAGAGAAATATTGTGGAATATATTATTATTGTATTGATAATCATTATACTGTCCCTTTCTAAATTTGGAGAAAATAACTTCGAATATGGCAGTTCAATGTATGTCAATGAACTGTCGGGGATGAATAATACAGATACTAGAAGAGAAGTCTTTGCGGAAGAAAGAATGTTTTTAAAAAATATCCTGTATTCAGAATACACATTTCATTGAAATTCAGATTCCTTATATCAGATCAAATTAGGGTTTTGAATGCATTATCAACCCATTCAAAAGCAAGTCAAGAGGTTTAGCTGTTCTTTATATTTATGTCACAGGTACAATTAATTAATTTACTGTTAGTTGGTGATTATATGTGTCTACATTACATGTATTTGTCAGTGTGGTGTTGTAATGTGTTAAGTACCTTGTCTATTTTTAGTAACGCGGTGTTATGTACGCGTAGCCTGTACTGTGCATGTCCATATATGGTGTTGTTTACTAGTTATATGTTTAGTAGGGTTAGAAAGTGTAAGAAAGCATATAAGAGTGAGAGTGAAAGTCTTTAAAACCAGGGGGTTGGGAGGAAAGGCCGCAGATACAATGTGACCGTGCGAAGGATATATCCTCTGGGGTCCTGAGCGCAAACGCATTCGAAGCCGTATGTAGCCATTGTCACCAGACTGACAGGTCTTGGAAGGTTTTTTTATGATGTTTGTCCAGGTCCGGTGAAAAAATAAAGATAACAAAAAGAACCAGCAGGAAAGGTGTCTGTCATTATTCTCCTGTGACATTTGGCGCCCATGTAGGGATCGGAGTGGAAAACATGGATATACATCAACACCCCAGTGATGCGGAGCAGTATACAATCGTATAATCTGAGTCTCGACGGTATGACAATCATACAGCGCTGGCAATTTTTTCTGGCACCGTCGACTACAGAAAATGAGTCTACATTTCGTTTTATCTGTACATCTGTTTTATAAAGTACGTTTAGTGTTTCATCTGTAGAATCTGAATCTGAGAACCATACAAGGTCAACTCGTGTTGTATGGAATCCAACATTGAAGTTCGTATTCACAGTACACACGTATATACCGTTTAGCTAGAGCACATGTGCCAACAAGCGCGCGACTGCTCATGAGTGGATCTACCAGAAGTTGGAAATTACAGTAAAATTGACGTTTTGTCGAACTGTTTGAGTGTTGCATGTATACCTATAATGAATTTGTTTTTATTTATTTATATGCTAGATATATTCGACGGTAGGATTTTGTCAATAACTGGTAGGTAGGTGTGTTGTTAGGACACTCGACTCTGACTGAGACTTGACAAACATCGTACTCCGGGAGACGTCGTGTGCACACGTACGTGGAATATAATATGGTATTGGCTTAAGCTTTCAAAAGTTTGAACGTGGTGAGAGAAGTTAAAGTGTGGTTTGTGTAGATATTTACATGTTTTATGTTAAATATTATATGTTTTGTTATATGTTTTGATTTACATCTATATGATTTTAAAAAACAATAATAGATGGTATTGGATTTTGGTTACTACCTGTGCTATTAACATAGTTTGTTCTTCCAAAGTAAACAGTCTTAGTACAGGGGAACTAGATTTGCAGATAGCTGTGAAAGAGATTTAGATTCCAGAAGCTATTTCTAAAGTTGCTGAAGTCGAAGAAGATAAAATGGAGGTGAGTGAGATGATAGAAGTTTTGTATAAACATAACTATAGGGTAGTTACCTTTGGGCCAGGTGAGCTAACTAGTTAAACCCGATTGGATCGTTACTATGGTTACAGCGCCCCCACAATTAAGCCCATTTGGTCTTTTATCTGGCATAGTTCATTGTGAAACATTTAAAACGCGTTTTTATTGTGACTGATAATAAAATTGCCTTCATAACGATACATCACACTTGGTTTTATTAAATAGCGTTTTATCTCAAATACGAATATCAAATTTGATAGCAAATACGACTTTTTCAGTGTAGTCGTTTGAGCAATACAATAGATACGACACTACTTGAGTAGACTAAAATTTTGATATGCAAAATCATATTCAGGTTGTGATCGGTTTACCATACATGGCTCAAGATCACTGGATATGCTAAGATTTTAGGTCATCTGACCCAAAGGCTCATGATGACCTATTGCCATCATGCATCGTCAATAGTCATGCGCCGTCCGCCGTCCGTAAAAGTGTCATTCAAGTGGCTTCTTCTGAATAACCGAAAGGCCCACGGTCATGGTATTTGGCCTGTAGCATGCTGCGATGACGGGCTACCGAGTTTGTTCAAATGAATGATATCGAACTTCATTCAAGGACACGAGTCAAAATATGTCAACATGGGAATCATTGAATAAAATGTATCCCTCAATGGCCATTACTTTCGAGCACCTTCATGGATTGTAACCAAATCCTAGAAAGATGAG
This sequence comes from Argopecten irradians, assembly GCF_041381155.1. NCBI lineage: Eukaryota > Metazoa > Mollusca > Bivalvia > Pectinida > Pectinidae > Argopecten > Argopecten irradians. The sequence goes on from NC_091148.1 coordinate 29,321,624, forward strand.
GAACAGATCCTGTATGAATTTTGGTGTAGTATGGTGCATGAAGATATTTTTAATTGTTAATATTTAGGGTACTCGAGATTTATCATTTTTATTTAAAACAATTATGAAACATGGAAACTACAAGAAAACCCTATCATATATGATCAATTTATTTAATACCGTTAAAAAATGTTATGACACCAAAATAAGTTTTACTTCGGGGTTTGTAAGCCTTCATATGATACATTGAAGGCACACAATGTAAAATCTGACGTAAAACTTTAATATGTGGCGCTGTAGTGGCAGAGCTAATCTATTCATGACATGAACCAGTCGTATTATGCACCAATTTATACATTTGCACAAGAAACTTTAAAGTCGATCGTGAGCGGCCATGCAACAATTCCTTTTCAATTTGCGTATCAGTTATAACATTGGGTTCGTCGGGATTATGATGACCGGCCAAACTATTGACTTCACTAGGTATACCCTAAGGGTGTTTTGTTTACTATCACGATTCTTGACATCATAAATTAGATAATCACACAGACCATGTATCAACAGTAATACATTTGTGTTAGTTTCTAGAGTTCAATGTGTATCGTTATATATATATAAACTGTGTCTATTCTGCGGAATTACTTCCAATCTCTCATACTTTCTGGAATCACATTGTACAACATACGAACGCATGCTACACCATTATAACACGTAGCGCTTTATTTCCGCTATATTATGAAAACATTCGTTTTTAAAAAGACTTAAAATTTTAACAGATTTAGTTATTTTTATAAGTTTTTTGAAGGTTAATGGTTTGTGTCTTACTCATTACATCATGCAAGAGGAAGTTATATCACCGAGCCTTTAAAGTCTTTAATTGTCTTCAGACTAATCCAATCACAAATGACATTACTAACTGTTACTTAACCTTTGATTGGCTAAGCGAACTTTGAAGTTTAAGAGAGTGTCATGACCCTGGAGCCTATATAGTGCTCGTATTTACCGAGTAAACAATGTATTGAAGATTAAGTCAAATAAGGTGTCATTCTAAACATGCTATTTAATCGCTATTTAATTAAGATGTTTAAATAATGTACACACCTGGTGTATGGCTTTGCAAAGTTCAGAATGTATGGCGTTACATATGACAAAACAATTAACAACGAGTAGACTAAAATTTTGATATGCAAAATCATATTCAGGTTGTGATCGGTTTACCATACAGGCTCAAGATCACTGGATATGCCAAGATTTTAGGTCATCTGACCCAAAGGCTCATGATGACCTATTGCCATCATGCATCGTCAATAGTCATGCGCTGTCCGCCGTCCGTAAAAGTGTCATTCAAGTGGCTTCTTCTGAATAACCGAAAGGCCCACGGTCATGGTATTTGGCCTGTAGCATGCTGCGATGACGGGCTACCGAGTTTGTTCAAATGAATGATATCGAACTTCATTCAAGGACACGAGTCAAAATATGTCAACATGGGAATCATTGAATAAAATGTATCCCTCAATGGCCATTACTTTGAGCACCTTCATGGATTGTAACCAAATCCTAGACAGATGAGGAACAGATCCTGTATGAATTTTGGTGTAGTATGGTGCATGAAGATATTTTTGATTGTTAATATTTAGGGTACTCGAGATTTATCATTTTTATTTAAAACAATTATGAAACCTGGAAACTACAAGAAAACCCTATCATATATGATCAATTTATTTAATACCGTTAAAAAATGTTATGACACCAAAATAAGTTTTACTTCGGGGTTTGTAAGCCTTCATATGATACATTGAAGGCACACAATGTAAAATCTGACGTAAAACTTTAATATGTGGCGCTGTAGTGGCAGAGCTAATCTATTCATAACATGAACCAGTCGTATCATGCACCAATTTATACATTTGCACAAGAAACTTTAAAGTCGATCGTGAGCGGCCATGCAACAATTCCTTTTCAATTTGCGTATCAGTTATAACCTTGGGTTCGTCGGGATTATGATGACCGGCCAAACTACTGACTTCACTAGGTATACCCTAAGGGTTTTTTTGTTTACTATCACGATTCTTGACATCATAAATTAGATAATCACACAGACCATGTATCAACAGTAATACATTTGTGTTAGTTTCTAGAGTTCAATGTGTATCGTTATATATATAAAATGTGTCTATTCTGCGGAATTACTTCCAATCTCTCATACTTTCTGGAATCACATTGTACAACATACGAACGCATGCAACACCATTATAACACGTAGCGCTTTATTTCCGCTATATTATGAAAACATTCGTTTTGAAAAAGACTTAAAATTATAACAGATTTAGTTATTTTTATAAGTTTTTTGAAGGTCAATGGTTTGTGTCTTACTCATTACATCCTGCAAGAGGAAGTTATATCACCGAGCCTTTAAAGTCTTTAATTGTCTTCAGACTAATCCAATCACAAATGACATTACTAACTGTTACTTAACCTTTGATTGGCTAAGCGAACTTTGAAGTTTAAGAGTGTGTCATGACCCTGGAGCCTATATAGTGCTCGTATTTACCGAGTAAACAATGTATTGAAGATTAAGTCAAATAAGGTGTCATTCTAAACATGCTATTTAATCGCTATTTAATTAAGATGTTTAAATAATGTACAAACCTGGTGTATGGCTTTGCAAAGTTCAGAATGTATGGCGTTACATATGACAAAACAATTAACAACGAAAACGCGTGATAATTTTGATATGCAAAATCATATTCAGGTTGTGATCGGTTTACCATACATGGCTCAAGATCACTGGATATGCTAAGATTTTAGGTCATCTGACCCAAAGGCTCATGATGACCTATTGCCATCATGCATCGTCAATAGTCATGCGCCGTCCGCCGTCCGTAAAAGTGTCATTCAAGTGGCTTCTTCTGAATAACCGAAAGGCCCACGGTCATGGTATTTGGCCTGTAGCATGCTGCGATGACGGGCTACCGAGTTTGTTCAAATGAATGATATCGAACTTCATTCAAGGACACGAGTCAAAATATGTCAACATGGGAATCATTGAATAAAATGTATCCCTCAATGGCCATTACTTTGAGCACCTTCATGGATTGTAACCAAATCCTAGACAGATGAGGAACAGATCCTGTATGAATTTTGGTGTAGTATGGTGCATGAAGATATTTTTGATTGTTAATATTTAGGGTACTCGAGATTTATCATTTTTATTTAAAACAATTATGAAACCTGGAAACTACAAGAAAACCCTATCATATATGATCAATTTATTTAATACCGTTAAAAAATGTTATGACACCAAAATAAGTTTTACTTCGGGGTTTGTAAGCCTTCATATGATACATTGAAGGCACACAATGTAAAATCTGACGTAAAACTTTAATATGTGGCGCTGTAGTGGCAGAGCTAATCTATTCATGACATGAACCAGTCGTATTATGCACCAATTTATACATTTGCACAAGAAACTTTAAAGTCGATCGTGAGCGGCCATGCAACAATTCCTTTTCAATTTGCGTATCAGTTATAACATTGGGTTCGTCGGGATTATGATGACCGCCAAACTATTGACTTCACTAGGTATACCCTAAGGTGTTTTGTTTACTATCACGATTCTTGACATCATAAATTAGATAATCACACAGACCATGTATCAACAGTAATACATTTGTGTTAGTTTCTAGAGTTCAATGTGTATCGTTATATATATAAACTGTGTCTATTCTGCGGAATTACTTCCAATCTCTCATACTTTCTGGAATCACATTGTACAACATACGAACGCATGCTACACCATTATAACACGTAGCGCTTTATTTCCGCTATATTATGAAAACATTCGTTTTTAAAAAGACTTAAAATTTTAACAGATTTAGTTATTTTTATAAGTTTTTTGAAGGTTAATGGTTTGTGTCTTACTCATTACATCATGCAAGAGGAAGTTATATCACCGAGCCTTTAAAGTCTTTAATTGTCTTCAGACTAATCCAATCACAAATGACATTACTAACTGTTACTTAACCTTTGATTGGCTAAGCGAACTTTGAAGTTTAAGAGAGTGTCATGACCCTGGAGCCTATATAGTGCTCGTATTTACCGAGTAAACAATGTATTGAAGATTAAAGTCAAATAAGGTGTCATTCTAAACATGCTATTTAATCGCTATTTAATTAAGATGTTTAAATAATGTACACACCTGGTGTATGGCTTTGCAAAGTTTCAGAATGTATGGCGTTACATCATTGACAA